>NC_134690.1:208872265-211272265 GCF_050947455.1 Rhinoderma darwinii | reverse complement strand
GTTTGACACCAGTGCTTTATAGAAAACAGTAACAATTTAAAAAATGCTATTGTAAAATGTAGTGACATTTCTCAAACATGTTGGCCAATGGAAGCTACCATACAGTTAATAGAAAGGTTTCTTATTTTGGCAATAGATTGGGTGTTAAAGAGTTAAAACAAAGATACAATTGGCTCCATTTTTATATATTGTATTGACTTTACTATTCAGTTGAGTAAGAAAGTTCATGCTGATGAATCCGCCATCCAGTGCACTCCAGAAATGCTATTTGCGGCAGTTCCTAGTGCTGATGTTACACGGGTGCTGTGCAAGACATCATTTCTGTTGGTATATTCAGATGTCTTTGTCACTTTAGCTAGAAGCAGATCCAACAAAAACAAAACCAATTTATGCTAAAAATGTGGGTGTATTTAGGGACTTATCCATGCTAGGCAAATACAAATGCAGGATTTACAATTTTAAAATGCTGGTCTCAGGATGAGGCTACAAGATGACCAAAAAGCCACGCAATGAAACTCCTATTATTACCTATGATTAAAGCGTCCTGCTGCTATAACATTTCTAACACAATCACAATTTTCTCTCGCAGTCACGTGACACCATACACTTGCTGTCAGGATAAGATGGAATGGCAGGTGGAAACTGCAGCGTGGTACATGCACTTGTCTACTATATTAGAGCAGCAAATGTACAGCAAAGTAAATAGTGATCCTATGGCACAGGACAGCCGTACTGAATGTAAAACAAATCTATTGACAGAAATGGGAAGAATATATACCAGATGGTAACGCCATGCATTTCACAAATCCACATTCAATATTGCTGCATGCCGTGTATTTTTCCTCTTTAATGTGGGGATTTTTTTTATCGGCGGCCATGTTAGTTCATACACAAGGGCTTGGAATATTTCCATTGAACACTGAGTTTGGTGATGGTCCATGAAACGGTTCTTTTCTACAGAAGCTTTGTTGTTAGCTTTCCTTATGTAATTTAGTCCTTAACTTCATAAGCTCCTCTTCTAAGCTCCTTATATGTTGTTGTAAGGCTATTTTATCTTCATGTGCTCTCTGGTTTGCCTGGGACTTGGCTTCCTCAATTTTTCTCTCATACCATCTTTCCATCTGAGTAGACACGGCCTCAAAGAAGTATTGAGTGATTTCCAGTGCTTGAGATGCATCTCTAACCTGTGGACCAGTCTGCTCGCTAGTTGTACTACAACCCTGATTTTGATGTCCAGGAAGGAGTGCTCTCTGTCTCAGCTGAGCAGTTTTCGCACATTTTTTTGTCTGTGTCCCTCTGTCCATGAGGTTTATAGTCTGTTTGTCTGCTTTCTTGCCATCTGACAAGAACTTGATGCTGGGATGGATTTTAGTTTGTCTCATTTTTGGGTTAGGAAGGCTGGAGGTAGACAGGCCTGGCTGATGCCTGAAGGAAGATGCGGAGCTTGTTTTTTCTTTAGGTCTTACAGCGGGTGGCAAAACAGGTATAGATGGCTGCTCTATGGCTATTGAGGAAAGATAAAACAGTTAAGTTTTTAAATAAGATTACCAGACATGCTGAAATGGAAAAAGTGTTTTACTACATTTCCCGCACAATACACTTATCAGCATAAATCTTTGTATTTACATCTTGTCCGTTATATTATTGCTTTTGCTGGAATTTTTATAACTGGAAGGTTCAAAATTAGAATTTTATTTGTCTTTTCAGCATTATTCTGAATTAACCCTGTAAGGGCTCATTCAGACGAACGTGAACAACATCCGTGTGCTGTGCAGGGAAATCACGCGCAGAACACGGACCCATTGATTTCAATGGGGCCGTTCACACATGCAGGAGTTTTCACGCAGCGAGTGTCCGTTGCGTAAAACCCACTGCATGTCCTATATTGGTGCGTTTTTCACATCCATGTGCTGTGCGTGATTTACAGATCAAATTTAATTGAAAGTAATAATTTAAAAAAAAAAAAGATGTGCTTTGCGAGTGCGTGAATAACGCATGCCACTCGCAAAGCACGGATGCAATAAAGCAACACACACGGACCAGATTCACGCGCGTTTTTCACGTGAGTGAATCTGATACGCTCGTGTGAATTTAGCCTAAATTATATGTCACTTACAGCTTTACTGTATATAGTAAAAAAAAACATTAAAGTACTTAAGCCAGGATCACAAACAGTTTTTGTTTTTTTGATTTGTTGGAGATTTTTCAGCAGCGAATCCACATCAAAATCTTGACGTGATTCACTGCAGATTTCACCCCTTGTACATTGAGAAAGGCTAAACTCCACTCTGAACAGCACAAACAGAATGAACATGTAGCGGATTTAAAAAACTGCAGAGTTCCGTGCAGAAAATATTCAGCAGCGTGTGGATGAGATTTATTCAAATCTTATTCACATAGCTGGGACTGTAATCTGCAGCATTTCTGTCCCATGTGAACCCGGCCTTACAGTGTCTCCCTCTCCACCTTCCTTTGGTCTATTCTGATCTTTACTAAAAATAGTAACATAAACGTAAATAAAATGTTATAAAACAATTTCATTGAGAAGTTTTGTTTTTTTATATCCTTAACTGCTGAATAACTAGTAAGGTAAAATTGTGGTGGGATGAAAGAAAATAAAACACCCTCTACTAAGATAGTGTCATGTACAGCATGGCCTTCATAAAACCTAAGGTATGTGCATGCCATCGCTTTACATCACAAATGCCACCGCAAGGAAATCATTCCTCATTTTACAATAATGGGCAGATCCATGCAAACTTGTTCAACCTCACCAGTGCATGATATGGGAACGATGGCTCTTTAGGGGTAGTGCTTGGGGAGCAGCCAGACATCAGGGAAGGATAGACCTGCAAACACGAACCTCAAAGCACCACAACAGGAAAGAAGAGAACACTGAAATGCTATATACCCAGTAGTGTCAGTGCAAATAGAGCAATGGCCTTTTCTACGCTAGCATTATAAAATATATAAATGCATGAATTGTGTTCCCTGATTCATATTACATATTAATGTCTAAAACTACATCTATTTCTAAGGGTTTCCACGCATGGCTGTGCAATATGATGCCTGTCAAGTGTTTCCTGAAGACCATGCTCAGTCCTTCCAGCGCACTAATTTGTATTGGCAAAGCAGAATGCTGGGCCTGGTAGTCTTCCAGACAGTCTATCACAGCACATACAATGATTACAGCATTGTAAAAGACTAGCGCTATCTACCACAGACACCACTTTTTACACAACTGGTGAGTGCTGTTTCCTTCAAGGACTTTGCTGTTTTGTACTAACCATGTCATTCCAATCAAACCATAAGTATGGGTTTATGAAACTGGTCCATTTGATAATGTACTGAGGAAAAAAAAACATTACTTGTAACTAGATTCATCCATGCAATAGAAAAGGCAGCTCTTTATGTTCTCTAACCTGCCTTCTATGTTTTATCTCTCGCTAGATAATAGACGGACTGCTACAGTGATGCATTTAATACAATGCTGGACACTTGTTTGTGTGTACCTCTAGGGAGTAGGAATATTTAGAAAAGGTGCTATTGTTGTGCTCACTGTTTGCTATTTAGCAATGCACACTGTATATTATATTATTACAATTATATATTCATAGTTTTCCTAACATTTTTATTTATAACTCCACTAAGCAGATTTTCCCCTTTGCACTGTTCCGTCTCAACACTATATATAATTTAGTCATTTCCCTTTTTAATTACTTGCATCATCAAATTAATATTCTGGCTGACTTACATGCACACACCATGATTTCTTGAGTAGGAGGAATCTGTTGCCTTATGCAGTTTTCCTCTGAGGGAAGTAATTGCTCGCTGGCAGGTTCATCAGATAAGCTGCTCTGCGTGGTGGCATACGAGTGTTGGATGGAGGACTGTGGAAGGACAGATGTGTCTGCACTGTTGCATTCTTTGCTGCTGTTTGGACTATCTGATATGGGGTGATCTGTTGAATCGCATGTTGAAGGCGACGGCTTTGTCTTGGATAGCCTGGAATCTCCAGAAAGTTTCAACTCAAGGTTTTGGATTTTTACCAAACACCAAGTTTTCAGCTCATTCACAACGGATACCTGAAAAGAAACATTAATTCTGCAATTATGTACCAATGGAAGTCATGCAAACCTTCTTAGAAAGTATTCACAGCAGTGTTTTGGCTGTTACGATATCTTATGGGTTGCAATTTTACCATGCATTTCCATCAACTTCAACATGGAAAACTTCCATTCCTTATCGACCTTGGCTGCAGATTACTTATCCTCGGGTGCTGCTTGCAACCCCATCTATGACAGAACTGAACAGCAGCAAGTAAATACGTCTAAGCCAACCCCTGTGTGAAAATGTTGGTTCTGTCCCTCTTTGGACATTAGGTTGGCTAGGTTCTGTGTTCCTAGCCTATCAGGTAAGTAGCAGGTCTAGTGCAATTTTTTTTTCTATTTTGATTAATTTTATTTTGTTCTTCCCCCTTTATGGCAAACTCCATCCCAGCTATGCACTTTAGTTGGAAAATTAAAAAATGTAATAAATAAACATGTTTAAAAAAAATAAAAAATAAAAGAGTATGGTCAAGCTAGACTTAAAAGATACCTATATTCTTGTGCCCATCCACCCAGACCAGAGGCCACTTACCTCCACAAGAACATGTTAAAGCATCTTTTTTTTTTTTTTTTTAATCAGTTCAATTTTATTCAACAAACTTCACATTATTACAGGTCATTGTACGTTCTCATACAGTGTATAAGCAAATTTCAACAGACCCAATTATTTATATCCAACCAAACATTCCCTTCCCCCCAACTCCCCCTTGTATCCCCCCAGCCGGTCTTCTCGATACCACTTTTCCAATCCTCTCTCCTTCTCTTCCCCTTTTCCATTCCCCATCCTACGCCTGCTCTCCGTATGTACCCCCCCGTCAGTAGCCCTATACCTGAACGTGTGACCTTAGTGTCATTAGCTCCGCAGAAGCATACCCAGATTGATCAATCCACCTAGCCCATTGTTTTTCAAACTTGACCTTGGACCCCCTCTTGGAGTATATCCTATATTCCATCAGAACCTGTGAGTTAAGTGCCCCTATAATTTCTTGTTTTGATGGTGGCTCCGCATCCAGCCAGTGCTTTGCTATTCCTTTCCTAACTTGATATAGTATTTTAGCGATTGCCAACCCTGACATCCTATCCCCCTCCAAATCTCCAACATACCCTAGCAGCATAACCACAGGATCCCATGGAATCTGTACCTCAAACACTCTCCCCACTAGCTCCAATATTTCCGTCCACAGAATCCCCAACCTCCCGCATGTCCAGAACATATGAAGGATGTCTGCTTTTTCCTCCGGGCACCTAGGGCACTTGGCATCTGCTCTTAATCCCATTTGTTTCAGCACCCACGGGGTCCTATACACCCTATGTATCAGAAACAACTGCGATCTTCGTTGTGCTACATTAATGGACAAAGTACATGTTGCTGCCAATACCGCCTCCCAGTGGTCTGTTGTAATAGGACCCACATCCCTCTCCCATACAGCTTTCACTGGTGCCATAGGATCCCCCAGATGTTCCACCAATAACCTGCGATAAACCAATGAAATTAATCCTTTTGACGTTACTGCTTTTGCAATATGCTCCAACACCCCCGCGGCATGTATTGTTATGTCTACACTGACCGCTTGTGTCTGCACAGCGTGCCGAATCTGCAGGTACTGATAGAACATGCGGGAGTCCAGCTGAAACTCTTCCCTTATTTGCTGAAAGGATTTGAGTATTCCTCCCTCGTACAACTGACTCAATCGTATTATGCCTTGCTGCTCCCACCCCTGCATCCCTTCCAATTTACCCAATTCCCCCAGATAAGCATTCCTCCAGAGTGGTGTATATTTAGTGCACTCTCCTATCCCCAGCAATTGCTTGCACTGCCACCACACCTTGTGTATGAGAAGCAGAGTGGGTCTGGTACTCGCCATCCGTTTATAGCTGTGCTCCCCCCCCCCCCCAGATATGATAGGATGCGCGCACTGGACCCCCATGTCTCTTCCTGCTCCCACCCCCAGAAATGCTGACATTGGGCAGCTAAATAATACACCCAAGCATTGGGCACAGCCAGGCCCCCCTCCTCTTTCGGCAGCTGTAATTTCTCCAGTTTAATCCTAGGTACCCCCTTCTTCCATACTAGGTCCCTAAAAAGGTTATGCAACCTCCTGAACCAATATTTGGGGATCCATACCGGGGAGTTATATAGGACATACAGCACCTGGGGCATAAGGATAATTTTAATCAGATTCGTCCTACCCAGAGCCGATAGCGGTAACTTATTCCACGCCTCTACTTTGGCTTTTATCGTTGTTAACAGTGGCATTACATTAAGGGACATATAATCCTGTGCTTTCGCCGTCACCCTAACCCCCAAATACTTAAACTCCGTGACCACCGGTATCTCCACCTCCTCCTCCCCAGTCTGGATAACCCCCGGGTCCATGAGCATTAGAGCCGATTTTGACCAATTAATGAGTAGTCCTGAATATTTCCCAAACCGCTTAATTAGGGCCATCACTAACGGTAGTGTGCGCTCGGTATCCGCCATGAATAACAGCATATCGTCTGCGTATAATGCAATTCGTTCCTCCACCCCCCCATATCTCAACCCCTGAATATGTTCATGTTGTCTCACTGCGCACGCCAAGGGTTCCACCGCCAACGCGAACAACAATGGAGATAATGGACATCCCTGACGCGTTCCCCGCTCCAGCGCGAACCGATCCGATAGCACCCCATTCACCCTTATCTTTGCTGTCGGGGCTACATACAACAACTTTACCCATTTTATATAATTAGAGCCAAATCCCATTTTCTCCAGAACTGACCACAAATATTTCCACTCCACGCAATCGAATGCTTTAGCCGCGTCTAAGGACAGAATGGCTCTCCCCCCATGATTATCCGGCAGAACTTGTAAATTCAAGAACAGCCGTCTCAGATTCACCGCCGTCGATTTGGATGGCATAAAGCCGGCCTGATCTCCATGTACCACCCCAGCCACTACCTTAGCTAGTCGCAGCGCCAATACTTTCGCCATGATTTTAATATCCGCAGTCAATAGAGAAACTGGTCTATAGGAGCCCGGGAGCTGGGGATCCTTCCCCTCTTTAGGCAGAACGACTATAGTTGCTTCGTACATTGTTTCCGGAAGCCGCCCCCTATCAAAACTATCTAAAAGAGTGGCCAATAACTGCGGTGCGAGCTCCTCCCCATATTCCTTAAAAACTTCCACCGGAAGCCCATCCGGCCCCGGCGCCTTTTCACTGGCTAGTATCCCTATGGCTGCCTGGAGCTCCTCCAGAGACATGGGCTCCTCCAATGTCCCTCTCTCCTCCCCTCCCAACCTGGGAAGTTCTATCTCCCCTATATACTCTTCCAGCTGTTGAGGTGTGTGCTCTGCCCTAGAGGCATACAAATCCGAGTAAAACTGCTTAAAAACTTTCAAAATCTGCCCTGTATCCGTCTCCAACTTCCCCCCCTCCCCTTTAATAGTGTGTATGTAATTATTCTCCCTCTGAGCCTGCGCCATCCTTGCCAGTAACCGTCCAGTGGTTTCCCCCTCCTCATAATATTGGCGTTTTAAAAACATCCTTTTGTTATCTGCCCTCTCCAACTGATGCTGTTTTAACAATCTCTGCGCCTCCACCCAATGCTTCAGTGTGTCTGGTGTGTTATCTATTATATGTAGCCTTTCTGTCTCCGTTACCCTTTCCAACAGCGCTTCCCCTAATTGTCTAGACCGTGTTTTTACTGGCGAAATGTGCTGGATGAACACCCCTCTCAGCCACGCCTTCATCGCGTCCCACAGTATCTCTTGCGGTACCGTTCCCGAATTGAATTGAAAGTATTCCTTTAGGAGGTCTAAAATTTGTTTATGATCTATCAACTTCAGCCAAAAGGCATTGAGTTTCCAGCACCCTTGCCCCCGCCCTGTCCTCCCCTCCGTCTCTACCTTCATTACCAAAGGAGAATGATCCGATAACGCTCTTTGCAAGTACTCTATCTGGGCTACAAATGGTACCGCTGCCGGTGAGCACAAGATTAGGTCTATCCTGGATAAAGACTGATATGTGGAAGACGCGCAAGAATACTGAAAGCTATTTGGATGTTTATCCCTCCATATGTCCCGCCAACCCATTTCAGCAACAAGATGGCCAAACGCTGTTAAACCTCCCCCTGTCATGCCGAATTTATCCATATTGGTATTCAATACTGCGTTAAAATCCCCCATCACTAGTAACGGCACCTCCGGGTACCTAGCCAGTTCCTCCACCACTTTCTTGATACATCCGCTAGAAAATGGAGGGGGGACATACAACACCACCAACACACAATTCCAATGATACATCGTACAGTGTACCCCCACATACTGCCCCTCCCCATCCTGGAAGGAGTCGTGACATATAAATGGCACTGCCCTATGTATGAGAAGACTCACCCCCCTTGAATATGTAGTATGATATGAATGAAAACTATGGCCTACCCAGGCCCTATGCATCATGGAGACTGAATCCCTAGTCATATGTGTCTCCTGTAGTCCTATCACCCTCGACTCCTGCTTCCTAATAAAATCAAATACCGCCTGTCTTTTTCTGGCTTCCCGCAGGCCCCGTACATTCCAGGACAAACAATTAAGTGATCCCATCATCCCTCAACATATACCAACACATCCTATCCTGTTCTCGTACTTTTACATATCCGACCGGCTGGGTCCTCTTTCCCTCCCTCCCCTCCCCCCCTGTAACCTCCCCCGTAAACCTACCCCTTTCCAAAGGTTGGGGCGACAGAACGTATCTGCCATTACCCATAACAAGCGTCGACAGGTCAACTCCGCCCACCGTACATTCAACAATACCATAACTCGTTATTCACTTTTCCCGCGTAACTGACCATCCCTCCCGCTGCCTTTTTCTTGCAAATAAACAACCATCCCTTCAACATATCGGTACCCCTCAATGTCCATAAACACATTCCTCCTCTTCCGGTCTTCCGCGTTCACCGCAACCATGCCCTCCAACTCCAAGTCCAAACATGACCAGGAACCCTCAATGCCATATCTTGCAATTTTCTACGACACCTGGTTCAGTCCCGCATCCCCAGCCTCCTTTTGTCAGCCGGTCTGTTCCGGATCAACGCCGTCCCTCTGCCTCCGCCGGTCTCAGCTGACTTTCATGGCTATCCAACCATCTAACCGCTTCTCTCGGTGTCTCGAAAAAGGAAGTTGTGCCCAGCGCCACCACTCTCAGACGGGCAGGATACATCATTGAATATTGCACTTGTAACGCCCTTAGGCGTCTCTTTATATCCATAAACTGTGATCTTTTCCGTTGTACTTCCATAGAGAAATCCGGGAAGAAGGACAGTTTCACCCCATTAAAGGATATGTCTTGACGTTCTCTAGTTTTCCTCAGGATCTTGTCTCTATCTTTATAATGTAAAATCTTTATCAGCACCGGTCTCGGCGGCCTTCCCGGAGGGCCGGGTCTGGTCGGCACCCTGTGCGCTCTCTCCACCGCAAATAAAGGGGTCAATTCCTCTCTGCCAAATGTGTCTATCAGCCACTTTTCAAATAAGTCATCTGGATTCGCTCTCTCCACTCTTTCTGGAACCCCCACTAGGCGAACGTTATTCCGTCTCAGCCGATTTTCCATGTCGTCTGTCTTAGCCAGCAATGTCGCCACTGCCTGCGAGTGTGCCTGTACATCCTGCTTTATGTGAGGAATCGCATCCTCCATGTCTGAGACTCTCCCCTCCACGGCAGTGGTGCGTTCCGCTACTTTTTGCAAATCATTCCTGAGCAGCAAAATGTCCTCCTTCAATCCACCCATCTGGCTTGCTAAGGTATTAAGGACCATAGAATTTTGCTTCACCGCTGCCAAAATGTCCTTTAGGGAGGGTTCCTCCTTCCTTGCTCCACTTTTCCCTCCAGCACCTGGCTGATCCTGCATGGCGCCACTCATCTCCTCCTCCTCCTCCTCCTCCTCACTTCTCATGTCCCCCGCCAAAGGAGAGTACCTAGATCCATAAGATGAGCCTCCAGCTGCCTGATCTCCAGCCGACTTTCGCTGCTGTGCAGCCGCCCCCCCTGCTCTCGGCGTGCGGGCGAACCTCTCCAGCTTCTCCACTACTTCCTGCCGGAGGCCTCTATTGCGGCCTTCCTTCTCGACGCCATCTTGAGCGCGGGACCCGGGACTCGCTGGCGGCGACTTCTGCTTCTTTGAGCGCGTCATTATGGACGGGCACTCGTGCTCCTCCACCTCTAGACTCTGGTAAGACCCTGGGGAAGCTGTTTTCCCCGAATTTTACGGGATATATGGACCTTATAGGATGAATACAGCAGGAGCTCCGGTCACACACGTCCTCTCACATTCACCGCTAGGCCACGCCCCGTTAAAGCATCTTTAGTTTGCGAATCTACCCTTCGGTTTGTCATCCGCCCCAAGAGTATTCACCAAGATATCAATGGTGTTAGCAGCAGCCCTTCATCTTTAGGTATTCTGCATAATTCCTAACTTGGACGACAGGTTCCTGAAGGCTGCATCTCCAGATCTTCTCCATCATAGTTAGATTACTATCCGATGCTTAGAAGACCACAGCGTCATTGTGATTTGGGAGAAGTTCCTATTCTCTCCAAGCAGGTCACTCAGGTTTTTATGCATGGAAATAGACTCAAGCGCACTTAAGATATTTCTTACACCAGAGAAAATTCTGCCTATCAGATGGGGTATCCTTCTGATTCCCTACAGTTTGATCTTAACTATCAGATCTGCCATTAGAGTAGTAGGAATTTTAACTGCCTCCATAGTTGTAGTCCTTAAAACCAAGGCCCATCTCAGTCAGTAATTATAAGATCCTGGAACCAAGATCTGACTTGTCTGTCACAGAGAATGACCATACCTCCTCAGTACAAACTGAGAGGTGGTACAGTCAGACAACTTAGTGATGTGATAGTTTTCTACCTTAACAAGTAGGAGGGGGATACCAGATGCCATCTGTTAGAGGTAGAATGTGCAAAGAAAATAGCCTGGGCAGAGTATTTTATTGTTAGCATCTCAGCAGTATGCATCATAAGCAGTGAAAATATATCTGTAGATGACCTCCAGCGAGTGGGAACTAAACCCTCCAGTCTTTCAGATGATTTTTGGACAAATGGGGCATGCCGGAAATTGATTAAATGGCGACAATTGCCATCAAGAAGTTGCCAAGATTCTGTGTCCTGAGCAGAAGGGGCAATCTAGTCGACCTAGATGCTTTCTCGAAATCTCTTTCTCCCTCTTCCACTGATCCACAGGTGCTTGAAGATCAAGTACAACACCAGTGTGAAAGCAAGGCCCGTAAGGCCTTAGTTTCCGGTCTTAGAACTTTCAAAGTGGTCCTTATGGTGTTTACTCAACAAATCAGATCTTTTTCTTCAGGAATGGGAGTTCTTACATCCCAGCCTGGAACGATTGCACTTGACCACGTCGTTGTTGAAAAAATGAGTTTACCAAGCAGGGTCTTTCACAAGTAGTCATCAAGGCGCTATTATCCTCCCGTAGAGACTCGACCCACAAAGGAGTATAATAGATATGGAACATTTTTTTAAATGCGTGTTCTGGCAGTGACCTATCTCCTAGGGACATTCAGATTCCTGAATTGATACAATTTCTACAGGCAGGGTTAAAGTGCAATACATTGAGGATTTATTTTGCAGCCATCAACGCATACTTAGAATTCCAGTTTTAGAAATAATAAACTTGTGAGATGATTCTTTAAGGGCATTCAAATTCTCAGACCCAACGCAAGATCCCCCTTTCCCATTTGGGATCCAGCCACCGTTCTTATGCAATTAATTGCAGCCCCTTTGAACCTCTTAAGAAAGTGGGCCTGAAATACTCGTCATGGAATGTACTGTTAGTGGCCACAATTTTGGCCGTAAAGTTAGGAGAATTACAGTCCCTCTCTGCCCGTGAGCCATAACTAAAACTTTTGCAAGACTGCATTCGCCCTATAACTGTACCTACATTTCTAACCAAAGTTCTATCTGACTACAATCATACCCAGGAGATATACTTATTTTGCTGTATCCGACGCTGATGAAGAAGCAAAGCTACTCCATATGCTAGACGTTAAGAGGGCAGTGTGTATTTAACTCAAGAGTACTAAGGACTTCAGACAGACTATTTCTATTTTTTGGTGCCAGAAATGTTCAAGAAGCCAGTAAAGATTCTCTTGCGAGATGGTTAAAATCAATAATTTCATTTTGCTACTCCCTTGTAGATATGCCAGTTCCTGAAAGTATTTATGTCCAAACTACAAGATCCAGTACAGTTTTCTGAGAAGAACTTGGTAACGTTTCCTTACAGTACATACGTCAGGCAGCCTTCTAGGTCTCAGATTGTAGTTTTCTATGTCACTACAAGCCGGACATAACTCCTTCTGAGCGTTTAGCCTTTGACACTAGAGTCTATAGAAATTCCATGTTGGTTGAATAAATTCACTTTATTTTAGTGCTGCTTCACGTTCTCTTTTTTGGATATCTAACACATAAGGAGAGGTCACTCCTTTATTTTTGAAGCTTTGCACCAGCCTAGTCAGGCATTTGTTCACAGTGCTGCTCCAATCCTCTGCTTTTTTCTAGAGTCTATAGAAAGGTGGTGCAAACTTTCCCTCCCTCTTCTTAGCAATCCAACTCCCATTAGGTGCTGCCGAGGGTGATAAGGAAGAGAAAAATTAGCGTTCCTTAAATTTTCTTTTCCTTGTGTCCAAGGCAGCAAACGCCCACCCATTACATTTTTTTCCTTGTATGTTTTTGTATTCAGCTTGTCATTATTTTACACAGTGGTTGGCTTTGAAGTGGTTTTTATGGTACTGGGTGTGGCTTAGTCATATTAACTCTTTGTTTTACTTGCTGCTGTTTAGTATGTTCTGTCCAAGATCAGGTTGGAACCAAAACCCATAGGTGCTGCCATGGACTCAAGTAAAAAAAAACATTTCAGCTAAGTAAATTTTCCACTTTAACACCACTTTTTTTTTTTACATATGGCTCCATGAGGCAGTTTTCAATACAAATAGTTCCAGGAACTTTTATAAGACTGCAACAAAAACACAGCAAAAAATTCATCTATTTACATGTTGATTTTGCAGTGCAGCTACATGTTCCACACTTACGCCTCATGTGCGTGTACACTAACCTAGTGATACACATTTGTATTAAGTATTAGTTATACTCGCTCATAAATAGGGGTTGTTTGTAGTCCGACAATAGACATTGCAAAGACCAATACCATGCAGAGCTGAAAAAAACAGTTTATTTATAAATGATTCTGAAATTAAGACTTAGGCCTAGTTCACATCTGCTTTGGAGGCTCCGTTAGGGACCTCCATCGCAGATTCTGCCAAAAATAACGGAAACAATAGCGCAGCATGCTTCGCTGTTGTTTCCGGTAACACCACAGACACCCCAATGGAAAACCGACGGAACCCATTGAGGTCAATGGGTTCCATCGGCCGCCAGTGATGTCCATGGTGCAACAGCACCAGTGCTTTCAGTTATTTACTTGTTTTGCCCCACTGACGGAGAAGAACAACGGAATACCGAACTCAGATGTGAACGTAGCCTTAGTTTTTTCCAAGTATAATTTATTTATCTAATTTAATCAAATTTTTTTTTTTTTGCAGTATTAGTAAAAAATAGAGACACTCGTTACCTGCTGTAGAAAACCCACAACTATGTGTTAACAATATGGTCAAAGGACATCACGTCCATGTAGTCATGTGATATAATCCCATGACCACATTTTCCAAGGTTTCAGAATCTGCATACACATATATGTATCAGTACAACAAGCACTTCCTGCATATCATGAAGAATTCATAATAAATACTATTTATTTTTATTTGATTATAAGAGCATTTGTAATTAAATTTCCTCAAAATAAAACAACTGCCAATTAAGAGGGGGATGCTAGATGTTGCCTTTCTGGTGATATGTGACTTTTTGCATGAGTTTAGGTGCGTTTTTGGGGTGTCTTTTTTAGCCACAGTGCTGCCGAAAGATGTTCGCTGTATTCTATATGAACGTATCTACACACATAGCATTATTTTTTCACAAAACGCAGCATGTTTTGTTTTGAATATGGAGTTTTGCTCTATAGAATTCAATAGATTTTTTTATGTGTGGTAAAAAACGCATGTACAAAAAGACATCAATAAAAAACGCTTACACGTTACGAAAATTGCAAACATTTGTGATAGGGCTTTAAATGGGTGGCTGTTCATCAGTATGTTGTACCAGTGAGCACCCTCCTCTGGTATTTAACCTGCCCTTGAACCAGGTAGTGTGGCCTTTCCAGTGATATGTGAGTTTGATCCCGCTTCTCTTTGATTTAGCTAAGATATACTGACTGTATACCTGACGTTTTTCAGCTTCTTTCTTCTGCACATCTGCTTGCTCCTGAAGGCGACAGACACATTCTGCTCTCTCTGCAGACATCCGCTCCATCATTAGTTTGTCCAGGACCCGCAACTGCAAAAAAAGTTCAGTAACCAAGAGTGTGAAGCCAGAGTATTATAAGATAAAGCGTTCTACACAGTGAGACAATAGTTTCATACCTGGTGCTGGGTTTTAGTGTCCATCTGTCCAAGTTTTACATTCATCTGATCTTGCACAGTTACAATCTCTGCCTTTATTTCTTCTTTAGTGGCCTCCAACTGATTCTCAAGTTTACTTATGAGTGGCTCACAGCGACATCCGTTTATGGGAGCCTGAAGATAAATTGACCATGTATTTTAAACAATAATTGAGCAGCTCTCATTTGGAGATTTAGGCTATGTTCACACGGGGTCTTTTGCCGAGTTTTTTGACGCGGAAACCGCGTCGCAAAACTCGGCAGAAACGGCCCGAGAACGCCTCCCATTGATTTCAATGGGAGGCGTCGGCGTCTTTTTCCCGCGAGCAGTAATATCTGCCTCAAAATTCCGTTTGGAGCTTTGAGGCAGATATTCCTCCCCCAAAATACTCCGTGTGAACATAGCCTTAGGCTGGGTTCACATAGAGTTTTTTGCAGGAGGAAAATCTGCCTCAAAATTCAGTTTGGAATTTTGAGGCAGATTTTCCTCTGCCTGCACGCCGATTTTTGCAGCGTTTTTCGCTCGCGGCCATTGAGCGTCGCAGGCATAAAACGCCGTGAAATACGCTTTCCCTGCCTCCCATTGATGTCAATGGGAGGTCAGAGGCGTATACGCCCGAAGATAGGGCATGTCCCTTTTTTTTCCCGCGAGACGGTTTTTCCGCTCACAGGAAAAAAACACCTCCGCCTCCCATTGAAATCAATGGGAGGCATTTTCGGCCGTTTTTTGGCGCATTTTCCAACGCAGTTTCCGCGTCAAAAAACGGGTCAAAAAACTCTGTGTGAACTTGCCCTTAGAGAATAATAAATTTATCTCTAAACTTTAAAATCTACCAATAATATTTTAGTTCAATAAGATAAAATAGTGCACATTTTCAGCAGTGCTATTAAAGAACAGTACAATTGCGTTACATTCTGTAATGCAGAACTATGCAGACAGTCTTTTCGTTCTCTGTACACAAGACACTAATACTTTACCTGCATAACCTTGCCGTCTTTTCCCCTGTATAAAGTGTAAAGCTGGTAAGCCCTGGCCTCATGAGGAGGGAAGGGTGGTGAGGGAGCTCTGTGTTTGTTCTTTCTCCTTTGACTATGACTGGTTTGGTGGCCACCAGAAAAGGGCTGCTGATCTGCAGGAGATGTTGGGTCTGAAAGAGCTGAAATCTGAGAATATATGAAGCATATGATGTTACACTTTAGCTCTTGTATAAAAGATAGACCTTTATTATAGGTAAAAAAGTTTAAAGACTATGTACACCTTTGACATAATTTTTTTCATTTTTAATAAACTTTTGCATTAGTGTGATTGGTGCAACTTCCTAAATACATTTTATTAAAAATTATTTTTACTTTTTCAGATACAGCTGCTTTGTATTCTGTATACAGAGCAGCTGTATCGTTAGGCTAAGACCTGAATCTGTCAGGTACGCGGGACTTATGGGTTCAGTGAATGCAGTTCCTGGGTGTCTATGACACGCAGGATCCACCTGTATTCCATCACATCTAAGTTATGAACTTAGATGTGATCGCTAACAGCTCGATCCTGCGTGTCATAGATACGCAGGACCCGCTGACACTGAACCCGTCAGTCCCGCGGACCTGACAGATTCAGGTCTTAGCCTAACGATACAGATGCTCTATATACAGAATACAAAGCAGGTGCATCTCAAAAAGTAAAAATAATTTTTTTATAGAATGAATGTAGGCGGTTGCACCAAACACACTGATGCACAATTTTATTTAAGAAAAAAAAAAAACTATGTCAAAGGAGTAAATAGCCTTTAAGTTAACAAAAAGTCTATTTATCAGATAAAATAATTCCTAACTGCGGTTGTCCAGGTTTAGAAAAAGGGCTCTGCTTTTTTTCCAGAAACATCGCCACTCCCCATGTCCATGGTTTGTGTCTGGTATTGCAGCTTAGCCCCATTCAAGTAAAGAACAGGAGTGGCACTGTTTGTGGGGGAAAGAATGTCAAATACATTTATGACCAATAAAACAGATAACCATCAGGCAGAAATGAGATTTTCATACACATATCTGTGAAGACTGTGAGGAGGTTGAAACATTGTTGGTGGAACTAGAAAGTTAGGTCAAATAATGGGACAAATGATAAATGGGAGATTTTCAAATCTACTTTGTATAATTACAGTGCAAAATTTATTCCTATAGGTAAGTATAAACGACTAAAATTAAACCCCACATGGTTTACACCTTCTGTAAAAAGGTCAATACAGGACGAAAAAAGGGCATTTAAAAAATACAAATCTGAGGGTAAATCTGTAGCCTTTGTAAAATATAAAGAGTGTAATAAAATCTGTAAAAATGTAATAAAATTAGCAAAAATACAAATCTGAGGGTCCATCTGTAGCCTTTGTAAAATATAAAGAGTGTAATAAAATCTGTAAAAATGTAATCAAATTAGCAAAAATACAAAATGAAAGGCAGGTGGCCAAGGATAGTAAAACAAATCTCAAAAAATTCTTCAAGTATATAAATGCAAAAAAGCCAAGGTCTGAACATGTAGGACCCCTAGATAGTGGTAATGGGGAGTTGGTCACAGGGGATCAAGAGAAGGCAGAGTTTCTAAATGGGTTCTTTAGCTCTATATATACAACAGAAGAAAGAGCAGCTGATGTAGCCGGTGCCAGTGCTGTTAATATATCAGTTGATATACTGAATTGCATGAATGCAGATATGGTCCAAGCTAAATAAAATAAAATAAATGTGCACAAGACCCCGGGACCAGATGTGTTACACCCTAGAATTCTTAAAGAGCTTAGTTGTTATTTCTGTCCCCCCTTTTCATAATATTTAGAGATTCTCTAGTGACTGGTATAGTGCCAAGGGATTCACTGATGTGATACATGAGTAAAATATAACATTTATTTATAACTCTCTAAAAACAGGGGTACAATCACCACTGTGAAGAAGCCCCACCGTGTGTATAAAAACGTATTAAATAATAAACTCTGAGTTCTAATTCAATTGTGAACCTACTATAGCTCAGTGTTCAACAAGAATATCAATACGGAATCAGCATTTGAAAAATGGGCATAACAATAGTCTTGACCCTAATTCACACTAGAGTCCGTGATAAACAGCACCGGAAGCTCCTAGTGTTAAGGTATACAAACAATGCTAATGTTCCCAATGCTAAAAATTCCTATTCACAACCGACCCTACGCGTTTCAATACTCATCCTCAGGGGTCTGCAGCTTGGTCACTCTGGCCGGGATGCCAGCGATATTTAGTTCAGCAGCAGGTATTCTGCTGTACTCCACGGAAGCATGCTCGCATAGATGTCAGCGGCCAAGGGACTGGCGCAGGGCAAATGTGGTGCTTATTTTCAAAAAGGGCTCTAGGTCTTCCCCGGGTAAGTATAGACCAGTAAGCTTAACATCCATTGTGGGGAAAATATTTGAGGGGCTATTGAGGGGCTATATACATGATTATGTGACAAAAACTAGTATTATAAGTGACAGCTAGCACGGTTTTACTAAGGACAGAAGTTGTCAAACTAACCTGATTTGTTTTTATGAAGAGGTGAGCAGAAGCCTAGACAGAGGGACCGCCGTGGATAGTGTTTTTGGACTTTGCAAAGGCATTTGACACTGTCCCTCAGACGTCTAATGGGTAAATTAAGGACTATAGGTTTAGATAGTATAGTTTGTAATTGGATTGAGAATTGGCTCAAGGACCGTATCCAGAGAGTTGTGCTCAATGATTCCTACTCTGAATGGTCCCCGGTAATAAGTGGTGTACCCGAGGGTTCTGTGCTGGGATCACTATTATTCAACTTATTTATTAATGATATAGAGGATGGGATTAATAGCACTATTTCTATTTTTGCAGATGACACCAAGCTATGTAATATAGTTCAGTCTATGGAAGATGTTCGTGAATTGCAAGCGGATTTAAGCAAACTACGTGTTTGGGCATCCAGTTGGCAAATTAAGTTTAATGTATCTAAATGTAAAGTTATGCATCTGGGTACGAACAACCTGCATGTCCTAGGGGGAGCTACACTGGGGGATTCACTTGTTGAGAAGGATCTGGGTGTACTTGTAAATCATAAAAGAAATAACAGAATGCAGTGTCAATCATCTGCTTCAAAGGCCAGCAATATATTGTCGTGTATTAAAAGAGGCATGGACTCACGGGACAGGGATGTAATATTACCACTTTACAACGCATTAGAGAGGCCTCATCTAGAATATGCAGTTCAGTTCTGGGCTCCAGTTCATAGAAAGGATGCCCTGGAGTTGGAAAAAAATGCAAAGAGGAGCAACGAAGCTAATAAGGGGCATGGAGAATCTAAGTTATGAGGAAAGATTAAAAGAATTAAACCTATTTAGCCTTGAAAAAAGAAGACTAAGGGGGGACATGATTAACTTATATATGAATGGCACATACAAGAAATATGGTGAAATCCTGTTCTATGTAAAACCCCCTCAAAAAACAAGGGGACACTCCCTCCATCTGGAGAAAAAAAGGTTCAACCTGCAGAGGCGACAAGCCTTCTTTACTGTGAGAACTGTGAATCTATGGAATAGCCTACCGCAGGAGCTGGTCGCAGCAGGGACAGTAGATGGCTTTCAAAAAGGCTTAGATAATTTCCTAGAACAACAAAATGTAAGTTCTTATGTGTAGAAATTTTTCCTTCCCTTTTCCCGTCCCTTGGTTGAACTTGATGGACATGTGTCTTTTTTCAGCCGTACTAACTATGTAACTATGTAATTGTCAGCAAGAGTAATCGGTTTTAGCTAATCTATACCAACAAAGCCTCATGTACATGGCATTACCTGCAGCTTTGCTTTCAGGAAATAGATTTTATGGCTAAAAGTTTTTGGATACCCCTCCTAATTATTGAGTTCAGGTGTTTTAGCCACACCTATTGAAGACATAAAATCAAGCACAGCCATACAATCTCCATGGACAAACATTGATAGTATTATGGGTGTCAAGGTCTGTAGCAGATTCGGAGTCTAGTGGCTAAAACCATTAGGAAGGTGGGTCATAATAGCAAGACTGGCACAATCTTAATACATCTCCCCCAATGTATTTATAGCTGTGGTAAAAGCCTTTAAATAGTAATGCAGTATGAATGCCTCTGTATTTCCACAATATGCAGTAACCATATGACATGGATCCAAAATTTAGTCATGTGCATGAATCTTTACTATTAATTTCCACCAATATTGACATAGAGCAAAGTAGGTATATTCATTGGTGGAGTAAAGTATACTGGGATGTTAAAATCATTGCTAATTTAGGATATATTCCCTCTGTAAAGTCCAAATAAAAATACAGCTTGACTATAATTAGGTCATCAGAAATAATATTTCCCACACTTTCATGCCGTTTCAAGTGTGTCAATAGATAATAATTTATATCACACATGGCTTACCATTTTCAAGCTCCTTAGACTTTACAATAATAAACTGCTTTTATGAATATCCCACAGAAATCCTAAATGATTTTTACTAGCCTAAAATTGATAGAAGGGAAAGATATTTTGGGTTTATGTAATACTGAGCATGCTGAAATGTAGCACACGCCACTTATGCTGGAATGCAGTGACACGAGTGTCTGGTACCTTTTCTTTAGGTTTTGGTCTTTTTCCTTTCTTTTGTTTATTCCCTGCAGAAGAAGCTCTCTGTTCATCTTTGCCATCTCCCTGCTTGATCACAGCTTGCTCACTACTGTGGGTGTCATCAGCTGCTGATATACTGGCCTGAAAGGACAGTTATGACATTAAAAACGCAATATGCCAAAAATGTCTATTTTTTCATGTCCTAAAATCCAAATGTTGACTTGATACTTAGAATTTTACGAGAGGAGCACAATAAACTCAATGCACTCACAAATCAGACATATATATTCTATAATAGAAATAAACTTCTGATTCAATAGTATGATAGTGAACAGTCCTGCAATCTCCATCATTCTAAGGGTATGTTCACACGGCGGGGGTCCGTAACGGCTGAAATTACGGGGATGTTTCAGCCTGAAAACATCCCCGTAATTTCAGCCGTAACGGCATGTGCAGGCGCTTGAGCGCCGCGTCAATTACGGCCGGAATTAGCGCTGCTATTCATTGGAGTCAATGAATAACGGCTCTAATTACGGCCAAAGAAGTGACAGGTCACTTCTTTGACGCGGGCGTCTATTTACGCGCCGTTATTTGACAGCGGCGCGTAAATTTACGCCTCGTGTGAACAGACAAACGTCTGCCCATTGCTTTCAATGGGCAGATGTTTGTCAGCGCTATTGAGGCGCTATTTTCGGGCGTAATTCGGGGCAAAAACGCCCGAATTACGTCCGTAAATAGGCCGTGTGAACATACCCTAATAGCACTAGACGGGCAGAATGTTATTACATTTAGGCTATGTTCATACAGGGCGGATATGCTGCATAAAAATACACAGCGTATCCGCCCTGGGCGCCGCAGGGAACTCCGTCGAAAAACCGCACCAAATTGTGGTGCAGTTTTTTGTCCAGAATGTCCGCTGGAGAAAACTGAATATAAAAAGAAGAACGTTTCATACTTGCATAGCCATGGCTATGCGCGTCCTGCAGGCCGGCCTCCTGGAATGACGTTTCATCCCATATGACAGCTGCAGTTTTTGATTAGCTGCAGCGGTCACATGGGATAAAATGTTACTCCAGGAGGCTGGCCTGGACGAAGAAGCACAGAGTTTTTTGCAGCGGAATCGCAGCTTTTCCTCCACAAAAATCGCAACATCTGCTATTTGTTGCGGGTTATACCTCCTCATTGAATTCAATGGGGGAAAACCTGCAACAAAAAAACAGCAATTACGCAAATGCAATTGACATGCTGCGGATTAAAAAAACGCACCGCAGGTCAATTTCTGAACATTTTTCCCCTCATCATTTACACAGCATGTGAATGAGATTTGTTCAAATCTCATCCACTTTACTGCTACTGTATTATGCTGCGGATTTTCCGCAACAAGATCCGTTGAGGAAACTCTGCAGTATTCACGTTACATGTAAACTTAACCTTATAGTGATAAGTACACCTATGTCTTTATAGAACAGGCTGTGGCCATTAAAGTGTCATGAAACATTACTATAAATACATACCTTACTGTCTGCAATATCTTCTCTTGGAACTGACTGAGTCCGTCTTTCCTCTTTCAGCTTTTCTCTCTTCTTTCTCAAGCTTCTACCACGGCTAAATCGTAATATCTATGGAAAGTAAAGTTGCCATTTTTATTTCTTCTGTATGTAAATGCCAACATAATTTCGGACATGTTCCAAATTATGCTAACTCACAGGTTTTTTTTCAAATTTGTTTTATTCAACATATTACAAATACAGTATGAAAAAGCAATTGAAGAATATATTATGAGAGAAGTAATGATATCATCGGCAGATAAGCGATATTCCATAATGATATATACATACAGTATATAACAAATATGAACAATTCATCCAATTGCAAATCTACATAAATTAAGTACATAGAGTAAAAGGAGTGAAAACAGTCTACAAAACTGAAAGTAGACATTTTAACAGAACATAATGCCTATGCCATATTCTTTATCATGTATAACAGGTATATGTCAGGTTATCAACACACTAAGGCTTTATTCAGACGAACGGGAATCACGTCCGTGCAATGCGCGTGATTTGCACGGACCTATATTAGTCTATGGGGCCGTGCGGACATGTGCGTGATTTTTGCTCAGCGTGAGTCCGCTGAAAAAAAGTCACGACATGTCCGTTCCTTCGGCGTTTTTCGCGCATCACGCACCCATTGAAGTCAATGGGTGCATGAAAACCACGCATGCCGCACGGAAGCACTTCCGTGCGAACTGCGTGATTCGAGCAAGAGCTGTCAAACTCTGAACGTGCTTTTCTGTTTACAAACATCCAAATGGAGTGTCTTTGAGATGAGCGAACCCGGACAACCGAACCGAACTTCACCGGGTTCGGCCGAACTCGTTTGGACCGAACCCGGCAAAAAAATTTCCTGTACGCGACGTCAGGAGATAGTCACTGTCCAGGGTGCTGAAAGAGTTAAACTGTTTCAGCACCCTGGACAGTGACTTCCGATCACAATATACATGAACGTGTAAAAAAACAAGAAGTTCTGACTTACCGATAACTCCCTGCTTCTTCCTCCAGTCTGACCTCCCGGGATGACAATTCAGTCCAAGTGACAGCTCCAGCCAATCACAGGCCAAGCACAGGCTGCAGCGGTCACATGGACTGCCGCGTCATCTAGGGAGGTGGGGCCGGATGTCAAGAGAGGGACGCGTCACCAAGACAACGGCCGGGAGGGAAGTTCTCGGTAAGTACGAACGTCTTTTTTTTTTTAACAGGTTGCTCGATATTGTGATCGGAATTCACTGTCGAGGATGCTGAAAGAGTTACTGCCGATCAGTTAACTCTTTCAGCACCCTGGACAGTGACTATTTACTGACGTTGACTAGCCTCATCTCTATGATGGCGGCTGCGCGAAAATCACGCAGCCGCGCATCATACACTCATGACACACGAAGCTGTCTAGTGGTTTTTGCGTCCGCAAAAAAAAAGCCACGCTCGTGTGAATCCAGCCTAAGGAACATGGTTATGTGGTAGAGAGGGAGTCTTCACTAGAAACATCAAAAGTAGCCAACCATTGACCCCAAATTTTATTACATTTATCAGGGCAGCCCCGATGGTGGTATATTAATTGGTCATAGGAAATGACAGTAGTAACAAGCGTTTTCCATGCCAATAGCGATGGTGGAGTGTCTGCCATCCAGTGCATAGCTATTGTTTTGCTAGCTAAAAATAAGTTTCTTTAAAAAAAACTAAAAAAAACACAAGTGTGATGTGACTCTATTCAGAAGACCTAACAAGGCTATTTTTGGGATGAACGGCAAAGGGGATGGTAGCATTGGTGTAATAGTATCATACTTGTTTCCAAAAAGCCGAGACAAATGGACATTCCCAAATGAGTTGCCAGAAGTCCGCCTCAGGTCAAATAACATGTATGACAATCAGATGTGGGAGTTCTACCCATTCGATGCAGGCGTGTAGGAGTGAGATAAGTCTGGTGTATAATATATAACTGAATAAGTCTATTGTTTATTGCCGGAGATACCGACAAATGATCTGGTATTTGCACTTTCCACGTATCAAGCACTGGGAGTGGAGTGGAAGTTATCCTGGATGAGAGCAAATGAGTATATAAGGTCGAGATGAGACCTCTGGGGCTCTGAGACTTCAATATGCCAATAACAGGGTAGTTAGATATGATTGTTGTGCTAGGTGGAAATTGTACCTGTAGGGCGAAGTTTTAAGTATCTGTACCACTGTAACGGTGAGATATGGTAAGTATCTTGCAGCTGTGTGAACGTAAGGAATGTACCTTTGTCATAAATATCACCAAGTTGAACAATTCCCAGGTCTTGCCAGACCTGGGAGTCCGCTAGCATTTGAATGGAGGGTAAGGTAGGACTATACCACAAAGGTAGTTCAGGAATAGTGTCCTTATAGGTAAGTATTTTTTTTAGATGTACGCCAAATTGCTAATGCCATAGTGTCTAAAGGAAGTAAGGTAGTTCACTTAGTGAATCCAGGATATTCTAAGAAGCTAATCAAGCTATGACCCACTACTAGAGATGCCAAATAATCCCCATCAGAAAGAGGAGTATCCCGTACCCAATCTTGCATATTGCGGAGTTGACCAGCCCATTAATATAAATGAAAGTCAGACAAAGCCATACCTCCATCAGTTTTATGGCGTTGTAAGGTATTTCGTTTAAGTTTTGATCTGGACAAACCCCATATGAATTTAATAACTAAGGAATTAAGGGATCAGAAGAAGGACATAGGCACTGTGACAGGCATATGTTGCAATACATAAGTACATTTAGGTTGTGCTATCATTTTAACTAAATTTATGCGGCCTGCTACGGATAGTGATAATTTGGACTATGACCTAAATATTTCCCCTATCTATCTTAGTAATGGGGCAATAGAAGTTGTACGGGCATGTTTATGATCAAGAACCATATGAATCTCAAGATATTTAAACTGGGAAACTGTTTCAAGACCATATTGCAAGAGTAATGGGTCAGGAGTGGGATTTCTGGCCGTGTAGAGTATGGCCGATTTCTGCCAATTTACCCGTAGTCCTGAGTATTGTGAGAAAGTATTAAGTGATTGGACAGCTAAGTGGAATGATTCAGAGGGTTTTCTTAAAAAAAAATATCATATCATCGGCAAATAAACCCACTACAGTCGTTTTATCCTTCCATTTGCCAGTGATTTCTGGTGAGGAGCGGAGTCTAATTGCTATCACTTCTATGGCTACAGCAAATAAAGCTGGAGACAGGGGACAACCCTGTCTTGTGCCACGGGCCAGAGGGAAAGGGAGGGAAGGAACGGTATTAACAACCACATTGGCCATAAAGTATGCATAAATTAGTCAAATCCAGATTTGAAACTGGGGACCAAAGCCAAAACGTGTCAAACAGGCCCAGAAAAACGACCATTCCACAAAGTCGAATGCCTTCATTGCATCCAACGAGGCAATCACCCATGACATATCATGTGCTCTGCCTAACTGTATAATAGTTTGCACTTTCCTGATATTTATTGTAGTGGACTTTCCTGGCATAAACCCAGTCGGATCTGATTGAATTATAGAAAGGGTGACCTTGTTTAATCTGCTGACTAGTATCTTAGTCATGATTTTATAGTCTACATTGACCAGTGATATGGGTCTATATGAGCCACACTCAAGGGGGTCTTTGTCAGGTTTCAGTAGCACTATGATAGTAGCATCAAAGGAATGTAGAGGGAAGGGAGAGTGAGTGCGAGTCTTGATTAAGAGTATCCAGTAGGAGTGGGGCCATTGTGTCTAAATATTCTCTATAGACTTCTATCGGTAGTCCATTGGGGCCAGGAGATTTATTCAAGGCCATATCTTGTATTGTGTCCTGCAATTCTGTCAGTGTAGATGGCGCATCTAATCTGGAAACTTGCTCAGTTGAAAGAGTCGGGAATGTGGGATCTTGTAAATACGTTAAAACATCTTCTACAGAATAAGCATTAGAGGAGCTATATAACTCAGTATAGTAATTCCTGAATCTGGATGTAATCTTCTCAGCCTCTGTCAAAATAGTCCCATCAGAGTCCCGAATTTTCAGGACTGAGTTACTATCACTTTCCTGTTTAATCACGTGTGCCAATCACTGACTAGACTGATTGCCCATCGCAAAATAGTATTGACATGTGAAGACTAACTTACGTTTAGACTTAAGGCGGAGTTGTCTTTTATACAGCTGTGTTAAACTTAACAAGTTAGTTTTATGGGCCTCAGTAGGGTCAGTAAAATAGTGTGCCTCTGCAGCTAACACCTGATTTTCCAAATCTCATTCTAAGTGAGCGGAGGTTCTTTTAATAAAACGACATTAGACTTTAAACAACCTCGAAGATACGCCTTAACCCCCTTAAGGACACGGCCAATTTTGGCCTTGAGGACCAAACTATTTTTTTAGATTTCCCTCTTTGCATCCCGACGCTCATAACTCTTTTATTTTTTGTACGACGTAGTTGTATGAGATTTTGTTTTTTGTGGGACGAGTTGTACTTTATGTAGGTACCATTTTTTGGTACAAATACATTATCGTTTAATTTCTATAATTTTTTATTTTGGCGAAAATGCAGAAAAAAAGCAGTTCTGCAGCAGTTTTAATATTTTTTGTTAAATAATGTTATACATTTGTCGTTTAGGTTGTTATGGTTGGGGCGATAACAAATATGTCTATATTATTTCATGTTTTGGGACTTATATTTTAAAAAGTTTATTTATTATAAAAAAAAATGTGTGCTTCTGTGTATTTTTTTTACTTTTTATTTATTTATCATTTATTTTTTTTACATTCATTTAACTTTTTTTTAATCCCATAAAGGGATTTATCATTTTGATTTTTTAACTGTAATGTACTGGCATAGATCTATATGCCAGTACATTAGCCTGTGTACTGATTGTACACAGGCAGTTGTTAGGGCATACCTCAGTATGCCCTAACAACAGGAAATATGTTCAGACAGCCCTGGGGTCCTTCAATGTACCCTGGGCTGTCTGACCATACGAGTTATGGGCTTTGATCGTGTCACAGTTATCTTCTGTGACGCGATCAAAGTGCAGCCCCCCCTCCTTGAACGCCGCAATCAGCTTTCATCGAGGCATTCAAAGGGTTAACGGCGGAGAGAAGAGGTTTCTCTCCTCTCCGGTGTTAGAGCGGGGCAGTGGCTGTGTATTACAGCCGTTGTCCCGCTCTCGATCGTGCGCACAGACGGCTGTCACACAGGACGAGGCTAGCACCCTGACCCATTCATTTCAATGGGGCCATGCACACTTCAGTTTTCTTGACAATCCCATTGCTCTGTTCCGACAAAAGTAGAGCATGTCCTACGTTGGTGCGAGATTCCGTGACCGTGAGGTCCATGCAAGTCAATGGGGCCGTCAAAAAAACTGAAGGCACATGGAAGGCATCCGTGTGCCGTCTGTGTGTGGCCGAGCCGTTGCCTAGCAATGGCCGGGCGGGCAGAGGTACACACACATACAGACAGATACTGCACTGCACTAATCAGCTGCCCCTTCTCTCTGTCAGCACTGATAGAGAGAAGAGGCTGCTGATCAGTGCAGGAATGCAGCGATATTAATAAAAATATGTTCATACGTACCCTGGCCGTTGTCGTGGTGACGCGTCCATCTTCTGACATCCAGTCCGGCCTTCCTGGATGACGCAGCAGTCCATTTGACCGCTGCAGCGGTCACATGGTCTGAAACGTCATCTCAGGAGGCCGGACTTGAGGAAGAAGCACGCAAGCAGGGAGTTCTGGGTAAGTAGTAACTTTTTTTGTTGCAGGTTTTTTTTAATGAACCATTAATCTATATTTTGAGCGCCGCACACGGTATTCCCTGTCCAGCGGTAGCCTCTGTCCAGGGTGCTGAAAGAGTTAAGGGGCTGCACTGATCAGCAGTAACTCTTTCAGCACCCTGGACAGTGAGTACCGCTGGACAGGGAATAGCATGTGCGGCGCTCACAATATCGTGTACATAGTGTAAACGGGTTTCAGTTACCTCTCGGAAACTGAAACACGGAAGTGTACGGTTGCAATCACGGACACACGGATCTGTGAAAAACGGCCGTGAAAACGGTGATGGAAGTGTGCATGAGGCCTTAGTCTATGGGGCTCCCGTAATTACGGGTGGCTACCTGTGTGCACCCGTAATTACGGGAGCGTTGCTAGGCGACGTCAGGGGATAGTCAATGTCCAGGGTGCTGAAAGAGTTAACTGATCGGCAGTAACTCTTTCAACACCCGGGACAGTGACTACCGCTGGAGTTAAAAGTATTAAAAGTTTACTTCCTCCAGTCCGGCCTCCCGGGATGTAGTTTCATCCCATGTGACCACTGCAGCCAATCACAGGCTGCAGTGGTCACATGGACTGCTTTTAAACCAATGAAAAATCGGGCTTCAAACAAACTTTCCAAAATATATATTAGATGGGGAATGCCCGACTAACATATTGTCAGACATGTGACTAAGCATACACAGTATAATAAGCAGATCAGATATTAATAGGAAACCGGGCCATCCGACATAAGGGTGAGTTGTAGTCCAGGACCTACATTAAATCTGTATGAAACATGGGAGCATGGTAATAGGAGGCAAGTATAAGAATGTAAAATGACAAGCAGTAGAGTTTATATAAGTATACGGATAACACATCGTATATATTCTCACCACTAGTACCAAGTAAACATCCAGGAAATGTTGCCAACAAAGTCAGTGTGACGTAAGTTCAGCAGATCAGAAGTGTAATTAAGGTAATGTCTTGCATGTATATCCAGGTCAATCCTGTGACGGATGCATTTGGGACCATTCAGTTGCTTCTCGTGGACTGTGTAAGAAGACCACCTTGCCATCAGCGAATATACGGAGACGAGCTGGATACGCCATAGAGTAGGGAATTCTGCGATCTCTAAATTCCCTTTTTACCTCAATGAAACGAGCACGCTGTTTCTGTAAGTCCGCTGAGAAGTCAGGAAAAATGGAAACGGTAGAGTTGTCAAATTTCAGCGGCCCTTTCAAGCAGGTAAAACGTAGGACAGAATCACGATCTCCATAATTCAGCAGTTTAGCCAAAAATGGTCGTGGGTTGGCATCTGGAGGGGGAGGTTTAGTCGGTACTCTGTGAGCACGTTCCACTACAAAGCAGGAGGAAAAGGAGGTGTCTCCTAATGTGGTTTTGAGCCAGTTTTCTAAGAATGATTCTGGAGTCTGGCCTTCAGCCTTCTCAGGGAGACCAATGATCCGCAAGTTATTGTGGCGTAGTCTATTTTCCAAGTCATCCAGTTTGGACTGACAAGCTTCCATTTTACGAGAGGCAGAGGAAATTGTAACTGTAAGAGGATTAATCATGTCTTCTGCACAGGATACTCTATCCTGTATTTCGCCTGGTGACCGTGCAAATTCTGCATGTTCTGGCGCAGTAAATTGACATCGATTTTTATTTCCTCAATTTTACCTGTCAAGGAGGTCATACAGGTAGTAATGGCCGATAGCAACTGTGTGGAAACCTGGCGTAAAATAGGTTCAGAGTCTGTATCAGGGTCAACACCATCCCTGGAATGAGAGTCGCCTTCCCTTAATTTCCCCTGTGCAGAACGTGTTGAGAGAGGTGTAGACATATCTCCTTCTTGGTCTGTGTGAACAAACTCTTTCAGTCTATCCATAGTAGGCTGTAGTTTGGATTTGTGCATGTCTTTCAATGAAAAGTAAGTAACTCACAGGTAGTTGTATTGGGTAGCAGGCCCAAGAAAACAAGATATTAAAATATAAGCGTCCATCCAAACAATAAGTCTAACCGACGTGACAAGTGTTCAATAAATGGCAATGTCGTATTTGTGTATGAAAGAGTACCTCAAGTGAGAAAATGGAGGTTTTCCCACCGTGCGACGTCTTCTTTTCTTTTAAATTTTCTTTTTATTGAAAGAATTTTTCAAAGATAAATTTAAACCAACAAATAAACCATAATATCATTACAACAATGAAGTGCATAAAACGCGTGCGGCGTCTTCTAATAACAGGGCGTGCCGAGTGAAGAGAGAACAGGCCACAGTGCAGGATAGGTCAGTCGTCTCAAGTTGTTGCAGGAGCCAAGGTTAGGCACTGTAAAGAAAATTAGTAGTATATGTCGGTCACTTGCGGGAGCTCCGGTGTCTGTGTCCCACACCACTGAATTAGTGGTGCAGCCTAAGTGTTATGATCCCGCTGCAAATCGCCATGCAGCTCAGATGGGAGAAAGTATGTCGTCCCGCAGGGCAAGGAGATCGTCCATACCTTGTGTAGTAGTATGGGTCAGTCGGCGTAAGCAGGGGAATAGCTGGAGCTGATTGTCGACAGGCGTATGTTGCTTCGGCACCTGCTCGCTACACAAGGCGAAACGGTGATGCGGCTCAGGAGATGTAGATCAGGCCGCCGGATGCCACGTTTCCTGCATGGCAGTCACCAAGTATGTAGTTTCCAGTAAGGAGAGGGGTCTCAAAACGGGTCAGGAGTGTTGCCGAGTGTAAGGTGGTCCGGTATTAACCTATAGTTATTGCATAGGTATGCTGTCAGCAAAGAATGAGGTCAGGATGTATAACGATCCCCTGGAGCGCGGCCGAAACACGTCTAGTCCATCTTGACTGCTGGCCACGCCCCCACTAACTCACAGTTTATTTGAGTCGAATCAATTCCTTATAATCCGTACACAAGGGCCCTGTATTAAAATAGCCTTAAACATAGATGCAGTGCTCTACAAAGGTCTGTCTACAAAGTTCTTTATAAAACATTGGGATTGGCTGCTCTTTGCTATTGAAGAACTTATCAATGTATCATAGTCCCAAGTATCCTCTCTTGTCCAACCATTTCCACTGGAAAAAGTGTATGGGTGACCATTATAACCCTAACTTTACGTCATTATAATGTAGCATTTGGCTGTGACACTCTGGCACAATCCTGATCGTTCTGGCATTCAGTTAAGCCATAGACAATGCAAATTAGCTTCTATGGCGATGACCTGTCATTTTATGTTATGGGTCTCCTATCCCTCCAAAGCGGTTTGAGAATTTTTAAACACGAAAGTAACTTTAAGATTAGCAATTCCGAATATGAGACACTTAACATTTTTCCTGGCTCAGATTTTGGGATCTATTTGTTAATTGGGAATTCCGGTTCCTGCGGATTTGTTGGACCTCTAAGCTATTAATTTGATGCTGCGGCGCACTCTCACAGACCTTAAGTCCTACAACGGTTTTTAGATGTCATGGTTTGGCCAGATGTATGTCATCAAAATGTATTTCCTGCCCTGCTTCCTATCCCTGCTTCAAACAGTGGCAATTTTAATCACTTCTGCTTAATGGTCAATATATTGATGCAATCTAAATGGGAGGGAGTCATGGTTTTCTGATTACCAGATGTATTATATTCCTCACACTTATTGAGATTCAAAGACTGGTTTCACAATGGCAACAATAAGCAATGATGTTGCCCTGAATTTCTCAATAACATTTTCCCAAATTAGATGTGCTGGCAAGGCAGCTCGGAGGTAGAGACCATGTTTCATGTTTGGTGGAATATCCAAGTCTACATTCTTTTTTGAGACACTCATTTTGACATTCATCAGTTTTATCATGAGTATCAGTAACTTTCCCTAAATTGTGCTTCTTTCTTTTTCTCTATTCCATTAAGAAGGGCGTCTTTCAACACTTTTGCAGTTAGGACAGTAAACCCCCTGGCATTGAAAATCGATAATAGTTTAGATGCCTATACGCATAAAACAGATACAGTAGGAAAGCAGTGAGAACCTTTTATTGTCCAGTATATGTCCATACAGATGCCCCAACTATTGCTGTGACACAGATTTTTAAATGACAAATCCATGAGACACAATCATTCCTGTTGAAAGTATGTCAAAGGCTATCATAACTTTATATTCCCAGACTTTCCTGCCCCTCTGAGATTTCATATTTCCCCTCTGTACTACTACTTTTATATTGGTTATGACATCACCAGGTCTACAAATTGTTTTTGCAACAAACTGCTTCAAGAATTGACTTTCCCAGCTCATATTTAAAATTTGGTTTTTATCATGTTTAAGATACCATATAGGCACTTTATCCTTTTGTTTTGACATGTGTGACCACCCAGTTTTGGCTCAGTCGGCAGAAAGTATTGTCATCACAAGATACAGATATGGCAGAGCTGGATTTCTCATTTGGCACAATTACATTACTGTTTTTTAGAACTACAAGAAAGCCAACTGCATTATCTTAACTCTGTGCTACCAGAACGCACATCAAACCGTCAGCACCAAGTAGTTAAATGACAAATTTAGCTCTGTTATATCTATAGGGACAGAAAGGAGAGGCATTATGAACAGAGCATTAATAACTGTAACATTAAGGTACACTACCGACTAAGACAAATATATACTGTACATAGAATATTACTGTATAGCATACTTTACCTAATACATGTTATGTTTTACAATTTAAGAGATGAAAGATTGTAAAAAGGGAACATAATGTGGAAATTAGCATGCTTGCCATCATGTTTTTCTAATCTTACTTTGTCCTGTAAATCACTAAGAAATGTGTCTCCAGAGAGGGTTGTGTATTGCAAAAGTAAATGCGGTTAGTAAAAATAGAGATGCAATGCACCAGTGATTCTAGATCTATGACTTCAAAAGCTATTTTCCTTTCAATAAAAAATGTAGTCCAGCACTGGATATTTCAATGTATATAACTGAGTGAATACTGTACCTGTGGAGCTTTAGTGAGCAGAAGAGCCACGTCTGAATTATTGTGGTGGCGTGCAGTGTCCAATGCAATTTGACCTGCCTAAAAACAAGAATATATAGAAATTATGTTTCACTTGACAGAGCATTGCATACTCATTTTAATAAGGTACTAAATTAGTGGTAAAAAAAACAATTTTTTTTTCTCTCAACTGCAACAGGCACACATCCCGCAACTATGACTCACAGCTTTCCACCTTTAATGCAGTCTTCTGATTCTGCAAGGAAGCCTGGATTCTCTGCAGACTATACGTTGGAAAGTAGAACAGATATACTGTAACATTTAATTATTAATTCACATTGGACACCACTAAACTAGTATAACATTGTTAGTGGTTTGATAAATTCACACACTGTCTAAATCATTGTTATATGGATTTTATTTTTACATGTAATTATTAATAAAACTGTTGTGCTTTTAAGAACCAAGCAATTGGGCCTTCATGAAATGGTAAAGAATATTTATTAACACGATAAGTGCAGTGATGTCTATTGATCTGTATATTGTGTAGAGTATTCTGACCAGTGACTTGTTAAATATTGGTCTATGGTTACAATCCAAAAAAAGCATAATACAGGCCGAAGCATATGAAGGTTGAGGGCATTTATAGGGTCTCAATTGGGTTCTGTCATATATAAGTTGGAACTATATGACAGACACCTCAGGTCATTTTCTATAAAAATAACAATTTCTGTTGCCTAAAATAAATAAATAAATTAATGAATAAAAACACAGAAATTTTGTCTTCAGTACGGTAGACTTATTCTGCTTCAATAACTTGGTCTAAAAGTGTTAGTTTGCTGGTAGCAGGGCCGGCCTTTCCTTGAATGTTTTCATGTATGGAACAGACCGTTAGCGCCCCCTTCCTCATGTGGTGTTACGTCATACAGTGTACAAATAACCATACTAAACAGTGGATAATTATAAGTACCATACAACGCCATATGTTAGGTAAACAACGTTTCCATGCAGTTGTCTAAATTACAATGCTATACAGTGCAGTGACCACCACTATACACAGTGGAAAAATAATATACTGTACACTGTCTAAGCAGCATTGCCACACAATACCACCATACTTGCTCAAATAATAACAGTATACAGTCACAAAATAACAGCTCTATGTGTAATTCAACAATTGTGATATACAAATAATAATTATATTTCTGGTGGTCGCAAATGCCCCAGAGATGCCCCATTCAGGAGGGGTGGTTAATGTGTTCTGTGCCACCGAAGAAGGTCGACAATCCCTAAGGCCGGCCATGCCTAGACTCTGATCTCTATATCTATTGTTCCCCTGTAAAGAGTCATATTGTGCTGGGGAGAGGCTTTGTGTAGTGTTCTTCAATGGGACTCCTATATTATATAGATTCATTACACACAAGGTGATCTATTTCCAGCATTTTTTTTCTTTTAATGTTGATGATTACGGCTAACAGTTAATGAAAACCCAAAATGGAGTCTCTCAGAAAATTAGAATATTAGGTAAAAGTTGAAGATTGTAGACTCATGGTGTCACACTCTAATCAGCTAATCAACACAAAACACCTGTAAAGGTTTCCTAAGCCTTTAAATGGTCCAACAGTCTGGTTCAGTAGGCTACACAATCATGGTGAAGACTGCTGACTTGACAGTTGTCCAGAAGACCGTCATTGACACCCTCCACAAGGAGGGTAAGCCACAAAAGGATATTGCTAAAGTAGCTGGCTGTTCACAGAGTGCTGTATCCAAGCATATTAATGGAAAGTTGTGAGGAAGTAAAAAAGTGTGGTAGAAAAAGGTGCACAAGCAACAGGGATAACTGTAGCCTTGAAAGGACTGTCAAGAAAAGGCCATTCAAGAATCTGGGGGACATTCACAAGGAGTGGACTGCGGCTGGAGTCAGTGCTTCAAGAGCCACCACACACAGATGTATCCAGGACATGGGCTACAACTGTCGCATTCCTTGAGACAACGTCAGAAGCATCTTACCTGGGCTAAGGAGAAAAAGGACTGGTCTGTTGCTCAGTGGTCCAAAGTCCTGTTTTCAGATAAAAGTAAGTTTTGCATTTCATTTGGAAATCATGGTCCCAGAGTCTGGAGGAAGAGTGGAGAGGCATCAATCCCAGTTGCTTGCGGCCCAGTGTGAAGTTTCCACAGTCAGTGATGGTTTGGGGAGCCATGTCATCTGCTGGTGATGGTCCACGGTGTTATATCAAGTCCAGAGTCAATGCAGCCGTCTATCAGGAAATTTTAGAGCACGTCATGCTTCCCTCTGTGGACAAGTTTTATGGAGATGCTGATTTTATGTTCCAGCAGGACTTGGCACGTGCTCACCAGGATAGAGTAGCAAATGAGGGCAAACAACTGTGGCACTGCAAGCCCTTCTATAGAAAACTCACAGCTAGCCTATCCGGAGTCAAAGCAAATGTAATTGATCCCTGCCTGGGATAGTAGTCAAGAATCAGATAACTTAGAACATTAGTAGAACACCTAACGCGTTTCTACATCCCTCTATCATTCGAATGTTTCATCAGAGGTGTAAATTCATTCACAACAGGGGCAGTGTTTCTATCAAGCGCCCCTGTTATGCAGATATCAGTGACGGTACTGGTGTCTGAGCGCAACATGCACCGCTTGACGCCGGCTATTAATAGTTTAAGCCCCTCCCATTCAGGGCCGGACGAGCCCTATTCATTGTCCAATCAGACAGCGCCACATCAGCGTGACGCTTGTCCATTGCTAAGTGCCTGTACCAAACTCCACCCAATTGGGTCAATCAATAGACGCAAAGCATCAGGTAGCTATGGGAACCAAAAGCAGCCAACAAGTAGCGGCGCACTACAAGACACAAATATCGACTAAATATCAGAGGATGAAGAAACCAGGTAAATCTTTGTAATGGATTTGCCTGACACAGCTTCTTTGTCGACGCCCGTGGTTAAACAGCCTGCATCTGTGCCTAGATCTATTAGAGTGACTCGATCTGCTACCTCTCAGGCTGGGAGGCTGAGGAGTGGGAGAACCTATCACAGCCTGGCCAGACGGAGCTAGCTCCCGCCCTCTATTTATACCCTCATTTCCTGCTCCTCCTTTGCCTGTGATTCTCCTGTTTCCTGGCTCTGCTGCTCCTGCTTGTACTATTGTCCTCTGCTTCAAATTGACCCTAGCTTTACTGACTACTCTCCTGTTCTGCGTTTGGTACCTCGTACACTCCTGGTTTGACTCGGCTCGTTCACTACTCTTGTTGCTCACGGTGTTGCCGTGGGCAACTGCCCCATTTCCCTTAGCTTCTGTGTACCCTTGTCTGTTGGTCTGTCGTGCACTTATTGAGCGTAGGGACCGTCGCCCAGTTGTACGCCGTTGCCTAGGACGGGCCGTGCAAGTAGGCAGGGACTGAGTGGCGGGTAGATTAGGACTCACCTGTCTGTCTCCCTACCCCGTCACTATTTAATCACAGGCCCAAATACCTTTTCTACCCTGGTTCCTGACACACTATGGACCCCCTCGAGGCCCTGGGTCAGCAAATGCACGGTCTTTCCCTACAGGTCCAAGACCTGGCTCAGAGGTGCAACCAGCGTGATGCTACCCTGGTAGTGCCCCCCAACTCACCTCTAGAACCCCACCTCAAGTTGCCTGACCGGTTCTCAGGGGACCGGAAGACTTTTTTCTCCTTCCAGGAGAGTTGTAGGCTCTATTTCCGTTTAAGGCCCCACTCCTCAGGTTCTGAGAACCAGCGAGTGGGTATAATTATGTCCCGGCTCCAGGACGGCCCCCAGGAATGGGCCTTCTCCTTGGCTTCTGACGCCCCTGAACTTTCGTCTGTTGATTTATTTTTTTCCGCTCTCGGGCTCATCTATGATGAGACTGACAAGACTGCCTTTGCCTAGAGTCAGCTGGTGACCTTACGTCAGGGTAAGAGACCCGTTGAGTACTGTTCTGACTTTAGGAAGTGGTGTGTAGCTTCTCAGTGGAATCACCCTGCCCTGAGGTGTCAGTTTAGATTGGGTCTGTCGAACGCCCTGAAAGACCTGTTAGTTAGTTAGTTATCCCTCTTCGGACTCTCTAGATCAGGTTATGGCTTTAGCGGTACGTCTTGACCGATGTCTCAGGGAACGACGACTCAAACGTTTTTGTGCCTTTTCCTCTGACTCCCCTATGATGGCTCCAGAGGTTCCGTTGCTTCGTTCTTCCACGGAAAACTCGGATGAACCTATGCAACTCGGGGCCTCCGTGTCTCCCCAACAACGTAGAGAGTTCCGCAGGAAGAATGGTCTCTGCTTCTACTATGGGGATGACAAGCATCAAGTGAACGACTGTCCTAGGCGTAAGAATAAGCAGCCGGAAAACTTCTGCACCTAAGTAACCATCGGGGAGGTCGCTTGGGCGCACAGGTATTTCCCGTAAATATGAAGCCTAATAAAATCTTGCTTCCCTTTCAGGTCTCTTTTGGTGGTAGGTCTGCCTCCGGCAGTGCCTTCGTGGACTCAGGGTCTTCTGCTAATATTAGGTCTGTGGAATTTGCTATGTCTCTAGCTATGCCTTTAATTGATTTGCCTAAACCTGTCCTTGTAGTGGGTATCGACTCCACTCCACTTGCTAATGGTTATTTTACACAGCATACCCCTGTAGTTGAACTCATGGTTGGCTCCATGCATTTGGAGCAGTGTTCTGTGTTGGTGATGCAGGGATTATCGTCCGATTTGGTTTTAGGCCTACCTTGGTTGCAGATGCATAATCCCACGTTTAACTGGAATACTGGGGATCTTACTAAATGGGGTAATGAATGCATGACTTCCTGTTTTTCTATTAATTTATTTTCTCTCGCTGAGGAGGTGAACACTCTACCTGAGTTTATTCAGGACTTCGCTGAAGTTTTTTCTAAAAAAGCCTCCGAAGACTTACCTCCTCATAGAGAGTACGATTGCGCAATCGATTTGGTACCAGGAGCTAAGCTCCCTAAAGGTAGGATATTTAATCTCTCTTGTCCTGAACGTGAAGCCATGAGAGAATATATCCAGGAAAGCCTGGCCAAGGGTTACATCCACCCCTCTACTTCTCCGGTAGGTGCTGGCTTCTTCTTCGTAGGGAAGAAGGATGGTGGTCTTAGGCCATGCATCGATTACCGGAACTTGAATAAGGTCACTGTAAGGAACCAATATCCCCTTCCTTTGATTCCTGATCTCTTCAATCAGGTTCAGGGGGCCCAATGGTTCTCTAAGTTTGATCTTCGGGGGGCTTATAACCTTATCCGAATGAGGGAAGGGGATGAGTGGAAGACTGCGTTTAACACGCCCGAAGGTCATTTTGAATACCTCGACATGCCCTTTGGGTTGTGTAATGCTCCCGCGGTCTTCCAGAATTTCACAAATGAGGTTTTAAGAGACTACCTGGGTGTATTTCATGTAGTGTACCTTGATGATATACTTGTGTTTTCCAAGGACTGGTCCTCCCACATTGAGCATGTCAGTGAGGTGCTCCAGGCCCTTCGGGAAAACAAACTCTTTGCTAAAACTGAAAAATGTGTGTTTGGGGTGCAGGAGATACAATTTTTGGGTCAAATCTTCACTCCTAACGAATTCCGCATGGACCCTGCCAAGGTTTAGGCTGTAGCGGAATGGGTCCAACCTGCCTCCCTGAAGGCTTTACAGTGCTTCCTGGGGTTCGCTAATTATTACAGGAGATTTATTGCTAACTTCTCGGTCATCGCTAAGCCTCTTACGGACATTACTCGCAAGGGTGCTGATCTCCTCCACTGGCCTCCGGAGGCGGTTCAGGCTTTTGAGGTCCTTAAGAGGTGCTTTGTCTCTGCCCCAGTGCTGATTCAGCCTAACCAAATGGAGCCATTCATCGTGGAGGTTGATGCCTCCGAGGTGGGAGTGGGTGCTGCCTTGTCCCAGGGTACCAGGGGTCTTACCCATCTCCGTCCCTGTGCCTACTTCTCCAGGAAGTTCTACCCCACTAAGAGTAACTATGACATTGGCAACCGCGAACTCTTAGCCATTAAATGGGCATTTGAAGAGTGGCGCCACTTCCTGGAGGGGGCTAGGCACCAGGTAACGGTCCTTACCGACCACAAGAATCTGGTTTTCCTAGAATCTGCCCGGAGGCTAAACCCGAGACAAGCTCGATGGGTGTTATTTTTTTACTAGATTCAACTTTGTGGTCACCTATAGGGCTGGGTCTAAAAATATTAAAGCTGATGCACTGTCGCGTAGCTTCATGGCCAGCTCTCCTCCTGAGGAGGATCCTGCTTGTGTTTTGCCCCCATGTATAATCATATCCTCTGTTGATTCTGACTTACCTCTAAAATTGCGGCTGATCAAGGTTCAGCTCCCGAGAACCTTCCTGAGAACAAGCTGTTTGATCCCCTGCAATTCCGGCTAAGGGTACTCTGGGAGAATCATGACTCTGCAATATCTGGCCATCCTGGCATCCTGGGTACCAAACACCTCATTTCTAGAAACTATTGGTGGCCTGCGTTGCTTAAAGACGTTAAGGCCTACGTAGCCGATTGTGAAACTTGTGCTAGGTCCAAGACTTCCAGCTCCCGACCAGCGGGCTTACTATGTTCTTTGCCCATTCCCCAGAGACCTTGGACCCATATCTCTATGGATTTTATCACCGATCTGCCTCCATCTCAAGGCAAGTCGGTGGTGTGGGTTGTAGTAGACCGCTTCAGTAAGATGTGCCGCTTTGTGCCCCTCAAGAAACTACCCAATGCCAAGACGTTAGCTACCTTGTTTGTCAAACACATCCTGCATCTCCATGGGGTTCCTGTCAATATTGTTTCTGACAGAGGGGTACAATTTGTTTCATTGTTTTGGAGAGCTTTCTGTAAAAAGTTGGAGATTGATCTATCCTTCTCCTCGGCCTTCCATCCTGAAACTAATGGCCAAACTGAGAGGACTAATCAGTTTCTAGAACAATATTTAAGGTGTTTTATCTCTGACTGTCAAGATGATTGGATCTCCTTCATTCCCCTCGCCGAAGTTTCCCTTAACCCCTTAAGGACGCAGCCTAGTTTGGGCCTTAAGGCTCAGAGCCCATTTTTCAAATCTGACATATTTCACTTTATGTGGTAATAACGTCGGAATGCTTAAACCTATCCAAGCGATTCCGAGATTGTTTTCTCGTGACACTTTGGGCTTCATGATCGTGGTAAAATTTGGTCGATATATTCAGTCTTTATTTGAGAAAAATTGCAAAATTTAGAGAAAATTTAGAAAAAATAGCATTTTTCAGAATTTAAATGCATCTGCTTGAAAAACAGACGGTTATACCACCCACAATAGTCACTAGTTCACATTTCCCATATGTCTACTTTAGATTGGCATCGTTTTTTGAACATTATTTTATTTTTCTTGGACGTTACAAGGCTTAGAACATAAACAGCAATTTCTCATATTTTTAAGAAAATTTCAAAAGCCTTTTTTTTAAGGTACCTGTTCAGTTCTGAAGTGGCTTTGAGGGGCCTATGTATTAGAAACCCCCATAAAGCACCCCATTTTAAAAACTAGACCCGTCAAAGTATTCAAAACAGCATTTAGAAAGTTTTTTAACCCTTCAGGCATTTCACAGGAATTAAAGCAAAGTGGAGGTGAAATTTGCAAATTTCGTTTTTATTTCTGAATTTCAATTTTATTCTATTTTTTTTCTGTAACAAAGAAGGTTTTACCAGAGAAACACAACTAAATATGTATTGTCCAGATTCTTCAGTTTTTAGAAATGTCCCACATGTGGCTCTAGTGCGCTCGTGGACTAAAACACAAGCCCCAGAAGCAAAGAAGCACCTAGTGCATTTTGGTGGTGCTTTTTTATTAGCATATATTTTAGGCAGCATGCCAGGTTTGGAGAGGTGTTGAGGTGCCAAAACAGTAGGAATCCCCCAAAACTGACCCCATTTTGGAAACTGCACCCCTCAAGGAATTAATTTATGGTTATTGTTACCATTTTGACCCCGTAGTTTTTTCACAGCGCGTATTTGAATTGGGCTGTGAAATTAAAAGAATGACAATTTTTCCAATAAGATGTCATTTTTGATCAGAATTTCTTATTTTCACAGGGAACAAAATGGCCCATTTTGTTGCCCAATTTGTCCTGAGTGCGGCAATACCCCATTTGTGGTGATAAACTGCTGTTTGGGCCCATGGGAGGCCTCAGAAGGAAAGGAGCGCTATGTGTTTGTTGGAGTCCAGATTTTGCTGGATTGGTTTTCGGGTGCCATGTCGCATTTGCAGAGCCTCAGAGGTATCAAAGCAATGGAAACCCACCAAAAGTGACCCCATTTTGGAAACAAAACCCCTCAAGGAATTTATTTATGGGTGTTGTGACCATTTAGACCCCACAGTTTTTTCACAGAATTTATTTGAATTGGGCTGTGAATTCAAAAAAATGTAATTTTTTCCAATAAGAGGTAGTTTTGGCTCAAAATTTCTTATTTTCACAAGGAATAAAATACCCCAATTTGATGCCCAATTTGTCCTGAGTGCGGCAATACCCCATTTGTGGTGATAAACTGCCGTTTGGGCCCATGGGAGGCCTCAGAAGGAAAGGAGCGCTATGTGTTCTTTGGAGCCCAGATTTTGCTGGATTGGTTTTCGGGTGCCATGTCGCATTTGCAGAGCCCCAAAGGTATCAAAGCAATGGAAACCCACCAGAAGTGACCCCATTTTGGAAACTACACCCCTCAAAGAATTTATTTATGGGTGTTGTGACCATTTAGACCCCACAGTTTTTTCACAGAATTTATTTGAATTGGGCTGTGAATTAAAAAAAAATATATTTTTTCCAATAAGAGGTAGTTTTGGCTCAAAATTTCTTATTTTCACAAGGAATAAAATACCGCATTTTGTTGCCCAATTTGTCCTGAGTGTGGCAATACCCTATTTGTGGTGATAAACTGCCGTTTGGGCCCATGGGAGGGCTCAGAAGGAAAGGACCACCATGTGGCCTACTGGGAATTTTCTGGTGCTAAGTCGTGTGTGCAGAAGCCCCTGAGGTATCAGTACAGTTGAAACCCCCGAGAAGTGACCCCGTTTTAAAAACGACACCCCTTAAGGAATTTATCTAGAGGTGTAGTGAGCATTTTGACCCCACAGGTATTGTGTAAAAGATAATGTGCAGCAGTTGGTGCAGAGTGAAATTTGCAATTTTCTATACATATATGCCAATTCAGTGTCCGATATATTGTGCCCAGCATGCGCCACCGGAGATATACACCTCATAAACTGTAATGTTGGCTCTCCCGGGTACGGCAATACCCTACATGTGGCTGTTATCAGCTGCCTGGGCACGCAGCAGGGCTCAGAGGGGAAAGATGAGGAGGGGTAAGCTGTGCGAAGTGGATCAGAGCGAGTAAAACTGGGGTAAATTAAAAATAAAGGGATGGATGATAAATTTGAAAACACTCTTTCATACAGAGCTCTGGTTTTTCGGGACACGCGTCACATTGATATATTGTGTCCTTCCTTATCCCCCTCTTATAGCAGACTCTGCACCTCTTTTGACTTTTTCCCCTCTTGCCAGTTTGGGGAACTTCTCCTAAAAAGTGTTGCCCTGGTACGATGCCTGTGGCCCCGCTTCCAGAAGTACTGTAAGGCTTCAGGACTTGATCTGACAAGTCCACCCCTCCCATGTACCTATTGTAGTCCAGGATGCTGTCTAGTTTGGGGGTCCCTGTACTGGTACCTCGTGTGGGTACTGGTGTGGCATCTCCCTGGTCTTGTACTTGACACACAATATGTTGCTGCTAGATTGTGCCCTGCTCTCACCCCTTCTGAGTGTTTGCCCAAGCAGAGTCTTAGGGAGGCCTCTCAGGTTTCTTCTAGCAGTGCCGCATGCCGCAGGACTTCTGGAAGCGAGGCAGTTGAAGAGTGGGACGCTGGTATAAAAATGATCCAGGTAGAGGTGGTAACCCTGGTCCAGCAGTGGGTGCACCAAATCCCACACAATTTTTGTATTAACTCCCAGTAAGGGGGGGCATTCTGGGGGCTGAGAACTGGTGTCCTTCCCTTCATATATCCTAAATTTGTAGGTATACCCGGATGCACTCTCGCACAGCTCATACATCTTCACTCCATACCTTGCCCTCTTACCCGGCAGGTACTCGCGGAATTGAAGCCTCCCTTTCAAATGTACCAGGGATTCATCTATAGAAATACACTTCTCGGGGGTGAATGCTTGGGAAAACCGGGCACTGAAATGGTCTAATAGGGGTCTCCATTTATACAAACGTTCAAAACTGGGGTCATCTCGGGGTGGGCACGGCTCATTATGAGTATAATGTAAGAAGCTAAGTATTGCCTCATTTTTATTTTATTTTTTAGTTTCCAGCTCAGTTCTGAAGTTGCTTTGAGGGGCCTATATATTAGACACCCTTATCAAACACCCCATTTCAGAAACTAGACCCCTCAAAGTATTCACAACAGCATTTAAAAAGTTTATTAACCCTTTAGGCGTTTCACAGGAATTTAGAGCAAAGTAGAGGTGACATTTAATTAATTTAATTTAATTTATTAGGCACCATGTCCGGTTTGAAGAGGTCTTGTGGTGCTAAAACAGTGGAAACCCCCCAAAAGTGATCCCTTTTTGGAAACTAGAGACCTTGAGGAATCCATTGTAGTTTTCTTGGGGTGCATGCGACTTTTTGATCAGTTTTTATTCTAATTTTAGGTGGCGTGGTGACTAAAAAAACAGCAATTTTACTATTGTTTTTTATTCAATTTTTTTTACAGCGTTCACCGTGCGCTATAAATGACATATTCACTTTATTCTGCGGGGCGATATGATTACGGCGATACCAGATGTTTATAGTTTTTTTTTTATGTCTTATGGTGTTTGCACAATAAAATACATTTTGTAAAATATAATTTATTTTTTGTGTTACCTTATTCTAAGAGCCATAACTGTTTTATTTTTCCATCAGGAAAGTCGTGCGAGGACTTATTTTTTGCGTAATGAACTGTAGTTTCGATCAGGACCATTTTTAGGTACATGCGACTTTTTGATCTCTTTTTATTCAATTTTTTGGGAGGTGAAGTGACCAAACAATTGTGATTGTGGTACGGTTTATTATTATTTTCTCTTACGGCGTTCACCGCGCGGGATAAATAACGACATCGTTTTGTAGTTCAGGACGTTACGGACGCGGCGATACCAATTATGTATAGTTTATTTGTTTATTTATATATTTTTATTAATAATAAAGAACTGATAAGGGAAAAAGGGGGACTTTTACTTTTATTACTTTTAAATCTTTTATTTTCTTATTTTTACACAACTTTTTTTTACTTTTTTACACTTTTTTTACTTTGTCCCACTAGGGGACATGAGGGCAGGAGGCTCTGATCGCTATTCTAATACACTGCACTACATGCGTAGTGCAGTGTATTAGAGCTGTCAGCTGTTCGCTGACAGCAAGCATAGTGGGTCCTGATTTTGTCGGGACCCACTAGGCTTCCGTCGATGGTTTAGCCAGAGTCCATTGTTAGGATTCTGGTTGCCATAGTAGCCATCACGGCCCGCTATCGTGTAGCAGGCCGGCGATGGCAGCTTAACCCCTAAGAAGCCGCGATCGCTATTGAACGCGGCTTCTAAGGGGTTAATCGGCGGGGACCACCGCGATCGGTCCCTGCACACTAAGCTGTGATAGCCTGCTGTCGGAAACAGCAGGTATCACAGCTCAAACACGCGCCGGAATTAAATGGCGCCGTGTTTACTCAGGTCAGTAATAGTACTGACCTGAGCGCGAACGTTCTACTTAGCAGGACGTACTATTACTGACCTGAGCGCGAAGGGGTTAATAACTGGGTCAGTAACTCGTCGGGGGTCTCCCACTTTTTCTGTCATTTTGGCTTTAATCCACGTTTCTCCTCCATTTCACCTGGTGGTTCCAACAATCCCGAGGTAGATGTAGTTCATCGGGAACTGTGCACAGTCTGGGCCCAGGTTCAGAAGAACCTTAAGGCGTCCCAGAGCATCCAAAAGACTCAGGCAGATAAGAGACGTTCCACTAACCCCTTGTTTGTGGTCGGGGATGTGGTGTGGCTGTCCTCAAAAAATTTGCGCCTTAAAGTCCCGTCCAAAAAATTTGCCCCCCGGTATATAGGGCCGTACAAGATCATTGAGGTCCTTAACCCTGTCTCCTTCCAGCTGAAGTTACCCCCGTCCTTTCAGATACACAACGTGTTCCATGCCTCCCTCCTGAAAAGTTGCTCGCCGTCCTTGGCTACCTCGAGGAAACCTCCGGTCCCTGTTCTCACTCATGAAGGGGTAGAATTCGAGGTGGCCAAGATTGTGGACAGCAGGATGGTCCAGGACTTCCTCCAGTACCTGGTCCATTGGAGAGGTTACGGGCCTGAGGAGAGGACTTGGTTACCCGCCCGGGATGTTCACGCCGGGTTATTGCTCAGGAAGTTCCATCTTCGGTTCCCCAACAAGCCAGGTCCACCTAGGAAGGGTCCAGTGGCCCCTCATAAAAGGGGGGGTACTGTAATGGATTTGCCTGACACAGCTTCTTTGTCGACGCCCTTGGTTAATCAGCCTGCATCTGTGCCTAGATCTGTTAGAGTGACTCGATCTGCTACCGCTCAGGCTGGGAGGCTGAGGAGTGGGAGAACCTATCACAGCCTGGCCAGACGGAGCTAGCTCCCGCCCTCTGTCTATTTATACCCTCATTTCCTGCTCCTCCTTTGCCTGTGATTCTTCTGTTTCCTGGCTCTGCTGCTCCTGCTTGTACTATTGTCCTCTGCTTCAAATTGACCCTGGCTTTACTGACTACTCTCCTGTTCTGCGTTTGGTACCTTGTACACTCCTGGTTTGACTCGGCTCGTTCACTACTCATGTTGCTCACGGTGTTGCCGTGGGTAACTGCCCCATTTCCCTTAGCTTCTGTGTACCCTTGTCTGTTGGTCTGTCGTGCACTTATTGAGCGTAGGGACCGTCGCCCAGTTGTACGCCGTCGCCTAGGACGAACCGTGCAAGTAGGCAGTGACTGTGTGGCGGGTAGAGCTCACCTGTCTGTCTCCCTACCCCGTCATTATAATCTTTCATAGACAAGGAGACCTGGGACGTAGAGGACAATCAGTCATACCTAACAAATAAAAGTGATATATTCAAAACAATCACCCGGAAGTTGTGGATCAGTCCTCTAGCAACTGCCCATCTCAACCACATTCATAGACAAAGGGAGTGACAGTCCAATGGTATAGATAATAAAACCGTGGAATCATAGAATGACTATAAGACTGCCTTATCCCAGTTTAACAATTATGAGCAAGTGTGAACTAGGTACATTGTCTGCCAGACAAAGTATCATAGGAACCCCTATTGACACCCAGACAAGGAGAGCCGTTAGAGAAAACAAGTAAAGGAAATATTGTCATTGAGTCCAGCCGGCTTGACCGTACCCATGGAAAATATCCAACGTGCCTCCCTCTGCAAAATGCATTTGTCCCAATTCCCACCACATAGTGCCATATCCAACGTGCCTCCCTCTGCAAAATGCATTTGTCCCAATTCCCACCACATAGTGGGGGACGGACCCTCTCGATCCCCAGAAAACTCAGATGATTCGGATTGCCCTGATGTTTATCCCAGATATGACGGAAAATCGGTGTCTCGGCTTGTTTAGCCACATCATTAACGTGGTCCCTGACACGTCTGCTGAATTCCCTAATGGTCTTACCAACCTATTGTATACCGCGGCTACATATCATCAAGTAAATTACCCCTTTGGTCTTGCAGTTCACGAAGTTATAATTTTTGTATATACGTCCTGTAGTCGTGTTAGAGAATGTCCTGCCTGCTGTTATAAATTCACAGGCTTTACATGACCCACAGCGGTAGGTCCCTGTTGGGGCCCTTGGCAACCATGTTTGAGCCGTGACTGGTTGCATGTAGCTGTGTACTAATTTTTCCTTCAAATTCTGTCCTCTGCGGTATGTAATCGAAGGGTTATCATCTAACAGTTCTCATATATCTGGATCGGCCTTTAAAATGCCCCAAAAGGTATTAAGTACATGTCGAACTTGCTGGTGCTTAGAGAATCATAGGTCCCTATGATCCTTAAACCCGTATCCTGAGCCTCCCGAATTCTCGGATTCAGTAAATCATTCCTATTTGTTGAGAGAGCATGCTGATGTGCATCTCTGAGAACCCATTCTGGGTAACCCCTGCTCCTAAACCTCCATTTCATCTCTGACGCTAATTGATAGTCAGAGAGGTCTGTGCAATTTCTCAGAGTACGCAAATACTGCCTCTTAGGGATCCCTTTACGAAGGGGTTTGGGATGCCAACTATCCCACCTCAGCAGGGTGTTTGTGGCAGTTGGTTTCCTATGTATTTGTGTCCTCAGTTTACCAGACCCTAATTTACTAATCACAAGGTCCAAGAATGCAATTTTTTTTAACAAACTCAGCATGCTCAAATCTAGAGCTTTTCCAGAGTATCAGCACATCATCAATAAATCTTACCCATAATAGGATATTAGAAGTGTGATGCTCCATCGAATCCTGAAAGACAACCTCCTTTTCCCACCAGCCCAAGTAGAGATTAGCAAAAGTGGGGGCACATGGGCTACCAATAGCCACTCCCCTGAACTGGTGGAAATATGCTTTATTAAACACAAATGAGTTGTGTTCAAGAATGAATCTAAGAAGTCTCACAACAAATACATTATGATTAAAAAACTGAGTTCCCCTCGAATTAAGGAAGTATTCCACGGCTTTGCAGCCCCTATTGTGAGGTATCGAGCTATATAGGGCCTCAACGTCCAGGCTGGCCAGAAGCACGTCTGCTTCAAGTTGTATATCCTCTAACCTCTTGAGGACATCAATTGTGTCCCTCACATAAGATGGAAGTGTAACCACAAATGGACACTATCCACATACAGACTCGTATTCTGAGTGATACTGTCAATTCCAGCCACTATGGGACGGCCCTTCAATGGAGCAGTGCCCTTATGGATCTTGGGTAGACTATAAAATGTAGCTATCACTGGGAATTCTGGCAAAAGAAACCTGAATTCCCTTTGGTCGATCAATCCATTCCTTTTGGTTGCCACAAGAATGTTTTTAAGTACCTCTCTATAGGAGTTAATGGGATTTGAAGGGATAATCTCATAACAATTGCGGTCGTCACGTATCGCGAGGCACATAGATACGTATGCCTAGTGATCCATGACGACCACATTCTCTCCTTTATCTGACGATTTCACAATAATAGATTCATCTCTTTCCAAGTTCACTAGGGGTGACATTGGCAAGATCACCTCTGTGACAAATACGGGAGAATTGGTCAATGGCAACCTTGAGGAACACGTCTATTGGTGTATTATCGCTCATAGGGGGATTCTTATTTGAAGGTAAGACCAAGTCAGTAAATAGGCCTACTGATGTCCCACCCTCATTGAGCAAATAACCCATAGTCCTAAATAGGGGCATATCCTCCTCATCTAGACCTAGTTCCAGACATCTATGTTTGTCATTGATTTGAAATAATTTTTTCAGTTTAAGTTTCCGTCCGAACAGTTGTAAGTCTGTAACCCATGTAAAAAGATTGAAAGTGGGACTCGGAACAAAAGCTAAGCCTTTCTTAAGAAGATTAATTTATCCTTCAAATAGAGCTCTTTGAGACAGGTTAATCACCTGCATATCATCAACTGGGGCCCTTATCATTATTTCGCCCTCGGAGAAGGTAATCCGAAATTGGGCTTATTTAATATTCTAATTTTCTGAGAGACTACATTTTGGGTTTTCTTAAACTGTTAGCTATAATCATCAACATTAAAAGAAAAAAATGCTGGAAATCACTCTGTGTGTAATGAATCTATATAATATGAGTTTCACTTTTTGAATTGAATTACTGAAATAAATTAACTTTTTGATGATATTCTAATTCATTGAGAAGGACTAGTATATATTTCAGGAGACCAGCTCCTTCTCTTTACAATCCTGTCTTGCTGTAAGACAATGGGCTGGAGCAGGAGCCTTCCCCTATCTGCCCCGTCTGCAGTAGGACCACAGATAGTTAAGCCCCTCCCTCTTTGCTAAGCACTGCCCCTACAGCCGCTCACCAGCTGCAAATGGAACAGATCAGCAGGAAATTAACCCCAGTGTTCTCTGCATAATTTCTACAAGACTGTTTGTTTCAGGAACGTGCAAAATATCCTGCAGACTGACAGTCACTGGGGGCAGGTTTAGCTACCATTTACTTTTATGATTAATTTCTAGGTTTAAGGTTTTTTGTAAAGACACATTCAGAAACATGTCTGCTCTCTAATCACTACTTTAGCTCTCATATCGCCACATCTGTGAACCTCCAGAAACCTCTCACATTATAAGCGACAAATTAATAATTAAAGACGTTATCTGGGATGTGAATATTTCTTATTAGGAGCTGGAAATACTTACCCATCCTTACTCCCGGCGATCCAGCGCTGACACCAGTGAGCCCCGCTGAGCCCGATTGGCTGCAGCGGCTACATGCTACATGCATGTAAATAACCACCGTGAGTGCCTCAGTGCTGGATCATTTCCAGCCCCTAATAAAAAAAAAATCCAATCCCTGATAACTCTTTTAAGGTTTAGTGGCACTTTAATACTGTATATATACAGTGACACTGCTGGTCTCCACAGGATCATGGAGATCTGGCAGCATTAACTAGCTGATAAAGGGTTAATCGGCAACCTCTATTTCCTATATAATATTGAACCTAAAGATCCTGGAAAATACAAATAATAACACTTATCATAATGTATATATAGTGTAGAAGAAGTGAGAAATACTTACATTATTAAGAAGGGTAGCATCAGCTCCTGCTTCTAGGAGCACTTTAATAACCTTCCTATGATTAAGAGCAGCAGCAACGTGGAGAGGTGTATCACCTGCCTGCACATTTCACAAATAAACCTTATGAGTTTACATTATGCACTTTACATATTACAAAACTGATCCACAAATCTAGTCAGCTCCAGACAAGGCCCTGGCAGTGTGGTCAACAACTGACTAGGCTGCTTAAAGTTCCTTGGGTCTGGACACTAAACAAAAGTCATGTCATGCGTTATAATAAAAAAGGAAACACTGTCAAGCATGCATTGCTTAAGATGTTATTTTGTAAAGACGGTACTTTAACCTAAAAAAATGAAAGTAAAACGCACACTGCTGATAATTTATGTGTTCCTTCTTTATGCCAGCGATAAAATTGTCATTTGATAATAATACAGTTTTGTTAAACTATGATTTGATTAATATAGTGCAAGATCTACTGACCTGGTTCTTCTCGTTGACAGAACAGAATGCGCTGAGTAGTATCCTGATGACAGACAGGTGATTGTAACGTGCTGCGACATGTAAACAGGTGTCTCCCGCCTGCAAATCAGAACTTGTTCAGGAGAGATGCCCCCCAAATATACATTGTTCACTAAACCGTAGGATTCGACTACAAAGCAGCTACATAACCCTGTCCCCACTGTGGTAATAAACCACTGCACGGAAACCAATCCTTTGGAGATAGATAGATAGATAGATAGATAGATAGATAGATAGATAGATAGATAGATAGAAATATACCAAGTCCAGCAGCACCGGCAGCGTGTGGGTGCAGGCTCTGAGGGAAAGACCAAGTCCCAGATACACAGAAGTCCAAAAATGAGCAGCAACTCCAATAGTAAGTAAGGGTGAAAAAAGTGGGTACTTTTATTGCACGGGCAATAAAAGTACCCACTTTTTTCACCCTTACTATTGGAGTTGCTGCTCATTTTTTGACTTATAGATAGAAAGATAGATAGATAGATAGATAGATAGATAGATAGATAGATAGATAGATAGATAGATAGATAGATAGATAGATAGATAGATAGATATGAGACTATTCTACTTCATACAATGCATTATATATTCAGCTTAACTGAGAACACACACAGGTAATATTTTGTAAACCGGCTGCCAACTTACATGGTTTTTTAAATCAGCCCGAGATCCTGCAAGCAGTAAGAAACGACAGCTCTGGGAATGACCATTTTGGCAAGCCAGATGGAGAGGTGTGTTTCCTGCCTTATGGAGAGAACAGATAAATAAACCAAATAAAATTAAAGCTTATATTTTTCATAGTAAAGTGTTGTTTAGTAAGTGTTTGAATTTGTCCTCTTCTTGTCCCTGTTAAGAGGCTTTTATATAAAAGGTCCCCCACCCCTTTTTCTCTTGTGATCATTGCACATACTGGACAAATCATCCATAAGGTCTAATAGATTATGTATGAATCAACCCATAAGAAATAGACCCCAGTGGCAAAATATTGGCTCCAAAATCAGCTGCAAATTGGTCTGTCTTCAACTAGATTTTTGGTGCCCTTTATTTTTCCTGACCCTTTATCCACCAGAGGATCCTCTGGTACTCTGTTGGGGCAGTCCAAACCTAAAGGGCATTTAAAAGAGTTTTCTTAACCACTAACCTCTTTTAAAATGTCAAGATTGGAATGTAGATAAGACTAATAGGATAACATCAACCTGACGCACATAACAATCATGTCATCAAATATTAACAGTTTTGCCAGAAAGATGTGATCATAATAAACGCATGCAATTTGTCAACTTAATCCATAAAAACAACAACACTTAAATACTCTGATGCAAAGGCTACGGAAGCGACACTTCACACAACAGTAGGTAATCCAGTAAAAAGTGTTTGATCTAACACAATTCTCACCTTGTTTTTGGCAAGAACATTAGCTCCAGCTTTAACAAGCAGCTTGACAGATTGACTGAATCCATGCCAAGCTGCTTCATGCAGGGCAGTGTTACCATCCTGTGGAAGACAGACAGCAGATGAGTTACTCTAAATTAGACATGCATTGCTATAATTATATATGTATTTTTTTTGGGGAGGGGGGGACAGATTGAGTCATAGTTTTATTTTGATAACAGAAATACATCTTAAGAGAAAAATAAATTTGTTCCTTCCTGATCTCAGGATGAAAATTATAAACTTAATGTTAAATGAATTGGAAAGCTAAGGATCGCAATATCGATCTCCAGGACTCCTGCAGATTTGTATAAGCCTAGAAACCAAGAAGGAAATGTTTTAACAGCAAAGATTAAATGAAAACTATATTGAACTATTGATAATGTTTAATGAGGACATGAGAAGTGTCACAACAGTGCAGAATAAGTCATTCGGATTTTGGCAAGATGAGGTGAAGGAGCATAACTAAATGCACACATGCGCTTACTAGTCATAGTCAGTTCCCTCATAACAAAGCCTACATAAAAGTGACAGCCACAGTGCTGCCTTAACATGCCCCTTAACTGCACCAGCCACTGGCAGCACTCCTGTGCTCCTCTGGCCTGGATATATGCATATTTATGTGCGCACCTACACATTGCTTTGAGGGCAGCAGAGACAAGCAATTGTCCTCTGCAGCCTTGTTCTCAAACCACCAATATTGTAATGACAGCAGTTAGAAAGTAGTGCATCCTCCGATTGCGGTTATGATTTGAGAACACACTTTGAACTTACTGTGGGCTGTTGGTGCTCCTCTCCTGCTCAGTTCCCGACATGCCAATTCCTGTTCATTGAATTACTAGCCTTATAATGACAGCACTGCTTCCCTGGCTACTGTATGGTATCAGAACACATAAGCCTGGGATCTGTGTCACAATACCTGTACTTAATGTGGACGCCTCATTCCCCTTGCATGTGCCCAGGATTGCACTAAATATGTTGGAGATACCTAAAGCCTAATTCCCGGAAACACCTAAAATATAGGTGTAATGGCAGCTGAACTCTGCATACTACTTTTCCCCTTTTCTACCATCATAGTGACTCAGTAAATTGTCCTACAGAAAGATATCTTTATAGGGTCTACACACTGAACAGCTGGTGGTCAAGTGTGACTTTATTCTCCTGACACATAATTGTGACCCTAGAGTAAAAACAAAAAAATCGCTATGTGGCAAATCTTTCAGATGCCATAGAATTCCCAAATCATAACTAGCCATAGTGCATTTCAAAGAAGCAAGAAAGAGCTCTTCTTTTTGTTTCCAATTAATCTTTATCAAATGCAAAATCCAGCCTAAGACCAGTCCTGAATGAAGACATCAGGGGAGGCTGTGACAGTGTGGAGTCTTTGTGCATAAATATTCATGGAGCAGGTAATAACGGATAACTACTAATTGGAGTTTGTTATAAGCCACCGAACATACTGTAGCGGAACAGGCGGAGGATGAATGCTGCAACAAATAGAAAAGGCAGAAAATAATAATGGGGTCCTTATTATGGGGGACTTTAACTATCCTGACATTAATTGGGACATAGAGGCTGCTGGATGTGCTAAAAGCTGGAAGTTTTTATACACAATTCAAGACATTTATTTTTGGTAGTTGGTAGATAAACCAACCATAGGGGATAATGTGTTAGCTCTGGTGTTATCTAATAGACCAGACACAATATCAAATGTGGAGGTCCGGGACCACCCGGGCCACAATGACCATAATATGATACATTCTGAAATAATATTTAATAAAACAGTATGAAGGGACTGGAATCATGTAATGGAAAATAGGAAGACTGAAGCTAAATGGGACATTTTTAAAGAAATATTCCATGAATTGTGTAGTAAGTCTATACCCTCTGATAACAAAACCTCTGGGAATAAACGGAAACCAATATGTATGAATTGGGAATTACTAAATATAAAAGGAAAAAAACAAAGAGCATTTAAAACATTGAAGGCTGGGGGTTCAGGCTTACAAAGATTTTAAAAGGAAATGTAAAAAATGAAATCAAGTTTGCAAAGTAATACACAGAAAATACAAACCGCTAACGACAATAAAATAAATCCCAAAAATATTTATAAATATATAAATACCCCAAAAAAATAAAAAATCGGATTATATTGTCCCTCTTAAAGAAGACCATGGAAATATAATTGTAGAGGATACAAGGAAAGCGGAGATATTAAACAGGTACTTGTGTGCCAGATATTCAGGGGGACAGTAATAAAGGTACCCCACCCAATATCACCTGCTTAACACAGGAGGAAGTACAGCTGCGTCTGACCAAATTAATTGTTGATAAATCCCCTGGACGAGACAACATTCATCCACGGGTATTAAGGGAATTGAGCTCAGTAATGGAGATACAATGGTCTTCTTAGACTCTCTTGTAACAGCATCAGTCGATGACGGCTGATCTTGTACCAATATTTTACAAGGGCAAGAAGGTGGATCCAAGTAACTACAGTCCAGTAAGTTTGACATCTGTGGTATGTAAAGTATTTGAGGGTATTCTAGGAGATGAACTGCAAAAGTATGTAGCGGTGAATACTATAATAACTGATAACCAGCATGGATTCATGAAAAACAGATTGTGTCTAACCAACATGCTAGGTGTCTATGAGGAGGCATGTGCAAATCTGAATGTTGGTCATATGACTGATGTGATATATCTGGATTTTGCAAAAGCATTTGATACTCTACCACATAAAATATTTGAACTGAGGCTATAGAGGCAGGGACTGCGGGACAATATATACCTGTGGGTAAAAAATTGTTTAATGGGCAAAAAACAAAGTCGTTATAAATGGTGCTTACTCTAAATAGGCCAACGTCAGCCGTGGGGTACCATAAGGATCGGTGTTAGATCAAATTCTTTTTAATCTCTATATTAATGACCTTGTGGATGGGATTGATATTAAGGTGTCAGTTTTTGCAGATGATACAAAACTTTGTAGGATACTTAAAACTTTGCTTGAGAGACAGAGACCTAGAGAGACCTAGATAAGCTGGCAGCAAGGGCAAAAACATGGCAGATGAATTTTATTGTTGATAAATGTAAAGTAATACAACTAGGCCACAGAAATAGCATTAATGCATATACATTAAATGGAATAAAACTGGGGATAAAAGAACAAGAGAAGGACCTGGATATTTTGGTTACAAATAAGCTAAGAAGTACTCAATGTCAAGCAGTAGCTGCAAAAGCAAGTAGGATTTTAGTGTGTAGAAAAAAAAGAGATAAAACCTGTGACTCAAAGGTAATATTACCCCTCTATAAATTTCATTTGTAAGGCCACATTTTGAATATGGGATTTTGTTTTGAGCTTCACATCGTAAAAAGTACATAGGAGAGCTGGAGAGCGTTGAGAGATGTGTGACTAGATTATTAAATGGGGTGGGAGGTCTCTCTTACAATGAAAGGTTCAAAAATTTTTGTCTGGTTCTGCTTGGAAAAAAAAGATGCCTTAGAGGTGATCTTATTAACATGTATAAGTATATGCGTGGTCAATACAAAGAAGTAGCACACGATGTGTACTTTCCAAGGACTTTACAAAGGACCAGGGGACGTGCATTGTGTGTGGGAGAAAGACGTTTCAGACGTCAAAATAAGAAATTTACAGTTAGAGTAGTCAAACTATGGAATGACCTACTACCCCAAAAGGGAGTAATGGCAGATACTATGTCAGCATTTAAAAAATGTCTCAATGTTTACTTACTGATGAATGGAATTAAGGGTTAGAACTAATTTAGCAATGAAACATGTGTAATTAAGCGAGAAAGGTTGAACTTCAAGAAGAGGCTGGACGCAGCTGCAGGCTTGAGGGAAGCCGACATGACCGTCCTGGTAGGGAAAGGGTTAATGTTAAGAGGTGAGGGAAAGGTGAAGAAGCTGAAGGAGGGACGGGGAGGAGCTAGGGGGGACGGGGGGGCCGTTACTGCGCTTCCCGCTGTTTCTCGGCATTGAGCCGGAAGCAGCGGGAGGAGTAGTACACAAGAAGCAAAGCTCCCCGTTGCCCGGCTTTTTAGTATGGCAGAGGCCCTGATTTTAGAGCGGCTGCGTGCCGCTGCTGTGCACCACGGTCCCGGATGGCTGGAGGAGACCGTGGCTGCATTAACGCGGATCCCGGACGCCGTTTCGCCACGTCGGGCACGGCGTTCGGGGTCTGTTGTAAGGGACAGGCTCCCCTCCCCCGGCCCCCCTACGAGCATGGCTATGGCGGCGGGGGGGGAGTCGGCAACAACCGCTCCTGCGCTGGGCAGGCAGAGAGCGGTAGCAGGGGTGACGGCGATGCAGGCTGTGTCGACCCGTCCCTCTCGGCGGTCCCGACCTCCAGAGCGCCTGAGTCCGGAGGTAGTCCCGCGGACACGGCGTCGCAGAGGGAGCCCGATCCCGGACGATGCAGGCCAGGCAGCTGGGAGGACCGCCCCTTCCCAGGCCCTGCGTCCTGGCAGGAATCCCAGGCCGCGACGGGGTCCGGCGGTAAGCAGGGAGTCGCAGGCCGGGCTCCCTGTCACCCCTCCCCCATCAGATGGAAGATGTCAAGAGCAAGGTACGGCCGCCCCGCATGGTGATGTTCCGGCCAGGGGGCAGGCTTCGTCAGGATCGTCTAGACGGACGACTAGATCTGCAGCGACGTCGAGGCAACAGGTCCGGTCGGAAGTCTGGGTCCCGGCGGTCGGGCGGCAGGTTGCCGGCCCATCGGTCAGCGCGTCCTCATCCCCTTTCCGAAGAGGTCGTTGGGAGGGACAGTCGTCGGCGAGAGAAGAACTGGAGGAAGGTGAACTGGACGTCTATCGTCGAGGTCAGGATGGTCCGGCTGACGGGAACACAGCGCCTGTGCAGCCCGGTGAGTGTATAACTCCTTTATTGTCTTATCCAGCGATTTTTATGTCGGGTGTCGGCGGGGGGGCTGCTAGCATAGCATCGGGGGCCGGTAGTGGCGCGGGCGGACGCGACGGAGCGGGTTTGGCAGATTTAGTGGGTTGCTTACGGGAGCTGGTGGGGCGCCTGGATAGGGCCGCGGCGCCGGTAGTAACGGAAGTGTCCCCTGCGGTAGTTTGGGAAGGCCCCAGGGAAGTGGGATCGTTGCAGGCGCGTCCTGTGGTGGCGGTTAGAGAGGCGGTCGCGGTGTCGGTGCAGACTGAGGCACAGAAGGACGGCGATCGAGTGCGCATGGACGATCGTGCTCGGGGGGAGGTGTATGTTTGTTTTGAGGGTCCGTTGGGGGCGCATTTAAAGCAGGAGGTGCGTGATCGGATCTGGAAAGATGAATATGTTGAAATTTTTTCTCTCTTGCCGCTGGCTAAATTCAATTTGGATAAGAGCAAGCGGGATGAGAGTAAAAAGGACGAGGAGGAACGGCGGCGGTATAGGCTTATCCCGCAGACGTTCGTTAATTGGTCGCAGGCGTTCGCCATATTGGCTAGTGTGATAGGGGAAAAGGCGCCGGAAAATTGTTCGGCGTTATTTTGTTATTTTGATGCTATTGGGGAGGCTCATAGGGCGTATGGGGGTCAGGCGTGGCTGCGATATGATGAGCAATTCCGTCAGCGGAAGGCGGTTCGGCCGGCGATTCGGTGGGACCAGAAGGATATTGCTCTCTGGTTACGGGTTACGGTTCCGGTTAGGCAGCCCTTTCCCGGGAGCGGTGGCCAGGGAGGCCAGACTAGTCAGAGTGGACCAAGCGGCGGGGGAAAGGCGGGGTTTTGCTGGCAATTCAATGAAGGCCAGTGTAAGTTCGGGGCCACGTGCAAGTTCAAGCACGTGTGCTCCGAGTGTAATGGTGCATCACACGGGGCGGCAAAATGTCTGCGTAAAAAGAGGTCCGGGAACCAGCACGGGGCTGGTCAAGGGGGTGTCGCCGGTGAGGGTGGAAAGGATGGCCCCTTATCTAAATGAGTATCCGGATAGGGCGGCGGCTAAGTTGCTTTATGAAGGGTTTAGTGTTGGTTTTGTTATTCCTCCGCCTCCTTATGAGGTTCCGGTTACGCGGAGAAATTTAAAATCGGCTTACGTGCATGCGGAAGTCGTGTCGGAAAAGTTGTTAAAAGAAGTTTCGTTGGGGCGCATGTCGGGGCCATTTGTGGAGTCGCCGGTGAAAGATTTAGTTGTGTCCCCTTTGGGTATTGTCCCTAAACGCGAGCCCGGAAAGTTTCGTTTGATTCAACATTTATCGTATCCCAAAGGTTCGTCGGTAAACGACGGGATTGATCACGAGTTGTGTTCCGTAGTTTATACCTCATTCGATAAGGCGGTGGGGTTAGTGCGGGCTGCGGGTCCGGGGGCGCTGCTAGCAAAAACCGACATCGAGGCGGCGTTCAGGTTGTTGCCGGTGCATCCAGAAAGCCAACGGCTGTTGGGCTGTTTTTGGAATGGGGCCTTTTACGTGGATCGGTGCCTTCCGATGGGGTGTTCTCTTTCTTGTGCATACTTCGAGGCGTTTAGTAGCTTCGTGGAGTGGGTAACGAGGGGAGTATCCGGGGTCGATTCGTTGATCCATTACTTAGATGATTTTTTGTGCGTTGGCCCGGGGGGTTCGCCGGTTTGCGGTAACTTGCTTCATGCCCTGCAGAAGGTGGCGAGGGATTTTGGGATCCCTTTGGCGCCGGAAAAAACGGAGGGCCCGGTAGCGACGATTTGTTTCTTGGGAATCGAAATTGACTCGGTGGCAATGGAGTGTCGGCTCCCGGCGGATAAGCTGGGTGCTTTGAGGCTGGAGGTGCGACGGGCTTGTAGAAGGAAGAAAATGTCGTTGAGGGAGCTTCAGTCGCTGCTGGGGAAGTTGAATTTCGCCTGCCGGATTATGCCGATGGGGAGGGTGTTTGGTAGAAGGTTGGCGGCGGCAACGGCGGGAGTGCGGGCGCCGCATCATTTTGTGAGGCTCAAGGAGGAGCACCGAGCTGATCTTCAGGTTTGGGATGACTTCTTGGGACAGTACAATGGTCGCTCGCTATGGATGGCCCCAGCGCAGGATACGAGTGATCTGAATATTTTCACGGATGCGGCTGGGGCGGGTGGCTTTGGAGCTTACGGGGGAGGTCCGTGGTGCGCAGGTCAATGGCCGGCTAGCTGGGTGTCCAGTGGATTGACGCGGAATCTGGCCCTGCTCGAGCTGTTTCCCATCGTGGTGGCGGCTACCATTTGGGGGGACAGGCTCAGGGATAAGAAGGTCCGTTTTTACTGCGACAACATGGGTGTGGTGCTTGCCATTAATAACATCACGGCGTCCTCTCCTCCGGTAGTTCAATTGTTGCGACATTTAGTGTTGGTGTGTTTGTCGCTGAACGCGTGGGTGGTGGCGGTGCATGTCCCGGGTGTACGGAATTGTGTTGCTGATGCTCTTTCTCGCTCGCAGTGGGACCGGTTTCGGCAATTGGCTCCGGGAGCGGAACGTATTGGTTTGGCGTGTCCGGATCATCTATGGGATCTGGTATCGGTCCCGTAGAGCAGCTGTTACAAAGGTCTTTGGCGGGCACGACGTGGAGGGCTTATGCTGCTTGTTGGAGGCAGTGGGAGGAGTGGGTAAGAGAGTTGGGTGATGTCAATACGGATAGAGACAGGTTGGTGGCACTTTTGTATTGGTTAGGGGATGCCTGGGAGGCGGGGTTTTCAGTAGCGAAGGTGAACCGGTTTATATCCGCGGTGGCGTTTGGGCTTAAGTTGCGGGGCTTGCGGGATGTATCGAAGGAATTTCTGGTATCGCAGGCTTTGAAGGGGTTGCGCAGAGGTAGGGTGGAGGCGGATAGTAGAAGGCCGGTGTCGTTTGCTTTGCTGGGCTTGTTGGGTGGTTCATTGGCATCGGTATGTCGTTCTTCAGATGAAATGGATTTGTTTCGGTTGGCTTTCTCGTTGGCGTTCTTCGGAGCATTTAGAATAGGTGAGTTGGTGTCGCCAAGTACTAAACAGGCAGGGGGGCTGAGATCTGGGGAGGTGAGCCTTTTTGCAGATCGGTTGGAGGTATGGTTGCGTAGATCAAAAACTGACCAATTAGGGAAGGGAAAACTGATAGTTTTGTTCGCTCTCCCGGGGTCGGTCATGTGCCCAGTAGAGTGCATGCGTGGTTTTACAAAAAACAGGGGGTCTCCAGATTTGCCTTTGTTATGTCATGTGGACGGGTCGTTCTTGTCCAGGTTTCAGTTTGGAGCTGTTTTTAAAAAATGTTTGACGGCGGTTGGGGTTGCGGCAGGCTCATATTCATCTCATTCCTTCCGGATTGGCGCAGCAACGGAAGCAGGGCGCTGGGGGTTGGATGATGAGGGGGTGAGGCGTATTGGTCGTTGGGAGTCTAAAAGGTTTAAGTCCTATGTCCGCCCCCATATGTTGTAATTTTGTTGTTTATGCTTGCAAATGTATATGGTGGTGCCTAACTGTGTTTTCCGTTTCAGATTCGCCTCCTTGTCTGGTGTGGTTGATGGGTCATTCGTACGTGCACTGGGGGGCTTTGAGGGCGGACGTCCGCCCGGATGGTCGCCAGTTGCGCATTCCGCGACAGGATGCGGTTGTGCATTGGCTGGGGTTTAGAGGTATGTCGTGGAACAGGGTGTTGGCGGAATTCCAGACATATGTGCGGCTTGATAGGGTTCCGGAGGTTTTAGTGTTGCACGTGGGTGGGAATGACTTAGGAGTCCGCCCTTTTCGTGAGTTGGTGCGGGATATCAAACATGATTTGTTGTGTTTGTGGGTATCTTATCCCAAGTTGGTGGTAGTGTGGTCGGACATAGTCCCAAGGAAGCATTGGCGGTTAGCTAGATCGGTGGAGAGAGTCAATAAGGCTCGGATAAAAGTTAACCGGGCGGTGTCCCGTTTTGTGGCAAAGAACGGGGGCATTTGCGTGAGGCATAGGGATTTGGAGTCAGGATTGGGGAATTTCTGGAGGAGTGACGGGGTTCATCTGACCGAGGTTGGCATTGATATTTGGAGCTTGGCTATAGCAGAAGGCATAGAAAGGGCGGTGGTGGTGTGGAGGAACTCACAGGCTTAAGGTGGTCAAGGCCTGTTTCGCGGTGGCGGGGGGAGTCCTTGAGGCCAGTCAGTACAAAATGGTGGGGGGGTCGCATCGGGGGTATGCGTCCCCCAAAAAAGGTACATGGTTGAAGACTTCATCGGGTGTTATCCCTTTGAAGTGGTCTTCTGGTAGAAGGTATGTCACTTGAAGGCTTCATCGGGTGTTATCCCTTTGAAGTGGACTTCTAGTGGTCGGTATATCACTTGAGGGCTTCAACGGGTGTTATCCCCTTGAAGTGGACTTCTAGTGGGTGGAGCCATCTGCAGAGGTGAACGGTGCTTCCGAGCTGGTTTACGGCTGGAGGTAATTAGTGGTTTGCAGATGGCTAATTCGGTGTGTTCTTGAAAGGAACATCTGAAGGGGCTTCAAGGACTTCCTCTGCTCGGGTTAATGTTAACGTTTAATGGTTATTTATGATTCTGACCCATGTTGGGTCATGTGAATTATTAGGAGGAATTCTCTGGTGGATTCCTAACTAGTTATCCGAATGTTTCGGATTTAAATTGTTTTTATAAAACTGTGAAATTAATAAACGGCTGCTGTGGCCATTTCACATCCAACCTCGGTGTCATGTGTCGTTACTAAATGGGGGTGGGGGATAGTATGGCTTAAGGTTAACACACGACTCTACCTAGGCAGGTCAAGAAGAGGCTGGACGCAGCTGCAGGCTTGAGGGAAGCCGACATGACCGTCCTGGTAGGGAAAGGGTTAATGTTAAGAGGTGAGGGAAAGGTGAAGAAGCTGAAGGAGGGACGGGGAGGAGCTAGGGGGGACGGGGGGGCCGTTACTGCGCTTCCCGCTGTTTCTCGGCATTGAGCCGGAAGCAGCGGGAGGAGTAGTACACAAGAAGCAAAGCTCCCACCCTCCCACCCTTGTTTTGTTACTCCTTAGGTCTTCTGTACGTCCGTATATGAGCGTTGTGTTTTATTTTGTGTGTTTATTTAACATGTTTTTCTTTTTTCCGGAGTAGGTTCTGTTGTCATGGCAGCTGGCGGGGGGAGTCCTTGAGGCCAGTCAGTACAAAATGGTGGGGGGGTCGCATCGGGGGTATGCGTCCCCCAAAAAAGGTACATGGTTGAAGACTTCATCGGGTGTTATCCCTTTGAAGTGGTCTTCTGGTAGAAGGTATGTCACTTGAAGGCTTCATCGGGTGTTATCCCTTTGAAGTGGACTTCTAGTGGTCGGTATATCACTTGAGGGCTTCAACGGGTGTTATCCCCTTGAAGTGGACTTCTAGTGGGTGGAGCCATCTGCAGAGGTGAACGGTGCTTCCGAGCTGGTTTACGGCTGGAGGTAATTAGTGGTTTGCAGATGGCTAATTCGGTGTGTTCTTGAAAGGAACATCTGAAGGGGCTTCAAGGACTTCCTCTGCTCGGGTTAATGTTAACGTTTAATGGTTATTTATGATTCTGACCCATGTTGGGTCATGTGAATTATTAGGAGGAATTCTCTGGTGGATTCCTAACTAGTTATCCGAATGTTTCGGATTTAAATTGTTTTTATAAAACTGTGAAATTAATAAACGGCTGCTGTGGCCATTTCACATCCAACCTCGGTGTCATGTGTCGTTACTAAATGGGGGTGGGGGATAGTATGGCTTAAGGTTAACACACGACTCTACCTAGGCAGGTCATGGACCTGCGTCTTTTTTCAACTTATGTTACTATGTAATGATGTTTATGGTAATACCTTATCCTGTCTGTCCAAGGCACAGCCTTCTTGTATCAATATTGCAAGAATGTCACTGTTTCCCACCACGGCTGCCCTGTGCAAGGCTGTCTGCTGGCCCTGTGACATAAACAGAAAAATCATCACGTTTCAATATGCGTGAAAGAAACAACTGAATAAAATAAGCTACGTAGTATTGAAGGGGCCGTTAAGCCATAAATCAAATATTTAATAGACTACGAAGAGAGAGTTACCTTTATATACATGGTAAGCTTTGTTCACATTGGCATTAAGGCTTCTATTTCTAGTGGATCTGTCATTAAGGCCATTGCCAGAGGTGGTGGAAATTTTCTGAAAACTGAATTTAGTTTTTTTGTTGTGTTCTTACTGCGTATAATAGTGAAGAAAGCTATGCTATTCTGCTGACAAAAGAAAAAAAGGTAGAAATCTGAGGAAACAGAGGCTGACTGGTGCCAACTGATGGAACTTGCAATCTGAAACATTTCATTAAAATAATTGAAGACCTTACCACAAACATTTCTCTATTTAGAAAATGGAAAATCAGCATTAATTTACTTTTTTTCTTAGGGTATGTTCACACGCTTAAAAAAAAAACGCTGAAAATACGGGGCTGTTCTCAAGGAGAAACAGCCTCTGATTTTTTTAAGCAACTTACGTTTTTTACGGCCATTTTTGGAGCTGTTTTTCTATTGAGTAAATGAAAAACGGCTCCAAAAACGTCTCAAGAAGTGACATGCACTTCTTTTTACGAGGCTTATTTTTTATGCGGTCGTTTTTAAAAATGGCCACGTGAAAAACACCCCGTGGGAACGGAACGCCGTTTTTCCCATTTAAATCAATGGGCAGATCTTTGGAGGCATTTTTAGCTGTTTTTCGGGGTGTTTACGGTCCGAAAAACGGCTGAAAATAGGCCATGTGAACATACCCTTAGTGCAGCATGGTGGCTCAGTGGTTAGCACTGTTGCCTTCCAGTGCTGGGGTCCTAGGTTCAAATCCAACCAAGGACAATATCTGCATGGAGTTTGTATGTTCTCCCTGTGTTTGCGTGGGTTTCCTCCCACACCCCAAAAACACAGCAATAGGAAATTTAGATTGTGAGCCCCAATGGGGACAGTGAGTGTGGACCTCTGTACAGCACTGCATAATATGTTGGTGCTATATAAGTAACAGAAATAAATAAATAATACCCTTATAGTTCTCTTCCTGGACCATACAGCTGTTCCTGTGAACAACCCTGCCCTGATGGTATCATTAGATCAGGCTAAATCCCATGATTTCGATTTTTTGGACAATAGCGCTCTGCGATTTTTCCGCCACAGAATTCGTTTGCGAAAAATCCGAAGCAAATACAGTAGCAGCAAAGTGTATGAGATAAAACAAATCTGCGTAAATACTGATCGGAAAAAACACTCAGAAATTGACCTGCGGTGCGGAAATATATTCCGCAGCATGTCAATTGTATTTGTGTAAACGTTGCTTATTTGTTACGGGAATTCCCCATTGAACTCAATGGGAGGTAAATCTCGAAACAAACAGCAGTTGTTTTGTTTTTTGCGGCGGGTTCTAAAAAATAAAAAAAAGGCTGATACTTACCCAGAAGTCTGTGTTCCTTCCTCCAGAACCACCTCCTGGGATGACGTTTCATCCAATGTCACCGCTGCAACCAATTACAGTCTGTAGTGGCGGTCACATGGGATGAAACATCATCCCAGGAGGCCGGCCTGGGTGACTTCAGAAGGCCGGCCTCCCGGGATCACGCTTTATCCCAGGTGACCGCCGCTGCATCCAATCACAGGCTGCAGCGGTATCCTGGGATGAAACGTCATCCTAGGAGGCCAGCTGGTGCTGCAGTTTTCCGTAGCGGACATTTCAGACGAAAAAATGCACCACAGTGCGGCACACAGGACGGATACGCTGCGTGCTTTTGCGCAGCGTATCCATCCCATGTGAACCTGGACTTATAGCTTCAATTGACTCTGTATGACTTCTAGCTCATATGGCGATATGTAAAGATGTAGAAGATTTGTTGCAAGGAAATCTACAGCTGAAATTTGTTACATATATAATTTAAAAAAACTCTATGTAGATGTATTGGACAGAAATTTCTGCAACAAACCTGCCACGTGTGAACATGACATAACTCTTCTCCTTGGCTTGACCTGACATTAGTTCTGTATCTACTTATTGTCAATATTATTTTATATCCTGTCATCTACTATATTAATGGTAGTTGGTGTCTATAATCTTCCAAAGACAAACCCTTTATTCTATACATGGTCTCTGGTGAAAACCGCCACCTATTTTAAACTACCATCCTGCACTGACCAGCCGTGACACTACGAGTCCACATCCCTGCAGGCAAAATTTTAATATAGCCACAGACTCCGAAAAATAGCAATTTCTGAAGCATTTGCCCATTCATTGGCCGATAGTTGCCCTATTTACACAGGGCAATAATAGGGAACGAGCGTTCGTATGAACGCTCGTTTGCCCGATCACGATGGACAGTGTACCTAGGCCTGTAATTATAACAAGGGGCATTCACTACATCTGGAGAAAGGAAGGTTTCTACATTATCATTAACAAGGTTTCTTTACTGTCAGGGTATGTTAACATGCTTAGCAAAAAAAGTCTGAAAATACAAAGCTGTTTTCAAGGGAAAACAGCTCCTGATTTTCAGACGCTTTTTGAGCAACCTGCGTTTTTGCTGCATTTTTCGCAGCGTTTTTTTACGGCCGTTTTTGGAGCTGTTTCCAATAGAGTCTATGAGAAAACGGCTCCAAAATCGTCCCAAGAAGTGTCCTGCACTTGTTTTGACGAGCCATCATTTTACGCGCCGTATTTTGACAGCGACGCGTAAAATGACAGCTCGTCTGCACAGAACATCGTAAGACCCATTGCAAGCAATGTGCAGACGTTTGCCGACGTATTGGAGCCGTCCTTTCAGGCGTAATTCGAGGCGTAAAACGCCTCCATTACGTCTGAAAAGAGGTTGTGCGAACATACCCTCACTCTCTACCAATAGGATTTTATGATGGTTAATTAATTTTAATGAAAAGAAGATATCAATACCTATAAAGTCCAGGCCAGACAGAAAACCTGTTTCAGCAATAACATCCATATACCTCAATACTGGATATAGAATACCTATGAAGACATATATAGACAACAATACTAGAAGTGTAAGGCTGGGTTCACACACCCTATTTACGGACGTAATTCGGGCGTTTTAACCTCGAATTACGTCCGAAAATACGTCTCCAAAGCGCCGGCAAACCTCTGCCCATTTATTTGAATGGGTTTTACGATGTACTGTGCCGACGGTCATTTTTTTTAAAAATGACGGCCGCGTCATGTGCATGTCACTTCTTGGGACGTAATTGGAGCCGTTTTCCATTGACTCCATAGAAAAACAGCTCCAATTACGTCCGTAATGGACGCTGCGAAAAACGCCTGCACATGCCATTACGTCTGAAATTCAGGAGCTGTTTTCTCCTGAAAACAGCTCCGTAATTTCAGGCGTATCGGACGTGTACGTGTGGACATACCCTAAATAACCATAGTACAAGTAAAGCACTAACCAATATCAAAAAAATATCTTTATTTGGAAAATATTTAAAAACTTACATAGACCATCACATACAATATAAAACAACACATAATAAAAACGTGGTAGTGGTATCTAGGAGCAACAAATGTATCATATTATACATCCATGGAATCAAACAGTGTATTGTCAAGGTATTGACAAAACTGTACAGGAATACCTCAACAGTTAACGGTATACTAAATATGTACACACTGGACAAAAAATACAAATGACAGTGTCAGACTGTCATGACTGATCCAAGATATAAAAAATATATAAAGTCAAGAACAGATCCATGTCAAATACCAACCCATATTCTGCATGTCTGCCCCTAAATGAGTCAACCACAGACAACACCAAGACACCCCGACGTACGTTTCGCCGTCAGCTTTTTCAACCCCTTGCTATGATCTGATCCTGACTCTATATATTTTTTATATCTTGGATCAGTCATGACAGTCTGACACTGTCATTTGTATTTTTTGTTCAGTGTGTACATATTTAGTATACCGTTAAGGGTATGTTCACACGGCCAAATTTCAGACGTATACGAGGCGTATTATGCCTCGTTTTACGTCTGAAAATACGGCTCCAATACGTCGGCAAACATCTGCCCATTCATTTGAATGGGTTTGCCGACGTACTGTGCAGACGACCTGTTATTTACGCGTCGTCGTTTGACAGCTGTCAAACGACGACGCGTAAAAATACAGCCTCGTCAAAAGAAGTGCAGGACACTTCTTTGGACGTTTTTGGAGCTGTTTTCTCATAGACTCCAATGAAAACAGCTCCAAAAACGGACGTAAAAAACGGCGCGAAAACGGCGCGGAAAACGCCGCGAAAAATGCGAGTTGGTAAAAAAACGTCTGAAAAGCAGGGTCTGTTTTCCCTTGAAAACAGCTCTGGATTTTCAGACGTTTTTGTGGACTACGTGTGAACATACCCTAACTGTTGAGGTATTCTTGTACAGTTTTGTCAATACCTTGACAATACACTGTTTGATTCCATGGATACATTTGTTTTATATTGTATGTGATGGTCTATGTATGTTTTTAAATATTTTCCAAATAAAGATATTTTTTTGATATTGGTTAGTGCTTTACTTGTACTATGGTTATTTACACTTCTAGTATTGTTGTCTATATATGTCTTCATAGGTACTCTTAATGAAAAGAAGAGCCTGAATGCCCTTCATAAATGATATAATTATAATTATATGTACTAGTTTGCAAGAGATGGGTCGTTGACCCAGGGATTTAGGGTCAGTTGGGTCACCCCCTTTAATTTAATGGGAAGCAGAGGTGTTTTTTTCCCAGAAGGCTTTTGGCCGCTCGTCGGAAAAAAGAGAAGCATGTCCTTTCTCCTTGCGGTTTCTGCCACTGACCTCCCATCGAATCAATGGGAGGCAGAAAAAACCTGGGGTGCTCGCTTCTGAGCGTTTTCGTAGCATTTCTTGGCCATTGAAGCTAATGCAAGGACCGCGACCGAAAGACTCCAAAAAATGCCTCAAGAAGTGACATGCTACTTCTGGGTTCACACAGAGTTTTTTGACGAGTTTTTTTAAGCGGAAACCGCTCCGCAAAACTCGTTAAAAAACAGCCGAAAATGCCTCCCATTGATTTCAATGGGAGGAGGGGGCGGTTTTCTCCCGCGAACGGTAAAACCGGCTCGCAGGAGAAAGAAGGGACATGACCTATCTTCGCGTGATTACGTCTCTGACCTCCCATTGACATCAATGGGAGGCAGAGAAAGTGTATTTTGTGGCGTTATATGCCCGCGGCGCTCAATGGCCGCGGGCGAAAAACACAGCAAATGGCATTTTGAGGCAGATTTTCCGCCTGCAGAAACCTAGACCCTGTTCACACTTAATTTTTTGACGAGTTTTTGGACGCGGAAACCGCTCTGCAAAACTTGTCAAAAACCGGCCAAAAATGCCTCCCATTGATTTCAATGGGAGGCGGACGAGTTTTTTTACCGCGGGCGTAAAAACCGCGAGCGGTAAAAAGAAGCGACATGACCTATCTTGAAGCAGTTTCCGCCTCCAAAACCCCATTTCAATCAGTCAGAAACGGGAAAAAAACGCCTCGACGAGTGTTTTAACGAGTTTTTGTCAAACCACTGTGCAAAAATCGTCTGGAGCAGTTTTTACAGGAGGAATTTTCCTCCTGCAAAAAAAGTCAGTGTGAGCACAGCCTTCGTAAAAAGACGCTTCGTATAAACTAAATGCTGTTTTTCCCATTGATTTCAATGGGCAGATGTTTGTAGGTGTTCAGCTTCTGTTTTTTCAGGCATTTTTTGAGGCGTAAACGCCCCAAAATACGCCTGAAAACACTGCGTGTGAACATACCCTCAGACTCCATTATAATCAATGGGAGGCATCAAAAAAGCTCTGTTCCTTTGGAGCGTTTTTTGACGCAGTTTTTGCAGTTGATTAAGTTACAAAAATGGCCTGGAAAAACGTATAAAAACGCCTAGAATTTTTTAATTTTTTTAAAAAAACGCTTCCATTTCAAAATCTGCCTCAAAAATTCTGCAGGAATTTTGAGGCAGATTTTTTTTGCCTGACAAAAACCTCTGCGTGAACTAGGCCTTAAAACAAAAAATGCTTGAATGCACATACCCTAGTGTAACTCCACTTAAAACCTGAGAATCAGGTGTGACTGCTGGTAACCCCAATATCCCTCTTGCCTACACACTAGGAAGCTGAGATATGAGAAGTTTTTTGGGGGTTATTACACTGTAGTGATCTTGTGACTTCTAGGGACATAGAAGCAAGACCTTTGTCACCCCTGATTTCTTCTCCTGACTAATGAAATGTGTGGAGAAAAAAATAAATCTTCGGTCCTGCTATCTTGTTAAAAAATCAAAACCACAGAGTTCCCTCTATGTCTAGTATTGATTAAAAACATTTGTATATTAGTACGTGTTTCGTTTATACAATTTCAGTGATTCCTTCTCAAGGCCACCAGATGTCAGTAAAAAGCCAATCATTTGAGTTTACACATAATCCTGATAGTGAAAGTATTATGAGAGTAGAAGTTTAAATAGTTAGCGAATGCAGCAATGATTTTTGCTATTCTCTGTCTTGTGTCTATTCTTCACCAATGTTACATTTCAGGACATGAAAACATACTTTTCACCAATCTTGTTATGGTTCATACTGGTCATGTGACTACACTCTGACCAGCATTTCTGAATAATAATGTCTCTTTAAAATGGAGCTCTACTTGAGTTGATGTTTTCCTTGCTCCCATTTGCTTCCAAAATTACATAGGCCTAAGAGTAGTGCCTTACCTATCTCTACACTTGCCTCCCTCCACCATCCCACTCTCTTTCCATACCTCCCTAGCGTCCCAGATCCAGCAGGACAGTCCCAGGCGGTGTTCCGCTGTCCAGGGCAGCTGATGGTATGTCCCAGCGGCAACTGCATCTGAATTCTCAGGATGCAGATACAGTTGAATCCAATGGAGGAGCATGGAGCCATCAGCTCCCTGCTCCCTGCTCCGCCATCCATTGCGCAAAGCCAGCTGTGAGTGGCTTGGTGCAAACAGACGCGATGCAGTGTCTGTGCCGGGACACACACTGACCGGAGAAGCAGAGGAATCTCCTCTACTCGTCATCAGAATGGGGATAGGGGAGTATTTACTTTATAGGCAAACTGGGGATAGGGGCCAGCTGTGGGGGGCATTATACTGTGTGGTGATAGCTATGGGAGCATTATACTGTTTGGGGCAGCTGTGGTGCATTATACTGAGTGGGGGCAGCTATGGGTGCATTAGACTGAGTGGGGGCAGCTATGGGGGCATTTTAATGGGCAGCTATGGGGGCATTATACTGTGTGGTGGCAGCTATGGAGGCATTACACAGTGTTGGCCAGCTATGGGGGCATTATATTGCGTGGGAGCAACTATAGGGCATTATACTGTGTGGGGGCAGCTGTGGGGGCATTCAGGGGCGTAGCTAGCCCAGGCCTTCGCGGCACAGGCCCCGGATCTTTGGCTTTGTGCCCTGTATCGCCGGGCGACCTCCACACTCAGTGGTGTAGCTACACAGGGGGTCTTCTCGCGTCATGACATCATGACGCTGTGCGCCGCACATGACGTCACGACGCTGGATGGTGTCGGGACATCCGCTGCACCCAGAGCCAAAGAGGAGGGTAAGTTTAACGTTACTGCCTGCTGAGACCCTGTATCTAAGCCTACCACAAGGCAGGCTTAGATACAGGACCCAAAAGACAGTATCACACATGGACCCTGTATCTAAGCCTACCACGAGATGGGCTTAGATACATGACCATGTATGATACTGTCTGATGGGCCCTGTATCTCAGCCTACCACATTGTAGGCTTAGATACAGGGCCCCAGCAGAGAGTAATCTTATACTGTATAAGAATACTGTCTGCTGGGGCCCTGTATCTTAGCCTAACATGTGGTAGGCTTAGATACAGGGCCCATCAGACAGGAACACACATGGTGTGATAATGTCGGCTGGGCCATGTATCTAAGCCTACCAAATGGTAGGCTTAGATACATGGCCCATGTGTGATCTTATCTGATGGGCCCTGTATCTAAGCCTACCACATAGTAATCTTATACTGTATAAGATTACTGTCTGCTGGGGCACTGTATCTAAGCCTACCGTGTGGTGGGCTTAGATACATGGTCTAACAGACAGTATCACACATGGGCCATGTATCTAAGCCTACCACCTGTGTTACTAATGTTTTTTTTTGTGTTTGTCTTTTTTTACAGGTTCGGTTATTGGACTACGTTGGATTCGAGGACTACTTAGATGACGGCTTTTTAAATTTTTAATAAAATGGTTAATGAGGGTTTTGTGTGTTTTTTTTATTTCAATAAAATATTTTTTCTATGTCTTTGTATTTTCTTCTAAACTTCATTACCACCACCTTAGTAATGGCCGCTGGCTGGTTGACAGCGTCCATTACTAGGTGGGGCTTAGTGTAAGTCGGTGCAGAGGCTAACACTAATCCATTATTACCCCGGTACACCCTGCCACCAGGGGTGCCGGAAAGAGCTGAGTATGAGCCAGTACCCAGCCATCTGTAGTGATGGCCGGGCACTGGGGTGGCCACAGGCTGGTATTATTAGGCTGGGAAAGCCCAAAAACAGTGGGTCCTCCAACCCTGGTAATGCTAGCCTGCTGCTGCTATGTTGTATCTGGCTGATTATGAAAAATGGGGGGGACCCCACACCATATTTTTTTTTTTAAATGAAAAAAATGTTGTGCGGTGCGCCCCCATTTTTTATAACCAGCAAGATACAACATAGCAGCAGCAGGCTAGCATTAACAGGGTGGGAAGACCCACTGTTTTTGGGCTTTCCCAGTCTGATATTACCAGCCTGCGGCCACCCCAGTGCCCGGCCATCACTACAGACGGTCGGGTACTGGATCGTACTCAGCTCTTCCCGGTACCCCTGATGGTGATGGGTACTGGGGTAATAATGGGTGGTTAGTGCTAGTCTTTTCACTGGCTAACATTAAGCCCCGCCTTCATAATGGACGATGTCAATCAGCCAGCGGCGATAACTAAGACCGTAGTAATAAAGTTTGAAAAAGTAGAAGGACATAGAAAAAATATTTTATTGAAATAAAAAAAACACACACCCCTCATCTAAGTAGTCCTCAAATCCGAAGAAGTCCAACATCCGAACCTGTAAAAAAAACCACAAACACACCCAAAAAATTTGTAGCACATAAAAAAAGCTAAGTAATTCTTATACTTACCTTTCCTGGATCCAGCGCTGGAGCCGCAATGTCAGCGAGCTGGGCCCTATATCAAATCCTATTACTGCTGAGTCAATGTATCTAATCCTATCCATAGCTATAGGGTCAGTGCTACAGATATGCCTCCTATATATACATACAGGCACACACACATTTTTTGGGGGGGGGGGGTGTACATATGTTAATACAAGGATACTGTCTGCTGGGGCCATGTATCTAAGCCTATCATGTGTGATACTGTCTGCTGGGGCTATGTATCTAAGCCGATCATGAATGATACTGTCTGCTGAGACAAGGTGGGTATGTGGAACTATCTACAGGGGACTGTATGGCACTGTCTACAAGGGGGATGTATGGCAGGGGGACTGTGTGTGGAACCATACAGGGGGTTTGTGACTAATGTTCCCTCTAAGACCTGGAAGCTCCTGAGCGGGGCAGTTAGGGAGCAGGGCAAGTCTCCATCAATGGTGTGTGATCTGATGACCAAAAGTAATACCCTTAGTAAACGCTAATATAGAATATGAAAACTTATTTTAAATTAGATTTAATTACTTTTTTAAATACTATATTATTACAAGTACACCTGTAAAATATACAGGTAAACGCACCAATTACAGGCATCAATGAAAGAATGCCGCTCTTACACCACTGTTCCTGTAGATAGCACCACACAGACCCCCTGTAGATAGCACCATGCAGCCCCCTTTAGATAGAGCCACACAGCCACCCTGCAGATAATGCCATAGAGCCCCCATGTAGGGGAGGGGGGATTGCTGTGTGGCAGCAAATACAAGGGGAGTGGGGCTGTGTGGCAGTATATTCAAGGGAATGGGGGATTGCTTTGTGGCAGTGTATACAAGGGGAGGGGCGATTGCTGTGTGGCAGAAAATACAAGAGGATGGGGCTGTGTGGCAGTATATACAAGGGGATGGGGGATTGCTTTGTGGCAGTTTATACAAGGGGAGCGGGGTATTGCTGTGTGTTGCTGTGTGGCAGATTACTAAAGGGTGTTAGCTAGTCTGGACGATGGACCACGGCCATAGACGTTACAGTATCCCCACCCTTACGCCCCCTCTTCTTGAGACCAGAGCGGGAGAGAAACTCATTCACGAGGGCAGGAGCATTGATGTTCTCCTCTGGCTCCCAAGACCTCTCCTCTGGGCCAAATACCCTCCAATCCACTAAAATAAAATGTTCTTCCTCCTACTCTCTTGGTGTCCAAGATCTCCCTCACCTCGAATGTCCCTGACGAGCCGTAAGGAGCCATTGCAGAACTAGGAGTCTTGGAGTAGCGGTTCAGGACCACAGGCTTCAGCAGAGAGACGTGAAAGGAGTTTGGGATCTTGAGGATGGGAGGTAGCAGAAGCTTTTAAGAGACAAGATTTATCTGCAGCAGAATCTTGAAGGGTCCAAGGAACCTGGGAGCAAACGTGCAAGATAGCACCCTCAGCCGGATATTCTTGTAAGACAGCCAGACCTTAGTGCCTGGAAGAAACTGGGGAGGCTCTCGTCTTCTTGTGTCTGCCGTTCTCTTCATGCGGTCGACCGCCAGCAGAATAGAAGATTGGGTTTGCTGCCATATCTGCAGAAAGTCCCTGAAAGTAGAGTCAGCTGCAGGCACCTGGGATATAGTGGAAAAAGGAAACTGTATTTGTGGATGTTGGCCGTAGACAATGAAGAATGGGATGGGGGTGTTGGACTCACAAGTATGGTTGTTGTAAGGGAACTCAGCCCAAGGAAGCAGCTGCACCCAGTCATCATGCTGCCTGGAGATAAAGTGCCACAGAAAGTTCTCCATAATCTGATTAACCCTCTCGACTTGACCATTGGACTGGGGATGGTAGGCCGAGGAAAAGTCCAACTTCACACCGAGGAGACCGCAGAGGGCTCTCCAGAACTTTGAGGCGAACTGAACCCCTCGATCCGAGACAATATGCAGAGGCAAGCCGTGCAGACGGAAGATGTGTTGGATGAAGAGGCCGGCCAGTCGGGAAGCAGAAGGCAGACCAGTCAGTGGAACAAAATGAGCCATTTTGGAGAATCGATCCACTACCACCCAGACCGTGCTGCATTCATCAACTTTATTTGCTGCGTACATCGTGCAGGAGGAGACGATGTCTTTGGGCAGCGTGCACCACCAGAACTGACGGCCAGTAGGTCTCGGGTCTTACGGGCTCCCGCGTGACCTGCCAGCTTGGAACTGTGTCCCCAGCGAAGGATTCTTCCTCTGTCTGCTAGACGCACAAAGGTCCTCCCCGGAGGAATGTCTCTAACTTGCAGAGGGTTGACAGAGATGATGCAGGAAGGGTCAATGATATTCTGCGGGGAATCCACAGTGTCTTCTGTCTCGAATGACCTAGACAAGGTATCGGCCCTCACATACTTGTTAGCAGGGCGGTAGTGGAGCTCAAACTGGAACAGAGCGAAGAATAGCGACCACCTGGCCTGACGAGGGTTCAGCTGTTGGGCCGCCTGGATATAGGTGAGGTTCTTGTAGTCCGTGAAGACCAGGATTGGATGAGCTGCGCCCTTTAGTAGGTGTCTCCACTCCTACAGAACCAGCTTGATGGCCAGTAACTCCCGATCCCCAATCAAGTAGTTGCGCTCTGCGGGAGAAAAAAGCTTAGGGTAGTAGCCACAGTCTTGCCTTTGGAGCCGCTCTGGAACAAAAGTGCGCCAGCACCAACAGAGGAGGCGTCCACCTCCAACGAAAACTGTAGGGACACATCAGGATGATGAAGGATTGAGGCTAACGTGAAGGCCTTCTTTAAGCTCTTGAACGAGGCCTCTGCTTCCGGAGTCCACACCTTGGCGTTCATGCCATTTTTGGAGAGGGTAGAGATGGAAGCGGTCAGAGAGGAGAAGTTGGGGATGAACAGCCGGTAGAAGTTGGCGAATCCCAGGAAGTGCTGTATGGCCCTTAAGCCTTGAGGGCGTGGCCATTATAAGACAGCATTTACCTTTTCAGGATCCATTTTGGGCTCTAATCGGAGATGATGTAGCCCAGGTAGGGTAGAGACTTTCTCTCGAACACGCACTTCTCCAGCTTGGCATATAAGTGATTCTCCCTTAATCAAAGCAAAACTTGGTGGACATGTCTCTGATGAGTCGCTGGATCTGGGGAAAAAATCAAAATGTCTTTGAGATACACTACAACACAGACATAGAGGAGATCACGGAAGATGTCATTGACAAACTCTTGAAAGACTGCGGGGGCGTTACACAGGCCGAAGGGCATAACCAGGTATTCGTAGTGCCCACCACGTTTATTAAATGCCGTCCTCCATTCGTCACTCTGACTAATCCAGATTAGATTGTCGGCCCCCTGCAGGTCTAGTTTGGAAAAGATTTTTGCTCCCGTATGCGATCAAACTGCTCAGAGATTAAAGGCAATGAGTATCTGTTCTTTACCGTGATCTGGTTTGCGACCCCGGTAGTCAATACAGGGTCGAAGGGATCCTTCTTTCTTTTTAACAAAGAAAAACCCGGCCCCTGGCCGGGGATGAGGATTTGTGTATGAAGCCCCTCTCTAAATTCTCCCTGATATAGGCAGACATCGATTGGGTCTCAGGTAAGGAGAGAGGGTATACTCTACCACGAGGAGGAGACGAATCAGGGACCAAGTCAATAGGACAATCATACGCTGGATGTAGCGGCAACGTCTCTGCCTCCTTCTTGTTGAAGACATCTGAGAACTGAGAGTAGCAAGAGGGCAACCCTGCCAATGACTGATGCGGAGGAGGCTGAAGCGGATGGATATGCCCCAGACAGCGGTTGAGGCACTTGGGGCCCCACTGGAGAACCTTTCCGGAGTTCCAATCCAGGACTTGGGCATGTAGACGGAGCCAAGGCAAACCCAGCAGCACGGGGTTGACGGCCTTGGGTAGGACAAAAAAGGAGATGAGCTCAGAATGAAGGGCTCCCACTTGAAGCCTCAGCGGTTTGGTCACAGACAATATTGGGTCAGGCAGCGGCAATCCATCTGCTGAGGCAACGATCAACGGCTTCTCCAGAAGGGTAGTGGGCAAGTGAAGAAGATCCACAAGGTCTCTGCGTATAAAATTGGCTGCAGAGCCAGAGTCCGGATAGGCTGAGGCCAGGTGGGACCTCTCGCCAGTGACAATAGTCACGGGGATGGACAGCTTGGAGGAGAGTTCTCTGTCAAATGCTGTGTTGGCCAGGGTTGTCTCTCCAATCAATCCTAGGCGTTGAGAGTTTTTGGGCTTCTGGGGACACAGACGCACGACATGGCCAGCGAGGCCGCAATATAGACAAAGTCCAGAAGTGCACCTGCTCTGTTTCTCCTGGACAGATAGTCTAAGACGATCTACTTGCATCGGAACCTCGGGTGGAGCAACAGATGAGGACAAGAGGGGTTTCTGGAAGTTGGAAGCCTTCTCTCTCGACGAACCTCTTGGGATCTTTCACTGAGCCTCATGTCAACCTGGGTAGCAAGTAATAATTAGGTCGTCCAGGGTAGGTGGTAGCTCACGAGCAGCTAGTTCGTCTTTGATCACGGATGACAGACCATGCCAGAAGGAAGCTACTAACGCCTCGTTGTTCCAGGACAGCTCTCCTGCCAGGGTCCGGAACTGGATGGTGTACTCGCCCACGGACGTGTTCTCCTGGCGAAGGTTCAGTAGAGAGGTAGCTGCCGACAAAACTCGTCCAGGCTCCTCGAACACGTCTCTGTCGTTCCCAGATTGAGTTCACCCACGCCAGGGGGGCTTTTCCGGCAAGCAGAGAAACAATGAAGGCGATCCTGGTGCTGTCCGAGGGAAATGCTCTGGTGTGCAAGGTGAAGTGGATATGGCACTGGTTGAGAAATCCCCTGCACACGCTTGCGTTTCCGTAAAAACGAGGCGGTAGTGATAGCGAGAACTGAGGATCAGAACTGGTGCTGACAGAAGGTGTAGCAGGAGGATTAGTCGGAGGAACCGGAACAGGAGCAGACGAGGAAGCAGCTAGCTCCCCTAGCTGTAGTGCCATGGAGTTTACTGCCACAAGGAGTTGATCCTGTCGTGTTCGCAGTTCCTGCAGGTCTGCTTGCATGGCTTGAGAAGGTGACAGGCCCTTGAATTGACCAGCGGGGTGCATGGCCTGAGCGTACTGTTACGGCGCGGGGTGTGGACCCACTGGGCCATACCGCGTAGCGGAATAGCAGCTGGCCAAACAGGTATAATGTAATGTCTATAGTTCTGAAAGGGTACCTGAGGCAATGTAGAGAGTAGCGGTGGTTTCAGGCGAAGATGAGGCTCCGACAGTAGACAGACACCCGGCGTGGTGCGACACAATAGATGCAGCAGAGGGCACAACATGACTCCAACTCTTGAAGGCACAGTAGCACGGGATACAGGGTACAAGCAGCAGGAATGGGAAACACTGGGAACTGGAAAAAACTAGGAGACCATTTGTAAGGACAAACTTAAGGTAACACAGCAACGCTCAGGCAATGATCGAGAGGGCAGAGCCCCTTTTATAGTCCAGAGGCATTGTGGGCTAATTGCAGCTATTCAGCAAATGTGTGCATGCTGGCCCTTTAAGGCCGCGCGGGCGCGCGCACCATGCGGGAGACAGTGTCCGGACCAGGAAGTGAGTGCCGGAGTCTCCCAGGAGGGAGATGCCGCCGGGAACTCGCTCGTCCATGGCCGAAGTTGTCAGAGGGTAAGTCAGGACGACGGTCTGCGGACATAGACGTTACAGTAGTAGGAGAAAATAGTAAAACAATTGTGTCCGGAATTGACAGCATTTCTCAAAATGCAAGTCTGTATGTTCACAATATCTTGAGACCATTTGTTACATCTCTTCCCTCGTACATTAGGGACACAATGGATGCCCTCAAAAAACTGGAGGACATAAAATGTGAACCTCATGTCTTACTTGCCAGCTTGGATGTTGAGGCTCTCTACAGCTCTATTCCCCATAACCTTATGTGGAGGGCTGTGGAGAGCTTCCTCCAAGAAAGGGGTACTCATTCCAATCGCCACAAACAGTTTGTGGTTAAGTTGCTCCTGTTTGTACTTCAGCACAATTTCTTTCTTTTTAATAATAGCATTTTCCATCAGATAAGAGGTGTGGCAATGGGCAGCCCATGTGCTCCATCCTACGCCAACCTCTTCCTTGGCTAGTGGGAAAAATAAATCTTTTTTTGTGAGGACATGGAGGTGTGGACGTCATCTGTTCTTCTCTGGCTGAGAATTATAGGCAATGTTCTTATCCTGTGGTCGGGTACCAGAGAACAGTTTCATCAATTTTGTAGTGATCCTGAATACTTATAATCTGGGCCTCTTTACATCAGAGATCCATGAAAATAGGATTAATTTTCTGGATATCAAAATCCACAAAACTGAGCAGGGCAATATTTGAACAAATATGTACAGGAAAGAAACAGCAACTAACAACTTGCTACGATGGGAGAGTTGCCATCCAACAGGATTAAAGAGAGGGATAACTAAGAGCCAGTGTCTGAGGGCTAGGCGTAATTGTTCAACAATATTAGACTTTAAAACTTCAGCCTCTGATATGAGAGGCAGGTTTGAACGAAGAGGTTATCCACAGGGGGTACTTAATAGTGCATACCAACATGCCCTGGGTTCAAACAGGGAGGAATTACTCAACTGAAAACCACATCAAACCAAGGAAAACCAGCTCAGGATCATAGGGACTTTTGATTCTGCCAATGCAGAAGTCAGAAAGATTCTGGATACGTACTGGGATATCCTTAGGGCTGACCCTGATGTTGGTGAATAGGTAGGAGAATATCCCCCCATCACGTTTAAACGTGGTGGTAACATCAGGGACAGATTGGTACATAGCCATTATGATCCATTGAAAACATCTACTTGGCTAACTACGAACATCAAGGGTACCCACCGATATGGAACATGGAAAACATGTGCCTCCATTCACACGAGCAAGTCATTCAGGAGTAATACAACTGGCAGGGTTTTTGAAAATAGATCCTTCATTAACTGTAGGACAAGAGGTGTTGTGTACCTTATTACCTGTATATGTAATCTTCAATATGTAGGCAAAACTAAAAGGGAATTTAGGAGACTAATTAGGGATCATGTGTGTGACATCTTGAGGAAAGATGATACCCCTGTGGCTCGGCATGTATGGGAATCACATCAGGGGGACCACACAGTGATTGGGTTCCAAGGAATAGAATTCATACGACCATCAGGAAGGGGTGGCAATTGGAACAAACGTATTTTACAAAAAGAGGCCCAGTGGATATTTAGGATGGAGACCAGTAAGCCATTGGATTTAAATGAACATATTTCATACGCATGTTTCCTATAATAATTTGATCCTCCACCTTATTTTCCCATCTATTGCCTCTATTCTATATATTTCATATTATATCATAATATATACAAGCATAAGATAGGGTGTTTTACACATTTCCACCTTTGTCCCATTGATCGATCTGTTGTAGTTCCCTCTATGGCATCTCATTGTTAGATTTATTGGCCTAGATATTTAATGTACGTCATTATGGACCCGCTTCTAGGTCATTAATATAGATCCGGTGGGGCTAGTTTATTCTCTTGGCTGCTTCTCTCTAACATCTTATACTTTTCCCTTGGATGATATCTCACCGATATTCAATAATATGGCCTCTTTTATTCTGTCCGGTTACCGTGGATGCTTTTTGGGTCCAGCTTTCTGATTGGCGCTTCTACGAGAGGGGGGTGGGCGCGGCTCACGAACGTCAGACATGACGTCTCATATGGTGATTGGTGGCCAGCCCCGATGACGCCGATTCGGTGGGCATGACCAAGTCTTTTTAGACTCTGCGTTCTTCCGGACGTGTGTGCGGCCAGATACCAGTGTCATTCACGCCGGGAGACACGATACAGCACTTTTCAGTGCTGTCCGGCAATAATCACTAACAAGTTATGCTCGTAAACCGGTGCCTGTCAGAAAGTAATGAACAAAACTGCCGGGTTATAATCGAGCTCAATTCCTGTCTGTGACCCCTGATGATGTGCACTTTAATCAATCTGGGGTGCTGAAACGCTTAGGGACCCATAGTGTTTGATATTTAGACAATTTAGGGACACATAGTGTTCGATATTCAGTCAATTTAGTGTCAATTTCTCGATTCAAATATTTTTCTACTTGAGCAGGGTATGAATAGTGAGCTTCTGCTCTCTTTCAATCCTGTGCTCTAGTAAATCTGAGTGAATTGCTTTAGCCTGATACTAGTAATGTTGGCAAATAGCCAATTTTTAAGGTTAACTTAGTAAATATTTCATTTTAATCGTTCTTTCAGGCAGTATCTTTCTATATTATACCGTAACAGTTAATATAAAATGAGATTGCAACTGCTCTTTAAGAAATAATGGACTTGTTTGCATGTTTAAACTAATACAAATAATTTTCACCTGCCACCATAGAAAGCATTCCTTGCAAGTCAGATGCATCTGCTTGCCAAATTTAATGCCCAAAAGAGCAACCAGATTCAAAGAGTCAGAGCATAATACGTAGTAGTAGGAGAAAATAATACACGGTAGTACAAAAGAAAAGTCAAGAGTGCAGAGAATACTAGGATATACCATAACATTATGATCAATGTGGGTGCAACCACTGGATGACAAACAGTCTGAGGACTGATGCCCACGGCCAGTAAGTAATGGCATGTTCTAGTGATTTGCCATCACCTACCATATTGGGAATGCCCCTTTAAAATGAGGTAAGGATATGTTATCAGCGGAGAGGAATAAATTCATAGGGATATGGTAGAACACAAAGACATCACTGATGGTTATTTAAATGTCACAATTGGAATATGAGAATAAAAGCCTCACTTTATGCATTCTGGCTATATACAAAAATACATGTCGAGACACACTGGCAGACTTCCAATACAAATTAAATAAAGTAAAGTAATAGTTGCTATCTGGGAGCACTAGTAGCTTACAGTAGCGACATGTGTGTGTTTGTAATTTAAGCACAACCATAAATGTGAAATGTAACTTATCCTTGGCGAACAGTAAGGCCTCGTGCACACAGACACTTTATTTATCTGGACAACCTCCTAGTTGTACAGAATTGTAATACGGCACTCATTTACCTCTATGCATTCCTAATGTAACTATGTATGCCTCCAATTTTCTATGAAGGTGTGCATATTTCCTTTTTCCATTGTATTCTTCTAGGGGAGATTAATTCAATAAGGGTAGTATCAAGCATACAATTTTTCTGTAAGTTTTTCATGCAATTTTTTTTAACCAAACACAAGAGTAAATCCAAAAAGAAGACAAAAATATGGGGAAAAAACGTATATGACTCCTCTCTTTTGGATCAGCTCCTGTGCTTGGCTTAAAAAAACAAAACAGCCATAAAAACTGTATGTGTGATTTCAGCCTAATACAGCATCTTACGGAGCACCGTACAGTGAAGTGCCTATGGTGGAGTGCCTATGGCTTTATAGTATGAAGCTGCAGGGCCTCTGTGTGCAGCCACATAGCCTCTATCCACACAGCTCTACTATGCGCATGAAACCTTAACAGGAACCTATCACCAACAAGAAAAATTTTTATTTAAAAGGGAGGGGGAGGGGTGAAATAATAATTTTATTAGGCTGTTTACACGTGTGATCATTTTACTTTCAATTGACAATGCGCGCTCATCAAATATAATTTTATTTTTCTGTTAAGAGAAGGTAACAGCCAGGTCAGCCTTCTATTTGTTCAAGTATGGGGCAAAAGTTCTTAGATGGGGTAGTCAGAAAAAAATAAATCAGATAGGATATGTCGTTGTGGCGAAGGGAAGAACATGTCAGTTCAAATGGCGTACAGTTTCTGCGAGGACAAAAAGCGGTGGAGTTGTTTTTGCCAAAATTTCAGTGGGATCAGTCAGAGACAGCTCCAAGGGACTGTCTGTCCATTCACCCCAATTCCGTTGGATTTGATGGGAGGAATATTCTTCCCATCAAAGAGACAGGTTCCATTACAGAACCCTGACGGACCCCACTGTAAGTCAGTATGGTTCGTCTATGAATTCGGCACTGCATTGAAGCTGCTGACATGCTGGCAAGCAACCCCAGCACATTACAGGTAACCTATCCTCTGGTAACGTGCTGTTTCAGTGCCATTTAGGACCATACCACATTTGCAGTGCACTGTCAGCTACAGACTTTAATGAGCCAATTTATGTCATAAGGGTGTTCTTTTGCCATACGTTTGGCCCGGACATGTCCGGATCACACAGCTCTCAATTTATTAAAAAGTGGCTGTCAAAACAACTGTATACAAAATACACGTATACCACATGGTATATGGTTTTTGTTGTTGTTTTTTATTGCTGTCGATGGCAGACATATACAACTATATAGGCATAGAAATGCATAGGTCTGGCTATATGTTTGGTGGGACTTTATCATGCCGTCCCGATCTTCTATTATCTCCACAAGATCTAACATGGAAATGTCTAAACCAGACTACTCCATAAGACATAGTTGGATGGAACAATGTTTAAATATTTTTTTCAGCAATGTTGAAGATAAAAGTATTTTTAAATTGTATAGTTAGTTTTTTTTACTTACATCATCCTGAACGTTCAAGTCACACCCAGCTTTTAGCAGGATCTGTACCACATTAAGATGTCCTTTATTGGCTGCAAGATGTAAGGGGGTGCGTCCATGCTGCACAAAGAAAACAAATACACACAATTAACTTGTATTAAGATCACCTATATTCAAATTATTTCATTCCTAGTTAAAATGGTTATGCAGATACTGAACCTTTTCTAATATTAAGGGATATTGAGGTTTTCAGATCAAAATCAGTACATGTATACTTAAAAGGCAGCTACAATACAGTTTATCTTGTTTCTTCTTAATTGCTAATAATTTAGTTATGCTTTCTACTAATAATTTTGATAAACATTGATAAATGTTTTTAGCCAAAACTGAATGAATCTCCATTAAGTGCTCAACACAATCGGTGAATATAATTTAAATAGACCCCATAACCACAACCACATACATTATGATACAAGAGTAATGAGTGCCAACGTAAGCTCAGGCAAGCCCGGCCACCACCTGGGATCTTTGTTTGAGGAAGGCCTGCGGAGGGTGGTCGGGCTTGCCTGGGCTTACGTCGGCATGCATTACATTTTGCTGGTGATGGCCTCTGGCCGCCTGCCCATCCACCATTTGGTCCCCGTCATTCTATTATTCTCTATATAATATTTATATTAAATCCATATTATTGCTTTCTCCTGGGGGTATTTTGTAATTCATACTGGTGTATATATTATTCAATTATATATTTATAATTATGCGTTAGTCAGCGCTAAATGGTATAATTCTGTTTCGTAAAATCATCACGTTTGGATGACTTGCTGGATATGTACTGTTAAATATATACTCCTCATCCTGTGGTGTAGTCTCCCTGGCAACGTTTTGGAGGCTGCCATGGAGACCGTCTCTCATTTGTTTTATGCCGATTGTGAATACCCTTAAAGATATGTTAGGGTGGGCATGATGGCAGATGGAAAGTCCTCTCACCTCTAGTATATCTTCATATATTGTCCTCCGATTTACTTGAAATATCATTAGATGTTCCCCGTTTACAATGGCGGTGAGTGCGCATGTGCATCATGTGACGTCTCCGTGAATAGTAGGCGCGTGAGTGTCTGTACAACAGTATTTTTGCACCTGTGCAATCTCCCTCTATATAGCATCGTAGTCTGTCTGCGTCCTCATGTGAATTGGTGTGTATATCTGCCATTGTGAGTAAGTTTGGCTTCTTTCAGTGATTTTAAATTAATATTGCTCATTTTTGTGATTTGTTTGTAATAGGAGTATATGGACTCGCAATGCGATGAGGACCCTTGACGCGGGTTGCGAGCTTACGTATTTTGGCCAAAATATCAACCAATACCTCATGTTTATCATGAATATTTATCATTTATGGGTATTTTTTCAGGATGCAGCCAGGCCTTCTAATGCTGGGGGAGAATAGTGTGTCAGTACTTTGTGTGGTACACTTATAATGTGCTCGGCAGCCCGCCTTATCTAATAGTTTGGGCGTAACTAATAGGTTGTATGCCAGCATAGTGCACTACATGTAACCATGTGACTGGCACACTTATAGAAGCTATATCTGTGTGAAATGATAATACTAAGCAGCTACCCTTAAATAGTAGGCGTGTGAATGTCTGTTCATCAGTATTTTTGCACTTGTGCAATCTACCTCTATGTAGCATTGTAGTCGGTCTGCATCCTTATGTGAAATGAGTACTGGTGGATATCGGTGTGTGGGCAGATTCACACGCACCGATTGACGGCAATGTCGTGGGGAGTTGACGCTGGGCAGGTCCTTGATGCGTCATGCACAATTGGACACTGCTTGTTTGGTTCAGTATTTAAACCCTATATGGGACTTGCGTCCTGATGAATGTTGCGAAACGCGCGTCGAGGTGTCTCCGCAAGGTGCTTGCAATAAGAGGAGATTTAGCAAAGTGATGATTCTTCAAATTCCATACAAATTAAAAAAGGATGACTGTATGGAACAAAGGGTAGTGGCCAGGGATGCAGCAGGGGATATCAGCATGGTCTCAAAAAATAAACGGTATTTAGGCAGCACTGACATTATTTAGGCAGCTGTCTTACCTGTGTCTCCCGCGTTTTGCCCGCCTCAAATTTACGAATTAAAGCACCAAGATCATTTGGAAAACGATGAGTGCCGTGTGATTTTTCTTCTTTAAGTTGTACATTCTACATCTATCTATGTAACACTGAGCAACACCAACTAGTTGTGATCGCACCACAAGTCCCAGCAGGCACATCATCCTGTATTGCCACAGTGAAAGTAGTGCCAACCATTTACTCTCTTCAATATTTTATATTTATTGGGGATAGAGCAGCAAACTGAATATTTTGCTGCGGGTGAAGGAAAGCCTAGCTGCACCTCTGGATGTAAGTAACTGCAACCAATAACATATACACATAGAGAAACACACTGGCATGCCAATTCTTTATATAGACTCAGTAATACCCCTGACCATGTATGAATTGTGAATCGACAAATTCTGTAGTTGGGAAAGGAGGAGAGGATGGTGATTCAAACAAAATGTCACACAAATCGGAACACACAGATAAACCTTACCAATTACAATAGAAATCTCTTCACCATCACCTTGGGATATTTATGCTATATTATATCATGTGATGCTAGTGACAGGCCAACTTTAAGTTCAGATATGACATTTTAATGCGGGGCATTCTTTTTACTTTACTTTAAAGAAATGCAGAAAAAAATGGAGGCACCTCAGGACATCATTTCTCAGTAAAAAGATATACAGTTTTTACTTTACTTTTTTACATAGCTTCTTTTGGTTAAAGATTACAATCACTGATCTAAATATGACCTTTTACTGAGTGTCAAATAATTGACATAACCACAGCAAGGTGCATTTCCTGTTCACAGCACCTGGAAAGGATCCAGGCCTAGGTTTCAGGTAACGCAATTACAATTAGGATCGTATTGTCTCTAGGCAACAGAGGAAAGGTAGACTGTCAAATGACTCAAGGCCATGAGCAGTTTATCATGTAGATATGTGCTCAGACAGGTTTCTCAGTGAGAGGGCTTTTTTTATCCAAAAGACTTAGTTTACAAACAGATATCTGTTTTACAGATATATCAAGAGCATTGAACAACACAATAACATCCTGTTTAACCCCTTAATGACCAGCCTATTTTGGACCTTAATGACCAAGCAATTTATTACGTTTTTCAATCGTCGCATTCCAAGAGCTATAACGTTTTTATTTTTGCGTCGACATAGCTGTATAAGGTCTTGTTTTTTGCGGGACAAGTTGCACTTTTTAATAGCACCATTTTTAGGTACATATTATTTATTGATTAACTTTTATTAACTTTTTTTTGGGGGGGAATAGAAAAAAATCTGAAATTTCGCCACTCTTTTTTGCGTCCTAAATCTACGCCGTTTACCGTGTGGTATAAATAACACATTAACTTTATTCAGTGGGTTGTTACGATTGCAACGATACTAAATTTGTATAGTTTTTGTATGTTTTACTACTTTTACACAGTAAAAACGCTTTTTTTTCAAAATTATTTGTTTTTGTGTCTCCATATTTGAAGAGCCGTAACGTTTTTATTTTTTCGCCGATGCGGTCGTATGAGGGCTTTTTTTTTGCGGGAAGACTTGTAGTTTTTATTGGTACCATTTTGGAGTAGATGCGACTTTTTGATCACTTTTTATCACATTTTTTTTAAAGTCAGTATTCACAGAAAACAGCAATTTTTCCATAGTTTTTTATTATTTTTTTTACGGCGTTCACCGTGCGGGTTAAATAATGTAATAGATTTATAGTCGGGGTCGTTACGGACGCGGCGATACCAAATATGTGTAACTTTTTAACTTTATTTTGTTTTTTTAATAGTAAAGCATTTTGTAAGGGGAAAAGCTGGGTTTTTCATTTTTTTTCACATTTTTTTTAAAATTAACTTTATTAAACTTTTTTTTCACTTTTTTACTAGTCCCACTAGGGGACTATAATATGCGATTCTGCGATCGCATTTATAATACACTGCAATACTTTTGTATTGCAGTGTATTACTGCCTGTCCGTTCAACACGGACAGGCATCTGCTAGGTCATGCCTGCGGCATGATCTAGCAGGCATTCACTCCAGGCAGACCTGGGGGCCTTTATTAGACCCCCGGCTGCCATTACAGACGCAGACACTCGGCGATCGTATCGCCGGGTGTCGGTGGGAGAGAGAGGGAGCTCCCTCCCTCTCTCCAAAACCACTCAGATGCGGTGCTCGCTATTGAGCACCGCATCTGAGGGGTTAAACGGGTGAGATCGATACTGATATCGATCTCACACAGCAGAGCAGGGACGCTCCCAGCCCTCAGCTGCCTCTAGCAGCTGAGAGCAGGGAGATCTGACAGTTCCCTGCTCTGTAAACTTATTCCGATGCCGCGACGTAAAAAGTCTATGGCATCGGAATAAGGCCCGTTAGTGACCGACGTAGAAACACGATGGGCCGGTCACTAACGGGTTAATGGACAGATCTGTATAGAACAGGGGTCTCAAACTCGGCCGGGTAAGTGGGCCGCATATAGAAAAAATGGGAAGTTGACGGGCCGATTTACTTTCAAATTTGATACAATACAAAATTATTGTTATTCAATTAGTTATTTGAACAACTATAACACTATATTACTAGAATAATAATACTACATTACTATAATAATAGCGCTAGGTTTAAAATTTGAGATATTTCTCCACGTGCTTATTTCAACAATCCAGCTTTCCAGTTTAAGTGTCGCTAAATGCAGTCCGGCGGCTCAGTTAGCACACATGTCAAGATTGGGCAGCCCCTTTTTAGATAGTGCTGCAGTGCCCTCTGTGGATGCTGCCGCAGTGCCCTCTGTGGATAATGCAACACACCCCTAGATAAGGCCACAGTGCCCTCTGTAGATAAGGCCACAGTGCCCTCTGTAGATAAGGCCACAGTGCCCTCTGTAGATAAGGCCACAGTGCCCTCTGTAGATAAGGCCACAGTGCCCTCTGTAGATAAGGCCACAGTGCCCTCTGTAGATAAGGCCACAGTGCCCTCTGTAGATAAGGCCACAGTGCCCTCTGTAGATAAGGCCACAGTGCCCTCTGTAGATAAGGCCACAGTGACCTCTGTAGATAATGCAACACACCCCTAGATAATGCCAGTGTCCTCTTCAGATACTGTCACACACCCACTTGTAGATAACGCCACAGTGCCTTCTGTAGAGGCTGCCACAGTGCCCTCTGTAGAGGCTGCCCCAGTGCCTTCTGTAGAGGCTGCCCCATTGCCCTCTGTAGAGGCTGCCCCAGTGATGTCAGGGGCTTGCCCAGAGCTGGAGTCCCAGGCAGAGCGCTAGTAGGCTCTTCCTGGGACTCCAGCTGTGCTCCTGACATCACTGGGACTCCTGCTCTGGGGAAGCCCCTGACATCATTGTCGATGTATGGACAGCGATGTCAGAGGCTTCCCCAGAGTCCCGGAGCAGAGCCGATAATAGCGCTCTGCCCGAGACTCCGCTCTGGGGAAGACCCTGACACACTGTCCATATATGGGCAGCGATGTCAGGGAATTCCACAGAGTCCGGGAGCAGAGCCGACACCAGCGCTCTGCTCGGCACTCCGGCTCTGGGGAAGCCCCAGACATCGCTGTTCATATGTGGACAGCGATGTCAGGGAATTCCAGAGTCTCGGAGCAGAGCCGATACTAGCGGCTGTGTCCCGCGGGCCGCAGATGACAGCCCCAGGGGCCGCATGCGGCCCGCGGGCTTGAGACCCCTGGTATAGAAGATAATGCATAAAAAATGGCTTAAGGTGAACTCTGTAAAGTCTCATGAATATGTTGGCACTATAATAATATGTCACTTCCGGCATATTTTATTATATTATATCATAATATGGTTTATTGGAATCTTATACATGGTAACTCACAATAAAACACATCTATATCACATTTCTCAAACCTTCCCATCCTTTTTTTTTTTTTTAGCAGCAAAGCATACACTGCAGGGAAACTTCATGAGAAATCTGACATCTATTGTTCTGGCTGAATGGCTGAAAATCAGTTGCCTGAGGTCCTGAATTAAAGTCTAGCAGTTCATCATCTTCCCTTGAATACAGGTATAGTATTTAGTTAAAATGTACCTGTCATAAACAAGAGACATGTGTAACATATCATTAATTTGTTGATGTTAGGGGAGCTAATTGTGGCCATTAAACGTCCCTGAGAATTTGGGGCTGTATGCTACACTGTCTCAAAACTGGAGACAATGCAAAGAGAAATCTCACCTAACCAGGGGGTGTAGAAGAGGATGATGCTCATTAATTAGAATTTACAATGACCCTTTATCCAGAGCTGAAAATATAAAATGCGGGGTGCTGCCATAAGGCAAGATCACCCTAACATATCGTGTGTGTCATGGAGGGGGTGGTTTCAAACACCAAGCATCTCTTTGTATCTGCACCATCAGAGTAGTAAGTTTCCTGCAGGAGGAAGGAATGATGAGTGGGCTGCCACTATGACTTATATTATATCAGTGCGAAAAGGAGAAGAATGTATTAGGACTGAACTCTGTGAATGGGGAAAGCAGGAGGGCAGTAGGGGCTGCACAATGCATAAAGGCACTGTTTGGCACTATGTAAGGGGCAATGACTGGTACCCTGTATATAGAGGCGGATCCCCATAGGTCCATTTAGGGTCGGCCACCTGGGGACTGACGCTCCGGGAGGCCCATGCCCGCCCAAAGCAAAAACCACATTACAGTTTTGTCTCGTGTTTGCCGCGAATCATGGCAAAAACCACAATAAAACTGCTTTGTGTAATGCCCTGGACTCAATTGTATCCATGTCCTTTGGACGCGGATGCAACTGACAGCGCTGGCAAGGCAAGAGTACCATCGGTTCCCTTCCCCGCCATTCTGTGTTTTTTTCTTATGTCAGAAGAGACCAGGCCTGCATCGCTGGAGGAGAGGACGGCGCTGGAACGGGGTCAGGTAAGTTTGGTGCTATCTACAGGGGAGGTGGTGCATCCTATAGGAGGCTGTGTGGCACCATCTACAGGGGGGGTGGCACTTGCTACAGGGGGCTGTGTGATGCTATCTACAGGGGGGTGGTACTATTTACAGGTTGTGTGTGACACTATCTACAGGGGGCTGTGTGGCACTAACTACAGGGGGGCTGTGTGGCACTAGCTACAGGGGGGCTGTGTGGCGCTATCTACAGGGGGCAGTGTGTCACTATCTACAGGGGAAGTGTGTGGCACTATCTACAGGGGTGTGTGTTTGCACTATCTACAGGGAGCTGTGTGGCAATATCGACAGGAGGGCTGTGTGGCGCTATCTAAAGTGGGGGATCTGTGGTAATACTTACAGGGCTGTGTGGGATGCTATCTACAGGGGGGTGTGGCGCTATTTACATGGGTGGTGTGTGGCATTTTTTACAAGGGGGGGGTTGAGGTGCTACCTGCAGGGGCTGTGTATGACACTTTATACAGGGGGTTGTGTGGTGCTTTCTACAAGGGGGACTTTGTGGCACTATCTACAGTGAGCTGTGTGTGGCACTATCTACAGGGGCAAGAAAATGCAGATGCACACCGCAGGCGCTAAGATATATATACACACACACTTATTTTTTATTATGCATTTTTATTATTTTTATTGCATTACTGCTATAGTTATTATGTTAATAAATGTCAGGTTCTTAGCGCTCAGTTTGATCAAAATGTGCGACCCCACCTGCCACGACAAGGTGACCTCTGTCAGGGGGTCCCTACACTGAACATTATATCCCTATTTTGGAGACTTACCTCTCTCTCTTGGGCTGAGCACACAGTGAGCTCAGGCCAGGCAGGAACCAAATATATTCTGTTCTAATTAAAAGCAGCCCTGGACAGGTGGGTGGAGAGCACGACCAAAATGGAAGCAGTCACCGCCCCCATGCAAATACTACAAACAAAAAGAGTTGGTCAGCTCCTCCTAAAACATGAAATAGTTATGCAGGTGCTAATCTGCCGTGACTAATGTATTACCAGTAACAAGAAAATGCAGATGCACACCGCAGGCGCTAAGATAAATATATACACACACTTATTGTTTATTACACATTTTTATTGCATTACTGCTATAGTTATTATGTTAATAAATGTGAGGTTCTTAGCGCTCAGTTTGATCAAAATGTGCGAGCCCACCTGCCACGACAAGGCGACCTCTGTCAGGGGGTCCCTACACTGAACATTATATCCCTATTTTGGAGACTTACCTCTCTCTCTTGGGCTGAGCACACAGTGAGCTCAGGCCAGGCAGGAACCAAGAGAGAGAGGTAAGTCTTCAAAATAGGGATATAATGTTCAGTGTAGGGACCCCCTGAAAGAGGTCGCCTTGTCGTGGCAGGTGGGCTCGCACATTTTTTTTTTACTTTATCAAAGATTTTTATTTTGAAAATATAACAATATATAAACATTTCACGTTTTTTGCAAAAAATAAAAAATAGAAATTTGCACGCAGTGCAATACATTAAGTGAAGTTTCATAGTATAACAATAATATGTAATATATATATACATGTATAAGAACATCAAACTGAGCGCTAAGAACCTCACATTTATTAACATAATAACTATAGCAGTAATGCAATAAAAATGCATAATAAACAATAAGTGTGTGTGTGTATATATATCTTAGAACAAACACGAGTGTGACCCCTAGTGGCTGGCGGGCCCAATATACATTTATACAAAAAAGGGGCTGCCTGCAGACAACCAAGCCCAATTTCCCAGCCACCACTGATGTGTAAAAATAATGAACTTTATTAAGCTTCTTGTAGCTGGACAGACCACATGAATTAATTTAAAATTCTCACTAGCCGAGAGACGGACACAGGCATGTGTTACCTGATTTAACAGGCAAATGTAGTTTCTGACGTAGGAGTATTAGTATCTTCCCTAGTCAATTAGATTTGTTAAGGTAACTAGTAGGCAACAATAGGTCCGATCAGCGGCAGTGTATTAAAATATTAACAGCCCCCCCGACATGTTTCGCTACTAAGTAGCGTCCTCAGGGGTACACGGGGCTAATGGCGGCGCGGAATGAAAAAGATCCTGATATAGACACGTCAATGACGCATCTGAAGGTGTGTTGGACCAGATAACCAATGGCAATGAGGGAGACACAGAGGTCTCTCAGCTGTATGTAGCCGACGAATGAACAACAAGATGAAATAGTCCAATTATGGGCAGAGAGGCGGCGCATGCGCAGAAACATAGAACAAGGACTAAGTGCGTACAGCCTAGCTCGGACCGTAATCTCAGACTTGGTACTAAACGAAAGATCAAAAATAGTAGACCAAGTCTCTCCAAGAGAACTCCGACTGTATCTAGACAATTTACAACTAACGCTCCTAACCGTACCACAACATGTCCTCCCAATACATCAGGTTCCTCCTTTGTCTCAACTATGCCTGTTCCTTCATCTATGATAACCTCTGTGAACACACCGTCCACTCCTCATTCCTCCCATGCCAATTCAAGCCTATATGGAGGGGACAATACAATCAAACCATCTACTGGTCCCCTCACTACTTTTCCTTTTTTAGGCTCACCCAGTCTAAACTGGGGGATAAAACCGTAACATCTAACATACAGGCAATAAGGGATGATGAGATGCAAATAATAAATCTATCCTCATGTCAACTTAACTCTCATCAACTAACTTTACTTAAAAAGGGCTTGTCATATACTCCTACTCCACCTTACGATGAATTTGTATGGGTTAAGGACATCAACCTCTTTGCACGCAAACTGGCCCTACATAAGTATTTCAAGGGGAATATATCTGATAAAACCTCCCGGGATCGATTGGAATCTAATACCTTGAGGGATCTTGAGAGTTTACTCCATGAGAGTGAATTTGGGGTTGTGGATGCCGTTGGACCACTTTCGACCTTACGTCCTAAGTCCAAGCTCACACCCCCATTTTCACAATACAGCCACATTGATACTTTTGTTAGGATGGTGTGTAATGACCTTAAAAAACTTAAAATTAAGAAATCTAGTACCTTTGGTAATCTCAATAATGATGAAAGACAAGCATTGGACACTTTGTGCAGAGACGACAATTTAGTTCTTAAACCCTCTGACAAGGGGGGTAATATTGTGGTCATGAGCCATGCTGACTATGTCAGCATGGTTCATAGACTACTTGATGATAATACTACCTATGTCACTCTGGATGTGAACCCTACGGTTAAATATCTCGCCGAATTATATACCCTCCTTGATGCTGCCAGGAATGAGAGTCTCATCACCACTGATGAATTTAAGTGTCTTTATAACTCTACCCCTACTTTGGCGACCTTTTATGCGTTGCCAAAGGTTCACAAAGCAACTTCTCCTCTCCCTGGCAGACCCATCGTGTCGGGTAACGACAGTCTGACACATGGCATTAGTCTTTATGTCAATGAGATGTTAACACCATTTGTCTCTTCCCTGTCCTCCTATCTTAAGGACACCAAGGACACCGTCACCAGGATCCATGAGATCAATGTAACCCCCACCACAATGATAGCGAGCATAGACGTGGAGTCACTTTACACTAATATTCAGCACGATTTAGGACTCACTGCTGTTAAACACTTCCTGAACACCAAAGGCATACAATTCCAACGTCACAACAATTTTATTTTGTCACTTTTACGTTTCTTACTTACTCACAATTACTTTATTTTTGATCATAAATATTACCATCAAATAAAAGGCACGCCCATGGGCACGGTCTGTGCACCTACTTATGCGAACCTTTTCTTAGGGTGGTGGGAAGACACTATTGTTTTTTCTGATAATTTCTCCTCCTTCACTTCACATATCTCATTCTGGGGGAGATACATTGATGACATTCTCATCCTCTGGGATGGGGATGTCAATACTTTCTGTGACTTCATGTCTATGCTCAATGCCAACTTTATTGGCATGAAATTTACGTATGAGATTCATGATCATGCTATTAATTTTCTTGATCTCAAGATATCCTTGGATCCTGATGGCGGTGTCCAAACTGATATTTTCCGTAAGGCTACCGCGACCAATAGCCTACTACATTGGCAGAGCCATCATCCTCATGCCCTGAAGAAGGGCATACCCATTGGCCAGTACTTGAGAGCCAGACGTAACTGCTCAAGCGAGTTGGCCTTTCAAACTGAATGCGACGGTCTTTTTGACAAGTTTACAGCACGCGGCTACCCTAAAAAATGGCTACATAGGGCATATGCCAGAGCAAGGGCTTCTGAGAGATGTGACCTATTGTCAAATAGAGGAAGTCAAACAGGGTCACCTGGAGCCATTCGGTGTATTGGCACTTTTGATTCCGGTTCCCCTCAGGTCATTCAAATCCTACGAAGACACTGGGCTATCCTTACGGCCGACCCTGACCTCAGGGATGCAGTGATGGCTAATCCGAGCGTTACTTACCGTAGGGGTAGGAACCTACGGGAATTCTTGGTGCATAGCCATTACTCTAGACAATCCAACATTCCTTCGACATGGCTTAAATCACCATTAAAGGGTTTCCACCCGTGCGGCAGATGTTCCTTCTGCCCCCTAATGCCGACCGTTAAGAACTTTTCCAATCCTGTCGACGGTAAGCTATATCGAATAGAACAATTTTTGAACTGCCAGAGCAGTGGGGTGGTCTATATTGCTAAGTGTCCCTGCCCCAAGTTATACGTGGGTAAAACCATTCAGGAGTTGAGAAGACGTGTGTCTAGACACATGAGTGCGGTGACCTGTAACGAGGATACCGCTCTTTCCAGACACATTGTTAAGTTTCATGGAGGTAACCCTAAGTTGCTGAAATTCTGGGGCATTACCCAAATTAAAATGGGTCCCAGGGCGGGCAATTTGGATCGTAAACTCTTGCAAGAGGAAGCGAGGTGGATTCATAGACTCAATACTATGTCTCCCTCAGGTCTGAACGAGGGTTTTACCTTCAGTGCGTTTCTTTGACTCTACAGTTGGACATTGAGAATTTATTCTCTTTGTTGTCTGTGTCTACACTATTGGACCTCTGTAGAATTATACATATACATATAAAAACTACTGATAATTAAAATATTGCTTGTCTGCCATTTATTGAGCTCTCTACACCAACGTGGAGAATTCTCTTAAATAAATTCTCTTAAATAATATCATAACCATTCTAATCAGGAGGTTAGACTAATCTACGTACCTATATCTATTGTGACTTTGACCACATGTTGGCGGCGATTTACTGTCATTGACATATCATATATATTGTTAGTGATCCTGTGTTTACCTCCAGAATTATGGTATGTCCCTAGGAGGGGATTTTTGAGGCATTCTTTAGTCGTGAGTGACCATTTTATTATGGGGAACTAATATGTATTTACGTAGGGGAGGGTGCCCCTCTGTGCTTACAGTATTGCGTATTTGCCCTGTTGGGATTATTGAATCTGAGTGGGTCAGTTTTGTGGCTTGTAGACACAGTCCGTGACATTGATCGTGACACGACAGCAGATTGCCGAGTGCACATTAGGGTTACATGGGGACGGGACACACATAGGTCCCTCTCTATTGGTCTATTATCCTACCCTAGCTATATATCGGCGCCAGCTCAATTAATTAATAACGGGCTCCCATTTGCCCATTTACCCCTAATACCGGCTAAACCCGTGTACACATGCGTGCTAAGCATCGTCATTATAACGATGAAGGCAAGCAGTACCATTCTACACAGTGTTAATTACGAGCAGCCAGATTGAAGCTCTCTGGCACTATGTCGCTATTCTGTGCATCTGCGCATGCGCTGGCGACTCACTCCGAAATTTGCGGTTCTAGTTAGGCTGTACGCACTAAGTCCTTGTTTTAGGTCTTTGCGCATGCGCCGCGTCTCTGCCTATGATTGGACTGCTTTATCTTGTTGATCATTCGTCGGCCATATACAGCGGAGAGACCTCTGTGTCGCTATTCTGTGCATCTGCGCATGCGCTGGTGACTCACTCGGAAAATTACGGTCCGAGCTAGGCTGTACGCACTTAGTCAATGTTCTATGTTTCTGCGCATGCGCCGCCTCTCTGCCCATAATTGGACTATTTCATCTTGTTGTTCATTCGTCGGCTACATACAGCTGAGAGACCTCTGTGTCTCCCTCATTGCCATTGGTTATCTGGTCCAACACACCTTCAGATGCGTCATTGACGTGTCTATATCAGGATCTTTTTCATTCCGCGCCGCCATTAGCCCCGTGTACACCTGAGGACGCTACTTAGTAGCGAAACATGTCGGGGGGGCTGTTAATATTTTAATACACTGCCGCTGATCGGACCTATTGTTGCCTACTAGTTACCTTAACAAATCTAATTGACTAGGGAAGATACTAATACTCCTACGTCAGAAACTACATTTGCCTGTTAAATCAGGTAACACATGCCTGTGTCCGTCTCTCGGCTAGTGAGAATTTTAAATTAATTCATGTGGTCTGTCCAGCTACAAGTAGCTTAAAGGAACAGTGTCATCACAAATTATTTTTTTATATGTTAAAGATGTTAGTGCTTTATTAAAAACGTTTATATTCATTTGTGTGTTTGTGTTTTACTTTTTCTTATTTTTACACTTTTTCTTCCCTATGGGGGCTGCCATTTTTTGTTCCATTTCTGTGTGTGTCGATTAACGACACATACAGACATGGAATACGGCAGCCACAGTCCCATAGGGACTGCGAACGGCTCCCGTCCCATTGACTGCAGTGTACGGCGTCTGTGTGGGAACTGCGCATGCGCCGCTCCCACACAGTTCTATTCGAAATTGGCGCCGTCCGGCGCCATTTTCCTGTGGACCGGAAGTCGCGGCCGGACAGTAATATTACTACTTCCGGTCGCGGCTTCCGGATTTGTGCACTTGCACCAGCGGCAGCAAACGGAGCGGACGGGCCGGAGGGAGCCGCGGCGGCAGGAGCAGGTAAGAGATTTCAATGTATGTTCGTGTTTGTGTGTGTTTACTACTGTATGTAAACCTACTACACTGTGGGTTAGCTCAAAAAATGGCGACACACAGTGTAGGAGGTTACATCGTTCAAACCCCTCGTTTATCCCGGCACTAGCCAGGATAAAGGAGGGGGGGATGCTGAGAGCTCACTAGAGCGAGGGCTTTTAACCCAATGTTGCAATGCTGCAATTTTGGGAACAGCTCCATCTAGTGACCAAAAATGGGTAGTATTATAAATTAGAAATAATTTATAATATTACATGGACTCGTGCAAAAAAATAAAAAAAATTTGAACAATGTTTAATCACCCACACACTAAATGTTTAATTTTTAAAAAAAAAACATGTTTTTCTGGCAACACATTCCCTTTAATAAAGTTCATTATTTTTACACATCAGTGGTGGCTGGGAAATTGGGCTTGGTTGCCTGCAGGCAGCCCCTTTTTTGTATAAATGTATATATATCTTAGCGCCTGCTGTGTGCATCTGCATTTTCTTGTTACTGGTAATACATTAGTCACGGCAGATTAGCACCTGCATAACTATTTCATATTTTAGGAGGAGCTGACCAACTCTTTTTGTTTGTAGTATTTGCATGGGGGCGGTGACTGCTTCCATTTTGGTCGTGCTCTCCACCCACCTGTCCTGGGCTGTTTTTAATTAGAACTGAATATATTTGGTTCCTGCCTGGCCTGAGCTCACTGTGTGCTCAGCCCAAGAGAGAGAGGTAAGTCTCCAAAATAGGGATATAATGTTCAGTGTAGGGACCCCCTGACAGAGGTCGCCTTGTCGTAGCAGGTGGGGTCGCACATTTTTTTTTTACTTTATCAAAGATTTTTATTTTGAAAATATAACAATATATAAACATTTCACGTTTAATGCAAAAAAAAAAAAATATAAATTTGCACGCAGTGCAATACATTAAGTGAAGTTTCATAGTATAACAATAATATGTAATATATATATACATGTATAAGAACATCAGTAGGAGGTAGCCTCCCACCCATCAGAATTGAGTGATAAGATGGATATAACGGCCATAACTGTACCATGTTCGCATCAAAACAGTGCAGTAGTCAGAGAGACCGCCCCCCCCCCCCAGTAAAGTTAGAAGTGGCACATATAAGAGCACTTTTAAATGTACGGACACACAACACATAACATCAGACAACAAAGGGGAAACACATACAGACAAAGCGCCTCAGTTAGGCTATATAATTCGTTCAGAACATTCCATCCAGCCAGAGAGGTAGATCAGCACCACCCCGAAATCCAGACCACACCGCCCAAGTTTGGACGAAGAGCACTGATTTGCCCCTATCTGCAGACAGCAACTCCTCCAGCCTCATAATCCCGTTCACCTCCGTCACCCATTCCGTCAGGGACGGTACAGTATGCGACTTCCAGTGACGAGGTATCACCGTTCTCGCTGCGGTCAAAAAATGTCGAAAGATCCCCTTTTTGAGGTGTGGGAGTGATCCAGGAACCATAGAAAGCAAGCCTATGGAAGCCGAGGTCGGAACCTCAGTATGGAAAAGCTTGTTGCCTAGATCAAAAATCTTTCCCCAAAAGGGACGTAGCATGGGACAGTCCCACCAAATATGCAACATAGTTCCAGGAGCTCCCCCACACCTCCAACAATCAGCAGACACATCAGGATATATCCTATGTAACAGGGTCGGACAACGGTACCACCTGGTAAGTATTCTGTAGTTATTTTCCTAGGCAAAACAAGACATCGGTAACTTATGGGCTAAAAAGAAAGCGGAATCCCACTCCTCCTCAGAGTGTCTAACCCCCATTTCCTCGTCCCATGCAGCAGTGAAGGACAATTGAGAAAAATAAAATTTTGGCAGAAGGATCCCATGTAAGTAGGACAACACATGAGAAGGGGCTGTGGGCAAGGGACAAGTAGTGTTCCAGAGGAGTCTTATCCTGTAGTAATACCAGGCAGTCACCCATGGAAGAGAGATAGGACCGCAACTGCAAATAGGACCACCAGATTGACCGTCTCCCCGGGCAGGCAGCAGATACAGCAGTCATTGGCAAAATGGCACCGTCCGGAGTAAGGGTCTCAGACAAACATCCACCGTCCCCTCTCTCCCAACAGAGGAATGTATCAACACCCTCCGCCGGAGGGAAGGGTTATCGAATAGAGGAGTGAAGAGACCCGGGCGATGAACAAGGCCCGTAGTACCAATGATCCGTTCCCATACCATGAGAAACTGACGTGTGAGGAAAGGTAGAGAAAGAGTTTGTCTCTGAAGGACTGACAGCCACGGCAGAGAGGATAATGCAAGAGGAGACATAGCCTTTTCAATGCGCACCCATTGCTTACCTGTTTCCGAACTAAACCAATCCACTACTCTCATAATCATCGCAGCTTGATGGTATCGTTTAAAGTCTGGGAGACCCGCGCCCCCGTCTACTTTTGGCCGGCTAAGGACAGCAAACCGAATACGGGCTCGCACATTTTGATCAAACTGAGCGCTAAGAACCTCACATTTATTAACATAATAACTATAGCAGTAATGCAATAAAAATAATAAAAATGCATAATAAACAATAAGTGTGTGTGTATATATATCTTAATGCCTGCGGTGTGCATCTGCATTTTCTTGTTCCTGGTAATACATTAGTCACGACAGATTAGCACCTGCATAACTATTTCATGTTTTAGGAGGAGCTGACCAACTCTTTTTGTTTGTAGTATTTGCATGGGGGCGGTGATTGCTTCCATTTTGGTCGTGCTCTCCACCCACCTGTCCTGGGCTGTTTTTAATTAGAACAGAATATATTTGGTTCCTGCCTGGCCTGAGCTCACTGTGTGCTCAGCCCAAGAGAGAGAGGTAAGTCTCCAAAATAGGGATATAATGTTCAGTGCAGGGACCCCCTGACAGAGGTCGCCTTGTCGTGGCAGGTGGGCTCGCACATTTTGAACAAACTGAGCGCTAAGAACCTCACATTTATTAACATAATAACTATAGCAGTAATGCAATAAAAAATTATAAAAATGCATAATAAACAATAAGTGTGTGTGTATATATAACTTAGCGCCTGCGGTGTGCATCTGTATTTTCTTGTTACTGGTAATACATTAGTCACGGAAGATTAGCACCTGCATAACTATTTCATGTTTTAGGAGGAGCTGACCAACTCTTTTTGTTTTTACTATCTACAGGGGGCCACAAACTGTCAATGGGGGGCATGTGGCGCTATCTACAGGGTGGCTGTGTGGCGCTTATCTACATAGTGGGTGTGTGGCACTATCTACAGACAGGGGGCTGTGTGGCGCCATCTACAGGGGGTTGTGTGGATCTATCTACGGGGGGTTGTGTGGAACTATCTACAGGGGTGTAGCGCTATCTACAGGGGAATTGTAAGTGGCACTATATACAGGGGGCACTGTGTGTGGTGCTTTACTTTACAGTGTTTGACACAATTATATTCAGGGGCGCAGTGTATGGTACTATTATATTCAGAGGCACAGAGTATGGTGCTGCTATATTTAGGGGCACAGTGTGCGGCACCATGAGAATTTTATCTTAGTTTATAGGTGTATGGGAAATGTTGGAAAAGTGAGGAGCCGAAGACATCAGAGTGGCAAATTCTGCAGGGCCGGGAGAAGTCGTCATAAGGTCTTGACCGGATGGAGAAGAAAAGAGGGGAAAAAAACTACTAGAATCTGAGAACACGTCACTGGATTTATAGAGAATCTGTCACTTTCCTGACATGTTTATTATAGGAAAGCCTTGTGTTTCGCAAAAAGTCTTTGTGTAGTCCAGGACCAATAGACAAATGGGTGTTACCATTTTCCTTGACAGGAGGATGTGTCCCTGCACAGTGTAATGCTGTCAGCGATGGTTGGAGACTGTCAGTATGTAGGGACACAGTACTTTGATAAGGGGAATCATAACACCCATTTGTTAATGCTTGCACAAAAAGGTAGTGTTAATAATAGGCATGGCAGAGCGGTGGTGGTGATTGGGGGCCCACGTTTGTGTAACAGCCCAGCCCAGGGCCTATGGTGTCACGGCGGGATGTGTGGACCCACTGGGCCGTACCGTGTAGCAGGGTAGCAGATGGCCAACAAGGTACAAAACAATGTCTATAGTTCAGAACGGGTACCTTAGGCAATGTAGACAGTAGCGGGAGCACGGCTTGACTTTCACAGCAGGTGTCACCGTGGATGCAGTGGAAGACACGACTTGACTTTCTTAGCAGGTGGCACCGTGGATGCAGCGGAAGACATGACTTGACTTTCACAGCAGGTGGCACCGTGGATGCAGTGGAAGACACGACTTGACTTTCTTAGCAGATACAATAGCATGGGATACAGGGTACAGGCAGCAGGAACGGGTAACACTGGGAACTAGGAAACACTGGGAGACCATTTGCAAGACAAACTTAGGTATAAAACAACGCTCAGGCGAGGAACAAGTGGGCAGAGCCCCTTTTTATAGTCCAGCAGCCATTTGGGCTAAGTATTGGTTGGTGACAGCTGGACGTGTACTGGCCCATTAAGGCCGTGCACGCCCTGCGGGAAACAGTCCGAGGACCCGGAAGTGAGTGCCGGCGTCTCCCTGGAGGGAGCTGACGCAGAGTAAAACGTCCTTCCTCCCACTTTCTTGGTGGCCAGGATCTCCCTCACTTCGAAAGTTCCAGATGAACCGCCAGGAGCCACTGCGGAACTAGGAGTCCTGGTGTAGCGGTTCAGGACCACAGGTTTCAGCAAGGAGACATGGAAGGAGTTGGGGATCTTGAGGGTAGGAGGCATTCGAAGCTTGTATGACACAGGATTGATCTGTAGCAGAATCTCGAAGGGTCCAAGGAACCTGGGAGCAAATTTGCAAGACGGCACCCTCAGCCGGATATTCCTGGAAGACAGCCAGACCTTCGTACCTGGAAGAAACTGAAGAGGCTATCGTCTTCTAGTGTCTGCCTTTCTCTTCATGCGGTTCACCGCCAGCAGAATAGAAGATCGTGTCTGCTGCCATATCTGCAGAAAGTCCCTAAAGGTAGAGTCGGCTGCCGGCACCTAGGACATAGTAGAGCCAGGAAGGGGTATTCGAGGATGTTGGCCATAGACTATGAAGAACAGACTGGAGGTGGTGGACTCACTGGTATGGTTATTATAGGAGAACTCCGCCCACGGGAGCAGCTGCACCCAGTCATCATGTCGTCTAGAGACAAAGTGCCGCAGATTGTTCTCCATAATTTGGTTAAAGAGGCTCTGTCACCAGATTTTGCAGCCCCTATCTGCTATTGCAGCAGATAGGCGCTGCAATGTAGATTACAGTAACGTTTTTATTTTTAAAAAACGAGCATTTTTGGCCAAGTTATGACCATTTTCGTATTTATGCAAATGAGGCTTGCAAAAGTACAACTGGGCGTGTTGAAAAGTAAAAGTACAACTGGGCGTGTATTATGTGCGTACATCGGGGGCGTGTTTACTACTTTTATTAGCTGGGCTTTCTGATGAGAAGTATCATCCACTTCTCTTCAGAACGCCCAGCTTCTGGCAGTGCAGATCTGTGACGTCACTCACAGGTCCTGCATCGTGTCGGCACCAGAGGCTACAGTTGATTCTGCAGCAGCATCAGCATTTGCAGGTAAGTAGCTACATCGACTTACCTGCAAACGCCGATGCTGCTGCAGAATCATCTGTAGCCTCTGGTGCTGACACGATGCAGGACCTGTGAGTGACGTCACAGTGTGATCTCTGGAGAACACGGCTGTGTCTGCACTGCCAGAAGCTGGGCGTTGTGAAGAGAAGTGGATGACACTTCTATACACAACGCCCAGCTAGTAAAAGTAGTAAACACGCCCCGATGTACGCACATAATACACGCCCAGTTGTACTTTTACTTTTCAACACGCCCAGTTGTACTTTTGCAAGCCTCATTTGCATAAATACGAAAATGGTCATAACTTGGCCAAAAATGCTCGTTTTTTAAAAATAAAAACGTTACTGTAATCTACATTGCAGCGCCTATCTGCTGCAATAGCAGATAGGGGTTGCAAAATCTGGTGACAGAGCCTCTTTAAGCCTTTCAACTTGTCCATTGGACTGAGGATGATAAGCTGAGAAGTCCAACTTTACACCGAGTAGGCCGCAGAGTGCTCTCCAGAACTTTGAGGTGAACTGGACCTCTCAATCCGAGACAATATGCAGAGGCAAGCCGTGCAGACGGAAGATGTGTTGTATGAAGAGGTCAGCCAGTCGAGAAGCAGAAGGCAGGCCAGTCAGGGGAACAAAATGAGCCATTTTAGAAAAACGATCCACCACCACTCAGATCACACTGCATCCCGCAGAGAGAGGCAGATCTGTGACAAAGTCCATAGCAATATGCCGCCAAGGGGGCATCGGGCACAGGCAGTGGTTGGAGCAGACTGGCTGGTCTGGAGTGGGCAACTTTGTTTGCTGCACACACACCGTACAGGAGGAGACAAAGTCCATGACGTCTTTGGGCAGCGACAGACACCCGAACTGACGGGAAATAAGGTCTCGGTCTTACGGGCACCCGCATGCCCTGCCAGCTTTGAACTGTGACCCCAGCGAAGGTTTCTTCCTCGGTCAGCCAGACATACAAAAGTTCTTCCCGGAGGGTCTCTAACCTACAGAGGGTTAACAGAGTAGATGCATGAAGGATCGATAATATTCTGTGGGGACTCCACAGTGTCCTCTGTCTCAGATGACCTAAACAAGGCAACGGCCCTAACATTCTTGTCGGCAGGTCGGTAGTGGAGTTCGAACCGGAACCGTGCAAAAAAAAAACTATGACCACCTGGCTTGACGAGGATTCAGCCGTTGAGCCATCTGCAGGTAGGTCAGGTTCTTGTGGTCCGTGAAGACCAGGATAGGATGAGCTGCGCCTTCCAGTAGGTGTCTCCACTCCTGCAGGGCCAGCTTGATGGCCAGTAACTCTCGATCCCCAATTGAGTAGTTGCGCTCTGCGGGAGAAAACAGCTTGGAGTAGTAACCACATACCACCGTCCTGCCTTTCGAACTTCTCTGGAACAAAAGTGCACCAGCACCAACAGAGGAGGCGTCCATTCTAATGAAAACTGTAGGGATACATCAGGATGATGAAGAATAGAGGCTGACGTGAAGGCCTTTTTTAAGGTTTTAAATGCAACTTCTGCCTCTGGAGTCCATACCTTGGCATTCATACCCTTTTTAGTGAGGGTAGAGATGGGGGCTGTCAAAGAGGAGAAGTTGGGAATGTAGAGTCTGTAGAAGTTGGCGAATCCCAAGAAGCGTTGTATGGCCCTTAAGCCTTGGGGACGTGGCCACTCCAGGACAGCCTTGACCTTCTCATGGTCCATTTTGACACCTTGATCAGAGATGATACAGCCCAGGAAGGGTAGAGACTACTCTTGGAACACGCACTTCTCCAACTTGGCATAAAGATGATTCTCCCTTAATCGAAGCAACACCTGGCGGACATGACCCTGATGAGTCACAAGATCTGAGGAAAAAATCAAGATATCATCGAGATACACCACAATACAGAGATAGAGGAGATCACGAAAAATGTCATTGACAAATTCTTGAAACACTGCGGGGGCGTTACACAGGTCGAAGGGCATGATCAAATACTCGTAGTGTCGATCACGTGTGTTAAATGCAGTCTTCCACTAGTCACCCTGATGGATCCGGATTAGATTGTAAGCCCCCCTCAGGTCCAGCTTGGAAAACAATTCCCCTCCCCGTATACGATCAAAGAGTTCTTCAACGGCAAAGTGTACCTGTTCTTCACCGTGATCTGGTTGAGGCCACGGTAGTTAATGCAGGGTCGAAGGGATCCATCCTTCTTGTTGACAAAGAAAAACCCGGCTCCGGCCGGGGATGAAGACTTTTGTATGAAGCCCCTCTCCAGATTCTCCTTAATGTAGGCCGACATAGACTGGGTCTCTGGAAAGGAGAGAGGGTATACTCTACCGCGAGGAGGGGACGAATCAGGAACCAAGTCGATAGGACAATCGTATGCTCGATGTGGTGGCAATGTCTCTGCTTCCTTCTTGTTGAAGACATCAGCGAAATAAGAGTAACACAGAGGCAACCCTGCCAATGAGTGATGCAGAGAAGGCTGGGACGGATGGAGATGCACCACTGTCGAGACACTTGGGGCCCCACTGGAGAAACTCTCTGGAGTTCCAATCCAGGACTGGGGTGTGTAGACGGAGCCAAGGCAAACCCAGCAGCACGGGGTTGACGGCCTTGGACAGGACATACAGGGAAATGAGCTCAGAATGAAGAGCTCCCACTTGAAGTCTTAATGGCTTGGTCACAGACAACACTGGGTCAGGCACAGGCAGTCCATCTACCGAGGCAACGATCAACGGTCTCTCCAGCAAAACAGTGGGCAATTGAAGAAGATCCACAAGGTCTTGGCAGATAAAATTGGCTGCGGAGGCAGAGTCCAGGTAGGCAGAGACTGGATGAGGTCTCTCGCCAGCAACGATGGTCACAGGATTGAACAGTTTGGAAGAGAGTTCTCTATTAAATGCCGTAGCGCCCAGGGTTGTCTCTCCAACCAATCCCAGGCATTGGGGTTTCTTTGGCCTCTGGGAACACAGAAGCATGATATGGCCAGCGAGGCCGCAATATAGACAGAGACCAGAGGTGCGCCTGCACTGTTTTTCTTGAACGGACACTTTAAGCCGATCCACCTGCATCAGAACCTCGGGAACAGCAGAAAAACAAGGCAAGAGGGGTAGCTGGAAGTTGGGCGCCAGTCTAGGAAGCCGTCTCTCCTGTAGAATCTCTTGAGAGCTCTCCCTGAGCCTTATGTCCACTCGGGTAGCCAGTAGAATCAGGTCGTCCAAGGCAGCTGGGAGATCTCGAGCAGCGAGTTCGTCCTTGATCTTGGGCGATAGGCCATGCCAGAAGGATGCTACCAAGGCCTCATTGTTCAAGGACAATTCTCCTGCCAGAGTCCGCAACTGGATGGTGTATTCGCCCACGGAGGCGTCCTCCTGGCGCAGGTTAAAGATAGCAGTAGCTGCTGACGAGACTCATCCAGGCTCCTCAAATGTGGAACGGAACAACCGCATGTACCCCTGGAAGTTTCGGGTCCCTGTCGTTCCCAGATTGGATTTGCCTACGCCAGGGCCTTGCCGGCAAGTAGAGATATAATGAAGGCGATCCTTGCTCCATCCGAAGGGAATGCTCGGGCGTGCAGAGTGAAGTGGATATGGCATTGATTCAGAAACCCCCTGCACGGCATTGGCAGCGAGAACCGAGGGTCCGAACTGGGGCTGCCAGGAGGTGTAGCAGATGGGTCGATCGGAGGAGCTTGAATAGGAGCAGTGGAGAAAATAGCTAGCGCCCCTAGCTGCTGTGCCATGGAGTCTACTGCCACAAGGAGTTGATCCTGTCATGCTTGCAGATCCTGCAGGTCCACCTGCATGGCTTGGGAGGATGACAGGCCCTTGACTTGGCCAGCGGGGTCCATGGCCTGAGTGTACTGTCACGGTGGGGGGTGTGGACCCACTGGGTAGCGGGGTAGCAGCTGCCCAACAAGGTACAAAACAATGTCTATAGTTAAGAACGGGTACCTGAGGCAATATAGACAGTAGCGGGAGAACGACTTGACTTTCACAGCAGGTGGCACCATGGATGCAGCGGAAGACACGACTTGACTTTCCAAGCAGGTGGCACCGTGGATGCAGCGGAAGACACGACTTGACTTTCACAGCAGGTGGCACCGTGGATGCAACGGAAGACACGACTTGACTTTCACAGCAGGTGGCACCGTGGATGCAGCGGAAGACACGACTTGACTTTCTCAGCAGATACGATAGCACGGGATACAGGGTACAGGCAGCAGGAACGGGTAACACTGGTAACTAGGAAACACTGGGAGACCATTTGCAAGACAAACTTAGGTATACAACAACGCTCAGGCAAGGAACAAGTGGGCAGAGCCCCTTTTTATAGTCCAGCAGCCATTTGGGCTAAGTATTGGTTGGTGACAGCTGGACGTCTACTGGCCTTTTATGCATTCTAATTTATTAGTCTGAGTAAAAGGGGTTGTCTGGGCACATCGATAGGTCATTAGTATGAAAAAACGGTCCGTGCCCGGACAACCCCTTTAATGTATGGTCCTGGGCCTTGGTGTCTGAATTTCTGTGTTTCCATAGAGGCTGGATATTGCCTCAGAGGCGAGGGGCAAAGATGTTTCATCAGGAGAAAACAAGGTGGCCCACTGTGTTATATCAAGTCCAGAGTCAACTCAGCCGTCTACCAGGAAATTTTAAAGCACTTCATGCTTCCCTCTGCTGACAAGCTTTATGGAGATGCTGATTTCATTTTCCAGCAGGACTTGGCATCTGCCCACACTGCCAGAAGTACCAATACCTGGTTTAATAACCACAGTATCACTATGCTTGATTGGCCAGCAAACTCGCCTGACCTAAACCCCATAGAGAATCTATGGGGTATTGTCAAGAGGAAGATGAGACATCAGACCCAACAATGCAGACGAGCTGAAGGCCGCTATCAAAGCAACCTGGGTTTCCATAACACCTCAGCAGTGCCACAGTCTGATCGCCTCCATGCCACGCCGCATTGATCCAGTAATTCATGCAAAAGGAGCCCCGACCAACTATTAAGTGCATATACTGGACATACTTTTCAGTAGGCCTACATTTCGGTATTAAAAATCATTTTTAAAATTGGGCTTATATAATATTCTAATTTTCAGTATGTGTTACCAGTGCTATAGCTGACTGCTTGTCAGCAAGAGCACAGTATCCACTTGGATACTAGAAGTTTTCTGCTGCCAGATCCATTGTGCAATATGACTAAAAGGGTCTGAAATTTCAAGGTATTTTGCATACAGATATTCATCGCAATATGCCTTTATTTTGGTATGCTTCACATTTTCAAAAAGGTTATTCAAATATGAGGGTTTAATTAACAAAAATAACTATACCGTTCAGGGCAACCATTCCCTTCAGGGAAAATCATTCCTTAAATCATAATTCTAGCTGTTTTATTATAGATATTTATGTAACTGAGCAAACAAAACAATACTGTTTATTTGAACAATATAATCACTATATTTTTATTGCAAAGCTGTGGCGCTCATTTCCACATTGCATGAATCTCTTTGTGGTACATACCAGAAGTTTAGATGACTTTTTATTGTAAATAATCCTTCAGATGTCTCCCTGTATCCATCCATATCACCATGCAGACAGTGTTTTACATATTGGAATTAAAGTGCTGTTATTTTTGTTTTTAAACTAAAAATAATATATTGCTTCTGACAGTTTATATATTGATACTGATCAATGATGCCAGGGATCAGATAGTAATAAAAAAAGAATATTATAAATGCACATTTCTCTTATTTCTCTCTTATGAAGTCAAGTAGCTTTTAGTAATAAAATACCATAACTTGGGAAACAGGTAGCTTCATATGGCTTTCACAAACCCCGCATTCAGCCCAGTAATGCAAACACCACAATCTTATAGTTGTTAATGGAGGCTCTCCAAGGTGTGTGCTAAAGTAATGCTAGATGCTGACATTTGTGACATCTCCGAGAGGCGTTTAATGACTCAAATTCCCAGTAGTACTGCACAAACGTCTCTGCAACTAAATAGAAAGTCACTTGTGATGAAGTCTTCTCTGTTAGCCCTGCTAATTTTAATGCATGATGACATCATCAAATTAAATGAATGAAACAAATAGCACCCAAGAATGGAAACTGAACCTAAATATATTTAAACCTGAAATTCTAAACTATACTTATCCATACTTATACACTGTTTAACATGACAACTATCTTGCAAAATAAAGATAATTTTAAAGTTGTAAGGATCTGAAATAATTAATGTATCACTGCTCCAAGATCGCAGCAATTTTTCGCACTCTTATTAAAATTGTTTAATGTCCATGAAATGTGATATTATTGTGCAAAAGTATTAAGACGTAAAAAAAAAAGATATATTTGATATCGCCGTAATTGTACCAACCCAAAGAAAAAAGGTAACAATGTTTATGTTGCAAGGTAAACTGCGTAAATTTAAAACGCAAAAAGTTATAGTGGAATTTCGATTTTTCAACCCCCTCAAAACAATTAATCAATAAATTATATATACCCCAAAATTATGCTATTTAAAAATACAACTAGTCCCGCAAAAAAACAAACCCTCATACAGCTCCATCGATGGTAAAAAAAAAATTGCGACACAAAACCAAATGTATTTTAAAAAAAAATGTTTTTAATGTGCAAAAGTAGTAAAAAAAAACTATATCGATTTTTGTATCGCTGTAATTGCAACGACCCGCAGAATAAAGTTAACATGTAACTTTTACCGAACGGTGAACGCCGTATAAACGAAAACCAAAAACCTATGGCTGGTTGTTTTCTTTCCACCCCCCCCCCCCCCCAAAAAAGCTAGAAAAGTTTTTTAATACACTATATGTACCCCACAATGGTGACATTAAAAAATATAATTCGTCCCGCAAAAAAACAAGCCCTGATACAGCTACATTGACCAAAAAATGTTAAAGTTTAAAAAATTTGCTACATCCTCAAGGCCCAAAATAGCTGCGCCCTGCAGGGGTTAAAGCACCAATACGACAGCCTACGTTGTCCCAGTGGCTTTGTAGTACATGACATGATGTGTGCATGAGGCCTTACTCAACCTAACAGTATAAACATAATAGTACAGTATAAATATAATTTCATCCAAATATGGACTGGCACATGTGTCATGTTCAGCCAATTTTTTGGATTAGTGTTTGCTACCTAGTTTTCTCCTAAAATACATCTAACAACAGAAAGACGATTGTCATATAAAAAGTACAGAGGGAATTGATCTATGCGAAATTCCACAGGATTTACGTTATGTAGTAGGTCATATAATTTTTGCAGCTAGATTACTCATTGCTCGGACATGGAAATCCCATGTTCCCCTGACGGTAGCAGAGCTGATTAATCTGGTTAATTTCTACTACACCATGGAAAAAATGGTGGCGATTCGGCTTAATTCTGTAGGCAAATCTTACAAGTCAATGGTCCACATGGTTTGACTTTGTGACATCGGGAGCTTCTGTGCCTGCTATTACCTCAACTTAAATGATTCGCCCTCCATTTATATATGTAATTCTGTGTAATTAAAATGCGGACCTATTTATTTATGTGATTCTCATGTATAACTATACGAGCCAACATATTATAAGCTCTGGAGAGACCTGTTCCCCCATGTTCTTCTCTTTAGGGCCTTTCACTCTTTGATGTGGGAATCTACCGACCTGACCATTTGTATAATTTTAAGTGTCTGATTATAGGACATACAATCCTTTTTCTCTGTCTAACTACATGTGTAAGCAGCCATGAATGTTATTTTCTTTGTTCCTTATTCTTCGTTTACATATATTGCTTTGTATGCTTTATAATGTTAATTAAGAGTAATACTGCTTTTGTAGCTTGTCGGCTAAACAGATGCATACATTCTCTGTTTATGTAATAGTAAAAAATTCAATAAAAAATAAATTTAAAAAAACAAAATAAAAAGTACAGAGGGGTGCCTAGAGCCTGATTTATAATATATCAGGTAAATAACGTAATGTAATCCAGAAATAGTATTTAACACAAAGAACAATCAAACAAGATCAATTGACAAAAGTTCACTAGGGAGCGTATTCTGGTGACCTACAGTATATACAATGCCAATCGCAATTTGTTAGGTAACTTAAACCACAATATATCAAAACATAAAAAATACTAAGTATTGGAACTTATCTTTGAATCTGATTTAGATTGAAAACAAAATAAGATCTGAAACAAGGTACTTTTGATACTATTTAAAGAGGCTCTGTCACCACATTATAAGTGGCCTATATTGTACATGATGTGATCGGCGCTGTAATGTAGATAACAGCAGTGGTTTTTATTTAGAAAAACGATAATTTTTGACGGAGTTATGACCTATATTAGCTTTATGCTAATGTGTATCTCAATGGACAACTGGTCGTGTTTTACTATATGGCTATGTGGGCGTTGTGGAGAGAATTGTATGACGCTGACCAATCAGTGACCAATCAGCATCATACACTTCTCCCCATTCATTTACACAGCACATAACGATATAGCTATATTGCTATGTGCAGCCACATAAACACACTGTAACGTTACTGCAGCTTTCTTACAATGAATATACATTACCTCCAGCCAGGACACTTTGCTAATATTATCCAGACACTACAGCACAGGAAGCGTAATCTCGCAAGATTACGCTGTAAACTGTCATTTCAAATGAGATTACTCTTGCTGTGCTGTAGTGTCGGGATTGTATTAGCGAAGTGTCAGGATTCTGAATACACATCACGTCCTGGCTGGAGGTAATGTATATTCATTGTCATGACACTGCAGTAACGTTATAGTGTGTTTATGTGGCTGCACATAGCGATATAGCTATATCGCTATGTGCTGTATAAATGAATGGAGAGAAGTGTATGACGCTGATTGGTCACGGATTGGTCAGCATCCTACACTTCTCTCCACAACGCCCACTTGGCCATATAGTAAAACACTCCCTGTTGTCCATTGAGAAACTCATTAGCATAAAGCTGATATAGGTCATAACTCCGTCACAAATGATTGTTTTTCTAAATAAAAAACACAGCTGTAATCTACATTACAGCGCCGATCACATCATGTACAAGATAGGCCACTTATAATGTGGTGACAGAGCCTCTTTAACAAATCAGAAGCTCATAGCTAAATAATGCTTATGTTGTGCTATCCTATACTGTTTATTTGGTGCCCACTGGATACAATCATGTACAATGGGATGTTGTTAAAAATTGCATAAAGAGTTTGCATGACAATTTATTAGTTCTAGCAAAACATAAAGGAAAGCCAGCAGGCCTAATGCACAGATTTCTAAGAATTCACCTATATTGAAATATGATTATTGTTATACAATCGGCTAAGCATGTTTTGCCATCCCTACAATATGATAAGTGATTTTCTAGTTACCTTGGTAACTGCTACCTTGGCACCCTTGTTGATAAGCTGCACAACATTATCCACTTGGCCTTTGTATGCAGCTACGAGGAGGCGTTCTGATAGTGCAGCGACCACATCCTGCTGGCTCATGAATTATAACAGGGAAGTCCTCAGGACAGGCGTAGGATACAGATGTGCTCATTAACTGAGAATCTTTTCACAGCAGTTACTACATACTTAACATTAGGGCATCTATTGAATGACATACTTCAGCTTGGCATGTTGTAAATCTAAAAAGCAAGAAAAAATATTACATCAAACCAGTAAAACATGCTATTTGTTATCATGGCAAATACAATATACAAAATAATCTGAAGCTATTTAAAACCGAAAAATTACACACACACACACACACACACTACTAAAGCCAAAAAATGTCAGTGTTTCCCATAGCAATAACTTTTTGTTCCTCTGCAGATTAGAAAATAGATTTTTATGGGCAACACTGACACATTTTCTATGCACTTCAAAATAGAATATACATCATCAGTGGCGTATCTATAGGGGTCGCCGTGGTGGCAATTGCAACCGGGCCCCACAGCAAGGGAGGTCCACGGCTCCCAGCACTACGTCTATCCACTGTTACTCTAGTAGTTGGGGCCTATGTAATAAATTACACAGGCCCCTGTTACTACAGTAACAGTTAGGGGCGCACGCAGAAAGGGTTTCCAGCCAGTTGTCTGCAAACCCCCTGTGAGTAGGGCCGGAAAGCCTTTACATACTAGTGGTGTCGCTAGTCCCAGGCATTGGCCCCCGTGCCCGGGCGACTGCCACATTAAATTGCATCTGCGTCCTCAGCATGCAGATACAATTGAATACTATGGCTCCCTGCTCTGCCATTCACTAGGCTACAGGCAACATAAGGCCTGCAGCCTATAAGATGCTGGGACGCAAGGATCTCGTCACGGCACCTCATAGGCTGCTGAACTGAGGAGGCTGCGGAGCTCCATTCTTCACCAGGATGGGGCAAGGTGGGGGGCAATCGGGTGTGTGTGGCACTATCTACAGGAGGCTATGTGGCACTATCTACAGGGGAGTGTGGCACTAGCTACAAAGGAGGTGTGTGCACAGTCTACAAAGGGGCTGTGCGGCACTACCTACAGAAGGCAGTGTGTCTATCTACAGGGGGCTGTGTGTCACTATCTACAGGGGGTGTGTGGCCCTATCTACAGGGAGCTCTGTGTAGCACTATGTACAGGGGGGTGTGACACTATCCACAGAGGGCACTGTGGCACTATCTAAAAAGGGGATGTGTAGCACTATCTACAGATGGCACTGTGGCACTATCTTCTACAGGGGGCTGTGTGTCACTATCTACAGGGACTGTGTGTCACTATCCACAGGGGCTTTGTGTCACTATCTACAGGTGTATGTCTGGCACTATCTACAGGGGGCTCTGTGGCACTAACTAAAGGGGGCGTGAGGCAGTATCTTCTGTTGGCACTATCTACAGAGGGCACTGTGGCACTATCTACAGGGAACCGTGTGGCTCTATCTAAAGCGGGGGCCATGTGGCACTATCTACAGGGGTCTGTGTATGGCACTACCTACAGGAGGCACTGTGGCATTATCTACAGGAAGCAGTGTGCAGCAATATTTGCGGGGAGCAGTGTGTGGCACCAACTGCTGGGGCACTGTCACACTATCTACACGGGCTGTGTGTCGCATTATCTACTGGTGGCACTATGTACATTGGCTGTGTGTGGCACTATCTACAGGGGCAGCATGGGGCACCATCTACAAGAGGCACTAAGTCGACTGCGCTATTGATTCCATCCAAAACAACGGAACCCTGTCACAACAGTGACAGGCAGAAACCATTAGCTAGGTTTCCGTCACCATTGAGTTCAATGGTGAGGGAAGCGGAAGCTCAGGTTTCCGTTTGACTTCCCCCTGTGGGGTTAACCCGACCGAAACCTCCCACGGAACCCCTCAGCGGAAACTAAACAGTGATGTGAACAGGCCTTTAACCCAACAGAAACCTCTGATGGAACACCTCAGCGGAAACAAACGGTGATGTGAACAGGCCCTTACAATTTAAGGGAGATCTGGTGATCAAGACATCTGGACATAATTTTTTTCGCTAACCCAAAATACCATTTAAAGCCTATCTCAGGAATGCGGGCGCAGCTGTTCACTTTAGACTGCCATTGAAATATATATACTGCTCTCTCCCTTAGCCAGGGGCGTAGCTAGGGGGGGGGGCAAGCGGGGCGCCGGCGCCACCTCCACCTGCACTATAATTGTACCTGTGTCGCAAGGACACAGGTACAATTAGAAGCAATGAATGACCGGGCACGTTCCTTTCCACGAATGAAGCGACTGGTACCTTTTGTACCAGTGACGTTTCCGTCGATGAAAGGCGCTGACTGACTGACAGGGAAAGTCATCCTGCCCAGCCAATCAGCGCCTTTCATAGACGCTGTGTTCAACCCCCTGGAGACCTGCGCAGAAGAGAGCAGGTCTCCATGGCTGCCGGACGGCGTGGGAGCGGGAATAAGGTGAGTTTGAAATTTTTTATTTTTTTAAATTGTAATAGAAGTGTGGCTGTATCTGCGGGGGGGACTTTGTCTACACGGGGGACTTTATCTACGGGGGGTGTCTATCTACAGGGGGACTATATCTACAGGGGGACTATATCTACAGGGCTGGGCTATATACAGGGGGACTATATCTACAGGGCTGGGCTATATACAGGGGGACTATATCTACAGGGCTGGGCTATATACAGGGGGACTATATCTACAGGGCTGGGCTATATACAGGGGGACTATCTACAGGGCTGGGCTATATACAGGGGGACTTTATCTGCTGGGCTATATACAGGGGGACTATATCTACAGGGCTGGGCTATATACAGGGGGACTATATCTACAGGGCTGGGCTATATACAGGGGCACTATATCTGCTGGGCTATATACAGGGGGACTATATCTGCTGGGCTATATACAGGGGGACTATATCTACAGGGCTGGGCTATATACAGGGGGACTATATCTGCTGGGCTATATACAGGGGGACTATATCTACAGGGGGACTATATCTACAGGGGGGCTATATACAGGGGGACTATATCTACAGGGCTGGGCTACATACAGGGGGACTATATCTGCTGGGCTATATACAGGGGGACTATATCTACAGGGGGGACTATATCTACAGGGGGGCTATATACAGGGGAACTATATCTACAGGGGGGCTATATACTGGAGTGGGCTGTCTATAGAGCACCATATACAGGGGTGGGCTATATAGTATATAGCCCCCTGTAGATATAGCCCACCCCTGTATATGATGCTCAATAGATAGCCCACCCCAGTATATAGTCGCCCTGTATATAGCCCAGCCCTGTAGATATAGCCCCCTGTATATATATTCCCCCTGTATATAGCCCACCCCTGTATATAGCCCACTCCTGTAGATATAGCCCCCCTCTGTAGATATAGCCCCCTGTGTATAGCCCACCCCTGTAGATATAGCCCCCCTGTGTATATCCCAGCCCTGTGTATATCCCAGCCCTGTGTATATCCCAGCCCTGTAGATATGGTCCCCCTGTAGATATGGTCCCCCTGTAGATATGGTCCCCCTGCAGATATGGTCCCCCTGTAGATATGGTCCCCCTGTTGATAGCCCACCCCTGTATATAGTCCCCCTGTAGATATAGTCCCCCTGTAGATATAGCCCCCCCTGTATATAGTCCCCCTGTAGATATAGCCCACCCCTGTATATAGTATCCCACAAATGGCTCCCCCTATAGTGCTCCACAGAAAGCCCACCCCTGTATATAGCCCCCTTGTACATATAGTCCACCCCTGTATATAGTGCTCCACAGATAGCCCACCCTTGTATATAGTATATACAGGGGTGGGCTATCTGTGGAGCACTATATACAGGGGTGGACTATCTAGTGGAGCACTATATACAGGGGTGGACTATATGTACAAGGGGGGGCTATATACAGGGGTGTGCTATCTGTGAAACACTATATACAGGGGTGGACTATATGTGGAGCACTATATACAGGGGTGGGCTACATCTACAGGGGGGGCTACATACATGGTTGGGCTATCTGTAGAGCTCTATATACAGGGGTGGGCTATATCTACAGGGGGCTATATACAGGGGTGGGCTATCTGTAGAGCACTATAGGGGGAGTTATTTGTGGGACACTATATACAGGGGTGGTCTATATGGGGGCACTATCTACAGGGGCTCTATGGCAGGCACTATCTACAGGGGGCTCTATGGCAGGCACTATCTACAGGGGTCGCGGTGTGTGTGTGGGACACGGTGTATGGTGCTATTATAATTAGAGGTGCAGTGTATGGCGCTATTATATTTAGGGGCGTAGTGTGTGGTATAATGATAACTTTATATTTATTTATAGGTGCAGAAATGTTGGAAAAGTGAGAAGCTGAAGACATGTGAGCGGCAAACTGCAGAAATGGACCGGGAGAAGTCATCATAGAGGTCTGGACCAAATGGAGAAAAATAACTAGAATCTGAGACGTCACCGGTGAGTCACTTAATGTAAATGTTTATTCTGCCTCTAATAAGCACTGTAGTTACTGTATGATATGCAGCGAGATGATGGGTGGTATGATTATGATAGGATTTATTTTTTGTGAAACGGCATCTCCCAGCATATCCTTACCATTGTTCGGGCCATGCTGGGAGCTGTAGTTTTACGCCGTACAAACCTATACGGCAGGGGTTGCACTAAATTTAGCTGTATTTGTTCTGGGGCTGTATATATGTACCGTGCTTGGTTCTGGTGTTGTGTATAGAACCATATTGCTTGTGAAATGTACAAATAATTTTATGCTTGCGTTACATAAAAAGAAATGACACGTCGATTGGTAGAGAAAACAAACACGGCGAGGGGGAAGGAGATGTCGGGAAAGAGGTTGGGGGGGGGGGGCGCCAAACTGAATCTTTGCCCCGGGTGCTGGAGAACCTAGCTACGCCTCTGCCTTAGCCTTATATAGAGAGCTTTAATTTTTGCAGTCTTTAGGGAGGCGCTAAACTGCACCACCGTATACAATGGCACAAGTGCACTTATCTTCTCTGGGATTTGAAGTTATAGCTCCACTGCGCCTGTGCGAGTTTGGAGCAGACGCACTGGCTATTTATAGACTCAGAGAAATCCATTCGGCATCTCCATTCTCCCGACGGGGTTGTCCATCTGTTCACTTGTCTCAACACACATCTAAATTACAGGTGGAGTTATCTATTGTATTACTTTATGTGATTTGAACATGGGCAAGTTGTTAGTAGAGTGTATTAGTGATGTAGAAGGATTGCTCTTAACTTGTCTATGATGTTCCCGAACTAACAAATATATATATTTCACATGTTGTTCCATACACATTGGGTTACAGCGGCAAACACAGCATTTTTAATGGGGGGTTTCCAAATGCATACACTTTTAACCAAATTATTTTCACCACGCTGCCGCTACCATCTGGTTTTTACGCTTCGAGTATTGGTCTGCACCTGTTCATTACAAGCTCTAATATAAAGGGCTAGGCTAGTGGATATGTGCTGATCAATGCTCACTACACAGTGCCCCCTGTTGATACTGCCCCCTGTACAAAGTGCCACAGTGCTCATTTAGATAGTGCCCCAATGCCCCATGTAGATAGTGCCAGTGCTCCCTGTAGATAGTGCCACAATGCCCCTTTTAGATAATGCCAGTGTTCCCTGTAGATTTTGCCAGTGCCCCCTGTAAATAATGCCGCAGTACACCTGTAGATAGTGTGCTGCAGTGCACCTGTAGATAGTGCCCCACAATGCACCTGTAGATAATGCCACACACAGCCCCATGTAGGTAGTGCCACAGTGCCCATGAAGATAGTGCCACCATGCCCTCTGTGGATAGTGCCAGTGCCCCCTGTAGATGGTGCCAGTGCTCCCTGTAGTTAGTGCCACAATGCTACCTGTAAATAGTACCACAAACTCCCTGTAGATAGTGCCACAGTGCCCTCTGTAAATAGTGCCAAACACTGCCCCCTGTAGATGTAAAAAGGAAAGTGAGGCAGCACTACCAAATTTGTGAAAATAATGATCCGTTTATTCCACTCGTGTGCGACGTTTCAGCTCAGTGTGAGCCTTTCTCAAGCACACACTGCCCCCTATAGATAGTGCCATACACTGCCCCCTGTAGATAGTGCCACAGTGCCCATGTGGATAGTGCCACAGAGCCCATGTTAGTAGTGCCACAGGGCCCATGTAGATAGGGCAACACACTGCCTCCTGTAGATAGTGCTACATAGCCCATGTAGACACTGCCAGTGGCCCCTGTAGATGCCACACACAACCCCCTGTAGGTAGTGCCACAAATTTCACCTGTAAATAGTGCCACAGTGCCCCTTAGTGCCAGTGCTACATGTAGATAGTGCCACATTGCCCCTGTAAATAGTGCCAGTGCCCCCTGTATATAGTGTCACAGTACCCCCTGTAGACAATGCCACAGTGCTTCTTGTAGATAGTGCCACACACTGCCCCCTGTAGATAGTGCCACAGTGCTCCCTGTAAATACTGTGACAGTGCCCATGTAGATAATGTCCCACAATTCCCTCTCTAGATAGGGCAGACACAGTGCCCCCTGTAGATGTTGCTCCCTGTTTATAGTGCCTAAGTGCCCATGTAGATAGTGCCGCAGTGCCCATGTTAATAGTGCCACAGAGCCCATTTAGATAGTGCCACCGTGCCCCCTGTAGATAATGCCACACACAGCCTCCTGTAGAGTGCCACAGTGCCTCTTAGATAGTGCCAGTGCTCCCTGTAGATAGTGCTACAGTGCCCTGTAGATGGTGTCACAATTCCCTGTAGATAGTCCCAGAGTGCCCCCTGTAAATAGTGCTACAGTGCCCTGTAGTCATGGGTACAGTACCATTGTAGATAGTGCCACAGTGCCCCTGTCGATAATGCCACACACTTACCCTGCAGATAGTGCCAGAGTGCCCCCTGTAGACATTGCTTCAGTGGCCATATTAATAATGCCACATGCTGCCCCCTGTAGATAGCCACACACTGCCCCAGTACATAGTGCCACAGTGCACATGTAGATAATACCACAGTGCCCCTGTAGAGAATGCCACAGATGTAGATTGTGCCCCATGTAAATAATGCTACAGATGTAAATAGTTCCACTGTGTCCCCTGAAGATAGTGCCCCACACCACAACAAGCAAAATCACCTTTCCCACGCCGTTCTCCAGAGATGCAGGTCTGGTCTCTTCTGACCAAGCCTGCTCCAGAAAAACACGCAGGCGGCGCGATGACGTCACAAGAAAAGCGGCAAATGGTGGGGATGGGAACTGTTAGTTCCCTTGCCTCGCCAGCGCTGTCAATTGTATGTGAGGGCCATCCTGAGCCAAGGGGAAAGTGGGAGCTGGAGTTCCAATAATAATCCTTTGATTTGGGCAGACAAATTGACTTATCTAGCGGTAGTGGTTAGTTGTGATAACAAAGGTTTCATACCCATCCTTTAATTCAGACACTCAGGCTAGATTTTCGTCACTGCAAGCAACTCCTCCTTAAGGTAACAGGTCGCATTAATCTTTCAAAAATGAAGTCCTTGCCAAAGCTGTTGTACATGTTTCACAATTGTCCCTGTATGTTTGCCTATGTATTTATTTTCCACACTGGATATAAAACCTAGGTCCATTGTTTGGGTGGGTGGAACCCCTCACCTGTACCTTTCAATTGCCTGTTAAAGGAGGAGGTTAAATCTGCTAAACCTTTACTTATATTTCCTGGCTAGTCAATCGATTTATGTATGGTATGTATGGTATGTATGGTATGTATGGTGATGGTTCACTCTTTGGTGATTTAAGCCTCGGTATTGGGGCCCTATAAAGTTCTTGTTAATTCTCTATACACTCCACCAGGCTTTCTTCTTAGGGTATGTTCACACGATGAGAGGCATTTACGTGTGAAAAGACAGACTGTTAACAGCTGCCTCGTTTCACACGTAAATGCTCCTCCTCGCATTTTGCGAGCTGTCTGAGACGCTCGTAAATCTTGAGCTGTGCTTCATTGAGTTCAATGAAGAACAGCTCAAATTACGTGGCAAAGAAGTGTCCTGCACTTCTTTGCCGAGGCAGTCCATTTACGCGTCGTCGTTTGACAGCTGTCAAACGACGACGCGTAAATTACAGGTCGTCTGCACAATACGTCGGCAAACCCATTCAAATGAATGGGCAGATGTTTGCCGACGTATTGTAGCCCTATTTTCAGGCGTAAAACGAGGCATAATACGCCTCGTTTACGCCTGAAAATAGGTCGTGTGAACCCAGCCTTACAGTTTCAATGAAAACAAACGGAAGGTGTAGAGGAAATCTCTATGACTGTTTTATATAGCAAAGGGAGTATGGTCCCCTTCGACACCATTATGGTATAACCAACTACTTCCACATTTGAGGGGATTTTCTGATTGAGTGAAGTGGGTGGCTGTGGGCATCAAAACACTGGGAGATGTGGTAAACCCCTTCCCGCCGCAGTCATTTTTTGGATTTTCATTTAAATTTTTTCCTCCCCACCTTTCAAAAGCCATAAGTTTTATTTTTCCGTCTATATTGCATATACAGTGATTCCCCACTTTTTTTTTGCGCTTAGTTTTTACGGCGTTCATCGTGCAATTAAAACAACATGTTAACTTTATTCTGTGGGTCAATACAATTACGGCGATACCAAATATATATATTTTTTTAATATTTTATTACTTTTAAGAAGAAAAAAACGAATTGTAAAAAATAAAATTTATTTTGTGTCGCCAGATTCTGAGCGCCATAATTTTTTTATTTTTCTGTCGATTCAGCGGTATGAGGGCAAATTTTTGGCGGGACAAGCCATAGTTTTTAATGGTACCATGTTGGGGTACATGCAAGTTTTTAACCACTTTTTTTTTTCAATTAAGCTTTTATTACGTTTTGAAACAATTTAAAGACATAATGCAAAGACCCTAAGGGTATGTTCACACACAGTTGTTTCAGACGTAATTCGTGCGTATTACGCCTCGAATTACGCCTGAAAAAAACGCCCCTAATACGCTTACAAACATCTGCCCATTGCTTTCAATGGGAATTACGATGTTCTGTTCCCACGAGCCTTTATTTTACGCGTCGCTGTCAACATACGGCGCGTAAAATAACAGCTCGTCAAAAGAAGTTCAGGACACTTCTTGGGACGTTTTTGGAGGCGTTTTTCATTGACTCCATTGAAAAACAGCTCCAAAAACGGCCGTAAAAAACGCAGCGAAAAACGTGAGTTGTTAAAAAAACATCTGAAAATCAGGAGCTGTTTTCGCCTGAAAACAGCTCCGTATTTTCAGACGTTTTTACTCACTGCGTGTGAACATACCCTAACATGGAGCAATCACATGAAGAGCATATATCAAAGGAATCAGGACAAAAAGATTCCAATTAGGGTATGTGCACACGATGAGAGGCTTTTACGTCTGAAAAGACAGACTGTTTTCAGGAGAAAACAGCTGCCTCGTTTCAGACGTAAATGCTCCTCCTCGCATTTTGCGAGGCTTCTCTGACAGCCGTAAATTTTGAGCTGTGCTTCATTGAGTTCAATGAAGAACGGCTCAAATTCCGTCTGAAAGAAGTGTCCTGCAGTTCTTTTGACGAGGCTGTATTTTTACGCGTCGTCGTTTGACAGCTGTCAAACGACGACGCGTAAATGACAGGTCGTCTGCACAGTACGTCGGCAAACCTATTCAAATGAATGGGCAGATGTTTGCCGACGTATTGTAGCCCTATTTTCAGACGTAAAACGAGGCATAATACGCCTCGTTTACGTCTGAAAATAGGTCGTGTGAACCCAGCCTTATAGTAACAACATAACATCTGCAGGTGAATGTGTCAGCATAGGCAGATAAGGAAACCCATACTATCAGTGTGTATATGAAAATGGAGGTGAAGTTACAATTATGAGAAATATTTAAATAAAAGAAACAATCAGACCTTGCCACCACAGCATTACTCAGCTAGAGGAGGATTGCAGTCGGGGGAGAGAGGTCGGAGGGGAAGTGTGTGTTCCTGAGAACACCGTCAAATATATCTATTGGGAATTTAATTTTTCTAAAGAATGTGTTCTAAAAGCCCAAACTTTTTCCATCCGACAGGAGAAATGAATCTGATTTATCAATTCCACTTCTGAGATACATCAGGGCATTTCCATTTACGGGCAATCGTGAGTCTAGTCGCCAAAAGAATATGACACGCCGCAGTTCTTCCATGACTCGGGATATGATCTAGATTCCTGAAGCATAAGGCCAGACCAGGATCGAGGGAAACATGCAATTCCAGAACCCAGGATATCAATTGGAAGGCAATAACCCATAAAAAGGGAGACATTCTTGAGAGACGAACTGGAGATATTTTTATTCCACCTTTTTGTGGGAGATGAGGTGACCAAAAAACAGCGATTCTGGCGATTTACTTTTTTTATTGCGTTCACTGTGCGTGTTAAATAATGTTATATTGCTATAGATCACACTTTTATGGATGCGCAAATACCAATTATGTTTTCTTATATTTTTTTATAATGCTTTAGGGGGAAATGGGATAAGATTTGGGTTTTTTTGTACATAAAAAACCTTTATTTAACATATTTTTTTTAATTTTTTTACTAGTTCCCATAGGGCGATCATTGGATTGCTTGCATTAAATACCAAAATACTAATGTATTGTAGTATATCATGTTTCTGGCAGGGCGGATTACAAAGATGGCAGACCTAGGGGCCTTTATTAGGCCCCAGGCTGCCATGCCAACCATCGGCACCTCACGATCACGTCGCGGGGGCCAATGGGCTGTCAGAGGGGGTGCCCCACTCTTTCTAACGCTTAAGATGCCGTGGTCGCTGGCATTTAAGGGGTTAAACGAGCTTGTTACAGTGAAGTGTTGGCTGCCGACACCTGCTCTATATGAAAAAGGCTCGACCTGTGTGCCCACTCCATATTTCCCCTACCCGGCTATGACTTAAGTATACGTCATACGTGGTGAAGGGATTAATAAAGGCAAGATCGCCACATTTACGCAAAGTAGGTCTAATTATCAGGTCCCTCCATATTTACTGTTCCGGTATTTCCAATAGCATCACCCTCTATGGTCACAGTTTGCAAGATGTGATGTGAGATTGTGTGCATCTCCTTGGGATAATTGGGTGTTGCAGGATACACTGGTTAAACCACTTTCCATTCTTTATAGACAGTTATTTTGTGTCTCCTCTGATAAACTTGCTAAAGCTTTGAATAGATTGAATGTTGACCATACCCTATGTACATATTCATGACAGTAAGGAAAGCTTAGAGTCCCTGACTGGTCCTCTGATTTCGGCCAGGGACCAGCTCATTCAAGTTTAAGTCTATTATCAAATGTGTTATACTCCCTCAAAATTGTTTAGGATGGGAAAAATGTAATCTGTCTGCCCTCGTCTTGAAGCTGATGGATTTTTCTCACATTTGTTTTGGGACTGACTCAATAATCTTGGATTCTAGAATTTATTGAACATAAAGTGGGCCTTTATGTGTTAAGCCCTAAGTTCTGTTTGCTTCTGTTGGTTGAGAAGCTGGTGCATCCTGTGGCCTCTAGGTTGCTTGTTAAACTTCTTTAGTTCTAGCCAAAAAAACTATTCTTACCCATTGGAAACATCCTAAAGTTCCTACATTACAGGCATTGATTGCAATGGATAAAAGGGTATTCTCAACTCATTGATTATCTCTATTTTGATTCTGTCTCAAAATACTGCCATCTCCAGAAATCCTCTTACCTAGTTTGGATTGTAGTCCCTTTGTTATTTCTGTTGGTAACAGACATGGACACCAGCAGTAATAATTGTGGTGGCCGTGCATGCGCAGTGCTTCCTCCCCTCTTTTCCTGACCAGGCTGCGCATGTATAGCTTGCACTTGTGCAGTAGCTCCTTGCACAGATACCTCAGCGTTTGCAGATTAGAGCCGTTCTGCTTGTCCCCACTCGAAAAACGAATATCCAATTGATTTACTGACCCACAATAACCTTATCTTACTTGACCCTGCAAGCTCTGCTCGGGGTCACATGGGATAATGCTGTGTGTCTGCCCACAAACCAAGAAAGCAGAACGGGCAACCTGGGATGTGGCAGGTGTCACGGGGGTCATTGTAAGTGAATCAGTTTTTAAAAATCACTTGGTAATTGTTAATTAAAGGGAGGCTGTCATCAGTTTTTTTTGCCTCCAAGCCGCTTACACCTTTGGTTTGGTATTGAGAAAAGCAGTGGCCACATAACTTTATCACATGTGTTAATTCCTGCAAAACGATTAAAAAACAACAACATTTATTCCTCTATGGGCCGTTTGCTAATAAGGCACACAGTATCCTCTGGACCAAGAAGTGTCCTGCATTTTCCTCTCCAATGCCTTCCCATTCTCACCCTTCTAGACTTCTCAGACCTCTCTGCCAAGCTGCTGCACCATCCGCACTTCATTCAACTCTTGTGCCTGCATCGTGCAATCTGTCCAAGCTTTGGGCATCGGCTTCACAGAATTCCTGCGCATAGGCGTCAGATTATTAGACTGCAGCAAACGCAGCTCCAGACAAAGGGAGAAAACAGTCAGGCGTTACAGAGGAAAATGCAGGACAATTTGTACCTTCCTGGTCAGGACACTTTGTGCCTAATTGGCATACAGCTCGCGGAGGACTAAATGTTGTTTTATTCCGTTTTGGAAGGACCAACACATGAATGTGGCCACTGCGTTTCTTAATACCTGACCAGCAGAGGAAGCGACTTGGGGCAAGAAAACTGGTGACAGACTCCCTTTAACAATAAATTAATAAACTCAAGCCTCTTCTTACAAAAAACTATGTAACGAAAACCTCTTTCATTCACCTCTTCCTTTTTAAATTAACCTATGATGCCCATTGCAGTCCAGTGCCTCCTCTGCCATGAGTCTATCCTTAGCTATGTCAAACGTTAATATGATCGTTCATCCACATACATTTTCATTATCTCGGCAGCACATCTTCCTGTTTACACATGGCCACATAAAAGATGCGATCGGTCAATAAACAAGAGTTTGATCGTTCATCGTCTGATCTTTCCACTGTTTACTCAGGGCAATGATCGAGAACGAGCCTTCGTATGAACGCTTGTTTGCCCGATCATTGGCTCGTGTAAAAGGAAGGTAGGAAGACAAGGACGATGTGGATCCAGCGGAGCTGTGAATAAAACGGAACTTGTTCCAAGTTTAATGAACAATTTTCTTAAAAAATTCAGGAGCAATCTGAACGATGTCCTGAGGTGCTTAGGAGAGATGTGAGGAAATTTGAGGGAGCCTACGCGTTTCAAACGCTTCCTGCGTTCTTAATCATGGCTGGATTAAACTGACTGGTTTGTCTCGTGTATTTATCTGTATCTACATTTGTATTTAATTGCGTTCCAGGTGCTTGCAATCTCCTGGAGCGCAAGCCGGAAGTCTAATTTACTATGCGTTCCTCATGTGTCGGGGCATGGTTGATTTTATAGAAATGCATTAATTATTAAACTGTAGGTACAAAGTTTTAATTAAAGATTTTGCACTTCTTGAGATCCGCACTTCTCAATATATAGACAAGCTAGACAGAGCAATAGCCGAAACTAAAAAAACAAAGTTTCAAAGAGATACACGAGACTACAGCTCCAATGAAGTCTACAATTGGCACAACAAAGACAGAAGTAGATCCAGACCCAAACCCATTCTCAAACAGCGGAGCCAGTACAGAAGACAAAGAGACATATCCCATAGAGTCAGCTTCAGCTCCACTGAGCCAGATTCAAATGAAGGACTATCAGAGGATGATTCAATCAGAACCCGAACAAAATATAATTATAGACAAGACACTAACCAATATCCATCAAAAAACGAAGAAGGAGGGGCGGCAAGAAACATAGACCGACAGGATCAGGTCCAAAGCCGTCACCTCCGATCTCGCAAACACCAGTCCTAGACATGAATGTCACAAACCTGTCATCCTGTACTCTTACATTACCACAAATCGAAGTGCTCTCAATGGGAATGAATTTTGCTCCTAATAATAATTTTTCCGTTTTATTCACAGCTCCGCTGGATCCACATCGTCCTTGTCTTCCACTCAGCACATCGCGCGCCGACGCGAGGATCCGTGCGGCATTCGAAGTGCAAAGTCTACACACCAAAGGTGAGCTGGAGGTTTCGTCTCCCCCTCTTGTTTCCACTAAAAGGAAGGTAGTTGCGTTGCTAGAGACAAAATTTCCACTGAGATGTTCTCACCCATCAGTGTAAGGAGTGTCACTGAGCCTAAAACTGTAAGGCTGGGTTCACACGAGCATGTTACATCCGTAAAGGACGGAATGTATTTCGGCTGCAAGTCCCGGACCGAACACACTGCAGGGAGCCGGGCTCCTAGCATCATAGTTATGTACGACGCTAGGAGTCCCTGCCTCTCCGTGGAACTACTGTCTCGTACTGAAAACATGATTACAGTACGGGACCGTTGTCCGGCAGCGAGGCAGGGACTCCTAGCGTCGTACATAACTATGATGCTAGGAGCCCGGCTCCCTGCAGTGTGTTCGGTCCGGGACTTGCAGCCGAAATATGTTCCGTCCTTTACGGACGTAACATGCTCGTGTGAACCCAGCCTTATAATAAAACCATGGTGTAAACGCTCAAACCCCTCTATGATTCAAATCCTGATTCATCTAAACTTTACAATTTTATTCTTCACAAGCCTTTGAAATATGCATCCCATCAACTTCCTAGGAGTCATTGTTAAAAATAAACTTTGCACAATTCAACAAAATACCACCTTATGTACACCATCCAGCAATTTCAAATAAGGCTTCAGTATGGCAGGTCAGAGTCTACAAACAGCCCTAGATTCACTGAGCATAGAAGGACAATTATCTACATGTTTTTGGAAACTCATGTAATTCCAGATATGTAATATATTCTGCCGCACATCCACAATCCAAAGCATGTCTTTTTGGTATCTTCGTGATCTCATTGTTAATTCTCCCTATCGTACAATGGATGATCATCTTTTTTTATACTAAAAAAAATATTAAAAACTAGTTTTACTTTTAAATTGGAAACATCACAAGGAAACCTTGAATAGGATACTATGTGATCACTAGGGTCCCTAGATATAACAAAAACATATACCTTATTAAATCTTTGAACCCCTTTAAATTTGAATCTAAACAAGTATAAAAAATACCAAGACATTCTGTGGAGATATAAAAAATTGCAGTTTTGACTTCATAGGTAAAGTTATATAATAATCATCAGTGTAAGGCAAATAATTTCACAGAAACAATAGATTTAAAAATACATACAGAAATGTAAGAATTCAAGGCTTGCTTTGTTCAAATTAGTAATTTTTATGCAGTTTCATTCCATCTAATTCCTAAGAGTGATTTATAGATCGGGATTTAATCAATATGGTATGGATTCCATTAAAAGAAAAAAACTTTACTTATCATCTTGCAAATGACTCTTTTGGCATCTGAGCTCTCTGTATAGTTATCTCCTCTTAAGTATTAATAACAAAAAATTAAATGGTCTAGACACTAATATAAATCTGACCAAGACAGTGAATACAGATGGAAATATAGCATTACCATCTTTATATATTTATTTCCAAAATGCTTCTTCCTAAAGCATATTATAGATATCAACTCAACACATTTACATGTAAGGCCTCGTTCACATCTGCGTTGGAGGCTCCGTTAGGGGCCTCTGTCGCAGATCCGGCCAAGATTACCGGAGATTACCAGAGACAATTGCGCAGCATGCTGCGATATTGTCTCCGGTAAAATCACGGACGCCCCGATAGAAAGCCAATGGGTTCCTTCGGCTGCCAGCGGTGTCCGTTGTGCAACGGAAATTTTGCTTTCGTTATTTCCTTGTTCTGCCCCTCTGACGGAGCAGAACAACGGAACACACGACGCAGATGTGAACTAAGCCTAAACAGTGATACATGGTACTACATTTTTGATGAAATTATAATTTATCCTATTCCTTAGGCCGGATTCACACGAGCGCAAAAGGTCCGTGTGTCATCAGCATATGGTGCGCGGCTACGTGATTTTCGCGCAGCCGGCATCATGATGACACTCTGGTTTTATGTTTACAAACAGAAAAGCACGTGGTGCTTTTCTGTTTTCATTCATAGTTTTTACTACTGTAGCGCGCATCACGCGCGGCACCCGGAAGTGCTTCCGTGTGCCGAGCGCGATTTGCACACACCCATTGACTTCAATGGGTGCGTGCAGCGCGAAACACGGGCAAATATAGGACATGTCATGACTTTCACGCAGCGCACATACGCTGCGTGAAATTCACTGACAGTCTGAACGGCCACATTCATTAACATAGGTCCGTGCGACGCACGTGAAAATCACACGCGTAGCACGGACGTATTATACGTTCGTATGAATAAGGCCTTATGGGTAACAAAATTGTGACACATTTGTTAAAAATCTTTATATATTAATATTAAAATACTACTCTGTGTGGATTGATTGTTTGCTTATATCCATTTTATTAATTTTATAGCGAAGTTGCACTGCATTCTTTTTTCCGTAATTAGATACCACAATACACAAAGGAGAAAACCCGCTAATAAGTCAAACAAGTACTGTCTATGAAAAGTATAGAATTAAAAACTGCACAGCATTCTTAGGCCTCGTTTACATGAGCGTGATATACGTGCGTGTGACGCGCGTGCTTTTCACAGGTGTCGTACGCACCTATATTAGTCTATGGGGCAGATAGTCCGTGAGTTTTGCTCAGCGTGAGTCCGCTGGAAAAAAACTCACGACATGTCCTATCTTTGTGCGCTGTTCGCGCATCACGCACCCATTGAAGTCAATGGGTGCGTGAAAACAACGCATGCCGTACGGAAGCACTTCCGTGCGAACTGCGTGATTCGCGCAACAGCTGTCAAACTCTGAATGTAAACAGAAAAGCACCACGTGCTTTTCTGTTTACAAACATCTAAACGGAGTGTCATAATGATGGTGGCTGCGCGAAAATCTCGCAGCCGCGCATCATACGCTGATGACACACGGAGCTGTTAAGTGCCTTTTGCGCACGCAAAACGCAGCGTTTTTTGCATGCGCAAAACGCACACGCTCGTGTATATGAGGCCTTAGTCTGTGTGACACATTGCTTAAGTTGGACATTACTACTGGCATAGAAACATCTGACAAAAACATAAATTCTTGAGAAGGTAAGTGCAGATAGGCTTTCTTGCATCTTTCCTTTATTTTGACATTCACATTGCTAATTATCAAGTATGTAAACCCCTTCCCTCTGCAGTCATTTCCTCCCCACCTTCCAAGAGCCATAACTTTTTTTATTTTTCCATCACCAGAGCCGTATGAGGGCTTTCTTTTATGCGGTACGAGTTGTAGTTTTTAATATCGCCATTTAATGTAGCATATAATGTACTAAGAAACTTTTAAAAATTATTTGGTGAGGTGAAATGGGAAAAAACAGCATTTCCAAATTTTTTTTGTTTCGTTTTTACAGGTATTCACTGTGCGGTAAAAATTACATTTTAACTTTATTCTGCAGTTCAATGCAATTATGACTATACCAATTTTTTATTTATTGATTAAATTGATTTAGTGAAGGTTAAACTACCATACAGCCATAAAACAAAAACATTGTCAGGTATACAGATATGATTAGAAACATATCATTCTTTCTATTGAACAATAAAAATAAATTAAATCAATCATTGGCTGGGTCATCTCTCATCTTCCTCATGTAGCTTAACCCCTTAGTGACCAGCCTATTTTTTACGTTTTTCCATCGTCGCATTCAAAGAGCTATAACCTTTTTATATTTGCGTTGACATAGCTGTATGAGGTCTAGTTATTTGCGGGACAAGTTGTATTTTTTAATAGCACCATTTTGCAGTACATATAATTTATTTGTCCTGTGGATAGGTGATAAATATTGACTATGGAAAAACTCCTTCAAGCCCTGGCGTCATTCCCTGTGCAGGAGTTTCTACATGGGTATGTGTCCATCTGTGCTGGCTTTCATGGTATTTTACCATTATTCTTGTGTGTGTTATGGCCATGTTAACCCATAATTTATTTATGATGTTTTCATTCGGTTCCTTTACTGGGCTAAACAGCATGCTTATGATCTGACTATTCTTATGTCTACTTCATCGGGGGTAGCCTCTTTGGCTTTTCCCTGACTGTCATTACGTCTATTTGTATCAATGTCTGTGTATATGGTTTCTCCATGTGTTTCACATACATTTGACAATTGGTCTGTCAGTGACTAACGGGATCTTTCCTAAACCACGCTTTATTAGTCCTTGTACTAGCGTATATACTTTTCTACATAAAGTCTCATTACCACATGTTCACTTGTCATATGTATATGGACAAACTGTTTGCCCTTTTTGCACATATCCTTTGGATCCCCTTATTTACTCCTGGCACAGGCTGACACCCTCATTTGCATTGTACGACTCATTTTTAATAATTTTTTTGTATACATGTCTTTAATAAAGTTTAATACTTTTTTCATTACATTATGACTTTTGTGTAATTATTGACCCTTTCCAGTGGTAGGTTTTCTTAATAGGAACCGGAAAAAATCATGATATACTGAAATACTTATGTATTGCAGTACATCGTGCAAGCGATCCAACGATGTCCCCTAGGGGGTCTAATGAAAAGATAAACACCAGTAAAATAAAGGTGTTTTTTTTAAATATACAAAAAAAATGAAGTTAAAAATAAAAAACTTTTCCTATTTTCCCCCAAAAGTAATGTAAAAAAACAAAAACATAATTGGTAGTCCCATGCCTGTAAAAGGCCGAGCTATTGCAAAATAACATTAATTAACCTGTACAGTGAACGCCGTAAAAAAATAAATCAATTACTGTAAATTGCAAGGCCTAATAAGCATATAGCCATGGTACACCTGGGGGCCTTAGTTAGGCCGGCTGCCATGAGAACCCATCAGCGGCCTGCAATTGAATTTGCAGGCCACCGATGGGTGAACTCCCTCTGTAAACCACCACGTTAACGGCCAACGATCAGAGGAAACTCCGATTGCGACTGTTAGAGCCGGAGTCCAGGTACCCGCTACTCCTGGTATGGGTAATACAGGCTTAGGCATCGAAATAATGCCCCTTAGTGAAAAGGAATATTGGTTGTCACTATGGGGTTAATGATTATCAGGCATGAAAATCCTTATACAATTATCACCTATCCTGTAGATAGGTGATGATTGTCACTTCTTGTACAACCCCCTTTAAATATAGTAATGCTTGCAGGATTTTATGTGATTTGTTATGAAATGTTTTACAAATACTATTGAAATAATGTGTAATATTTCGTATAATGTTAGGAATGCTATAAGAAGTCATGACAGCATACAATATTAAAAAGTGTTAATATATAAAGACAACCCCAGGGGCTAAGTATTTAGAAATTACAAGTAATTAATCACTGTTTCTGCTTGACAAGACTGTGAAACCTGTTTCTTCAGGGCCAACTATTAAATGTGGCTCAGTCAGTGCATGTAAAAATCTCTTTCAAGGAGACGTTAATAAATGGCATCTGTTTTGTACCAGCACTGGGAAAATAACTCACTGCAGAATTAGGGACTTTGTATACTATTAAAATTGGCACTTCCTAATAAACCAACAAATGCACCACTCAAACTCTGTTTCCAAATAGTCAAACAAGCTGTGCATAGGGGCACTATTCAATGACTTACTTCTTCCTACTAATAATAAGTGCCTGTTGCTGTATAGCTGTAATGGTTTCAGTAAAAAGTATAGAAGGAAAGCATTGACAATTTATATGCACTCGAGTGCTTTGCATTTCTGGTGTTGCTTTTATGCTTGACAAACTTTTCCTGTTTTCTTTACCCTGCATCTTGGTACACCTGTCAAAACTTCCAGAAATCTTTTTCAAACTTATATACATTTTAGTCACAGTCACACATTTTCTAAAAAGAATATATATATATATATATATATATATATATATATATATATATATATATATATATATATATATATACATTTATTTATATATATTTATTTTTATATATACTATATAAATGTCACTATTTTTTATTTTTTTTAATGTTTGCTTTCAAATTAATATAACTTTTAAAAGTAGAATACCCATAAATGAGCTCTGTAGGGATGGGGGTTACTAAAATGGAATTCAGTATGAAGTACTGAGTTGAACACAGCCTAACATATTTCAGACTGTACTTCTTTATGTTACATTCTCATTCCATTTTTGTATTGTACTTTGCAATATTTGGATGTGCTCTGCTTTTTTCCCTAGTTGGAGTTTTCCATTTCTTTTAAACTAGATAATTTGTAAAAACTTGATCTACCCAGTCCACCCCCTATATTGGGTCTTCTTCCATTCATTTTACTATTATATATTTAGTATTTCAGCATCTGATACACACACATTGAAGCCTTTTTATGTTTTCATTTTTTCCCAATAGAAAACAATGACCCTCTCCAATAGTTTTGCATTTATCTAGCAATCCACACTCCAGCACTGGAGATTATCAATTGTATTTATTTTTGTAGCAGGCGGTTTCCAGAAGTGCCATTCACTAGTAATGTGATTATAATGGTTATCATTGTATTGATGTTTACTATTATTTTAACAGTAGGACAAACTTGTCCACATAGTTTTTTTCTTTATCAACAGAAAAAATGGTTACCATATGTTTTGGACTATAAGATGCACCTGACTATAAGACGTAGCCAGATTTTAGACAACAGAACATAGGAAAAAATTATTTACTATTTTACTACTTTTAAAAAGAAAAAAAATTTGTTAAAAAACAAAAAAAGTTCTGTTTCACCATATTCTGAGAGACATAATTTTTCTCATCAATTAAGCGGTCCTAAATGAATTTGGAGGCAGATTTTTAATTTCTGCCTTACAAAAAAACGTGGCGTGAACATACCCTGAGGGTATGTTCACACGCTAGCTGGCTTTTACGGCTGAAATGACAGCCTGTTTTCAGAAGAAAACAGCTGCGTCGTTTCAGCCGTAAATGCTCCTCCTCGTAATATAAGAGGCGTCTGTGACGCTCGTATATCTTGAGCTGCTCTTCATTGAGTTCAATGAAGAACGGATCAAATTACGTTGCAAAGAAGTGCCCTGCACTTCTTTGCCGAGGCAGTCAATTTACGCGTCGTCGTTTGACAGCTGTCAAAAGACGACGCGTAAATTACAGGTCGTCTGCACAATACGTCGGCAAACCCATTCAAATGAATGGGCAGATGTTTGCCGACGTATTGGAGCCCTATTTTCAGACGTAAAACGAGGCATAATACGCCTCGTTTACGTCTGCAAATAGGTCGTGTGAACCCAGCCTAAGGGGGGATTCACACAAGCGTGTATTCGGTCCGTGCGGGCCACGTGGTTTTCACGCGCCACGCACAGACCAATACAAGTCTATGGGGCAGTACAGACAGTCCGTGCTTTTTGCGCAGCGTTTGTCAGCTGCGCAAAAAGCGCGACAGGTTCAATATCTCAACGCGTATTTCGCGCATCACGCACCCATTGAAGTCAATGGGTGCGTGAAAACCACGCAGGTCGCACTGAAGCACTTCCGTGCGAACCGACTGAAACAGCGCACCAGCTGTCAAAAGGATGAATGTAACCAGAAAAGCACCACGTGCTTTTCTGTTTCCAAACATCCAAATGGAGTGTCTTTGAGATGAGCGAACCCGGACAATCGAACCAAACTTCACCGGGTTCGGCCGAACTTGTTTTGGCCGAACCCGGCAAAAAAATTTCCGGTACGCGACGTCCGGAGATAGTCACTGTCCAGGGTGCTGAAAGAGTTAAACTGTTTCAGCACCATGGACAGTGACTACCGATCCCAATAAACATGAACCTGTGAAAAAAAACAAAGTTCTGACTTACCGAGAACTCCCGGCTTCTTCCTCCAGTCTGACCTCCCGGGATGACAATTCAGTCCAAGTGACAGCTCCAGCCAATCACAGGCCAAGCACAGGCTGCAGCGGTCACATGGACTGCTGCGTCATCCAGGGAGGTGGGGCCCGATGTCAAGAGAGGCGCGTCACCAAGGACGCGTCACCAAGGACGCGTCACCAAGGCAACGGCCGGGAAGTTCTCGGTAAGTACGAACTTTTTCTTTTTTTTTAACAGGTTGCTGTATATTGTGTTCGGCATTCACTGTCGAGGGTGCTGAAAGAGTTACTGCCGATCAGTTAGCTCTTTCAGCACCTTGGACAGTGACGGGCGTCGACTAGCCTCATCTCTATGATGGCGGCTGCGCGAAAATCACGCAGCCGCGCATCATACACGGATGACACACGCAGCTGTCAAATGGTTTTTGCGCGCGCAAAACGCTGCGTTGTTTGCGCGCGCAAAAACACAACGTCCGTCTGTATCTGCCCTAAGAGTGTAGTGCTTGTTTTTAGCCATTTTTTGTCGTTTTGTAAACAATTTTTGGTAGGGGTGCCCTGAAAAGGTTGGGAAATTCTGTCCTACATAATCTGATCGGCGCTGTAATGTAGATAACAAAAGTGTTTTTTATTTTGAAAAACGGTCATTTTTGACCAAGTTATGAGCAATTTTAGATTTATGCTAATTAGTTTCTTAATGACCAACTGGGCGTGTTTTTACTTTTCACCAACTGGGCGTTGTACAGAGGAGTGTATGACGCTGACCAATCAGTGACCAACCAGCATCATACACTTCTCATTGTTCCAGCCCAGCTTCTTTCACTGCACAATCACACTGGGCTGGAACAATGAGAAGTGTATGACGCTGATTGGTCACTGATTGGTCAGCGTCATACACTTCTCTGTACAACGCCCAGTTGGTAAAAAGTAAAAACACGCCCAGTTGTCTATTAAGAAACTCATTAGAATAAATCTAAAATTGCTCATAACTTGCTAAAAAATGATAGTTTTTCAAAATAAAAACCACTGCTGTGCTCTACATTACAGCGCCGATCAGATTATGTAGAAGATAGGGCACTTATAATCTGGTGACAGAGTCTCTTTAACCCTTGAGAGTAAGGAAGTGAAAAGGGGGAACACTGAACTGTTACAAAAGGGGAAACCATTAAGAGTATGTTCACACGCTTAACAAAAAATGTCTGAAAATACGGAGCTGTTTTCAAGGGAAAACAGCTCCTGATTTTCAGATGTTTTTTGAGCAACTCGTGTTTTTCGCTGCGTTTTCACGGACGTTTTTGGAGTTGTTTTCAATAGTCTATGAGAAAACGGCTCCAAAAACGTCCCAAGAAGTGTCCTGCACTTCTTTTGACGAGCCGTCATTTTACGCGCCGTATTTTGACAGCGATGCGCAAAATGACAGCTCGTCTGCATAGAACATCGTAAGACCCATTGCAGGCAATGGGCAGATATTTGCCGACGTAATGGAGCCGTCTTTTCAGGCGTAATTCGAGGCGTAAAACTCCTCCATTACGTCTGAAAAGAGGTCGTGTGCACATACCCTAAGGGTATGTTCACACGGCAGCGTCCAATACGCCTGAAATTACGGAGCTGTTTTCAGGCGAAAACAGCTCCTGAATTTCAGACGTAATTGCTCGTACTCGCGTTTTTCGCGGCGTCAATTACGGACGTAATTGGAGCTGTTTTTCAATGGAGTCAATGAAAAACGGCTCCAATTAGGTCTCAAGAAGTGACATGCACTTCTTTGACGCGGGCGTCTTTTGACAGCGGCACGTAAAAAAAAAGCCCGTGTGCACAGAACATCATAACCCCATTGATTTCAATGGGCAGATGTTTGCCGGCGGTTTGGAGCCGTATTTTCGGACATAATTAGAGGCGTAAAACGCTTGAATTACGTCCGTAAATAGGGCAGGTAAACAGTGCCGAACCTGCCATGAGGCCAGGTGAGCCGACGGCCTCAGGCGGCACCACCTACCCAAACGGGGGGGGGCGGCATTTTCAGCCCGGGACTAGACCGGGGGCAGGGGCCATGCAGACGCGCCGAATGTCTGTAATACTCCTCCTCCTCTCTGACGCTGTACACAGTACATACAGCCAGAGAGGAGCAAGTCTGCAGGAGGAGCGACGAGCAGCACCAGCACCACGAGGTAAGTGCCTGCCTTGCTGGGACCGGGACGTGAGTATACTGCAGGGGGGCATTTTACAGACAGCAGAGGGCTCTATGGGGCTAGAATAATCCACCCCATAGAGCCCTCACATCACTATAATGGAACGATTAGTGTGGGTGGGGGAGGGTCTGAGCGTCTGACTTCCTGCAGAGAGCTCTATAGGGGGGATTCTTTAGAGCAGTCAGATGCTCAGACCCCCCTAACCTTCCAGTATAGTAACTATTCAGGGCTCTATGGTGGGGGGATGATTCCCCCCTATAGAGCCCTCTGCTGTCAGTAAAACGACCCCCCCCCCTGCAGTATACTCCTGGCTTTGTAGCTTTCCTGTGCTTAATTAGCGTGGGAAAGCTACAAATAGGGCTGACTGGTGAGTCTCACAGTGCACACTGCATGCAGCAGCTGCGGCAGCCAGTCTGACTGTGAGTCTCTGACCAGTCACCACCCACACGCAGCAGATAGGAGAGACTAATAGTGCCTGTCATTCAATAAACCCTCAAGTACTACAGTTTCACAGGCATTGACTGAAGCTTTCTATAGTGTAGTGGTTAGCTTGTCTGCCTTACACTTGGAGGTTGTTGGTTCAGATCCCAGTTGTTTTTTTTTTTTTAATTTATTAATATCTTACTTGTATTGGGCTTTGTTCACACTAGCATTAATATACGTTTACCTCTCTTCCGTCAGAGGAAGAGAGGATCAATACGTTAAACGCAAAGCAACGGTTCCATTAGAATTACCATTGCTTTCAATGGTAATTCTTTTGTATCAGTTGCTTTCCGTTTGTCTCCGTTCGCTAGGTTTCCGTTCTTTTGAACGGAAATAAAAGTTCTGCAGACTTCACTTTTGTTTCCTTTAAAAAAAACGGAAACTTAGCGAACGGAGACAAACGGAAAGCAACTGATACAAAAGAATTACCATTGAAAGCAATGGTAATTCTAATGGAGCCGTTGCTTTCCGTTTAACGTATTGATCCTCTCTTCCTCTGACGGAAGAGAGGTAAACGTATATTAATGCTAGTGTGAAAGAAGCCTTAGGGCCTGTTCACATCAGCATTGGCTTTCCGTTCTGGGGTTCCGTCGGAGGTAACCCCGCAACGGAAAGTCAAACTGAAACCACAGCTTCCGTTTCAGTCACCATTAGCGCAGTCGACTGCGCTCTTGATTCCGTCACAAAAACTGAAACCTGCCGGAATGGTGATGAACGGAAACCATTAGCAATGTTTCCGTCACCATTGATTTCAATGGTGACTGAAACGGAAGCTGTGGTTTCAGTTTGACTTTCCGTTGCAGGGGGTTCACCCGACGGAAACCTCCCACGGAACCCCGGAACGGAAAGCCAACGCTGATGTGAACAGGCCCTAATCCTTCCCCATAAACCTGCCCCCGCTAATTAAAATAAATATATTATATAATGTATATAGCGCTGTATCCTGTATCCGTCAGGTCAGTGGGACTGACTGATTCAGTGTCAGCGAGTCCTGCAGGATCGAGCTGTAACCGATCACATCTAAGTTCATAACTTAGATGTGATCGGTAATAGGCGACCTAATGGATTCAGGTCTCAGCGCTATATACAGCTGCTCTGTATACAGGATACAAAGCAGCTGTATCTCAAAAAGTGCAAATCATTTTCAATAAAAAGTAATTAAAACTTGCACCAATCGCATTAATAGATATCTTTATATATCATAGTGACATGTCCGAAGTTTTCATCGGTGGGGGACCGAACACTGAGGCCCCCATCGATCGCTAAAACGAAGCAGCAGAAGTGCTCGGGTGAGCGCTGTGCCGCTTCATTTATGATCGACTTTCAGCCGAGTGAGCGGTGTACGGACTCCTAGACTTTCTATTGAGCCTGTACACTGCTCCAAGGAAAGCCAAACAGAATTGAAGCGGCACACGCTCACCCGAGCACTTCTGCTGCTTCGTTTTAGCGACTAGTGGAGGTGTCTCAGTGCTCGGCCCCCACTGATCAAAACTTCTGACATGTCAACATTTTTTTAAAAAGTTATTACACTTTAAAGAGGCTCTGTCACCAGATTTTGCAGCCCCTATCTGCTATTGCAGCAGATAGGCGCTGCAATGTAGATTACAGTAACGTTTTTATTTTTTAAAAACGAGCATTTTTGGCCAAGTTATGACCATTTTCGTATTTATGCAAATGAGGCTTGCAAAAGTACAACTGGGCGTGTTGAAAAGTAAAAGTACAACTGGGCGTGTATTATGTGCGTACATCGGGGCGTGTTTACTACTTTTACTAGCTGGGCGTTGTGTATAGAAGTGTCATCCACTTCTCTTCACAACGCCCAGCTTCTGGCAGTGCAGCACTGTGACGTCACTCACAGGTCCTGCATCGTGTCGGCACCAGAGGCTACACTTGATTCTGCAGCAGCATCAGCGTTTGCAGGTAAGTAGCTACATCGACTTACCTGCAAACGCCGATGCTGCTGCAGAATCATCTGTAGCCTCTGGTGCCGACACGATGCAGGACCTGTGAGTGACGTCACAGTGCTGCACTGCCAGAAGCTGGGCGTTGTGAAGAGAAGTGGATGACACTTCTATACACAACGCCCAGCTAGTAAAAGTAGTAAACACGCCCCGATGTACGCACATAATACACGCCCAGTTGTACTTTTACTTTTCAACACGCCCAGTTGTACTTTTGCAAGCCTCATTTGCATAAATACGAAAATGGTCATAACTTGGCCAAAAATGCTCGTTTTTTAAAAATAAAAACGTTACTGTAATCTACATTGCAGCGCCTATCTGCTGCAATAGCAGATAGGGGTTGCAAAATCTGGTGACAGAGCCTCTTTAAAGAGAATCTTTCACCTGCCCACAGATTTGCATTTGAGTGCAGCATGTAATGGTCAGGGCTGCACAAACTCTGGGGCACTTTACATTTTTTTTTCTACCCTCTTTCCATACTTAGATATCGGTGCTGTAATATTTGGTGCCTGATATTTAAATAACCCCATGAACTGCCAATGGGGCGGTAATTGGCAAGGGGACGTGTAACATCGCTGTGACACTGCCCAATCCGCTGCGGACAATGTCAACAGCAAGAGCTGGAGAGAGGAGATCATGTGCACACGCACGCTCTCACTCTTCAGCTCTCGGCAGGCAAGTACAAGACTGTGATCTCAGGTGAGAGATCAGTCTTGTCGTCCTTGTCTGCCGAGAGCTAAAGAGTGAGAGTGTGCGTGCGCGCACAGCTCCGATGCCATGAAACAGAAGAAGAAGAAGAATTCACACTCTTCTTCTCCTCTTGTGTTCCTTAGTGGTGGCGGAGCTGCGCGCACGCGCTCTCTCTCCAGCTCTTGCTGTAACGCTGACCGTAGCTGATTGGACAGTGTCACAGCGATGTTACACGCCCCCTTGCCAATTACCTCCCCATTGACAGTTCAGGGGGTTATTTAAATATCGGGCGCCAAATATTACAGCACTGATATCTAAATAACGAAAAAAATGTAAAGTGCCCCAGAGTTTGTGCGGCCCTCCCCATTACCTGCTGCACTCAGCTGTACATGTATGGGGAGGTGAAAGGTTCTCTTTAAAAGAAAGGTGTTATAATTTTTTATTTTTTTATTGGCCTAATTTTTCTAATTATTTTAATATGTTCCCGAAGGTAGCTATTTATTCATATGTTTGTACGTCTGTGGGGGCAGCCAGCTTTATTTTTATTTTTCATACTGCTAATTTTTGTTTTGCAGGTTCCGCTGGACCATTTGGACTACGTCGTAGATTCATTGGACTACTTCGCTGATTTAAGCTTTATTTCTTTTTTTTTTAAATAAAATGGTTAAAGTGGATTGTGTGGAAGAGTTGTCATTTCAATAAAATAAATGTCTTTATGTCTCTGTTTTTTAACACTTCATTACCGCCTTAGTAATGGCAGCTGTCTGAGAGCGTCCATTACTAAGAAGGGGCTTAGTGTTAGCCAGTAATAAGGCTAGCACTAACCCGTATTATTACCCCGGTACCCACCGCCACCAGGAGTACTGGGAGGAGCTGGGTACGATCCAGCACCCGACTGTCTGAAGAGAAGGGCTGGTACTGGGGTGGCCGCAGCCAGGTAATATCTGGCTCGGAATGGCCTAAAACCATGGCCCTTCCCACCCTGGTAATACTAGGCTGCTGCTGCTTTATTGTATCTGGCTGGTTATGAAAAATGGAGGGGATCTCACGTAATTTTTTTTCTATTTCTTTTTTTAAAAAGACGTGGGGTTCCCGCTATTTTTCACAACCAGCCAGATACAATACAGCAGCTGCAGCCTAGCATCCCCAGGGTGGGAAGGGCCACGTTTTTTATCCCTTCCCAGCCTGGTAAAACCAGCCTGTGACCGCCCTGCTGCCTTACCGTCGCTTCAGATGGTCGGGTACTGGATCGTACTCCCCTCGCGGCAGTGAGAACCGGGGTAATTATAGGGGTCAGTGATAGCCTTTTTACTGGCTATCACTAAGCCCCATCTTAGTAATGGACGCTCTCAATCAGACAGCAGCCATTACTAAGGCCATAATAAAGTATTAAAAAAAAACACAAGAAAAACTTTTATTGAAATCTAAACTCCCCCATGCAACCCTCTTTCACCATTTTTTTTTTTTTTTTAAAGTAGATCATCGGAGTAGTCCAATGTATCTACGACGTAGTCCAAACGCTCCAGCGGAACCTATCAAAAAAAAGCAGTATAAAAATGTAAAAAACTTAAATTTGCCACAATAGTCACTCGATATAACTATACTGTAATCACTTATATGGTTTGCAGATATCTTGTGTATAACTGGCATCTACCTCTATAAGGTCACTATATGGTGGTAATATTGGTCTATATATAGTGTGATTTATTCACTAACAGTATGGTGGGTTTTTTCTGACACAATGTTGTAGTAATATGTGATCATGGTTTGGCAGTTTTATTCAGTAACCGTATGGAAGTATTATTCAGTAACAGTATAAATGTATTATTCAGTAACAGTATGGAGGTATTATTCAGTAACAGTATGGGGGTATTATTCACTAACAGTATGGGAGTATTATTCAATAACAGTATGGGGGTATTATTCAGTAACAGTATGGGGGTATTATTCAGTAACAGTATGGAGGTATTATTCAGTAACAGTATGGAGGTATTATTCAGTAACAGTACGGAGGTATTATTCAGTAACAGTATGGAGGTATTATTCAGTAACAGTATGGAGGTATTATTCAGTAACAGTATGGAGGTATTATTCAGTAACAGTACGGAGGTATTATTCAGTAACAGTATGGAGGTATTATTCAGTAACAGTATGGAGGTATTATTCAGTAACAGTATGGAGGTATTATTCAGTAACAGTATGGAGGTATTATTCAGTAACAGTATGGAGGTATTATTCAGTAACAGTATGGAGGTATTATTCAGTAACAGTATAAATGTATTATTCAGTAACAGTATGGAGGTATTATTCAGTAACAGTATGGGGGTATTATTCAGTAACAGTATGGAGGTATTATTCAGTAACAGTATGGGGGTATTATTCAGTAACAGTATGGAGGTATTATTCAGTAACAGTATAGAGGTATTATTCAGTAACAGTATGAAGGTATTATTCAGTAACTGTATGGAGGTATTATTCAGTAACAGTATGGAGGTATTATTCAGTAACAGTATGGAGGTATTATTCAGTAACAGTATGGAGGTATTATTCAGTAACAGTATGGAGGTATTATTCAGTAACAGTATGGGGGTATTATTCAGTAACAGTATGGAGGTATTATTCAGTAACAGTATGGAGGTATTATTCAGTAACAGTATGGAGGTATTATTCAGTAACAATATGGAGGTATTATTCAGTAACAGTATGGGGGTATTATTCAGTAACAGTATGGAGGTATTATTCAGTAACAGTATGAGGGTATTATTCAGTAACAGTATGGGAGTATTATTCAGTAACAGTATGGGGGTATTATTCAGTAACAGTATGGGGTATTATTCAGTAACAGTATGGGGGTATTATTCAGTAACAGTATGGGGGTATTATTCAGTAACAGTATGGGGGTATTATTCAGTAACAGTATGGGAGTATTATTCAGTAACAGTATGTAGGTATTATTCAGTAACAGTATGGAGTTATTATTCAGTAACAGTATGGAGGTATTATTCAGTAACAGTATGGGGGTATTATTCAGTAACAGTATGGAGGTATTATTCAATAACAGTATGGGGTATTATTCAGTAGCAGTATGGCGGTATTATTGGTAATGTTGGTCTTACAATCTATGTACATTACAGTGGTGGGGGCTGTGGGGAAGTGTGAGTGGCAGCGGATGATCAGGCTAAGAGACAGTCCGCAGAGTGGCATGTGATGTACTTTGACATGTAGGTGATACTTACGTGTGGGATGTGGGTCCATAACTTGTGGACCGCACAGGGCCAAAGATCATATTAATCCACCACTGGCGTCGAGCCAGCACAGGCAGACCACAACAATACAGCAGGTAGAGCAAAGAAACCAGCCCAGGACGTGCCGCTTCAAAACAGCACTAAGCGCGATCCGTCCTGGACTGGCCTGAATGTAATTGCAGAGAGTTTCGCCGCAAATGAGACTGGCTGCCGAGGAGAGATATGGGGCAGGGCAGACTGTACTATTTGCACTGCACTGATTGGCAGTAAGAAGAATTCTTTAAATATTTTCCATACTTCAAACAGCACTTTAAGGCTATGTTCACACTGAGTTTTTTGGGTTTTTGAGGCAAATTTTGTCCTTCCTGCACGTCGTTTGCCGCGATTTTCACCGCGTTTTTCGCTCACGGCCATTGAGTGCTACGGGCAAAAAACTCAGCGAAATACCCTCTCTCTGCCTCCCATTGATGTCAATAGGAGGTCAGAGGCGTAAACGTGCGAAGATAGGGCATGTCCCTTCTTTCTCGGGAGGCATTTTCAGCCGGTTTTTGACGAGTTTCCGCGCCCAAAAACTCGTCAAAATACTCTGTGTGAACAGGGCCTAACAAATAAACATCAAATGTTTTCCTATTTAAAAAATTTATATATTCCGTGTTTGATGTGTAAAGTTAGGAATGAGAAAACTCTGATAGATTTGTGGGGGGGGGGGGGCGCCTTTTTATAGTTCGCCTCAGGCGGCAGACGGGCTAGGTTCACCCCTGCATGTAAACATACCCTAAGTGTCAGGGAACTGTGACTAGAAGTCTATCTTTTGTTGACTGAAACCCTTGAGACGCAGGGACAATGCCAGAAGGAGAGACAGAGCCCTGGGGGACAGGGTCGGAAGGGAGACACTGCACCCTAGAGAAAGACGGGATATCTGTGAAGATGTGTGAGGCTGTTTGAGGCAACACTGCCTGGGTGTTGTTTCAGGAAACAAGCACTCGAGAAAACCCCAAGTTGCAAGTAAACCATATCACATTAATAAGCTACTATAAGACACCCAGTTTCCTGTTTGCTAGTATAAAATCAGACTAATATATATACAAAAGTCCCAGAGCTATACAATAAACAGAGATATTGTAAAAATTAAGCAAACAGAACAATGCAAGTGTGCGTCTGTGTATGTTAAACTACTTTCATCCAAGTCCACAATTTATCCACTGTGCTGGCCATCTGTTAACCTCCTAGTAGGTCATTTTTGGAATAGTGAATGATTCAAGGTCAAAAGGTTAGCATTTGCTGGTCACAATTGATGGCTGAATTGTGCAGGATTACACCCCCTTCTAGGAATCCATGGGAAGTAAGCCAAATAAAAAGCTTAGATAACAAAAGGAAATTCAAATGATGTGTGCAGACTGTTATGGGAATACACTTCTTATGTCCTTTAATGAGTACATATACCGCACAGTGAAGCTGTATTTGTGAAAGACCAGAAAGCATTTGGTAAACATGTGACAAAAAAAATATCAAACATTAACATAAGTTCTAAAGAACACATTACAGAAAAGTATACCAAATAGACAATCAGGCTTCTTTAAATTGAGACGCTAAAAGGCAAAATGAAATGTTTCTCTTCTTCGCTATACAGCTAACACTTTAGGCTTCGTTCACATCTGTGCTAGGGTCCCGTTCCGTCTGAGCTTTCCGTCGGAACGGGACCCTGACTGACACAAATGGAAACCAAAGATTTTCGTTTCCAGCACCATTGATTTCAATGGTGACCAATCCGGTGCCAATGGTTTCCATTTGTCTCTGTTGTGCAGGGTTTCCGTGGTTTTGACGGAATCAATAGAGTAGTCGACTGCGCTATTGATTCCGTCAAAACGACTGAACCCCTGCACAACAGAGACAAATGGAAACCATTGGCACCGGATCGGTCACCATTGAAATCAATGGTGATGGAAACAGAAACCTTTGGTTTCCATTTGTGTCAGTCAGGGTCCCGTTCCGACGGAAAGGTCAGACGGAACGGGACCCTAGCACAGATGTGAACGAAGCCTTACTACTTTTGTGACATTTTTGTGTCTATGATAAATTTGCTAATAAATCATATAACATATTTTTTTATATCTTACTTAAGTGCACATATCTCCAACTGATATTTGTGATTTTTTTTGTGTGAAATATTGTAAAATCCCTTGAGATGAAAAAAAAGGACCTGTCTCCTGACATTACTTTTTCTTAGTAAATACTTTGTTTCTCATGAAATTAACAATTCTAGAGCATCCTTTTAAAAACAGTACATTATGTGGTTCTACTGTTTATTATCATGGATCAGTTTATTCAGTTACATGCATCTGAATGGGTTTGTTTCTGCATGCCTCATTTAGATGAATCAGACAGTCGTAGAAATGTGTGCAAAAAAATATGCTGTGTGTGACCATACCATTACCATTTCTCTTGTCAATAGGGTGTGTCCCTACACACTTTTAGGCCGGATTCAGACGAACGTGAGCGTTTTGTGCGCGTGGCAGCAGCGTGTGGCATGCGTATTTGGCGCGTTTGTGCGTTGAATACGTGCGTACGGCATGTGTTTTTCCCGCGCGTGGAAAAAACGGAAGGTGTTAGGTTTTCGCCAGCCTACAAAAAGGCCAACAATGCCACACCCCTGCTTGATGTGCGCACCTGTCCTGCTTTCTTCTGCTTTGGACAAGTTGGCTCTAACTCATTAGCATAGAGACAACCAGTCTGGCGTGAAAAACGCGCGTTCCACGGACGTGCCTCCGTGTGGCATGCGTGATTTTCACGCACCCATTGACTTCAATGGGTGCGTGATGCGCGAAAAACGCCGAAATATAGAACATGTCGCGAGTTTTACGCAGCGGACTAACGCTGCGCAAAAAACACGGACTGTCTGCACTGCCCCATAGACTTGTATTGGTCTGCGCGAGCCGCGTGAAAACCGCGCGGGCTGCACGGACGCAAATCACGTTCGTGTGAATCCACCCTTAGGCCGGATACACACGAGCATGTGCATTTGCGCACGCAAAAAACGCGGCGTTTTGCGTGCGCAAAAGGCACTTAACAGCTCCAAACATCATTATGACACTCTGTATGTTTGTAAACAGAAAAGCACGAGGTGCTTTTCTGTTTTCATTCATACTTTTCACTGTTGTTGCGCGAATCATGTGCCATGCGTGGTTTTCACGCACCCATTGACTTCAATGGGCACGTGATGCGCGAAATACGCACAAAGAACGGACATGTCGTGAGTTTTACGCAGCGGACTCACACTGCGTAAAAATCACGGACTGTCTGCACGGCCCCATAGACTAAGATAGGTCCATGCGAGGCGCGTGAAAATCACGCGCGTTGCACGGATGTATATCACGTTCGTCTGAATAAGCCCTTACACTGTCATCACTTATTGGAAAGTGTCAGAAAGTGTTAAATATAGGGACATGCTCCTTTGACAAGGGAAAAGGAGGAATAACTCAACAGGACAATGAAGAACGCCAATTGTTTTTTTTATAGGGAATGCAAATGTTTACTAAAACAGACATGACAAGAGAGCTGACAGGTCCTCTTTAAATAATCTTTTAGAATATGTTTAGATTATAGCAGGACGCTAATTTTGCCATGCCAATATGACTAGGAATTGGAAGGCTGATTCTTGGCAACCCGTCGACTCACTTAGAAATATGCATTTCATTACTTTGTAAATTACATCTTTGTATAAAAGGTCTGTAGAAAAAGTATTAGTTAGCCACAGTTAAATAGCTGCAAATTATTTTCATATATGTGAACATAAGCATGAACTAAATAATATTTGCATTCCGGATTTTCTCTTTAATTCAAATGACATACACTATAGACTTCATCTGTATTTGTCGAAATGATTGTTGAAAAGACTTGGTAAACCCTGATTCCTAATGCATTGTTTCAAATCTATTTGTCAAACATATGAAAAATGGAAATCTACTATTACTGAAGACATATAAATCTTAGGGGCAAATTTCTAATGGTGTTATGAAAACCAGGGGTGGACTCCATGGGTTTCTTCTAGTTTTGACTTCAGGCCAGTCTGCACTACAGAGTCCAAAGGACTATCCATTCTAAACCCTGGATTCTAATACCCAGGATGCAATTCCTAGTATAGTCTCCAATAGCAACAGCTAACTGGGGGACAGAACAAAGACGCCAAGCAGATGGTAGAGGAAGGTGGGTATGTTCACATTGGGATATCGGGTAAGAGCTGGAGATCAATAGCAAGATCAGGAAGCAGGCAGGGTCAGTAACAGGCCAGGAACACAAATGGACCCTTACAAATGTCTCAGAAACACAATGGACTTTATTGTTCAGTGAACAGTGTGGTGTCCTGACCTACTGTAGTATAGCAAGAAGTCAATACATTCAATTGTCCAGTGCACCAGAATTTCCAGTGTGCTGGCCATTTAAATTTGAATGCATCCCATAGAAAAATGCCAGGAACAGCCATGCAGGAAGGACGCAGCCACCGGATTAAATATATCAGAAATTACTAACAGTCCAAATGTCCATAACTAACAAGAATTGTCAGAGATTTTTCTTCTTTTGTAACTCTTATTGATTGATGATTCGTTATTTTTAATTACTAACAGTTTATGTGAACCAAACTTTTGCATCAAAGACGAAATATAGCTAAAACACAAGTAAATCTTGAGTAAAAATTAGGAGATAGAGAAACAGAGGTGTATAAAACCCATATTCTTGAAATGTATACTCTTTCTGTTAGGGGGGATTCAGACGAGCGCGATTTGCGCGCGTGCAGGCCGCGTATTTTCTGCGCATCACGCACAGCACTATAGAAGTCAATGAGGCAGTTCAAACAGTGCGTGATTCTTGCGCAGCGTTTGTTCGCTGCGTACTATACGCGACCGGTTCAAAAACTCTGCGTATTTCACGCATCACGCACCCATTGAAGTCAATGGGTGCGTGAAAATCACGCGCACCACACGGAAGCACTTCCATGGGACGAGCGTGATTCGCGCAACAGCAGTGAAAAGGATGAATGAAAACCGAAAAGCACCACGTGCTTTTCTGTTTCCGAACATCCAAACGGAGTGTCTTTGCGATGAGCGAAGCCGGACAAGCGTACCGAACTTCACCGGGTTCGGCCAAACTCGTTTTGGCCGATCCCGGCAAAAAAATTATCGGTACGCGACGTCAGGAGATAGTCACTGTCCATGGTGCTGAAAGAGTTAAACTGTTTCAGCACCATGGACAGTGACTTGCGATCCCAAAATACATTAACCTGTAAAAAAAAACCGAAGTTCTAACTTACCGATTACTCCTGTCTCCTTCCTGCAGTCCGACCTCCCGGGATGACACTTCAGTTCAAGTGACAGCTCCAGCCAATCACAGGCCAAGCACAGGCTGCAGCCAATCACAGGCTGCAGCGGTCACTTGGACTGCTGCGTCATCCAGGGAGGTGGGGCCCGATGTCAAGAGAGGCGCGTCACCAAGGACGCGTCACCAAGGACGCGTCACCAAGGCAACGGCCGGGAAGTTCTCGGTAAGTAGGAACTTTATCTTTTTTTGTTACAGGTTTTTCGCTGTTGTGTTCGGCATTCACTGTCGAGGGTGCTGAAAGATTTAGCTCTTTCAGCACCTTGGACAGTGACGGGCGTCGACAAGCCTCATCTCTATGATGCCGGCTGCGCGAAAATCACGCAGCCGCGCATCAGACACGCATGACACACGCAGCTGTCAAATGGTTTTTGCGCTCGCAAAACGCTGCGTTGTTTGCGCGCGCAAAAACGCAACGTTCGTGTGAATCTCCCCTTATAACATAGCAAGTAAAACTGCACTGAGTATTTCTTTCATTTTAACTAGAGGTGTTGTATGAGTGATATGAGGTTAACCAATTTTTCCATACTCTTGGAAACTAGCCAATACAAGATGCTTTAGTAAATGTTTTTCTTTTCTATGGAGGATGAAAGTTTAAATAGTAACCCTTAAAGTCTATAGATAACTTTGGGGTGTTTTTTAAAAAAAAACTTTTGACATTTTATTTTATTTAAAAAAATGCACCATTTCACTTCTGCAGCTTCTACGTACATAGAAGCTGCAGAAAGCTGCTCTCAGCCGAATCTGTCAGTGAGCTGCTCTGGCGGCTCTGCTGACAGCACCTCCTGTGTTCTTCTAAGTTCAGTTCTGATCACTTCAAAATGAATCCACCCTTACTTTATCAGAAATTAGCATGAATTATTCATCTCTAGACTGATCTAATAGCAAGCTACAACAGATGCAACAATATATTGCCAATGCTCAACATTTCTTCTATTTTGGTAGCTATTCAGAATCTCAGTGCCAAACAGGAAGGCCAGAACCTACACTAAGTGCTTAATACTCAGTGGGTTAATGACTCATTTGACAAGCTATTTTAACAGTAACATATCATCTATTTTATGTCTATATGTTCACATCTGCATCGGGGTTTCCATTCGTGGGTTCCATCAGGGGAACCCTCGAACGGAAACCATAGCTTCCATTTGCATTACCCTTGATGTCAAAGGTAACGCTTCCGTTGGCAATGGTTTCCGTTTGTCTCCGTTCCATAAGGTTTCCGTTTTTTTTGGCGGAATCAATAGAGCAGTCGACTACGCTATTAATTCCGCCAAAAAAAACCAGAAAACCTTACGGAACAAAGACAAACGGAAACAGAAACAAACGGAAACCATTAGCAACAGAAGCGTTACCAATTAAATCAATGGTAATGCAAACGGAAAGCTATGGTTTCCATTTGGTTTCCGTTTGTGGGTTCCCCTGAAGGAAAGGTCTGACGGAATCCTGACGCAGATGTGAACGAAGCCTAAGGGCATGCCCCCACGTGGCGGATTTCCTCCGCAACTGTCCGCATCAATGCCGCACCTAATCCGGGTTGCGGATTACGGCTGCGGATCTGCCCAAAATGTGCAGTAAATTGATGCGGACTAGCTGCTGCGGACTGCGGAAAAAGTGCTTCCCTTCTCTCTATCAGTGCAGGATAGAGAGAAGGGACAGCACTTTCCCTAGTGAAAGTAAACGAATTTCATACTTACCGGCCGTTGTCTTGGTGACGCGTCCCTCTTTCGGCATCCAGCCCTACCTCCCTGGATGACGCGGCAGTCCATGTGACCGCTGCAGCCTGTGATTGGCTGCAGCTGTCACTTAGACTGAAACGTCATCCTGGGAAGCCGGACTGGAGACAGAAGCAGGGAGTTCTCGGTAAGTATGAACTTCTATTTTTTTACAGGTTGCTGTATATTGGGATCGGTAGTCACTGTCCAGGGTGCAGAAACAGTTACTGCCGATCGCTTAACTCTTTCAGCACCCTGGACAGTGACTATTTACTGACGTCTCCTAGCAACGCTCCCGTAATTCCGGGAGCCCCATTGACTTCCTCAGTCTGGCTGTAGACCTAGAAATACATAGGTCCAGCCAGAATGAAGAAATGTCATGTCAAAAAAGCAAGACGCATCCGCAGCACACATAACATGTGCATGACAGCTGCGGACTTCATTGCGGAATTTAGAATCTCCATTGAAGTCAATGGAGAAATTCCGCCATGAGTCCGCAACCAGTCCGCCACTGCTCCGCAACAGACAGAGCATGCTGCGGACACCAAATTCCGCTCCGCAGCCTATGCTCCGCAGCGGAATTTTACGCATCGTCTAAACGAACACTTCTAAATTTAAGTGGAAGTCAATGGAGAAACGGTTCCGCTGCGGATTAACGCTGCGGAGTGTCCGCTGCGGAATTCAAGTGAAATTCCGCCACGTGTGAACCCAGCCTAAAGGTAACATCTACTACATGTTCATGTAATAGAGGTAATGACATAATTGCTAGTTTAGAGTTTAATATAATAAATATGAGTACAGTCTCAAAAATATTTAATCACTTCTATTTTAAAAACTGGCCTGAATGAATAGTAAATAATTTGTTAAAAAGAGTATACAGCGCGGTACACGTTTTTCACAGGATCAGGAGGGGATGAAATAGCGTAGTCTACTACGCTAGTCCATCCTTCAAAAAATGTATACTGACGTATACCAGATCAACAGAGGTAAAAAGGATACATTTTTGGCCTTTGTCTGGCTAATGGAGCTCTATGGACACATTTAGTGTGTCCATAGGGCTCCATTCATGCACACGCTAAACGTAGGCCAAAACGTGATGTGAATAGGGCCTTAGAATGTTTAATCCCAAAGAAAGCCGATAGGTTTGGAAGAAATGCAATGTTCATGAAAATAGGTCCTCTTCTGCTAATTTGCAGTTGGTTGGGACAAGGAGAAACGTACACACTTATACAGAACCAATAGATATCACTAAAAAAGCATTTTACAGTAAATCCCAGTTCTGTCTTATAAACCTTTGCACTAAGCATTTTGCACGAGGTTTATTTTATATTTTGAGTACAAACACAGAGAGGAAAGTGAGCTTAGAGCTTGTTTTGAATGTACACTGCGCAAGTGGAAAATTTGCTTTGCAGGGAAAAATTTCTTCTGTGTTCACAAAAAATGCTCAACCTCTGGAGTTCTGCCTCATTCATACATATTTATCATCATATAGTAGCATACTGTATTAAATGTCCCACTCTCACCTCCCTGAAAAAATTCTTTATTGAAATGAAAAAGTGTGTTTTCCTCAATGGAGTAGAAATGTGGTATTTGAGTTGCCAAAATATAGGTGGGAGTTACATAAACTTACCTACAGTGGTGCTTGAAAGCTTGTGAACCCTTAAGAATTTTCTATATTCCTTCATAAATTTTAGCTAAAACGACATCAGATTTTCACACAAGTTCTAAAAGTAGATAAAGAAAACTAAATCAAAACAAATGAGTAAAAAATATTAGACTTGATCATATATTTATTGAGGAAAATGATCCAATATTACATATCTGTGAGAGGCAAAAGTACGTGAACCTTTGTTGCTTTCAGTATCTGGTGGGACCCCTTAGTGCAGCAATAACGTCTCCGGTAATTGTCGATTAGTCCCGCACATCGGCTTGGAGGAATTTTAGCCCATTCCTCCATACAAAACAGCTAAAACTCTGTTATGTTGGTGGATTTCCTCCCATGAACTGCTCGCTTCAGGTCCTTCCACAACATTTCTAATGGATTAAGGCCAGGACTTTAGCAATCCAAAACGTAAAACTTTTTTCTTCTTTAACCATTTTTTGGTAGAACAACTTGTGTGCTTGGGGTCGTTGTCTTACTGCATGACCCACATCCTTTTGAGATTCAGCTCACGGACAATATCCTGACATTTTCCTTTAGAATTTGCTGGTATAATTTAGATTGTTCCATCAATGATGGCAAGCTGTACTGGCCCAGATGCAGCAAAACAGACTCAAACCATGATACGACCACCCCCGTGTTTCACAGATGGTATGAGGTTTTTATTCTGGAATGCAGTGTTTTCCTTTCTCCAAACATAATGCTTCTCATTTAAACTAAAAAGCTCTATTTTGGTCTAAACCATCCGCAAAACATTGTTCTAATTGACTTCTGGCTTGTCCAGGTGATCTTTAGCAAACTGCAGGTCGGCAGCAATGTTCTTTTTGGAGAGCAGCGTCTTTCTCCTTGTAATCAATCCTGCCATGCACACCATTGTTGTTCAGTTGTCCTCCTGATGGTAGACTCATGAACATTAACATTACCTAAATGTGAGAAAGGCCTTTAGTTGCTTACCTCGGGTTCCTTTGTGACCTCGAGGACTATTATGCGGCTTGCTCTTGCCGTGAACTTTGTTGGTCGACCACTCCTGGGGAAGGTAATAATGGTCTTGACTTAATTTTCCTCAATAAATAAATGACCAAGTCTAATATATTTGACTCATTTGTTTGATTTGGTTCTCTTTATTTACTTTTAGGACTTATGTGAAAATCTGATGTAGTTATAGGTCAAATTTATCCAGAAATATAGAAAATTCTGAAGAGTTTACTTTCAAGAACCACGGTACATTTCAAACGCCAGACTTAAACTTCTTTACATCGACAGGAAATGCTCCAAATTTATTAAGAGGTGCACAACTCTTAATAAATGTATGGCATTTTTGGCTGTCCGTGTGCGACAGAAATGTATATCTACACTAGCTATGAGCATTTGTAGATTTGCACCTCAATTTACGCCAGAAACTGTGATAAATCTGTACTTTAGTTGGAGGCTCATGCTATACCCCACCCCTTTTTCTTGCCACTTTCAGAAAGTGGATTGAGAAGTAAAATGTCTACAATTTTAGTGCAACTGCGGCGTGAACCAAAGTTTGCAATCTTTTTTTTTTGCCAGAAAACTGGCATATACTTTTTTATATATACCCCCTCATTGTTTCCCTGGCAGGTGTGGCCCACAGATTACTTGCTAGTGACATTTATAAAGCACCATATGATCCACCTCATAGTAGAGACTGAAAAATGAGTTAGAATTTAAACTCTTAAAAAAAATAAAAAAGGTGGACTAGAAGCTACTTGCCTGTTTGTTTACTTCTATATAACCAGTTACAGCAATGAATGGGTAGGTCAGTAAAAAAAATGCCTTTAATATTTATGCAGCTATTTGGTTGCTTAAACCTAGCAGGATTGCAAGAAGGTGTGAGGCCCCAGAAGTGCATACGTCTACCATAAACTGGTCATAAACAGGCACATCAGTCAGCTACATTGACTGTTGAAACATCTATCATCTGCAGATCACCTAGAATATGTGTGACCAGCAGGGTCTCCTATTTTGCACATTCTCCTCTCATAGAATAAGCAGTAGTAGTCTGCCTTCGTTATAAGTCTAGGGTCCAATTCACATGTTTACCACTCAGGGACCTAGGGATCACATTCTTATCAGTCTGTAACATCAGAAACATATCTGACATGACATAGCATTTACTAGCGTATTAAATTGTAAAGTGCTGCGTAATATGTTGGCGCTATATAAATAAAGATTATTAACCTGCCCTGCAGTATATACACAATCATGTAATTGCCACTCTGGTTCCTGGTTGAGCATCAGACTTGAACAACCAGGTTAGATATCTTATTCTAGCAATCTACCATGTAAATGAACATTAGCATTGTATTGTTTGCAAGCATTGCGGATCCTACTACAGTACATTAAACAACTACCATTCACTCTTTTCAGGTTCACCAAATGGGTCAAAGTACTGTACAGTGCAGTAAACATAAGCAAAACTGGCTACAAACAGCGTTGTCAACCATGAAAAAGTGTAATAGTGTCAGCAGGAGACCTTCTAATATTTATACTAAAGAGATGGATATTTTCTTTGCGAATGATGGTGGTATTTAAAATTATTTCTTAATATTTACAGGGCACCATGAAAAAAAATAAATCTGATTTTGTAACTGAAATCAATAAACTGTAATGTTGATTAATAATATACCATTGTTCCTTATCCATTTTGTTATGTTATTACACTGAAAGAAACAAGTTAGGATGTTCAAACGCTATAGAATTAGACCAATTTGGCCGATGATTCTATGGAGACTCTTTACGCAAACTATTGTTTGTTTCAGCCGATGCATGGCCTGAAAAGATGATTGGTCATGTTAGATTTTTCGGTCAACTGAAATAGCTAATGCAATAATCAGCCCATTAGAGATTTTTCCCTAAAATTGTGTGAAATGGTATCTCTTTAACGGCCACGATCGTTCACTAAGATTGCAGACAATTTTTATCCAATAATTATGGGTGGCTTATGCGGTGCACAGGAATCCACGACCAGGACGCAGACAGAATCACATATTGCATACTGTACAGAATGGCCAATGATTTCAGTAAGTAGCAACTTGTGCCAATAACAAAAGCCAAATGAAGGTACAACAGCTGCAGCCAGTGTATGCTTCCAGAAATAAGGAATAGAGTATCACAACTTCAGAGCCAGACATAACTGGTAATACACTTCCACATTTTTACTGCTCCATTCTTACGAGAACTAAAGATAGAGGGGGTGTAGGCTTACCGAACTTTGCCTTATATCATAAGGCTGCTCCTCTCCTTCGGGTTGTTGACTGGTTCCATAACAGGGGTTGTAAACGGTGGGTGGCCTTAGAGGAGTCTCTTGCCCCTCTATCATTAGATTCTTGCTATGGGTACTCCCACAGGACCGACTTCCTCTAGTAAATTTCCCTAACGATTTGGGACAGGGTGATGGTCAAATCAGGTCTTTTACATCGCTTGGGGGTAATGACACCCCTCTTTGATAATCCTGCTTTTCCCCCAGCTGTACACAGAACTTTCTGGGTTAGAGGGTCCTGGATAATACCAGACTGGTTCAAGAGTCCTCGCACCTTCCTTTCTTTGACCAAATTACATGAGACATGTGCAGATCGGTCGCTGAGCTGGTTCGAGTAGACCGAATTACACACTTGTCTCCATGCTTGGTAGCCTGGAGGGTTGTTTCCTTTTGGAACAACTTCTTTTGAGGCAATCCTCCCACAGGTTTCAGCTCCGACACATGTTATCTCCACCCTTTATGGTCATAACTAAGGAGGATTAGCCGACCCGCTGTTGGCTTATGTCCGTTAATGGATGGGGGAACTTATTGAATGTCTTTCTGAGGTGGACTGGTCGAAAAACAATATCTCTTGACACACAAGATGCCTTTGGCATGTCACGCCCAAGAAAATAATTTTGAAATGTTGACCAGATGGTATTGTTGCCCGGAGTTCCTCAACAAGGCTTTCCCTATGGTCTGAAATTTGTGTTAGCGTTGCAATGCAGAGGTCGGCAATATGCTACATATTCGGTGGAGTTGTTCTGTTCTACAGTCATTTCGGCAAACCATTTTTGACATTTACCATCAGGTTACAAGTACAACCCTCACACCCACTCCTAAATTGGCCTTGCTTTCTTTAATTCCAGCCCTCTTTCTAAAATAAAAAAGGGTCTATTTCACCAGATCTGTCATTCCCAGATATTGGAAGTCTCCTATCTGTCCATCGTTGAGCTAATGGATTGCTGAGATGAATAACTTAGAACGTATGGAATGTTTGACTGCAGAGGGTAGAGAGGGTTTGGATGAGACCCTGCTTACATGGTTTCCCTGGTGCAATTTTAAGAGGAATCCTCACATTGCTCAGTGGCTACACTAGGCCATATACTGACTTACTTTCAAAGGTGTAGCCTCGATTGGACCCTATTGGTGAGGAGATAGTGGAGGACAGGGGCACAGGTCTTTATTTTTACCTTAGCTTTATAATTTCCCTGCCCCCTCCTCTTCCCCTTTTGCTTTTCCTCCCCTACTCTCTTTTCCTTATTCTTTTTTCTTACTATATATCTGTCTTTACTGTTAATATTTATATGCATAGTGGTGCTTCCTTTTTTGATGCTGACCAATAAGGTTGGCTGAGTCAGTATATATATATATATATATATATATATATATATATATATATATATATATATGAGGCTAATAGTACACTTTAGTTACCGATCTCATCCTGGTACCTTTTTTATATGCCTAATATGTTAGATGATTAGTTCATATTTATATTATATGCGTATTGCTGATTACATGTGTGATCAGTTTCGCTCCTGTGCATACGAAATGATATGATTACCATTTTTTGTGCTGGATAATATGGATGTCTGATTTACAGTTTTGTTATATATTTGGTATATTTATGTTATGACCTTTAAAAATTCAATGAAAATTAGATTATTTAAAAAAAAAAAGTGGACAGAGACTAGAAGAAAAGTTGATTTTTGTTTTATTTTTCACAGTTGTGATCTTCGCTAAATGGGCATCACTAAATGCCCATAAGCCAAAGCACGATAAAGGGATATGTTAGTCAACCGGTGGTCTAATGTCACGTTGGGTACGTGGACCCAATGAGCCGTACCACCTCAACGGTATGGCAGTAGGCCAACAGGATACAGGTATAAGTCTATAATTTGTATAGGTGTACCTGTGGTTGCTTCAGACAGTAGCGAGGCAGGCTCAGAAGGGACTTTGGCAGCAGGCAAACACCAGACGTGGTGTAACAGGACAATACCCAAAGGAAATGTGGGCAGCACATCAGAACAAAAACCTCCAGGGTATTAGGGTGCAGGCCTCCAGGGATTCGACTTGTAAATCCCCAAATGTAGACAAAAATGGAAAAAGAGGCAGCACTCCAAAGATCGTATCAAATGAAATCAATGTATTCACCCATCAGTGAAAAAAGGGTACAACGTTTCAGCTGCTCAACGCAGCCTTTGTCAAGCAATATAAAACAGACAATTCAGTGCATTTATACAACCCACAATGGAAGGAGCCATCATCAAAATTTACATCTAATAAAAAGTTATAGTTAAATCCATAGTGTCAGTGTCGTAACATTTGTAAAAATACATATATGTGAGAATGTAAAAAGCAATGTAATAAAGAAAGTGGCACAATAAAAGCGACTTCACAATTCTCTGAATCATAATCAAAAGTTTATATTGAACAGCTGTAGGATTTCAGGTGTATGGAAGTAATATATATATATGTGTATATATATATATATATATATATATATATATATATATATATGTATATATATATATATATATATATATATAACCACGGTAGTGGTTGCTATCAGTGCTTGGGCTGTGCCAATTGCAGCTTGATGTCTAAGGGGGACTCCTTTAGACATCCAACTACTGGTAGGACCTATAGAATTAGGCATTATTTGACCAGTAGATCAGATTTTGTTATTTATATTCTTATGTGCCCGTGCAAGCTTTTGTACGTTGGGGAGATGACCACTGAATGTAGGATTAAGTTTAATACACATAAATCTACCATCAATACGAATAAGACCGAACTACCGATTCCTAGACACTTCTGGATTATTGACCATATACCCCCACTTAGGAGAGGTGGTGATAGGGAGAAACTACTGAAGAGAAGGGAGGCAGAGTGGATTAGTAAACTCAATACGTTACAACCCAATGGACTCAATTTTGAGTATAATTTGAATGCGTTCTGGGGGGTAGGGGATGTGGTTATTCTCCTAAATTACCATTCAATTATATTATTCTATGAGATCCCCTTAAAGAGGCTCTGTCATTATGTCAGTTATGACCTATTTTAGCTTTATGCTAATGACTTTCTTAAAGGAAAAGTGTCACGAAAAAAATTTTTTTTTACATCAGTTTGATTTTAGTGTTTTATTAAAAACTTTTATATTTATTTGTGTGTTTGTGTTTTACTTTTTTTTATTTTTTAACTTTTTCTTCCCTATGGGGGCTGCCATTTTTTTTTCCATTTCTGTATGTGTCGATTAACGACACATACAGACATGGAATACGGCACATACAGTCCCATAGTGAATGCGAACGGGGCCCGTTCCATCCACTATGCTGTACGCTGTCTGTGTGGGAACGGCACATGCGCCGCTCCCACACAGTCCAAGTTGAACTGTGCGACGTCCGGCGCCATTTTCCTGTGGACCGGAAGTCGCGGCCGGACAGTAAGATTACTACTTCCGGTCGCGGCTTCCGGACTTGTGCACTTGGAGCGGGAGGTAGCAGGCGGAGCGGATGGACCAGAGGGAGCAGCGGCGGCTGGAGCAGGTAAGTTATTTCTGTGTATGTAAGTGTTTTTCTGTGTGTTTACTAGTGTATGTAAACCTACTACACTGTGTGTTAGCTCAAAAAATGGCGACACACAGTGTAGGAGGTTTGACCGTTCAATCCCCTCGTTTCTCCCGGCACTAGCCAGGATAAAGGAGGGGGGGATTCTGAGAGCTCACTAGAGCGAGTGAGTTTTCTCAAATTTTGCAGCATAAAGCAATGTGGTTGCTTTACCACATGCAATGCTGCAATTTTGGGAATTGCTCCATCTAGTGACCAGCACTGGGAAATATTATAAATTAGAACCTAATTTATAATATTTCCTGACTCGTGAAAAAAAATAAAAAAAAATTAGAACAATGTTTAATCACCTACACACTAATTGTTTAACTAAAAAAAAAAATACATTTTTTTCTAGCGTCACATTCCCTTTAATAGACAACTGGGCTTGGTTTTACTTTTGACCAAGTGGGCGTTGTGGAGAGAATATATTTGTTGTTTTCTAGAATATATTTTAGGCACCATGTCAGGTTTGAAGAGGTCTTGTGGTGCCAAAACAGTGAAAACCCCCAAATCCCCAATTTTGGAAACTACACCTGTCAAGGAATTTATCTAGAGGTATAGTTAGCATTTTGACCCCACAGTTTTATTTGCGGAATTAATTGGAATTAGTCTGTGAAGATGAAAATCTACTTTTTTTTCTGTAAAAACATAGAAATTTTTAATTTTACTAGGAATAAATGAGAAAAAACAACATCTGTAAAGCAATTGCTCCCTATTAAGGCAATACCCTATATGTGGTAATAAACTGCTATTTGGACCCACAGCAGGGCTTGGAAGAGACATTTGGATTTTGGAGCGCTGATTTTGATGGAATAGTTTTCAGTGCAATGTCGCATTTGCAATGCACTCGAGGGACCAAAACAGTGGAAACCCCCAAAAGTGACCCTATTTTGGAAACTACACCCCTCAAGGAATTTTTCTAGGGATATATTCAGCATTTTGACCCCACAGTTTTTTTGCTGAATTCATTGGAATTAGTTTGTGAAGATGAAAATCTACTTTTTTAACTGAAAAAAGGTAGACATTTTTACAAGGAATAAAGTAGAAAAAGCACCCCAATATTTGTAAAGCAATTTCTCCCGATTACGGCAATATGCCATATGCGGTAATAAACTGCTGTTTGGACCCACAGAAGGGTTTAGAAGGAAAGAAGCGCTATTTGGATTTTGGAGCTCAAATTTAGCTGAAATGGTTTTCGGGTGTCATGTCGCATTTGCAAAGCCACTGGGAGACCAAAACAGTGGTAACCCCCCAAAAGTGACCCCATTTGGGAAACTACACCACTTAAGAAACCTGTGAGCATTTAGACCCCACAGGTCTTTTTCAGAATATATTAGAATTAGGTCACGAAAATGAATATCAAGATTATTTCCACTAAAATGTTGTATTTTTTCATTTTCACAAAGGATAAAGGGGAAAAAGCTGCCCCAAATTTATAAAGCAATTTCTCCCAAGTATGGCTATACCACACATGTGGTCATAAAATTTTTTATGAGAAATTAATTAACCCTTTCCGCACACGCATTTTGCTTGGTAGTAGTTCTGTTTGGGGATTTGCTGGTATTTCATGTTATAATGTGGAGGCATATTTAAGCTTTGCAGAGTACATCAGGACATAATAAGAGGGTATAATAATGGGGCAAATAAATAATAATTCATAGATCAAATGTGCTTTTGAAACACTGCACATTTTGCATCGCTATATTCTGAGAGCCAGAACTTTTCTATTTTTTCTCCACCGGAGCTGTGTTAGGGCTTATTTGTTGCGGGACAATCTGTAGTTTTCATTGATACCATTTTGGGGTACATGCGATTTTTTTGATCACTTTTTATTCCATTTTTTGGCAAGCAGGATGACCAAAAACCATAAATTCTGACGTTTTCTGTTTTTTTTACGGCGTTCACCCTGGGCTATAAAAGACAATTTTACTTTATTCTGCGGGTCGATACAATTATGGCGATACCATATGTATATAGTTTTTTTTTATGTTTTGCAGCATTTGAGCAATAAAATCACTTTTTCTTTTTATAAAATAATGATTTTTTTTGCATCACCATATTCTGAGAGCCATAACTCTTTTATTTTTTAGTCAAAAAAGCGGTGTAAGGGCTTGTTTCTTGCGCAACGGGTAGTTTTTATTGGTGCTATTTTAGAGTACATGCGACTTTTTGATCACTTTTTATTCTATATTTTGGGAGGGGTGGTGAACAAAAAAATAGCGATTCTGGCATAGTTTTTTAATTATTTTTTTTGCGGTGTTCACCGTACGGGAAAATTTATATTATAGTTTTAAAGTTTGGGTCGTTATGAACGCGATAATACCAAATATGTGTACTTTTTTAACATTTTCATTTTTTCCCTATAATAAAAGACTTATTATAGGAAAAAAAGCAGTTCTTATTTATGTAACTTATAACTTTCATTTTTAAACTTTTATAAAACATTTTTATTACCTTTTTTTTGTAACTTCTTTTTTTTGTACCACTAGGGGACTTGAAAACTTGCTGCTCTGATCGCTGCTGTAATACATTACACTACCTATGTAGTATAATGTATTCCAACTGTCATTCTGATGTGACAGTCACTCTGACAGGAAGCCTATGAAGACCGGCCTCCCCTCATAGGCTTCCTTACATGGCAGCCCGGGGCCATCGTCTGTCCTCCAATTGTCATGACAACCATAGGCAGCCCGCGAAATTGCATGTGGGGGCTGCCGATCTGCTCTAAACCCCTTAAATGCGGCGATCGTAGTCGACTACGATCGCCGCATTTAAGGGGTTTAGAGCAGATCGGCAGCCCCCACATGTAATTTGCCGAATTCAGTGGTGATGGGCCGCTGACCAGCAACAGGGAGAGCACGGCAGACACCCTGCACAGTTAACCACCACTGCGGTGTAGCGCCGCGCGCCGTTTAACTGTTCATGCGCAGACGGACATAACTGCATGCCCAGGTGCGCAAATAAACTGCTCACCTGGACGTGCATGTACGCCAAGGTGCGCGAAGGGGTTATAACCCCTTTAAGACCACATATGGCTAATCAATTTTAACTAGCGCAGAGCTTTTGTGCTCACAAGAAAATTAAATGATAGATCTCTTCTTTCATATAGTCGCTCAGCATAGTTGTGAATGCTAATCTGGCTGTACCAACATGTTTCCTGAACATTAGGCCAGGATCACACACACACAGTTTTGATACAGATTTTGGGCTAAATTTTTTGAGCCAACCATAGGAGTGGACACAAAAGAAAGGAGATGCATCAGTCTTTCGTGTGTGTGTGTGGGTGTGTGTGTGTGTGTGTGGGTGTGGGTGTGTGTGGGTGTGGGTGTGGGTGTGTGTGTGTGCGTGTGTGTGTGTGTGATGCTAGCCTTAAGATGTTTTATTTCATATAGCAATGAAATAACAAATAATTTTATATGACAGGAATCCACCTACAAGCAATCCACCCAGATGTAGAAACTAAAGAATCCACTTTTTGTATAGCAGGGTCTGTGTGGAGTAGAGATGCTACTTTAGAAATGTGTGTCTAACTCTTGGCCAAGTAATAAGCCACACTCACTTTCCCTTTTACAAACTGACGTGAATGGCGCAAATGGCTCTAAATTCTGGCACAAATTATAAATAAATACGTTGCACAGCAGATTAAACACTACGGTGTCAAATGCAACAAAAATCGCGTAAATACATTGATAAATGTGGGTCTTATTCATTATATATGTAAACGGTAAAAATGGCATTGAAATATTAGTATACACGTTAATATATTTCACAAAGTTTGTTTTTATGCACTCCGTGTGTCTACTTATTGATTCCTGTGAAATGATATGGCAACATGACTTCTCTCTATTTTGTTTCCATTCGCGCTGCGTAGTGCGCATGCCGTGTTTTTCCATCCATAGCATTTGACTCTAGACACATTTACGTTGACGTGTGTGCAACGTCATGATCAGCTGGGACTAGTTCCCATGGTGATGGCCTCGCATACACGCCTGCCTGTTGGCCGGGTTCAGATACCTGTGATATGGCTGGATATTCAGGCATGCGCCGATGAATACGCAGATCACGTGACCCAACGGCGGTCATGTGACTCAGTCGTAGCTTTCGCTTGTGCTATATGCTGTCTCTAGGAGGCTGGGTTTCATGCTTCACTGTGTTTATCACATGACCAATGACACTCACACTACCAGATGACTGAATTAAACATGACAGGCTAGATTGTTTTTTCCTAACAATATCACAAGTCTAGATATGTTCAATTTCATTGGAGATCATCCCCTATTTAATATGTGCACATTACATCCCTAACCACGCCTCCTGACGAAGACTACGGCGAAGCGCACGTCGAGGTGGCTGGTGACACACTGTTTTTTGTTTTTTTTACGTCTGTTGGTGAATCTATTCATGTATTAATTTTGAGGTGTTCACTTTATCCAGATTCACTAGCCATCTGTGTAATCCTCTGGACATTGATCCAGAGTATTCTTTTGTAAACTATTAATTTATTTCAGTTGACACATTTTTATAGGCCACTTAGCACATATACAGTTTGTATATATACTTTTGGATTCAGTCTTAATTTTTTGGTATATTTTAATGGATTTAATAAAATGTATATTTTAAATAATTAATTCTACTGGCTGTGGTTGTAATGCTCCTATAAAGTCCTATGTAAGTTTGACTTTATTATATTTAAATATATGTATAGAAAACTTTGATACTGTATATTAACAAAAAAAAAAAGAGAAAAGCGAAGAAGGAACTTTCCATGCCGTCAAAATTAGCTAAACTGTTTCATGGTCTTCCTGTGCTACTTGAATAACAAAGAGCCAAACTAATGCCTGGCAAATGTAATTATTTTCCCTGGCAGAGGGTCACAAAATTGTTTTAATCTAAATCTCACATTAGAATACTGAAGACAAAAAGGACACAAGACAAAAAGGACACAAAAGCTGTTGAATTAATTTATCTTGGCACAGACTTACAAGCCTGTGAAAGTATGTCAACGTATGAGACAAAGCTTCTTGTACTCAGTGATGTCTACAGCAAGCTGCCACACTTTGAAGCAGTAAATGACATGTCACCATATTCAGGCAAGAAAGAATATAGGTATAAATTGTAATGCCCAGTGCAGAAATCGTGTGGAATGCTTGGTACCAACCAGTTGCTATTTTAGAAGATTTCAGGCAAGATTTCACTTTCAGGCAATTCCAAATGAAAGGGTCCTTAGATACATTTTTAAGGATACTGGACTAGTAAGATTCTGAAACCATTATTTGAGAAATCAGAATCTATAGGCCTAATAGTAGTGGCTCTCCCCACCTACATACAGTATATCCTCCAAAACTCTGAATTCAATTATCAGAAAATCAGGGGGATCTTTTAACATGCACATTAAAGAAATGTTGGCAAATTCCACCACTTTTGGTGGGTTCCACTTCACTGGGATGATAAGAGCAGCCATATACCTCAGTTTATTGCCTCCTCTCTCTATTGAAAGAAACGTGTACCCTTAGGTTATCGGGTGAACTTGACAGTGTGGCTAAATTCACAGCTTTCTGGGAGTTTCTTGATTGTCAGGTGCCAATAAATGTGAGAAAATGATTTTAAAAAGCGCTTTGCACAGGACGCTTGTCGGAGGATAACAGTGACAGGCACAGGGCCCCTATAATAGTGACAACCATAGAAATGACAGCCACAGATCCTCAATAACAGTGACTCTCAATAACAGTGAAAAATAGAAACCTCACTAACGGTGACATCAGAGACTCCCAAAAACAGTGACAAGCCGAGATCCCCTAGATAGCTACAGTGACCCCAGTGATAATAAAAGAATACCTTAAAGGGAACCTGTAAGCAACTTTATAAGAAGCTGAAGACATTCTGATTTCAGCGATCTGTCACTTATGTCGGAATGTGTTTTCCTTTTTGTGAACTTACAGTTTAAATGTTGCAGAGCGATGTGAGCGCTGTAACAAGGGAGTACGGCATATTCATGAGCTGCCACTCGTCTCGCCCAGCCGCCGCTGATTGTCAGCTTCCTCCCTATTGTAATCATGTTTTCAGTACGAGACAGTAGTTCCGCAGCGAGGCAGGGACTCCTAGCGTCGTACATAACTATGATGCTAGGAGCCCGGCTCCCTGCAGTGTGTTCGGTCCGGGACTTGCGGCCGAAATACGTTCCATCCTTTACGGACCGAACATGCTCGTGTGAATCCAGCCTTACTGTGCATAGGGAAAAACCTGTCAATCAGCTTCAGCTAGGTGGGGAGAGCGGCATCATTTGAATACGCTCGACTTCTTCTTCACAGGGTTCGTATCATGCTACAATGTTTAATGGGAGTCTGTCAGGGGTCTGTTGGCTTCTAGTGCTTCAACCCCTCCCATATGCAGTTGACTGACGGCTCTGCTTGTCTTAATCTACAGGGTGGGCCATTTATATGGATACACCTAAATAAAATGGGAATGGTTGGTGATATTAACTTCCTGTTTGTGGCACATTAGTATATGGGAGGGGGGAAACTTTTCAAGCTGGGTGTTGACCATGGCGGCCATTTGGAAGTTGGCCATTTTGTATCCAACTTTAGTTTTTTCAATGGGAAGAGGGTCATGTGACACATCAAAATTATCGAGAATTTCACAAGAAAAACAATGGTGTGCTTGGATACTGGAAGCCTGTGCTAGCATTTCTTCTGCGGTGTTGCTATCAGTGTGTGAAGAGTGGGAGAAGAGGGTTGCATTGACAATCCAACACAATGGGCAGCACTTTGAACACATTTTATAAGTGGTCAGAAACTTGTAAATAACTCATGAAAGCATAAAGTAACGTTAAAACCAAGCACACCATTGTTTTTCTTGTGAAATTCTCGATGAGTTTGATGTGTCACATGACCCTCTTCCCATTGAAAAAACTAAAGTTGGATACAAAATAGCCGACTTCAAAATGGCCGCCATGGTCAACACCCAGCTTGAAAAGTTTCCCCCCTCCCATATACTAATGTGCCACAAACAGGAAGTTAATATCACCAACCATTCCCATTTTATTTAGGTGTATCCATATAAATGGCCCACCCTGTACATACAGACAGAGCCGTCAATCAATTGCATAGGGGATGGTTAGGAGCGCTAAATAGCAGACACTTCCTATGGCGGACCCTCGAGAAGCAGAATTTAATTTCTTTTTTACACTAATGCAAGCAGTGACATCTTCAACACGGGTATATTCCTAATCCGTTACCTGATAGTTACTTAGTGGTGTCAGCTGTTTGGTAGCGTGAAATCTCCTGACAGACTCCCTTTAAATGCTTTACAAAAATGAAAGCACATTCTAACATAAGTGATAGATCACTGAAATCAGCGTGTCTGCAACTACTTTATGCTGTCCTCAGAGAGCGTAACATGAATTTGATGAGAGGGTTCTCTTTAAAAGAGCAGCAAACTGTCACACTAGCGGGCAGTAGCAGCAGATCCAGGGCAATCAGTGCATTTTGGATGTCACTCAGTGGCATCTGTGTAGTGGAACCTCCCAGAAGTTGAAGTGGGGATTTTTAAAGGCATGCTGTGACTACCATGAGGGCAGAGGGTCTGAGGGATGTGTGCTGTGACTACTTCAATGGGGTGCTGCAATAAACTTGCTGTGACAACTGGGTGAGAGGGGGGGGGCTGAAAGAAGTTTGCTCTGACCATTAGGATAAAGGGAGCCAGGGGGAGATGTGATGTGACTACTAGGAGGGGGCTGGAGGAGGCTTGCTGTGACTACTAGGAGGGATTGGGAGTGGTTTGGGAGAGCTTTTGGTGACTGCTGGCTTGGGAAAGGGTGCTTGCTGTGACTACTGTCAGGGTTTTCAGGGGCTCCAGAGACACATGTGGTAGTGGTGCGAGATGCTCTGGATATTGGGGAAGTGTGTGTGTGTGTGTGTGTGTGTGGGGGGGGGGGGGGGGTTATGTGAATGTACAATGCAGCAAAGTAAACAAAGATTGGACCATCAGAGCATTTGAACTGGAAAGGCGGGGAATTAATATGTGAGTTTTGGTTACTTTTTTTTTATCACATGTCCTACTGTCAGGCAAATGTTTTAAACTCCCGGAAAACCTGTTAAACCTGCTCACATTCAAAAACACTAAATTCTGCATAGCCATTTAATGGAAAGTCTCCTATGTCTCATAACTATAACAACGGCTCCTGTTCTGGTGGACCCAACCCTTCCATGCATTAAATTGACTGCGATCCATCTCAATTTATTAATACATTTGACCTGCAGAGGAAATTTGTTTAACAGACATGGTTTACTGCAGCGATAACAGCTGATCAAAATATAGTTTTTTGATTAGACACACTAATGTTCGTCTGGTTTCAGACAGGCGTACTGCGACCATATTTTAGCATCTGTATTAGACCCAGAACCCACATGGGTCTACAAAACCAAACTTAGATTACCATAACGTTCTAGAACCACATATCAGTAGAACTGGTGGAGGTCTGGGTCTTACGGCCAAATGCTAAAAGGCAACTGCCTTACAGCTGTCTGAATTATGTCTTAATATACATTCAATCAATCAATCAATCAATCAATCAATCAATCAATCAATCAATCAATCAATCAATCAATCAATCAATCAATCAAATGTAGATAATTCAGCTCAATAATAATATCTCTTCTCTATATTTAACCTCTTAATGACCAGGTCATTTTTTCTTTTTCTTTCGTTTTTCCCCTCCTCATCATTCAAGAGCCAAAAGGTTTTTATCCTTCCATCGACATAACTGTATGAGGGCTTTTTCTTGCGGGGCGAGTTATAGTTTTTAATAGCACAATTTAATGCACCATATAATGTGCTGGGGAACTTTGAAAAATTATTTTTATGGGGTGGAATGGAAAACAAAACAGCACTTTCCACATTGTTTTTTGGGTTTCTTTTTGATGGTGTTAACCCTGTGGTAAAGATAACATGTTAACTTTATTCTGCGGGTCAATTCAATTATGGCGATACCAAATTTACCATTATTTTTATGTTTTATTACTTGTACAAAGTAAAAAAAATTGTTTCGTGTCGCCCAGAACTTTTTTTATTTTTCTGTCGATGAAGCTGTGTGAGGGCTTATTCTTTGCAGGACAATGTTTTTATTGGTACCGTTTTGGGGTACATACAACTTTTTGATAACTTTTAATTCCATTTTTTGGTTCCTGCGGGTTAAATAATATAATATTTTGATAGTTCAGACTTTTACGGACACTGCAATACCAATAATGTTTATTTTTTTATGTTTACATTAATTTACAAAAAAAAGATGGGAAAGTTTGTTTTTTTACTTTTAATGTTTTGCTTTTTTTTTTTAAATATAATATATCATTTAGTATATTTTGAAAAAACTATTAAACTTATTTTGCCATATTTTTTTTTTAGTCCCACAAAGGTACTTGGAAAAGCGTTCATGTATTGTAGGTACTAACATGACAGACCTGGGCGCCTTCATTATGCCATGACAACCCATCGGCACCCCACGATCGGGTCACGGGAGGGGGGGGATGGGATGCCATAGGGGGTCCCCCCTCTGTCTAACTATTGACCACAGCTTCTAAGTGGATAAACGTCTTGGATCAGAGTTATTTGCAATCCCAGCTGTTAGAGCAGGGTGTCAGCTATAATATACAGCTGACACCTGCAGCATATGTGAGCCCGCTCCATACTCCCCTCTCCCCCTTACACCTACATATGTAGTGCTTGGTTGTAAATGGGTTAAGCATGCAAACTGACATTTATTTATGGTAATTTAGTCTGAATGCAGACTGTTGATTGTTAAGTTTCCTCTAAATCTAGCATTTGATTCTGCTGGGGGCTCCGGCGATGCCAATAGTTTTCAGAAACACAATGGTATATGTTCTTATTAGGCACATACTTGAAAGAGGTGTAGAGGTGTAGAAATTCTGTAATAGAAAGTCCCATCACAAATAAATTCCTAATTAGATGCATTTGCCTAATCTAAATTCCTAAAATTCATAGGGGTCTCTATTGTGTAACTGTCTGCATGTTGCTATTAGTCTTGGCTGACTAGTCAGCACTACAGACATCTGGAGCAATAAGGTCTGTAAACAATGACTGACGCTTTAATTAATAAACAGAGCACAAATATTGCTGACAAAACTTATTGTAAATTGCAGTGTGATAATGAATGTCGAATTTCACCTTTAGTTACCTAATGTTATTTTGAATCCTAACCAGCCTTAGCAATGAACTTGCTTTTCGTTGCCATGGTTACTAGAAGAAGAGAGAAATGGCTGACGGTGTGGTCTGCCTTCAGGGTTTCTTAGTCATAGCACATGGCCAACAAGAGCACAATGAAAGCTGTACGTGGGTGATGTGTTTGAGGATGACAAAACGTTATCATAACGGAAGTATATATAGTAGAAAACATAGCAGATATACCGGAACCTGACACCATAAGAAATACTTCTGTCACAGCAGGCCAAGTGTGATCATCACATCTTAATGATATCTTCATTCTCACAAAAAAATATGCTGAAAAAGCTAAAGCGTTTTAGTCATGTACAGGCCTCAACCGCTCCAGCTAGAAAACATTACAAATGACTAAAATGCATATGAAATGTGGCAACCTCTAGGCTAAATGCACACATCCGCGTCAAAACTGCAGGTATACGCACATAATTCCGCATTTAAAATGTTTTGATACGTTTTCCGGCGCGTTTTCATGCTGTGGATTTTGGTGCGATTTTCCTCTGCACTAGGCCGATAGAATTCGCAATCAAAAACGCAAGTATAAAGTGGGAACACACTACACGATATCTTCAAGGATGGGAATCATTTTTCTGCTACGTGAAATACTGTTCCCATTCTTGCAAATGGTTCTCGTACGATAGCTGATTGATAGAGAAAACACACACACACATATATATTTTGCGTATATAATTATATGTATACAATGATGCCGATTTTATCCCACAGGACAGAACTATCGATCTCTCTCTCTCTCTCTCTCTCTCTCTCTATCTATCTATACTTAATTTTCAGTATTTGCAGCAAGAATGTTCACTGAAAAGCAAACAATATTTAGCTGAGCTTAATGGGACTGCTCTATTCAGATTTCTTGACATTTCCCAGTGTTTCAGCAGGTCCTCAATATTAGTATTCCTGGAATGTGAACCTCAAACACTTGATGCAAATATTTACGGAATGTGTCATGTAAAGTGCTATGCTTGCAAGTCCCATGCCTGGAAATCTGGAACTTATTGCTATTTGAGGATAACTATAGAACCAATTGTAAGCCTGCCCAACGTCTGAAGCTGCCTCCAATTTGCATCATCCACCGTCAAATTACTAATGAAGTCAAATGTATTCCAAATGAATAGAACACGGAGACAGTAAATCTGTTTTTAACGGTTTCTTTTTTTTGCTGATTGTTCTAATGCCAGGGTTAATGCAAATAAAAAAATAGCACTCAATATGAAAATCAGATTCTCTTCTGGACAACTAGTCCTGTGAGATAAACTGTTAGAGAGAAGTGGAATCAAGAAGAAAATTGTTGCTGTACTTACATATATGTTTTCTATGGATCTGTAGGAGCTGTAAGTCCTCTCGTAAAGGAAGTCCAATGTGAATGATATAACTCTGGGACATCTGCGACACCCTCTGCACTAATCCTATACAGCCCGGCCAGAGGACCCTTTACATTTACATATCAAAGAAAAGCTTTCCTAAAGGCGTATTGTGTACAAGGATGGTTTCCTAAGCAGCAGCCTTGTCTAGGCAGAATTGCTTTTATTCCTGGATAACCTGCAATTTCATTTTGGTTAAGGGTACACGCAGGCAAGTATGCAATAATACTGCAATAAATATTTACTAACATACTTAGAATAATGGTATGATTGGGAACCAAGGGGGATATATCTATTTTGTTTACTACTTGGTAATTATTGTGTCTGGTATATGTAATCAACAGAGGCTTTATTTGTAGGATTCTATGTGATCAATAGCAGCTCGATCCTGCGGGTCAGAGACATACAAGACCACCTGCTGTCACTGAACCCGTCAGTGTCGCTGACCTGACGGATACAGGTTTCAGTGCTAGATACAGCTGCTCTGTATATAGTATACAATGCAGATGTATCTCAAAAAGTAAAAATATTTTTAAATAAAATATAATTACAAAGTTACAAAAAACACACAGATAGACATTTTTATTAAAAAAAGAAAACAATTTCAAAAGGTGTATATAGCATTTAAGGAGGGCATCTGCTAAACCCTGAGGGACTCTAGACCATTCCCCTTCTAAATAAATACACCACAATTTAAGAGCCAAAATTATTGATAAATTCCAGCCTGTTCACCACAAGGGAGCCTGACCAATTGCAACACCACACTGCCTGACCTGGGTCCCACCTTACCTAAGGCCAATCATGCCCACTTCCCCTGACTGGCCTCTGGGCTGCTGTCAATCCTCTGACTGGCCTTTGTGTGACTACCCAGGTCACCACCTGCCATACAGCTTATGTTCCCCCATGTGCAAGCTCACCCTGCTGTGCAGCTTGTGGTTCTACACCGTCTGGAGTATAGTGTTGCTATACAGCTGGGTGGGTTGGGCTTTTGCAATTCAAGCAGTTAGTTCTGCCTCACCTTTTAGACACCAACCTGACTTAGCCTAGTTCCTGCCCTTCCAATCCTGCTTGACCTTTTTTCCTGCCATTGCTCCCCAAACTCATAGTCTCACCACTCCCCTCCTAGGTACTTCCCCGGCGCTGGTGGCCATGAGACCAAAGCAATTTAGATAGCCTCCAAACAACGCTGGAAAGCCTTCTCTACAATTCCATTCTAGGGTCCCTCTTATGGCTCTTACGTTGGAGCTTCCCTCGTTGCTTTTTATTATTAGGGGGATGACAAAAGCAAGTTGGTGAACTTTACATTATTTTCCATTTTGATACACTCAAAGAATGCAATTCATCCAAGTGAAGACAAGCCCTGTATGAAGTCTCTACCCCCTCTTTTGCTAGCCTACAAACAATAGGAGGGGAGATAGAAGAGAGTAAGGGTCCTATTACACGGCCCGATATGTACCATGTAAATGAGCGCTGATCAACGGGACAGCTTGTTGATCAACCCCCTTTTCTCCATTCACAAGGATCAATTCTTGATTATGTACAGGGAAGAGCGATCGTCAGTACGATTGCTCGTCCCCATACATTTCCATTTTGTCGGAAGCACATCTCTCTGTTTACACGGTAAGTGCTACCGAATAAGATAATATTTAAGGATCAGTTACTAGTTTTGCAATGGTCAATCTACTACCTAATATCATAGGCGCTGTCACATTGATGATGTTAGTGTAAATTGTTTCACACTTTTTTTTCAAAGTTTGGAGTCTTTTTCTTAATATGCAAATTAGGCTATACTTGCTAAAGGGTTGGTAATGCTGCTCTTTCGCTGTCCAATCAGCATCATACAGCTTCTCCCCTTCCCTGCACAGCGTGATCTCGAGATCACACTGTGTTTACACTTCTGGCCGCAGGTCCTTCACCACATCGCCTCAGTGCTTATCCCTGAAGACGGTCTCTACATCAACTCCAGCCGCACCAGGACTACTCCTTGGAACTAGTGGATAGGTGATAAATAATTCTATCAGGAATAACCCTTTAATTATTGTACAAGTTCTGCAATTTGTTTAACCCATACCTGCCAAGGACATATATTATACGTCCTGGCAGGAAGACACTTCAGTAGCCAAGTACTTATCTGATACGTCCTTGCTACTAATGGCTGTAACTCAGGCTGGACAATAGCTAGAGCTGTGATCCAGGACTTGTTAGGAAGCCAAGATGGGGGAGAAGCGGGGGAATAGGTAAGCATTGTGCAGAGAGAGGGGGAGAATATGTGATCCTCCTCCTGTCCCTGTTTGACTGTAGATGACCTCAGGGGGGTAACATGAACTTTTCTTAATGTTATCATCCCCCTTATCAACCAGAGAGCATACTTGCGCTCTGATTTTCACATATGGGGGTCTTTTTTTCAGGAAAGGAGTGAGAAGATGAGCAGTAGCTCACCTAATCAGCTCTCCGTGCCTAATCAGGTCGTTTATTGACAATTACCAGTGCCCAGATTGCGGCGTCAAATAAGTTGCACCAAGCTCTTGCAATGCACACAAACATCAATAAAGTATCCTATCTGTATCCAATCTGTTGCATAAAATCCCATTAAAAACGCTACACTCATAGCAATAACGATTACTCCTAGGCCAGGTTCACACGTAGCATAAAACTGCAGATTTTCCTCAACGGATTTAATTGTGGAAAATCTGCAGCATATTACAGTAGTAGCAAAGTGGATGAGAGTTGAACAAATCTCATCCACATGCTGCGTAAAAAAACTTGCAGAAAAAATGTTTATAAATTGACCTGCGGTGCGTTTTTTTTAAAATCCGCAGCATGTCAATCTATGTTGCGGAATTGCTGCTTTTCTGTTGCGGGTTTTCGCTATTGAATTCAATGGGGAGGTAAAACTCGCAACAAATAGCAGATGTTGCGATTTTTGCGGCAAAAAATCTGCGATTCCACTGCAAAAATCGCAACTCAGCTTGGCCTCTGGGGATGACGTTTGATCTCATGTGACTGCTGCAGCCAATCACCGGCTGCAGCGGTCATATTGGAGGAAATGTCATCCCAGGAGGCCGGGCTGCAGAAGGTCAGAGGGATGCGTCGCTGTGGTTATGGTCGGGGTAATAATGAACGTTTTGTTTATTTTACTAGCGTTGCTTTCCACAGCGGATATTCCGCATGAAAAAGTCAACACAACGTAAGGCAACAGGGCCTTAAGGCCTTATTATTTGAGTGGTATGCTCCTGTGTTTCCCCCTCTACCACCCCTTTTATAGAGGTTTCCTGGTACTTACCTTTTCTCTGAGTTTATTGGCCTAGGTTGTTACCAGGTAGAATACTGGATTCTTCTGGAATCTGCGCAAGGCAAGCTGTGGATCATCTTGATTGGCCAGCAGCAGTTTTCGGCAGGAAGGCTTCTTTTATAAAAAACTGAGCTTCAGTTGAACAGGTGCCAGTCTGACTGGAAGAGGTTGTCGCTCATTTAAATATAGGTATTAATAAAAAAAAATACATTTGAATTGGACTATTTGGCTTGAGTCTTCTGACTAAGCCCTTTTGGTTTATGAATTTAATTATTTATTTATGTTTGTTTGGTAACCCTTAAAGTGTAGCTAAACGTTTGACAAACTTCTGACATGTCAGAAGTTTGGATTGGTGGGGGTCCGAGCACTGAGACCCACACCAATCGCTAGAATGAAGCAGCTGAAGTGCTCGTGTGAGCGCTCATCTGCTTAGTGTCTGTTCGGCTATTTCCGGAAATAAATGTATCTGTGTAAGGACTAAAGTCTATGAGCGCTCACACGAGCACTTCAGCTGCTTCGTTCTAGAGATTAGTGGGGGTCTCAGTGCTCGGACCCCCACTAATCCAAACTTCTGACATGTCTCTATGACATGTCAGAAGTTTGTCAAACGCTTAGCTACACTTTAATGTGTAAGTCCTATTTCAAAATATATAAAGAGAGGCCTTGATTGCTGTAAATCTGCCATGTACGGTCAATCTTCAGCGAGATAAATACATCAGCAGCACAAATCTCTCTCCTATCCTAGTATTTGCTACAATGTATCATGCACACGACCCTAAGGATTTTTACTGTCTGCAAATACGGTTCCACAAATACGGATGCACATCCGTAGCTATCCTCAGTTGACTTCACATAGACTTCTATCCATGCCGTAATTGCGTACAAGTATAGGCCATGTTCTATATTTTGCAGATTATTTCTACAGCCCGGACACACATCGTAAATATACGTAAGGGTGTCCATGGCCTATAGAAATTAATGGGTCCGCTATTTCATCTGTATTTACCTGATCTGTAATTACGGATGAAAACTACGGTCTTGTGCATGGGGCAGTCGAGTCACAATATTATGACCACCTCCTACTTTCGACGTCGGCAGCGCGTACCCCATGAAGGAAGTGATGTGTCGTGGGCTGGCTTGGTGGGTATATAAGGTGTGTGATAGGTTGTCTGAACACATAACACTCGTTGTTGCCATGGTTAAAAGGGGCGATTTATCAGAGTTGCAAAAAAGCATATTTTCTTGCCTGTTAAAATACTGTTTACTACGTTGTTCTTGTTCAGCTGCTGCCCAGTTAGGAGACACATGCTCTGACTGTCTTTGTGGAAGTGGTAAGATTTATTGCAGATTTCTCATGTTTTTCAGCTGCCTCCTTGGAACCAGGGGCCATGTGCTAGGAATGTATTTCACAATACTGTTGGGGAATATCTCTAAGGCCGGGTTCCCACTTAGCGTAAACGCTGCGGAATTTCCGCAACGGAATGTCAATTAATGCAGCGTTTTAGATCATTTTTCATTATGGGATTTCCCCATTGAATTCAATGGGGATGCAAAACCCACAACAAAAACCCAAGCGTTGCAACATTTGCGGCGCAATCGCTGCGTTTTCGCCGCAAAAATCCCAAAACTGGAAGAAAAAACAAAAACATACTTACCCAGAACGCCCTCCTTCTTCCTGCAGTCTGGCCTCCCGGGATGACGCTGACCTCCCGGGGTAGGTTTGAACGGCTTTCTTTCCCAGCGGAGTTTCGAGATTTTTCGGACGTAATGTCCAGGTCGCACATGCTGCGTGATTTTTACGCAGTGTATCCGTCTCGTGGGATCCTGGCCGAAAGAGCAGAAGACACAGCAAGGCTCTGTTCACATCTGCGCCCTGGCTTCTATTTATACAGAAACCAGGACACAGCGCTTTTCTTCCCGTCAAATCTGACAGAATCTGTGACGGAGGCTCCCATCAGAATGTAAACAGAGCCTAACAAAGCCATGGGCAAAGGGATAACATATCATTATTACCTAAATACTTGCGTTATCTCTTCATTTTATAGTTATTTCAGCCAGATCTATGTAAGTCGGAATATAGAATGAATGACATTCCAGCTGTTTTTGCCATTTTATCATGAAGAATTTGGAGACATTGAGGTTACTAAGTAGCATATAACTTTATAATACAATACTTTTCCAATGATAGATTCATTGACATCTGTGCTTAGTAATTGCATAAAATAAACTCAAATAACATTTACAATACTTCATTTTTTCCTCTCATATATACTTGCATAATACTGGTAAGATCGCGCCTGTGAATGTCTGATTTGCTGGCATCCCAAGATGGATGTAGTACAGTATGTAACTTGGACTTGATCCCATCCTGTAAAATAATTCAATTAGAGAAATAGTTTCCTAGGCACCAAAGCAGTTCTCTCTGCTGGGCAGTGCGGTATTCCCTAGTTCCAGCGATGTCCTCTGCTGTCATCTCTCCATACTTTAATACTGTAGGGTCTTTGTTCAAACAGCACATGAACCCGTAGGCAGCTAAGCTCTGATTTCAAGGTTTCAATTAAAAAAAAGAAAAATCGCTTAATAACATTATGTTTTTGTGAAGTAAGTAAAGATTAGGTTTCAGAGAACAAATCTGGATTTGCTCTTAAGAAATACCTTAGTTTTAACCTCTGTGTTTCTGGGCGAAAAAACTAAAAGAATTATTTTCACTCTTTGATAAGGTTCATTCTAAAAAAGATATATCAAACATTTCAAGTGTGTATAAAAACCTATTATGTGTATCCTAATACAAAATCCAATTTGAAAAGTGGACATATAAGGAACAGACATTCTTATTTATTTTCATATTTATCACTAATGTTTCTGGAAGGCGTTATGCACATTTAATATCTGTTATTTATAATATTATAAATCTGTTATTTATATAATATCTTGTTATTATAGTACAATGTCTCCCAGCTCATGATAAATGTTTCAATTATTATTTCTATTTTTTTGTATAAAACAGTAGTACATGTGATATCTTATTTTAATATATTTTATTAGGGAAAAGTGGCATGTCAACCACTAAAACCACAGAAAATTTGTCAATCAGTAAAAAGTATGTCTTCAGATACACAGTTAAGCCAAGTTCAGACTTGCAGAATTTTTCCGCTGCAAATGTTGGTGCAGATTTGGGCAATTACGCAACGAATCTGCACCAACATTTGCATATTTGAGAGGTAATTCAGACGTTGCAGATATCACAGCGGATTTGCCACAGATTTCAGTTTTTGCATTGCAAAGGCTGAAATCCAAAGTGGAATTCCGCTTCTTCTCCACAATAGAATGAGCATGCTGCAGAGGGAAAAATCTGCACTGCAGGCTAATTTATGAACAGTTATTTTCTACAACGTCTGTACTAAGTTTCCTAAAAATGTATAGAAACAAATGTAAAAAATGTCTGCTGCAGAATTCCAATGTAGACTGTCCGCAGCGGAATTCAACGGCAATTCCGCCACGTCTGAATGTGCCCTTAGGGTATGTTCACACGGGCTATTTTCAGCCATTTTTAGGGCCATAAACATCCCAAAAAACGGCTGAAAAATCGGAAGCAGAATGCCTACAAACATCTGCCCATTGACTTCAATGGGAAATACGGCATTTTGTACTGACGGGGCGTTTTTTTACGCCTCACTTTTGAAAAACTGCATGTAAAAAAACGCCCCGTAAAAAGAAGTGCATGTCACTTCTTGAGCCGTTTTTCATTGACTCAATAAAAAAACAGCTCCAAAAACGGCCGTAAAAAACACTAGTTTGATTAAAAAACAGCTGAGAATCGAGAGCTGTTTCCCCTTGAAAACAACTCCGTATTTTCAGCCGTATTTTCTTAACCGTGTGAACATACCTTTAACTGAACACCAGGAGAGGGCGAGAGGAGGGAGGATGAAGTAGCAATATATTCTCTTTGCCTTAGATCCTGCCTGTGTATATGAGACTCATGCTGTGAGATGGGTTGAGGAGCATCAGGTGGCTGATTGGTCAGAACACACAGCACAGCTGTGCTGGAGTGGGAAGGAAAAGATCCCCAAAAAAAGCCAGGTTGCACATCTGTGACTAATATGCCACATCCCGTCAGGACAAAAGGACAAAATGTGTCACAATATGGTGAATGCCAAGTGCAATGGTTTCAGAAAACCCCTCCACTAGTTTTCTACTGGCACAGTATTAAATCTGCTAATTGTTTGTAGTTTTATAGGAGTATTTGCAAAGATAATGGGGGGGGGGGGATTTATCAACCTTTCCACACCAGTTTTCTGGCATAGAAAACTTGCAAAAGGGCAAAAAATGTTTGCCATTTTTACGCCACTCTCGCCACTTTTCTGTAGGGAGGCATGCCTTCACAAAAAGGATGGGGCCACAGCAGCCCAACACATTTATTAGTGGAAATCTACGCCAGCTAACAGCTGGTATAGATTTTACTCTGTGGGGCGTAGCAACGTAGAGGCCCACGCTGGGCCCCATACCCTGCCCCTGATCAGGCTACCCCCCCCCCCAACGGACAATTAAAAGAAAAAACAATAAAATAAGAAAACAAAAAGAATGCTCATCTCACTGCTCCTCTTCTACCCCTGGGTCTCCTCAGCATGACGCAATTTACACAACTCACTGACACGGAGAAGCGTTGGGACGCTGTATGCGACCGAGCACTGATGACGTAAGTGTTGTGTCACATATAAAGCCCTGACACTGCTCGGTGTCAGGACCTTGTATGAGCCGTGCTGGAATGCTAAAGGGACTAGGAGGATGAGTATGTGTTTTTTTTCTATTTCATGGCCGATAGGGGGAATAGATGGCGCATGGCGGCAGTTTTTGTGGTGCAGGATTGGCCGGAAGAAGCAACACATTTACATAGAGGTGTTCCTCTCTTAATAAATGTGCTGCATCTTACTCCAACTTTCTTTCTATTAAACTGGTGTATAAAACGCCAGTCTTAATAAATTCCCCCAATACATGGTCACTTAAACCAACCTAGATAAGGTAGTTGACTACTACCAGCCTCCTTCAGGGAGACCCCTACTGGTTCCGTGTTAGTACGGATCCAAATTACAGTTCTAATGGAGTTACCATAAAAAAAAACAGAGCGTACTCCATCGGAAGATATTTATCATATCATATTCTCCTCCTAGAAGCATTACTATTTGGCAAGTAATACAGAACACAAAATGTGAATATACGATGTGCAATACTGTTCTGTATTGTGTGCCCTATCCTTATTCATATTGTGCACGGTTTCTTTTTTTCTCTGAATGCACTAAGCAATGAAAGTTCTCATTCTCTTTGCCATGACTATATCCAGAGATATGTAAGTCCAATTTCTCATGCGGTTTTCTCAGTGATAAAAAGGCCAATTAAAACACCCAATTACAGTATAGTTATACAGTAAAGCTAAATACAAGTTCCTGGATGATGGTATGCCAATCAGAATGAAAACCTTCATTGTTTATGTAGCTGACTGGTGACTGATGCACTATAGAAACATGTTTTTTACTATAAGTAATTTTTCCTTTCTTTTAATAACTAAGGCCCCATGCATACGACCGTAAAAAATCTCCGTAATTGCGGATTGTAATACGGTCCGCAATTACGGACCCGCCCGGTACTATTGGCCACGGACACCTTTCCGTATCGCTACGGATAGGTGTCCGTGCCGGGAATTATGGAGCATGTCCTACTTTTCGTTTTTTACGGGCTGTGCTCCCATACTTTGCATGATGCCTTAATTAGGGTTTTGTGTTTTTTTTTAATTTCAATAAAATACTTTTTATGTCCTTGTATTTTTTGAAACTTTATTACTTCTGCCTTATTAATAGCCGCTGGTGGAGCTTAATGTTGGCCGATGCAGAGGCTAACACTAACCCCCATTATTACCCCAGTACTCACCGCCACTAGGTGTACTGGGAAGAGCTGGGTACGATCCAGTATCCGGCCATCTGTCGTGATGGTTTGGCACTGGGTACCCGCAGGCTGTTATTAGTAAGCTGGGAAAGGCCAAAAACAGTGTCCCTTCCCACCCTGGTAATGCTAGGCTGCTGCTGCTGTGTTGTATCTGGCTGGCCCTGAAGGCCAGGTGCTAGCGACGCCCCTGATAGCGGACAAGATTAAGACATGTATTACTCAGGAATACCTAGAGAAACGCACGTCGAGGCGCAGTACATTCGCTCTAACTAAACCTTTTTAAAAGACAAGTAAGTTACATTGTTATTGATATATATCCACAGTTAAAAATTACTATTTAACTATGCCTAGTATATGATGCTATATCATTCTACTGATACATAATATCGTCTTTGCAGCCTATAGAGTATTTACTGTTTGCAAGTGTTTTATTTTTTCATTGCATACTCAAATGGTCTGTGCTACATACCCAGCCACAACGCCCTGATTTCCTCTTATACATACATCTGTGCATCCATCAGGATTTCTTCATGTTATGGACTATTTCCTATGTATACTTACCCAAGTCTATTTAATATAGCGATGTATTTTGTTGATACCATTGTTCTTTGATACATTCTGCTTATATGCTTATTTACATTGTATGTAACATTCATGTTTCTGTTTTTACAAAAATATTTAATTAAATAAAAGATTTATATTTTATGTATTCTTTTGGTCTTCAGGCTCCTAATTTATTCGCTGTTTGGTTTAATGTTTTTTATATTTTGCAGATCATTTCTACGACACGGATACACCTCCGTAAATATACGCAAAGGAAATGAATGAGTCCGCAATTTCATCTGTAATTACAGATCCGTAATTATGGATGAAAACTATGGTCGTGTGCATGTGGCCTAAGGCCCTTACAGTGCAATTGGTTGAAAATATACTGAGACATTGTTGTCTTTCTAAAGTTATAAATGAAATGGATAGGTTCTACATAAGATATAGGTACAACTTGAAATTAAATTGTCCCATATTGGAGGGTTAAACCCCTTATTGAATAAATACATTTAATGGGACACTCCAGCCAAAACTAAACTTTCCCATCTATACCATTATTGTATTCCATGTGTTAGTCTCTCTCCTGTTATTTTTCTTTCTATCTCTATATATCAGACTGGGATGGTTGCTTAGCATCAGTGTGAATCAGGCTCGGTGACACGCTTTCTCTACTTGATTCTATGGAGATCTATGTGTCACCCATCACAGACTTGAGCAGTTCCTGTACCACACTAGTTTTGCACAGGTGGGGGGGGGGGGACGGACTTCTAACACCTGCTACCGCTGATACTTAGAGAGGTTCCTGCCACACAGGTATAAGGGTATGTGCACACACACTAATTACGTCCGTAATTGACGGACGTATTTCGGCCGCAAGTACCGGACCGAACACAGTGCAGGGTGCCGGGCTCCTAGCATCATAGTTATGTACGATGCTAGGAGTTCCTGCCTCTCCGTGGAACTGCTGTCCCGTACTGAAAACATGATTACAGTACGGGACAGTTGTCCTGCAGCGAGGCAGGGACTCCTAGCATCGTACATAAGTATGATGCTAGGAGCCCAGCTCCCTGCACTGTGTTCGGTCCGGGACTTGCGGCCGAAATACGTCCGTCAATTACGGATGTAATTAGTGTGTGTGCACATACCCTAACGTAGAAGAATATAGTGCAGGCTCCGTGTCTGTATATTTATGGGTTCTCAGCTTATTTAGGAGAAAATAGAGAGAATGATAATCCGTGTCCCCCAACATTCAGCATTAGTATGGTCTTTAGCTGGTCATGTGGTGCTGTGCTGAAGCATCATGGGATTGATAGCAAAGCAGAGAGGAAGAGAAAGCTGGGAAATCTAAGAATCAAGATGGAGGCTTTTTTGAAGACAAGGCAGCAGTTCAATAAGTAAGTACAGAATACATAAAAGAAGTGTAGAGCATCGTATACAGTGAGGTGGGGAATGCAGACATGGAAAGTTGTATTTCCACCAGATGTCTTCTTTAAAATGCCACATTAAAAAAACAAAAAACTACTAAAATACTTTACCAATCAGTGATCAGTTCGATCATAGTACTCTTACATGGACCAAGCTAAAATCATTACCACTTAATAAAAAAAAATATCAAATATCACACGTGCTGAATTTTCCTACAGTAGGCTTGACAAGGGTGGATGTCTGGTATTTGGCATTCTCTTACTTGCTTAAATTTAATCTGAAAAGAAGCATTTTTTGTGAATGTTTTTAAGCGCTATACAAACACATTTGTTTGTTCAGTGATAGAAGTCTCCATCAGAAGGACAAACACTCACTTTTAAAAAAAACAGTGCAACTATAAACTGGATAATACAGTAAACTACAGTGTTATTTTAAGAAGGAAGCGAGCTGTATTAACAATAATACCCAATGATCCAATCTTAATACAGAGCAAACAAAATGACAAGTAGTAGAAAACAAATATTTTTTTTTATAACAAATAACTGTATATATTGTGCCATATAGTTCTTATTGTCCTGTTTGATTGTTACTACTCTGGCTATAGCTGAAATTCTATATGCATGGTATATCTTCTCATGAATGTTTCATTAAATACATAATGCAAACAGGAACAAATTAGGGGGCAACTTTGAATTTTCAACCTGAAGCAGAAAACCAGCCTAGAAGATCTGTACTGTATGTGCAAAATCATTCTTTATTTGCTCCGGCCAGGGGCGTAACTAGCAAAGACTGGGCCCCATAGCAAACTTTTGACTGGGGCCCCCCCCCTCTGCTGGGTATCACACAACCCCCCCCCCTTGTAGATAGTGCCTCCCTATAGATTCCACCACACAGCGCCCCCCTATAGATAGCACCATACACAGCCCCCCTGTAGATAACGCCATACAGCCCCCCTGTAGATAACGCCATACAGAACCCCTCTGTAGATAACGCCATACAGCCCTCTCTGTAGATAACGCCATACAGACCCCCTCTGTAGATAACACAATACAGACCCCCTCTGTAGATAACACCATATAGCCTCCCCCCCCCCAAAAAAAAACGGCCTATAGTGTGTCCTACAAAAGACATGTATCCCCTCTCCACAGGATATCCACAGGATAGGGGATACATATGTGATCGCTGGCAGCGATAAGGAGAACGGGGGACCGAAAGTCCCCCGAAGTTCTCCATGACGAACCTCGGACTTCCGGCGTCTGCGCAATAAAAAAAGGAGCGCTGGTCACGCATGCGCACAAGCGCGACCAGTGCGCAAGTCATTTCCATGGAGCTGCCGACACAGACCCCGGAAGTCCGAGGTTTGTCATGGAGAACTTAGGGGGGACTTTCGGTCCCCCGTTCTCCTCATCGCTGGGCGTCCCAGCGATCCCACATGTATCCCCTATCCTGTGGATCGGGATGCATGTCTTTTGTAGGAACAACCCCTTCAGTGGCGTTGCGCTGTAGCAGCCATAGCGGGTGCTAGCGGAGCCCGCGGCCATGGGATGGGGCCGTGCCGGCGGGTGGCACGGGCCCCCTCATGCTGCAGGCCCCGTAGAAGTCGCTACGGCTGCTATAGCGGTAGTTATGCCACTGCGTATAGGTTTGTACGGCGTAAAACTACAGCTCCCAGCATGGCCGGAACAATGGTAACGATATGCTGGGAGATGCGGTTTCACAAAAAAAATCATACCACCATCATCTCGCTGCAGATCATACAGTGACTACAATACTGATTAGAGGCAGAATAAACATTTACATTAAGTGACTCACCGGTGACGTCTCAGATTCTAGTTCTTTTCTTCTCCCTCCGGTTCAGACATCTATGATGGATTTCTCCCGGCCATGACCCATTTCTGCAGTTTTCCGTTTAGATGTCTTCAGCTTCTCACTTTTAAAACATTTCTGCACCTATAAACAAAGTTAAAATTCTCAACACATCTAAATATAACTGTCACACACACACACACACACACACACACACACACACATACACACACACACACACACACACACACACCGTGCCCCCTGTAGATAGTGACCTACATAGAAGCCCCTGTAGATAGTGCCCACATATGGACTTCAGAGCTGCAAGGCAATAGTGCTAACCACTGAGCCACCGTGCTGCTCTACATATAGCTTCCCCTATAGTTAGTGCTCCACGTATAGCCCACCTCTGTAGATAGTGTCTCACATATAGCTCCCCCTGTATATAGTGTCCCACATATAGCCCACCCCTGTAGACTGTACACTACATATAGACCCCCCTGTAGATAGTGGCCCACATCCCCACATACAGACCTCCCCTGTAGCTAGTGCCCCACATATAGACCCCCCCTGTATATAGTGCCCCACATATAGACCCCGCCTGTATATAGTGGCCCACATATAGACCCCCCTGTATATAATGGCCCACATATAGAGCCCCCTGTATATATAGTGGCCCACACCCCCACATATAGACCCCCCTGTAGCTACTGCCCCACATATAGACCCCACTGTAGCTACTGCCTCACATATAGACCCCCCTGTATATAATGGCCCACATATAGAGCCCCCTGTATATAGTGGCCCACACCCCCACATATAGACCCCCCTGTAGCTACTGCCCCACATATAGACCCCCCTGTAGCTACTGCCCCACATATAGACCCCCCTATATATAATAGCCCACATAAAGACGACCCCCCCTGTAGATAGACCCCCCCACTATAGATAATGCCATTCACATTCTTATGAGGAAAAAAATATATAAACTTGACATACTCACATGATCCCGTTCCCACGCTGTTCACTGGCGATGCAGACATGCTCTCTTTTGAGCATGTCTGCAGGAGCTGAACGAGCGTCCTCCAATGATGCTGATTGGCGGGGCAGAATGACTTGCCCCGCCAATCAGCACCTTCCAAGCATGGAAGCGGCGCGATGATGTCATCGCGCCGCTAGCCAATCAGTGTCATTGTAAGGCACTGGATGGTCAGGCACGGAACATGCCCGGCCATTCAGTGCTAATACATGTATTTGGCTGCCGCTAGCACTGGGGCCCCCTCCGGTGATAGCGACACCTACAGGCATGAGAGGGCCTGTGTAAGGCTCGGCGGCGCGGGCCCCGCAGTAGCGGCGCTACCGCTGTAGCAGCCATAACGGCTGCTAGCGGCGCCACCGGGCATTTGGGTGGGCGTGTCGGCTGGCGGCACGGGCCCCCTCAAGCCCCGGGCCCCGTAGCAGCCGCTACGGCTGCTACCGCGGTAGTTACGCCACTGGCTCCGGCCTTTATACATCTCCTATAATGTGTGGGCAGTCACACTCTGACCTACATTTCCTACATAGTTGCAGTTATCACACTAAAATAATACAGTTGTTCTATACGGTACACTTCTAGACCTAATATCTGCCGTTGAAAAAATAAGAACTACCAAAGTGATGATGCACTTTTGGACAAAACATCCTACAAATTAGAGGAGTAGACCATCCCTGTCATCATACCAGGCTACAGACAAAAGTCAACATATTATAAAAGATGATCCAATAGGTAGAACCCACAAGAAAAATAGTAGAGTATGGAACCAGAAATGCAACAGAACTGCAACTTTAACCCCTTCCTGCACCTTGGCGTAAATGAACGCCCAGACGAGCAGTAACCGCGCACCTGGGCATACAGTTACGTCCGTGCTTTAACAGTTAACCGCCGCGCGGTGCTACAACGCAACTGTGCAGGTTGTCTGCCCTGATCTCCCCATTGCCGATCAGCGGCCCGTCTACGCAGAAATCGGCAATTAACCCCTTCGATGCGGCGGTCAATTGCGATCGCCACATTGAAGAGGTTTAGAGCAGATCGGCAGCCCCCCACATGCAGCGGGGGCTGGCGATCCTTGTCACGGCAATGGCCTCCGGGCTACGTAGGTAGTGTAATGTGTTCTAGCAGAGATCAGAGCTGCAAGTCTAAGTACCCCCTAGTGGGACAAGTAAAAAAAGATAATAAAAATGTTTTAAAAAGTGTAAAAATAAAAGTTATAAGTGACATAAACAAAAAAAATGCTTTTTTTTCCTATAATAAGTCTTTTATTATAGGAAAAAAATTAACACGTTAAAAAAAGTACACATATTTGGTATCATCGCGTTCGTAATGACCTCAACTGTAAAACTATAAAATTAATTTTCCCGCACAGTGAACACAGCAAATAAATTAAGTAAAAAAACAATGCCAAAATCACTATTTTTTGGTCACCACTCCTCGCAAAATACACAATAAAAAGTGATCAAAAAGTTGCATGTACCAATAAAAACTACAAACCGTCCCGCAAAAAACAAGCCCTTACACAGCTTTTTTGACTGAAAAATAAAAAAGTTATGGCTCTCAGAATATGGTGACACAAAAAATTATTTATTTTATAAACAAGTGATTTTATTGCACAAACGCTGCAAAACATAAAACAATTATATACATATGATATCGACGTAATCGTGCCGACCCGCAAAATAAAGTAAAATGGTCATTTATAGGCCAGGGTAAACAACATAAAAAATAAAAATAAAAAAACATTGTCAGAATTGATGGTTTTTGGTCACCTGGCTTGCCGAAAAATGGAATAAAAAGTGATCAAAAAAATTGCATGTACCCCAAAATGGTACCAGTGAAAACTACAGATTGTCCCGCAACAAATAAGCCTTCACACAGCTCCGGTGGAGAAAAAATAAAAAAGTTCTGGCTCTCAGAATATGGCGATGCAAAACGTGCAGTGTTCCAAAAGCGGATAAGATCGGGCACCATTTATCAGTGCAACTCCAGCCACACATCTGCAGATTATTATTTATTTACCCCATTATTATACCCTCTTATTATTCCCTGATGTTCTCCACGCAGATTACATATGCCACCACATTATAAACTGAAATACCATTAAAACGCCAAACAGAAGTAACAAACTAAATCTGCGCGCCAAATGCCGCTTCCTCCATTCTGAGCCCTACAGCGTGCCCAAACCGCAGTTTACGTCCACTGACACTGATATGTCAACGCCATACCTGGGAGAACCCGGTTAATATTTTATGAGGTATTTGTCTTCAGTGACACAAACTGGGCATAACATATAGTGAACTAAAATGGCATATCAGTGGAAAATTTAAATTTTTACTCTGCACCTTCCGCTGCGCATTAAACCCTTCGCGCACCACAACATGGGGGGGGGGGGGTGATGTATGGAGCAGGCTCACGTGAAAAATAAAGAATTTAAAACTGCAAAATCGCTGTTTTTTGGTCACCTTGGCTCTACCAAAAAATGTAATAAAAAGTGCTCAAAAATTTGTATGTACCAAAAAATGGTACCGCTCGTCCCGCAAAAAATAAGCACTCACACCACTCTATTGACGGAAAAATAAAAACGTTATGGCTCTTGGAAAGCGGGGAGGGAAAAACTAAAAAGGAAAAGAAAGAAATGGTTCAGTCCGGAAAGGGTTAATTACTTTCTAATGAAAAACCATTTATGACCACATGTGGGGTGTAGCCGTACTCGGCAGAAATTGCTTTACAAATGTTGGGGTGCTTTTTCCTCCTTTATCCTTTGTGAAATTGAAAAAATGCAACATTTTAGTGGAAGAAATTTTGATATTCATTTTCACGGCCTAATTCTAATAAATCCTGGAAAAGACTTGTGGGATCTAAATGCCCACTATACCCCTAGAAAGATTCTTTAAGTGGTGTAATTTCCAAAATGGGGTCACTTTTGGGGGGTTTCCACTGTTTCGGCCTCTCAGGGGCTTTGCAAATGCAACGTGGCGCCCAAAAACCATTTCAGCTAAATTTGAGCTCCAAAAGCCAAATAGCACTCCTTCCTTTCTAAGCCCCGTTGTGGGTCCAAACAGCAGTTTGGCTACCTTTTTTCAGAAAAAAAGTAGATTTTTACCTTTACAGAATAATTCCAATGAATTCAGCAAAACAACTGTGGCGTCAAAATGCTAACTTTACCCCTAGAGAAATTCCTTGATGATTGTAGTTTCCAAAATAGGGTCACTTTTGGGGGGGTTTCCACTATTTTGTTCCCTGCAGTGCATTGCAAACGCGACACAGCACTGAAAACTATTCCAGCAAAATCAGAAATCCAAATGGTGCTCCTTCCCTTCTGAGTGGGTCCAAACAGTAGTTTATTACCACATATAAATCGCTATAATCGGGAGAAATTGCTTTACATATGTTGGGGTGTTTTTTGTAAAAATGAAAAATCTTTAAGTTTTTTCAGAAAAAAAGTAGATTTTCATCTTCACATACTAATTCAAATAAATTTAGCAAAAAAATTGTGGGTTCAAAATGCTAACTATACCCCCAGATAAATTCCTTGAAGGGTGTAGTTTCCAAAATGGGGTCACTTTTGGGGGGTCTTTACTGCTTTGGAACCACAAGACCTCTTCAAACCTGACATGGTGCCTAAAATATATTCTAAAAAAAGGAGGCCCAAAAATCCTCTAGGTACTCCTTTACTTCTGAGGCCAGTGTTTCAGTCCATTACCGCACTAGGACCACATGTGGGATATTTCTAAAAACTGCAGAATCTCGGCAATAAATATTGAGTTGCATTTCTCGGGTAAAACTTTCTGTGGTATAGAAAAAAATGCATTACGAATGAATTTTGGCAAAAAAATATGAAATTTGTAAATTTCACCTCTACATTGCTTTAATTCCTGTGAAACGCCCAAAGGGTTAAAACACTTTCTGAATGCTGTTTTGAATACTTTGAGGGGTGCAGTTTTCAAAGTGATTTATGGGGACTTTCTAATATATAAGGCCCTCAAAGCCACTTCACATCTGAACTGGCCCCTGTAAAAATAGCCTTTTGAAATTTTCTTGAAAATATGAGAAATTGCTGCTAAAGTTCTAAGCCTTGTAACATCCTAGAAAAATAAAAGAATGTTCAAAAAACTATGCAAACATAAAGTAGACATATGGGAAATGTAAACTAGTAACTATTTTGTGTGGTATTACTAACTCTTTTACAAGCAGATACATTTAAACTTAGAAAAATGCACATTTTTGCAAATTTTCTCCAAATCTTGGTGTTTTTTACAAATAAATATTGAATTTATCGACCAAATTTTTTCACTAACATAAAGTACAATATGTCACGAGAAAACAATCTCAGAATCACTTGGATAGGTAAAAGCATTCCCAAGTTATTACCACATGAAGTGACACGTCAGATTTGAAAAATCATCTTCGTCCTCAAGGCCAAAACAGGCTCAGTCCTGAAGGGGTTAAAGTATCTATAGTATTTCTATGTCCTAATAAACAGAATGAAGCCACTCACTTATATAACAATGTCTGGTTACAATCATCATTGGATTACTTCTATTAATAAATGCAATCATGAAATTGTGGAAAAAATAGGAGGAATTAAATATGCTCATATTCACAAGACTTCTTTTTGTTTTTTTAAAGGGAATCTGTCCCAAGGTTTATGCTGCCCCACCTGAGGGCATTATAAAGTAGTGACAGAGACCCTCATTTGAGCGGTGTGTCTTTACTTTTTTTCTTGCAGTAGCTTTCACATAACTACTGTTTATCAACGTGCTCCCCCCCCCCCCGCTCTCCTGCCGCAGATTGACAGCTTTTTCCTTATACTGTGCATAGGGAGAAAGCTGTCAATCAGCAACGTGTGGGCAGACGTAGCTGGCAGCTCATGAATATCGAGGTCTCCTAAGCGCCTGCACATCATTGATAGGACTCCTGGCTAAGCTTGCGCTGCAGCTGATAAACAGCGATTTTATGAAAACGACTGCAAGCAAACGTAAGAGACACACCTCGCTATAATCAGGGTGTCTGTCACTGCTCTATGCCACCATCAGTAAGGGCAGCATAAACCTGGTGACAGATTCCCTTTAACATCAAATCTTATGCCAGTGTACCTTCATCTATTGCACACTTTATGCTACCACCAAAGTAATTTAGTAACAGCTGAGAGCTAATACTTGTTTTATCTTAGGCTGGATCAAATACCCATCAGGATGCAATGCTGCTTGCCAACACTGCAGCCTCAGGGTATGTTCACACGCAGTGACCAAAAACGTCTGAAAATACGGAGCTGTTTTCAGGCGAAAACAGCTCCTGATTTTCAGACGTTTTTGTAGCAACTCGTGTTTTTCGCGGCGTATTTTACGGCCGTTATTGGAGCTGTTTTTCAATGGAGTCAATGAAAAACAGCTCCAAAAAGTCCCAAGAAGTGACATGCACTTCTTTTTCGCAGGCGTCTTTTTACGTGCCGTATTTTGACAGCAACGCGTAAAATTACACCTCGTGGGAACAAAATACTGTAAAACCCATTGCAAGCAAGGGGCAGATGTTTGCAGGCGTATTAGGGGCGTTTTTTTCAGGCGTAATTCGAGGTGTAAAACGCCCGAATTACGTCTGAAACCACTGCGTGTGAACATACCCTCACTGCGACCATCCATTGCTGTTTATACTAAATCCCAGTCTGGACTAACTAAATCAACAGGCAGATTGCCCGTCACTGCAGGAGCATCACCTTGTGCCATTGGAACAGCAGCAATGCTGCTGTAAAGTCTAAAAACACCCTATCATGTTTCTTTTCTTGTCTACACCAGATCACCACCCAGATCTGCTTACAGGGTTTGAGGACATAAGTGATCTATGAAGTAATTATGTGTAAACCATACAATGGGTTTTCAGCAGTGTAATAGAACAGCTATGCACCAGCTCTGCTTGCCAGGCGTGAATTGGGGGAGGCCATGAGTGAGTTCAGTCTCTGGTCGCTGAAGAGCAGGGATTAGTGTAATAACTCATAGTGGAAAGTATCCCATCAAGATACCCCCAAAGAGGAGGCGTTAACCAGTGCAGTAGAAACTATGCACAGCTACAACAAAAGAGCAAAAGCGGCGTCACTGTATATGAACTGATATTTTACAAAAGGGACATGACTGATATTCTTGTTCCAATTGTTACCATTCTCTGTCTTATTATTTATTATCTGTCTTGGTTTCTCTTGGTGCCCATAGCATGGGTTTCTGAATGTGCCCACACCCTTGCTGTCAGATGGACAATCATTCATTTAACCAGTTCAGGACCGGGCTATTTTGAGCCTTCAGGACCGGACACCGTTTAGCCATTTTTTTAGCACGGGTTTAAACGGCTATAACTTTTTTATTTGTTGGGCTAGCGACATAAGTTTTGCAATGTTTTTTTGCAGACAATGCAGGTCTCTTTTTATTATGATTTTTATACACATCCTTCTTGCTATTTTAGAATTTTTAGGCTTAAAGTTTGAAAATAGTAGAAAAATATGCTTTTTTACATCTCATTTCTGGTAATGATATACTTTTACACTAAAATAGACCCTTTATTTGTGATCATAATTGTCTACTGTTAAATTTTTATATATTATATGTCTATTTTAGCAAAAATGACTGGCGGGGACGACGACATTTATTTTGGGTTGGTATTTTATGTGTATCATATTATCAAGTTATTTTGGACGCGAAAAAGAAGTGCAGGACACTTCTTGGGACGTTTGTGGAGCCGTTTTCCATAGACTCTATTGAAAAAAAGCTAAAAAAAAAGGGCCGTAAAAAACACCTCGAATATCGCAAGTGGCACAAAAAACGTCCAAAAATCAGGAGCTGTTTTCTCTTGAAAACAGCTCCGTATTTTGAGAAGTTTTTGACTCTGCGTGTGAACATACCCTTACACCTTATTTTTCTCTCTCGTCTATCACAGCAGCCCAGTTACAGGGAAAAATCAGCCCTATTAGGCGGAGTTCACACGGGGCGGATACGCTGCATAAAGTTACACTGCGTATACGCCCTTGTGGTGCAGTTTTCACCCGGAATGTCCGCTGCTAGCAGGCCGGCCTCCTGGGATAACGTTTCATCCCAGGAGTCTGTTGCAGCCTGTGATTGTCTGCAGCAGCGGTCACATGGGATGAAACGTCATACCAGGAGGCCAGCCCTCTGATGTCATCCAGGCCAGCCTCCTAGGATTACGTTTTATCCCATGTGACCGCTGCTACAGCCTGTGATTGGCTGCAACAGTCACATGGAATGAAACGTCATCCCAGGGGGCTGGCCTGGTGGAAGAAACACAGACTTCTGGGTAAGTATAAGATTTTTTTTTTCTGAGTTGCGTTTTTTGCAGCAGAACTGCTCCGATTCCGCCGCAAACAACTACTATTTGTAGTGGGTTTTACCTCCCCTTTGAATTCAATGGGGAAAACCCGCAGCAGTATTTACGCAGCGTGTGGATAAGATTTGTTCTAATTCATCCACTTTGCTGCTACTGTATTATGCTACGGATTTTCTGCAACTAATTTGGTTGAGGAGCATCTGCAGCATTTACTCAACGTGTGAACTATCCCTAATGATGTCACTAATCGGGCTGTGCTGGATCTAGTTAGACCCAGTAGCAGCCTGCCAGTGATGGCATCCAGGTGACCAGCGGTGCAGCCGCTGCCTCTATTCTATGCACAGCGCTCATTGAGCATTATGTAGAAGCAATCCAAGAATATAGTAGAGGCAAAAGTTGCTTCTTCTATCCGCTCTTCAGGGTCCCCAGCAGTCACTGACTGCCGGGCACCCGACACTCAGCTGCCGATCACTCGGGCAGCCAGCTAAAACCTGCGCCGTAGATACACTATCAAAATATAATGGATTAAATCAAGTCTTATATTCAATCCCAAGGATCTACTCCCACTAACTGTGTAATTATTCCTATATTTAACAGGAGAATTGATTATTAATCTTCATTCATATACATTAACAGAATTATAACTAAACCCCATCAAGGACATACAAAAGTGAGTTAAAAATTAATCCATGGGCTCCCTTATTTTTGAAAATATGAATATTATATTTTGAATCTGCTAATCAGCAGATATAGCTTACAGAGGAGAGAGGAGAAAGTGTTTACATATTTTTGTTTGTGGAATTAGAGTTAGTACTCCAGTTGGGAGGAATAACTGTCCATTTCAATGGCGAGAGGTAGTCACTATATAATCTAGATATTGAAAAGGTATACTAATAGTTGTCTGTTCGTTTGAGTGCAACTGGAGGTATTCCTCCTAGAAGAATTCAGACAACATTTACTATGAATTATCTAAGGTAATGTATACTCTCAATATTGGAGAATGGAGGTATTCCTCCTAGTGTTTAAGCAGACTATCTAGAGCAGGGGTCTTGCAACCTGTTTTATACGGTGTGCTGATAAAAAAAAAATCCAAGATGAAGTACTCTGTATGCCGTCCTAAGGAAGCGCTACTCTCCCTGCTCTCCCCCTGTGTCTCCCCGCTCCCCCATGTGTCTCCCCGCTCCCCCCTGTGTCTCCCCGCTCCCCCATGTGTCTCCCCGCTCCCCCTTGTGTCTCCCCGCTCCCCCTTGTGTCTCCCCGCTCCCCCCTGTGTCTCCCCGCTCTCCCTCCGTGTCTCTCCACTCTGCCCCTGTGACTCCCCGTGTGTCTCCCTGCTCTGCCCGTGTCTCTCCGCTCTCCCTCTGTGTTTCCCCACTCTCCCCCTCTGTCTCCCCGTTCTCCCCCTATGTCTCCCCGCTCTCCCCCTGTGTCTCCCCGCTCTCCCTCTGTGTCTCTCCGCTCTGCCCCTGTGTCTCCCCGCTCCCCCTGTGTCTCCCCGCTCCCCCTGTGTCTCCCCGCTCTCCCTCTGTGTCTCTCCGTTCTGCCCCTGTGACTCCCCGTGTGTCTCCCCGCTCTGCCCGTGTCTCTCCGCTCTCCCTCTGTGTTTCCCCACTCTCCCCCTCTGTCTCCCCGTTCTCCCCCTATGTCTCCTCGTTCTCCCCCTGTGTCTCCCCGCTCTCCCTCTGTGTCTCTCCGCTCTGCCCCTGTGTCTCCCCGCTCCCCCTGTGTCTCCCCGCTCTCCCTCTGTGTCTCTCCGCTCTGCCCCTGTGACTCCCCGTGTGTCTCCCCGCTCTGCCCGTGTCTCTCCGCTCTCCCTCTGTGTTTCCCCACTCTCCCCCTCTGTCTCCCCGTTCTCCCCCTATGTCTCCCCGCTCTCCCCCTGTGTCTCCCCGCTCTCCCTCTGTGTCTCTCCGCTCTGCCCCTGTGACTCTCCGTGTGTCTCCATGCTCTGCCCCTGCGTCTCCCCGCTCCCCCTGTGTCTCCCCGCTCTCCCTCTGTGTCTCTCCGCTCTGCCCCTGTGACTCCCCGTGTGTCTCCCCGCTCTGCCCGTGTCTCTCCGCTCTCCCTCTGTGTTTCCCCACTCTCCCCCTCTGTCTCCCCGTTCTCCCCCTATGTCTCCCCGCTCTCCCTCTGTGTCTCTCCGCTCTGCCCCTGTGACTCTCCGTGTGTCTCCATGCTCTGCCCCTGTGTCTCCCCGCTCCCCCTGTGTCTCCCCGCTCTCCCTCTGTGTCTCTCCGCTCTGCCCCTGTGACTCCCCGTGTGTCTCCCCGCTCTGCCCGTGTCTCTCCGCTCTCCCTCTGTGTTTCCCCACTCTCCCCCTCTGTCTCCCCGTTCTCCCCCTATGTCTCCCCGTTCTCTCCGTGTCTCCCCGCTCTCCCTCTGTGTCTCTCCGCTCTGCCCCTGTGTCTCCCCGCTCCCCCTGTGTCTCCCCGCTCTCCCTCTGTGTCTCTCCGCTCTGCCCCTGTGACTCCCCGTGTGTCTCCCCGCTCTGCCCGTGTCTCTCCGCTCTCCCTCTGTGTTTCCCCACTCTCCCCCTCTGTCTCCCCGTTCTCCCCCTATGTCTCCCCGCTCTCCCCCTGTGTCTCCCCGCTCTCCCTCTGTATCTCTCCGCTCTGCCCCTGTGACTCTCCGTGTGTCTCCATGCTCTGCCCCTGTGTCTCTCTGCTCTCCCTCTGTGTTTCCCTGCTCTCGCCCTCTGTCTCCCTGATCTCCCCCTATGTTTCTCCGCTCTGCCCCTGTGTCCCTCCCTGTGTTCAGCTCCGCAGCATACAACGGTGCTGGACATGGGGAGAGCATGCCAGAGATCAAAGGCCCAGCGTGCCGGGTGCCGGAGGTTGCTGACCCCTGATCTAGAGTATCTAAAGTGCTAGAGGCATGACTCTTGAATTTATGAACATTGGAGACGTCTCCAACAGTTTGTTACCCACTCAGTATTAGGTTAAATTCACAAAAGCGTTTCCGTCTTGCGTCCACAAAAAACAGACACATTTTTCATGCGTTGCAGTTCTGCGTGCCATTAGTGTTTTTCCCGTGTGGCATCAGTTGTTGTCAGTGTTGGACGCATTTCTTTATTTTTTTTTCTCTGCATTTCAAGGAACTGATGCGTGAATCACGGACAGCACACGATGTGCGTCCGTGTGCTGTCCGTGATTTTCACGCACCCATTGACTTCAATGGGTGCGTGATCTGCAAAAAACGCACAAGAATAGGACATGCAGTGAGTTTCACGCAACAGAAACACGCTGCATGAAAAACACTGCATGTCTGAATGGCCCCATGGAATTGCATAAGTCCGTGTGACGGCCATTGTTGTAACGGCTGCCACACGGACGTATTCTACGTTCGTGTGAAACGATTAACAAAATACGTCTGAAAATACAGAGCTGTTTTCAAGGGAAAACAGCTCCTGATTTTCAGACGTTTTCTGAGCAACTTGTGTTTTTCGCAGCGTTTTCGCGTCATTTTTTATGGTTGTTTTTGGAGCTGTTTTCAATAGTCTATGAGAAAACGTCTCCAAAAACGTCCCAAGAAGTGTCCTGCACTTCTTTTGACGAGCCGTCATTTTACGCGCCGTATTTTGACAGCGACGCGTAAAATGACAGCTCGTCTGCACAGAACATCGTAAGACCCATTGCAAGCAATAGCCAGATATTTGCCGATGTATTGGAGCCGTCTTTTCAGGCGTAATTCGAGGCATAAAACGCCTCCATTATGTCTGAAAGGAGGTCGTGTGCACATACCCTTAGGGTATGTTCACACGGAGTGTTTTCAGGCGTATTTCGGGGGAAGGGGAGGTGTTTTTCAATGCCTCGAAAAACACCTGAAAAAACTGAAGCAAAACGCCTCCAAATATCAGTCCATTGATTTCAATGGGAAATACGGCGTTCTACTCCGACCGGGCCTTTTTTTACGCCTCGTTTTACAAAAACGGCACGTAAAGAGACGCCCGTAAAAAAGAAGTGCATGTCACTTCTTGGGATGTTTTTGGAGCCGTTCTTCATTGACTCGTGAAAAAGGCGACTTTGAATAAAAAACACCTGAAAATCAGGAGCTCTTTTCCCTTGAAAACAGCTCCGTATTTTCAGACGTTTTTGATTTTGTGTGTGCACATACCCTTAGAGGCATTCCTCTCGTAATCAGTAAAAAAAATGGAGGCTTTTCTCCTATGGCAGGGAACTGCAGCATGGCCCCATTCACTTATATGGAGCTGAGTTGCCGCTTCCTGCACAGCTAAACCAGCGCTGCGGCCCCTTTATTCTCAGGATTCAACATACCATCACTTCCTGAGATGGGAAGTGCTTGTTTAATTCTTTAAAGAGGCTCTGTCACCAGATTCTCAAATCCCTATCTCCTATTGCATGTGATCGGCGCTGCAATGTAGATAACAGTAACGTTTTTTGTTTTTTTTTTAAACGTTCATTTTTGGCCAAGTTATGAGCTATTTTATATATATGCAAATGAGCTTTGAAATGGACAATTTGGCATTTTTTTTTCGTTATGTCCAACTGGGCGTGTATTGTGTTTTTAACTGGGCGTGTTTACGTGTATGACGCTGACCAATCAGTGACCAGTCAGCGTCATACACTCCTCTCAATTCATTTACACAGCAACGATGTGCAGCCACATACACAAAGATTAACGTTACTGCAGTGTTCTGATAATGAATACACATGAAATCCAGCCTGGACGTCATGTGTATTCAGAATCCTGACACTTCTGACTCTTTTCTTTGAGATTTCCAGCAAGGGAAACGAAATCTCGCGAGATTACGGAGGTAAACGAGATTTTGTTTCCCTTGCTGTAAATCTCAAAGAAAAGATTCAGAAGTGTCAGGATTCTCAATACACATGACGTCCAGGCTGGATTTCATGTGTATTCATTATCAGGACACTTGATTAACGTTAATCTCTGTGTATGTGGCTGCAGATCGCTGCTGTGTAAATGAATGGAGAGGAGTGTATGATGCTGACTGGTCACTGATTGGTCAGCGTCATACACGTAAACACGCCCAGTTAAAAACACAATACACGCCCAGTTGGACATAACGGAAAAAAAACGCCAAATTGTCCATTTCAAAGCTCATTTGCATAAATATAAAATAGCTCATAACTTGGCCAAAAATGAACGTTTTAAAAACAAAACAAAACGTTACGGTTATCTACATTGCAGCGCCGATCACATGCAATAGGAGATAGGGATTTCAGAATCTGGTGACAGAGCCTCTTTAAGGCCGAGTTCCAACGTAGCGTAAACGCTGCGCAATTTCCACAATGGAATTCTGTGCGGAAATTCCACAGCATTTACAGAAGCAGCAAAGTGGATGAGATTTAGAAAATCCCAGCGTAGTTTTCCGGACGGAAGGTGCTGCGGGTTCCGTGTCGGATACACTGCGCAGTTTTTACTCAGCGTATCCGACCCGTGGGAACCCGGCCCATCAGGGCTGTTTTGGAGACGCAAGGTTAAAGACTTTCCATTTCTCTGCTATGGTTTTCTTTCAATAATATTCATCCTCTGATAACATATTTATTATAGTTCATTCAATATCACCATACATTCCGATACATTGGATAGGTGATAAATGTTAGATTGGTGACGGTCCAACTGCTGGGACCACCACTGTTTGATAGAATGGGTACCTCGGTCTCCCCAGGCATACGACGGTGGCAGGGAAAGTTTGTATGGAGCAGCGGTCGAGCATGGGTGCTGAAATTCCATTCAGACTCTTATGTGACAGAAACAGCTGAGTGCAGCGCAGCTGGAATACCCCTTTAAGCATCAATATTAAATATTAAGTAAGGCAATCAGATCATTAGTCCCAAACAATCAGATCATAAAGCTAAACCCAAGTTCTGAGTATGACACTAAGGACTCTCACTATCCATAACCAACTATCATCTACTCATTCTGTAAACTCACCCCTACCTATAAAGCATCCACAGCACTGTACAGATGTAGCACTGCCAAATTTACCATTAAACTTTTTTGGGCAGTCCCATGTAAAACCACAGATAAGACATGACGTTGTGCCAGATAACCAACTCAGCTCTACTACATCTGTATTATCTGCGGATAAATCTTGCTCTGTAATATGTACTGTACATCATGGACTTCTCTGCAGAATCACAGTATAATAGATAGGTCCATCATTATTTCCTCTAGCCTCCCACAACCACCGGCAATACAAGGCATTGCTCTATGCTGAGATCTCACACATTCTATAGGGGACATCCGCAGATATGATGGAGCCGGCTCTATGTGGCCCTCACTGAGGAGCAGGCTACCTGTTCACACCCTGCGCAGCCTCACCAGCTTCTCTGCAGTTACCACTGTATGACTATTGCACAAGCTGGCAAAGTGAATAACAAACAGGTATGACTCAGTGCCAGGCTGGAAGAGGAAAGCATGGCACAACAACCGTCTGTACACCTGGCCTCTCTGCACCTCCTTCACAGAAGCATTGTGGCATAATAGACGCTCGCTGCCTACCTGTTGCCTGTCGTAGGTGTCCGACTGTTCTTACTAGAAAAGCACGGTGTCTTGTGGCGCAGGCTTCTTACAGTGTTCCTCGGTGTGGAGGCAGTGCAGTGCACCGCAGCCCTTCTCTTCTGTGAGGACCCCGTTCTGGTATTTGCTGGTACACGAGCAGCTTGTGGTTTACCAGGTACTCCAGTGTTTTCTTCACAAAGCTCTGTTCTCTCGCTGGGGTTTAGCGACATCTGCCGGACAGATTGTGAATGACGGGTGAAGGTGGGCACGGTGCCCATAACTCCTCTATAAAAAATATAAATACTGCTCTGCACGGATGAGGCGAAAGCTACTGAAGACCAGTGTTTTGGTCCCAGATAAACAGACACTTTTAGCAGTTTTGTGCACTTTAACATTCCTACATTTTTGCCGGGCCACCAAAATTATTATTTATTTATTTTATAATTTATCAATGCGGTTGTTTTTTTTTTTTGTTTTTTTTACTGCAACCGCATTGGAAAACGCATCAAATTGCGGTAAAACCACATGTAGTTTTTTTTAATGCGGTTCTAACAGCACCTCAAGCTCAACACGTGAATCGGTCCTTAGGGGCCTATTATTCTGGGCCCCTCTGGTACCTTGGTGAGCCAGTCCAACCCTGCCTATTTTTAGGCAGTTTAATGACAATTGAGAAATTATTCTTTGCGGTAATGCAACAATGCAACTTTATTAAATGAATGCTATGATTAGAAGGAGTTTCCATGGTGGTATAGTCCTAAACACAGTAAAAATATCTGTAGGGTTATGGTATGAATATACAAATATTCCAATATTAACCCCTTCCTGCTTAGGCCACTTTTGACCTTCCTGACAGAGCCTCATTTTTCAAATCTGACATGTTTCACTTTATGTGGTAATAACGTTGAAATGCTTTTACCTATCCAAGCGATTCTGAGACTGTTTTCTCGTGACACATTGGACTTTATGTTACTGGCAAAATTTGCTCGATATGTTCAGTATTTAATTGTGAAAAACACCAAAATTTAGCGAAAAATTTAAAAACTTTGCATTTTTCTCAATTTAAATGTATCTGCTTGTAAGGGTATGTCCACACGTGCACGTCCGTTACAGCTGAAATTACGGAGCTGTTTTCAGGCGAAAACAGCTTCTGAATTTCAGACGTAATGGCATGTGCAGGCGTTTTTTGCAGCGTCCATTACGGACGTAATTGGAGCTGTTTTTCTATGGAGTCAATGGAAAACGGCTCCAATTACGTCCCAAGAAGTGACATGCACTTCTTTGACGCGGGTATCTTTTTTACGCGCCGTCTTTTAACAGCGGCGCGTAAAAAAAATGACCGTCTGCACAGTACATTGTAAAACCCATTCAAATGAATGGGCAGATGTTTGCCGACGCTTTCAAGCAGTATTTTCGGCCGTAATTCCAGGCGTAAAACGCCTGAATTACGTCCGTAAATAGTGCGTGTGAACATACCCTAAGACAGTCAGTTATACCACACAAAATTGTTGCTAATTAACATCCCCCACATGTCTACTTTAGATTGGCATCATTTTTTGAACATCCTTTTATTTTTCTAGGACGTTACAAGGCTTAGAACTTTAGCAGCAATTTCTCAAATTTTCAAGAAAATTTCAAAAGGCTATTTTTACAGGGACCAGTTCAGTTGTGAAAGGGGTTTTGAGGGGCCTTATATATTAGAAACCCCCAAAAAGTCACATTTTAAAAACTGCACTCCTCAAAGTATTCAAAACAGCATTTAGAAAGTTTATCAACCCTTTAGACGCTTCACAGGAATTAAAGCAAAGTAGAGGTGAAATTGACAAATTTCATTTTTTGTTTGCAGAAATTCATTTTGAATCCATTTTTTTTTTGTAACACAGAAGATTTTACCAGATAAATGCAACTCAATATTTATTGCCCAGATTCTGCCGTTTTAGTAAATATCCCACATGTGACCCTAGTGTCCTAATGGACTGAAGCACCGGACTCAAAAGCAAAGGAGCACCTAGTGGATTTTGGGGCCTCCTTTTTATTAGAAAATATTTTAGGCACCATGTCAAGTTTTCAGGGCTCTTGCTGTGCCAAAACAGTGGAAACCCCCCACAAGTGGCACTATTTAGTAAATTACACCCCTTGAGGAAATTATCTAGGGGTATAGTGAGCATTTTGACCCCACAGGTTATTTGCAGAAATTATTGGAAGTAGGCCGTGAAAATGAAAATCTAAATTTTTTCAAAGAAAACGAAGGTTTAGCTAATTTATTCTCATTTCCACGAGGACTGAAGAAGAAAAAGCTCCACAATATTTGTAAAGCAATTTCTCCCGAGTAAAACAATATCCCATATGTAATAATAAACGGCTGTTTGGACACACGGCAGGGCTTAGAAGGGAAAGAGCGCCATTTGGCTTTTGGAGCTCATATTTAGCAGGAATGGTTTGCGGAGGCCATGTCGTATTTGCAAAGCCCCTGGGGGGCCAAAACAGTGGAAACCCCACACAAGTGACCCCATTTTGAAAACTACACCCCTTCAGGAAATTATCTAGGGGTATAGTGAGCATTTTGACCCCACGGGTTTTTTGCAGAAATTTTTGGAAGTAGGCAGTGAAAATGAAAATCTTCATTTTTTAAAAGAAAATGTAGGTTTAGCTTATTTTTTCTCATTTCCACGAAGACTAAAAGAGAAAAAACTCCACAATATTTGTAAAGCATTTTCTCCCGGATAAAACAATACCCCACATGTGGTCATAAACGGCTGTTTGGACACATAACAGGACTCAGGATGGAAAGAGCGCCATTTGGCTTTTGGAGCTAAAACTTAACAGGAATAGTTTGCGGAGACCATGTCACATTTGCAAAGCCCCTGAGGGGCCAAAACAGTGGAAACCTCCCACAAGTGACCCCATTTTGGAAACTACACCCCTTGAGGAAATTATCTATGGGTAAAGTGATCATTTTGACCCCACAGGTTATTTGAAGAAATTTTTGGAAGTAGGCCATGAAAATGAAAATCTACATTTTTTCAAAGAAAATGTATGTTTAGCTAATTTTTTCTCATTTCCACGAGGACTAAAGGAGAAAAAGCTCCACAACATTTGTAAAGCAATTTCTCCCGAGTAAAACAATACCCCACATGTGGTCATAAACGGCTGTTTGGACACACGACAGGGCTCAGAAGGGAAAGAGTGCCATTTGGCTTTTGGACCTCAAATTTAGCAGGAATAGTTTGCGGAGGCCATGTCACATTTGCAAAGCCCCTGAGGGGCCAAAACAGTGGAAACCCCCCACAAGTTACCCCATTTTGGAAACTACACCACTTGAGGAAATTATCTAGGGGTATAGTGAGCATTTTGACCCCACAGGTTATTTGCAGAAATTTTTGGAAGTATGCCATGAAAATGAAAATCTACATTTTTTTGAAAGAAAATGTAGGTTTAGCTTATTTTTTCTAATTTCCAAGAGGACTAAAGGAGAAAAAGCTCCACAACATTTATAAAGCAATTTCTCCCGAATAAAACAATACCCCACATGTTGTCATGAATTGGTGTTTGGACACACGGCAGGGCTCAGAAGAGAAAGAGCGCCATTTGGAGCTCAAATTTAGCAGGAATAGTTTGCGGAGGCCATGTCACATTTGCAAAGCCCCTGAGGGGCCAAAACAGTGGAAACCCCCCAAAAATGACCCCATTTTGGAAACTACACCCCTTGAGGAAATTATTTAGGGGTATAGTGATCATTTTGACCCCACATTATTTGCAGAAATTTTTGGCACCTATAATACCCCTTGGGCAGCACTATAGCCATAAGACATAGTCTACAATTAAGAAAACCTATATACGTCTCACATAAATGTAAACACAAAAAATTATTAATTAATTATCATTCAGACATATGTTAGTCCAAAAATATAAATTTTATTGTTCCACAGATGGAATACCTTCCCAAAGATGTCCATACAAAAAACATACAAAATTAAAACATACTTAAAATCAAACAAGATCCAAGATAGTTAATTCACCAACACAGCCTATATGTTGTACTAGTGCAGAATTATATAGTATCAATCTCCCCACTATCTAAGTGCAAATCTATCACCGTTGTTATACTAGTTGTTATACTAGTTGCCATACATAATAACTAAGCATAATTGCATGGTTGCATATCATTTACCTGGGGCTAACATGATGGCTGTTGACAGTCTCACAAGAAACACCTCGACGCGCGTTTCGCTCCCTTCGTCAGGAGAGGATGATAGTGTGCAGGAGTGTGGTATAAATATTATACCTGTATATCGGTAACCAATGGCGCATGGCGATTAATTAAGTCCTCCCACGTGTGTCTTCCGTGTCAGGAGCGTTCCGTGCAGTGATGGGTTCCCCCATCATCTGCACTTCCGCCCTCACTATGACAACTTCCGGCACAGCATGTGGAGGGCCAATCAAGCGCATGCGCACGTCACCCTATGTGTAAAGTCGTCTGGCGATATAGTATAGATCAACCGTTCAGACTGTTTACAATGTGTTTCTGCGGGGAGAGGTTTAATTGTCTATAATATCCGTCAACAACCATCAATATCCATTGCAATTTATTATGCTCACCATGCATATGTACAATAGGATACTAAGTCCCCACACCTACAGTTAAGGTACATCATAAAATACAAGTGTGTCATGAGATGTGCGGTATGCGGAGCACCAACAGTGGAGGAACAGGAAAGGGAGACCACCGCCTGTGCCCAACACCGGCGGTGGAGATCCCCCACCCGGACCCCCACAACAGCAACAACGCGACCCACCATTCATAAATACATATATCAAGTTATTGGGACATACTAATGGAGTATATCACCCCGTCACGCCACACGGCGTGTACCAACAACGGGAGGATGGGTAGGGAAGTTGTGCCGGAAGTTGTCATAGTGAGGGCGGAAGTGCAGATGATGGGGGAACCCATCACTGCACGGAACGCTCCTGACGCGGAAGACACACGTGGGAGGACTTCATTAATCGCCATGCGCCATTGGTTACCGATATACAGGTATAATATTTATACCACACTCCTGCACACTATCATCCACACCTGACGAAGGGTGCGAAACGCGCATCGAGGTGTTTCTTCTGAGACTGTCAACAGCCATCATGTTAGCCCCAGGTAAATGATATGCAACCATGCAATTATGCTTAGTTATTATGTATGGCAACTAGTATAACAACGGTGATAGATTTGCACTTAGATAGTGGGGAGATTGATACTATATAATTCTGCACTAGTTTGTAGACTCCATATTCCTCCCTGGTATTGCTATTTACCTGTTGTTTCTATGCATCACTACAACATATAGGCTATGGTGGTGAATTGACTATCTTGGATCTTGTTTGATTTTAAGTACATTTAAATTATTTTTATTTTTTTTGTATGGGCATCTTTGGGAGGGTAGTCCATCTGTGGAACAATAAAATTTATATTTTTGGACTAACATATGTCCGAATGATAATTAATTAATAGTTTTTTGTGTATACATTTATGTGAGACGTATATAGGTTTTCTTAATTGTAGACTATGTCTTATGGCTATAGTGCTGCCAAAGGGGTATTATAGGTTCTAATTGTTGTTTTGTTATATATCCTTTTTTGAGCAGAAACTCTGTTTATGGATTATAAATCTCGTGACCAGGTGTGGGTCACACAGCTAACAGCTATCTTTGATGATACGATACCTCCTAGAGAGGACGCAAATGCGAGTGTGAGAGAAATTAAATCATCTCTCAAATATCTACTTAAAAATCGGACCAGAGTATGGTGGAATAAAGTGACACTGGAAAATTATTTACGGAAGGAGATTATTCCGCGTGGTCTAAGGATACAGGTGTTCCCTTCATTCCCTATTGAGGAGATTGCCTTTAGGACAATGTGGGAGGAATCCTGCAAGAATTGCTCTAATACATTTTTAGAGCTCCTTATTGGTGTGGATAAAAAAAAACTTGAATCACTGGAAGTGGAAATTGAAGTGTTAAAAGATAAATTAAAGAAAGATACAACAGAGGAGGATATTAAAAAATTCGAGGGAGAGTTGGAAGCTGAATTTAAGAAGTGGGAATCTGAGGTACAAGAGGTTAAAGTCAAAAAATTCAAGAGAGCAGTTGGATTATATGAGTAAAACGGCATACAAATGGCAACGACTAGGAAGAACTCAGTCCTTATCACGATCCTCATCTGTGTCCTCTATTCGGAGTTATCAAGGGGATCGTTTTTTAGACAAACACCCCGAGGAGCACCGGGAAGAGAATGTGGTCCAACCCGAAAAGTATACCCGAGAACATCAAAACAAGTGAGTATTTGTCGGGGACAGGGTGATGAGGAAAAGGGGAAGGAGACTTTAGAGGTAATAAATCTATCTGACAAATTATTCTCTAGAGAACAGATTTCTGTTCTCAAGAGGGGTCTTACTTTCTCTCCTATGGCTAACTTTGATTTTTTTGAAGCTGTGAAGGATCTGCATTTGTTTGCCCGTAAGGTAATCCTTAACCCCTTAATGACCGGCCTATTTTAGACTTTAATGACCAAGCTATTTTTTTTACGTTTTTCCATCGTCGCATTCCAAGAGCTATAACTTTTTTATTTTTGCGTCGACATAGCTGTATAAGGTCTTGTTTTTTGCGGGACAAGTTGTATTTTTTTAATAGCACCATTTTGAGGTACATATTATTTATTGATTAACTTTTATTAACTTTTTTTGGGGGGGGAATAGAAAAAAATCTGACATTTTGCCACTCTTTTTTGTGTCCTAAATCTACGCCGTTTACCGTGTGGTATAAATAACACAATAACTTTATTCAGCGGGTTGTTACGATTGCAACAATACCAAATTTGTATGTTTTTTGTATGTTTTACTACTTTTACACAGTAAAAACGCTTCTTTTTCAAAACTATTTGTTTTTTTGTCTCCATATTTGAAGAGCCGTAACGGTTTTATTTTTTCGCCGATGCAGTTGTATGAGGGCTTTTTTTTTGCGGGAAGACTTGTAGTTTTTATTGGTACCATTTTGGAGTAGATGTGACTTTTTGATCACTTTTTAATCACATTTTTTTAAAGTCAGTATTCACAGAAAACAGCAATTTTTCCGCCGTTTTTTATTTAATTTTTTACGGCGTTCACCAAGCGGGTTAAGTAATATAATAGCTTTATAGTCGGGGTCGTTACGGACGCGGCAATACCAAATATGTGTAACTTTTTTACTTTATTTTGTTTTTTTAATAGTAAAGCAGTTTGTAAGGGGAAAAAGTGGGTTTTTCATTTTTTTTCACATTTTTTTTAATTAACTTTATTAAACTTTTTTTTTTAATTTTTTACTAGTCCCATTAGGGGATTTTAATATGCGATTCTGCGATCGCTATTATAATACACAGCAATACTTCTGTATTGCAGTGTATTATGCCTGTCCGTTTAAAACTGACAGGCATCTGCCAGGTCATGCCTGCGGCATGATCTAGCAGGCATTCATTACAGGCAGACCTGGGGGCCTTTATTAGGCCCCCGGCTGCCATCGGAGACACTGACACTCGGCGATCTTATCGCCGGGTGTCAGTTGGATGAAAGGGAGCTCCCTCCCTCTCTCCAAAACCACTCAGATGCGGTGCACGCTATTGAGCACCGCATCTGAGGGGTTAAACGGGTGAGATCGATACTGATATCGATCTCACCTGGCAGAGCAGGGACGCCCCCAGCCCTCAGCCCTCAGCTGCCTCTGGCAGCTGAGAGCAGGGAGATTTGACAGCTCCCTGCTCTGTTTACTTATTCCGATGCCGCAACGTAAAAAGTCTATGGCATCGGAATAAGGCCCGTTAGTGACCGACGTAAAAACACTATGGGCCAGTCACTAACGGGTTAAAAGGCATTTCTTTAACCCCGATAAATTTATACCGAGTACAGATGAGGAAAGGGCGGCATTAGTGGCCTTGGAAGCCCTTTATGAGGAAAATACACATGATGAGTACGAGAGGGATAAATTCCCTAAGAATTCACGCAAAAAAAGTACCACGTTTCCGTCTTTCTCCCTTTGTCCGCAGGTTATGATTTTTGTTAAATTAGTCACAGGCGAGATGAGGACTATCAAATTAAATCACAATGACAATCTAACTGAAGCAGAACGTGCTGCTCTTAGAGAGTTAAAGAATATGAAGGATATTGTATTCAAGCCTGCGGACAAGGGGGGCAACATTGTAGCGTGGCCTACTACTATGTATGAACAAGAAGCCAGACGACAGCTAGATGATACAGATACTTATAGAGTATTACAACAGAATACAGTGACTATTTTTAGTGCACAGCTTGAGTCCATTCTGAAACAAGCAGTAGATAACAAACTTATTCCTATAGAGGTATATGAAGGTTTAATAGTAAGAGAACCTAGAATCCCTACGATATACAGGGTGGGCCATTTATATAGATACACTGTAAAGGATCTGCCAGGCACAGCTTTGGGGTTAACTTCCATAGGTAATCAGTCTTCACCTGAGTCTATCTTTCTGAGACTGACTCCAGCTTCCACCACTCAGGCTGGCAGGCTTAGGAGTGGGAGAGCCTATCGCAGCCTGGCCAGACTCAGCTAGCTCCCGCCCTCTGTCTATTTATACCTGCCTTTCCTGTTCCTCCTTGCTTGTGATTCTTCCCGTGTGGTTTCCTGGCCCAGCTACAGCTCCTAACTATTTGATCCTGCTAAATACTGACCCTGGCTTTCTGACTACTCTTCTGCTCTGTGTTTGGTACCTCGTGCTCTCCTGGTTTGACTTGGCTCGTTCACCACTCTGTTGCTCACGGTGTTGCCGTGGGCAACTGCCCCTTTCCCTTTGCTTTATATTCCCTTGTATGTTTGTCTCGTGCACTTAGTGAGCGTAGGGACCGCCGCCCAGTTGTACCCCGTCGCCTAGGGCGGGTCGTTGCAAGTAGGCAGGGACAGAGTGGCGGGTAGATTAGGGCTCACTTGTCCGTTTCCCCACCCCTATCATTACATACACCTAAATAAAATGGGAATGGTTGGTGATATTAACTTCCTGTTTGTGGCACATTAGTATATGAGAGGGGGAAACTTTTCAAGCTGAGTGTTGACCATGGCGGCCATTTTGAAGTCGGCCATTTTGTATCCAACTTTAGTTTTTTCAATGGGAAGAGGGTCATGTGACACATCAAACTTATCGAGAATTTCACAAGAAAAACAATGGTGTGCTTGGTTTTAACGTTACTTTATTCTTTCATGAGTTATTTACAAGCTTCTCTTTGTTTACAGCCATTGACATGTCGCAGAGGTAAACACGTGAGGAGCGGATAGAAATTGTGTTGATGTCTGGTGAACGCAGTACCCGGGTCATTGCAGCAGATTTCAATGCAAGACACCCTACGAGACCACCCATCTCCCATGCTACAGTATGCAAACTGCTTGCCAAGTTTCGTGAAACTGGTTCAGTGTTGGATTTGCCCAAATGTGGACGCATGAAAACTGTCACTAATGAAGAAACATCAGTGGCTGTCCTAGCTTCATTCAGCAAGAGCCCACAGCGTAGCACTCGCCGCATGTCACTGGAGAGTGGCATCAGTCGAACATCCCTTTGGCGGATATTAGCTACTCACAAATGGCACCCTTACAAACTCCAGCTGCTGCAGCATCTCAACGAGGATGACCCAGATCGGCGCACTGAATTTGCAGAATGGGCAAAACAAAAATTGGAACAGGACCCTCAGTTTACACAGAACATTTTGTTCAGTGATGAGGCAAACTTTTATGTGAATGGTGAAGTTAACAAACAAAACCACCGCTATTGGTCTGACACTAACCCACATTGGATAGATCCCTCCAAGACTGTTGGAACACAAAAATTGATGGTATGGTGTGGTATATGGGGTACAAAGATAGTGGGGCCATTCTTCATCAATGGAAACCTCAAGGCCACGGGATATCTGAAATTGCTACATGATGATGTGCTTCCCTCTTTATGCACTGAAGCTGGCACGTTCCCTGAGTTTTACCAGCAAGATGGTGCACCACCACATTATGGGTGTCAGGTCCGAGCATTCCTAGATGAACAGTTTCCTGGAAAGTGGATTGGTCGTCGTGGGCCAGTTGAATGGCCCCCTAGGTCTCCCGATCTGACCCCCTTAGACTTTTATCTTTGGGGTCATCTGAAGGCAATTGTCTATGCTGTGAAGATACGAAATGTGCAGCAACTGAAACTACAGATACTGGAAGCCTGTGCTAGCATTTCTTCTGCGGTGTTGCTATCAGTGTGTGAAGAGTGGGAGAAGAGGGTTGCATTGACAATCCAACACAATGGGCAGCACTTTGAACACATTTTATAAGTGGTCAGAAACTTGTAAATAACTCATGAAAGAATAAAGTAACGTTAAAACCAAGCACGCCATTGTTTTTCTTGTGAAATTCTCGATAAGTTTGATGTGTCACATGACCCTCTTCCCATTGAAAAAACTAAAGTTGGATACAAAATTGCCGACTTCAAAATGGCCGCCATGGTCAACACCCAGCTTGAAAAGTTTCCCCCATCCCATATACTAATGTGCCACAAACAGGAAGTTAATATCACCAACCATTCCAATTTTATTTAGGTGTATCCATATAAATGGCCCACCCTGTACTTCTTACCAAAGGTCCATAAAAATGTTATTTACCCCCCCCCCCCCGGTCGGCCGATTATTTTGCTGAGGGAGGGGCCAAAACAGTGGAAACCCCCCACAAGTTGTCGCGAAGGGTTTGTGGACCCACTGGGCCGTACCTTCTTGGTGGTATGGCAACTGGCCAACAGGATGCAGGTCAATGTCTATAGTTCGCATAGGGTACCTGTGGCAGCTCGGACAGTAGCGAGGCAGGCTAGGCAGGAACTTGGAAGCAGGTGGACGTCAGGTGTGGAGAGGCAGGTCAGGCGTGGAATATAGCACAGCACGGCTACAGCAAGCACAACACTAGATTCAGGATACAGGAACAGGAAACAGGAACAGGAAAACCACTGGGAGCAGGAAACACTAGGGGGCCATTTGCAAGACAGACTAGCTCAGGCATAGAACTAGGGGGCTGGACCCCTCTTATAGTCCAGAGTACTCACAGGTCAGGAATGAGGTCCGGTGCGCGCGCTGCCCCTTTAAGAGCGGGCACGAGCGTGCGCGCGCACCCTACGGGGTCCGGCATTGGTGAGTAGATGCGAGCGCTGGCTTCTCCTGAGGAGGAGGCTGGGGCCAGCGCTTGCCGACTCGTGGCTGCTGCTGTCAGGGGAGGAACGGAGCTGACAGCCCGCAGCCACGGACATGACACAAGTGACCCCATTTTGGAGACTACACCCCTTGAGGAAATTATCTAGGGGTATAGTGAGCATTTTGACCCCACAGGTTATTTGCAGAAATTTTTGGAAGTAGGCCATGAAAATTAAAATCTACATTTTTTCAAAGAAAATGTAGGTTTAGCTTTTTTATTCTCATTTCCAGAAGGACTAAAGGAGAAAAAGCTCGCAACATTTGTAAAGCAGTTTCTCCCGAGTAAAACAATATCCCACATGTGGTCATAAACGGCTGTTTGGACACACGGCAGGGCTCAGAAGGGAAAGAGCGCCATTTGGCTTTTGCTGCTCAAATTTAGCAGGAATAGTTTGCGGAGGCCATGTCACATTTGCAAAGCCCCTGAGGGTCCAAAACAGTGGAAACCCCCCACAAGTGACCCCATTTTGGAAGCTACACCCCTTGAGGAAATGATCTAGGGGTATAGTGAGAATTTTGACCCCACAGGTTATTTGCAGAAATTTTTGGAAGTAGGCCATGAAAATGAAAATCTAAATATTTTCAAAGAAAATGTAGGTTTAGCTTATCTTTTCTCATTTTCACGAGGACTACAGGAGAAAAAGCTCCCCAACATTTGTAAAGCAATTTCTCCCGAGTAAAACAATACCCCACATGTGGTCATAAACGGCTGTTTGGACACACGGCAGGGCTCAGAAGGGAAAGAGCGCCATTTGGCTTTTGCTGTTCAAATTTAGCAGGAATAGTTTGCGGAGGCCATGTCACATTTGCAAAGCCCCTGAGGGTCCAAAACAGTAGAAACCCCCCACAAGTGACCCCATTTTGGAAACTACACCCCTTGAGGAAATTATCTAGGGGTATAATGATTTTGACCCCACAGGTTTTTTGCAGAAATTATTGGAAATAGGCAGTGAACATGAAAATCTACATTTTTTTAAAAAAAAATGTAGGTTTAGCTTATTTTTTCTCATTTCCACGAGGACTAAAGGAGAAAAAGCTCCACAACATTTGTAAAGCAGTTTCTCCCGGGTAAAACAATATCCCACATGTGGTCATAAGCGGCTGTTTGGACACACGGCAGGGCTCAGAAGGGAAAGAGCGCCATTTGGCTTTTGCTGCTCAAATTTAGCAGGAATAGTTTGCGGAGGCCTTGTCACATTTGCAAAGCCCCTGAGGGTCCAAAACAGTGGAAACCCCCCACAAGTGATCCCATTTTGGAAACTACACCCCTTCAGGAAATTATCTAGTGGTATAGTGAGCATTTTGACCCCACAGGTTATTTGCAGAAATTTTTGGAAGTAGGCCATGAAAATGAAAATCTACATTTTTTCAAAGAAAATGTAGGTTTAGCTTATCTTTCTCATTTTTACGAGGACTACATGATAAAAAGCTCCCCAACATTTGTAAAGCAATTTCTCCCAGGTAAAACAATACCCCACATGTGGTCATAAACGGCTGTTTGGACACACGGCAGGGCTCAGAAGGGAAAGAGCGCCATTTGGCTTTTGCTGTTCAAATTTAGCAGGAATAGTTTGCGGAGGCCATGTCACATTTGCAAAGCCCCTGAGAGTCCAAAACAGTAGAAACCCCCCACAAGTGACCCCATTTTGGAAACTACACCCCTTGAGGAAATTATCTAGGGGTATAATGATTTTGACCCCACAGGTTTTTTGCAGAAATTATTGGAAATAGGCAGTGAACATGAAAATCTAAATTTTTTCAAAAAAAATGTAGGTTTAGCTTATTTTTTCTCATTTCCACGAGGACTAAAGGAGAAAAAGCTCCACAACATTTGTAAAGCATTTTCTCCCGGGTAAAACAATATCCCACATGTGGTCATAAGCGGCTGTTTGGACACACGGCAGGGCTCAGAAGGGAAAGAGCGCCATTTGGCTTTTGCTGCTCAAATTTAGCAGGAATAGTTTGCGGAGGCCTTGTCACATTTGCAAAGCCCCTGAGGGTCCAAAACAGTGGAAACCCCCCACAAGTGATCCCATTTTGGAAACTACACCCCTTCAGGAAATTATCTAGGGGTATAGTGAGCATTTTGACCCCACAGGTTATTTGCAGAAATTTTTGGAAGTAGGCCATGAAAATGAAAATCTACATTTTTTCAAAGAAAATGTAGGTTTAGCTTATCTTTCTCATTTTTACGAGGACTACATGATAAAAAGCTCCCCAACATTTGTAAAGCAATTTCTCCCAGGTAAAACAATATCCCACATGTGGTCATAAGCGGCTGTTTGGACACACGGCAGGGCTCAGAAGGGAAAGAGCGCCATTTGGCTTTTGCTGCTCAAATTTAGCAGGAATAGTTTGCGGAGGCCTTGTCACATTTGCAAAGCCCCTGAGGGTCCAAAACAGTAGAAACCCCCCACAAGTGATCCCATTTTGGAAACTACACCCCTTGAGGAAATGATCTAGGGGTATAGTGAGCATTTTGACCCCACAGGTTATTTGGAGAAATTTTTGGAAGTAGGCCATGAAAATGAAAATCTAAATTTTTTCAAAGAAAATATAGGTTTAGCTTATCTTTTCTCATTTCCACGAGGACTAAAGGAGAAAAAGCTCCACAACATTTGTAAAGCAATTTCTCCCGAGTAAAACAATACCCCACATGTGGTCATAAACGGCTGTTTGGACACACGGCAGGGCTCAGAAGGGAAAGAGCGCCATTTGGCTTTTGCTGTTCAAATTTAGCAGGAATAGTTTGCGGAGGCCATGTCACATTTGCAAAGCCCCTGAGAGTCCAAAACAGTAGAAACCCCCCACAAGTGACCCCATTTTGGAAACTACACCCCTTGAGGAAATTATCTAGGGGTATAATGATTTTGACCCCACAGGTTTTTTGCAGAAATTATTGGAAATAGGCAGTGAACATGAAAATCTACATTTTTTCAAAAAAAATGTAGGTTTAGCTTATTTTTTCTCATTTCCACGAGGACTAAAGGAGAAAAAGCTCCACAACATTTGTAAAGCAGTTTCTCCCGGGTAAAACAATATCCCACATGTGGTCATAAGCGGCTGTTTGGACACACGGCAGGGCTCAGAAGGGAAAGAGCGCCATTTGGCTTTTGCTGCTCAAATTTAGCAGGAATAGTTTGCGGAGGCCTTGTCACATTTGCAAAGCCCCTGAGGGTCCAAAACAGTGGAAACCCCCCACAAGTGATCCCATTTTGGAAACTACACCCCTTCAGGAAATTATCTAGGGGTATAGTGAGCATTTTGACCCCACAGGTTATTTGCAGAAATTTTTGGAAGTAGGCCATGAAAATGAAAATCTACATTTTTTCAAAGAAAATGTAGGTTTAGCTAATCTTTCTCATTTTTACGAGGACTACATGATAAAAAGCTCCCCAACATTTGTAAAGCAATTTCTCCCAGGTAAAACAATACCCCCATGTGGTCATAAACGGCTGTTTGGACACACGGCAGGGCTCAGAAGGGAAAGAGCGCCATTTGGCTTTTGCTGTTCAAATTTAGCAGGAATAGTTTGCGGAGGCCATGTCACAGTTGCAAAGCCCCTGAGGGTCCAAAACAGTAGAAACCCCCCACAAGTGACCCCATTTTGGAAACTACACCCCTTGAGGAAATTATCTAGGGGTATAGTGATTTTGACCCCACAGGTTTTTTGCAGAAATTATTGGAAATAGGCAGTGAACATGAAAATATACATTTTTTCAAAGAAAATGTAGGTTTAGCTTATTTTTTCTCATTTCCACGAGGACTAAAGGAGAAAAAGTTCCACAAAATTTGTAAAGCAATTTCTCCTGAGTAAAACAATATCCCACATGTGGTCATAAACGGCTGTTTGGACACACGACAGGGCTCAGAAGGGAAAGAGCGCCATTTGGAGCTCAAATTTAGAAGGAATAGTTTACGGAGGTCATGTCACATTTGCAAAGCCCCTGAGGGGCCAAAACAGTGGAAACCCCCCAAAAGTGACCCCATTTTGGAAACTACACCCCTTGAGGAAATTATCTAGGGGTAAAGTGAGCATTTTGACCCCACAGATTTTTTGCAGAAATTATTGGAAGTAGGCTGTGAACTTGAAAATCTAAATTTTTTCAAAGAAAATGTAGGTTTAGCTTATTTTTTCTCATTTCCACGAGGACTAAAGGAGAAAAAGCTCCACAACATTTGTAAAGAAATTTCTCCCGAGTAAAACAATACCCCACATGTGGTCATAAACGGCTGTTTGGACACACGGCAGTGCTCAGAAGCGCCATTTGACTTTTGGAACTAGGATTTAGCTGGATATGTGTGTGGACGCAATGTTGCTTTTGGTATAATAAAGGGGTTAATGAAGCATGAAATTACTAATTTATGGATGTATGGTAGCCTTTGAAGCAATCCTTGATACACAGGCCTGGTTTTTCGGGGCAGGTTTCACGGCGGTAAATAGTGTCTTTTCTTATTCCCCTTTTAGAACACACTCTGCACCTTTTTTGTGTCCTTCCCTTCTTTGCAATTTGGGGCACTTAATTGGGGAAATGTTGCCCTGGTACAATACGTGGACCATCGCTACCAGCAGATGTGCTTGTGCCCTCCCCTGCCTGGTTCCCAAATAGAAGTGCTTTGATCACCACCTCTTGAAAGTTAAGGAATGTCCCAGTCCGGCCTGCACATCAATATAGTACGTAAGCGTTATACAATGCCATCTGTATAATGTGCACGGCCAGCTTTTTGTACCATGTCTTTGTTTTCCGTAGGACACTATAAGGGGATGTTCACACGGAGTATTTTGCCGAGTTTTTTGACGCGGAAACCGCGTTGCAAAACTCGGCAAAAATGGCCCGAGAACGCCTCCCATTGATTTCAATGGGAGGCGTCGGCGTCTTTTTCCCGCGAGCAGTAAAACTGCCTCGCGGGAAAAAGAAGCGACATGCCCTATCTTCGGGCGCTTACGCCTCTGACCTCCCATTGACTTCAATGGGAGGCAGAGAAAGCGTATTTCGCGCTGTTTTATGCCCGCGGCGCTCAATGGCCGCGGGCGAAAAACGGCGCGAAAATCGCCGGGAAAATCGGCATGCTTGGAGAGGAAAATCTGCCTCAAAGTTCCAAACGGAATTTTGAGGCAGATATTCCTTCCCCAAAATACTCCGTGTGAACATAGCCTAAGGCTTCAGTACTTGATCAGAGAGATCAACCCCGCTCATGTACTTATTGTAGCCCAGGATGCAATTTGGCTTCCGGGTCACTGTGGTGGTACCTCGTTCAGGGACAGGGGTGTTGCCGCTGCCATCAATTGTGGTCAATATAAGGACATCCCTCTTGTCCTTATATTTGACGAAGAGAATGTTCTCGCTGCATAGTTCCCTGCTCTCACCCCTTCTGAGGCTTTGGCTAAGTAGTGTTTTAGGGAGGCCTCTCTGATTTTTGCGCACAGTACCGCATGCTACAGTACTTCTGGCAGAAAGGCACCTAAATAGTGGGATGCTGGTATAGAAGTTATCCACGTAAAGGTGATAACCCTTGTCCAGCAATGGGTTTATTAAATCCCACACTATTTTCCCACTAACTCCCAGGACGAGGGGGGGGGGGGCATTCTTGGGGTGCAATAATAGAGTCCTTCCCTTCGTAAACTTTAAACCTGTGTGTATACCCAGATGTACTCTCACACAGTTTGTACAATTTAATTCCATACCTTGCCCTCTTATTGGGCAGGTATTGGCGTAATTTAAGCTTCCCCTTAAAATGAACAAGGGACTCGTCTATGGAAATATATTTATCGGGGGTGTACACTTGTGAAAATTTGGTGCAGAAATGATCAATGAGTGGCCTGATTTTATATAGACGGTCAAATGTGGGGTCGTCCTGGGGCGGGCACTGTGCATTATCATTATAATGCAAGAATTTTAAAATCGCTTCAAAGCGAGTCCCGGACATGGCCATACGGTAAATTGGGGTGTTGTACAAAATATCTGCACTCTAGTATTGCCTAACCTCTGGCTTCCTCACTAGTCCCATATGCAGCACAAGGCCCCAAAACGTCATCATCTCCGCTGCATCTACTGGGGTCCACCTAACAAATGATGAAGTGGGGTTTTGGGTTAAAAATTGTTGGGCGTTCCAGATTCGTCTGGGCCACCATTAAATTAACAAACTACTCAGAAAAAAAGACCTTGAAAAAGTCAATTTCTGTGAGGCCTTCAGTCTCAAACTGAATTCCTGAGCTGCCTATAAAATCAGGAATTTGAGGCTCATAATTTTCGGGGGGTGGAGTCCACATGGGATCAATCATTGGGGTTGCCTCAGCTGCTCTCCTGGAACGCCTTTGGGGGGATTCGTCATCACTGGAGGAGGAGGAAGAGGAGGAAACTAAAAGGAGTGGGGCATATTCCTCGTCTCCCTCGCTGGCCGAATCAGTGTCAGAGGAAATGATGGCGTATGCCTCCTCGACTGAATACATCCTTCTGGAAGATTGAGACATTTTGATTTATTACAGGGGGTTGTGTGGTGTTTTTACACGTGTAATCAACTTTTATTTTTACACAGGGGGGTATGTGTGTGTAGTGTTTTTACACGTGTATAGTGAACAGAAATTAGAAGATAAGAATTGTTATTTTTTTTTTTAAAAAGAGAAGAGAAGAAAAGGAAAAAAAAATATTAGAATTTACTGTTCGATCGTCAGTTAGAAAAAAACAACTGAACGTCCGTCAGTAACTGACGCTATCTATTACTAAAAAAAAACCTGTAGTCTAACTAACGTGCTACAGTAAAACTAGGCTCTAAAAATTTACTGGACGAACGTCAGTAAAAAAAAAACTGAACGTCCGTCAGTAACTGACGCTATCTATTACTAAAAAAACTGTAGTCTAACTGAACTACGGTAAATTTCTACTAAAGCTGCAGAAAAAAGTTGCTAGATATATCTTTCTAGATCTAAAACTAAATGAACGGTTCTAACGCTGGCATATGCTACCCTAACTCCCTACCTACCTGCTACACCTAACTACTATTATATTTAAAATTTTATAGTGTATTAGAAAAAAAAACCTGCGCCAGAAAATATGCTGATCAGTGATGTGCCTCTATGGAAAGGCTCACACTGAGCTGAAACGTCGCACGTGGAATAAAAGGATCTTTTTCCAAATATTTGATAGTGCTGCCTCACTTTCTTTTGTCTAAATTTAGGGGTCATTTTTGGACTGTGACCCAAGAGGCGTGCGCCCGACTTCAGTTCTTGGATCCTGTGCTGCTGATCTGTATTTATTTGCCTCTATGGAAAGGTGCAGGTAAGAAAAAAAAGACCTAAAAAAACCTGCGTCAACAAATTACCACAGATGCTGATAACTAATCAGCAGTCTGTAGCCGCAGGGTGCACACAGGTAGACGGTGCAAATTTATAATTAGAAAAAAATGACAAAAATAAAAAATTCCTGGACCAAAAGTTGAGCACGAATGCCGATCAGTGATGGCGGTCACTGATCAGCGCTCAGCGGTCACAGGACACACACATGTAATTGGTGTGGGTGAAAAAAAGTACAAAGAAAGAACCTGCGGAAAAAAAAACCACGGTTGCTGATCAGTGATGGCGGTCACTAACCAGCACTTCGTGGCAGCAGGGCGCACACAGGGATATGGTGCAAATTAAAGAAAAAAAAATCCTGCGCCGAAAATTTACCACAGATGCTGATCAGTGAAGGTGGTCACTGATCAGCGCTCAGTGGGCACAGGACTCGGACAGGGAGGGGGTAGATTGGGACAGGGAGGGGGTGGATTGGGACAGGGACAAGGACAGGCCCAAGGACAGGGAAAGGGCCAAAAAAATCTGTCTAATTACAAAAAAAAAAGACTGCTGGTGATCAGACAGAAGTAGCAAGATAGGACACTTCTTTTAGCGAAGATCGCACTACAAATCCCAGCAAAGCCACAGCAGACAGTCTCTCAACCACTCTGCACGCTGCCTCAAACTGGAATGGCGTAGTGCAGAGCGGTCTCGATGTTCAAAACACCCCCCGGTGCTCTGATTGGTCGGTCATTACAGACCGACCAATCAGAGCGCTCCTAGAGGTGGCATCACTGCCACCTCCTTAGGTGACGTTGGTGGCGATGGGTGTTGCCTTAGACAGCACCAATCGCCACTGTCTAACTGTGCCCTGTGACTCCAGGGCACAGTTTTAACAAAAATGCCTGCTATTGGCCGGTCAGAAGTGACTGGCTAATAACAGCGATCGCCGATGCGGGGGGGGGGGGCCGAAACGGCACCCTGGGCGAGTAGTAGAGATAACCTGCTGTCAGGGACAGCAGCCATCTTTACTTTGTCACGGTGCAATTAGCACCGATGACCGTTTCCCGTTGCGCAGTGCCTATACGGAGCTTTGCGGGAAGCACCTCCCGACAGCGCCGTATATATACGTCGGATGTCGGGAAGGGGTTAAAGAAAATAATGAAGCATTGGTCTGAAATAGGTCTGAATCTATGGTCACGTTTGAGAATGGGCAACCGTATATTCAAAATGCTAAATCTCATATGCTGTTAGTCTTTGATTTTTTACATTTAGACCCTATCTACACATTACCGTTATTTTGCATTCTGTCTGCTGTAGTATTTTATTGCAGTGGTCATGTGGTCATTAAAGTCTATGGAAACCTTTTGTGGCTTTTTTAAAAAAAAACGAAATGAATAAATATTCGCATAAAAGCACTTTTGTAATATACTTTTCCATGTATCATTCTACATAGAAGATGCAGAACACTGCTGTCTGCCGAATCAGTGAGCTGTTCAGATGGCTCAGTCTGCAGCGGCTCCTGTGTGCTCTTGTGCCATCATCCGGACTTCATACTGATAAAATTATAGTTGATCAATGTGAATTTGATCACTATTTGGCTTAGGTGATGTACCTCCCTACAGTGACTGAATAATACCACCATACAGTGACTGAATAATACCACCATACAGTGACTAAATAATGCCACCATACAGTAACTGAATAATACCACCATACTGTGACTGAATAATACTACCATACAGTGACTGACTGAATAATACCACCATACAGTGACTGAATAATACCACCATACAGTGACTGAATAATACCACCATGCAGTTATCACATAATACCACCAAACAGTGACTGAATAATAACACCATACAGAGACTGAATAATACCACCATGCAGTGATCACATAATACCACCATACAGTGACTGAATAATATCACCACACAGTGACTGAATAATACCACCATACAGTGACTCAATAATAACACCACACAGTGACTGAATAATACCACCACACAGTGACTGAATAATACCACCATGCAGTTATCACATAATACCACCATACAGTGACTGAATAATACAACCATACAGTGACTGAATAATAACACCACACTGTGACTGACTAATACTACCATACAGTGACTGAATAATAACACCACATGGTGACTGAATAATACCACCATATAGTGACTGAATAATACCACCATACAGTGACTGAATAATAACACCACACAGTGACTGAATATTACCACCATACAGTGACTGAATAATACCACCATACAGTGACTGAATAATAACACCATACAGTGACTGAATAATACCACCATACAGTGACTGAATAATATCACCATGCAGTGATCACATAATACCACCATACAGTGACTGAATAATAACACCACACGGTGACTGAATAATACCACCATATAGTGACTGAATAATACCACCATACAGTGACTGAATAATAACACCACACAGTGACTGAATATTACCACCATACAGTGACTGAATAATACCACCATACAGTGACTGAATAACACCATACAGTGACTGAATAATACCACCATACAGTGACTGAATAATACCACCATGCAGTGATCACATAATACCACCATACAGTGACTGAATAATAACACCATACAGTGACTGAATAATAACACCATACAGTGACTGAATAATACCACCATACAGTGACTGAATAATACCACCATGCAGTGAAAACATAATACCACCATACAGTGACTGAATAATAACACCATACAGTGACTCAATAATACCACCATAATGTGACTGAATAATACTACCATACAGTGACTGAATAATGCCACCATGCAGTGATCACATAATACCACCAAACAGTGACTGAATAATAACACCATACAGAGACTGAATAATACCACCATGCAGTGATCACATAATACCACCATACAGTGACTGAATAATATCACCACACAGTGACTGAATAATACCACCATACAGTGACTCAATAATAACACCACACAGTGACTGAATAATACCACCATACAGTGACTGAATAATACCACCATATAGTGACTGAAAAATACCACCATACAGTGACTCAATAATACCACCATACAGTGACTGAATAATACCACCATACAGTGACTGAAAAATACCACCATACAGTGACTCAATAATACCACCATATAGTGACTGAATAATACCACCATACAGTGACTGAATAATACCACCATAAAGTGACTGAATAATACCACCATACAGTGACTGAATAATAACACCATACTGTGACTGAATCATACCACCATACAGTGACTGAATAATACCACCATGCAGTTATCACATAATACCACCAAACAGTGACTGAATAATAACACCATACAGAGACTGAATAATACCACCATGCAGTGATCACATAATACCACCATACAGTGACTGAATAATATCACCACACAGTGACTGAATAATACCACCATACAGTGACTCAATAATAACACCACACAGTGACTGAATAATACCACCACACAGTGACTGAATAATACCACCATGCAGTTATCACATAATACCACCATACAGTGACTGAATAATACAACCATACAGTGACTGAATAATAACACCACACTGTGACTGACTAATACTACCATCCAGTGACTGAATAATAACACCACATGGTAACTGAATAATACCACCATATAGTGACTGAATAATACCACCATACAGTGACTGAATAATAACACCACACAGTGACTGAATATTACCACCATACAGTGACTGAATAATACCACCATACAGTGACTGAATAATAACACCATACAGTGACTGAATAATACCACCATACAGTGACTGAATAATATCACCATGCAGTGATCACATAATACCACCATACAGTGACTGAATAATAACACCACACGGTGACTGAATAATACCACCATATAGTGACTGAATAATACCACCATACAGTGACTGAATAATAACACAACACAGTGACTGAATATTACCACCATACAGTGACTGAATAATACCACCATACAGTGACTGAATAACACCATACAGTGACTGAATAATACCACCATACAGTGACTGAATAATACCACCATGCAGTGATCACATAATACCACCATACAGTGACTGAATAATAACACCATACAGTGACTGAATAATAACACCATACAGTGACTGAATAATACCACCATACAGTGACTGAATAATACCACCATGCAGTGAAAACATAATACCACCATACAGTGACTCAATAATACCACCATAATGTGACTGAATAATACTACCATACAGTGACTGAATAATGCCACCATGCAGTGATCACATAATACCACCAAACAGTGACTGAATAATAACACCATACAGAGACTGAATAATACCACCATGCAGTGATCACATAATACCACCATACAGTGACTGAATAATATCACCACACAGTGACTGAATAATACCACCATACAGTGACTCAATAATAACACCACACAGTGACTGAATAATACCACCATACAGTGACTGAATAATACCACCATATAGTGACTGAAAAATACCACCATACAGTGACTCAATAATACCACCATACAGTGACTGAATAATACCACCATACAGTGACTGAAAAATACCACCATACCGTGACTCAATAATACCACCATATAGTGACTGAATAATACCACCATACAGTGACTGAATAATACCACCATAAAGTGACTGAATAATACCACCATACAGTGACTGAATAATAACACCATACTGTGACTGAATAATACCACCATACAGTGACTGAATAACACCTCCATACAGTGACTGAATAATAACACCATATAGTGACTGAATAACACCACCATGCAGTGACTGAATAATACTACCATACAGTGACTGAATAATACCACCATGCAGTAATCCCATAATACCACTATACAGTGACTGAATAATAACACCATACAGTGAATGAATAATACCACCATACAGTCACTGAATAATACTACCATACAGTGACTGAATAATACCACCATGCAGTGATCACATAATACCACCATGTAGTGACTGAATAATACCACCATACAGTGACTGAATAATACCACCATACTGTGACTGAATAATACCACCATGCAGTGATCACATAATACCACCATTGCTGCTGAGGTTAAATACCATAAAATCTGGGACCGCTGGATTAACTCCCGCCACAACACCACACCGCCACTGCACACCTAACATGGATCTAACAATCCCCTGTTGTATCTATTCCTCCTCCCTCACACTTTCCAAGCCTCCACAGTTCCCAAATGTTTTACTAAATTAATCTTTATACCAGTTTTTTCTATTCCCTAACTGGTCTGTTGCAGGAGCTTTGTTAGGATATTAAAAGATCAGGGGCACGAGCCCCAAGGCATATGTTTTGCCCCCACCCCAAAAAATATATTGAAGACAGCATAGCTATAAAATAACTTTTAAAACACTAACTATAGGCTTAGATAAAGCACCTCATCAGTACACTGTCTCTAGTAATTACTTTGAAAGGAAACCTGTACCCATGGATTATATACTTGCCAACTGTCCCAAATTTGCCGGGACTGTCCCGAATTTACAGAGACAGTCCCGGCAAATTACTGTCCCGGGACTTGTCCCGGCAACGGCTACATTCAATTGTATCTGCGTCCTCAGAATGCAAATACAATTGAATACTATGGCAGAGTAGGAAACGATCGACTTCCTGCTCTGTCATTCACTCCTCCTGGAGTGAAATCCCCGACCAAATCGTTGCCGACATCCTGCCGAGGATTCCGCTGCAGGAGGTGCCACTGATGTCACTGCCCTTATATGGACAGTGAAGTCAGGGCTATCTCTATGAGCGGAATTCCCCGCCAGGGCAACAGCAATGCTTTGGCCGGGGATTCTGGCGCTCCAGGAGTAGCCCATGACTTCACTGTCCATTTAAGGGCAGTGACATCAGGGGCACCTCCTGCAGCAGAATCATCGGCCAGAGCATTGCCGACGCCTGGCCGGGGATTCCGTTCATAGAGGGAGCCACTGAAATCAGGGCCTCCTCCTGAAGCGCCGTAATCCCCGGCCAAAGCTGTGCCGACCTCTGACCAGGGATTCCGGCGCTCCAGAAGTAGCCCATGACTTCACTGTCCATATAAGGGCAGTGATGTCAGGGGCACCACTTGCAGCGGAATCCCCGGCCAGAGAATTGCTAATAATGCCTGGCCGGGGATTCCGCTCATAGAGGCTCTATCTGCAGGGGGGGGGGCTATCTACAGGGGGATTATGTGGCACTATCTACAAAGGGAGTATACAGCAATATCTACAGGGGGAGTATGTGGCATGATCTATAGGGAGAGTATGTGGCACTATCTATAAGGGGAGCAGGGCTACACCTGCCATGAGGCGAGGTGAGGCCACTGCCTCAGGCGGCGCCACCTTGCTAAAAAGGGGGGGGGGCGGCATTTTGTTGGACTTATGTTTTAAACCCAGCGAGGAGCCAGGGACAGGCTGGGCTGGGGGGGGGGGGATTGCGGGGGGCCGGGCAAGGCATCACCTATCGTGCTGCACGTCTGCTAGAACACTCCTCCTCTCCGACTCAGCACGCACCAGAGAGGAGCAGGTCAGCAGGAGAAGCAGAGCAGCTTGTGATTTGTAAGGTAAGGCTGACAGAGCGCCACATACTGCGCTCATGCTCCAGCCCACACTAATTTAAAAGTGATCGGCTGACAGTAGGGGGGGCGGGTACATACTGCAAGGGCGGGTCTGAGCATCTTGCTGACAGCAGAGGGCTCTATGGGAGGGATTTCCCCCATAGAGCCCTCAGCAGTTAGGCGCGTAAACCCCCCTTGCAGAATAATTTCCCCCATAGTGCCCTTAGTAGTTATTATACCGCAAGGGGGGTATCTGACTGCTTCAACTGTAACTAAACCTTTAAAAAATTTCTGATATGTCATAATGACCTGTCAGAAGTTTTGATCGGTGGGGGTCCGAGCACTGAGACCCCCACCAATCGCTAAAATGAAGCTGCAGAAGTGCTCGGATGAGCGCTGTGCAGCTTAGTTTTGTGATTGGCTTTCATTGGAGCAGTGTACGAGCTCATAGAGTTTCTATTGAGCCCGTACACTGCTCCGAGAAAAGACGATCAGAAATTAAGCGGTACAGCGCTCACCCGAGCACTTCTGCCGCTTCATATTAGCTACCGACCGAAACTTGTGACATGTCACTATGACATCTCAGAAGTTTTTTAAAAGTTTAGTTATACTTTAAAGGAAAGATGTTATAATTTTTATTAGGAGTCCCTGCTTTAGCTTTTTCTGGCGCACAGGACGTCCCAGATGCGCCCGAATTATTAATATCTATTACTATTTCTGGCGCATCCCTAGGTCCTGTGTGCCACAATAGAAATGAGAGTTCATTGACGTCTAGTTTCTATTGCGGCACAGGGGAGAAGAAAGAAGACAGAAGACTGCTGTAGGTGAATATAACTTTTTTTTATTTTTTATTCATATAAATTCATATAACTTTTTTTATTCATATTGCTCATTTTTGTTTTGCAGGTTCCGCTGGACCGTTTGGACTACGTCGAAGATTTGTTGGACTACCCCAATGATTAAGGCCTCATGCACACGGCCGTACCCGTAATCACAACCCGGGCACGAACGGCCGCCGACACCCGCGGGCCGCATTTTCATGCCGTGCGCCCATACCAAGTATGCGGCTAATAGAACTGGGCGGATCCGTAATTGCGGACCATATTGCGGTCCGCAATTACAGAATTTTTTTTACGGTCGTGTGCATGGGGCCTTACACTTTTTAAAAAAAAAATAAAATGGTTACAGGAGGGTTGTGGGGGGGGGGGAGTTTTTATTTCAATCAAAAACAAATTCTTATGCCTCTGTTTTTTTATACTTTATTACCACCTTAGTAATGGCAGTTATCTATTTGACTACGTCAATTACTAAGGTGGGGCTTAGTGTTGGCCACTAAAAAGGTTAATACTAACCCCCATTATTACTACGGTACTGGTATTATCAGGCTGGGAATGGACAAAAACCGTGGCCCTTCCCACCCTGATAATGCTAGCCTGCTGCTGCTTTATTGTATCTGGCTGGATATGAAAAATAGGGGGGACACCATGTAATGTTTTTGTTTTTTTTAAATAATGGAAAAAAAAAAATGACTTGGGTTTCCACCCATTTTTCATTTCCAGCCAAATACAACATAGCAGCAGCAGAAAGCTAGCATTACCAGGGTGGGAAGGGTCAAGTTTTTTGTCCATTCCTAGCCTGATAATATCAGCCTGCGGCAGCCCCAGTACCTGACTATCACTACAGATAGTCGGGTACTAGATCGTACCCGGCTCTTCCCGGTACTCCTGGTGGCGATGGGTGCCGGGGTAATAATGGGGGGTTAGTGATAGCCTTTTTACTGGCCAACACTAAGCCCCAGCCTTAGTAATTGAACGCTGTCAATAAGACAGCAGCCACTACTAAGGTGTTAATAAAGTATCAAAAAAACAGAGCCGTAAGAAGATATATATATATATATATATATATATATATATATATATATATATATATATATATATATATGTATATACAGTGAAGGAAATAAGTATTTGATCCCTTGCTGATTTTGTACGTTTGCACACTGTCAAAGACATGAACAGTCTAGAATTTTTAGGCTAGGTTAATTTTACCAGTGAGAGATAGATTATATAAAAAAAAAAAAAGAAAATCACATTGTCAAAATGATATATATTTATTTGCACAGAGAAATAAGTATTTGATCCCCTACCAACCATTAAGAGTTCAGCCTCCTCCAGACCAGTTACACGCTCCAAATCAACTTGGTGCCTGCATTAAAGACAGCTGTCTTACATGGTCACCTGTATAAAAGACTCTTGTCCACAGACTCAATGAATCAGTCTGACTCTAACCTCTACAACATGGGCAAGACCAAAGAGCTTTCTAAGGATGTCAGAGACAAGATCATAGACCTGCACAAGGCTGGAATGGGCTACAAAACCATAAGTAAGACGCTGGGTGAGAAGGAGACAACTGTTGGTGCAATAGTAAGAAAATGGAAGACATACAAAATGACTGTCAATCGACATCGATCTGGGGCTCCATGCAAAATCTCATCTCGTGGGGTATCCTTGATCCTGAGGAAGGTGAGAGCTCAGCCGAAAACTACATGGGGGGAACTTGTTAATGATCTCAAGGCAGCTGGGACCACAGTCACCAAGAAAATCATTGGTAACACACTACGCCGTAATGGATTAAAATCCTGCAGTGGCCGCAAGGTCCCCCTGCTCAAGAAGGCACATGTACAGGCCCGTCTGAAGTTTGCAAATGAACATCTGGATGATTCTGAGAGTGATTGGGAGAAGGTGCTGTGGTCAGATGAGACTAAAATTGAGCTCTTTGGCATTAACTCTACTCGCCGTGTTTGGAGGAAGAGAAATGCTGCCTATGACCCAAAGAACACCGTCCCCACTGTCAAGCATGGAGGTGGAAACATTATGTTTTGGGGGTGTTTCTCTGCTAAGGGCACAGGACTACTTCACCGCATCAATGGGAGAATGGATGGAGCCATGTACCGTCAAATCCTGAGTGACGACCTCCTTCCCTCCACCAGGACATTAAAAATGGCTCGTGGCTGGGTCTTCCAGCACGACAATGACCCGAAACATACAGCAAAGGCAACAAAGGAGTGGCTCAAAAAGAAGCACATTAAGGTCATGGAGTGGCCTAGCCACTCTCCAGACCTTAATCCCATCGAAAACTTATGGAGGGAGCTGAAGATCCGAGTTGCCAAGCGACAGCCTCGAAATCGTAATGATTTACAGATGATCTGCAAAGAGGAGTGGGCCAAAATTCCATCTAACGTGTGCAAACCTCATCATCAACTACAAAAACCGTCTGACTGCTGTGCTTGCCAACAAGGGTTTTGCCACCAAGTATTAAGTCTTGTCTGCCAAAGGGATCAAATACTTATTTCTCTGTGCACAATGCAAATAAATATATATAATTTTGACAATGTGATTTTCTGTTTTGTTTATTTTTATATATAATCTATCTCTCACTGGTAAAATTAACCTAGCCTAAAAATTCTAGACTGTTCATGTCTTTGACAGTGGGCAAACTTACAAAATCAGCAAGGGAACAAATACTTATTTCCTTCACTATATATATATATATATATATATATATATATATATATATATACATATATAAAAACGCCCTCATGCAACTCTCTTTCACCATTTTATTTATTTTTTTAAAACGTAGATCATCAAAGCAGTCCAACGAATCTACGACTTAGTTATCAGTATGACATTTTTTAATCTTTTTTACATAGTTTTAATTTTTGCGTTTCAATTTAAAAGTGTGAATGATCCAATAGAGGTTGGCTACTTGGATTTCTTATGATTTGTTTTGCGGTTAGGGGGGGTGCCACTTCAATTTTCGCCTCAGGCATCAGAAAAGCTAGAATCGTCTTTGCATGTTCTGTTTCCTAGATTATTTTTATTGAAATTTTTATGAGTGTAATTATGAACACAACACAGAGTGGGCTGAAACAGGAGCTTGACAATACCCACTCATAAATAGAACAGAACATAGCAAGAAAACATGGGGGAGTGGGGATAAATGAAGGGAAGGAAGAAATGCACTGGTTTAACTTTTTGCCGAAATTTGATGTAGGGTTACGTCGTAGCCGAACAAGGGAAATTTGGAGCAAGCTGAGCCCACTCCGTACTTAGCACGTGTCGGCTGTATGTTACAGCAGACACATCACTGCACCGCCGGGTTCTGAGATAACTCTGATCCTGGCCGCTTAACCACTTACATACCATGATCAAAAGCAAGTGCAGTATCTAAGCCATTAGAAAGTGGGGATGGCCCCCTCCAACAGCCCATTGCTTTCCCTCCACGATGCGATCGCAGGGTGCCAATAATTGTCATGTCAGTCTGGGGGCCTAATGAAGGCCCCTATGTCTGTCATCCTTCTGCTCCTATTTAAGCTCGGCCAGAGGCTATATCGACAGAAAAATAAAAAACTAATTGCTTTTGGAAGGTAGGGAGAAAAAAACGAAAAATGAAAAACTAAAAAATGGCTGCATCGGCCAGTAGTTGTCCCATAAGACTGCTGGGAACAATCTACTCAATACCAACTTAGCAACTGGCCGACACTACTTTCTTAAGAACATTTTTAGTGCAGATTACCAGTCAGATTTCATTACTGCTAAACATTACACAGGAACAGTGACTATTACTCCGATGATAAGGGGAGAATACATAATGACATAGTTGCAAAGCTCTGGTGCTATGAAGTTGTGTAGAGCTGTTTTGTCGTGCTGAGCGCACCCTGAGTTCTGCAGTGAAGTGCGCTGTATTTCTGTGCTGGGTGTCAGGTGACTGGGTCACGCAGTCTCTGCATTCAGAGGGCTGTGTAGGGGGAGAGCAGCTGAGCTGCACCATAATACCAACAAGAAACAGCTCTGCTGGCACAACTTTTCATAGGAGGAAGGAAGCACAGGGAGGCCTGAGAAAATGAGCCAGGGTCTGCACATGAAAAGCCAGCAGAAACAAGATGAAGAGGAGGATGACGAGGAGGATGGTATAGCAGGAGTATCAGATTATGAGGATGGAGACACGTTCATGGAAGGAGACATTGGCAGCGAAGAAGAAGAGGGTATGAATAGTTCATAATGGTTTTATAGAGATAATGAGACAGGTGCACTGGATTTATATATGCAGGTTGAATATACTTGAGTATGTAAATCATCAGAGATGTAAATTTGCAGGTCATGAACAATTAATATGGTAATGTCAAATTTACAGAAAGAATTACAAATAAGGCAAAGGACAATTGTGTTCATATGGATACCCTAGCTCTTGTATCATATGTGTAAATGGTGTTACAGTATATACGTAGACATATGTGAAACAGTATATAGACATAGTATGTGTTCTCATGAACGACATGTTACTCATACATTGCGGGACATTTATCTTTTGGATATGTTATATGGTTGAGACATTCCGGCACCGTTTTTCCATTTGCAAATTTGATGTTGGAACATTTTATTATACCAGATAAATATTTTAGCATGACTGTAACCCTAACTTGACTGATGTGTGAGAGGCAATTTGTTCCAGAGTTGTGATTTCTGCCTCAATTGGGGCACTTTGCGTAAGGATTTGCCCTGTAGAACAGTGCTGGGCGTGGAGCTGTCAAGAACAGCTGCTTTTCCCAATCTTCCAATGTTGGGTATTGTGTGGTTTTGAGTGGCTGCTGGCTACGGTTTCCTTGCTGTAAGTATCTCTATGTATGGATGGCTGGAATACTTGTGCTTCTAGAGTTCATTTAGGGAAGTGTTTAAAGTTCTTGTCTTCATTGCAAGTATGCAGTTGGCATGGTGCCAGTTGTAGGCTCTGATTAATTGTTTCTTTGAAGTGACAATTTTTTGTCATTCAAACATAGCACCAGTCATTTCAGTCTTCTGGTACGATATAAGATTTGACAGCACTAAAAAATCACTATCCATATTTTTCCCTTCCACAGCAGATTTGCATCTACCATTCAGTTTAAGCTAGATTCACACGAGCGTTTCCGTTTTGCGCATGTAAAAAATGCAGCATTTTTCTTGCATTGCAGTTCCACGTGGCATCCGTGTACGGTGCGCGGCTGCATTTTTTACATGCGTATGTCATACGTTTTTTTACGTGAGCATAAAAAACTGAAGGAGATGGTTTTCTTTCCCCTCATCATTTCTTTAGCAACTGGGACAGCACACGGATGACGTCCATGTGCTGTCTGTTGTTTTCACGCACCCATTGACTTATATGGGATGCATGGTGCGCAAAAACGCACAAAAATAGGACCTGCAGTAAGTTTCACGCAGCAGACACACGCTGTTTGAAAAACAACACATGTCTGAATAGCTCCAATGAATTACATAGGCACGTGTGACGGCTGTTGTTTTAACCTCCCTAACACGGACGTAAAATACACTCGTGTGAAGCAGGCCTAATTCACACGAATGTATTATACATCCGTGTGATGGCCGTTAAAACAACGGCCGTCACAGGGGCCTATGTAATTCAATGGGTCCGTGAGAATATAGGACAAGTCCTATTTTTTCACGCTTCATGCATCCCTCCATAGACTCGAGTCTGGCAGCGCAGAGCACGGATGCACCTTGGACGTGAAAAACTGACGATTTTCACGTCCGAGATGCGCAACGCTCGTGTGAATCTGGCCTAAGAATGACATCTTTATACTAATCATAGTTCTCTATTGTGAATACATATTAACGCTTCTAGGCGTTTTGGAACTATTTTTACACTTTTGACATACACGAATAAAAACTGAATGATAAAATAAAGAAATCATATTATACAACCATACCCATCCCATATATTTTCTGAAGGTCCTGGCCCATTGTGAAAATGCCACGCAGCACTTTACACTCATGAGCGCCTTCATGCAATTTTGCATGACAGCGTAATGTGTTTTTAAAAATGCATAAAAGTTTGTGGCTAAAAACGGGGCATTTGTGTAAAAAAAGTTAGCTTTATTTATACATTTTTTATTTTTTTGTGGTATTTTTTTAAAATAGTGAGTTTTAATATCTGCATTTTTAGATTTTTTCGGATCTTTTGTTTTGTGGCCTTTTTTTACAGTAAAAATTCTGTGATTCAAAGATCATATGATTCAAAGATTTCTCTTTGCAACACATGATTTATTCTGAAAAAACGCAACACACATTGACACATGCATCAGGCAAGAGAATCAATGGAGGTCTATGCGAGAAAAACACCACTAACTAAAAAAATTCCAAACCAACCCTTGCTGCAATATAGAAACAAATGCCACTGAGCCAAAAGACGCAAGACAAAAGAAAAAACTGCCACAAAAATACCCGCACTGTTTGTGGTGTGTTTAAAAGTGCCATATTGACTTCCAGCTAACATCTAGTCGCAGGATTATTTGCTGATTAAAAGATGTTATTAAAAACTTGCCATTTTTCTAAGAATTCCGTGTGTGTAGGCACCCAAAAGTAAATGTTTAAGATGTGCAGAGTTTATAAATGTCACTTATGCCTATGGCAATAGTTCTATATCTTCATAAGGCCAGGATCACACAGACAGTTTTGTTGCAGTTCTTAGCTCAGGTTTTTTTTAGCCAAAGCCAGAAGTGGATCCAAGAGGAAAGTTATAAAGATATTTATTTTGGGTCCACTCCTGTGTTTGGCTTAGAAAATGGCATAAAAAAAATGTGTGTGTGATCCTGGCCTAAATCATCAAAACTGAAAAGACCAAAAGTCTCTGTGATCCAGATGCCAGCAAACATTTGAGTCAAAAAGCCAATATAGGGGCGATTAAATGTGCGATAGTGATATTCTCAACCAGTAATAGAAGGTATATAGAGCCCTGTATGTGACAATGAAAGAGCACATATACTCTCTGATTGTTAAGGGGTTTGATAACAACACCCCCTGGGTCTCTGGAAGGCCGTTCAGGGGGAGAGATCAGTTTCTGGCTGTGTCCTTTGCGCCTGCTTTCACTTGCTGCTCCACCCTCCTCACCCACCTGCCCAGGCACAGATACAGGAAGTAAAACTTTTCATCCTACTCCAAATCTTTAAATGATTGCTGTACCCCAAATATTGCACCTAGTTGCTGCAATTGTTTAAAGTCATGACATAATACATAAGTCCTGAGCAGTGAAAAGAGCTAGAAATTACTGACAGAAAAAAAACTTGTTTTAGATGAATAAACGTCTTAATCCATTTTTGTCTGGCTTTAAGTTCTCCAATTCCTCTCACCCCCAAAATCCTTCATTACCAGGGCTGCCATGTAGAGGTAGAATACTTCTGGCCTGCTGTCTCCATAGCATGATGCTCTCAGTTCTTATACAGAATAATGTCATGATCTACAGTCCTGGATATAAGTTTTGAGACTGACACAAATTTAGTTTTTCATAAAGTTTGCTGTTTCAGTTTTTATAGTTGCAATTTGCATTAACGCTAGATTGTTATGAAGAGTGATAAGATGAATTGCAATTAATTGCAAAGTCATTCCTTGCCATGAAAATTAACTTAATTACAAAAACCCTATTTCCACTGCATTTCAGCCCTGTTACAAAATGACCTGCTAACATCATTTCTGTGATCTTTTAGTTAGCTCAGGAGAAAGTGTTAACGCGGACAAGACAGCTGATATCACTCTGCCATGCTGATTGAATTATAAAGAAGACTGGTTTCTTTAAAAGGGGAATGGTGCTTGAAATCAATGTCTTCTTCTGTTAACCATGGTTACCTCCATGGAAACACGTGTAGTCATCATTGCTTTGAAGAAGGTTTCAGGGCGCCGAATAAAGTCCAACAAGTGCCAGGACCGTTTCTTAAAGAGGATTCAGGTACAGGTTCACCAGTGCAGAGCTTGCTCAGGACTGGCAGCAGGCAGGTGTCCGTGCATCTGCATGCACAGTGAGGCGAAGACTTTTGGAGGCTGGCCTGGTGGCAAGAAGGGCAGCAAAGAAGCCACTTCTCTCCAAGAAAAACATCAAGGACAGACTTACATTCTGCAGGAAGTACAGGGATTGGACTGCAGAGAACTGGGGTAAAGTTGTTTTCTCTGATGAAGCCACCTTCAGACTGTTTGGGACATCTGGAAGAATAATTGTCCGGAGAAGAAAAAGCGAGCGCTACCATGAGTCCTATGTCACGCCAACAGTAAAGCATCCTGAGACCATTTGTCACGATTCTGGGGTATGTGGACCCACTAGGTTGCTCCGCCGTAGCGGAGTGGCAGTTGGCCACACAACGGTCAATGCAAAAGTCTTAGCACTAGAGTACCTGTATGAGAGTCCAGGTTGGCACAAAATGTAGCAGACGCTTTGGCACAGATGATACGTGGCACAGATGAGGCTAGGCATGGCAAATGACACTGGATGTGGTAGGTGACACTGGACGTGGCAGATGACACTGGACGTGGCAGATGGAACAGACACGACTCCAACACTAGACCAGCTCAGGAACAAACACAGTTACAGGATATAGGATACTGGAACACTGGGAACAGGATACAACTAAGGACCATTTGCTTAACTAACATGAGAAGACAACAACGCTCAGGCAAGGAGTGGAAGGGCAGAGTCCTTTATATAGTCCAGGGTGTAAGGGGATAGATTGGGGAACAATTTGCTGGTGTGCGCGCTGGCCCTTTAAGGCCAGGGACGAGCACGCGCACCCTAGTGGCAGGAGTAGTAAAGTGCAGCTGCGCGTGCTGGCGTCAAGCTTTCAGTGTCCTGCGGTCGCGGCAGCGTGTTGGCGGTCAGCGACCACGGGCACAAGAGTACGACCCCTTTACGCCCCTGCTTTTTAGGTCTAGAGTGTAGGAGGAAACTTTTGACGAGAGTTGGAGCATTGATGTTCTCTTCTGGCTCCCAGGTCCTCTCCTCAGGACCAAACCCTTGCCAGTCCACCAGATAGGAAGTCTTTCCTGTAGCGTCCATGGCCGCGGGCCACAGGGTTTACTCACCTCCCGACGCCCGCAGCCATGGATCTGTGAGTGCTGGTCCCCATCTCCTTCCTAAGAGACGCTAGCGCTCACTTTTGCTCCGGCCCGCTGTGTCTCGTAGGGTGCGCGCGCACGCTTGTGCCCGCTCTTAAAGGGCCAGCGCGCGCACATGAAAACAATCATCATCATCAATCCACATGATTTCCTGGCCTATAAGAAGGCCCCAGTCCTTCTGATCCTTGCCTGAGCATTGTTAGTTTATCCCAAGTCTGTCTTGTAAATGGTCCCTTAGTGTTTCCCGTTCCAGTTGTTACCGTGCCCTGTTACCTGTTCCTGTATCCCGTGCTTGTTCTTGTTCCTGTGCCTACTAGTGTTGGAGTCATGTCCTACTGCACCTGCTGTCGTTTGCCACGTCCAGTGTCGTTTGCCACGTCCAGTGTTGTTTGCCACATCCAGTGTCTTCTGCCACGTCCAGTGTCTTCTGCCACATCTTGTACTGCCCGCCACGTCTGGCGATACCTGCTGCACCGACCACCATCCGTGCTGAAACCACAGCCACTGTCTGGACTAGTTCAGGTACCCAAGTGTTACGAACTGCCAATAGACTTTTGTATAGACTGAGACCTGGTCAGCTGCCTCTCCGCCATGGTGGAGCGGCCTAGTGGGTCCACATACCCTGTGACCGTGACATTTCCTCCTACTCTCTTGTAGTCCAAAATCTCCTTCACCTCGAAGACGTCAGAAGAATCGCTGGGAGCAACTACAGAACAAGGAGATTTACTTTAGCGGTTCAGGACCACAGGCCTTCTCTTCTTATTGGCATATGTTTTCATACGATCCACTGCCTGAAGAATCGCAGACATGATCTGCCAGTTGTGAAGAAAAGTCCCAAATGAAGAATTGGCTGCAGGCACTTGAGACATAGTTGGCACCGGAAGAGGAACTCGTGGGTGCTGACTGTATACAATATAGAATGGAGAGGAAGCAGTAGACTCACTAGTATGGTTATTGTATGAGAATTCCGCCCAAGGCAGGAGCTGTACCCAATTGTCATGTTGGACAAAGACATAATGACAGAGATAATTCTCTTTTGTTTGGTTGATCCTCTCCACTTGACCGTTAGACTGTGGGTGATAGGCAGAAGAGAAGTCCAGCTTTACATCCAAAAGATTACATAGGGCTCTCCAGAGTTTAGATGTGAACTGTACACCCCGGTCAGAAACAATATGAAGAGGTAGTCCATGTAGACGAAAGGTGTGTTGGACAAACAGATCTGCCCAACGAGGAGCTGAGGGGACGCACGTTAAAGGAATAAAATGTGTCACTTTAGAGAAATGATCCACTACTACCCAGATCGTAGTACATCCAGCAGAAGGGGGAAGGTCAGTGATAATGTCCATAGCAATGTGTTGCTAAGGAGCATCAGGCACCGGCAGAGGTTGGAGCAGACCAGCAGTTTTTCTGGTGAATACTCTCAACAGGTTCTCCTTGATATACTCCGACATGGCCTGGGTTTCAGGCAAGGAAAGCGGGTAAGTGTGAACAATGTCTTATTGCAGTGGACTTTTTCTGCTATATACAGTATATTTACAGATGTCACAATATAATCTGCAATTAATGAAAAGAGTGGAGTAAATAATATTTTATATTGCATTTCTAATGTAAAACATGCTGACTGTTTAGAATAGGTATGCTATGTGTATAGATACAGGTGTGTCTAATGATGTGTTGCACAATGTGTACTTAATGAGAGATCAGAGCACGCTTTAGCCATGTCACAGAAGAAGCTGGACAAAGCGAAACCCAGGGTTAGAGATTTTATACATTTATGAGCGCTTTTTATTCTATTAGCTTGTGAGTATAGGAAATAAAGTACCAAAAGATTTTATCCAATGCTGCAGTCTACGCTATGTTTGTCTGCTTTTATCCTTTGCAGAACCACTTTATGTGAAGGCTGGGAGACCCGGCAGTAGAAACACCAAGTTCTGACACTTCATCTACCACATCTAACCTCCTTGATATTGGGGATGGTGAGGAACTTTTCCTGGAGTCAGTGTGTTGAATTTTTATCCGGACTATAAAGTGTGTAGCCCCATCGCATATAATTTTTATATATGTATTTCTGAGTGGATTGAAGGACTTTATTCACTGCAATTGGGCACTCCACTGAATACAGATTAGTGCAAACCATATGTCAGTACATTATATAAGGAAAGCGGGTAGACACATCCGCGGGGGAGTTAGGCTCCAGGGAGCACCTCTATAGGGCAGTCATATGGACGATGCAGAGGAAGAACCTCTGCCTCTTTCTTGCTGCAGACATCAGTGTAGCTCGCATACTGTGGAGACAATCCTAAGAGTGACTTAGGTAGTGGGGAAAGAACGGGACGAACCTGACTCAGGCAGAAGTGCAGACATCGAGGTCCCCACTGGAGGGCCCCTCCGGAATTCCAATCAAGGACTGGGGCATGTTGGCGAAGTCATGGCAATCCTATCAAGATGGGGTTGATAGCTTTGGAAAAGACATAGAAAGCTCTCAGCTCTGAATGAAGAACTCCTATCTGTAGTCTCAGAGGTTTGGTGATAGACAGGATAGAGGCTGTCCATCTACAGAGACGACCACCAGAGGTTTCTCCAGAGGAACTGTGGCTAAGTGGAGACGATTAACTAAATTCTGCTGGATAAAATTTGCAGCCGCTCCGGAATCCAAGTAAGCATGCACACCGTGTGATCCTTCACTGGTGACGATCAATACAGGAATGGACAGTTTGTAAGAGAAATTAGTAGAAGGGTTAGATTCACCTGGAGTTGTCACCACAATACAGACACAGACCTGAAGAGCGTCTGCGCTATTTTTCCTGATCGGACAATTTGAGTCCATTCACTTGCATTGGCTCTTCAGGTGGAACAACTGAAGAAGGCAGTAGGGGCCTCTGGAACTTGGGTGCCAGTCTATAGGGCCTCCTTAACACGTTCCTGAACCCTCATGTCGATCCGGTTTGCAAACAGGATAAGGGCATCCAGGGTGGATTCGATGTCATGAGCAGCAAGCTCATCCTTGATGTGTGGAGACAGTCCTTGCCAGAAAGTAACCAGCATGGCCTCATTATTCCAAGCCAGCTCCGCCGCCAGCGTATGGAAGGAGATGACGTACTCCCCTACAGTTGACACCCCTTGTTTGAGGGTCAGCAGAGAGGCAGCTGCAGAGGATTTTAGACCCGGTTCCTCGAACACTGTACGAAATATCTCTAGAAACAGTGGTAGGCCAGAGAATTGCGGGCCCTCTCGTTCCAAGATAGGGTTTGCCCATGCCAGGGCTTTGGCAGCGAGGATAGAAATAATAAACGCAACCTTGGTCTCATTGGAGGGGAAGAGATAAGCATGTAACTTAGTGAATTGTAGACTGGTTAACGTAACCTTTCCAGGTCCTAGGATCCCCTCCGGAGGTAGGAGGTAGAGGCAACGAAACTGCAGACACAGGACAGGCAAGTGGGAAAGCAGGTAGTGGAGCAGCGGTAAGAGCCAGAGGAGGAACAGGACGATCCAAACAGTTAATTACGGAGTTTACCACCTGTAGTAGTTGATCCTGGCGTGCCCGGAGGTCACGCATGTCTGCTTGCATTATTAGGATCGTACTTTTAGGTTTACCAGCAGGATCTATGGCCTGAGCATGCTGTCACGATTCTGGGGTATGTGGACCCACTAGGCCGCTCTGCCATAGCAGAGTGGCAGCTGGCCAAACAGTCAATGCAAAAGTCTTAGCGCAAGAGTGCCTGTATGAGAGTCCAGGCAGACAAGAGATGTAGCAGGCGCTTTGGCACAGATGGTACGTGGTACAGATGAGGCTAGGCATGGCAGATGATGCTTGGCGTGGCAGATGATGCTTGGCGTGGCAGATGACACTGGGAGTGGTATGTGACACTGGACGTGGCAGATGGAACAGACATGACTCCAACACTAGACTTCAGCTGAGGAACAAACACGGTTACGGGATACAGGATACGGGAACAGGATACAACTAAGGGACCATTTGCTTAACTAACATGGGAAGGCAACAACAATGCTCAGGCAAGGAGTGGAATGGCAGAGCCCTTTATATAGTCCAGGGTGTAAGGGGAAAGCTTGGGGAACAATTTTCTGGTGTGCGCGCTGGCCCTTGAAGATCGGGGACGAGCGTGTGCGCACCCTAGAGGCAGGAATAGCAGAGTGCAGCCACGTGTGCTGGTGACTCCTGGGAGGGAGACACCGGTAAGCCTTCAGTGTCCCGTGGCTGCCGGTGAGTATAGCGTGCCGAGGGTCAGCGACCGCGTGCACAACATCATTCATGTGTGGAGTTGCTTGTCATCCAAGGGAGTGGGGTCACTCACAATTTTGCCTAAGAACACTTCCATGAATAAAGAATGGTATCTATACATCCACCAAGAGTACCTTCTCCCAACGATCCAGGAGCTTGGTGATGAACAATAATTTTTCCAGCAAGATGAAGCACCATGTCACAAGGCAATAGTGATAACTAAGTGGCTTGGTGAACAAAACACTGACATTTTGAGTCGTTGGCCAAGAAACTCCCCAGATCTCAATCCCATTAGAACCTGTGGTCAATCCTTAAAAAGTGTATAGACAAACAAAAACCCAGAAATTGTGATAAACTCCAAGCACTGATTAGGCAAGAATGGGAAGCCACCAGTCAGAATTTGGCCCAGAAGCATCTATCCAGCATGCTAGGGCGAATTGTACAAGTATTTAAAAGGAAGGGTCAACACTGTAAATATTGAGTCTTTGCATAAACTTCATGTATTTGTTAATAAAAGTTTAAAAACTTTCTTATAATTGTACTTCAGTATACCATAGAAACATCTGACTAAAAGACCTAAAAAGACTGAAGCAGCAAACTTTGTGAAAACCAAAATTTGTGTCAGTCTCAAAACTTTTGGCCAGGACTGTACATAGTAATTTGTACACATTAAGACTTGGGACGCGGTTTGTGGGCGGATTTCAAGTGCAAATAGATGCGTAAATTAGTGCAGATTCCGCTACAAAATCTGTGTGACAATCCATTGTATAAACATAGACTAAAGAACCCTTTCCAATACTGATGATGGAATTGTTTTTCCTCCACATGTACATGATGTTCCCTATTCCGCTGCACAGCTCTATATATTGACCACACATAATTAGACATATTAATAGGATCACCTCTAAGGTGTATTTTTTCCAAGGTAAACAAGCCTTATTTGTTCCAGCCTTTCCCCACAAGAAAGACTACCCCATGTATCAATCTAGAAAGAAAGTGACGTCAGGGGCTCCTCCTGGAGAGAAATCCTTGACCAAATCTTTGCTCCTAGGAGAAGCCCCTGACTTCACTTTCTTTCTAGATTAATACATGGGGTAGTCTTTCTTGTGGGGAAAGGCTGGAACAAATTAAACAAATTAGGCTTGTTTACCTTGGAAAAAATACACCTTTAGAGGTGATCCTATTAATATGTCTATACTGTGTGGGAGGCACTATGGGGTATTATACTTTGTGAGGCAGCTATTTGGCATCATACTGTGTGGGGGCAGCTATGGGGTATTATACTGTATGGGGGGGCAGCTATAGGGGCATTATACAGTGTGGGGGTTCTATGAGGCATTATATTGTGGGGAGGCACTATGGGAGCATGATAATGTGTGGACTGAACTGGGTGTGTATGGGCGGGGCTGGAGGCGTGGCTTAAAAGGAAAAATGTGACTCGCTACGTACGCCGCATTGGTTGTCCCTCTTAGCGATACTTGAAAGTTGGGAGGTATGCAGTACGGGACAGTATTTCCATGGAGAGGCAGGGACTCCCTGAACTGCGGTCGGTCCGGAAAATACAGCCGACATATGTTCTGTATATCACAGACTGGACACTTCCGTGTGAATCAGGCCTAAGGTCCCACCCATGCACACGGCCTTAAAAATCATCCGTAATTACGGTCCGCAATTACGGACCCATTCACTTCTATTGTCCATGGACACCTTCCTGTTTATTTACGGGACGTAGAAGTGTACCGTAAAAGATACAACATGTCCTATTTTATGCGTTTTATGGGCCATGCTCCCATTTGTATAGGAGCACGGGGCCAAGAATGCGAACGGCTGTCTGCTGCCGTTGGCGGCCGGCCGTGCCCGCAATTGCGGCCTGTGATTACGGGCACGGCCATGTGTATGGGGCCTTGCTACTCCTCACCTCTGAGGCTCCTTTATCAGTGGAGGCAGAAACCCTTCATCTGCTGAGCTTTGGCAGTTGCTGTCTGTCAAGTTCCTTTTACACCGGCAGATATACTGTATGTCAGTAAACAAGCGCTGATCAATGACACAGCACGTCAATCGGCGCTCGTTTAGTTCCATATACATGGAGCAATCATTCTACTGTATGGTGATGAGCGAGATCATTCTTCCCCATCAGTTTGCATCATCGTTGGCAGCCCATCCCCTGTTTACTCATGGAGATGTGCTGCCGACAATTATGATTTTTTGCGCCATATAAAAGATGCGATAAGCCGACAAATGAGAGTTTTCTAGTTTGTAGGCTGATCACTGTGACCTTTTACATGGGCCGATGTTCAGGACCGAGCACGTTGCTTTTTATAACGATTTTCTAAGATTTAAAGTTTACTTACTACTTTCCTTGTAGTTTTTATCATTGTATATTCTGGTTAACTACACTCATGTTGCAATTGATGCACTTGAGTGCTCTATGTCTCCTTTGTGGAGATGTCCCTACTCTTGTCTAGCTGCTTTCTTACTCCTTTGCTCATGCTCCTTATTTGGCCTGGTGAAAAGCTGTAGCAGGTGTTTGCTGCAGAGATTAGTCTAACAAGGGCGGAAGGTCAGTCCAGATTTCTTATTCCTTTACAGCCGGGGGGAGACCAGAATACTGAGCAACAGTGTTTAGAAACTAGTTATTATAGGACCTGTTTTAATTATGCATAATGTTTACTGTGGTTTGTATCATGTTTTAAACTTGTGTGATATAATTTGTAAGAAACCATTAACAAGGTTGTGGTCTAAGTCTAGATTAGAGACACAGCCAGCAGATTGGCTGAACCTCATAATTAACTTCAGCTTGTATTAACGTCGACAGTCCGGAAAACACTGGTTAAAACAAAAACAGTTCAAGTACAGCAAAACTCATCAAGAATGAAACATAGTGAATGAGTAATTCAGCAAGTTTATGACTCAATTATTATAAACCAGAAGAAAGAGTAGTACTCATTCAAATAGGGTATACAATATTGTAATCCAATTAGAGAGTTAGGCTATGTACGCCTTTGAAAATGATTAAAAAACAAACAGTGTATTTGGTGCAACTTTGTAATTATTTTTTATTACAAATTATTTTTACTTTTTCAGATACAGCTGCTTTGTATCCTGCATACAGAGCAGCTGTATCTACACTGAAACCTGTATCGTTCAGGTCAGCGGGATTGAAGGGTTCAGTGACAGTCCTGCTTGTCTCTGACACACAGGATCGTGCTGTTATCCAGGGCCGGCGTCGGCACCCGGCAAACCCGGGCAAGTGTCGGGGCCCACTCGGTCGCCGGGTGCTGACACTGCCTTCAGGGGCGGGCTGGGCAGAGGGGCATTTTTTACCTACCCTTCCCTACCACGCTATGCCTTAAAGATCCCTTATCTAGCAGACGTGCCTTTTGCCGCACGTCTGCTAGATAAGGGATCTTAAAGACATAGTGCGGCAGGGAAGGGTAGGTAAAAAATGCCCCTCTGCCCCAACGTTAGGGATTGGGGGGGTCTAAGCATTTTGGCTGTGTGCAAGGGGGGTGGTCTAAGCATATCACTGCCTTTAAAGGGCTCTATGGGGAGAGACGTACCCCCCATAGGGCCCTCGGTAGTTATTATATTGCGAGGGGGGGTCTCTGAGCATCTATGACTGCTCAGGGTTCAGAGCTCTCAGCAGTCAGAGTCACACCCCCCGCCCTTGCAGTATAATTCCTCCCCATATAGCCTTCAGCAGTCAGTCAAATGCTCCGACCAATGGCCGGCGTCAGCACCCGCTGCCCTTTGGGAGCTCACTTGGCTGCCGGGCGCTTACCTATGCTTCCATCATGGCTCCTTCAGGAGCAGAATCCCCCTAGAGTGTTGCTATTCCATATATGAACAGTGACGTCAAGTGCTCCTCCGGGACCAGAATTTACGGCCAGAGCATTGGCAACGCTCTGGCTGGGAATTCCACTGCTAGAGAGAGCCCCAATGGCGCTATCTACAGAGAGGGGGCTGTGGCGCTATCTACAGGGTCGGGTGTGTGTGGCACTATTTACAAGGAGGTGTGTGTGGCTTTATCTACAGGGGGCTTCATTATCTACAGGGGTAGCATAGTGGCATTATCACAGAGGGCACTGTATATATGGGGGCATAAACTGTCAGCCTAACCTCTTTATGTGGGCATAAACAAGGCCCAACTTTTATATGAGTTTTACAAAGGGGGGGAGAGTTGCCTGCAGGCAACCAAGCCCAATTTCCCAACTACCAATTAATATTAGAACAAACTTTATTAAGCTACGTATAGCAAGACAGGCCACATAGAGTTGTATTAAAATTGTCACTACCTAAGACCGGACATAAAGGTAATTTACCTGTGCAGGTACAGGCATGTAATAGTGATAGATTAGGAGCGTAGATTCCTATCATTAGAAAGTTAGATTGTTAAATTGGCTAATAGGTAGACAGTAGGTCCGGTCGGCGGTAGGTATTAAAATATTGACAGCCCCCCCGACATGTTTCGCTACGAAGTAGCGTCCTCAGGGGTACATGGCCCCGTGTACCCCTGAGGACGCTACTTTATATTTGCATAGTTTCTTGAACATTATTTTATTTTTCTAGGACGTTACAAGGCTTAGAACTTTAGTAGCAATTTCTCACATTTTCATGAAAATTTTAAAAGGCGATTATTACAGGGACCAGTTCAGTTCTGAAGCGGGTCTGAGGGCCTTATGTACTAGATAGACCCCATAAATTACCCCATATTTAAAACTGCACCCCTCAAAGTATTCAAAACAGCATTCAGAAAGTTTCTTAACCCTTTAGGCGCTTCACAGGAATAAAAGCAGAGTAAAGGGGAAATAGACAAATTTTATTTTTTTTGCTGAAATTCATTTGTAATACATTTTTTTCTGTAACACAGAAGGTTTTACCAGAGAAATGCAACTCAATATTTATTGCCCAGATTCTGCAGTTTTTAGAAATATCCCACATGTGGCCCAAGTGTGCTAATGGACTGAAGCACCGGCCTCCGAAGCAAAGGAGCACCTAGTGGATTTTGAGGCCTCCTTTTTTTAGAATATATTTTAGGCATCATGTCAGGTTTGAAGAGGTCTTGTAGTGCCAAAACAGTAGAAATCCCCCAAAAGTGACACGGTTTTGGAAACTACACACCTCAAGGAATTTATCTAGGGGTACAGTTAGCATCTTGACCCCACAGGTCTTTTGCTATATTTATTGGAGTTTGTCTGTGAAAGTGAAAATCTACTAAAATAAAAAGCACCCCAAAACTTGTAACGTTACTTCTCCCGATTACGGCAATACCCCATATGTGGTACTAAACTGCTGTTTGGACCCACGGCAAAGCTCAGAAGGGAACAAGCGCCATTTGGATTTTGAAGCGCAGATTTTGCTGGATTGTTTTTTAGCGCCATGTCGCGTTTGCAATGCCCTAGAGGGAGCAAGACAGTGGAAACCCCCTTAAAAGTGACCCCATTTTGAAGACGCCTCAAGGAATTTTTCTAAGGGTATAGTTAGCATTTTGACCCCACAGTTCTTTTGCTGAATTTAGTGGAATTAGGCAGTGAAAATGAAAATCTACTTTTTTTCTGAAAAAACATAGAAATGTTTAATTTTTACAATGAATAAAGGAGAAAAATCACCCCAAAATTTGTAAAGTAATTTGTCCTGATTACAGCAATACCCCATATGTGGTAATAAACTGCTGTTTGGACCCACGGCAGGACTCTGAAGGGAAGGAGCGCTATATGGCTTTTGGAGCTCAAATTTAGCTGGAATAGTTTTCGGGTGTCATGTCGCATTTGCAAAGCCCCTGAGGTACCAAAACAGTGGAAACCCCCTAAAAGTCCCTTTAGGGTACTGGAACGAGCGATCATAGGTCTCTGGTACAATACACTAGTATGATATCATTTTTAACAGCGCGATCCTGTCCATTAGTCCCGGGTGTCAGCTGTAATACACAGCTGACACCTGCAGAATATGGAGCGGGCGCAGCGCATGAGCCCGCTCCATATATAACCACCCGCACCACGACATGCTATTAAGTCGTGGTGCGCGAAGGCGTTAATGCACAGCGTATGGTGCAAAGTGAAAATTAAAATTTTTCACTGATATGCCAATTTAATGCACAATATGTTGTGCCCAGTTTGTGACACTGAAGACAAATACCTCATACAATGTTGAGCGGGCTCTCCCGGATATAAAATATCATATATGTGGATGTAAGCAGGTGTTTGGGCATGCTGTGGGGCTCAGAAGGGAGGGAACACCATTTGGCTTTTGGAGCGCAGATTTTGCTTGGTAACAGTTCTGTTTGGGGTTTTGCTGGTATTTCGGTTTATAATGTGGGGGGCATATGTAAACTGTGCGGAGTAAATCAGGACATAATAGAGGGTATAATAATTTGGTAAATAAATAATACGCAGATATGTGGCCGATGTCACACTGATAAATAGCGCCCGATCTTATCCGCTTTTGGACACTGCACAATTTCTGTCGCTATATTCTGAGAGCCAGAACTTTTTTAATTTTTTCTTCACCGGAGCCGTGCGAGGGCTTATTTGTTGCGGGACAATCTTTAGTTTTCATTGGTACCATTTTAGGGTACATGTTTTTTTATCACTTTTTATTAGATTTTTTTGGCAAGCAAAGTGACAAAAAAAACATAAAGTCCGACAATGTTTTTTGTCTTTTTTTTTTACAGTGTTCGCCGTGCGCTATAAATTACATTTTACTTTATTCTGCGGGTCGATACGATTACGGCGATATCATATGTATATCGTTTTTTTATGTTTTGTGGCGTTTGCGCAATAAAATCACTTTTCGATAAAATAATTAATTTTTTGTGTCACCATATTCTGAGAGCCATAACATTTTTATTTTTCAGTCAAAAAAGCTGTGTAAGGGCTTGTTTTTTGCGGGACGGGTTGTAGTTTTTATTGGTACTATTTTGGGGTACATGCGACTTTTTGATCACTTTTTATGCTATATTTTGGGAGGGTTGATGACCAAAAAAGAATGATTCTGACATTGTTTTTTAATTATTTTTTTGTGGTGTTCATCATGTGGGAAAAATAATATTATAGTTTTATAGTTTGGGTCGTTACGAACGCGGTGATACCAAATATGTGTACTTTTTTTTAACATTTTCATTTTTTTCCTATAATAAAAGGCTTATTATAGGAAAAAAACATTTTTTGTTTTTGTAACTTTTAGAACTTGTTTTTACACTTTTATAAAACATTTTTATTACTTTTTTTTTACTTTTTACTTGTTTTACTTGAAGACCTGCAGCACTGATAGCTGCTATAATACATGACACTACATAGGTAGTGTAACATATTATAAACTGTCAGTGTGACGCTGAGTGTCACACTGACAGGAAGCTTATGAGAACCAGCATCCGGCTGGTTCTCATAGGCTGCCGTGTATGGCAGACCCGGGGGCTGTTGTATGGCCTCCGGTTTTGCCTTATAACCGACTGCAGCACCCGCAATCGGTCCCCGGGAAAGTTTGTTGTAGCGACAAACTTTCCAGTTCGTTGCTACAACAAACTTTCCCTGCGATCACATAACCGGGACCTGAACCAATTAGGTCCCGATCATGTCTCCGGGACCAGAGGTGGGGATAACAGCGCGATCCGGGTGTCAGCGCTACTCTGAGACACCCGGATCACGCTTTTAACACCCACCGTGAATTCACGTTGGCACTGCACAGAGCCCAGCAAGTGTCGACGTAAATTTACTGTGGGCGGTCGGGAAGCGGTTAAATGTAGTGGCAGGGGATGGGTCTTATCTACTATTAGCAGTTTGCGTGAAGTGCCACCTCAAGCACCAGTTTCAAGGTGCAACTGCAATCTCTGCACCTTATTTACTTATACCCCTCAAAATGCACATAGTGATGTCATTGCACCAGAATAATTAATACACATAGTGATATCTCACTAGAGGCAAAGTAAACACAGTGAAGACACAGTACCAGGATAGACACACAGTGAAGGAGCGGCCGCACTGCTGCCCTGCAAGAATAAGGGGAGGCCGCCATGACAGGATAGGAGGGAGTGGGTAGGAAGGAGTTAAGAAAATGCATAGCAATGGTTAGGGGAGTGAAGGGGAGTGGTTAGGAGGGAAGGAGGTGGTGTGTATCGCGGCTTCCCGCTGTTTTCCTCAGTTCGAGGGAGACAGCGAGAGAAGCAACAGCAGCAGAAGTTGTGAGCGGTCGGCAGCGTTGTGGCTTACCTGATAGTGATGACATCGTTTGAGGGACTCGTGGAGCGGCTCCGGGCGGCGGCTGAATTCCAGGATGCAGGCTGGTTGGAAGCGGAGGAGACGAGATTAGTGGGGCTGCCCATGCCGCCGACAGCTGGGCTCCGGCGCTCACATCGTGCGGTGTCCGGGGAGGGGGGTGGGGCATTTTGTTCCCTGTCATCCCCTGTAGTGCTGGATTTAGCTCTGGGCAGCCCTCTGCTGCTCAGCCCTCCGGCTAGTGGAGGGATCATCCCTGATGCCGGTTCCTCTGATGCCGTGCCTGCTCGCAGGTCACGGCGTGCCCGCCCTCCAGCGAGATTAAGCCCAGAAGAAATCCTGCGGGCACGGCGCCGCAGGGGAAGCCCCTCCAGGGTCGCTGCAGGCCGGTCTCCAGGGAGAGCTGCAACCCCTCGGGGCCCCCGGCCTGGCAGAAATCCCCAGCCGCGGCGGTGCTTGGCGGTTAGGGGGGGTTGGCTCCTGGCTTCCCAAATACCCCCCCACCGTCTGGTGTGGTGCAAGACAGGGACGTTGGCAGCCCCGCCTAGTGATGCGCCAATCAGGGGGCTGGCTGCTTCATGGCCTTCTTCACAGGGGGAAGATGAGTCGGGTGAGCCGTGGCGTACAATCCAAAATCTGGATACCGCGGACCGGGCAGCAGACGGCTGGCCCTATCAGCATCGGGGCTTCTAGGGAGGCCGGCCCTTCAGGACAATCGGGTCAAGGATCTCCGTGCTCGCATGTGTGTGTGGGCAGCGGTCACGGATGGGGGTTGCGTTTGAAGAAGGAGCGGTTGAGGAGCCTCAGCGTGTTCAAGTTCGTCCGGCTGGCGGGATCACAGCGCCTGAGCAGCCAGGTGGGTGTTTCTCTTCTGTCTCTTTTCCTACTACTTACATGTCGGGGGGTTCGGGGGTTGCATCTGGCAATGCGGACGTCGGCGGGTCTTCCGGGGGGAGCTGTAGTGGTTTCGCTGAACTAGTGGGATGCTTGCGCAAGCTGGTCAACAAATTGGATGGGTCGCGGGCCCCGGTATCGGCGGTTGCGGTTTGGGGGGGGGATGGCGGCGCCGGCAGTGGTAGGGCAGCCTCAAGATAGGGCGCCGGTAGGCGGCTCCGGGGGGGCTGTGGCGGTGTCGGTGCAGATGGATGGGGCTCAGGAGGGTGACATGGTGCGGTTGGATGATAGAGCGCGGGGTGAGGTCTATGTGTGCTTTGAGGGCCCGTTGGGGGCGCATTTGAAACAGGAGGTGCGCAAGCGCATTTGGAAGGATGAGTATGTGGAGATATTTTCCCTTCTTCCTTTGGCAAAATTTTATTTGGATAAAGAGAAAAGGGATGAGAGTAAGAAAGAAGAGGAGGAACGTCGGCGTTATCGGCTCATTCCGCAAACGTTTGTGAACTGGCTGCAAGCTTTCGCGATATTGGCTAGCGTTGTTGGGGAGAAGGCTCCGGAGCATTGTTCCGCTCTTTTTTGTTACATGGATGCAATCGGCGAGGCGCATCGGGTGTACGGCGGGGTGGCTTGGCTGCGGTATGATGAGCAATTTCGGCAGCGGAAGGCGGTGCGGCCCAGCATTAGATGGGATCAGAAAGACATCGCGTTGTGGTTGAGGGTGACGGCTCCGGTTAAGCCGGGACAGTCCTTTCCAGGGAGCGGGGGGTCTGCAGGGCAGGTCGGCCAGTCCGGCCAGGGTTCTGGTTCCAAGCTCGGTTTTTGAAGGCAGTTTAACGACGGCCAATGTAAATTTGAGGCAACGTGCACGTTCAAGCACGTGTGTTCCCATTGCAGCGGGTCGTCCCGTGGCGCGTCAAAATATCTGCGAAAAGGAAAAAAGGGAGGTGGAACAGGGGGTACAGCTGGTCAATTGGGTGACGCCGGTGAAGTTGGAAAGGATGGCCCCCTTTCTAAGTAGGTATCCGGATAGGGCTGGGCGCAGTTGCTTGCAGATGGTTTTAGCGTGGGTTTTGTGATTCCTCCGCCCCTTTTGTTGTTCCGGTCACTCGTCGGAATCTCTGGTCCGCTTATCAACACTCTAGGGTGGTGTCGGATAAACTGCGTAAAGAAGTGACCTTGGGCCGCATGGCGGGATCTTTTGTGGAACCACCGGTGGCTGATCTTGTTGTTTTCCCGTTGGGTGTGGTGCCTAAGCGTGAGCCGAACAAGTTTCGTTTGATACATCATCTTTCTTTTCCCCAGGGGGCATCGGTGAATGATGGGATTGATCCGGTGTTGAATTCAGTGGTGTACGCGTCGTTTGATAAGGCGGTGGTTTTGGTTCGGGAGGCGGGTGAAAGTGCCTTGTTAGCAAAAACAGATATTGAGGCAGCTTTTAGGCTACTGCCGGTTCATCCCGAGAGTCACAGGTGGTTGGGTTGTTTTTGGGAAGGGGAATTTTTTGTGGACCGCTGTTTGCCTATGGGTTGTTCCCTGTCATGCGCATATTTTGAGGCTTTTAGTTCTTTTTTGGAATAGGTGATTCGGGAAGTCGCAGGTGTAAGGTCTGTCATTCATTACCTTGATGATTTTCTGTGTGTTGGCCCAGGTGGTTCGGGGGTGTGCACCAATGTTTTGTATGCTTTGCAAGGTGTCATGCGAGAGTTTGGAGTCCCGTTGGCTCCTGAAAAAATGGAGGGGCCGGTTACGGTTATTCGTTTTTTAGGCATTGAAATTGACTCGGTTTGGATGGAATGCAGGCTCCCGGAGGACAAAATGACGGCTCTGCGGGCGGAGGTTCAGGCGTTGTCTCGGCTTAAAAAGGTTACGTTACGCAGTTTGCAGTCTGTATTAGGGACGTTGAACTTCGCGTGCCGGATCATGCCCATGGGCAGGGTGTTTAGTAAACGTTTGGCGGCGGCAACTGCTGGTGTGTTGGCACCGCATCAATTTGTGAGATTGAGCGGTGAGCATCAGGCCGACTTGGAAGTGTGGCATCGGTTTTTGGGGCAGTACAACAGTCGGTCCCTTTGATGGCGGGGGCTTTTGATTCAGTGGACTTGGACTTGTTTACAGATGCCGCTGGAGGGGGCGGTTTTGGTGCTTATTGTGGGGACCAGTGGTGAGCTATTTCCTATCGTGGTCGCTGTGACCATTTGGGGGGATAGGCTCAGGGACAAGAAGATTTGTTTTCACTGCGACAACCTGGGGGTGGTCTTGGCTATTAATAATATCTTGCGTCGTCTCCTCCGGTGGTTCAACTGTTGCGGCATTTAGTGCTAGTTTGTTTATCATTGAATGCTTGGGTGGTGGCGGTGCATGTGCCGGGGGTTGACAATTGTGTTGCTGATGCCCTTTCTCGCTCGCAGTGGGATCGTTTTCGTCAGCTGGCACCGGCTGCAGATCGGATCGGCAAGGTGTGCCCGGGTCATCTTTGGGAGTTGCTTTCTCTGCAGCAGAAGCGTTGATTGAGCGATCTTTGGCGAGTTCTACGTGGGCAGCATATAGGGCTGGCTGGGCTCAATGGGAGCTTTGGTTGGGAGCACTAGGTGAAAGCCGTTCTGACCGGGACAGATTAGTGGCCCTGTTGTATTGGCTGGGGGACGCGTATGAGTCGTGTGTGTCAGTGTCCAAAGTGAACAAGTTTGTGTCTGCTGTGGCGTTCGGTCTGAAGTTGAATGGAGTCTCGGATGTGACTAAGGAATTTTTAGCGGTGCAAGCTTTGAAAGGGATTCGCAGGGGAAGAGTGTTGGTTGATAGGCGGCGGCCAGTTTCGTTCCGGATTCTTTGCTTGTTGGGTACGGCGGTGGAGGGGGTGTGTAGTTCGGGCTTCGAAGTCCGATTGTTTCGCTTGGCTTTTTCGTTAGCATTTTTTGGGGCTTTTAGTGTAATGACAGGGTAGGGAGACAGACAGGTGAGCCCTAATCTACCCGCCACTCAGTCCCTGCCTACTTGCAACGACCTGTCCTAAGCGACAGGGTACAACTGGGCGACGGTCCCTACACTCAGTAAGTGCAAGACAGACAAAACAGACAGGGGTACACAGAAGCTAGGGAAACAGGGCAGCTGCCTACGGAACACCGTGAGCAACAAGAGTGGTGAACGAGCGAAGTCAAACCAGGAGAGAGCGAGGTACAAAACACTGAGCAGGAGAGTGGTCAGAAAGCCAAGGTCAATAACAAGCAGAGGATCAGTAGCACAAGCAGCAGCAGCAAGCCAGGAAACAAGCATAGAAGAATCACAGGCAAAGGAGGAACAGGAAAGGCAGGTATAAATAGACAGTAGGCGGGAACTAGCTCCGTCTGGCCAGGCTGTGATAGGCTCTCCCACTCCTAAGCCTGCCATCCTGAGTGGTGGAAGATGGAGTCAGTCTCACAGACATAGGAGCAGGTGCAGACTGATTGCCCACGGGCGTCGACACAGAACCTGTGTCTGGCAAATCCTTTACATTTAGAGTGGGTGAATTGGTGTCGCCGAGTGTGTCATATGTCAGGATGATGTGGAGCTGTTTGCTGATAGGGTGGAGATCGTGCTGCGCAGGTCAAAAACTGACCCGACAGGCAGGGGTAGGCAGATAGTGTTGTTTGCTATTGAGGGTTCGGTGATGTGTCCAGTACATTGCGTTGCTGCCTTGGGTGTACAGGTGGGGTTACCGGCGGTTCCGTTATTACGGCACGAGGATGGGTCCTTTTTATCTAGGTTCCAGTTTGGTGCGGTGTTTAAGCGCTGTTTGCTGGCAATCGGGATACGGGCGACTGATTATTCTTCCCATTCTTTTCGGATTGGCGCGGCGACTGAAGCGGTGAGATGGGGGTTGGATGAGGCAGGGGTTAGGCGTATTGGGAGATGGGAGTCTAACCGTTTCCGCTCTTACGTTCGGCCTCAGCTGCTTTAAATCTGTTCAAATATGGCTGGGGTGTACGTTATGCCTGTGTCTGATGGAGTGTGAATGGGATTGGTAAGCGGTGTGTGTTTTTCTCTTTGCAGGATCACGCCCTTGTCAGGTTTGGATCTTGGGGCACTCCTTTGTGTATTGGGGCGCACTGAGGGCGGATGTTCGCCCTGATGGCCGCCAACTGAGGATTCCGCAGGATGATGCTGTCCTGCATTGGTTATTATTGGCTATTTTTTCTAATTGGCGGTAACCTCAAGGGCTTCCCCTGGTCATGTTATTGATGTTATTTATATTGACCCTGTTAAGAGTTTGTTATGTGTATTTCAGAACGGGGAGAGAAAAAGCCACGGCGCCACTTGGTATGGATCAAGAAGGTGGTGTAAGGTGGTGAAGAAATATAAATGCTCACCGTGTAGGTTAGAAGAGTTGAGCACTGGGGTCCACGAGGTAGCTGCTGCCAGATCCGGGCCGGTCGCCAAAGGAGACCGCTTGGGTACGAAATTTGCAGATAAAAACAAGGATCTATACGGCGCTGCTGGTTTGTAGTGGACACATGGAAATCCTGAGATCGGGTAATAGTTTTGTAAAAAACTGTTTTAATTGCAACGCGTTTCAGCACCGAACCGGCGCTTTCATCAGGCATAGGTTTACAGAAGAAAAGAGGCAGGTTTATATAGCGCCAGTTCAGACTGGATAATTGCTCAGAAAAAACCGCGAAAAACACAACATCAGGTCAAAGTTCAAAAAACAAAAAAAAATAAAAAATTTGTATATACAATCAATAGACGAATCATAATATAAATACATGGATGATAAAAATAAAGATAATAACAATAAAAAATAATAAAAGAGGCTGTGTACTCAACAAAAGGATCGTAGCAAGTTAAAAACTAAATTGTGTAAATAAATGTCATCGTTTTATTCATATTTTTATTAACAGGGAAAATGCATAAGGTGTCATGGGAAAAATGGGGTGGGTAAACGCTGTTTGACTAAGGGTTTGTATGTATTGTTAGGAAGTGATACTGTATGTTATGTTTAGTTTACATGTCGCCACGGAGACCAGAAGGGTAACGGAAGCCGAAGCGCTCCAAAACCAAGTGGAACGCAAGATGGAACGCAAAGCGCGAGAGGAGGAAGGGAGGCTCAGGAGGGACCGTCGGAGGCTGACAGACCGGGACAGAGTGTGAGCATCAGACGGTGGGTGAGTGAAAGATGATTACCAGATATCAATGTGTAGCAGGGACTAAGATTAATAGGTAGGTCTACCTATTAATCTTAGTCCCTGCTACACATTGATATCTGGTAATCATCTTTCACTCACCCACCGTCTGATGCTCACACTCTGTCCCGGTCTGTCAGCCTCCGACGGTCCCTCCTGAGCCTCCCTTCCTCCTCTCGCGCTTTGCGTTCCATCTTGCGTTCCACTTGGTTTTGGAGCGCTTCGGCTTCCGTTACCCTTCTGGTCTCCGTGGCGACATGTAAACTAAACATAACATACAGTATCACTTCCTAACAATACATACAAACCCTTAGTCAAACAGCGTTTACCCACCCCATTTTTCCCATGACACCTTATGCATTTTCCCTGTTAATAAAAATATGAATAAAACGATGACATTTATTTACACAATTTAGTTTTTAACTTGCTACGATCCTTTTGTTGAGTACACAGCCTCTTTTATTATTTTTTATTGTTATTATCTTTATTTTTATCATCCATGTATTTATATTATGATTCGTCTATTGATTGTATATACAAATTTTTTTTTTTTTTTTGTTTTTTGAACTTTGACCTGATGTTGTGTTTTTCGCGGTTTTTTCTGAGCAATTATCCAGTCTGAACTGGCGCTATATAAACCTGCCTCTTTTCTTCTGTAAACCTATGCCTGATGAAAGCGCCGGTTCGGTGCTGAAACGCGTTGCAATTAAAACAGTTTTTTACAAAACTATTACCCGATCTCAGGATTTTTATGTGTATTTCGGAAGAATTCCAATTTTGGGGAATTCTTGGTTATTTAAAGTTTGGTTATAAAATTTTATTTTCATAAAATTTGTATTAATAAACGGCTGCTGTGGCCATTAAAATCCAACCTTGGTGTCATGTGTTTATTCCTAAAAGGGTAAGGAAGTATTACAGATCACTCGACTCTACTTATCCAAGTCATGTCTCATTACACAGATAACAAAGAGTGATATGTAACACCACGTGACAAAAGTGAAGTAACAGCATAGGTACAATAGTCACAGTGATGTTACTATTGTACCTATGCTATGCAGAGATAGTTAGTAACACTACCTGCTCCACTTAATCCAATTGATGCAAAATCTATCTAAAAGGGTGGTTTGCTCCCAAAAAATAGTCTAACAATATGAAGATCGACAGCATCCAAGTTGCAAAAAGAGTATTTTATTTAAAGTAAACCTGTCAGGTGAATTATGCTGATCTAGCTGAGGGCAGCATGTGGTCGAGGGAGAGAAGCTGGGCTCTGTGATATATAGGTTTAAATGATTTGAAGCTGGATTTCTGAGGAATAAGAAGAGTAAATCCTAGGAGAGGTTCTAGGAGAGTTCTGCTAACCCCGCCCACACAAAGTGATTGACAGCTTTCCTTGTATCAGTGTGTAGTTTTTGTTAGCCTTTGTGGTTTGGGAAAGCAGGCCTCTTACTGTCTGTTCTAGGAGTAATATCAGGAGTTACTCAGAAATCCTGCTTCATATCTTGGAAATCGATATATCACAGAGTTTAGCTTTTCTCCCTCTATCATATGCTGCTCTCAGATAGATAGACATAATGATGTCACAGCAAATGGCTATGGACTACATTGATGTCACATCACAGTTATAATAAACACAGCATCCTGATACAAGGATAATGCACAAAGTAATGTCACAGTACAGAGGTAATGAACACAGTGACTTCACAGTACAGGGGATAATTAATGCAGTGATGCAAACCTCCCAACTTTCAAAGAATGTAAAGAGGGACAATCTAGGTTAATGTTTTTACATGAAGCCATGCTCCTAACCCTGTCCAATTTCATTCTGTTGACGCCCCATTCTGCGCAGTCTAGTGTCACAGTGCAGGGAAACACTAAAGCAGAGCTGCTGCACCTTCATTTTTAGAATTGAAGACATACAGTTTTTTCTTTTATAATGATGGTAATCCACATGGTGCCCCACAGATTATTAATGCCCCCTTGTGCCAGAAACAGTAAGTGTCCCCGTACAGTAATAGTGCCCCCAATTGTGTCACACATAATAATAGTGCCCCATACAGTAATAGTGCGCCCATTTGTGCCCTGCACAATATTAGTGCTCCCACACTGTAATACTGCTCCTATATATTAATAGTCCCCCCAAACATACTAGTGTTCCCTTTGTGCAGTAGAGTATTAGTGCCCCGCACACAGTAGTGATGACCCTTTGTGGCACACACATTTTTATACAGCCCTTGTTGTGTGGCATACAGTAATAGTACCCCCACACAGTGATGATGCCCCTTAGTGCTCCCAAACACAATGAGTATGCCCTCTTAGTAACCCCTCAAAGTATTGGTGTCCCTTAGTGTCCCCACATAGTAAAAGTGTCCCTATGTGCCCTCTTTGTGTGGCACACAGTAATAGTACCCAGAAATAATGCTCCCTTAGTGCTCCCACCTATTAATGATGTCCCGTTAGTGCCCCTTCACAGTAATGATGTCCATTTAGCACACACCCTCACAGTAATGATCCCCCCTTAGTGCCCCCACACAGAAAGTAAGCTCCCTTAGTGCCCCCCACACAGTAGGAATGCCCCCTTAGTGTCCAAACATAGTAAAGATGCTCCTTAGTGCCCCCACACAGTAAGGATGCCCCCTAAGAGCCTCCTCACAGAAAGGATGCTTTCTTAGTGCCCACACACAGTAACAATGCCCCTTAATGCCCCCAAAGAGTAGTGATGCCCCCTTAGTACCCTTTCACAGTAATGATGCCTAGTTAGTATGCACCCTCGCCCCCTTAGTGCCCCCACACAGTAAGGATGCCCTCTTAGTGCCTACACACAATAACAATAGTTTGCTAGAATTTCCAACAGCTGGACTGTCACATGCAGAGGTCCCAAGAGCCACATGTGGCTTCTGAGCCACTAATTGGGAACACTGGCCTTACAGGATGTATTTTACAGAAGTTTCTTAACTTTTCAAGACTTTGTGTAGAAGGCTTTAGTATTTTGCATATTGACTATGCTAACTCATTCATTATGCTGATCATCAGTTATTTTTTACTTTAGTTTTAGATTTTAATGATCCCTTCAGCACAGAGGTGAAGCCAAGAATCCTTTTAATGGGATTACGAAGAAGTGGGAAGTCCTCCATCCAGAAAGTAGTGTTTCATAAGATGTCCCCAAATGAAACTCTTTTTCTGGAAAGTACTAACAAGATTTGTCGGGAAGATGTCTCAAACAGCTCATTTGTAAACTTCCAAATTTGGGATTTTCCAGGCCAGATTGACTTCTTTGATCCGACATTTGACTATGAAATGATATTCAGAGGAACAGGAGCACTGATATTTGTCATTGACTCACAGGTGAGCACTCTTAGAAAGTCATATATATATATATATATATATATATATTTATTTATTTTTTGTCCGCTAATTTGTTACACATTACATCTTGCATGGGACTTTTACAGTAAACACAAAGGTGTATTTAGTGAGCACAAAAGGTACTTTATTTGGAGTTGGCAAAACAGAGAAAAAGAATGTGAATGATTACAAATTAGAAATGACGGCGCAAATTACGGCTACAGCATATAGCTCTGTCCACAAATCGTTTTTATTCAAGTTCACAAATGCACTAGGAAAGCTTGCACAGCATATAATAGAGACGTGTGCTGCTGTTCAACCATGCTTTTTCTGAGGATATCCTGTGGATATGTCATAAATGTCTCTCATGGGAAAACACCCATTTGCAATGGCTGATTTCAAATTTTAATGTGCTTGTGCAGACACAAATCTGCATAGGAAACCCTAAGGGTAAGGCCAAACGGTGTGGTCATGTTGCGTTTATGTTGCGTTTTTAAACCACAGCAAGTCATTTTTCAATAGAAGTCAATGGTGAAATTTTGGTTATGGACAGACTGCTGCTATTACTGTATTGCAGTGTATTATGCCTGTCCGTGTAAAACGGACAGGCATCTGCTAGGTCATGCCAGAGGCATGACCTAGCAGGTATTTGCTACAGGCAGACCTGGGGGCCTTTTACTAGGCCCCCGGCTGCCATCGGAGACACAGAAACTCTGCGATTTTATCGCCGGGTATCGGTGGGAGAGAGAGGGAGCTCCCTCCCTCTCTCCAAAACCACTCAGATGCGGTGCACACTATTGAGCACCGCATCTGAAGGGTTAAATGGGTGAGATCGATACTAATATCGATCTCACACGTTCGAGCAGGGACAGCCCCCAACTACCTCTGGTAGCTGAGAGCAAGGAGATTTGACAGCTCCCTGCTCTTTTTACTTATTCCGATGCAGCGACGTAAAAAGTCTATTGCATCGGAATAAAGCCCGTTAGTGACCGACGTAAAAACACTATGGGGCGGTCACTAACGGGTTAAATTCCACACCGCAGGTCAGTTTATTAATGTTTACGCTGCGGTTTTTTTCCGCATTGTGGGCATCAGATTTTTTAAATCTCACTCACTTTGCTGCTACTGTAAATGCTGCGGAATTTCCGCACAGAATTCTGCAGCACTTACGCTACGTGGGAACCTAAAGAATCATTCTTGAAAACTGTAAGGATAATGTGAATGCAGAGATTCTTCTGCTTTGCTGCATGCTGTCTCTTTCTTTATGGTAGGATGTGTTATTTTGTTATGTATAATAGAAATCAATAAAACTGCATATTGTAAACACATTTAATGGGCCACATTATGAATCGGATTGCCAGAAGGAGCTAAACATAAGAATAAAACCAGAGGGGATACGTTTGGCAGCTAACTGAAACCATTTGTTTACAGATACTACTAAATAGCTGCTCACCGAGCTGCAGCCGCCTAAGCACAGTGGAATGTGGGTTGAGTTTATTAACCACTTTGCTACCCTGAGATGTTGCTCACAGTTGCAGATTGAAAAATTGTATTGAACACTTACCCCTGGAAGTATAAGATAGGGCAACAAATACAGCGAGGTGGTTTTCTACTGCATGAGAGCCAGGGGCGTAACTAGGAAAGACTGGGCCCCATAGCAAACTTTTGACTGGGCCCCCCCCCCCTCTGCTGGGTATCACACAACCCCCCCCCCCTTGTAGATAGTGCCTCCCTATAGATTCCACCACACAAAGCCCCCCTATAGATAGCACCATACACAGCCCCCTGTAGATAACGCCATACAGCCCCCTCTGTAGATAACGCCATACAGACCCCCTCTGTAGATAACGCCATACAGCCCCCTCTGTAGATTACGCCATACAGCCCCCCCCCAAAAAAAAAAGCGGCCTATAGTTTGTCCTACAAAAGACATGCATCCCCTATCCACAGGATAGGGGATACATGTGTGATCGCTGGCAGCGATAAGGAGACCGAAAGTTCCCCGAAGTTCTCCATGACTAACCTCGGACTTCTGGCGTCTGCGCAGTTCAATAAAAATGAAAGGAGCGCTGGTCACGCATGCGCACAAGCACGACCGGTGCGCAAGTCATTTCCATGGAGCTGCAGACAGACTACGGAAGTCCGAGGTTTGCCATGGAGAACTTAGGGGGGACTTTCGGTCCCCCGTTCTCCTCATCGCTGGGCGTCCCAGCGATCCCACATGTATCCCTATCCTGTGGTTAGGGGATGCATGTCTTTTGTAGGAACAACCCCTTCAGTGGCGTCGCGCTGTAGCAGCCATAGCGGCTGCTAGCGGAGCCTGCGGCCATGGGAGGGGCCGTGCCGGCGGGTGGCACGGGCCCCCTCATGCTGCAGGCCCCGTAGAAGTCGCTACGGCTGCTATAGCGGTAGTTACGCCACTGCGCATAGGTTTGTACGGCGTAAAACTACAGCTCCCAGCATGGCCGAAACAATGATAAGGATATGCTGGGAGATGCGGTTTCACAAAAAAAAATCATACCACCATCATCTCGCTGCAGATCATACAGTGACTACAATACTGATTAGAGGCAGAATAAACATTTACATTAAGTGACTCACCGGTGACGTCTCAGATTCTAGTTCTTTTCTTCTCACTCCGGTTCAGACATCTATGATGGATTTCTCCCGGCCATGACCCATTTCTGCAGTTTTCCGTTTAGATGTCTTCAGCTTCTCACTTTTAAAACATTTATGCACCTGTAAACAAAGTTAAAATTCTCAACACATCTAAATATAACTGTCACACACACACACACCGTGCCCCCTGTAGATAGTGACCTACATAGAAGCCCCTGTAGATAGTGCCCACATATGGACTCCAGAGCTGCAAGGCAATAGTGCTAACCACTGAGCCACCGTGCTGCCCTACATATAGCTTCCCCTATAGTTAGTGCTCCACGTATAGCCCACCTCTGTAGATATTGTCCCACATATAGCCCACCCCTGTAGACTGCGCACTACATATAGCCACCCTGTTGCTAGTGCCCCACAGGTAACCCACCCCTGTATATAGTGTCCCACACATAGCCCACCCCTATAGAAAGTACCCTAAAAAATAGCTCCCCTATAGATAGTGCTCTACATATAGCCCACCCCTGTATAGTGTCTCACATATACTGCCCCACATATAGACCCCCCTGTAGATAGTGGCCCACATCCCCACATACAGACCTCCCCTGTAGCTAGTGCCCCACATATAGACCCCCCCCTGTATATAGTGGCCCACATATAGACCCCCCTGTATATAGTGGCCCCCACCCCCACATATAGACCCCCCTGTAGCTACTGCCCCACATATAGACCCCCCTATATATAATAGCCCACATAAAGACGACCCCCCCTGTAGATAGACCCCCCCCACTATAGATAATGCCATTCACATTTTTATGAGGAAAAAATATATAAAGTTGACATACTCACATTCTCCGGTTCCCACGCTGTTCACTGGCGATGCAGACATGCTCTCTTCTGAGCATGTCTGCAGGAGCTGAACGAGCGTCCTCCAATGACGCTGATTGGCGGGGCAGAATGACTTGCCCCGCCAATCAGCACCTTCCAAGCATGGAAGCGGCGCGATGATGTCATCGCGCCGCTAGCCAATCAGTGTCATTGTAAGGCACTGGATGGTCAGGCACGGAACATGCCCGGCCATTCAGTGCTAATACATGTATTTGGCTGCCGCTAGCACCGGGGCCCCCTCCGGTGCTAGCGACACCTACAGGCATGAGAGTGCCTGTGTAAGGCTCGTCGGCGCGGGCCCCACAGTAGCGGTGCTACCCCTGTAGCAGCCATAACGGCTGCTAGCGGCGCCACCGGGCATTTGGGAGGGCGTGTCGGCTGGCGGCACGGGCCCCCTCAAGCCCCGGGCCCCGTAGCAGCCGCTACTGCTGCTACCGCGGTAGTTACGCCACTGATGAGAGCAACTTTAGAGAACGAAAACGCCACAAAATGAATCCAAAACAGTAGGCTTCTGTAAGTTTGGTGGCCAGGGGCGTAGCAAAAGGCCCACGGGCCCCGGTGCAAAAGTCGTTCTTAGGCCCCCTCCCCAACTTCTTCTCGTGGCTGATGGCCCGCAGCTTTTAGCTGCATTGCTGGGTCTCCTAAGCGAGGGTCGTCGCTGAAGTCTTAAAACGCCAGGGTCAAAAGCGCCAATATATATGTGTCCCCGCAAAAAAATGTATGTGTGTGTAAATATATATGTGTATATATATCTAGGAGACAGCATATCTATAGCACTACGACCCTATAGATATGGATAGGATTAGAAACAGTGGCTCAGCAGACACTATCACACATGACAGAATTAGATATGGTGGCTCAGCAGACAGTATCACATATGATAGGATTAGATACAGTGACTCAGCAGACAGTATTACACATGATAGGATTAGATACATTGGCTCAGCAGACAGTATCAGATATGATAGTCTTAGGGTATGTGCACACGATAACGACCATTACGGCTGAAATTACGGAGCTGTTTTCAGGAGAAAACAGCTCCATCATTTCAGACGTAATTGCTCGTAATTTGGAGCTGTTCTTCATTGGATTCAATGAAAAACGGCTCAAATTACGTCCAAACAAGTGTCCTGCACTTCTTTGCCGAGGCTGTTATTTTACGCACCGTCTTTTGACAGCAACGCGTAAAATTACAGGTCGTCGGCACAGTACGTCGGCAAACCCATGCAAATGAATGGGCAGATGTTTGCCGACGTATTGGAGCCGTATTTTCAGGCGTAAATCGAGGCATAATATGCCTTGTTTACGCCTGAAAATAGGTAGTGTGAACCAAGCCTTAGATTTAAGGCCCAGCTTGCTGACATTGCGGCTTCAGCGCTGGACCGTGGAAAAGTAAGTATAATAATTGCTTTGCTTTTTTTATGTTACAAATTTTTTTGTGTGTTTGTATTTTTTTACAGGTTCAGTTGTTGGACAACTTCGGATTTGAGGACTACTTTGATGATAGCGTTTTTTTATTCTCAATAAAATGGTTAACGAGGATTGTGTGAATGTTTTTTTTTTAAATAAAATATTTTTTCTATGTCCTTGTATTTTTTTAAACTTTATTACTACCACCGTAGTAATGGCCATTGGCTGATTGACCATCTGTAGCAATGGACGTGTACTGGGGCGGCCGCAGGCTGGTATCACAATACTGGGAAAGCCCAGAAGCCTTGGCCCTTCCCACCCTGGTAATGCTAGCCTGCTGCTGCTATGTTGTATCTGGCTAAATATAAAAAATAGGGGGACCCCACATAGTTTTGTCCAATTTATTTATTTAATTTTTTTTAAATGACGTGGGGTACCCCCCTTTTTTCATAACCAGCCAGATACAACATAGCAGCAGCAGGCTAACATTACCAGAATGAGATGACCCACTGTTTTTGGGCTTTCCCAGACTAATAATACCAGCCTGTGGCCGCCCTAGAGCCAGACCATTGCTCGGGTACTGTATCACACCTGGTTCTTCCCGGTACCCCTGGTGGCGGTCGGTACTGGGGTAATAATGGGGGTTAATGTTAGCCTCTGCACCGGCTAAAACTAAGCCTAGCATTAGTAATGGACGCTGCCAATCAGCCAGGGGCCATTACTGAGGCGGTAGAAATTATGTTTAAAAAAAATACAAAGACATAGACAAAATATTTAATTGGAATAAAAAAACACACACAACCCTCGTTATCCATTTTATTGAAAATAAAAAAATCCATCACCGAAGTAGTTCTCGAATCCGACGTAGTCCAACAGCCGAACCTGTAAAAAAAGAACAAACACAAAAAAAAACATTAGTATCACATGGTAGGCTTGGATACAGCGGCCATGTATGATGCTGTCTGTTGGACCCTGTATCTAAGCCTATCACAAGGTAGGCTTAGATACCGTGCCCAGTAGACAGTAATCTTATAAGTATAAGATTACTGTCTGCTGGAGCCTTGTATCTTAGCCTACCATGTGGTAGGCTTAGATGCAGGGCATATCAGACAGGATCACACATGGACTATGTATCTAAGCCTACCACATGGTAGGCTTAGATACAGGGCCCCAGCAGACAGTAATCTTATACAATATTAGATTACTGTCTGCTAGGGCCCAGTATCTAAGCCTACCATGTGGTAGGCTTAGATACAGTGCCCATCAGAGGGGATCACACATGGGCCATGTATCTAAGCCTACCATGTGGTAGGCTTAGATACAGGGCCCAGCAGACAGGATCACATATGGGCCCTGTGTCTAAGCCTACCTATGTCTGAGATTCCCATAGAGTTCTATTGGCCAGATGAATATGTCCTTTTGGCATTTGTTTGGCTAGTATACATGAGTATAGCTTTTTTTCAACTGTATTGAAAAATTGAGTCAACCACGCTTTTTAATACAAGTGAATGTCGCAAAAAAGTATACCGTGTAGAATATTTTTTTTACAACAAAGGTTAATGACAGATGCGTCATACCTTTGGTGTCATACTTCAAACATGTCTGCGGAACGCAAAGCCCAAACGTGATAATATAGTGTAATAATTATATAATAATAGTAATCATGGGTTAACTATGCTGTGCTATGCTGGGCCATCTTGTCTGCGTTCCACAGGTTAGCATGCATGCAATGGTATGGTGTTTATGGTTGGCGCGTCCCGGGCGGCTGACTGTGCTCCCACTCGCCCGCCCCTCTCGTACTGGGGGACGGACCTGCCTGTGTGATTACGGTTAGCTGCACCTGGGTTTACGTTTTGCTGTGTAATCTCATAGATTCACGCCCTTATTATTCCAATACGGTGACACTGAGGAGGAATTTGTCAATGGGTCTGCATCGTGTAGGCTTTTAAGGTAAATTGTTGCTTATGCTAACAACTGTATGTTTAGCTGTTCATTGGTGGGTTGTGCTTTATATACCCATACATTTGTGCTCTTTGGTCAATCCCCGGAAGAAGCTACGTGCGAAACACGTGTTGAGATTGATCTCCTCATAGCTTTGGTCTGTATGCCTCCTTAACCCCTTCAGGACTGAGCCTGTTTTGGCCTTCATGATGAAGCCGATTTTTCAAATCTGACATGTGTCACTTTATGTGGTAATAGCTTTGGAATTATTTTACCTATCCAAGTGATTCTGAGACTGTTTTCTCATGACATATTGTACTTTATGTTAGTGAAAAAATTTGGTCGAAAAATTCTATATTTATTTGTAAAAAAATTTGCATTTTTCTAAATTTAAGTGTATCTGCTTGTAAAACAGATAGTAATATCACACAAAATAGTTACTAGTTTACATTTCCCATATGTCTACTTTATGTTTGCATCGTTTTTTGAACATTCTTTTATTTTTCTAAGACGTTACAAGTTTTAGAACTTTAGCAGCAATTTCTCATATTTTCAAGAAAATTTTAAAAGGCTATTTTTTCAGGGACCAGTTCAGTTCTGAAGTGGCTTTGAGGGCCTTATATATTAGAAAGTCCCCATAAATCACCCCATTTTGAAAACTGCACCCCTCAAAGTATTCAAAACAGTATTCAGAAAAATTCAGTTTAAAACCTTTAGGCGTTTCATAGGAATTAAATCAAAATAGAGGTGAAATTTAGAAATTTCTTTTTTTTTTGCCAAAAATTCATTTGTAATCCATTTTTTTCTGTACCACAGCAGTTTTTACCCGAGAATTGCAACTCAATATTTATTGCTCAGATTCTGTCGTTTTTAGAAATATCCCACATGTGGCCCTAGTGCGTTACTGGACTGAAACCCAGGCTTCAGAAGCAAAGGAGTACCCACTGGATTTTGGGGCCTCCTTTTTTTAGAATATATTTTAGGCACCATGTCAGGTTTGAAGAGGTCTTGTGCAAAAACAGTAAAGACCCCCCAAAAGTGACCGCATTTTGGAAACTACACCCCTCAAGGAATTTATCTAGGGGTATAGTTAGCATTTTGAATACACATTTTGAAAACGAATATATTGCAGTGTATTGTCATTTTTACAGGCTCCTGTAACAGTGCAATCGCTGTACCTGTCCGTTAGTCACGGGTGTCAACAGTAATACGCAGCTGACACCTGCAGCGTATGGCGCGGGCTCAGCGCGTGAACCCACTCCATACATCACCCCCCACACCACGACATGCTATTAAGTCGTGGTGCGCGAAGGGGTTAATGCGCAACGGAAGGTGTGGAGTGAAAATTGCAATTTTCCACTGATATGCCATTTTAGTGCACTATATGTTATGCCCAGTTTGTGCCACTGAAGACAAATACCTCATAAAATATTAACCGGTTTCTCCCGAGTATGGCGATGCCATATTTGTGAATGTAAACTGCTGTTTGGGCACGCTGTGGGGCTCAGAAGGGAGGTAGCGGCATTTGGAGCGCAGATTTTTCTTGGTAGTTGTTCTGTTTGGCGTTTTGCTGGTATTTCAGGTTATAATGTGGGGGCATATATAATCTATGCGGAGAACATCAGGGCATAATAAGAGGGTATAATAATGGAGTAAATAAATAATAATCTGCAGATATGTGGCCATTGTCGCACTGATAAACGGTTCCAGATGTTATCCGCTTTTGGAACACTTCACATTTTGCATCGCCATATTCTGAGAGGCAGAACTTTTTTATTTTTTATTCACCGGAGCTGTGTGAAGGCTTTTTTGTTGCGGGACAATCTGTAGTTTTCATTGGTACCATTTTGGGGTACATGCGATTTTTTTGATCACTTTTTATTAAATTTTTTGGCAAGCAAGGTGACCAAAAACCATCAATTTTGACAATGTTTTTTATTCTTTTTTTTATGGCGTTCACCGTGCGCTATAAATGACCATTTTACTTTATTCTGCGGGTCGGTCCGATTATGGTGATACCATATGTATATCGTTTTTTTATGTTTTGCAGCGTTTGCGCAATAAAATCTCTCATTTATAAGATCATTTATTTTTTGTGTCACTATATTCTGAGAGCCATAACCTTTTTATTTTTCAGTCAAAAAAGCTGAGTTATGGCTTGTTTTTTTGCGGGACGGGTTGTAGTTTTTATTGATACTATTTTGACGTACATGCGACTTTTTGATCACTTTTTATTGTATATTTTGGGAGGGGTGGTGACCAAAAAATAGTGATTCTAGCATTGTTTTTTTACTTATTTTTTTGTGGTGTTCATCGTGCAGGAAAAATAATATTATAGTTTTATAGTTTGGGTCGTTACGAACGCGGTGATACCAAATATGTGTACTTTATTTAACGTGTTCATTTTTTTCCTATAATAAAAGACTTATTATAGGAAAAAAACATTTTTTGTTTTTGTAACTTTTAGAACTTGTTTTTACACTTTTATAAAACATTTTTATTACTTTTTTTTTACTTTTTACTTGTTTTACTTGAAGACCTGCAGCACTGATAGCTGCTATAATACATTACACTTATAACTTCTATTTTTACACTTTTTTAAAACATTTTTATTATCTTTTTTTTACTTGTCCCACTAGGGGACTAAAGACTTGCAACTGTGATCGCGGGGACGGATGGGAGGGGGTGATCGAGGGTCTGATAGGGGGGTGCTGGCCCTTATTTTGACCATTTCTCTCTTCTCTCACGGAATATATTCTGTGAGAGAAGAGAGAGAACTAGCTGCTGCTGTTTTTAAGCTATCGCCGTTATTAGTTGAATAACGGCGATCACGTGACCTGGGACCGGACAAAACGGTCCTCGGTCTGTGCTCCGAGGCCTCAGCTACCTCTGTAGCTGAGTACACGGAGTTTAAGCGCCTCCCGGGGGTACTATCTTATGCCAAAGCGCCGCCGTGAAAAGGCGGCACTCTGGCATAAGTAACCTTAATGTCCGCCGTGAAAACACGTATAGGCGGTCATTAAGGGGTTAAATTATATTCTTTGTTATCTGGTTCTCAGCATGTTTGGATGGTTTCCTATACATTTTTACTTCATTATATACAGTATGTACCAGTTCTTATATGCACTATGTGCACTTTACTATATAAGGCTGTGGGACCCGACCTATGTGGGGATCTTTTTTTCATGGGTAATGTTTCCGACAATGTACTTGTTTTTAACTATTTTGTCTCTTAATAAAATATTGTCTATTTTTCGCTAGAAATGGTTTGTGTGTGATTTCTGTTTTTACGGCGTTCACCGTACGGTAAAAACTGCATGTTAACTTTTATTCTGCGGGTCAATACGATTACAGTGATACCAAATTTATATAATTTTCTTTATGTTTTATTACTTTTACAAGGAAAAAACTGATTGTTAAAAATAACGAGTTTTCTCGCCATATTCTGAGAGTCATAACTTTTTTATTTTTCTGTCGATTTAGCGGTATGAGGGCTTATTGTTTGCGGGTGAGCTGTATATTGGTACCCTTTTGCGGTATATGAGCCTTTTTTATCACTTTTTCTGGGAGATGAAGTAACCAAAAAAAACAGCAATTCTGATGTTTTGAATTTTTTACGACGTTCACCGTGTGGACTAAATAATTCTATATTGTAATAGTTCCGAAATTTACAGATGCGTCTATACTAGTTATGTTAGCTTTTTATTTTTTTTACATTGTGCTTGAGGGAAATTAAAATGTTAAATTAAAAAAAATATATATATTTATTAAAAAAACGTTATTCACTGTTTTTTACTTGTCCCCCTAGGGGACTTTAACCAGCAATTGTTAGATCGCTTGCACGATATACTGCAATACTAATGTATTGCAGTATATAGTGATTCTGATAGCCTCCTATGAAGCCCTTCATAGGAGTACAAAGATGGTGGACCTGGGGGTCTTCATCAGGCCTCCAGGCTGCCATGCCAACCAACTGCACCCCCCCCCCCCCGATCTCTCGGCGGGGGGGGGAGGGGGGCGTTGGAACGTTACAGGGGGTCTCCCCCCTGTTTTTAGTCATTTAAATGCATTTAACAGCTTAAACAAGCGGGATGGAGCGGGCTCAGTCGGAGAGCCCGCTCCATACTCCCCCACCCGGCGTGCGCCGTATATATATGGTGGAAGGGGTTACGTAGCACATTTCAGGGGTACATACATATAATTTATTGATTAACTTTTAGCAATTCCTTTCGCTATCATTATATTTTATTTTTTATTACGTTTTGTTTACTTTCTGCAGGCAGTCTTCAATGGAACTGTACCCTTACTGGCCCTTCACACAGCTTGAACGGGATGCTTTACGATTACAGATACTATCCCAGATCTGGCAGAACCTGTCATTCTGTTATTAATCCTTTGGATGCTCGTATAATTTCTGGATTTTTTTTCGTTTTTTGGACTAATCTACATTGTAACCTGTTTGTCTGGCCATATTTAAGGGAACTCTGTCCTTTACAACCACCCCCCTAAAATTACAATAATGCGTCAATAGCGGATTCTGAATCTATACGTTTCATCTTTCTACCTACTTGCATTACATCTCTAGTAGCCTGCAAGCTGGCTGTGTACTGAGTCCTAGGACTCCTCTCCATTAAATCGCTAAGGTTAGGAGTCTTCTCTATGCGTCAGCATGCAGAGCACGGCCCGTTAGTGGGCTTGCAGTGGGGAAATGCAATTGACTACAAAGATAAAAATTACAGATGAGCGGAATGAGCGTCTTTTAAGCTATATACCGATTATTGTAGTTTAGAGGCGTTTTCAGAGGCGACAGAGTCTCTCTAAAGATATACAGTATATTGTTTCACAAAAAATATATAAAAGATATTTTACTCTCTGATGACAGCGTCCCTTTACACAGGATCCATAGTAATGGGCTGCACTATGGGGGAAGGAGGAGGTTCTTGTGAAGGGGGATATACTGTAGTGCAGGGGTCTCAAACTCGGCCGGGTAAGTGGGCCGCATATAGAAAAAATGGGACGTTGACGGGCCGCATTACTTTCAAATTTTATACAATACAAAATTATTGTTAATCAATTAGTTATTTGAACTACTATAACACTATATTACTATAATAATAATACTACATTACTATAATAATACCGCTAGGTTTAAAATTTGAGATATTTCTCCACGTGCTTATTTCAACAATCCAGCTTTGCAGTTTAAGTGTCGCTAAATGCAGGCAGCCCGGCGGCTCAGTTAGCACACATGTCAAGATTGGGCAGCCCCTTTTTAGATAGTGCCACAGTGCCCTCGGTGGATGCTGTCGCAGTGCCCTCTGTGGATGCTGCCGCAGTGCCCTCTGTGGATGCTGCCGCAGTGCCCTCTGTGGATGCTGCCGCAGTGCCCTCTGTGGATGCTGCCGCAGTGCCCCCTGTGGATGCTGCCGCAGAGTCCTCTGTGGATGCTGCCGCAGAGTCCTCTGTAGATGCTGCCGCAGAGTCCTCTGTAGATAATGCAACACACCCCTAGATAAGGCCACAGTGCCCTCTGTAGATAATGCCACAGTGCCCTCTGTAGATAATGCAACACACCCCTAGATAATGCCAGTGTCCTCTGCAGATACTGCCCCACACCCACTTGTAGATAATGCCACAGTGCCCTCTGTAGATGCTGCCACAGTGCCCTCTGTAGATGCTGCCACAGTGCCCTCTGTTGATGCTGCCACAGTGCCCTCTGTTGATGCTGCCACTGTGCCCTCTGTTGATGCTGCCACAGTGCCCTCTGTTGATGCTGCCACAGTGCCCTCTGTTGATGCTGCCACAGTGCCCTCTGTAGATTCTGCCACAGTGCCCTCTGTAGATGCTGCCACAGTGCCCTCTGTAGATGCTGCCACAGTGCCCTCTGTTGATGCTGCCACAGTGCCCTCTGTTGATGCTGCCACAGTGCCCTCTGTTGATGCTGCCACAGTGCCCTCTGTAGATTCTGCCACAGTGCCCTCTGTAGATGCTGCCAGTGCCCTCTGTTGATGCTGCCACAGTGCCCTCTGTTGATGCTGCCACAGTGCCCTCTGTAGATTCTGCCACAGTGCCCTCTGTAGATGCTGCCACAGTGCCCTCTGTTGATGCTGCCACAGTGCCCTCTGTAGATGCTGCCACAGTGCCCTCTGTTGATGCTGCCACAGTGCCCTCTGTAGATTCTGCCACAGTGCCCTCTGTAGATGCTGCCACAGTGCCCCTTGTTGATGCTGCCACAGTGCCCTCTGTTGATGCTGCCACAGTGCCCTCTGTTGATGCTGCCACAGTGCCCTCTGTAGATGCTGCCACAGTGCCCTCTGTATATGCTGCCACAGTGCCCTCTGTATATGCTGCCACAGTGCCCTCTATATGCTGCCACAGTGCCCTCTGTATATGCTGCCACAGTGCCCTCCGCAGATGCTGCCACAGTGCCCTCCGCAGATGCTGCCACAGTGCCCTCCGCAGATTGTACCACAGTGATGTCAGGGGCTTGCCCAGAGCTGGAGTCCCAGAGCACAGCCGCTTCTGGCACTCTGCCTGGGTTTCCAGCTCTGCTCCTGACATCACTGTTCATATATGGACAGAGATGTCAGGGGCAACCCCAGAGCTGGAGTCCCGGGCAGAGCGCTTGTAGGCTCTTCCTGGGACTCCAGCTGTGCTCCTGAGATCACTGGGACTCCTGCTCTGGGGAAGCCCCTGACATCATTGTCGATGTATGGACAGCGATGTAAGAGGCTTCCCCAGAGTCCCGGAGCAGAGCCGATACTAGCGCTCTGCCCGGGACTCCGCTCTGGGGAAGACCCTGACACACTGTCCATATATGGGCAGATATGTCAGGGAATTCCACAGAGTCCCGGAGCAGAGCCGATACTAGCGCTCTGCCCGGGACTCCACTCTGGAGAAGACCCTGACACACTGTCCATATATGGGCAGCGATGTCAGGGAATTCCACAGAGTCCCGGAGCAGAGCGGATACTAGCGCTCTGCCCGGGACTCCGCTCTGGGGAAGACCCGGACACACTGTCCATATGTTGACAGCGATGTCAGGGAATTCCACAGAGTCCCGGAGCAGAGCCTGTACTAGCGCTCTGCCTGGGACTCCGGCTCTGGGAAAGCCCCAGACATCGCTGTTCATATGTGGACAGCGATGTCAGGGAATTCCAGAGTCTCGGAGCACAGCCGATACTAGCGGGCCGCGTGCTTGAGACCCCTGCTGTAGTGCATATAGCGCCCTGTTCATGTGGGGCAACTTTACTCCACACAAAGATGGCACTATATGCAACCTCCAAATCCTAAAATGTATTCCTTTTGCTCGTGACAGTGTGATCAAGGTTCGGGAGGACCGAAACATCGCTATTACTGTCATTACAATATTCATATTACATTGAATTATAAATGTGTTCAGTGGAACGAAAAAAAAATTGCACCGTAAGCGCAACAGGGACATAAAGGAAAAATTTACATATGTGATAGAGGAGTGCTGTATATTTTCTAAGCATGTGTTTTATCTTTTTCCAGGATGATTACATGGAAGCTCTCGCTAGATTGCATCTTACTGTGACCAGCGCATACAAAGTAAATCCTGACATTAACTTTGAGGTTTTTATCCACAAAGTAGATGGTCTGTCAGATGATCACAAAATAGAAACTCAGAGAGATATACATCAGAGGGCAAACGATGATCTCTCTGATGCCGGACTTGAGAAAATCCACCTCAGGTGAGACAGTGTGTTAGTTGAATGTCAAATATTTGCTAAAAGGCACATCGATATCAAGAACTGGAGAACAATCCAGTTTTATTATGCTATACTATTATTAGCATAGCTTAGACTTAACTTTGAGCATACACTTATATATTCATATACTCATATAAATTAAGAAATTGCTTAAATAGTACATTCATTAATCAAAATGATCGGTATTGTTCCCTTTAACTGCAGGAGCTTTCTAATATAAAAGGCCACTTTCGCATGGCAGTATTTTGGTCAGTATTTTGTATTCGCTGAAACCAGGACTGAAACATAGAAGTTCTATGTGTATATTCACACAGCCGTTTTTTTATGGTCCGTGAATACTGGGCGTCAAAAAATAGGACATATCTTATTTTTGGCCGTTTTCACGGCCAGACGGCTCCCAAGCGAAAACAGCTCCTGATTTTCAGAAGTTTTTGTAACAACTCGCGTTTTTCGCTGCGTATTTTACAGACGTTATTGGAGCTGTTTTTCAATGGGGTCAATGAAAAACGGCTCCAAAAACTTCCCAAGAAGTGTCCTGCACTTCTTTTTCTCGGGCATCTATTTACGCGCCGTATTTTTACAGCAACGCATAAAATGAAGCCTCGTGGGAACAGAACACCGTAAATCCCATTGCAAGCAATGGGCAGATGTTTGGAGACATAATGGTGCCATTTTTCAAGGGCGTAATTCGAGGCGTAAACGGCCCGAATTACGTCTGAAACCACTGCGTGTGAACATGCCCTAACTGTAATGTGCCCCATGTACCTGATATAAATATTGCACACTGTATGTAAGAGTAACTAAACTATCAAGCTATTGGAGGACTTAGAGGCTGTGTCTGCAGAGCTGCATGTAGATTAAAGGCTATCTAAACCTTTGAAAGGGATTTTTTTTTAATAGAAGGTCGATCAGTGTGTTTGGTTAAACTCTATAATTAGTTTTTATTGAAAATTCGTTTTACTCTTTGAGGTACAACTGCTCCGTATTCTGTATACATAGCAGCTGTATCGTTCACTAAGACCTGAATCCGTCAATCCCGCGGACCTGACGGGTTCAGTGTCAGCAGGTCCTGCGTGTCTCTGACACGCAGGGTCCACATCTAAATTATGGTATTAGATGTGATAGATTACAGATGAATCCTGCGTGTCAGAGACACGCACGACCCGCTGTCACTGAACCCGTAAGGACCCCGGACCTGATGCGAACAGGTTTTAGCGAATGATACAGCTGCTCTGTATGCAGAATACAGAGGAGCTATGTCTCAAAAAGTATAAATAATTTTTAATAAAATCTAATTATAAAGTTGCACCAATCACACTGCTTGACCTTTTTTTTTATATAAAAAAAATAAATAAATCCCTTTCAAAGGTTTACATAGCCTTTAAGCATAAGTAAATATTTTCATTATAAATGATTTATTTTTTATTTTTTTCAGCTTTTATCTTACCAGTATATATGACCATTCAATCTTTGAGGCTTTCAGCAAAGTTGTACAAAAACTAATTCCACAACTTCCAACATTAGAGAACTTGTTGAACATATTTATATCTGTGAGTAACTGTAAATTACAGTACATAGCCCTAAAATATCTGCTGTTAAAATGTTGTATACCTTTCGATTACAGAAGTGCATCTAGCAAAAATGAAGCAATTTTGCAATTCTTGTTGTTTTGTGTCTTGAGCTCCTTTGCAAACCTATGTGTATCCAAAGTTACACACGACCTACAAACTGTGCAGTCATACTCAGCTCAATTAGCCCAATAGATGGTAACATACATTCGGTAGGTAAGCAAGAAATAGGGGAAAGATACAAGTATGACTGCAGAGTTAGGCTATGCAAGGTTTGTCTGTAACCATGGTGATACATAGGTTTACATAGGAGCTGTACACACAGACTATTTGCAAAGCTGTGTAATTTTTAGATGCACTGGAGTGCTAAAAAATTTTCTTAAAAGATGTACATACCCTTGAAGGTTAGGTTTAGATGACCATGGAAGCTCATTGAGATTGCAGGAGCTCGAGATCTTAATGCTGTGATGTATCTATACAGTACCATGGATCCGATGTCTTATTCTCAGCAATAGTGGTGTGATAGTAAATCCACTGTAATGGTGGGCTGAACACTACAACAGGATTGACTCATCTCACAAAACTTCTATAATGTATCTGAACAGGGGATAGAATTCTAAAGACTGGCAGGCATCCCTAGGAAAAAAATGGTTATAAGCGAAAGAAAATTTCTAATCATAGCACTTCCTGAAATGTCAATCTAATAAATCAGAAACGTCACAGCAGTTGGCACCCAAGAACTAGGGCTCCAAAAAAGATCAGAACCAAGGAATTAAAATGTCCTAAAATAAAATGTTTGTATTTTTTTTTTGTTCAGGGCAACGTTCCAACCTCTCCTTTAGTCCTCTACACCCAACTGAGGATAAGATTGCAGGGTCATCCTCTTCGCTACCTCTGGTCCCTCTACCAGCACCGATAGGCATGCTCCAATTTGCAGTCCGTTGGCAGGAGGAGATGGGCAGGACCCGAGCTGCGATTTTATTGCTATGGGGAAGGGGCAGAGGTTAATGAAGAACTGTGGCATCATTGCTTGTGGTTTGCTCCCCATATGGCTCTGTTATTTAAGCTGTATGCCTCTGTGGCATTTATTATATTTATAGTGAACAGATGTGGTTTTGGAGGACTGACTGTGCGAAGCATGCACAAAATAAAAGTGCATGCTCCTCACAGATTCTTTTACTCCTTCCATGCCAGATCGGAGAGCTCTGTGTGGCTGCCACTGTTAGGTTATGTTTACATGGGTCGGATTTGCTGCAGGAAATTCTGCAGGAAATTTGACCCTAATTCCAACAGGGAATTCCCCCTAAATGTCTGCACCAAATCCTGCTTATTTTGGTGTAGATTTTCTGGTGGATTTACCGCTGCAGAAATCTGCAGAAAAAAACCCCCAAAAACTATACTGCAACACATCCTGACTCCCCGTCTGTCTTCTGTGCAGGCGGCATTCTGTGATGAAGTTTCGCAAGATGAGACCGCTGCAGCCTATGATTGCCTGCAGGGGTCACATGTGATCAATCGTCATCACAGGAGGCTGCCTGTACAGAGAGCAGCCGGGCGAGCTGGGACGCATTGCTAAGGGAGCACCAGGGGAGATCAGTACAGTCTTTTTTTAATTTAAAAGTTGAAATAGTGTGTTGTTTTTTTTAGTTTTGGTTCCGGATACCCAGCTAATCCATAGCAAAATCTGAAACATTCATTTGTTGCAGATTTTGATTTCCCCATTGAACTCAACAGGAAATATCTGCAACAAATACGCAAACATTCCGCAGCAGAATTTGACTTGCTGCAGATTTAAAACTCTGCAGGTGTATTTCCACACACTCGCCCACTTTGCTGCTTCTTTAATAGGCTACGGATTTTCCACCTACAAACTCGGACGGAAAATCTGCAGCAATTTTGCTACGTGTGAATGTAGCCGTAGTGTAGAAGGCTCTGTGATGGCGGTATGGAAGAAGGTATGGCTGGCACCCATATTGCAGCAAGTTGAACACCAATTAATTATAATGAAGAGTGACATTATCTCCCTTTTAGATAAATGGCGATACACTTTATCTATGTACAGTACATTCTGGGTCCCAGATACCTGTCTGATCGATAAGAAAAGGCTATGATGAGGAAACCTTTTTAAACCTTCAGACTTCTGTGCAGACAGACTTTTGCACTGTGTGAAGTCTGCCAGTAATGCCTGTGTGTTTATTTAAGTATGGTATATTTCTCATAGGTGATGGATTAATACCATACCATATGTATATAAGAAACCTAACAGTGCCTAGGCTTTTATAGATACACAAATAACTATACATATGTATTTAATTATAGTAGCCATTCCAACGCAAATGCTGCCATATAATTTTACCTTCTGTAGTTTGTTAGTACATTGTAGGCTAGAATTTATGCTTGTACTTACATACAATAGTTGTACTGTATGAGATGCCTATAATTCTTTGCATTACTCCTACTTGTTTTTCTTTGTTACAGAATTCTGGTATTGAGAAAGCATTCCTGTTTGATGTAGTTAGCAAAATCTACATAGCAACAGACAGTACTCCTGTGGATATGCAGACATATGAATTGTGCTGTGACATGATTGATGTAGTCATTGATATCTCTTGTATCTATGGGTACGTCTTTTCTACTCTGACTTATTTGAAATTATATTTCTTCAATATTTGTGATGCACTGCATTTTTTTGCGTGCTATTTTGTTCGCTGTTTATGTAAAAGTATCCAATTATTTGTGTCATTTTTCCAACTTTCAGGAGGAAGACAATGGGGCACTTTTATAAGTGTCATTTTACAAACCGGTTTTTGTTGCCAAAAATTAGTTTCTGACATGCACCAGTTCGTAAAAAATGTTGCACGTAGGTTTGTGAATTTAAAGAGGCTCTGTCACCACATTATAAGTTCCCTATCTCCTACATAATGTGATCGGCGCTGTAATGTAGATTACAGCAGTGTTTTTTATTTAGAAAAACGATGAATTTTGACGGAGTTATGACCTATTTTGGATTTATGCTATTGACTTTCTTAATAGACATCACCTCCAGCCAGGACGCGCTGTCTATTCACAATTCCGACACTTCGGTAACGTTTGTCTGGGACTTACAACCCACAAGATCAATATGTGCTGAGTACATGAATTGAGAGGAGTGTATGAGGCCGATTGGTCAGCGTCATACACTTCTCTCCACAACGACCAAAGTCAATAGCATAAATCCAAAATAGGTCATAACTCCGTCAAAATTCATTGTTTTCTAAATAAAAACCACTGCTGTGATCTACATTACAGCACCGATCGCATTATGTAGGAGATAGAGATTCTGACCTTGGATAGGCAATCGGACACTTTTCTGGCATAGAAAATGTTGTATGTACTTTATAAATTTGGTGTGTGTTTGTGACAAATAAGACAATATCTCTAAAATGAAAATTGTCTGACATGAAGAAAGCATGCTAAAGATGACAGCCAGACATTTTATATACACTATATAGCCAAAAGTACACTGTATGGCCAAAAGTATCTGAACATCTGACCATCAAACATTTATGAACTTGTTAGACATCCTATTTAAAAAAACATGGGCGTTAATATGGATTGGTCCCTTTTTGCAGCTATAACAGCCTCCACTCTTTTGGGATGGCTTTCCACGAGATTTTGGAGTGTGTATATGGAACTTTTTGCTCATTCAGAAAAAAGAGCATTTTGAGAGATTAGGAACTGATATTGTCTAAGAAGGTTTGTCTCGCAATCGCCATTCTAATTCATCTCAAAAGTGTTAGGTGGGGTTGAGGTCAGGGCTCTGTGCATACCACTCGAGTTCCTCCACACCAAACTTGTCAAACCATGTCTTTATGCTGGAAGAGGAAAGGGCGACAAAGTTGAAAACATACAATTGTCTAAAATGTCTTTGTATTTTATAGCATTAATATTACCCTTCTCTGGAAATAAACGCCTAGCCCAAACCCTGAAAAACAGCCCCAGACCATTAGCCCTCCTTCAAATTTTACTGTAGGCAGTATGTATTCCAGTAGGTAGCGTTCTTCTGACAACTGCGAACCCATATTCATCCATCATATAGTGAAACGTGATTCATCACTCCAAAGAACATGTTTTCACTCCTCCAGGGTCCAGTGGTGGTGTGCTTTACACTTGTATAAGAAAAAGTATAATCTTGCACTCGTCCCAAGGTTAAAAACAAAATCCTTTATTTAATCTGGTTAAAAACAAGCAAAAACATTCCTAGGAAAGACGCTTTTTCAAACGGTAGGCCTAAGCTTTCATACCTTGGGACGAGTGCCGGATGCTACTCTTTCTTGACTGCATTACCGGTTACTGAATCAACGCACTAAAATCTAAGCACCATCTAGATAAGGAGAGCGGTTTCCCTAATATCAAGTGCCTGGCTCCGGACCGCATATTGCTTTTTCTGGGGGTGCACTTTACACTATTCAAGCTAATGCTTGAGGTTGCACATGGTGATCTTAGGCTTGACCATAGAAACTTGTCTTTGTCATGAAGCTCCTGATGCACAGTTCTTGTGCTGATGTCACATCCATAGGCAGTTTGTAACTCTGAAGTGAGTAGTGCAGCAGAGGATAGGCGATTTTTATAGCAAAGGTGGTATCCTATGCAACTTTTAAAGTTACTGAGCTCTTTAATACGACCCATACTACATACATAGCAATGTTTGTCTGTGTAGATTGCATCTGTTTGTAATAGGTGTGGCTGAAACCCCTGGACTGAATAGTTAGAAGCAGGGCCGACTTTAGGTTTATGTTGGCCCTTGGGTGATACAGACTTAGCAAGCCCCTTTGCAGGAAAACTCACGGCGGCGGTAAAATGGCAGGACATGGCAGTTTGTGCCCCCATCCATGTAGAAGTTAGGCCCTATTTATGCCCCATATAGAAGTTAGGCCCCCAGTTTGTGCCCCCCCATATAGAAGTTGGGACCTGTTTATGCCCCTATATAGAAGTTAGGCCCCCAGTTTGTGCCCCATATATACTAGTCCTTCTCAATGAATTAGAATATCATCAAAAAGTTAATTTATTTCAGTCATTTAATTCAAAAAGTGACACTCATATATTATATAGATTCATTACACACACAGAGTGATCTATTTCCAGCAAATTATTCTCTTTTAATGTTGATGATTATGGGTAACAGTTAGTGAAAATCCAAAATTTAGTGTCTCAGAAAATTAGAATATTATATAAGCCAAATGTAATGATGGGGGTAGGGAAACAGACAAGTGAGCCCTAATCTACCCGCCACTCAGTCCCTGCCTACTTGCAACGACCCGCCCTAGGCGATGGGGTACAACTGGGCGACGGTCCCTACGCTCAATAAGTGCACGACAGACAAACAGACAAGTGTACACAGAAGCAAAGGGAAATGGGGCAGTTGCCCACGGCAAAACCGTGAGCAACAAGAGTGGTGAACGAGCCAAGTCAAACCAGGAGTGTACGAGGTACCAAACGCAGAGAAGGAGAGTAGTGAACAAGCCGAGTCAAACCAGGAGTGTACGAGGTACCAAACGCAGAGCAGGAGAGTAGTCAGTAAGCCAGGGTCAATATGAAGCAAGGTCAAATAGTTCAGAAGCTGCAGAAGGGCCAGGAAACCAAACGAGAAGAATCACAAGCAAGGAGGAACAGGAAAGGCAGGTATAAATAGACAGAGGGCGGGAGCTAGCTCCGTCTGGCCAGGCTGTGATAGGCTCTCCCACTCCTAAGCCTGCCATCCTGAGTTGTGGAAGATGGAATCAGTCTCACAGACATAGAAGCAGGTGCAGACTGATTACCTATGGGCGTTGACACAGAATCTGTGCCTGGCAGATCCTTTACAGTACCCCCCCCTTTATGAGGGGCCACCGGACCCTTTCTAGGTGGACCTGGTTTATTGGGGAAACGAAGGTGGAACCTCCTGACCAATACCCCAGCGTGAACATCGCGGGCGGGTACCCAAGTCCTCTCCTCAGGCCCGTATCCTCTCCAATGGACCAGGTACTGGAGGGAGCCTTGGACCATCTTGCTGTCCACAATCTTGGCCACCTCGAATTCCACCCCCTCAGGGGTGAGAACGGGGACAGGAGGTTTCCTCGAGGGAGCCAAGGACGGGGAGCAGCGTTTAAGGAGGGAGGCATGAAACACGTCGTGCACTCGAAAAGATCGGGGCAACTCCAGTCGGAAGGAAACAGGATTGAGGACTTCAATGACCTTGTACGGCCCAATAAACCGGGGAGCAAACTTCTTGGACGGGACTTTAAGGCGCAAGTTCTTAGACGATAGCCACACCAGATCCCCGACCATAAACAAGGGGTTAGCAGAACGTCTTCTATCTGCCTGAGTTTTTTGTATGCTCTGGGAAGCCTCTAGGTTCTTCTGAACCTGGGCCCAGACTGTGCACAGTTCCCGATGAACGACCTCTACCTCGGGATTGTTGGAACGGAGGAGAACCGTGGATTAAACCCAAAATTACAGAAAAAGGGGGAGACCCCTGACGAGTTACTGACCCGGTTATTAAGGGAAAATTCGGCGAGGGGAATGAATGAGACCCAATCATATTGACAGTCAGAGATAAAACACCTTAAATATTGTTCTAGAGACTGATTAGTCCTCTCAGTTTGGCCATTAGTTTCAGGATGGAAGGCAGAGGAGAAGGACAAATCAATCTCCAACTTTTTACAGAAGGCTCTCCAAAAGAATGAAACAAATTGTACCCCTCTGTCAGAAACAATATTGACAGGGACCCCATGGAAACGCAGGATGTGTTTGACAAACAAGGTAGCTAACGTCTTAGCATTGGGTAGTTTCTTGTGGGGCACAAAGTGGCACATCTTACTGAAGCGGTCTACTACAACCCACACCACCGACTTGCCTTGAGATGGAGGCAAATCGGTGACAAAATCCATAGAGATATGGGTCCAAGGTCTCTGGGGAATGGGCAAAGAACGTAGTAAGCCCGCTGGTCGGGACCTGGGAGTCTTGGACCTAGCACAAACCTCACAAGCGGCGACGTAGGCCTTAACGTCTTTAGGCAACCCAGGCCACCAATAGTTTCTGGCAAAGAGGTGCTTGGTACCCAGGATGCCTGGATGACCAGATAGTGCGGAGTCATGATTTTCCCTAAGTACCCTTAGCCGGAATTGCAGGGGAACAAACAGCTTGTTCTCAGGAAGGTTCCCGGGAGCTGAACCTTGATCAGCCGCAATTTCAGAGACTAAATCAGAATCAATAGAGGAAATGATTATACCTGGAGGCAAAATACAAGCAGGATCTTCCTCCGAAGGAGGGCTGGCCATGAAGCTACGCGACAGTGCATCAGCCTTAATATTTTTAGACCCAGCCCTATAGGTAACCAAAAAGTTGAATCTGGTAAAAAATAACGCCCATCGAGCTTGTCTCGGGTTTAGCCTCCGGGCAGATTCTAGGAAAACCAGATTCTTGTGGTCGGTAAGGACCGTTACCTGGTGCCTAGCCCCCTCCAGGAAGTGGCGCCACTCTTCAAATGCCCATTTAGTGGCTAAGAGTTTGCGGTTGCCAATATCATAGTTACTCTCAGTGGGCGAAAACTTCCTGGAGAAGTAGGCACAGGGACGGAGATGGGCGAGGGACCTGGTACCCTGGGACAAGACAGCCCCCACTCCCACCTCGGACGCGTCAACCTCCACGATAAATGGCTCCATTTCGTTGGGCTGAACCAGCACCGGGGCCGAGATAAAGCACTTCTTAAGGACCTCAAAAGCCTGGACAGCCTCAGGAGGCCAGTGGAGGAGATCAGCACCTTTGCGAGTGAGGTCCGTAAGAGGCTTAGCAATGACCGAGAAGTTAGCAATAAATCTCCTGTAATAATTAGCGAACCCCAAGAAGCACTGTAACGCCTTTAGGGAGGCAGGTTGGACCCATTCCGCCACAGCCTGGACCTTGGCGGGGTCCATGCGGAATTCATGAGGAGTGAGGATTTGACCCAAAAATGGTATCTCCTGCACCCCAAACACACATTTTTTGGTCTTCGCAAACAGTTTGTTTTCCCGAAGGACCTGGAGCACCTTCCTGACATGCTCAATGTGGGAGAACCAGTCCTTGGAAAACACAAGTATGTCATCAAGGTACACTACAAGAAATACCCCCAGGTAATCTCTTAAAATCTCATTTATGAAATTCTGGAAGACCGCGGGAGCATTACACAACCCAAAGGGCATGACGAGGTATTCGAAATGACCTTCGGGCGTGTTAAACGCAGTCTTCCACTCATTCCCCTCTTTGATACGGATAAGGTTATACGCGCCCCGTAGATCAAACTTAGAGAACCATTGGGCCCCCTGAACCTGATTAAAGAGATCAGGAATCAAAGGAAGGGGATACTGGTTCCTTACAGTGACCTTATTCAAGTTACGGTAGTCAATGCATGGCCTAAGACCACATCCTTCTTCCCTACGAAGAAGAAGCCAGCACATAACGGAGAAGTAGAGGGGCGAATGTAACCCTTGGCCAAGCATTCCTGGATATACTCTCTCATGGCTTCACGTTCGGGACAAGAGAGATTAAATATCCTACCCTTAGGGAGCTTAGCTCCTGGTACCAAATCGATAGCGCAATCGTATTCTCTATGAGGAGGTAACACTTCGGAGGCCTCCTTAGAGAAAACATCAGCGAAGTCCTGAACAAACTCAGGTAGTGTGTTCACCTCCTATGGGGGAGAAATAGAATTAACAGAAAAACATGACGTCAAGCATTCATTACCCCATTTGGTAAGATCCCCAGTATTCCAGTCAAACGTGGGATTATGCAACTGCAACCAGGGAAGGCCTAAAACCAAATCGGACGATAATCCCTGCATCAACAGTACAGAGCACTGCTCCAAATGCATGGAGCCAACAAGGAGTTCAAAAACAGGGGTATGCTGTGTAAAATAACCATTAGCAAGAGGAGTGGAGTCGATACCCACTACCGGGACAGGTTTAGGCAAATCAATCAAAGGCATAGCTAGAGACATAGCAAATTCCACAGACATGATATTAGCAGAAGACCCTGAATCCACGAAGGCACTGCCGGTAGCAGACCTACCACCAAAAGAGACCTGAAAGGGAAGCAAGATTTTATTACGTTTCATATTTACGGGAAATACCTGTGCGCCCAAGTGACCTCCCCGATGATCACTTAGGCGCGGAAGTTTTCCGGCTGCTTATTCTTACGCCTACTACAGGTGTTCACTTGATGCTTGTCATCCCCACAATAGAAGCAGAGACCATTCTTCCTGCGGAACTCTCTACGTTGTCGGGGGGACACGGAGGCCCCGAGTTGCATAGGTACCTCCGAGTCTTCCGTGGAAGAGCGAAGCAACGGAACCTCGGGAGGCATCATGGGGGAGTCAGAGGGGAAAACACAAAAACGTTCAAGTTGTCGTTCCCTGAGACGTCGGTCAAGACGTACCGCAAAAGCCATAACCTGGTCTAGGGAGTCAAAAGAGGGATAGCTAACTAGCAGGTCTTTCAGGGCGCTCGACAAACCCAACCTAAACTGGCACCTTAAGGCAGGGTCATTCCACCGAGAAGCTACGCACCACTTCCTAAAGTCAGAGAAATACTCCTCAACAGGTCTCTTACCCTGACGTAAGGTCACCAGCTGACTCTCGGCAAAGGCAGTCCTGTCAGTTTCGTCATAAATGAGTCCGAGAGCAGAAAAGAAAAGATCAACGGAGGAAAGTTCAGGGGCATCAGGAGCCAAGGAGAAGGCCCATTCTTGGGGCCCTTCCTGGAGCCGGGACATAATTATACCCACCCGCTGGCTCTCAGAACCTGAGGAGTGGGGCTTTAAGCGAAAATAGAGCCTACAACTCTCCCGAAAGGAGAGAAAAGTCTTCCGGTCCCCTGAGAACCGGTCAGGCAACTTGAGGTGGGGTTCAAGAGGTGAGGTGAGGGGCACTACCATGGTAGCATCAGGCTGGTTGACCCTCTAAGCCAGGGCCTGGACCTGTAGGGAGAGACCCTGCATTTGCTGAGCCAGGTTCTCAAGGGTGTCCATAGTAGTGTGAGGGACCAGGGTAGACTAGGTATATGGGCTTGTGATTATGTAATGATGGGGGTAGGGAAACAGACAAGTGAGCCCTAATCTACCCGCCACTCAGTCCCTGCCTACTTGCAACGACCCGCCCTAGGCGATGGGGTACAACTGGGCGACGGTCCCTACGCTCAATAAGTGCACGACAGACAAACAGACAAGGGTACACAGAAGCTAAGGGAAATGGGGCAGTTGCCCACGGCAAAACCGTGAGCAACAAGAGTGGTGAACGAGCCGAGTCAAACCAGGAGTGTACGAGGTACCAAACGCAGAGCAGGAGAGTAGTGAACAAGCCGAGTCAAACCAGGAGTGTACAAGGTACCAAACGCAGAGCAGGAGAGTAGTCAGTAAGCCAGGGTCAATATGAAGCAAGGTCAAATAGTTCAGAAGCTGCAGAAGGGCCAGGAAACCAAACGAGAAGAATCACAAGCAAGGAGGAACAGGAAAGGCAGGTATAAATAGACAGAGGGCGGGAGCTAGCTCCGTCTGGCCAGGCTGTGATAGGCTCTCCCACTCCTAAGCCTGCCATCCTGAGTGGTGGAAGATGGAGTCGGTCTCACAGACATAGAAGCAGGTGCAGACTGATTACCTATGGGCGTTGACACAGAAGCTGTGCCTGGCAGATCCTTTACACCCAATTTCAAAAATGATTTTTAAATACCGAAATGTTGGCCTACTGAAAAGTATGTACAGTATATGCACTCAATACTTGGTCAGGCTTCTTTTGCATGAATTACTGCATCAATGCGGGGTGTCATGGAGGCGATCAGCCTGTGGCACTGCTGAGGAGATATGGAAGCCCAGGTTGCTTGGATAGTGGCCTTCAGCTCTTTTGCATTGTTGGGTCTGGTGTCTCTCATCTTCCTCTTGACAATACCCCATAGATTCTCTATGGGGTTTAGGTCGGGCGAGTTTGCTGGCCAATCAAGCACAGTGATACTGTGGTTATTAAACCAGGTATTGGTACTTTTGGCTTCGATAACACCTCAGCAGTGCCAAAGACTGATTTCCTCCATGCCACGCCGCATTGATGCAGTAATTCATGAAAAAGGAGCCCTGACCAAGTATTGAGTGCATATACTGTACATACTTTTCAGTGGGCCAACATTTCCCGTATTAAAAATCTTTTTTGAAAATGGGCTTATATAATATTCTAATTTTCTAAGAGACTTAATTTTGGATTTTCATTAACTGTTAGCAATAATCATCAACATTAAAAGAAAAAAAAATGCTGGAAATAGATAACTCTGTGTGTGATGAATCTATATAATATGTAAGTTTCACTTTTTGAATTGAATTACTGAAATAAATTAACTTTTTGATGATATTCTAATCCATTGAGAAGGACTAGTATATTGAATCTGTAGATAATGCCACAGTGCCCTCTGTAGATAGTGCCACAGTGCCCTCTGTAGATAGTGCTACAGTGCCCTCTGTAGATAGTGCCACACACACAGTGGCGAACTATAGGGGTCACAGCGGTGGCAATTGCGACTGGGCCCCAAAGGCAGGGGGGCCCGCGGCCCCCCGCACATCAATGAAGAGTTACTATAGTAACTGGGTAATACCTATGTAATAAACTACATGGGCCCCGTTACTATAGTAACTGACAGTACTTACATTTCTCCTTCCGGAGCGCAGCGGCGGTCCTGACGTCACATCGCTGTGCGCAGCGCATGACGTCACAACGCTAGTCCATCAATGTTTAGGGACTGGACAACCCCTTTTAAGCCTACCATGTGGTAGGCTTAGATACAAGGCCCCATCAGACAGTAATCTTATACTGTATAGGATTACTGCCTGCTGGACCCTGTATCTAAGCCTACCTTCGATACAGGGTCCAACAAACAGTATAACACATGCTCTTGGGCCCTGTGTCTAAGCCTACCATATGTGTTAGGCTGTATACACATCAGCGTTGCCCTTCTGTTGAGGGGTTCTGTCGGAGGTTTCTGTCGGGTAACCCCGCAACGGAGTGGCAAACAGAAACCTCGGCTTCCGTTTCCCTCCCCATTGATCTCCATGGTGACGGAAAGGTTGCTAAAGGTTTCCGTTTGTCACTGTTGTGACAGGGTTCCGTTGTTCTTGACGCAACCAATAGGGCAGTCGACATATATGGATTCTGCTCCTAGACAGGGTCTCCCTTTAGGAGCGGAATCTCCGGCAAGAGTGTCGAAAACACTCTGGCCAGGGATTCGGCACCTGGAGGAGCCCCTGACGTCTTTGCCCATATATGGATAGTGTGGTCAGGGGCTTCTTCAGGAGCGGAATCAACATTCAGAGCATCAGTAAGGGTCTGGTTAGGGATTCCAGTCCAGAAGAAACCCCTGATGTCACTGTCCATATATGGACATGGAGATTATGGGCTCCCTCTAGGAGCGGAATCTCCGGCCAGAGTGTCGGCAACACTCTGGCCAGGGGTTCCGCTCCTGGAGGAGCCATGATGGCAGCGTAAAGTACCCGGCAGCCGTGGGCCCCCCCACTGCATCTTAGAGGTTGTTAGCAGATCGGCAGCCCTGCCATGCAATCAGGGCTGCCAAATGGTGCTATGGCAACAGGAGGCGTAACAATGGCCTCCTGCTCTGCCATTTCGGGTGCCGATTAGGCCCTGCTAGGAGGCGAAGCCTAGTCGACTTGCTGTCAGAGAATGACTGACAGATCTAATACATTGCACTACACAGGTAGTGCAATGTATTAGAAAAAAAAACTCAGACAGTTGGACCTTCAAGTCCCCTAGTGGGACTTAAAAAATAGTATAAAAAGTGTAAAAAAAAGTTTTAAAACATAATAAAAGTTTCATGCAATAAAATAAAACACAATCGCCCTTTTCCCTTATCAAGTCCTTTATCATTGAAAAAAATAAGTAAACCATACATATTTGGTATCGCCGTAACCGTAATGGCCTGAACGATAAAAATATTGTTATTTATTCCGCGCGGTGAACGGCGTAAAAAAAAAACCCTAAAAAAACTATACCAGGATTTCTGTTTGTTGGTCATGTTGCCCTACAAATATTGTAATAAAAAGTGATCAAAAAGTTGAATGTATCCAAAAATGGTACCTATAAAAAATATAGCTCGTCTGATAAAAAACAAGCCCTCATACAGATTTGTCGACTAAAAAATGAAAACGTTAAGGTTCTCACAACTTGGCGACAGAAAAAATACATTCTTTTTACAAAAGTAATTTTATTGTGTAAAAAGTTGTAAATTGTAAAAAGTGCTATAAGTGAAGTATCGCCGGAATCATATTGTCCTCATACCACTACATCTATCAAAAAATAAGACTATTTAAGGCTCCAATAAGCTAGGAAAGAAAAAATATGCAACTGTACAGGGCCGAGGGGAACATTAATTCTGTTTCAAGAGGTGAATTATCAAGGCCCTAAAATTAGGGAACCAGGAACGGTAGGGCCCAAACATATCGGCTGGAAGGGAGGGTGCCCGTATTATACCAGGACAACACTTTCCCAGCAAAATTCCCCAAACTGCAAAGGTGCGGAGTGTGGACCAAAAGGGGGATAAGAATCGACACCATTTATTAGTGCGACACTGACCAGTGCATAAAGGATTGCTTCACAGCAAAATATCTTTGGATTATTATTTTTTTTTACCCCATTATTATACCATCTGACTATGCCCCTCATTACATATGCCCTCACATTATAAATTGAAATACCAGTAATACTCCAAACAAAACTACTACCAAGCAAAATCCACACTCCAAAAGCCAAATGGCGATCGCTCCCCTCTGAACCCTACAGTGTGCACAAACAGCAGTTTACTTCCAAATATATGGCATCGCCATACCCGGGAGAACCATTTTAACAATTTTTCGGGGGTGTGTCTCCAGTGGCACAAGCTGGGCACTATATATTTGCCATTGAAATGGCATATCTGGGGAAAAATTTAGAATTTTACTCTGCACCATCCGCAGTGCAATAATGTATGGAAAAGATTTTCATTTTCACGGCCTAATTCCAATTTCAATTTCTGCAAAAAACCTGTGCGGTCAAAATGCTCACTATACCTCTAGATAATTTCCTCAATGGGTGTAGTTTCCAAAATGGGGTCACTTGTGGGGGGTTTTCACTGTTTTGTCCCCTCAGGGGCTTTGCAAATGTGACATGGCCTCCGCAAACCAACATTTTCTTTGAAAAAAATGTAGATTTTAATTTTTATGGCCTACTTTCAATAATTTCTGCAATAAACCTGTGGGGTCAAAATGCTCCCTATAACTTTAGATAATTTCCTTGAGGGGTGTAGTTTCCCAAAATGGGTCACTTTTGGGGGATTTCCACTGTTTTGGCACCACAAGAGTCCTTCAAACTTGACATGGTGCCCAAAATATTCTAATAAAAAGAAGGCCCCAAAATCCACTAGGTGCTCCTTTGATTCAGTCCATTAGCACGCTAGGGCCACATGTGGTATATTTCCTAAAACTGCAGAATCAGGGCAATAAATATTGAGTTGCATTTCTCTGGTAAAACTTTCTGTATTACAAAAACAATGGATTAAAAATGAATTTCTGCAAAAAAAAATAAAAAATTTGTCAATTTCACCTCTACTTTGCTATAATTCCTGTGAAACTTCTTAAGGGTTAAGAAACTTTCTAAATGCTGTTTTGAATACTTTGAGGAGTGAAGTTTTTAAAATGGGGTGACTTATTGGGGGTTTCTAATATATAAGACCCTCAAAGTCACTTCACAACTGAACTGGCCCCTGTAAAAATATCTTTTTGAAATTTTCTTGAAAATGTGAGAAATTGCTACTGAAGTTCTAAGCCTTGTAACATCCTAGAAAAATAAAAGGATGTTCAAAAAACCATGCCAATCTAAAGTAGACATATGGGGGATGTTAATTGGCAACAATTTTGTGTAGTATTACTATTTGTCTTACAAGCAGATACATTTAAATTTCGAAAAATGAACAGTTTTGCAATTTTTCGCAAAATTTTGGTGTTTTTCACAATTAAATACTGAATGTATCGAGCAAATTTTGCCAGTAACATAAAGTCCAATGTGTCACGAGAAAATGATCTCAGAATCGCTAGGATAGATAAAAGCATTCCGAAGTTATTACCACATAAATTGAAACTTGTCAGATTTGAAAAATGAGGCTCTGTCAGGAATGTCAAAAGTGGCCAAAGAGAGAAGGGGTTAAAACTTGAAATTCCCCTAGTAAGACAAAAATAAATAAATATTGCTCAATAAAGTTTTTGAGAAAAACCGTACAAAAAGAAAAATAGTTTTCATTAAAAAAACTTATCAAACATAAAAATAATGCATATTTGTTATTTCCGTAATCGTAATGCCTCATGGTATAATGGTGATATTTTATCTATACTGCACAGTAAATGGCATAATAATAAATCATAACGTACAGTATATGTACTTTGAAATACAATGGAAAAATTCAACTCGTCATGTAAGAAAAAAAAACCAAAGCCCTTAACTGCGTTGTCAGGATAAATAAAAAATTTATTTAAAAGTTGTGGTTGCCAGAATGCATTGAAACATATACAAAAAAAAAACTGGCAGCTTCCCTAATGGGTTAATACAACGTATAGTTTAAAATGTCCATGTTTTACTCTGTCCTTTATTCATAAACATGCTCTACATGTGTGCCAATCCTTTGAAGGCACATATGGATGCATTTCTCCTTTTCATATCTTTTCTTGGTACATTATGACCTTCCCACATGCAAAAATCGAATAGTAGAGGTTTGGGGACCGACCTCAGAAGCAATTTCCCAGGACCACAGGGACCAATCCAGGAGCCCAAAAATTTGGAAGGCTATTATTCCCTATGTATGGAGACCTTTTAATCACCATGTATGTACGGGACCACAACAACATGCATTCATTATTCTTTTGTGAGTACGTATTAAATAGTAACAAGAAAGAGCAGTGAGAGACAGCCACAGGTGCTACTGCCCACAGAAGTCAATAGAGACGGGAGGGGGCAGCAGGAGCAGAGAGGAGACAGACTGCTGGTAAGAATTATATGTCACCCCAGACAGTGTAGCTAGATTCTCAGCTACACTGATTAGTACTGCTGTATGATGTCATCCATGTTGCTTCTGCTTCTAAGGATGTTCTACAGAGAGATATAGGAGCAGATATGATAGTAGTTAGACTCCATCCACTAGCTCAGCGAAAACTGAGAATAAGAGAGCCTACAGAGGGTTAAAAAAACGGCTTAAAAAATGACATATACAAGTCATATAATGGCCAGAAATAGTGTTAATTCCTCATGTACACACAAATGATAGCTTATTCTGAAAAGTCACCTGAAAAGTTCGGTACCCTTTAATTGAGTTCTGCTCAAAACCAGCTATATAAAGTTAAGCATATATGGATATTCTGCTATCCTTTTGTGAAGTGTATCATGTGTATCACAAATGTTCTGAGGTAATGCATCAGTGAATCGAATATAAAAAAATTATTGCAGAGAAAAGCAGTGGTTTTGCTCATAGCAACCAATCAGATACTAGCTGCCATTTTTCTAGTACAGGTTAGAAAAATAAAGCAACAATCTGATTGGGTACAGTTGCTAACAATTTCCTTTTGTACCAGTTGTTTTTACTCCAGTACACCTGTAACTTCTGGAATTGCTTATATTTTTCCTGGATTATTTTTATGCTTACTTGCTTTACTCTATTCCCTTTTCTATTACCAGGTTGAAAGAAGCAGGCACACCTTATGACAAAGAATCGCTGGCAATTATAAAATTAAACAATACCACAGTCTTGTATTTAAAGGAAGTGACAAAATTCCTAGCTCTTGTATGTTTTGTGAGAGAAGAGAGTTTTGAAAGAAAAGGTAAAAGCTTTACTGAACAAGACAAACTGAAGGCAAATATTTAAGGAGTAACTCTACTTATACTGACATTATATAGAAAAACAATTATAGATCCAGAACGGCTGCCATTGCTGTAGGATCACATTACATTCTTCAACGATGGAGGCCATTCTGGATACAGGATCCATGGAGACAGTGGCGGATTAAGTAGACCATAGGCCCTGGGCTGTTATCCAAACTTGGGCCCGCCTTCTCCACTGCCGCCCTACCGTGCCGTAACTATTGTTAACACTACCTTTTTGTGCAAGCATTAATAAATGTGTGTTACGATTCCCCTTGTCAAAGGGCTGTGGGCCCTACATAATGACCGTATCACACTGTGCAGGGACACATCCTCCTGACCCGGGAAATGGTAACACCAATTTTTCTATCAGTCCTGGACTGCACAAAGACTTTTTGTGAAATACAAGGATTTCCTATAATAAACATGTCAGGAGAGGTGACAGATTCTCTATAAATCCAGTGACTTTTAGGTGACGACTTCTCAGATTCTAGTAGTTTTTTTCCTCTTTTCTTTTCCCGGCCAAGATCCATTTATGCAGAATTTACCACTCAGATGTCTTCAGCTCCTCACTTTTCCAACATTTCCACACCTATAAACGAAGAATTATCCTGGTGCCGCACACTGTGCCCCTAAATATAATAGCCCCATACACTGCGCCCCTGAATAAAATGGGGTCAAACACTGTAAAACACCACATACACAGTGCTCACTGTACGTAGTGCCACACACAGCCCCTGTAGATAGCAACACAAACTGCCCCTGTAAATAGCATCACACCCCGCTGTAGAAAGCGCCACACAGACCCCCTGTAGATAGCATCAGAGACAGCTCCCTGTAGACAGCACCACACACAGCCCCCTGTAGATAGCGCCACACAGTCCTCTCCCTCTTGTAAATAGTGCCGCACAGCCCCCTATATATAGTGCCACATTACCCCCCTTATATATAGTTGTAACGGCTGCCGCTCCGTTCCCCACCGTCCCCACGGCCTCTGCTCCGGTTCCAGCGTCCTCCATCTCCAGCTGCTCATCCCGAGCTCCACTTACCCGGTCCAGACTCTCTGCTGGCCCTGGACGGCGGCGTCAGGTGAGTGCATCCCTTACCTCCCTCTGCGGTCGTCATTCTCGATGTGCGGCTGCAGTCACTAGAGGGCGCGCGCTGACTTGTCCTGTCTGAAAGGGCCAGCGCGCCTTAATTCCTAAGAACTTCCTATTTAAGGTCCCTCCTCCCTTGCATCCCTGCTTGTTCAACCAAGTTCCCCGTGAGTTCCCTGTGCCCTGGTTCCCTGTTTTCCGTTCCTTCTGCCTTTGTCTGGATTTCCCGTTACTGACCTCTGCTTGAACTTGACTATCCTTGTCTGCCGCCTGCCTTGACCTATTGCTGCCATACCCGTTACGACGTCTGCCGCCTGTTCTGACTTCTGCCTATCCATCGGACTGCCTCTACCCGCTGTGACAAGCGTTGCCTGGGTTCCAAGCACCATCTCCCAGACGACACAGAGGATCCACGAACAAACCGGTGAGAACCGTTATAGCTTGAACAAGCCATGGATCCCCTTGACACAGCCCTGCCTGACACGGCTGATATGGCTCAGGAGCTCTCTAGACAACGAGTCCGCCAAGATCACCTGTTTCAGCTACTGCAGAATGTGTCCACTCGTTTGAACGAACTAGCACCTCCGGTGCCTCCGTTACCACCACCACCACAGCAAGCTCCTGTCTACAGTCCTGGACTACACCTACCTACGCCTGCCCGCTATGAGGGAGACCCCAAGACCTGCAGGGGATTTGTTAACCAATGCACCATCCACTTTGAAGTCATGGCACATCAGTTTTCATCAGACCGGGCTAAGGTGGCCTATATCCTGTCCCTGCTGTCTGGTGAAGCGCTGGCTTGGGCATCACCCTTTTGGGAGAGAAACGACCCGATCATGTACAACATTCAGAACTTTCTCTCCACATTTAAAAGGGTGTTTGAAGAACCGGGCCGAGCCTCTTCTGCAGCTTCCTCTCTACTCAAGCTCCGACAAGGAACCTCCACTGTAGGCCAATACGCCATTCAATTCCGCACCCTGGCTACTAAACTCCAGTGGAATAATGAGGCTTTGGTATCGACCTTCTGGGAGGGTCTGGTGGGCCGAATCAAGGATGAACTTGCTGGCCGAGACCTTCCACCGTCCTTGGATGACTTGATCACTCTAGCTAACCGTATAGATATACGTTTCCGTGAGAGACATCCGTGAGAGAATCTGCTCGAGGCAATCGGACCTCACAATTGGCACCAACCTTACAAAGACCTCTTCTGGCCTCATCTTCCTCCCGGTCGGACGAACCCATGCAGGTTAAGAGAACAAGACTCACGCCTGAGGAGCACCAGAATAGACGCAAGTTGTATTTATGTCTGTATTGTGGTGGAAAAACGCACTTCCTCAGAGACTGTCCAGTGAGGCCGGAAAACTCCAACGCCTAGGGCAAGTAGGAGAGGCTACCCTAGGTGGAATACCTTCCTCTCAGAAGATGACCATACCAGCGAAGCGGTCCTTTGCAGGAACCACTTTCGGCATTCAAGCCTTCCTAGATTCCGGATCTGCTGGGAATTTTCTGTGCCGGTCCTTGGTAAATCGCTACCAAATCCCAGTGCAAAGACTAACCAAACCATTGTCCATTGCTTCTGTAGATGGGAGGCTCCTACAGGAAACTATCTATCTCGTCACCGAGCCCATTCTCCTGTTAACTGGGGCGCTGCACCAGGAATGTATCTCCTTCTATGTGTTAAAGAACTCTCTGAACTCTTTGCTTCTAGGTCTACCGTGGTTGCAGAAGCACTCTCCTGTTATTGACTGGACGCCAAATTACTTGCTGGAGTGACTTCTGTCACCAACATTGTCTACAATCTATTCGCCCACCTATGCCTCAGTCTACAGAACCTAACTCAGCAGGACTTCCTACTCCATACAAAAGCTTCTCGGATGTCTTCTGCAAACAACAAGCTGAATCGCTGCCTCCTCACAGGCCATACAACTGTGCCATAGACCTGGTCCCCAACGCCACGCCTCCCAGAGGTAGAGTCTACTCTTTGTCTTTGCCCGAGACTGAGACCATGTCTCGGTATGTCCAGGAGAATCTGGAAAGAGGATTCATCCGTAAGTCCTCCTCTCCTGCTGGCGCAGGGTTTTTCTTTGTGGGAAAAAAAGACGGCTCCCTGCGTCCTTGTATTGATTACAGAGGATTAAATAATATCACGTTAAAGAACAAGCACCCGTTACCATTGATCTCAGAACTCTTTGACCGTCTACAGGGGGTAACAATCTTCACCAAACTAGACCTTCATGGAGCTTTTAATCTCATCCGTATCCGCGAGGGAGACGAATGGAAAACCGCCTTCAATACTCGTGATGGGCATTTTGAATACCTTGTCATGCCCTTTGGACTTTGTAATGCTCCTGCGGTTTTCCAGGCCTTTGTTAATGACATTTTTTGAGATCTGTTGTACAGCTGTGTGGTGATATACCTAGATGACATTTTAATCTTTTCTCCCAATATTCAAACTCATCGTGTGCATGTGCGCCAAGTGTTACAACGTCTGCGAGAGAACTCTCTGTTTGCCAAGCTAGAGAAATGCCTCTCCGAGAGAACCAGCCTGCCTTTCTTGGGGTATGTCATTTCTGACCAGGGTCTTCAAATGGATCCAGCCAAGCTGTCCTCAATTCTCAACTGGCCTCGTCCGCAAGGACTCAAAGCGGTCCAACGCCTGCTAGGATTCGCAAATTATTACCGCCAGTTTATTCCTCATTTCTCCTCTATGACAGCTCCTATTTCTGCTCTGACCAAAAAAGGGGTTAATGCTAAAGACTGGACCAAGGAGGCCGGAGCCGCATTCCAAGCTCTAAAAGCTGCCTTCTCTTCTGCCTCAGTCCTACGTAGACCGGATTCCACCAAACCCTTTGTTCTGGAGGTCGATGCTTCTTCTGTGGGAGTTGGAGCTATTCTGTCACAAAAGACTTGTAGAGGGAGACTGCTGGCCTGCGTTTTTTTACTCCAAATCGTTCACATCTGCTGAAAAAAATTATGGAATTGGAGATAAAGAACTTTTAGCAATTAAATTGGCCCTGGAGGAATGGAGACATTTGCTTGAGGGTGCACGGCACTCCATCATCATTTACACAGATCATAAAGAGCTCCTACACTTACAAACTGCTCAACGCCTAAACTCTCGCCAAGCTCGGTGGGCATTATTCTTCTCCAGATTCGATTTTCAGCTTCATTACAGACCTGCTGGAAAGAATACCAAGGCTGACGCCTTATCTCACTGTTTTGATCCCACAGACCAAGAGCCCAGCCCACAGTTTATTATAGATCCGAAACGTATTGTGATCGCTGCTCCTGCTGAAGTGGTACACATTCCCTGAAGAAAGACCTACGTATCCCCGAAACAGAGGGATTGTGTTCTTCGTTGGGGTAATGCATCCAGGGTTTCTGGGCACCCAGGCATCAAAAAAACTCTCAATTTGATTGGTCGTCAGTACTGGTGGCCGTCCATGTCCCAAGACACTAAAGACTTTGTTTCTGTCTGCTCCACTTGCTCTCAAAATAAAGTCTCCCATTCAAGACCTGCTGGCCTTTTGCACCCCCTGCCCGTGCCTGACTCTCCCTGGTCACACATTAACATGGACTTCATCACCGATCTGCCTAGTTCTGCTGGGTGTACCGTGATCTGGGTTGTGGTGGATCGCTTTTCCAAGATGGCACACTTTGTACCTCTCCCAGGCCTTCCGTCATCTTCCCGACTGGCAACGCTGTTTGTCGAGCACATCTATCGCCTGCATGGTCTCCCTAAGCATATTGTTTCTGACAGAGGAGTTCAGTTCACATCCAAGTTCTGGAGAGCCTTGTGCAAAATGCTGGAGGTCAAACTAGACTTCTCTTCCACGTACAATCCCCAATCCAATGGTCAAGTGGAGCGGATAAACCAAATACTTGAAGCTTTCCTCAGGAATTTCGTGTCTCTGCGACAAGACAACTGGGCAGGTCTGCTTCCATGGGCCGAATTTGCCTACAACAACCATACGGGGGAAACTACCCGCTCTTCTCCCTTCTTCTTGGTGTATGGCCAGCACCCAGGAATTCCCCTACCAGTCTCTGTGCCTTCTGAGGTTCCAGCTGCTAACACGGTCCACCGCGACATTGTACAGATTTGGCAAACGGCCAAGGACTCCATCCACAGAGCCATAGCCAGGTTTAAAAGAGACGTGGATAAAAGACGCAGGATACCGCCACAGCTCCTTCCTGGGGATAAAGTCTGGCTATCCACCCGGTACATACGTCTGAAGACCCCTTGTTACAAGCTCGCTCCTCGGTTTCTGGGCCCCTATGAAATAACTAAACAAATTAATCTTGTAACTTTCAAACTTCGCCTTCCTTAGTCTATAAAAATCTCTAATTCATTCCACATTTCTCTGCTGAAACCCACTATAATCAACCGGTTTTCTAAGAAAATTCCTGTCCATCCTGCGCCAGCGGCTGATGCCGAATTTGAAATTCAAGAGATCCTGGATGACAAACGATCACGGGGGTGATTATGGTACCTGGTGGACTGGAAAGATTATGGTCCTGAGGAGAGATCATGGGAGCCCGTGGAGAATATCAACGCCCCAGCTCTCATCAAGGACTTTGAGTGAAGGTTTCCAAGCAAGCCTAAAAAGAGGGGGCGTAAAGGGGAGGGTGGATACTGTAAAGGCTGCCGCGCCGTTCCCCGCCGTCCCCACGGCCTCTGCTCCGGTTCCAGCGTCCTCCATCTCCAGCTGCTCATCCCGAGCTCCACTTACCCGGTCCGGACGCTCTGCTGACCCTGGACAGCGTCAGGTGAGTGCATCCCTTACCTCCCTCCGCGGTCGTCATCCTCGATGTGCGGCTGCAGTCACTAGAGGGCGCGCGTGCGCCTTAGTTCCTAAGAACTTCCTATTTAAGGTTCCTCCTCCCTTGCATCTCTGCTTGTTCAACCAAGTTCCCCGTGAGTTCCCTGTGCCCTGGTTCCCTGTTTTCCGTTCCTTCTGCCTTTGTCTGGATTTCCCGTTACTGACCTCTGTTTGAACTTGACTATCCTTGTCTGCCGCCTGCCTTGACCTATTGCTGCCATACCCGTTACGACGTCTGCCGCCTGCCTTGACCTATTGCTGCCATACCCGTTACGACGTCTGCCGCCTGCCTTGACCTATTGCTGCCATACCCGTTACGACGTCTGCCGCCTGTTCTGACTTCTGCCTCTCCATCCGGCTGCCTCTACCTGCTGTGCCAAGTGTTGCCTGGGTTCCAAGCACCATGTCCCAGACGACACCGAGGATCCATGAACAAACCGGTGAGAACCGTTATAATAGTGCTACACAGCCCCCCTTGTATAGTGTCACACAGCCCTCTCCATTGTATATAGTGCCACACAGCCCCCCTTGCATATAGTGCCACACAGCCCCCTCTTGTATATAGTGCCATACAGCCCCCTCCCATTTATATAGTGCCACACAAACCCCTTGTAGATAGTGCCACACAGCCCCCCTTGTATATAGTGCCATGCAGCCCCCCTCCCTTTTATATAGTACCACACAGCCCCCTTGTATATAGTGCCACACAGCCCCCTCCCTTCTATACAGTGCCACACAGCTCCCCCTTGTATATAGTGCCATACATCCCCCTGCCTTTTATATAGTGCCACACAGCTCCCCCCTTGTATATAGTGTCATACAGCCCCCTCCCTTTTATATAGTGCCACACAGCTCCCCCCTTGTATATAGTGCCACACAGCCCCCCTCCCTGGTATACAGTGCCACACAGCTCCCCCTTGTATAGTGGCATTGAGCCCCCTCCACTTTATATAGTGCAAGGCAGATCCCCACCATTGTATACAGTGCCACACAGCCCCCCTTTCTTGTATACAGTGCCACACAACTTCCCCTTGTATGTAGTGCCATACAGCCCCCTCTTATATAGTGCCACACAGCTCCCCCTCCCTTGTATATAGTGCCACACAGCCCCCTCCCTTGTATACAGTGCCACACAGCTCCCCCTTGTATATAGTGCCACACAGCCCCCTCCCTTTTATATGGTGCCACACAACTCCCCCTCCCTTGTATATAGTGCCACATAGCACCCCCCCTTGTATATAGTGCTACACAACAGGAGCTACACTAGTGGAGTCCCTGGCCAGAGCATCGGAAGTGCTCTGGTAAGGTACTCCGGCCCTTGTGAAGTTCCTTACATCACTGTCCATATATGGAGCTTCCCCAAGGCAAAAAGTCCACAGGCAGAGCGTGTCCGATGCTTTGCATAGGAACTCCGGCATTGGAAAGCTCTTGACTAAACTGTCCAAAAATAGACAGTGATGTAGGTAGGTTCCCAACGTATACGTTTAACATATATCTATGACAAATGCTATACAGTGGCATCCGTCACCCATAGGCTCCCATGTTAACAAAAAGTATACTGCGTGGAATACGTTTTTCTTTTGCTGGATTCCACAGGATGGACTAGTGTAGTCTACTATGCTATTTCACACTTCAAAAAAAAGATATACTGACCTATACCAGCAGGACGAAGTAAAAAAGGACACTCTTCAGACAACTACGTTATTCTATGCAGCTAAAAAAATTGTAACCCTGAAGTATACCGCCTGGCGAAAGCCAAAATTGCAATCTTTTGGTTCCCGTTGGTTCAATGGGAGCCTATGTGTACGTTTGGCACATGCGCAGGGAGTTTTTCTGACGCATACGTCAAACATGTTGCTAAAACACAGTGTAAAAGGGACTGTATAATTTCTCCTCCTTATGACATTAACAATTTTCCCATCTAGTAACTAGGACTTGTTGCATCAGAAATAATGTTGACTGTTAATGTTAAAATGTTATAGTAAAGAATCAAGAAAAGATGTAAAAGAGTAACAGTGGATGACATTTTTTAAAACAGTTCAATACATAATGCTAATACCAATATATAAAGTAATATTATTATTAGGACCTATTAAAGCCGTGTTTATGATAATGGTGATACCTTCCTTCTTCTGGACGTAGAGGATGCCCCTTGTCATGGTTACAGGCCTAGATATATAAAAGATCATTAGACAGATCTTTATACTGTCCATTCATTTATTGTTACAATATAATTAGATCGCCCTTAAAGAGGCTCTGTCACCACATTATAAGTGCCCTATCTCTTACATAATGAGATTGGCGCTGCAATGTAGGTAACAGCTGTATTTTTTTTATTTAGAAAAACGATCTATTTTCACCAAGTTATGAGCGATTTTAGCTTTATGCTAATGACTTTTTTAATGCCAAACTGGGCGTGTTTTTACTTTTGACCAAGTGGGCGTTGTGGAGAGAAGTGTATGACGTTGACCAATCAGCATCATACACTTCTCTCCATTCATGCAATCAGCACATAGTGATCCTGCATTGTTCACTATGTGCTGTCAAATACTCACACATCAATGTTACTGAAGTGTCTTGACAGTGAATAGACATCAGCTCCAGCCAGGACGGGATGTCTATTCACAATCCCGGCACTTCGGTAACGTTTGTGTGGGACTTACAGCACAGCAAGCGTGATCTCGTGAAGTGTCGGATTTGTGAATAAACATCGCGTCCTGGCTGGAGGTGATGTCTATGTCAAGACACTTCAGTAACATTAATGTCTGAGTATGTGACAGCACATAGTGAACAACGCAGGATCACTATGTGCTGATTACATGAATGGAGAGAAGTGTATGACGCTGATTGGTCAGCGTCATACACGTCTCTCCACAACGCCCACTTGGTCAAAATTAAAAACACGCCCAGCTGGGCATTAAGAAAGTCAATAGCATAAAGCTAAAATCGCTCATAACTTGGTGAAAATCGTTTTTCTAAATAAAAAAACTGCTGTTACCTACATTACAGCGCCGATCTCATTATGTAAGAGATAGGGCACTTATAATGTGGTGACAGAGCCTCTTTAAGGCGTCTTTTTTACAAACTAAATAAACCCCAAGTCTGATAATCTCCAAATATACAACTCAGCTCTCTACTCACTGAAATATCTCAACAATGAGATGAACAACCGGAGCAGGTAAAAAAGAGGTGAAATCCTGAACACCACGAAAAACAGAGACAAATTTATAGTTTTTTACCGCTCAGACGGTTGTGGATATAAAGTGTGAAGTGTCCATCAAGGGTTTGACCTTCCCCCAGCTAGCATGCAGAAAGGACGATCCAAATTTCCACTGGTGTGTGTATCTCGCTGGTACTTGTGGTTCCACACAGAAATGAAACTGCAGAAATGCAACTGCTTGCTGTGTATATCCTCGTACTTGATGTTCTAAATCTCCAACAAGGGAGAAAAAGGAGATAGTGCACTACCTTTTGGAAACTACAAATTCCACGAGTTTACTCCATACTTACAAAAACAGATATAGATAAAAGCATAAACTAAGCTCTTGTAACACGCCAAATATTGCAACCCAACCCTGGGTTTCGCCCTTCTGGCTTCCTCTGGGGCAAGTCTGATAATCTATGTTGGTACAGCAATCCACCCTATCCCTTAATTACCTTGCTTGCCCTCCTCTGCACCAACTTAAATTCACCTATGTCCTTCTTATAGACAGGTGTCCAAAATTGCACACAATAAATATATTTTATGTGTGGTTTGACAAGTGATTTGTAGATAGGCAAAACTATATCCTTGTCATGTGCATCTATGCCTTTTTTGAAGTATCCCATGATTTTATTTGCCTTGGCAGCAGCTGCCTGGCACTGGTTGCTAAAGGTAAGTTCACTGTTCACCAATATCCTTAAGCCCTTTTAAGTGGCAGTAATGTATAATTTGTTACCCCGGCCCAAGTATATAATCTTACATTTATCCACATTAAACTTAATTTGCCATTTGTCCACCCACGCCTCCAGCTTCCCAAATCCTTCCGTTATAATTTATTATCCTCCTCTGTGATGATTACAATAAGCTTTTTAGAGTAAATATTGAAATTATACTGTGTAATCCCTCTACATAGTCATTAGTAAACAATTTTGAAAAAGATGGCTCAATATTGACCATTTGGGGCACCCCACTGGTAACTTTGATGCAAGGAATGTTCTATCAATAATCACCCTCTGTTTTCTATCACTGAGCCAGTTGTTAACCCAATTACACAAATTTTCCCCCAGTTCCAGCACTTTCATTTTATGTACCAACCTTTTATGTGTCACAGTATCAAATGCAATTGAAAAGTCTAAGGCCTCATGCACACGAGCGTGCATTTGCGGCCGCTTACTATCCGCAATTGCGGATAGTATAGAACACATGCTATCCTATGGGCCAAAGCACACGACCGTGGTGTCCACGGTCCGTGCATTGCCCAAACCCGACCGCAAAAAAAACCAGGACTCATTGGCGTCAATGCACATCTTGTGTGTGCAAGGTCCGTGACAGCTATGGTCGTGTGCATAAGTCCTTAATACAGAATATCCACAACCTCACCCTGGTCCAGTCTAGAACTTACCTCCTCATAAAAGCTGATTAGATTAGTTTAACAGGACCAATGCCTTATAAACCCATGCTGATATTGTGTTATAAGGTTATTTTCATTATGATACTCCAGAATAGTATTCCTTAGAAAACTTTCAAATATCTTACCAAGAGGGTAAATTTACAGGCCTATAGTTTTCGTGGCTCACTTTTTGACTCCTTTGTGAGTATTCGCCAGTCCTGTAGAACATTATTATTGCCACTAAGGCAAGCAATAACCAATTCCGTCACTACTATAACAAAAGTTTGTGAGAAATGATTGTATTGAGTAAAACGTAATATTAATATTATAATAAAGAACCATAATAAATGAGTTAAAAACCAAACAATGGTTCTACAACTATGTTATCCATATATAAATGGGTAATGCTCTGCTATATGGCAGTAGAAATACTGATTCCATGTGCACTCCTCTAATACAATATTGTCAGAAGAGATGCAGCTGCAGTCCACATCAAAATTATTTTACTAAATAAGAAGGACCACTCGTTGGGATTAAAACATGAAATCAAAGCCCCCGAACATTTTTCCCCAAAAAAATTGCATCTTTGCGGGGTTATGACAAAACTTGTTGGGGAAGGGGTGGTATTTGATTTTATGTTTACCATGTGGTATAAATCACATGCTAACTTTATTTTAGGGGTCCATACGAATAGGACAATACAAAATTTATATAGTTCTTTATGTTTTAGTACTTTAGCACAATATAAGCAAGTTTTCTAAAAAAAAAAAAAAAACATTCCCATAAAACTTGCTTTCATTGTGTAAAAGTACTAAAACATAAAAAAATAAAGTTAACGTTTTATATATAACATATAATAATTTGCAAAAAACAATGATGGAATTGCTGTTTTTCTACATTATCCCCTCAAATAAATGAATAAATGTTAATCAATAAATTATATTTTTTCAAAATGGCTCCAATAAAAACTACCACTGGTTCCAAAAAAACGAGCCATCATACAGTATCATTGAAGCAAAAATATGGCTTTAGGAATGCGAATATGCAAGAGCGAAAATAAAAATAGCTTGGTCTTGAAAGCTTAAAATAGGCTGGTACTTAACCCATTGGCGCAGAATCATGTACATGCACGGCACAGAATGCAGCCATTAGCGCATTCCACCGTGCATGTACGTGAAGGAGATCGTGCGGGCGCAGAAGCTGTACCCACATGATTGCCGCGGGAGCCCGGCTGTGACTGACAGCCGGGCTCCCACTGCAAAGGCAAGGATTGGAGAAACTTCCAATATCGGCGGTTTAAAACCTTAAATGCCGCAAACAATAGCGACAGCGACATTTAAGTTGTTTGACAGAGGGAGCTCTCTCTGTCACCGATCAGCGGCCCGCGAATGCAATCGCCGACGTTTTGCCATGGCAACCGGGGGCCCAACAGGTGCCCCCAGGCCTGCCCTGGCAGTATGCCTATTAGGCTAATAGGTTGCCTATTTACACTGACAGGCAAGTATACCAAAGCATTATATAAGCGATCAGAAGATCGCATGGTAAAGTCCCCTAGTGGGACTAATAACATATTTTTTTAAATATATCGACATAAAAATAAAAAAGTTACCATTCTTGGAAGGCGGGGAGGATAAAACGAAAAAGAATGCTTGGTCCTTAAGGCCGAACTAGACCTGGTCCTTAAGTGGTTAAAGGGTAGCTAAACTTTCTAAAAACTTTTGACGTGTCATAGTGAAACAGTGCTAGAACACCCACAGATTGCTAAAACAATGTGGCAGAATCTCAGGTGAGCACTGTGCCGATTCGTTTCTGAACGTCTTTCCTTGGAAAGCCAAATGAGCGGTGAACGAGCTCATAGACGTGCCCCTTTCTTGGCTTTCTGAGAAAAGCCGATCAGAAACGAAGCAGCACAGGGCTTCTGCCGCTTTGTTTTAGCGATTTGTGGGGGTCTCAGTGCTCTGAGTTTTTTTTAAAGTTTATTTACCCTTTAAGAGAGGTTAAAGAGGACCTATCACCTGGATAAGGTTATGTGTTTTAATAGATAAATTGTTAGCCCCATAAAAATAAATAACTACCGTATTTTTCGGACTATAACACGCACCTGACCATAAGACGCACCCAGGTTTTAGACAACAGAAAATAGGACAAAAATAATTAGTTAAAAAATAATTTATTCCGTTTCACCACATTCTGAGTCAACATTTTTTATAAATTTTTAACATCGATTGAGCGGTGTGAGGGCTTATTTTTTATGGGACGAGCTGTAGTTTTATTAGCACCATTTTTTGGTACATACGATTTTTTGGATCACTTTTTTTTTTATTTCATTTTTTAAGCGCTAAGGTGGCCAAAAAACTATTTTGATGCTTTACATTTTTAAACACACCGTGCGGGTTAAATAATGGTATATTGTAATAGATCAGACTTTTACGGACGCAGCGATACCAAATTATTTTATTTTTTACATTGTGCTCGGGGAAAATTGGGAAAAGGTTTTGTTTTTTTTTACTTTTAATATTTTTTTTACACTCCTGAAAATGTATCTAACATTTTTTTTTTTTTTACACATTTTATTAGTTCCCTTAGGGGACTTGAACTAGCAGCCACTTGGTTACATGTGGAGTCACTGAAACAGTGTAACTCGCTGAGCTACGCTGTCTCCCTAACTCCCATAGTAGTGAATGGCAGTTACGGAAGCAGTGTAGCATGCGAGCTACGCTGTTTCCATAAGTACTGTTTAGTTCTATGGGAGTTGCGGAAACAGCGTAGCTCAGCGAGTTACGCTGTTTCAGTAACTCCACATACAATCAAGTGGCTGGGAGAGTGCAGAAAGCTAGAACACAGATTAGGGGGCCCCGTTCTAGAGGTGGGACCTGCATCTACTGGACATTTATGACATATCCTGTTGATATGTCATAAATGTCCTTCATAGAAAAACCCCTATAAATGCCGCTGTCGCTATTGACCGTGGCATTTAACTAGTTAAAGGGGTTTGCCATAAAACACATGTATCCCCTATCCACAGGATAGGGGCTACATGTAAGATAAGGAAAACAGGAGACCAAAAGTCACCAAAAGCACTTAATGAGAAGCCTGGACTTCCGGGTTCTGTTCTGCAGCTTCATAGAGATCAATGGAGAGCCGCTCGTGCATGCGCAGAAGAATCCCATTGATCTCTATGAAGCTGCCGGACACAGAAAGCGGAAGTCACAGCTTCTCATGCAGCGCTCTTGGTAACTTTCGGTCCCCGTTCTCCTTATCGATCACACATGTATCCCCTACCCTGCGGATAGGGGATACATGTGTTTTATGGCACAAGCCTTTAAACTGTGAGGAACAGCAAAATTGCTGTTCCTGGCCGTTAGAGCAGCGTGTCAGAAGCTGACATCTGCAGTGTATGGAGCGGGCTCAGCTCGTGAGCCCGCTCCATACATCATCGCCCCCCCCCCCCCCCAAGCTCCATGATGTGCCGGCCCGCCATGGGTGGGAAGGGGTTAAGTAATGAAGCGGTCATGGGGCCCGGCGATGCCGGGTCCATTGACTGTGGACTATAAGACGCAGGGACTTTTTATCAAGATTTATTCTTGCTAAAAACTGCGTCTTACCGTCCGAAAAATAAATATAACTTATTTAAAAAAATATAAAAACGGTTTATGGGACCCGTGCACATTGTGTTATTTAAAAAATACCCAAAACAGCAAAGATCAAATGCCCTGACTGCAAGCTCAAAAATAAGCCAATAATGAGGTTCCTGCAGGGGATGATCCCAGGGTTAAAGGTTTTTTTTCGGAGTTAAAACTTGTATGTGTTAATGCTTTTAACTTGGGAATGTCAATACATTTGTAATGTACTTAGAGTTTCAAAATTGGCTCCGTTTCCCGATGCTGCCGTGGGGCTTATGACTGGTGACGTCACTCTCTGCCTGCTGTTTTTATCATCCGTATACCTGTTACGTGGTCTAGTAATTCAAATTTTCTTCCTGGTATACGACACGTCACTAGTGATGTACCGTGTATGAGCTGTTCTGTTATACAGCCAGTAATGTGCATGCGCGGTCCCTGAAGGAATTCTGAGGCAGATTTTTTTCTGCTTGCAAAAAACACTGTGTGAACAGGGCCTATACATGCCAAATGGCATGAGTAAAAGAATATACAGTACAAGGATATTCAGTGCATACATATCCGTTACATGGATAACTAGTGCTGGCAGGGCAAAGAGTAGCTCCTTGCCCTGCCATTCAGTGCCTTTCAATGATGCAAGCGTCGCAATGACGTCATTGCTCAGCTTGCGCCATTGAAAGGTGCTAATTGGCAGGGAAAAGATGTGTCTTGCCCTGCCATTCAGCGCCGTTCAATGATGTAAGCGGCACGATGAGGTCTTCTCGCTGCTTGCGTCGTTAAGCTCCAGCAGACATTGTCAGAAGAGACAAGGCCTGCTAGAGGATGCCGCAGGAACAGGATCAGGTGAGTATATAAAGTTTTTTTTTCAGTCAACAGTGTGAGTGACTTTATCTACAGGGGGCTCTATATTTAGGGGTGCTCTATATATAGGGGGCTATATGTAGGGCACTATCTACAGGGGACTGTATGTGGGGCACTATCTACAGGGGGATCTATGTGTACCACTAACTACATGGGGGTCTATGGTGGCCACTATCTACAAGGAAATCTATGGGGCCCACTATCTACAGTGGGATCTATAGGGGCCCCTATCTACAGTGGGATCTATGGGGGCCACTATCTGCAGGAGGATTTATGTAGGGCACTATCTCCGGGGGCACTATTTACAGTGGGCTCTATTGGGGGCAATATCTACAGGGGACTCTATGGGGAGCAATATCTACAGGAGGCTCTATAGGAGGAACTATGTATGGGGCACTGTCTACAGGGGGCTCTATGTGGGGGACTGTCTACAGGGGGCTCTACGTGGGGCACTAGCTACAGGGGGCTCTATGAGGGGTTCTATTTACAGGCGGTTCTGTGATGGGCACTATCTACAGGGTGCTCTATGGGGGCACTATCTACAGGGGCACGAATTACAGGGGGCACAGTGTGTGTGTGACACAGTGTATAGTGCTATCATAATCAGGGACACAGCGTATGGTGCTCTATGTAATAAGGGACACAGTGTATGGCGCTATTATATTTAGCGGTGCAGTGTATGGCGCAATTATGTTTAGGGGCGTAGTGTGTGGCACCATGAGAATTTTATCTTCGTTTATAGGTGCGGAAATGTTTGAAAAGTGAGAAGCTGGAGGCATCTTAGCGGCAAACTGCAGAAATGGGCCGTGGCCGAGAGAAGTCATCATAGAGGTCTGGACCGGATGAAGAAGACAAGAGAAAAAGAACGACTAGCATCTGAGAAGACATAACCTTACCATTATTCGGCCATGCTGGAAGCTGTATTTTTACGCTGTACAAACCTGTACGGCAGGGGTTGCACTAAATTTGCAAATGATCTCCGTACTAAGCTGTATTTGTGCTGGTACTGTATTTATGTACCGAGCTTTGTTCTGGTGTTGTATTAATGTACTGAGCTTGGTTCTGGTGCTGTATATATGTACTGAGCTTGGTTCTGGGGCTGTATATATGTACTAAGCTTGGTTCTGTTGCCTTATATAGGTACTGAGCTTGGTTCCAGTGTTGTATTTATGTACTGAGCTTGGTTCTGGTACAGTACTTATGTACTGATCTTGGTTCTGGTGCCATATATACATCAGAGCTTGGTTTTGGTGCTGTAATTATATAGGATACTTTTAAAAAACAAAATTGCAGGGCAGATGGAATTGTTGCAATTCATTATCTATTTAATGAGAACCTGTCAGATAATTTTAACCCCTTGAACCACCACCATGCAGTAATACATGACCTTGACAATATTTCCAAACATTCCCCTGTATGTTTTTTTCAGATGCAGCAAAATCTATAAAATCAACTTTTAACATAACGCACACTATATGCTAATTACTCTTTAAAGGGTCACCGGGCCATGCCGCTATCCTAAAATGTCACATAGTCCTGCCTCCAAACCCACCTTTCCATACTTGATTGACATCCCCCTGGCTGTTCTATATCATTACCAGTCTCCACCTCCTTTCTCGGATGCGCCATTGCCTTGTACTTCATGGGCCTGCACCGTGCAGTGAGGTGTACCCTGCCCGGCATCATTGCTGCACCGCGCGTGCCCGGTGAGCACAAGGCACCGGCACATCTACAAGAGTTAGAGGAGGCTGCTAGTTATGTAGAACAGCCATAGGAATGTCAATCAAGATCTAGGGGGGCGCGATTTCAATTTTTGCCTCAGGCAGCAGAAAAGCTAGAATTGGCCCTGAGTACATAGATAAATGTAGCAGCAAATGAAATATTGTGCAAATAAAGAGAGGCATTACATAACCATCATGAATACAGGAACATAAAAACAGGGAGCGTCCACCCCAACATGCATTTTGGCTCTAACAGCCCTCGTCCGGAGGTGGGCAACACAGCGAGTTGTCCTATTTCTTCCTGTAGGCTTGTGGATTCCTTTAAAGTCGTAGTGTAATTCTGTTTTTAATATCCTGCAACAGATTAACCCTGTCTCCTATAAACTTCGGCTGCCTCCTACCCTCAAAATCCCCAACTCCTTTCATGTGTCCCTCCTGAAGCCTGTGGTCCTGAACCGCTACACTAAAACTCCTAGCCCTGCAGTTGCTCCCAGCGGTTATTTTGATGTGTTCGAGGTAAAGGAGATCCTGGACCTCAAGAGGGTAGGAAGGACTTTTTATTTGGAGGATTGGAAGGGGTTTGGTCCAGAGGAAAGGTCCTGGGAGCCAGAGGAGATCCTCAGTGACCCTACCGTCATTAAGAAATTCTTCTCTCGCTGTAACGGCCGCTTTAGCAGACCGCAGACCCCTTCCATCCTGCCAACGTCTTCTCCCCCGAAGAATCCAGCATATGCGGACGTCCTGTCCTGCATTGACCACTAGGGTGTGCGCACGAGCTCATTCCCGCCTTGGGTGCCAACATGTGGGCCAGGGTGCACACATGTTTAGACTTAGTAATTAGCCCATGATCACCCTGGACCATAAGAAGGGCCCTGCCCCCTTGCTTATTGTCTGAGCTTTGTTAGTATTCCCATGTTAGTCTTGCAAATGGTCCCTTAGGGTTATCCTGTTCCCGTTGTTACCTGTTCCCTGCTACCTGTATTCTCTGCTACCGTTGTTCTTGTGCCTAGAAGTTGGAGTCATGTTGTGCCTCCAGTCACGCCTGCTGTGTTACACAGTGCCTGGTGTCATATGCCACGCTTTGCATCATCTGTGCCTAGCCACTGTGACTGTCTGGACTATTCAGGTACTCTTGTGCTGGACTTTGTATTATTGGGTACACTGTGGTTTGGCCAGCTGCCATCCCGCTATGGCGGTGCGGCCTAGTGGGTCCACACACCCACAGATCTTGACAACTAGTATATAACTTTCACAGGATTTAAGATGCTTTTAAAAATGTCCCATTTAGATTGTACACTTTTACTTTTGAGTAAATTGTCCCAGTTTATGCCATTAAGGTAATTTCTTAGCCACTTAAACTTGGCATTCCTGAAGTTTAGTGTTTTCGTAAAAAAAATCTGGAAATACACTATACAAAAATGATACTAAAAGCCAGAGGAGTCCATTTGAGGAAATACATAATCTGTATTTCATGTTAGCACATTGTGTGAGCTAATCCAGATCAAAGCATTATGTGAGCTGTTAGAAGCTCTGGGATAAAACTTAGAACTAAAGTGTTTTTTTTTTCTAATTCCTAAAATACATGAAGATGTTTCTGTTTTCTTCTATTAGTACAATACATCTCTATCTAATGTATCAGCATTTTCTAGAGTTTAATATTCAAGTTTAGTAATATTATTTGTAAAATGATTGACAAATTCTAGGAACTATGCACATCTCGTTAAGTAAACATGTGTAGCATATTTCCCAGCGTATACGCCGAATATAGCCATAGACCCCATCCACCTAACACAGGCCGAAAGAGTGTCCTTTTTAACCAGCCGGGCGGTATGCGTCAGCATATCTTTTTTATTTTTTTACTCTATAGCTTTTCACATGTAAAATAAAAATAATTTTTAAGAAACATTTAATGAAATATTATAGTGAAAATCTGGAGAAGGTGGCTAAGTGTCTACAAGCACTGCATAGTAACCCCTTTCAGCCCTGAACCAAACACGTCTGTCAAAGCAAGCAGTTTGTTAAAGCAGGCACAACACCTGCAGATCACTTCTATCATTGACAGCTGCGCTCCTACAACAATGGCTGAGATTGAAGAAAACACTGATATTGGCTGTTTAAACCCTTAGGGTGAGGCCACACAGGCAAGCATTGACGCGGTTGTGGGTAAGAACATCCCTGGCATGCTGTTTGGCATGGTTGTTAAATTTCTTAATAGCCGCTCGGTGCTGCAGGTAAAACTACTGTTTACCTCCAAAATCATGCGACCCTCCAGTGACCAGCCTATCTTGTGACTTAATGACGGAGCAATTTATTCCGTTTTTTAATAGTCGCATTTCAATAGCCATAAGTTTTTTATTTTTCCATAGACATAGCCATGTGAAGACTTCTTTTTTGAGGGACAAGTTGTATTTTTTAAAAGTACCATTTTGGGGTACATATAATTTTATTGACTAAAGGCTATGTACACCTTTGAAATAGTTTATTTTTATTTTTTATAAAAATGTCTATCAGTGTGTTTTGTGCAACTTTGTAAATTCTTTTTAATAAAACGTATTTTAACTTTTTGAGATACAGCTGCTTTGCATCCTGTATACAGAGCAGCTGTATTGTGCGCTGAGACCGGAATCCGTCAGGTCAGCGGCAATGACGGGTTCAGTGAAAGAGAGACACGCGGGATCCACCTGTTATCGATCACATCTAAGTTATGAACTTAGATGTGATCGGTAACAGCTGTCACTGAACTCGTCAGTCCCGCTGACCTGATGGATACAAGTTTCAGCGCTAGATACAGCTGCTCTGTATTTAGAAATTCGCACAAAACACACTGATACATTGTTTGAAAACAATCAGTAGTCGGGTAAACAAGCTTGGTAAAAAAAAAAACCCACAAGAATATTCACTAAATGCAGACAACAAGGGTGAAAGAAATAACTGCCGTTAGGCAGCAGCTCGGCAGGAATTAAGTAGAGCATAGCTCTAACTCATTGGCTCTCACGCCAAACCCCCTCCAGCCTTTCTGTCAAATCTTAGAGTTGGAGCAGGTGAATTTGCCACAGTTCTCAGACCACGCCCCCTCCTGCCTATTTGCGGCTGGCTTCTGAAGCAGAAACAGGCGAAGTTGTTACAGTACTCATTTGCATTCACACAGAAGTAAGCCCGCAAATGGCCCATACTGCATGCCAATGAAGCATCTAGGAGTCCCCTGTACCAGCCAGGGTATACTTAAAGATGCTCTGTCACCAGATTCTCAAACCCCTATCTCCTATTGCATGTGATCGGCGCTGCAATGTAGATAACAGCAACGTGTTTTTTTTTTTTTTTTTAAACGTTCATTTTTGGCCAAGTTATGAGCAATTTTATATATATATATATGCAAATGAGCTTTGAAATGGACAACTGGGCGTTTTTTTTTCGTTATGTCCAACCGGGCGTGTATTGTGTTTTTAACTGGGCGTGTTTATGTGTATGACGCTGACCAATCAGTGACCCGTCAGCATCATACACTCCTCTACATCTGCACGCTCCTCTCCTGAAATATTCTGTGCTGCTGTGAACTCTGCTCTTACCATTACGTGGCTCTCAGTCTGTTACCTCTCCTCCACTCCTGTCCTCAATGACACCTTCACATGATTGGCAAGTCACCACCCCGCACAAGATCCTACTGCACGGCTGACAGCCGTCAGCTGTATAGCTAACAGCACGGTTGTGTTGGAAGCGCGCCCTGCTGTGTCTCACTTAGCAGCTGGGTGTGTTCCCCTCATCTAGCTGCTACGTTCTATCCTGACCGCCGGTGAATTCTCCGTACGGTCTTCGCAGTGCTGCTACCCCGTTTACCTACGGGAGCAGAACGCGGCTCCTGAAATACTCTGTGCTGCCTTAAACTCTGTGGACAGGTCAGGATCCTGTTTTTTTTCAATGCTGCTGGGGAACCCGCTCGATCCACTATATAAGGCTGCGCCTCCATCCTCTTCTGCCCCAGTCACTTATTCCCAAGCACTGTAAACTTTCAGATTTGTTGCGCTGTGAATATTCAGAGAACGTGATTGGTTTATGTGCAGGGTAATGAACATACAGACAAGCAGTAGAAGACTGAATTCAATGAAATGCTCAGCCCTTAGTCAGTCTTCTACTGCTTGTCTGTATGTTCATTACCCTGCAGTGGAGGAGAGGTAACAGACTGAGAGCTACGTAATGGTAAGAGCAGAGTTCACAGCAGCACAGAATATTTCAGGAGAGGAGCGTGCAGATGTTGAGGAGTGTATGACGCTGACTGGTCACTGATTGGTCAGCGTCATACACATAAACACGTCCAGTTAAAAACACAATACACGCCCAGTTGGACATAACGAAAAAAAAACGCCCAGTTGTCCATTTCAAAGCTCATTTGCATAAATATAAAATAGCTCATAACTTGGCCAAAAATGAACGTTTTTAAAAAAAAAAAAAACGTTGCCGTTATCTACATTGCAGCGCCGATCACATGCAATAGGAGATATGGATTGGAGAATCTGGTGACAGAACCTCTTTAAGCATACAACATACAGACCATTTGTGGGCTTACTGTGGGGAATGCAAATGAGTCCAAAGATAAAAGTGGACACCTTTGTTGCTGCCTTCACTAGCTCTCATGTATTAGCACAGCTTCATTTCTGTACTGCTTTCTCCTTTTACAGCACATAAGAAACCCGTTCTTCCTTGTGCTGACAAGCACTAAGGCCGAGGAGTGTGTGGAGTCCCCCTTTCCCCTGCAAAGTCTGCCCTGGGTGCTGTTGTCTTTTTTTTATACAAATACACAGCATGTATCTATACTCTGATACAGTTTAGCCTGTGTGATATGCATTTCCTGAACACATGAAATGCTTTCCCCTCTCTCCACAATCTCATCTGATGTGTATAACTGAGAGACAAGACCAGAGATAGCCCACACAGCCAGGAGCAGAGTTCTGTCAGATCTATGTTAGAAACAAAAGCACAGCCAACTATGTACAGGATTACACAGACTCTACAGCGGCAAACCGAAGTGCATTCCTGCCAGGATTACGTCCTTGGCAGGGAAATGGTTAAATGGGGGTTTAACCATATAATTTGACATCGTTTTTTGAAAATTGTGTTTTTCTTTTGTTTACAGGTTTGATAGATTACAATTTTTATTGCTTTCGTAAGGCGATTCAGGAAGTGTTTGAGGTAAGGGTAAAAGTGCTCAGATCTCGCAAACACCTAAGTCAAATCCGAAAGAGCAGAAGAGCCGCCCCCAATGGCACCCCAAGAGTTCCAATCTAGAGATGAAGAGTTTGAAAAGGCTGCAACATCTATTGGAATTTGACTATTTTCCTTTACAGATCGTGCTTGCCAGAGTAAAGGATTATTGGAAACCTGGAGATTCATCATAAAACACTTTACTTTATAGTCAATCGTGGTCTTCTGTCCGATCATGAATACATCACACAAGTGGTGTACTAATAGTATATCACCTGATCAGCACACCAGGGAGACTGCACTATGCTGTCATGTAGAATAAAGGAAACATTAAACACTAAAATCATCTACACATACCATATTATTTATGGTGCATGCAGTAATGTCTGTCATAGTTTTAACAGGTCTAATCCAATATAGTATTTTCCTGTGTTGAAACAAACTTCTAAACACTTGCACAATGTACTGTACATGGTATGACTATAAAACATAATAAGATAGTATAATAAATATTTTTTTAGGTTTTCTGATTTTTATAAAAATGTTAAAAGATATTTTTGCACAGTGAGCATTATAATGCACATTTTATACAGCTAATGAAAATGATAGATTGTATGTTACGAATTATGAATTATCTGAATTATGCTAAAATCAATCTGACAAGATTGGGATATTTTAATGATGAACTAAACCTATGGCCTACTTTATATACTGTATATCTTCTGTGTAGCATCAGAAAAGAGACTGACTGTAGCGTTCATCAATAGGACTACTGATTAGAAGTCCAGAAAAATGTCTGCCCCAGTGATCACTACTTTATCTCACATATCACTGGTTCTGAGATCCTCCGGAATTATATAAATATATGTGAACATCAGCTCTTTCTATAAACGTTACATTTATAAGCTTTCAACCTAAAAAGTAAGGCCCCATATGAACACGGTCGTGTCCGTAATCACGGCCAGCGATTACGGGCATTTTCGGCCCCTGCTCCCATATAAAGTATGGGAGCAAGGCCTGTAAAAAGCAAAAGAATGGACATGTTCCATAATTTGCGGTACATTTCTATGGCCCGGACACCTTCCCGCAAATATACGAGACGGTGTCCGTGTTCAATAAAAGTGTATGGGTCCATAATTGCGGACTGTAATTACGGTCTTGAGCATGGGGCTTGCTTGTACTTTCAGAAAACTCTCAGCTGAGCCTTATTGCACCTTCGTTTTAACGATGGTGAGCGTCTCAGCACCCGGACCCCCACCGCCAAAATTTATCATATGTCTCTATGACATATCAACGTTTTTGTAATGACGGGGTAGGGAGACAGACAGGTGAGCTCTAATCTACCCGCCACTCAGTCCCTGCCTACTTGCACGGCCCGTCCTAGGCGACGGCGTACAACTGGGCGACGGTCCATACGCTCAATATGTGCACGACAGACAAACAGACAAGGGTACACAGAAGCTAAGGGAAATGGGGCAGTTGCCCACAGCAACACCGTGAGCAACAAGAGTAGTGAACAAGCCGAGTCAAACCAGGAGTGTACGAGGTACCAAACGCAGAGCAGGAGAGTAGTCAGTAAAGCCAGGTTCAATATGAAGCAGAGGACAATAGTACAAGCAGCAGCAGCAGAGCCAGGAAACAGGCAGAATCACAGGCAAAGGAGGAGCAGGAAATGAAGGTATAAATAGACAGAAGGCGGGAGCTAGTTCCGTCTGGCCAGGCTGTGATAGGCTCTCCCACTTCTCAGCCTCCCAGCCCGAGTGGTAGATGATCGAGTCACTCTATCAGACTTAGGAGCAGGTGCAGACTGATTAACCACGGGCGTCGACACAGAAGCTGTGTCTGGCAGATCCTCTACAGTTTTTTTTGAACGTGCAGTTACTATTTAAAGTTTAGCAGCCTCAAAATTCCTCCAGAAATTTTGAGGCAGATTTTGACCTGCCTGCGCTTTTTTGCTGCGTTTTTCGTAACTTTTTCGCCTGCGGCCATTGCAACTAATGCAAGGACCGCAGGCAAAAAACCCTGAGAAAAACACTCAGAAATGAGCGCTGCAGGTTTTTTCTGCCTCCCATTGAAAAAAAAAAAAAAAGAAAGCCTCTGCCTCCTATTGAAATCAATAGGGGGCGATTTTTGGTGCTGATTCCGACTAAGTTTCCGCATCAAAATCAGCACCTGTGTGAAAAAAACTGTATGAACCGGGCCTTAAATTGCTTTATAAAAATCTCAGATAAAATGTACATTTCACTAAATATTTACTTACATATTAAAAGGGATTTTCTTTTGTTGCTAAATTAATAATTAGTAAAAGGTTTTCCCATTGGGGACATGAATGGCATATTGACAAGATATTGCATAAACGTTTGATCAGTGGCGGTCCTAACCCTTTGTACACTCAATAATCCTGGGAACAAGGGAACCAGTATCTCCGTGTTTACTTTCCAGTGAAGTCTGAGGGCTCATTCAGACGAGCGTAATACCCGTCTGTGTGCTGTGCGTTGAAATCACTCACAGCACACGGACCCATGCAATTCAATGGGGCCATTCACTGCGTAAAATGTTTTTCACGCAGTGTGTGTCCGTTGCGTGAAACTCACTGCATGTCCTATATTGGTGCATTTTCACGCCTATTGAACTCTATGGGTGCGTGAAAACCATGGGCAGCACACGGACGATATCCGTGTGCTGTCTGTGTTTCTCGCATCAAATACATTCAAAAGCAGAGAAAGAAATGTAAAAAAAAATAAGTGCTTGCACAGACATGAAAAACGCATGCCACGCGCAGAGCACACTGATGCCAATACGCAACGCACATGGACAAGAAATGTAGGAAAAAAAGTGTGGTTTTTACGCGTGCAAATCGGACATGCTCGTCTGAATGTAGCCTAAGGGAGATTAAAAAATAGCAGTTCCCAGGAATACAAACACTGCATATAGATTACTGTATAAGGTATCTAGCTTTGGACCATAATACATTTTAACAGCAAAAGAAAGAACTGAAAAGAGCTGGAAATGGGGGACCATAAGTACACACAAGTTCTCAGGGTCGGCAAGGGCACTATGCAATAAATGTCTGTAGTGGGAAAACCACTTTATTAATTTACACTTTATATTTTTAATTTTCATTTCTCGCCTGAAAATACTACGTAAAGTGTATGTACACTTTTGAAGTGAATTTTTTTTAAATAAAACCAATATTTTATCAAATTTTTAACCACTTTTCAATTAATTTTAAAAAAAAAGATTTCCTACTTTTAGAGCTACAGCTTCTATGTATCCTGTATACATAGAAGCTGTATCTTGCAGTCAAAGTCGAATTCGTCTGGTCAGCAGGACTGACAGCTTCGGTGAATGCTGGTTCTGCCTGTATCTGACATAAACTTAGATGTGATCGATAATAGCTGGATCCTGCATATTAGAGACATGCAGGACCAGTGTTCACCGAAGCCGTCAGTCTTGCTGGCCAGACGGATTCGACTTTGACCGCAAGATACAGCTTCTATGTATAAAGGATACATAGAAGCTATATCTCAAAAATGTTTTAAATAAAAAACAATTCACAAGTTGTCCAAAATGTAATAAAACATTGATTTATTTAAAAGAAAAAATGCCTGCAAAAGTGTACATAGCCTTTAAATTAGAGAAAGTCGGATTTACAGGGTAAAGTTGTGTTCATCATACTGCCTAGGAAGTATGGTGCATTAGTAGGTGAAACATTATATATATAAAAAAAGTTAGTTTGGAGCCACATTAAATTGGGAATGTCTCCATGATTATACTTACCCTGCATGATCTGTCAGTAAAATAGAAGTCGCAGTCCATATTTTCTTCAGCAAATTAATATAATTTTTGTATAATTAAAAGTTATGAAACGTTTTAGTATAACTTCTGTATTAATTTATCATGGTTTTTAAAATTTCTGCTTGTGTTTATTCATTCATTGTTTACTTCCAGTGGATAAAAGTCTGTCCATGGTCATGTGATGGACACACTGGTGCTGGGATTATCAGAAGACACAGCTCTGATACACATACTCTAACGATCCCAACACCTGTGTGTACATCACATGACCATGGATAGAATTGTATCCACTGGAAGTAAACAATGAATATGCCTACTGAATAAGAACAAGCAGAGATCTTGAAAACCGTGAAGAATTAATAGAGAAAGTATATTGGAAAATGGTATAACTTTTAATTCTATACAAAAAATAACTTTAACTTGCTGAAACCAGACAACCCCTTTAAAATGTACATATATATATATATATATACATATATATATATATATAAATGCATTGCCTGTTCCAATAGACTGAGAATATATATTGAATCTTGAAATAAAGTGTGCATAATGTAATACAATGGGCACATGTATCAATTGAGTTAACTTTCCTTTACATTAAAAAAAAAACTGTGTACAAATGTTCTATTATAAAAGTAGCAACCCGCTCCATACTACCCCCCTAATGACTCTGGCGAACATTTACTCCAAATGTCAGTAAGGGGTTAATACTGTCTGATTGAATATTAAAAAAAAAGTGCATAACAGTAAAAATAAAGGTTTTATTTATGCACAAATAAATGTGTTTTTAGAAGATGAAAGAAATTCACTGTCCAGAAGAAAAAGCTCAATACATAAATTTTATTATTAAAGAGTTAGGCCTCATGCACACGACCTTAGCCATTTGCACGGCCGTGATTTCCGGGTCGGCCGGCCACGGAGTGACAGCCGCGAGCCGCCCGAAAATCGCGAGCCATGCACATGGCCGCAGCCGTTATTTTCAACAAGCCCGGACCGCAGAACACGGCCGTAATAAGACATGTCCATTCTTTCTGCGGTGCGGGCTCCTGGGCCATGCACGGATCGTGAAAACCACGGTCTTGTGCATGGCCCCATAGGAATGAATGGGGCCGCAATTCTCCCGTGGATTTTCGGGGTAATTGTGGCCACAAAAGCATGTGGCCTGAGGCCTTAATCCCATTACATAAAGTAATTGTATACTGATCTGATCGGTGATCCCAAAATTGTAGTTTAGCTCTGGCTTAAACACGTGGCCCCTTCATAGTTTCATTTGAACAGTGGTGCTCCCTGTCACCTCTGTTAAAGTAACTTTGGAATATAAACATAAGTAGAATTGAGAGCCGTTTCAAAAGAATTTAGGCAGAAATCCAAACAGCGACCCTCCCCCAACCTCCATTATTTTATTTTTTAACATTTACCATACAATGCCGCCACACTGACTGAATGACACCACTATACAATAAGTGAATAATATGGTGACAAATAACACTGCCATACAGTGACTGAATAAGGTAGGTTTCACACCACATTAGGGAGATCTATTCTCTTTTTTTTAAATCCAAAGTAGGAAAAGACCCAAGCACAAGGTGAAAGGAAACACTCCCTAGGAATCCGTTCCTACTTTTGAATTTAAAAAGATGTATGGAGAGTGAATTTCCCAAACATTGTGTAAAGCCAGCCTTGTACCACCACACAGTAAGGCCCTGTTCACACGGCGTGTATTTTGGCACGTTTTACGCATTGAAATACGCATCAAAAAACGATTAAGATTCCCATTCAAATCAATGGGAAAGTGCGCAGTAAGTACATCCTTTTTTTTATGCAAGCGTATTTAAAAACGTGTAGTGTAAAAAAGCGTCAGGTCAATTCTATGATGCGTAAAACGCGCCGAAAATGTGCCAAATGTAAAAAATTTCTATATTTTAAAAAGCGCTTCACAAGAAACGCTAGTGTATTTGACACGTTGTTTTTTTTGAGTGCCATGTGAACATGCCCTAATTGAACAATTACACCTTACAGTAACTTGATAGGTAAGGGAATGTTTTCTTGTTACCATGTTCTGTGATCCATTCCTGCTTTCATTAACCCTTTCAGGACTGAGCCTGTTTTGGCCTTGTGGACGCAGCCGATTTCTTCAAATCTGACGTGTCACTTTATGTGGTAATAAAAAAAGCGCGTGACACATGGATGACATGCACGCGTAAAAAACGCAGATACGCACTGTACACGGATGTCACACGGAACTGCAACGCAAGAAAAATGCTGCGTTTTTTACGCGCGCAAAACTGACACGTTTGTGTGAATAAGACCTTATTAGAATATATTTTAGGCACCATGTCAGGTTTGAAGAGGTCTTGTAGGGCCAAAACAGTGGAAACACCCCCAAAAAGACACCATTTGGCAAACTACACCCCTCAAGGAATTTATCAAGGGCCATAGTGAACATTTTAACACCACAGTTTTTTTGCTGAATTTAGTGGAATTAGTCTGTAAAAATTAGGCCATGAAATTGAAAAGCTAAATTTTTTCTGATAAAACTTGGACATTTTAAATTTTTACAAGAAATAAAGAAGAAAAAGCACCCAAGATTTGTAAAGCAATTTCTCCTGATTATGGCAATACCCCATATGTGGTAATAAACGTCTGTTTGGACACACGGCAGGGCTCAGAAGCGAAGGAGCGCTATTTGCAAAGCCCCTAAGGGACCAAAACAGTGGATACCCCCCAGAAGTGACCCCATTTTTTTTATCGCGGTCACCGTGCGGGATAAATTACATTATATTTTTATAGAGCAGGCCGTTACGAAAACGGCGATACCAATTATGCATAGATTATTTCTATTTTTCATTTTTTTCTAATAATAAAGGACGTTATAAGGGAAGAAGGGCGATTTTTCATTTTATTATTTTAAACTTTTACTTTTTTATTTTTGTTCATTTTTTTGTAACTTTTTTTTTAGTGAATTGAAGATCCAATTGTTGAATCGTTGTTATAATACCCTGCAATACTTATGTATTGCAGGGTATTATACCTGTCAGTTTCACACTGACAGGGGCATATTAGGTTCTGCCTCTGGCAGGACTAATTGCCTTCCATAGATGGCAGACCGGAGGCCTTTGGTTGCCATAGCAACCATCGGCCCCCGCAATCGCGCTGCGTGGTGCCGATGTTGTTATAACAACTTAAATGCGGCGGTCGCTATTGACCGCCGCATTTAAGGGGATAATCGGCGGGGATCACCTCTGTGATCCGACCCGATGTTTTCCCCCAGTACTAAGGCTGTCAGTAGCAGCCTCTACTGTGAGATGCCAGGCTGCAGGGAATGCCTGTGTGCTCTGTTAGGAGCACACGTAGATTAACGGGCTAAAGGCACAAGGACCAGTGCTGCAGCCCGTGAATCTACGTGGCGTGGTCGGGAAGGGGTTAAAAAAGGTGTATGGGAGAGCAGATCTCCTAAACATTGGGTGAAACCAGCCCTGTACTACCATACAGTGACTGGATAAAATGGCCATACAGTTAAGTAGTTGATGGTAACAACACTGGTGGTCTTTGGTAGTGAAGGGGTTAATACCAACATCGCTAGAGGTCTAGGTTAGTGAAGTGGTTAATACCATCATCCCTAGTAGTAAAGGGCAGTAAAGAGGATAATACCAAGATCCCTGGTAATCTAGGGTAGTGAAGTAGTTATTGCCAAATTCCCTGGTATTCTAGGTCATTAATGTTTGCTTCCCTGGTGGTCTAGGGTAGTAGAACGGTTAATTCATGCTTCCCTGGTTGTCAAGGGTGGTGGACAGGTTAATACCTGGTGGTCTTGGGGTTAATTCAGCTTATATTGTGGTTTAGTGTATTAAAGGGGCGAATACCTGGTGCCCTGTGGTTTACTCACTTTCTCATGCTCCAGCGATGCTCATCCAATTCAGCTTCACCTTCCTACCCTGCACTGATAATACAGATCAGTGCAAATATCGATACAGAGGAAACTCAATAGCTGTACAGTTCTCAGTTATTGTTTTTTTTTTTTGTTATTAAGAAAGCTCAGCAACGCCCAGCAAAGCCCTAATGGTTATCACATCTCCCAGTCACCCAGCTTTACTGAACTATTGAATGCAAAAATCTCAATGATGCACAACCAAGACGGACTTGCCATTCCGAAGTCTAGAAAAATTGCGCAACAAAATGCATATTTATCCTGATAGAAGTGCAGTAAGGCCTTATTCACATGGACATGTCCATTTTGCGTGCACAAAAAACGCTGCGTTTTGCGCGCGCAAAAGGTCCGTGTGGCATCAGCATATGGTGCGCGGCTGCGTCATTTTCAAGCAGCCGGCATCATGATGACACTCTGGTTTTATGTTTACAAACAGAAAAGCACGTGGTGCTTTTCTGTTTTCATTCATTGTTTGTACTACTGTTGCGCGAATCACACGCGGCACCCGGAAGTGCTTCCGTGTGCCGAGCGCGATTTGCTCGCACCCATTGACTTCAATGGGTGCGTGCAGCGCGAAACACAGGCAAATATAGGACGTCGTGAGTTTCACGCAGCGCACATACGCTGTGTGAAATTCACTGACAGTCTGAACGGCCCCATTCATTAACATAGGTCCGTGCGACGCGCGTGAAAATAACGCACGTAGCACGGCCGTAAAACGCGTTCGTGTGAATAAGGCCTTAATCAAGAAAAGTAGTGAACGATATTGCAAATAAGCCTAACTTGTTATAAACTCATTCAATTATTTTGCGAGTACTACTCCAAAGGTGACCCAGACCGCAGGAATCAGAGGTTTCATCACAGACAGCATTTTGGATTCTCCTAAGACCGCAGCACATACTGTACCATCCTAAACCCAAGATCCTCTGGCTGCCGTTGTCTTATTCCTTCAGCTGGGTTCACACGACCTATTTTCAGACGTAAACGAGGCGTATTATGCCTCGTTTTACGTCTGAAAATAGGGCTACAATACGTCGGCAAACATCTGCCCATTCATTTGAATCGGTTTGCCGAAAACCTGTCATTTACGCATCGTCGTTTGACAGCTGTCAAACGACGACGCGTAAATTGACTGCCTCGGCAAAGAAGTGCAGGACACTTCTTTGCAACGTAATTTGAGCCGTTCTTCATTGAAGTCAATGAAGAGCAGCTCAAGATTACGGGCGTCAAAGACGCCTCGCAAAATGCAAGGAGGAGCTTTTACGTCTGAAACGACGCAGCTGTTTTCTCCTGAAAACAGTCTGTGTTTTCATACGTAAAAGCCAGTTCTCATGTGCACATACCCTTCAGGTCCTGATGGCGTTTTTGCTGCATGATATAACATAATCTCCTGTGGGGGCAAATATAAGTGAATAGAGATGTGCCCGTCGGAGAACTCTAGTTCTCTTTCGCAACAAGCCGTGCACTGCATGAGCAGGAGTTGGTTAGGATTAGGACAGGTATTTGCAGACCCTTCTAGTTATGTAGGTGGTACAATAACTTTTATGACGGGTCTGTACCTCTCAAATCAAGTGGTTCCTCTTTTACCGCTTTCATCAATTGATCCCATCATCTGAACTTCAGGCATCAGAACCTCACACAGTAGGAAGTATAGAATAATTTAATAAGAAAATGTGTTCCTGCTGTTAAGGGGACTGATGCTGTCACTTTTATGGGATAATGTAATGGTCCCTGATCTTGTATACGTTTGTAATTGTTTTTAAGTTTGGTCTATGAATTTTCTATTAAAGTTTTGTGATATATGATTTAGGGTCGCTCACTCATTCCATGTATCCTTGCTTTCTCTTTTTTTTACTTTTATGGGAGGCACTGGGGATGTCCATGTAACAGGGACATGTTGCCTGGCAATAAAGTGTCAGACACTGTTGCTGGCTTTTATATAGGCACTGCGGGGGAACCATGACTGGCACTCAAGGGGATAATAGCAGACACTTATTTGGGGCGCAAATCCCATTCTAAATCCATAGGCATTAATATGGAGTTGTTCCCCCTTTTCAGCTAAAACATCTTCCACTAAGGGGCCTAGGCCAACACCTAAAAATCAATCCCATAGCATTATCCATCCTCCACCAAACTTTACAGTTGGCACAATACAGTTACACTAGCGTTCAAAAGTTTGGGGTCACCCAGACAATTTGTGTTTTCCATGAAAACTCACACTTATATTTATCAAATGAGTTGCAAAATGACTAGAAAATATAGTCAAGACATTGACAAGGTTAGAAATAATGATTTTTATTTGAAATAATAATTTTCTCCTTCAAACTTTGCTTTCGTCAAAGAATGCTCCATTTGCAGCAATTACAGCATTGCAGACCTTTGGCATTCTAGCTGTTCATTTGCTTAGGTAATCGGGAGAAATTTCACCCCATGCTTCCAGAAGCCCCTCCCACAAGTTGGATTGGCTTGATGGGCACTTCTTGCGTACCATACGGTCAAGCTGCTCCCACAACAGCTCTATGGGGTTGAGATCTGGTAACTGCGCTGGCCACTCCATTACAGATAGAATACCAGCTGCCTGCTTCTTCCCTAAATAGTTCTTGCATAATTTGAAGGTGTGATTTTGGTCATTGTCCTGTTGTAGGATGAAATTGGCTCCAATCAAGCGCGGTCCACAGGGTACGGCATGGCATTGCAAAATGGAGTGATAGCCTTCATTATTCAAAATCCCTTTTACCTTGTACAAATCTCCAACTTTACCAGCACCAAAGCAACCCCAGACCATCACATTACATCCACCATGCTTGACAGATGGCGTCAGGCACTCTTCCAGCATCTTTTCAGTTGTTCTGCGTCTCACAAATGTTCTTCTGTGTGATCCAAACACCTCAAACTTAGATTCGTCTGTCCATAACACTTTTTTCCAATCTTCCTCTGTCCAAAGTCTGTGTGCTTTTGCCCATATTAATCTTTTCCTTTTATTAGCCAGTCTCAGATATGGCTTTTTCTTTGCCACTCTGCCCTGAAGGCCAGCATCCCGGAGTCGCCTCTTCACTGTAGACGTTGACACTGGCGTTTTGCGGGTACTATTTAATGAAGCTGCCAGTTGAGGACCTGTGAGGCGTCTATTTCTCAAACTAGAGACTCAAATGTACTTGTCTTGTTGCTCAGTTGTGCAGCGGGGCCTCCCACTTCTCTTTCTACTCTGGTTAGATCCTGTTTGTGCTGTCCTCTGAAGGGAGCAGTACACACCGTTGTAGGAAATCTTCAGTTTCTTGGCAATTTCTCGCATGCAATAGCCTTCATTTCTAAGAACAAGAATAGACTGTCGAGTTTCACATGAAAGCTCTCTTTTTCTAGCCATTTTGAGAGTTTAATCGAACCCACAAATGTAATGCTCCAGATTCTCAACTAGCTCAAAAGAAGGTCAGTTTTATAGCTCTTCTAAACAGCAAAACTGTTTACAGCGGTGCTAACATAATTGCACAAGGGTTTTCAAGTGTTTTCTAATCATTCATTAGCCTTCTAACACAGTTAGCAAACACAATGTACCATTAGAACACTGGAGTGATGGTTGCTAGAAATGGGCCTCTATACACCCATGTAGATATTGCATTAAAAACCAGATGTTTGCAGCTAGAATAGTCATTTAGCACATTAACAATGCATAGTGTATTTCTGATTAATTTAATGTTATCTTCATTGAAAAAAACTGTGCTTTTCTTTCAAAAATAAGGAAATTTCTAAGTGACCCTAAACTTTTGAACGGTAGTGTAGGTAGGTAACGTTTTCCTGGCATTCGGCAAACCCAGACTCATCCATCAGACTTCCAGATAAAGCAGCGTGCTTCGTCACTCCACGGAACGTGGTTTCACTGCTCGAGCCCAGTGGCGGTGTGCCTTACACCACTCGATCTGATGCTTGGCATCGTGCTTCGTAATGTAAGGCTTGAATTGCAGCTGCTCGGCTATGGAAACCCATGCCATGAAGCTCCCAGTGCACAGTTATTGTGCGGATGTTAATGCCAGAGGAGGTTTGGAACTCCCGGCGACCCCGCTCTGTGACTTTACGTGGTCTGCCACTTCATTGCTGTGGTTTCTAAACGCTTCCACTTTACAATAATACCACTCACAGTTGATTGTGGAATATCTAGGAGGGAACACACTGACTTGTTGCTATGGTGGCATCCTATTACAGTACCACGCTGGAATCCACTCTCTCACAAATGTTAGTAAAGGCGACTGCATGGCTAGGGGCTGGAACTCTTTTTTATTTTATAGAAAAATACAAAACATTACCACAAAATTCATAACAGAAACTAAAAACAAAATCTTAACTAAAAATACATTGCTGTATATATAACACCTGACCTGGCCCCACATACTCCACTCATACAGCCACATTCACACCTTATCCAGAACAACAAGTAAATTCTCCAAAAAAAACAGACAAACTACAGAACAAAACAATAGCAAAAAAGAACCTACCCCCACCATGCCAACCAAAGTGCACAGAAACAATAACAATAAAACAAATAAACAACTAACACCCCAAACAACAAAACAGGCTTTTTTTTTTTTTTTTTACAATTCTTCATATTTTTTTTACATTATTTTTTTTTTTTTTCCCTTCACCATAATAAATGTCACACACACATATCCTATCCTTCCCTATCCTAACCTTCACCACCCCCAGCCGGCATCTCGCCTCATGTCCTCTCATGTCCGCGTAGTCCAGATGCTGGCCCCTACTACCACACCCAACACCCCAGCCCAGCCCCCCGCCCCATGTCCTCCCATGTCCGCATAGTCCAGGGCTGGGCTAGGCACACCCCCACCACAACCCCAACCCTCCTCCCAACCTAACTATTACCCCCCTAAAAAATGACCCTAGTCTAACAATATACAAAATGATATACAATATATACACAACTAATCTTACAAAAACCATACAAATACAAAACCAAAACATTCCCGAAAGCACCAAGTTCGGTCGCTTGTAAACCCTTTTTCTGCCTTTACCAAAAACAAAACAAAACACTTCTTGTGCTTACCCAGCCCATCACCAGAGAGAGAGAGAAGGGAAAGGCCCCCAGCACCCCCCCAGAGGCCAAACTCCACGTCCACCGCCTCACCCATTCCTATCGCTTGCCTTATCTCCTTACCCTATTACTAGCCCTTCTCCTGACCCTACTAAAAACTGACCCTATGCTGACCCTCACCTTTCCCTATTCCTAGCCCTATCGCTAATATTCTTTTGGTGCCTCAGTGGAACGCAGACCCCCACCTCCAGTGGAGCACCGGCGAAAACCCTCCCCTCTCCCTCATGGAGGCTGACACATTAAGGTACCCGAAAGGAAAAGCCCCTCCAAAGGCGAGAGGCTTTGGATGCCCCCAATCTGTCAACCTCCAAAGAATGCACCTTCACCAGGTCACCCATGATATTGCTAACAACCTCATCGACTAGGAGGATTTTCTTATGAGTAGAAACTAGGCTTCGTGTATTCCATGTAAAGTGCCTAACCACTATACTGACTAGAAACAAGGTGCAATGGTCCCTACCACCAAGGTCTCCGAACACTCCATAGGCCCACCAAGCATAGGAGAGGTTGGCTAGACCTGGCCAACCAATGGAGGCTCCCACCCTTTTGTATACCTCTGTATTGAAGGGGCAATGAAGCAGGAAATGCTCCATGCTTTACAGCACGCCGCCACACTCCTCCCGGGGACAACCCCTATCATCAGAGTTTCTGTACTTCAAGTTGCCTCTTACATACAGTCTCCCATGGAAGCAACGCCAAGCCAGATGCCAAAACTTCTGGGGAATCCTCGCTGAATTTAAAAGTTTTAATCCCACCCCGAGGTCACTACTTGGGCAGTCTTTGAGCGCCAGGGGCTTCTGAAAGTGGGTCAACAGAACCCTGCTGTCAAGAAATTTTCTCGACATGGTCCTGATCTCCCGCACTTCCAGACCCCACCGGCGAACAATCTTCAGCACCAGGGTGGCATAAGCCGGAAGATGTCCGTGAGGCGTACGCAGGTCTTTCACTTGCCCTCCTCTCTCCCATTCCTGGAAGAAAGGCAGAAACCACCCCCTGCAGGAGGATATCCACCAAGGAGCCCTCTCTTGCCAGAGGTTTGCCAGGTTGATCTTAACAAAGGTGTTTACTAGAAACACCACCGGGTTAACCATATCTAACCCGCCTAGTCTCCTTGGTAGGTAAGTAACCTCCCTCTTGATTAGGTTAAGCCTGTTCCCCCATAACAGCTGGAAGAACAGGCAATAGACCCGAGTCCAGAGAGGTTCTGGCAAAATGCATACACTGCCTAGGTAGAGCAACATGGGCAACAGGTAGGCCTTGGCCAGGTGAACTCTTTCCCTCAGGGTTAAGGACCAACCCTTCCATTGGCCGACCTTCTGGGCAACTAGATTCAGCCTACCCTCTCAGTTTTTCATGGGATAATCACCCGGGCCGAATTCGACTCCTAAGATCTTAGCAGACCCCTGAGGCTCCGGGAGATCAAAACCAGGATCTCCCCCTCCCAGCCAGAGACTCTCGCACTTATCCCGGTTGATCTTGGACCCAGATGCCAACGAGTAACGTTCCACTTCCGACATCACCCACTCCGCCTCCCCTCTCGAGGAGACGAAAATAGAGACGTCGTCTGCGTACGCAACCACCCTCTGAGTGGCTTCCGGCCCCTCCAGGCCGGCCCGACCCCCGCCAATGGCCCACAATCAATCCTTTTAAGAAAAGGATCAATTGCAAACACATATAGCAAAGGGCTCAAGGGACAACCCTGGCGGACACCAGACCCAACCTCAAAGGGGGTTCCAACCCAACCGTTCACCAGCGCAAAAGTCTCAGCCCCAGTATATAAGGTCTGAAGCCAATTGACAAACCTCCCCGGTAGGCCGTACCTCAGAAGGACCGACCAGAGGTACTCGTGGTCCACCCGGTCAAAAGCCTTGGCCTGGTCCAAGGACAGGATGTACCCCTTCCATCGACCAGCATTTTCCTGCTCCACTGCCTCTCTGACACTGAGAACAGCACTAAACGTGCTGCGGCCTGGAACAGAGCAGTGCTGGACCGGCGAAAGGAGCGGGGCTGCGAACTTCACCAGCCGATTAAACAGCACCTTTGCGAGAACCTTTCTGTCCGTATTGAGAAGCAGTATGGGACGCCAATTCTCAATACGGGTCGAGTCTTTACCCTTCGATAAAATGATCAAGGTCGACCTCCTCATTGAATTTGGCAAAGTACCCGAGGAAAGGCACTCATTAAAAACCGCGGTGAAGAGGGGAACAAGGGTTCCTTTAAAGGTCTTATAAAACTCGGATGTTAAGCCATCCGGACCTGGCGATTTTTTGACGGCAAGCCCGACAATCGCCAGTCCCACTTCCTCTTCCTTGATCGATTCTATCAAAACACCAAGAGCGGGGTCTACCCCTGGTTCGTGAATGGTTTTGGCCAGGAAAGCCGACATCTCATCTCTGTTTAGATCCTGCTTTCTCAAGAGGTGTGAGTAGAAGGATCTGACAACCTCCAGGATCCCTGACTTGGATCTCTTCAGGGAGCCTGTACTATCAGCCAGTCCTGTAATGATCTTACGATTCACTGACATTTTACAGTTCCTGTAGGGGTCGGGCGAGCGGTACCTCCCGAAATCCCTCTCAAGAACCAAAGATGCGTGCCTATCATACGGACACCTCTTAAGCAAAGCTTTCACCCCGGAGATTTCCTCACGGCTACCTCCGGTGGAGACTAGATGCTCGAGTTTCCTCCTCAGTTCCTGATATAGGCGGTACCTATTCAGGGACCTGAGGCACGAAAGCTGGCGGAAAAACTCTGCTACCCGTTTTTTGAACATCTTCCACCACTCTGACTTAGTACCACTAAGATCCAACAAAGGTACCTGGCTCTGAAGAAAATCCTCAAAGGCCTGTCTTATCTCCGTTTCTTCCAAGAGAGTTGAATTCATTCTCCATATACCTCTTCCCATCTGGAGGGACTCTGCAATATTCAAAGAGAAAATAATTAGACAGTGGTCGGAGAACTCCACCTCAACAACGGACACTGCTGAAGAGATGGCTTCCTCCTTCAAAAAAAACCTGTCTATCCTAGACCTACAATTACCTCTATGATAGGTGAACCCTGAGTGACCTGGGGTATGCCTGATGTGGATATCCACCAGGCGAGCATCGCTAACTATGCTATTTAATGTCACACTATCATAAGCCAACCTATCTCTGGAACTTCCTCTGTCTTGGAGTCTAACGACAGTATTAAAATCTCCTCCAAAGATGACTTGTCGGCTCGTAAAAAGGAAAGGTTTAATTCTCATGAAGAGGCTTTTTCTGTCCCACTCAGTCTGGGGACCATAGATGTTAATTAGTCGTAGTTCTTGCCTCCTAATGAGAACATCTAAGATCAAGCACCTCCCCATTTCTAACTCAATCATCCGTCGGCATGTTACCGGTGCGGTGAAAAGGACCGCCACACCGCTATACGGCTCAGCAGCAAGAGACCAGTAGGAGGGCCCGCGTCGCCACTCCCTCCTAGCTTTAACGACGTCTGCCAAAAGCGCCAGCCTGGTCTCCTGCAAAAACAAAATGTCGGCTTCAACTCGGCCAAGAAAATCAAAGGCTGCAAATCTAGCCGTATCAGACTTAATGCTGGCAACGTTAATCGATGCCAGCGTCAACGGTGCGGGTGCCGCCATCTAAGATGATTGAGTTAGACGGCTTTCCTCTTTCCACTCTGTGCTTCCTTATCTGAGGAATTCCTCCCCTTAGCTCTTTTTTTAGAAATAGAAGAATCCATTTCTTCCAAATTTTTTCCTTTCCCTTCTTTATCCTCCGACTCCAGGGCAACCTCCGCCCCCGAAGCCAGTGCACCTCGCAAGGGAGGAGGTTCAGCATCCCTGGAGACCCCTACCTCGCCCTCCTCCTCGCCTTGAGAAGTTGGAATATCCATGAGGCCTTGGTAGCGGTTGGGGGAGAGACCCAGGGGGGTGCAGGTCCTGCCTTCCTTGGTCAGGGTAGAGCCAGATGTTCTTGGCGCTTTGAAGTTCTTTCCCTGTGTCCCTTTTTCTTTAGGCTGAACCCTCTCCTCCTCACCAACACTTTCATAATGGGAGGACTGAGAGTCTTCAGCCACCTGCTCTCTCTGGATCCTCCTGATCTCCTCATTCAAATCGGCCTCCTCAAGGGCATCTGTTTCTGGGCCAGGGTCCAGGTCAGGGCCAGAGATCACCCCAGTTGCCTGGGCTTCTCTCTGCTCCCTTTCCTTTCGCCTTTTCTCCTGCCTTCGTTGATTAGCGTTCTTCACCTGCCCTTGGGCTCCGCCATCGCCACATGCCTCCTCACCTGCAGAAGCCACCCCACTTTCCTCTTCCACAGGTTTAGAGACAGTGTTGACCACGGAGCGTGGATAATGACTGAAAGGGTGACCTAAGTCACCACACAGGTGGCACCTAATCTGGCCACACGTTGCGGCTAGATGGCCTACCCCTCCGCAATGAGCGCACTTCTGCACAGTGCAGCTGGCGCTCAGGTGCGAAGGGTCGCCACACCGGTGACACAGCTTCGGTTGCCCCTGGTAGAAGACCAGGATTCGATCCCTCCCGAGAAAAGCGGAGGATGGAATGTGGGACACAGTTTGCCCCAGACGTTTAAGTTTGACCATAAACGTTCAGGCCCCTGACCAGATGCCAAACTCGTCCAAGTTCTTCCTTGGCATCTCCGCCACCTCGCCATATCTGCTCAACCAGGTCATGATATCAACGCAAGAAAGTGACTCGTTACGGGTGAGAACGGTCACTTTCTTGAGACCATTCTGGCGGGATATCGCTTGTACAGCAAAATCCCGCCAGCCGGGCTCGCTCTTCACCAGCTCATAATTCCCCCAGAAGACCTCAAGGCCGCCCGGGTGAACAAAGCTTATGTCGAACTCGGCCGTACCATAAGGATGTATCAAGGCCAAGATGTCACTCGCCTTGAAGCCCATCTCCAGCAGCAGCTCCACCACCCTCTTTCTAGGAGGGCACGCATCATTGCCACGCCACCGGAGACGGACCACATTCCTCCTGGCAGCGGCCGGCCCGGTTGTTGGGAGCGACCACTGATCTCCCCTTCTCTCTCGGAAGGCATCCAGACCGTACCTCTCTATCCAAAAGGATAGGTCCCGCTGCACACCCCCTACTGTTAGGGTCTGCTTCCCCTCCCTTAAGGCCTCCAGGAGACGCTGTTGCAAGTTACCGTCCCTGGGGCCAGAGGAGAAAAAAGGGTGAGCCGGTGGTCCCCCCTCACTACCCCAGCATAAGATCTGCTGGGAGTAGTAGTGGAGGGAGCACTCGGCCCCTCTGCACACCTGGTTGGCACATTATCCATAACATTTGACCCGTTCACCACATTTTTATTAATCACGCTATTACCTATAACATTTCTAAAGATACTCTCATACATCATTTCTTTGGCCAGGTCAGGATCAACATTTTTCTTTTTTTCCATTGCTTTTGCCCCCCCTCCTCCACTTCCCACCTCCGCATCATTGGGTGCTTTTGTGGAGAGACCGCCAGCTGTTATAAGCGGTACCTCCACACTACCCTCCGCTTCATTAGTGTCCATGGCAACCAGGGGAGGGGAGACATTTAGTCTGACACTGCGTTGCGGCAGTGCCAGCATCGGGTTTTCCACATATCGGATGCCGCTCCCGGGCTGGTCTGCGGCGTCCAAATCACTCCACTTTCTCAGGGAGTGGCTTCCCAATGGCTCCTCGTTGTCAGCATCGCCTCTGTCCAGGGCGGTAGCTGACTTTCCGCCTACTTTGTCAGCCAACTCAGATGTTACAGAGCCGGCTGACATCCAGTCAGCTACATCACGGGGACGCACCGCTGACTTCTGGTCCGCCCCGTTCACCGGCCCTTGACTCACGCTACTGGCCGGCTTCAGGGGCTCGCCTTCTGTCAGCCTCGGGACCACTCCCCCTGACACGATGACACCAGTACCGCCCCCTTTGCAGAGAACGGCGTCCGGCGCCATTTTGCCCGGCCCCACGATTTTCTCCCCGCTTACCCGTTCCAACCCCACTGCAGAGGCTGGAACTGGGGGACTTGCGGGATCTGCACCCCGAACCGAGACATCCTCTGGCCCGGAGTGCAGGGTAGACCCCAATTTAAATACAAGTCTCACCTGGTGCCTCTTCTCCTTTTTTTTTTCCCTCATCCTCAGCTGGCAGCTCTGAGCCAAAGCAAAATCCCTCCATGGGTATTGGGGACTCCAGCTTCTGGATCTGCGTTAGTACACCCGGGGGACACTCGTCCTCGGAGCTGCTCTCAGATGATGAAGGCAGCCGCACATTGCTGGGCGACGCCATCCTCCTCACTCCTCCTCGCTGCCAGTCTCCCTCGGGACCTCCGAATCGCTATCCTCCTTCCGAGGGGACCCGGTGGAAACCGACACAGATGGTATTATCATTTTCTCCTCCTCTGCCACACATGTCTTCACGCTGGGGGACGACATCTCTCCAAAACGATCATCGTTCCGGAGCTTCTCCGAGAAGACGCCTCCCCCAGCGACAATCTCCTGGCGCCTTTCCTTCATCTCATCGATGTCCCGCAACAAAGGGCGCACTTGCAGCGAGTACCGGGCCCTCTTCGCCCCGGAGGACTTGGCCGCCCTGCTTCGGGCCATTGTCAGCTCCCCCCGGAGGAGCTGCAGGGACTTACCCAGGTCACGGTACTCCTGGACGTGGGCCGCCAGGCGGGAGCTAAACACCGTGACATCCTCTCCCGGCCTCAGCGATCCCCATCCCAGGGTGTCCCCGCAGCTCTGTTGTTCCGGCCCCGATGGTGCTGGGCCCTCTCCGCGGGAAACCGACGCCATCTCCGTTCCTCTCCTCGCGGCCCCTTTTGGAGCCTCAGCCTTTGGGGGAGCTGGGACAACATTGCTGCTGCCCCTAGATGTTTTCTTCTCCCCTGAAGCTGACTGCTTCTTGCCAGCCTGCTGGCTGGTCCCTCCACCCTCCTGCTCCTGAGGGTGAAGGACCGAGGCTCCATCCTAGGATGGAGCCCCCTTCAGGGCCCTCTCCAAGCCCAGGCACGATGTTACAAACCTGGGCTGCTGGTATAGGAGAGTCCCTGGTCTGGGCCTGGTAGCTGGATGCTGGAGCCTGGAAGCTGCAGCCTGGAAGCTGGGTGCTGGAGCCTTGAGCTGCAGCCTGGAAGCTGTCAGCTGGAGCCTGGAAGCTGGAGTCCCAGGAGCTGCTCCACAAGCGACCACACCCACACACTGCAGTCCTCAGTGGTGCTGGATTTTGCACACCTGTGGCAAAGGGACTGAACTCAATGATTAACCCCTTCTCAACGTATGACATATTCTTACGTCATAGCCGGGTAGGGAAGGTATGGAGCGGCTCCAAACACGGGTGTCGGCTGTGTTACAGCAGACACTTCACTGTAATGAACGGGATAACAGTCATTTAACCCCTTAGATGCCGCGGTCAACAGCCCTATCCGACGCAATCGCGGGGTGCCGATGGTTGGCATAGCAGCCTAGGGGCCTAATGAAGGCCCACAGGTCTGCCAACTTTGCACTCCTATAAAGCCCTACGGCAGGGCTTGAAAGGGGCCTGTCAAAATAACAATCGTTGGTTTAAGTCCCCTAGGGGGACTAATAAAATCAATAGCTCAATAGCGTGCACCGCATCTGAGTGGTATTGGAGAGAGGGAGTTCCCACTCATCCCACTGAATCACAGAGTGTCTGTGTCTCCGATGGCAGCCGGGGGCCTAATAAAGGCCCCCAGGTCTGCCTGTAGCGAATGCCTGCTAGATCATGCCTTTGGCATGACCTAGCAGATGCCGGTCTGTTATACACGGACAGGCATAATACACTGCAATACAGAAGTATTGCAGTGTATTATAAATGCGATCGGATAATCGCATAGTGAAATCCCCTAGTGGGACTAGTAAAAAAGTTTAATAAAAAATAAAAAGTGAAAAGTGAAAAAAAAAAAATGAAAAAAAAACTTTTCTCCCTTACAAACTGCTTTATTATTAACAAAATAAAGTAAAAAAGTTACACATATTTGGTATCGCCGCGTCCGTAACGACCACAACTATAAATTTATTACATCATTTAACTCGCACGGTGAACGTCGTAAAAAATAAAATAAAAAAACATACAAAAATTGCGTTTTCTTTGAATCCAGCCTTAAAAAAAATGTGATAAAAAGTGATCAAAAAGTCGAATCTACTCCAAAATGGGACTGATAAAAACTACAAGTCGTCCCGCAAAAAAAAAGCCCTCCTACAATTGCATCGACAAAAAAAACAAAAAACATTACGGCTCTTCAAATATGGAGACACAAAAACAAATAATTTTGATAAAAAAGTGTTTTCACTGTGTAAAAGTAGTAAAACATACAAAAACTATACAAATTTTCTATTGTTGCAATCGCAACAACCCACTGAATAAAGTTATTGTGTTATTTATACCACACGGTAAACGGCGTAAATTTAGTACGCAAAAAAGTGTGCCGAAATTGCTGTTTTATTTCTATTTTTACTTGTAAGAGTAGTAAAATATATATATATATATATATATATATATATATAGCACAAACAGAAGATCCAGCAGCACTGGGTTAGAGATGTGGATGCAGGCCCATGGGAGCAGACCAGGTTCCCAGTAATACAGCAATCCAAAAAATAGGCAGCACACCGTAGTTTAAAGTGAAAAAAGGGTACTTTATTGCCCCATGTGCGACGTTTCAGCTCCAAGCACTAGAGCCTTTCTCAAGCAAAGGCTCTTAGTGCTTGGAGCTGAAACGTCGCACATGGGGCAATAAAGTACCCTTTTTTTCACTTTAAACTACGGTGTGCTGCCTGTTTTTTGGATTGCTATATATATATATATATATATATATATATATATAAAAACAATATAAATTTGGTATCACCGTAATTGTATTGACCCGCAGAATAAATGTCCTTTTAATTGGACGGTGATCGCTGTAAAAACGAAACACAAATAACAATGGAAGAATCCCTGATTTTTTCATTTTACACCCCACAAAGTTTTTCCCCAGTACATTATATGGAACAATAAACGGTGCCATGAAAAACTACAACTATTCCAGGAAAAATCAAGCCCTCGTGGCTATATAGACGGAAAAATAAAAAAGTTATGGCTTTTGGAAGGTGGAGAAAAAAAAAAAGAAAATGGCTGCAGCAGGAAGGGATTGAGCTGTCCCAATATTTTTCTCCATATAGCGTATATATATGAAGGGAGCTCCCCCTAGTGGCGAATATATCATAAAATGAAGAGGAAAAAAATACTGAAACTATACGGGGTATTATCCCTATCAATATATGATATATTTAAGAGTATTTTAATTGTTTTACTTATGTATTTTGCAGGCCAGGTAGGGATCCTGTTGGTATAAATCTGAATCCCACCCACGCTGAATGTAAATAAGAACATGTCCATTCAGACGCCTCTCTATAGTCCAGGAAACATGGTAAGAATAGTCATAACTCCTTTCCTTCCTCTTACAGTATATATGACCGGCTCCTACAAGTCACTAGTGTAAGTAAAGCCAGAGCCCGGTAGCGCACAGACCACAAGAGAACCGATGGAAATAGCGCGCCAATTCTCCCAACAACCTACACGACTGAAGAGAGACGTATTAGCAGCTCCCTGACTGTGAGCACGTGACGTGGCCAGAGCGACGCGGCGCGCCGTGAGTGGGCGTGTCTACGGGTAGGCGGAGAGTAGGCCGCTGTCAAGCAGACATGGAGACTCGCTACAACCTGAAGAGCCCGGGTAACAGGGAGCGGGTGTTTGCGTCACTTTCAGCGTCTGTGTTGTGTTGTGTTGTGTTGTGTTGGACTGCTGCAGTGTGCTCTGCTTGTCTCTTCGCTCATTTATCACTGTACAGGCAGTGACCTATTTACTTTCGGTTGTTTATATGGGATTTGTGTTTATGTGGCATTGTGTTGTAGGTGCAGCAGTCATTCTAGCCATGTCACCAGCTGATGAGTGACATAACCGAGGCTGGCCTTCCTGTTGTCTGGCTGCATCATCCATTGTGCTCTTATTTTTCCTTGTTAACATTTTGAGGCATTGGGTTTTATGCATCTACAGCCGGGACTTACAGGGACTGACCTAAAACTTTAAGGGGTTCTTCAAAAAAGTGTCTATTGCCATAAAATGTAAAAGTTACTTTTCAATGTACCATTCACTCCTGTTCCCGTGCCGCTGGTCTACATAGTAACGTCACTGTGGCGGCTCATGATTGGCCACTCAGATCAAGTGATGTCATCAGTATGGATCACGCTCTAGTGTAAATGGGACCGGCACAAGATCTGGAGAGTGGGGTACAGGTGGGAATGATAATTTACAGGTTATTAGATTTACTTTTCACAGCATTTTAAATACTTGGAAAACTACTTTGTTCACGTCGCATATTCCGTCGTATCTACCTGGCCAAATAGTGCACCACTGGTTTCATGCATTATCCTGTTCTGTTCCTCTGACGGAAGAGAAAAATGTGAACCGTAGTGCAGATGTGAACAGAACCAAACGTATATTATGTAATTGTACTATTTGTGAAACGACACCAGTGAAGGTCGTCATCGCAGCTTGTGATGTGTGGGAAATGGCAACCGTTTTCTAGATAACAAAAATATTTGCAGTAGAATTTGTTCAGCTGTAGAATTCACTGGCTTAGGCTTCGTTCACAACTGCACTAAGTTTTTATGTTCTTCTGTCAAAAGAATGAAAAAATGCAAGTGCCGGAGCCATTTCATCGTGGCAATGGCGCCAGAAGGAACCCATTGACTTTAAGGCCCTGTTCACAAGGCGTGTATTGGACGCGGTTTACGCTTTGAAATAAGCGTATTTGAAAAAACATCACGTAAAAAAAAAGCGTTGCGTCAATTATTTGATACATAAAACGCGCCAAATGTCACTGATAGTCCTAATTACATGACAAAAAAAAGAACGTACAAAACGCGTAAAAAATATATGCAGAAAATCTGTCAAAAACTAGTGTATTTTAAAAAATGCTTTACGAAAACGCTAGCATATTTGACACGTTTACATGACGGATTTTTACATGACGGATTTTTTGAGCACCTTGTGAACCCGCCCTAATAGGTTCTGTTTTCGCGAGGGTGTCTGTCGTTTTGCCAGAAGAAACAGCGCAGTAGGCAGTGCAATTTCTTACAGGATTTTTCATTGGAACTGCAACTGTTTTTATGCAACATTTAAAATCATTTATTTTAAAAAAAATTTACTTTTTATCCTGTATACATAGAAGCTGTATCTTCAGGTCTGAGACGCGTCCGTCAGTACAGCTGAACTGACTGCTTTGCCTAGAGATAGTTATTAGCTGGATCCTGTGTTTAAGGCCGGATTCACACGTACGTGTGTCAGCAGCATATGATGCGTGGCTGTGTGATTTTTTCGCGCAGCCGCCATCATTATGACACTCTATTTTTATGTTTGTAAACCGAAAAGCACGTGGTGCTTTTCTGTTTTGACTACTGTAGCCCGCATCGCGTGCGGCACACGGAAGTGCTTCCGTGCGCGGTTTTCACACACCCATTGACTTCAATGGGTGTGTGATGCGCGAAAAACGGGCAAATACAGGACATGTCGTGAGTTTTACACAGCGGACATACGCTGAACAGCCCCATAGACTAACATAGGTCCGAGCGAGGCGCGTGAAAATCACTTGCGTAGCACGGACGTATTATACGTTCGTCTGAATAAGCCCTTAGAGACACGCAGAACCCGATCTCAGCTGAGCCGTCAGTTCAGATGAACTGATTGACGCAGCTTAGGCCGTGTTCACATCAGCGTTACCCTTCTGTTGAGGTGTTCCGTCTGAGTTTTCCTTCGGGTTAACGCCTCGACGGAAAGGCAAACAAAAACCGGAGACGTTGCTAACGGTTTCCGTTTTTCACCGTTGTGATGAAGTTCCATTGTTTTTGACAGAATCAATAGCGCAGTCGATGCAATGCTATGACCGGGGATTCAATATATAGACTGTGCCGATGGGGCCCCGCCCAGAGTGGAATCCCCGGCAATGCTAAGACCAGGGATTCCGCTCCTAGCGGTAACCCCTGACGTAATGGTCCATATATGGACAGTACTGTCGGGGCCCCGCCTGGAATGGAATCCCTGGCAATGCTATGACAGGGGATACCGCTCCTAGCAGTAACCCCTGACGTCACTGTCGATATACGGACGGTTCCGTCAGGGTCTACTCCTAGGTGGAATTCCCGGCCACAGCTACAGTGGCACTATCTACAGGGGGGGGGGGGGTGTCACTAAATTCCGCTCCGGCTTGCATCCACCGTCCTGCCGGGTGCTGCCTGAAGGTGGATGCGGCTGGACTTGGCGTTTATCCGGCCACAGTTCATTAAGATAGGATACGGCGCCGGACCTCCCTGAGAGCCAGCCCCAAAAATGCCGCAGGTAACTCTTTTGGATCTGGCTCCTGCACAGGTCCAGTGCCGTACAGCACCACAACTCATATCCCCAGTGCCAGAACAGAACAGAAGCTATGGAATCCGTTCTAGCATCAGAATCCTAAATCCTCATCAAATTCTGAACGTGTGAACAAGGCCTTTAAGCGCCCTTGCAAGAAATCATAGTTCCAAATGGTTTACCAACTTTCACAACTGTTTATGCCCACTCCTTGACTGAGCAGTGCCAGCCCATACAGCATTTATCTTGGCATTGCTAGTAGAAGTCACAGCATGGACACATTTACATACACTTCGCTTTAGTAAAATATTGGCAGATCATAATGTGTCTTCCAGCTGCTAGTTTCCGTTTAGACATGGTGAAACCATACTTTTGGTGTTTTTTTTTCGATCTCTGCAAATAGCTTGCCTTTTTTGCATGTCTTTCCTACCAGGGTTTTTTCTAAGTTCCTTTTTTATTTTTATGTTGAGCAAACATGCAGAAAACTGTCAATTATAAATGAACATTAGCATAAGGTTGAAATCACACAGGTTGTTTTCGTGGAAGTTTTTGATGCAGTTTCGGCCAAACACAGAAGTGGAAAGGAAAGAGGAGAGACATTTAGGGTATGTTCACACGCTGAGCCAAAAACATCTGAAAATACGGAGCTGTTTTCAAGGGAAAACAGCACCTGATTTTCAGATGTTTTTTGAGTAACTCACGTTTTTCGCGCCGTTTTTGGAGCTGTTTTCAATAGAGTCTATGAGAAAACGGCTCCACAAACGTCCCAAGAAGTGTCCTGCACTTCTTTTGACGAGGCTGTAATTTTACGCGTCGTCTTTTGACAGGCCGTCTGCACAGTACGTCGGCAAACCCATTCAAATGAATGGGCAGATGTTTGCCGACGTATTTTCAGGTGTAAATTGAGGCATATTACGCCTCGTTTACGCCTGAAAATAGGTTGTGTGAACCCTTTATGTTCATACAGGTCGGATTTGCTATGGAAAACGCCGCCTGAGATCCGACCCAGATACCACAGGGAATTTCGGCCAATAGTCCGCACCAAATAGTGTTTGATTTGGTGCACACTTTTGGCCAGATTTGCCACTGCAGTCCCCAGATGAGATTAAAAAATGAAGTCCATACTCCTCTTCCCCTGGTCTTCCATAGTGAGGTGTCACTACTCCCAGCTGGTCTCTGTGCTGCCGACTTCCTACTATTACTTTTTCCTCTGTTACCATTGCAGCCTGTGATGAGGGCCAGTTCACACTGAGTTTTTTGATGGGAAAACCGCGTCGGAAAACGCGCAAAAAAACGGCCAAAAGTGCCTCCCATTGGTTTTAATGGGAGGAGGAGCCGTTTTTTCTCTGCGAGCGGACATGCCCTATCTTCGGGCGTTTACGTCTCTAACCTCCCGTTGACATCAATGGGAGGCAGAGAAAGTGTATTTCGCTGTGTTTTTTGCCCACGGCGCTCAATGTCCGCGGGTGAAAAACGCAGCAAAAAACACGGCAAACGACGTGCAGGCAGATCAAAATTAATATTTATTAAAAATAATCCTAAAATCTTGTGGTTTTCACACTGGTCTCTGAGCCTCACAATACAATGCTGAGAAGTGATCTCTACAGAACAGGAAGTGTCAGTCATCTCATTATCATGACAGGCAGGATTGCAATGTTAGGTGTCACCTATATATAGATAACACAGGATCCATCACTAACAACAGGTGATGGACACTGCTCCCATCCTACACCTTCCTGCACAATGATCTCTGCACAGGTCACTGAGCATGCCTACAAAACCTTCCCATAGAAGTCAATGAACCTCACCAGCCTACAGGTTCCTATTGTCCTTGTGGCTTCTCACACTGGGCATATACACTGCAGATTTTCTGTAATGGATTTCATTTTGGAAAATCTGCAGCATACAGTAGCAGCAGCGTGGATGAGATGTGAACAAATCTTATCCACACACAGTGGAAAAAAAAAATCTGCCGAAAAACAGTCCATAAATTGCCCTGTGGTGCGTTTTTTTAGGCTGCAGCATGTCAATTTATGCTGCGGGATAGCTGCTCTTTTGTTTCGGGTTTTCCCTATTGAATTCAATGTGGAACCTAAACCTTCAACAAATAGCAGATGTTGCGATTTCTGCCTTTTTTTTTTTTTTCACCTGCGGTCTTTCGCAGTGGACTTTCCGTCAGAAAAACTGCACCACAATTTGGTACGGTTTTTCCGCCGGAATTCCCTTCTGGCTCCAGGGTGGATAAACTGTGTACCTTTACCCAGTGTATCCACCCATGTGTTATCATAGACTAGTGGTGCAGTCACACGCGGCAGATTTTGTTGCTTACATTTCTGTGACTGAAAATCCGTTGCATTCATCTGCATGGAATTTGCAGAAATCCATACACTTGCTGCAGAAACAACAGATAAATGGAACTGTTTTGTTTTGGGTTTTTTTTAGTTGCAGAAAATTTCGACAACAAATTCTGCTGAATTTGACTGCACCCTAAGCATATATCCACCGTGTTTTTCAGACTATAGGACACAGTTTTTAGCAAGAATAAGGGTATGTTCACACGAGGGCGTCCGTTACGGCTGAAATTACGGGGATGTTTCAGCCTGAAAACATCCCCGTAATTTCAGCCGTACCGGCATGTGCAGGCGCTTGAACGCCGCGTCAATTACGGCCGTAATTAGCGCTGCTATTCATTGGAGTCAACGAATAACGGCTCCAATTACGGCCAAAGAAGTGACAGGTCACTTCTTTGACGCGGGCGTCTATTTACGCGCCGTCATTTGACAGCGGCGCGTAAATATACGCCTCGTGTGAACAGACAAACGTCTGCCCATTGCTTTCAATGGGCAGATGTTTGTCAGCGCTATTGAGGCGCTATTTTCAGACGTAATTCGGGGCAAAAACGCCCGAATTACGTCCGTAAATAGGCCGTGTGAACATACCCTAAGTCTGTGCATCTTGTAGTCTGCAGTCAAGGGACCCGGCAGCACTCCTTACTTAACCCTTTCCTGACCCGGCACATCATGGAGCGGGGAGGGGGATGATGTTTGGAGCAGAGCGCGCTCACACACTGAGTCTGTTCCGTACACTGCAGGTGTCAGCTGCTCTAATGGCCAAGAACAGCAATGGCGCTGTTCCTGGCCGTTTAACTAGTTAAAAATGCAGCGGTCAATAACGACCGCAGCATTTATAGGGGTAATTATTTCTTATTTTCTGTTGTCTAAAACCTGGGTGCGTCTTAGGCCTGATTTACACGAGCGTGTGCGTTTTGCGCGCGCAAAAAACGCTGCGTTTTGCTCGCGCAAAAGGCATTTGACAGCTCCGTGTGTCATCCGTGTATGATGCGCGGCTGCGTGATTTTCGCGCAGCCGCCATCATAGAGATGAGGCTAGTCGACGCCCGTCACTGTCCAAGGTGCTGAAAGAGCTAACTGATCGGCAGTAACTCTTTCAGCACCCTCGACAGTGAATGCCGATCACAATATACAGCAACCTGTGAATAAAAAAAGACGTTCAAACTTACCATGAACTGCCTGCTTCCTCCAGTCCGGTCTCCCGGCCGTTGCCTTGGTGACGCGTCCCTCTCTTGTCATCCGGCCCCACCTCCCAGGATGACGCGGCAGTCCATGAGACCGCTGCAGCCTGTGATTGGCTGCAGCCTGTGCTTGGCCTGTGATTGGCTGCAGCTGTCACTTGGCCTGAATTGTGATCCCGGGAGGTCGGACTGGAGGAAGGAGCCGGGACTTATCGGTAAGTCCGAACTTCTGTTTTTTTTACACGTTCATGTATATTGTGATCGAAAGTCACTGTCCATGGTGCTGAAACAGTTTAAGTCTTTCAGCACAGTGGGCAGTGACTGTCTCCTGACGTCGCGTACCCGAACATTTTTTGCCGGGTTCGGTCAAAACGAGTTCGGCCGAACCCGGTGAAGTTCGGTGCGCTCATCTCTAATTTGACACTCCGTTTGGATGTTTGTAAACAGAAAAGCACGTGGTGCTTTTCTGTTTACATTCATCCTTTTGACAGCTCTTGCGTGATTTTCGCACATGCAACGCAGTAGCGTCCGTGTGGCATGCGTTGTTTTCACGCACCCATTGACTTCAATGGGTGCGTGTTGCGTGAAAAACGCACGATTATAGAACATGTCGTGAGTTTTACGCAACGCACTCACGCTGCGCAAAATTCACGCATCATCTAAACTGCCCCATAGAGTAATATAGGTGCGTACGACACGCGTGAAAAGCACGCGCGTCGCACGCGCGTATATTACGCTCGTGTAAATGAGGCCTTATAGTCAGGTGCGTCTTCTAGTCCGAAAAATACGGTGTTAACAGCAGTTCAGGCATGATGGCTGATCCCATAATCATGTACAGAAAATAGAATATAAAAAATAAAAATAGATTAGAAAAAAAGGATATGTATACGTATCAGGGTTTTTTGTTCTTTTTAACTCTATATTTATTGAATACGATTTTTTTTTTTACATTAAACAGGTTTTCTAGTCCCTAAATATTGATGGCCTATCATTGAAGTGAATCGGAGAAGGCTGTAATACCGTGAACCGCCGCTAAATGTTTGTCGGTGATTCACAGTACGAGCAGTAAACGGAATGAAAGGGGAAGCAGCGCTTGTACGAGCGAAGCGGTCCCTTTAAAACAGCTGATCGGCGGGGGTCCCAGCAGTCGGATTTTTAGCGACTGGAAATCCCCTTTAATACAAAAAGAGAAGTGCAAACCCATCGCCAAAAAGATCAAATCACTGTATCAGGTTATAATTAGTAAAAACAAATCTAGATGATGCATTCTCTTTACGAACCTATCGTGTACATTGGAAACTTTTTAGGTACCAGAGTGAATGAATGAACAGTCCTGGTCTGCGATATGGCTGTAGTATGGGCATTTTACTAACTATGCATATTTGCCTGTCATTTCACTATGCAGCTTTATTTTAAAATGAATTCCTAGCATTCTTTGTAAGTTAAACGTGAAATTGTGTGGGCATGCTCCTTAGCGTTTCTGCAGATTGTGAATTGTATTGAGTTCCGTACATTTGGGTTTTATTTCAGCTGTGAAGCGACTCATGAAGGAAGCGGCAGAACTGAAAGACGCCACAGATCACTATCATGCCCAGCCTCTAGAGGTATAAGATACCGTACATCTCAAATGTAATGGAGCAGAAGTGGTAAAATAAATCATTCACACTTGGCATGTCTTGAACATGTCTCCCTCACACGCTTGATGTAGCCTTTTTGCAAGCTGACAAATTTTTCTGAGAATTCAGTTTATAAAAGTCCTAGAATTCAAATGACTTCTTATATGCACCGTGACTAATGGCTTATTGCGAGCTATATATTATGGCTCCATATGGGATACATATTATGGCCCCGGTCCAAACTGGACCAAATCCATGTGCATGAAGGAAATTCTTTCAAATTTATATTTGGGAGAGATTTTCCTGCTTTCCCACGACAGTATCTGATCCCATTTCTGTCACTAAATACATGGCTCCCATGCAAAGCTGTAATACAGCTTCTGAATTGGGCCCAGTGCACACAACCGTGCCCGTAATCACGGTCCGTGATTACGGGCATGGCCAGCTGCGGACAGTCATTCATATTTGCAGACCGTGCTCCCATTATAAAGTATGGGAGCGCGGACGGAAAATAAAAAAAATAGGACATGTCCCATTTTTTACGGAAGGTTTCTACGGCACGGACACCTTCGCGTAAATGTATAAGGGAAGGTGTCTGTGGTCAATAGAAATGAATGGGTCTGTAATTATGGATGAAATCTACGGTTATGTGCATGGGGCCTTGGGGTGTGTTCAGACGGCCTCAAATATAGGGCTTCACAGCGCACACCTGAATATTTCGATATGGGGGAAAAAATGACAAGTGACCAGCAGTTGTCAAATAACTTTTTTTTTTCCCCATAGTCAAATTTTGAGGTAGTGATAACCTGCAATTTTACTGCATCGTGACCAAAGGACGCCTTGGAGCCCTTGCCTAATACGGCTCTGGGCAGTAACGGTATGTTATGTGCCAAGAACGGGATCGGATCATGTCAAGATTAAGCAGGAATACCCTTTCTAATGGTTTTGTTTGGGGAAAGGTTGACCTGATGTTATTTCCTCTTGTTCTCAGCAAATAATATACAGTGTGTACAGTTTGTGACGAGAATAGGATCTGATCCTGTAAGAACAAAGCAGGGATGTCTTCCCCCAAACAAAGCCATTAGGAATGGTTTCCCTGCTTTGCTCCGATGAGATCCGATCCGATTCTTGGCACAGAATGTCTGGCTCTCACAAGGAGGTGTATCATTTAAAAGCAGCTTTTAGACCTGTGCGGTTGTACGGTCTCCTTGTGATGCCATTGGGACTGTCAGGTGTCGTATATATGGAGATATTTTCCCCTAAATGCAATGTTTCTAGGGGAAAATATCTTTATACATACAACATCCGATAGAACATTCCACTATCATATATTTTTTTTCCTATTGAGGTTGGATCTGCAATGCACCTCTATGGGGACCCTATTACTGCTCCATACATAATGGAACCCAATTATGGCCGGGTGGATGGGTTCTTATACTGGGCACCACTGCTGAGTTTTGCGCCTGTTTACAAGCACAGACAGAAAAGTTTATTTTGTTTTATTATTTCATGAAACCGTGCCTTCAAATTTCTGACTGACCATTATATTAGAATGTTACTATAACTTTTCTATGTGCAGATAGTTTTTAGTATACATACTCCGGTTGTATGTGTCTTACAATCTTCATTGATGTTAACTACTATTATTATTTTTATTTATTTTATAGGACAATCTGTTTGAATGGCACTTTACAGTCAGGGGTCCACCAGATTCTGATTTTGATGGTGGCATTTACCACGGAAGAATTGTCCTTCCACCCGAATATCCCATGAAACCTCCAAGTATCATTTTGTTAACAGTAAGTCCGTTACCTTTCTGAATAAGTTTCTGATTTGGTTTGGATTATCTTTATATAACTATTATTATTTTAATATTTTCCATATGTTAGGCTAATGGTAGATTTGAAGTCGGAAAGAAAATCTGCTTAAGTATTTCTGGACATCATCCTGAAACATGGCAGCCATCTTGGAGCAGTAAGTTCTTGTTTGCCTTTTACTTCTATCACAATTGAAATTTTTTTTTCTTTTGAAACTTATGCCAAACCTCACTGTACAAGACTAAATATTTTGTACTTTTTCACTGATCTGTTTAAATGTCTCTCTCAATGTCCATCCACTGTCACTCTTTATGAAATAACATTTTAAGGTTATGAAATAGTTGCTCATAAATAAGATTTATACCACAGAATCCGTATTCATTTGTAAGCCGGTAATCTCTAAAAATATCCACAAGGCTTTATGATCTGAGAAGATAGCTGGAAACGGAGGTCGCAATAACGCCTGTACAGGTCCCAATAACACCTCTAATATAGTCTCATATTTATTCTTACGCATGAGACTGAATTCACCTGGAGGGCGGCACAGTACCAGAGGTAAAATTAGTACATATGGAGATGTTTTTCAGAACTTCTTCTTATGTATCTCTTTAAACGCTCGTATTGTGCCGCCAGTGCGGGAACGCCGGCCAGCTGGTCCTTCTCTGGTTCTGGTCGTCTCTCTCTATGCTCTTTCGTTCCTGCTGCTGGGAGGACTGAAGGGACGAGTGGAGCGGCAGAGTTGCAAAATGGTGTCTCAGCGGCCTTGGAGCATGGCTTCATCTGCCCCAAGCTGCCAGGAAGTACTGAATACCCTTTGGGAGGCGAGGGTGATGACAGGGACCCCTAACAGAGCACATGGGGAAGCTTATAAGGTACTGGAGAGCCCAGCACTGTAATGGGGATTGTGGCCAGTAGGGTGTACATGTCCTCAGTCTGAGATGCTCTCCAGTATGACAGAATGGAAACTGAGTGTGATCCCCGATGTGCTTCTAGTATGACCGGATATAAATGGCATCCTTGCTATGATAACATTTGTGGCCCCTACAATGTAGATGTGCACAGACTGTGGTCCATGAGTTATCCTCCAGTATGATAAGTGCTGTGGCCCTTGAGGTGTACTCTATATATGAGGAAAGTTAATGTGACCTCCCGCAGGAATAAGATTTGCGGCTCCTGACTGGAACTTGTAGTGTATGAGGGACTCGTCTCTCCAGGCTTGTGGTGAGAATTAAAGGCTATGTACACTTTAAAAATAGTTCATTTTTGAATATAAATGTCTATCAGTGTGTTTTGTACAACTTTCTAAATACTTTTTATTAAAAATTCTTTAATTTTTTTTTAGATACAGATGCTTTGTATCCTGTATACAGAGCATCTGTATTGTGCGCTGAGACCTGAATTTGTCAGCAGCACTTATAAACTTAGATGTGATCGGTAACCGCTCGATCCTGGGTGTCAGAGACACGTAGGACCCGCTGTCTTGGAACCCGTCAGTGCCGCTGACCTGACAGATTCAGGTCTCTGCGCAAGATACAGCTGCTCTGTATACAGTATACAAAGCAGCTGTATCTCAAAAAGTAAATATAATTTATAATAAAATGTATTTAGAAAGTTGCACCAAACGCATTGATACAGTGTTTGTTTTTTTAATAAAAATATTTCAAGGGTGTACATTGACTTTAAAGAGTTTTTTTCCAAAATAGACATTTATTGCCTATCCACAGAACAGGTGATAAATGTATGAGTGCTAGGGGCCCCATCACTGGGACTCCCACTGATCACTAGAACGGGATTCCCTACGCCCATTCCTCTTCACTGCTTTATTGCAGTGAGGAGGATTTTGAATGTAGCTCGGTCACCACGGCAGTGTGGAGAAATCCCTGCTGGTGAGTGGAGTTAGAGGAGAAGCGGAGTATACGCAGTGGCATTCTTCTGGCAAACAGAGAAGATACCACATATGCGTTGTTGGCTTATGACAGTCTGGGCTGTAGCATCATCATTCACTCTAAAAAACAGAGACTAAAAAGTGATTGTGGAACAGCAATTCATTATAAAGTACTTGTCAGAGTAGATGCCGATGCTGGAGCCCTGGCACAGCTCATTTCACAATTATCAACTCCATATAAATAGTTAATTTCACTTTCCTACTTATTCTCTGAATATAACACTACGTAGATTACAAAATGAGCTGCAATTAGGTATGTTATGGACAGGGTAGAAAGAAATTTACTGCAGCCGTACATACTGTGTCAGTAATTTCTTTGGAGAATGGAACGTATTGTGTGGACTTCGACTTCTCGGTTAAGAAGTGCAGCACTGAAATTATTTACTAGGAGTTAATTCTTGTAAAGTGTCATGTGGTGCAGCGCGGCTTCCCGCCTACAAGCCAGCTACAGGGTCAGAAGGTAGTAAAACTAATTTGAAGAATAGTGCTTTTTATTAATATTTAATAATATAATTGTACAGCTGTATTGTGTGAATGTTAGTATTTTTCATGGTAAAAGGTTTGTGGAATAACCCCTTTAAGCTATTCTATTTGCATCACACTCCACACTGCAGGTAAGGTTTGAGGCTAATGAGTCTAGTACTGTATATCTTAGGCCAGCAGTTCTCAACCTGCGATATGCGTACCCCATGGGGTACACCCTCACAGCCTCAGCAGGAACGCTCTGTGGCCTGATCACTGCTCTCCCTAGCGCCCAGCAATGTTTCAGTGCTGGATGCTAAGGGGACCCAAAGTGTTAATTGATGTGGAAGAAATATAGGAGGGTTCCTCCAGCTCACCTTTGCAGATATGCTGAGTCATTCAAGCACGGATCCCCGTGTCGGCACACGTGTAAGCACAGGAAGAAACAAAGAATTGGATCCAGCGAAGAGTCTGTTAGGTTCTGTTAAAATGTAGGAATCTTCTTAAACAGCAGCCATGACTAAGGACGCAGTCAGCGTCAGAAACGCGTAGGCACCGCTCCAATTGCTGTTTATCCCTCTATTGCATATTTGGGAATCTATTCACATTTCACTGCACATGTTTTATCCTTTGCCTTATTAAAACTTGGAAGAAGATTCCTACATTTTAACAGAACCTAACAGACTCTTCGCTGGATCAAATTCTTTGTTTCTTCCTGTTAATTGATGTGCTTACACTTCTTCTTTTTTTTTTTTTTTTAATTAGGTTTATAATACAAAACATACCCCAACCCCATTCCTGTAAACATAGTCCTAGTACAAAAGCATACAATTTTTTTAAGTGCAATGGTACATGACATAATCCACTAGTTATTTCCAATATCTTGTGCTTCATTCTCTACATATAATTAAAATAAAGTGCGTTTCAAATATACATACATTTGATATATATTCGGGAAGGACGTGGTGTCTGAAGCACAGTTAAGGACACCACGTGGTTTCCCAGGCACAGTTGATTGGACACCATATCCTCGCTCAATATCGCGCTCTTCTCCTCCTCACAGTGCGAAATGCATGTGAGGAGGCAGAGGAGGGTGTTTTGTTACTCCCTGTAGAAGCTGAATCCCTAATCCCCAGCCACAGCTTTGGCTGAAGCTGTGGCCGGGGATTCCGTTCCAGTGTATGGACAGTGACGTCAGGGACTTCTCCTGGAGTGGTCCCCTACTCCTGAAGCGGAATCGTCTGCGCTGTGGCCGGTGATTCCGCCCCAGGAGAAGTCCCTGACGTCACTGTCCATATACGGACAGTGACAGGGACACCTGAAGCTGAATCCCCGGCGCAGAGGCCGGTGATTCCGATCCCTGACTTCACTGTCCACATATGGACATTGAAATCGGACTTCTCCTGGAGCGGTCCCCCAGAGGAAGGTAGGGGGGGGGTGCCATCTATGGGGGGTGGCTATGTACAAGGGTGATGTGTAGCACTACCTACAGGGGGGTCTGTATAGCACTACCTACAGGGGGGTCTGTGTAGCACTACCTACAGTGGGGTCTGTGTAGCACTACCTACAGTGGGGTCTGTGTAGCACTACCTACAGGGGGGTCTGTGTGGCACTACCTACCAGGGGAGCTGTGTGGCACTACCTACAAGGGGAGCTGTGTGGCACTACCTACAAGGGGGGCTGTGTGGCATTACCTACAAGCGGGGCTGTGTGGCATTATCTACAGGGGGGCTGTGGCATTATCTACAGAGGGCAGTGTGTGGCATTATCTATAGGGGGCCTGTGGGGGGACGTTATCGGACTACACTCAGACCCTGTCGTGTGAATAGAGCCTTACGTAGGACTGCAGGTAACCTCTACCCCATCTGTACTCAGAGCTATCACTGTGTTATCTGTGGTGTTACATAGGACGGCAGGTAACCTCTACTCCGAGAGTTATCTGTGGTTATTCAGGAAAACCGCTACACAGCCACAAAAAATTCTTCAGTGTGAAAGGACAACTCCCCAATCATGGGTGGTGCACGCAGCAAAGAATCCCAGGTCCAAGGGAGACCATTAATATGCAATCGAAGAAAGAAACTGCAGCACTCAAGATAATCCAAAGAAGTGTATTTGATTTATTCACCAAGCATAAAAACACTTGCAACATTTCAACCCATGAATGGGTCTTTATCAAGCATGACAATGCTTGATAAGTAAAGCAGCTGGGCATAGCCGCGGGCAGGGGTCTGGTGGTGTTGGGAAGGGGTAGGGGGGCCCAAGCTGAGTTCTTGCACCAGCCAGGGCACATGAGCCTTTAGCTATACCCCTGCTGCTATTTGTTGTGGATTTTACCTCCCCATTGAATTCAATGGGGAAAACGCGCAACGAATAAGCAGCGTTTCCGCAAATACAATTGACTTGCTGCGGAATAAAATTCTGCACCGCAGGTCAATTTCTGAGTGTTTTTTCCGCTCAGCATTTACGCAGAGTCTAGTTGAGACTTGTTTTATCTCATCATCTTTGCTGCTACTGTATTATGCTGCAGGTTTTCCACAGCACAATACAGGTATTATAATACAGGTATACGCCGTATTTACGCAATGTGTGAACTGACTCTAACCCCCGCCCCATCGGTCCCAGGGAAAATTTTCTTGCATCGAACTGGTCCTCTGTGCAAAAAAGGTTGGGGATCACTGTTCTAAAGGAACAATTTCTGCCTCCCATCGTTCTTTACTCCTCATTGGGCAATTGGCCATCACCGGAACTAAAAGTGCTTTGTACAGTCTAGAAAGAACTCCTGCTGATGAACCTGTCGTTTCTATCATACTTCTATTGGCATTATATGCGATAACACAACCACTATCTCCTGTATAGTCTTCCCTATCAGAGGTGGGGATTACATAAGAGCCCTGAAGTTGTTCAAATGAGCGCAGTGTCCCATCACTGACAAGCTGTGCTACCCGTGTAAGACCAGCTCGCTTCCAGGTACCTAGTCCCTCAAGGTGATCTAAATTAGCTAACCATGGAGTGTCACATATGGGCGTATATTGAGTAGTCCCTTGTATAAGTTGAATGTCCCTCACCTTCCACCACACCTTATGTATTAAATTCACAGTAGGCAAACAATTCGCTGGCAAATTAAATTTACCCGTACTCAGCATTTTGTACAAGTTATCCTTTCCAAAAAGCCCTTGCAATATAATTCTCTATAGATCCAAATCTTACCTTTCTACACTCGTATGTGCTAAAGTTGACCTGCTAGAAAATATACCCACGGGTTAGGAAATGCCAAACCGAATAACGATTCTACAGGCATCATTGGTGCATGTAGAGGCTTTTTCATTCTTCCAAATCCGTTCCTGTGCATGAGGCTGAAAACAGAAAGGAGGGGCGCTGCCACACGATTCCTGATTCCTATGTAGAGGAGAGAAGTGGTAACTGTTGAGGCTGATCTATTACCACTTCTATTCTACAGCCAATGAAAAGGACTCTTTTACTCACAGCCTCTTACCACAATATGATTGCAGCATTTCTATTACACTGAGGACTTCAGCGTTAACATATAAGTACACACGTACAGAGGTCACACTAAATATTTTCCATTCTAAATAAATTGAGTTATTGTGAATGATGTACTCCTATTTGGCTAAAAATATTCCTTAAAAATTCTAAGAGGAGTATTTTTACCCTGCTGAAAAATATTTAGTGCGCCCAACATGTCAACTCTTAATGCCCATCCTCCTGCTGGGTATCAGTTAGGATGCATTGTAATGGGGGTCTGAAATTCTGTAAACAGGATGGACTGGTTTGGGGTCAGTTTACAGTGTATGTATGTGTATGTGTGTGTGTGTGCGTGTGTATATATATATATATATATATATATATATGTGAGTATATATTATATACAGGAGGGTCTGATTTGTGGTCTATATACAGGGTGCTTTGGTCTGGGATCTGCATACAGAGATCTTTGGCGTGGGGTCTATAAAAGGGGTTTCTGGCCTGGGGTCTGTATCTTTATTTCGGAGGTCTGGTGTGTGGTTCGTATTCATTTTGGGGTCTGCTTATGGGGTCATATGTACTATTTGGGAGTCAAATTCCATAGGTTGTCTGTGTGTCCTACTTCGGAACCGAAATCATGACACAGATGGACCCCATTCAATCATAATGCGATCCATCAGAGCTCCATTAGGGTTGTAAATCTGTATGTGAATCAGCGATTCTTCCCTGTTATCCTAGGATGTGTAGATATAGCCATTTTTACAGCATACCAACGTGACATGGGCTAATGACTGCACTAGGTCTGAACATATGTATACATCTGCGTATGTATTTATCTGAGCAGTACTGTGAAAGAAGTCAGATCATCCTTTCATTTATTTAATTTACAGTCCAAGCGGCCATTAAGTACAAGGTATTAATTCTTCAAGATCAGGAGACAAAAATAGACCATATATTTAACAGGAAATTACCCAGAAGTCTCAACATCCAAACATAATAGCTTTTTTAAATTATTTTTGTGACTTTTGACTAGAAATTTGCGTTCATTATTGACTTGCCCTCATTTGTTTTTTGCAAACTATCTGTACATTGAAATGTATTAGTACTATAAATTAGAATATTGTTATCTATAGTTTGGTTAGTATTCCTTATTCTGTTATTAACACAATTTATCTTGATGTTTTCAGTACGAACTGCATTGTTGGCTATCATTGGATTCATGCCTACAAAAGGAGAAGGTGCCATAGGTTCCTTGGATTATACACCTGAAGAAAGGAAAGCACTTGCCAAAAAGTAAGCTAATAATATCTTGGGTTTCTTCAGCGGGAGGCTGGCAAAACGGTCAATTGGCACACAGTAGTTAGTATTCACTTATTGAAAAAATTCTCTAAAAAAAATGTGCAGTCCTGTTGTGAGAACCTGTAATTTTTGTATGAAGAGTTGAAGAATCGTGTCTGAGTTTGTGACATGACTGTTGACCTGGGGATCATTCCATTCTTTGTACCTGCGTGTACCATTGACCATCATACCAGTATGTTAGTAATGCTGTGATATTGGTGCACCAAGATATTTTGATATGGCAATTTTCCATTGCTGTGTTTTGGTCCCACTCCTAACCCTTGGAAACCCTCTGCTTGATTTGATGTGATCAGGAGAAGGAATCCATATTCTTATTGGGATAAAATTTCCTTATATCGCTAAACTCTATTTTGCCAAAGAAGACCGTACAAGTCTTTCACTGACTACTACTATCTTCAACAAATCTGTGCCTTTAATTTTTACTTAATGGAGTGTGTCTGTTTTTATGTATTTGCATATGATTATACATTTGGTTTGTGGGTACACCGTGTATTCTTTATGAATATTTGAAGATATATGTTTATTAGGAGCGATTCACCCCACAGCAAACTTTTCATCCATGATCTTAACTCCTTCCCGCCGCAGCCATTTTTTATTTTCGTTTTTCACTTACCGCCTTCCAAGAGCCATAACTCTTTTATTTTTCGATCATTCGGGTGGTGTGGGGGCTTATTTTTTTCGGGAGGAGTTGTAGTTTCTATTGGTAGCATTTAAAGTACCATATAATGTACTGCGAAGCAGAAAAAAAAATTCTTTGCGGCCTGAAATTGGAAAAAAACAAGATTCCTCAGTTGTTTCTTGGGTTTCGTTTTTACGGCTTTCACCGTGCGGTAAAAACGACAACTTAACTTTATTCTGAGGCTCTATACTATTACGGTGATACCAAATTTATATAGGGTTTTTTATATTTGACTACTTTTAAAGAAGAAAAACTTTTTGTTAAAACATTTTTTTATTTGTCGCCACATTCTGTGAGCCATAATTTTTTAATCGATTTGAGAGGTGTAATGGCTCGTTTTTTGCGGGACAAGCTGTAGTTATCAGTATTATTTTTTGGTACATATAATTTTTTTTTTTGCATTTTTTTGGGGAGCAAAGTTGACCAAAAAAACAAAGATTTTGGTGTTAAAAATGTTTTCTTTTTTTAGGCCTTCACCGTGCGCATTAAATAATGCTATATTTTAATAGTTCAGACTTGTACGGACGCAGCGATAGCAATTTAGTTAACTTTTTTAATTTTTTTACATGACTTTAGAGGGAAAATGGGAAAAGGTTTTTTTTGAACTTTTGAATTTTTCACTTTTTTTTTCACTACTAAAAACTTTATTTCACCTTTTTTTTTTTTACACATTTCATTAGTCCCTCTTGGGGACTTGAAACAGCGATTTGTTTGGGTATGTTCACACACGGCTGAAAATATGGAGCTGTTTTCAAGGGAAAATAAAACATCCTCTGATTTTCAGCCGTTTTTTTTAATCAAACTCGTGTTTTTTGCAGCGTTTCTTACGGCCGTTTTTGGAGCTGTTTTTCTATGGGGTCAATGAAAAATGGCTCAAGAAGTGACATGCACTTCTTTTTACGGGGCGTCTTTTTACATGCCGTTATTTGAACATGAGGCGTAAAATAACGCCCCGTCGGCTTCCGTTTTTTTAGGCGTTTTTCGGGTTGTTTACGGCCCGAAAACAGCTGAAAATAGCTGAAAATACATCTTGTGAACATACCCTTAGATCGTATTGCATTATATTGTAATTTTTACAGGCATCTTAACAGAGGCAGAGCGAAGGCAGTCCTGGGGTCCTTCATTAGTCCCCTGGGCTGCCATGACAACCATCGTCACCGCCCCCCATCTAATTGCGGGGGGGGTGGCAATGTGCTGTCAGAGTGGGCCGCTCCGCTCTTTTCAACGCCTCAGATGCTCCAGTCGCGATTGACCGCAGCATTTGAGGGGTTAAACAGCCAGGAAAAGCACAATCGCTGTTATTAGCAGTTAGTCCCAGGTGTCGGCTGTAAAGAAAAAAAAAAAAAAAAGCCGACACCCGCAGCGTATGGAGTGCGCTCAGTGCCGGGCTCCTAGCATCATAGTGATGTACGATGCTAGGAGTCCCTGCCTCTGCGTGGAACTACTGTCCCGTACTGTAATCATGATTACAGTACGGGACAGTTGTCCTGCAGAGAGGCAGGGACTCCTAGCATCGTACATCACTATGATGCTAGGAGCCCGGCTCCCTGCACTGGGTTCGGTCCGGGTCTTCCGGCCGAAATACGTTCCGTACATTACGGACGTAACATGGTCGTGTGAACCCAGCCTTAGTGTTACAGATACCAGCAGGGAGAGGGAGGAGGTTGTATACAGCAGAGAATGCTGAATTAGAGTATAGGGGGTTTACATCTCACAATGCAGGAAACTTCCTGGTTAGCGGGCACTGCGATGCTCATTTGCTTACGGCGAGTGGTGGAATATTACTACTTTTTTCAAGTTCGACAAGGATCAACATTTGCTACATAGATATGTTTATACTGCTCTCCAGGGGCTTTAGCGGTTTGGGGGGCACACAAGTGCTGACCAGACTCTTTAAAAGGAGAAAGCAGTACAGGAAGGAAGCTGTACTGAGACATGAGAACTAGTGAAGGCAGCAGGATCCTAGACTAACAGAACTCACATACTGCATGTATACACGTCCACATGAGAAGGGTCTATGAATTCAGAAGCAGGTTGTAAACTGAATATCGGGTTTGAAAATAAATGAAGAATGCAGCCTGAAACATTTTTAACTCCACGTAACCACTGACATATGTATAAATAATTTTTTCCTTATCATAGTTGTCCATAGCTTTTAGGCATGTTGGTTTACTGAATTGCATTTGCAGTTGTTCGTAATATGTTCGGCTAAGGCAATATGAGGGGTATTTATTTTCCTATTGCCAACACACCTGTATGTTCAAGTGATTGTCAGTGGTATATTCCCACTCTGCAAATTCTATGATTTCATTGGTGGCGCTAACCTATGCAATAACAAGTTTCCCTGCTTACAAAATCATATCCGGTCAGCCCTTAGTCAAGACATTGTTTAATACCCATTTGAAATAGGGGGCAAATAGATTTAGATTTAAGTGAAGTTGAGCTTATTCTTCATTATTGTATCTTTATTCAGGTCTCCAGACTACTTCTGTGAAACATGTGGAATAAGTATGAAATCTGCTTTGCTACCACTAAACTCAGAATCTGCCCGAGATGACAAAGAAGACCGAGAGCTTGCTAGACAAATCAGTTTTACGGTATATACAAATTATATTTCTTTTGAATTTGTCTTGTGTATACCACATGTTTTTTTCTGTTGGTTGGATTGTGTGAGTAGGTGCAGAATCCATATGTGAAGATTTCATCTGCCGGTGTGATATTTCATTTCATCCCTGTAGTAGTTTTACAAAAGTAAAGAACTAGTAATTCTATTGTCATGTGGTCTAACCTCTAAAAAATTTCTTGAAGCTTTATGGCAATGTAAAAGGCTATTCATAACTTAGATGTGATCGATAACGGCTCCTGCGTGTCTCTCACCGAAGCCGTCCGTCCCGCTGACCTGACGGATTCGAGTTTCAGCGCAAGATACAGCTTAGCTCTATGTAGCTAGGATTTTGAATTTACTTCTTTTTTTTATTTTTTTGTTTTTAAGATTTTGCTTTTTTGTATCCTGCCGTCAAAGCGGATTCCGTCTGGTCAGCTGCAGCAAATTAGCAAATATTGAACTGTTATTTTTTTGCACCAACACTTTCAGTATTAGGCTAAGGACTTAGGTTAACCTAACTTCATATTTACATAGTAATTTTTAATCCAGCACACCAATATAACATTATTATTTTTTACCATCAGGCTCAAGTAAACGCTCCTGGAAATTCTCAAACAGAAGAAAATAATCATCTACAAAAATCACCTGAACCAGACGAAACAATTTCTACAACTCCTCAGGTTTTTTTTGTGTTTTTACTTTTATGAAGAGATTTTAAGATGTTTAAGGTCATCTTATGTGTGTGTGTGTGTGTGTGTGTGTGTGTGTGTGTGTGTGTGTGTGTGTGTGTGACATCACACTGACAGTTGGGATACATTACACTACTAGGTAGTGTAATGTATTCTAGTAGCGATCAGAGCTGCAGGTCAAAAAAAAGTGTAAAAATAAGGTGTTTTTTTATAGGAAAAAAATGAAACCGTTAAAAAAAGTACACATATTTGGTATCACCGTGTTCGTAACGACCCAAACTATGTTATTTTTCCTGCACGGTGAACACCGCAAAAAAACAAAAAACAAATACTATGCCAGCATCACTATTTTTTTGGTCACCACCCCTCCCAAGATATAGAATAAAAAGTGAACAAAATGTTGCATGTACCCCAAAATAGTAACAATAAAAACTACAACCTGTCCCGCAAAAAACAAGCCCTTACACCGCTTTCTTTACTGAAAAATAAAAAAGTTATGGCTAAGAATATGGTGACACAAAAAATAAATAATTTTATAAAAATGTGATTTTATTGCGCAAACGCTGCAAAAAAAACAACAAAAACTATATACATATGGTATTGCCGTAATCGTACCAACTCGCAGAATAAAGTAAGACGTGATTTATTGCGCATGGTGAAGGCCGTAAAAGTATTTAAAACGACAAAATCACTGTTTTTTGGTCTATTTTTCCTGTAGAAGTTGTATCGGGAAAAAATAAACATTTTTTTTTATTGTTTTCAAAACCTAATCAAAAGTTGCTTAAAATCACATAATACATTGTTTTTTTTTTTTGTTTTTTTTTAAATAGTTCACCAGTGTACATAGCCTTTAAGAGGTTTTGGCATCTAGAAAATGGTAACTTAACTGTATACTAAACACATATACTCTATACCCTACAATTATGCTATCACTCAAAAGTTTTAGAACACCTGAATTTCTCCAGTTTTTATTGATATTTACATAGTTTGATGTCTCAAATGTGCTTTGAAATGAAAGCATAGAAGAAATAAGCAAGTTAAGCTGAATAAAAATAATGGATTAATTTTGTTTCAACAAATGAAATCTCGATTTTTGACTTCGCAGTAGCCACCTCTAGCTGATATAACCGCTTTACACAATCGAGGAATTCTTTCTACCATTGCATTCAGATCGTGTTCAGAAATGTCTTCCCAACATTGCAGAAGTTCCCACAGATGTGCTGCACTTGTAGGTGACTTTACTTTCACCCTTCTGTCCAGTTCATCCCAAACAAACTCAATGGGGTTAAGTCTGGAGACTGTGCAGACTTTTCCATTCTTTGAAGCCTACTGGCTTCTTCTTGTCTTCTTACGTAGTTCTGATATAACATAGAAGTATGTTCTGGATCATTGCCTTGCTGTAATATGAACCCCTGACCAAGTAGGGGTACACCACAGGGTATTGCATGGCGCATCAAAATGCTGTGGTAGCCATTTTTGTCAAGTGTGCCAGTAACCCTGTGCAAGTCGCCAAATCTGGATCCATCAAAAGAGCCCCAGACCATCACGCTTCCTCCTCCATGTTTGACAGCTGTCGCATCCTTTCATGTACGCGACGATGTACAAAAACCCTGCGTGATGTACCAAAGATGTCAAATTTTGATTAATCAGTCCATAAGACCTTCTTCCACTCTTCAGTAGTCCCCGGAGGTGCTGCTTGGCCCAGGCAAGACTTTTTTTTTATTTTTTATTTTGCAATCTTAGCAGTGGCTTATACTCGACCTGTCAAACCTGTAGATAGAAATGAAAGTTTATTTTTTTTGTTGCATTTAGCTGGGCTTGAAGATTTTGTGCTGTTAACAGAGTTTTACACTGGGCGATTATCGTGCAGACGAGCGTTCATATAACGCTCGTTGCCGATAATTGCTCTGTGTAAAAACGGCAGTGATCATCTGCTGATCGTATCATTTTAAAAAGTAAAAGATTATCGTTGTCGGCAGCACATCTCCCTGTTATAATTCATGGGGACAAGCGATCGGAGTAACAACTGCTCGTCCCCATCCATAGCTCCGTGTGACACGAGCTAGCGAGCGCTGATCAACGATGTCTTATTTATCGGCCGGTGTAAAAGGGCCTTTAGGCGCCGATCACGCAAACTGTTGACTCTCAAAAACTTGTCATCTAATTTTGTTGTGGCCTTTGGTCTGCCAGACCTCTTCCTGTCAGAGTTTCCACCAGTTTCCAAGTGCCTTTTGATGGTATAGGAAACTGTACTTACTGCCACCTTGGCTTTCCTGTCAATTTCTCTGTAGGACAGACCTACACTTCTAAGGGTATGTGCACACGCACTAATTACGTCCGTAATTGACGGACGTAATTCGGCCGGAAGACCCGGACCGAACACACTGCAGGGGGCCGGGCTCCTAGCATCATAGTTATGTACGATGCTAGGAGTCCCTGCCTCTCTGCAGGACGACTGTCCCGTACTGAAAACATGATTACAGTACGGGACAGTTGTCCTGCAGCGAGGCAGGGACTCCTAGCATCGTACATAAGTATGATGCTAGGAGCCCGGCTACCTGCACTGTGTTCGGTCCGGTACTTGCGGCCGAATTACGTCCGTCAATTACGGACGTAATTAGTGTGTGTGCACATACCCTAAGGGTTATAATGGTCTGTTTGTTTTTCTTTTGTTAATTGCCTTTTTCTTGCCGTTTATGATATCCATGTGCTCTGTCCTGTCCAAATCCTGCCCTACAGGGTGTTGTAATGCGGTCTGTTCCAGCACTGATTATATAGAATTGGAGGGTTGGAAAGAAATCTCCAAAAATTGAGACACCTGTAGAAATAGTTTGCATCCAATTTAAAACCACAATTTGCTTTCTGTGCTGCAGAGCAGCGGTCCTTGATGTCTTCCCTGAAAAAAGCCCTTTGGTTAAAATCAGAAATTCAGACTGTTGCGTTTTGAGGTTCAAAATTAATATTATTTTTATGTATTTGGAACCTTTGAACCGTTTCACGTTATGTGCTGTACTAGAACTGTGTTAATGTAAAAAATAACTGGAAAAATTGAGGTGTTCTAAAACTTTTGACCAGTGGTGTACATATGTGTGTCACTGACTTATATGGCTGCACATTTCCTTACAGGGGTAATTTAGTGTTTCGTGACATTGCTAATTCCTCCATTTAGCTGAGAAGTGGATACAATTGCTTTGCTCTGTGAGCTAAACTAATGGACTCCAGACTGATACGGATGGGTGTCATAGAAGTCTATGGGCGCTTCTGTTATTACGGACAGCTACGAATGTGCATCCGAGATTTTATATATATATATATATATATATATATATATATATATATATATATATACATACATACATAATCCTGGATGGACCTGTCTGGTCAGTTAACAATTAATTTGCAAATTGTATGGGGACATTAACATAATACTGTGCATCCTGCATATACATGCAATTCCACATGTTTATGAGCGTATAAAATGACATCGTGCAGTCAGTGTTTTACTGGGCTTTCTCTTTGTTAATTCAGTAAAGGCTTTATTCTACTTTCTTTTTTTTTTTTCTTTTTTGCAAAAAAATCTATTTTTTTGATTAGAAAAGAGAACAATAGTCATCCATCGATAGCATAAAAGACTAATAATATACGGCACGCAGGCCAAAGTAGTGGATGTACAAAATGCCAAATAGAGGAAGAACACTGAACAAACAACGAACTAATTACATTGCACCCATTTAGTAAGAATAGGGTAGAGTTGAAAAAGTAGTAGAAGATCTTATGAAACTGTCCTAAGTAACACCCATTGTAGCAGAGTGGGTGATTATAGATTTGAATCTACATTTTTAATAACCGATTTACAAGAAGAAATAGAAAATAAAATCAAACACTGTAGGGAAAATATTTTTTAACAAATATGTTATTAACAAAAAAAATATTTCTGTCACAATTTTTTTTCGGAAATCTGAAATTTGTTAAGCCTCCTGTTTATATAATACTGCTTTTATAATTGAAAGTATTAATTTGGCATTTGCCTAATTCTCCTAGGCTGTGGTACTTATATAACACATCCATTATGGGAGTGCATAGAGTCTGCTTCTGAGCCAAGGCAGCTGCCACTCGACTTTTATAAATGCAATCTAAATTCAGTGACAAATTGTGCTCAAATCCTAGATAAGCTGCACTTTATTTATTTATTTGTTTATTTTAGCGGTGGTGGGCCCGGGGATTGCTATAGACAAAAACACGTCTGATAACGTCAGACCATCTGTTGCAGCAAGCTTTGCGGTTTACAGGCTTGGTAAAACGGGGAATACCATTCAACTACGACTTCACTCAATAACCAGGGCAGAGATTAAATGCTCTGACCTTTTCTCCTAAACCTTTTATAGCTTTATATAGTACTCAGAAACGTACACAAAGAAGGAGCACATTTTCTGCGTGACGTAGCGGATGACCAGCTCTTTTCTCAGCTGGCTACATCTATAAAAGTGTGTTGCAGCTTTACCAGTACAGTCTTCTTTATGGCAAACTAACTAGACAAAGTGCATAAAGTAAAATCAATGAACAGACACCGCATGCATATTTCAGATCCCGTTAAAAAGAGAATACGCTTCGGTACACCAGTGTGTTTCAGCGATATCTGCTTTAACCCCTTAATGACCAGCCTATTTTAGACCTTAAAGAGGCTCTGTCACCAGATTTTGCAACCCCTATCTGCTATTGCAGCAGATAGGCGCTGCAATGTAGATTACAGTAACGTTTTATTTTTAAAAACGAGCATTTTTGGCCAAGTTATGACCATTTTTGTATTTATGCAAATGAGGCTTGCAAAAGTCCAAGTGGGCGTGTATTATGTGTTACATCTGGGCGTGTTTACTTCTTTTACTAGCTGGGCGTTCTGACGAGAAGTATCATCCACTTCTCTTCAGAACGGCCAGCTTCTGGCAGTGCAGACACACAGCGTGTTCTCGAGAGATCACGCTGTGTCATCACTCGCAGGTCCTGCATCGTGTCGGACGAGCGAGGACACATCGGCACCAGAGGCTACAGTTGATTCTGCAGCAGCATCGGCGTTTGCAGGTAAGTCGATGTAGCTACTTACCTGCAAACGCTGATGCTGCTGCAGAATCAAATGTAGCCTCTGGTGCCGATGTGTCCTCGATCGTCCGACACGATGCAGGACCTGGGGCAGGAAGTGAGTGACGTCACAGCGTGATCTCTCGAGAACACGCTCTATGTCTGCACTGCCAGAAGCTGTGCGTTCTGAAGAGAAGTGGATGATACTTCTCGTCAGAACGCTCAGCTAGTAAAAGTAGTAAAAACGCCCCGATGTACGCACATAATACACGCCCACTTGGACTTTTACTTTAAACACACCCACTTGGACTTTTGCAAGCCTCATTTGCATAAATACAAAAATGGTCATAACTTGGCCAAAAATGCTCGTTTTTAAAAAATAAAAACGTTACTGTAATCTACATTGCAGCGCCGATCTGCTGCAATAGCAGATAGGGGTTGCAAAATCTGGTGACAGAGCCTCTTTTAATGACCAAGCCATTTTTTACGTTTTTCCATCGTCGCATTCCAAGAGCTATAACTCTTTCTTTTTTGCGTCGACATAGCTGTATAAGGTCTTGTTTTTTGCGGGACAAGTTGTATTTTTTAATAGCACCATTTTGAGGTACATATTATTTGTTGATTAACTTTTATGAACTTTTTTTTGGGGGGGAATAGAAAAAAACCTGAAATTTCGACACTCTTTTTTTTTGTGTCCTAAATCTACGCCGTTTACCGTGTGATATAAATAACACTAACTCTATTCAGCGGGTTGTTACGATTGCAACGATACCAAATTTGTATAGTTTTTGTATGTTTTACTACCTTTACACAGTAAAAACGCTTTTTTTTTCAAAATTATTTGTTTTTGTGTCTCCATGTTTGAAGAGCCGTAACGTTTTTATTGTTCCGCCGATGCAGTTGTATGAGGGCTTTTTTTTTGCGGGAAGACTTGTCGTTTTTATTGGTACCATTTTGGAGTAGATGCGACTTTTTGATCACTTTTTATAACATTTTTTTAAAGTCAGGATTCGCAGAAAACAGCAATTTTTCCATAGTTTTTTATTAAATTTTTTACGGCGTTCACCGTGCGGGTTAAATAATGTAATAGATTTATAGTCGGGGTCGTTACGGATGCGGCGATACCAAATATGCGTAACTTTTTAAATTTATTTTGGTTTTTTAATAGTAAAGGAGTTTGTAAGAGGAAAAAGTGGGTTTTTAATTTTTTTTCACATTTTTTTTTTAAATTACCTTTATTAAACTTTTTTTTAACTTTTTTACTAGTCCCACTAGGGGACTATAATATGCGATTCTGCAATCTGTATTATAATACACGGCAATACTTCTGTATTGCAGTGTATTACTGCCTGTCCGTTTAAAACGGGCAGGCATCTGCTAGGTCATGCCAGAGGCATGATCTAGCAGGCATTCATGACAGGCAGACCTGGGGGCCTTTATTAGGCCCCCGGCTGCCATAGAAGACACAGACACTCGGCGATCTTATCGCCGGGTGTCGGTGGGAGAGAGAGGGAGCTCCGTCCCTCTCTCCAAAACCACTCCGATGCGGTGCTCGCTATTGCGCACCGCATCTGAGGGGTTAAACCTGTGAGATCGATACTTATATCGATCTCACACGGCAGAGCAGGGACGCTCCCAGCCCTCAGCTGCCTCTGGCAGCTGAGAGCAGGGAGATTTGACGGCTCCCTGCTCTGTTTACTCATCCTGATGCAGTGCCGTAAAAAGGCACATGCATCAGAATAAAGCCCGTTAGTGGCCGACGTTAAAAGGCGTATTGGCGGTCACTAACGGGTTAATACAGATGTTTGATTTACCCTGGAGGTGAAGTTGAGAATACTTTAATCCTTCATTCAGTAATAGAGTAACTTACTAATGGACAGGAGTTGCTGTCACAAAATAACCCCTTAAGGACCCAGACCTTGCATGTTTTGTTTTATTCTTTATATTCGCAGGGATTAGTTGTATTTATTAATGGCACCATTTTGGGGTACATATAATATATTGTATAACTTTGAGTGTATTAACCCCTTTAGGACACAGCCTGTTTTGGACTTGTGGACACAGATGATTTTTTTTCAAATCTGACATGTCACTTTATGTGGTAATAACTCTGGAATGCTTTCACCTATCCAAGCGATTCTGAGATTGTTTTCTCGTGACATATTGTACTTTATGTTAGTGAAAAAATTTGGTCGATAAATTCAATATTTATTTGTGAAAAACTTCAAATTTTAGCAAAAATGTGCAAAAATTAGCATTTTTCTAAATTTAAATGTGTTTGCTTGTAAAACAGATAGTAATACCACACAAAATAGTTACTAGTTAACATCCCCCATATGCCTACTTTATGTTTGCATAATTTTTTTCACGTACTTTTATTTTTCTAGGACGTTACAAGGCTTAGAACTTTAGCAGCAATTTCTCATATTTTCAAGAAAATTTCAATAGGCCGTTTTTTCAGGGACCAGTTCAGTTATGAAGTGGCTTTGAGTGCCTTCTATATTAGAAAGTCCCCATAAATCACCCCATTTTGAAAACTGCACCCCTCAAGGTATTCAAAACCACATTCAGAAAGTATTTTCACCCTTTAGGCGTTTCACAGGAATTAAGGCAAAGTAGAGGTGAAATGTACAAATTTAATTTTTTTTTTTTGCCGAAATTCATTTGTAATAAAAAAAAAATCTGTAACACAGGTTTTACCAGAGAAACGCAACTCAATATTTATTGCCCAGATTCTGCAGATTTTAGAAATATCCAACATGTGGCCCTAGTGTCCTAATGGACTGAAACACCGGCCCCAGAAGCAAAGGAGCACCTCGTGGATTTTGGGGCCTCCTTTTTTTAGGAATATATTTTAGGCACCATGTCAGGTTTGAAGAGGTCTTGTCATACCTAAACAGTCGAAACTCCCAAAAAGTGACCCCATTTTGGAAACTGCACCCCTCAAGGCATTTTTCTATGGGTATAGTTAGCATTTTGACCCCACAGTTTTTTTGCAGAATTTAGTGGAATTAGTCTGAAGATGAAAGTCACCTACTTTTCTGTGGAAACATAGAATTTTTTCATTTTTACAAGGAATAAAGGAGAAAAAGCACCCCAACATTTGTTAAGCAATTTCTCCCGATTATGGCAATACCCAATATGTGGTCATAAACTGAAGTTTGGAACACAGCAAGGCTCAGGAGGGAAGGAGCGCCTTTTGGAGCACGGATTTTGCTGGATTGGTTTTCAGTGCCATGTCGGGTTTTTCAACGCCCCGGAGGGACCAAAACAGTGGAAACCCCCCAAAAAATGACCCTATTTTGGAATCTACACCCCTCAAGGAATTTTTCTAGGGGTATAGTGAGCATTTTGACCCCACAGGATCTTTTTTAGAGCTAAGGTGACCAAAAAACAGCGATTTTGGCGCTTTAAATTCTTTATTTCTTACAGCGTTCACCGTGCGCAATAAATTACGTTTTACTTTATTCTGCCGGTCGGTACGATTACGCCGATACCATATGTGTATAGTTTTTGTTTAAAGTTTTGCAGCGTTTCGACTATAAAATTAAGTTTCTATAAAATTATTTATTTTCTGAGACATGCTATTCTGAGCCGTAACTTTTTTTATTTTTTCGTCAAAAAAGCTGTGGGAGGTCTTGTTTTTTGCGGGACAGGTTGTAGTTTTTATTGGTACCATTTTGGGGTAAATGCGACTTTTTGATCACTTTTTATTTTATATCTTGGGAGGGGTGGTGACCAAAAAATAGCGATGCTGACCGTTTTCCGTTTATTTTGTTTGCGGGGTTCACCGTGCGGAAAAAATTAACATTATAGTTTCATAGTTTGGGTCGTTACGAACACGGTGATACCAAATATGTGCACTTTTTTTTTTTAACGTTTTCATTTTTTCCCTATAATAAATGACTTATTATAGGAAAACAAAACCTTTTTATTTTTACACTTTTATAAAACATTTTTATTAACTTTTTTTTTTACTTTTTACACTTTATTTTTTGACCTGCAGCTTTGATCGCTGCTAGAATACATTACACTACCTAGCTAGTGTAAAGTATTCCAACTGTCAGTGTGACGTCACAGTCATTCTGACAGTTAGTCTACGAGGGCCAGTCCTCATAGGCTTCCATACATGGCAGACCCGGAGGCCGTTGCCTGGCCTCCGCATGCCATCACAAGCATCAGCAGCCCCCACGATTGCATGGGGGCTGCTGATGTGCTACAAACCCCCTACATGCGGAGATCGCAATCGAGCCCCGCATGTAACGGGTTAATTGCCGAAATCAGCGGCGATGAGCCGCAGATCGGCAACACTGGAGTGTCAGCTGTCGGGGACACCTGATCTCCAAGTTCCCGATGCACACCTTGTCGCCGACAGTGTGCATCGGAAACGACACAGTGACTTCCTGTCACTCTGACAGGAAGCCCATCAGGACCAGCCGAAGGTTGGTCCTGATGGGCTTCCGTCCATGGCAGACACGGAAGCCATTGTTTTGCTTCCGTTTGCCATACTAACTATCAGCAAACCCCGCGTTTTCGGACCGGGGTCTGCCGATATGCTAGAAACCCCTAAAATTCGGCGATTGCAACCGATCGCCGAATTTAAGGGGTTAATTCGCCGAAATCAGCGGCAAAGGACCGCTGGCTGGCAAGAGTGGAGTGTCAGCTGTCGGCGACAGCTGACTTCCCGGTACACACTGTCGCCGACAGTGTACACCGGGAAAAACTCAGTAACTGTACGTCGTCGTGCGGGAAGTAACCTCCCGCGACGACGTACAGTTACTTACTCGTGCGGATAGGGGTTAAAAAACATCAATTCCACCATTGCGGTATTTATTTATTTTTTTCTTTAAATAGTTTTTGTTTTGCCGCATTCCAGGACCTATAACATATTTATTTTTCTGTCAATGTTGCTGTGTGAGGGCTATTTTTTTTTTTTGGCAGGATCACTTGTCTTCATGGGTAAAATTTGGGGTACGTACAACTTTTTGATCACTTTTTTTTTTTTTTGGGGGAGGTAGGATGAAACAAAAAACAGCAATTCTGCCATTTTTTCAGGTTTCACGTTTTGATGGATAAGTAATGTTGATACTTTGAAATTGCAGGTTGTTACGAACGTGGCAATACCAAAAAAAAATGTTTTCATTTTATTCGGGAAAGGGTGTTTTTTCCTTCCAAAAACTTTTATTGTTTTTTTTTTTTCATTGGCAGGGCCTAATAGGAGTACAATAATGGCAGATGGGGGTGGGGGAGTTAGCTGCCTTGGAGACCCATCGGCAATCTGCGATCGCGGCACTGCGGTGCCGATGAGATGACAAAGGGTTACACGGCATCTAAGGGTTTAAACCGCCGGGATTGGAGCAAGATGAGATCCCAGCCATTTCATCAGAATGTCGGCTCTATGTTACAGTTGACGCCCACTGTTGATGACACGGGCTCAGTTCCTGAGCCTGTACAGTACATTTAGTGCTCTGCGCTACAACTTGACTGCCAGCGCCATAAATGTACAGTGCAGACTGGGAAAGTGTTAATGATTTAATGCTTTATTTCTAAACATTGTTTCTTTTTTAAATCCCCCACGGAGGCCACAAAACTGCTGACCGGGTAATATAGGGGAGGGGAAGGGCATTTTTTTTTCTCTGAGATTTAGATTGATTCCCCCGGCGCGACAGTTGAAAGTGCCACTCCCTGCTCTGAGTTAAGGCTCTAGCGGCTAATCAGGAGACTACTAGAGCCGTCACTCAGAGCAGAGGGGCAGAGCTTTCAGCGTGCAGTGCAGGAGCACTTGCACATCAAGTCCCGCCTCCGTGGCACTTGCAATCAGCGTGCCGGGGTAATTAAACATAGATTTCTCGGTCAACAACTTGCATGACCGAGGAAAAAAGATAGGATTAAAATGACCTCTATCTATATCAGGCTTCAAAACAGGTTTCCTTTAAGTGAACGCTTTAATATGTTTTATGCTGTGGCATGTATCTAGTTCTAGGTTTTATTTGAAATATACTTTTTTGGGGGGCAATAAGTGTATTCTCCCCTTTTTTTTATTTATTTTTTTTAAATTATGTTACAGCTGTAATAAAAACGACATTATATAAATTGTATAGTCACTGGTAAAGACCCTATTCACATCACATTTTTTGTGGTAAGTTTAACATCTACAGCGGAAAATGCTCCTGATGTATACGTTGATACTTGGGATGGATGCCATAGAGTGACATCCGTCCACCATACGCTACTATCGCATCCGCTTAACGGATAGGTTATGAGCTTTTTGTCACAGACACCTGTCACCGATAGGCTATTATAGCATCTATTTACCGGAAAAGTAGTATAAAGCTAGTCACCCTTAGACCCCCATGTTAAAAAAAAAAATCATATACCATGCTGGATTTTCTTGTATGAAATAGCGTGGTCCATTCCATTTTTTGTTTCTTGCAGTATACTGTCATATACCAACCAGACCATGACCAAAAGGGCAATCTTTTGGCCTCTGTTGGGCTAATGAAAGCCTATGGACACGTTTAGAGTGTATGTCAGGAGCTTTCCTGGTGTATACGTTAAACGTGGTGTGAACTTAACGTAAGTTATATACTCTTTATGCTTCTTGTTTTTTGAGTTCTCTACTCCCATCTACAGGATGAGGCTGAGGATGGACATCCCACCTCTGGTGAAGAGGCTGCACAGTCCGCACCTATTGTGAACACCTCAAGGAGCCCTAGACAGAGACGGGCACATCAGAGAAGGAACCCAGCTTCACCAGGTCTCATTGAAGTTCAACAACATGCTGTCAATGGAAGTAACACTGGTTCAGCAATTCTCATAGTTGTGCTAACATTTGCATTGGCAGCCCTTCTTTTCCGTAGACTTTATTTAGCCAATGAATATATTTTTGACTATGATCTATAATGTTTGGTTTCTTCTGAAGGCAACAACAGGAGTGTCCCATTAAACCATGTGTATCAGGTATGTTAAAACAGTCTACAGATTGTATGTAATGACTGTTTATAGTATACTGTGGCATTTTTGCAGGGATTTAATTGACCAGACATCTGCCTGGCCTTTTCCTCTAATGTATCCGCATCAGAAGCTGGAAGTGTATATAAGTGATTGTTCACTTTGTTTCATTTTGAATATAAATTCTGACGCTAAATATATAAATAGTAGAGGAATGGTTAGAAATAAAACTTACAATCAGTTGCATGTCTGTTTTATATGGAGGACTGCAGCACTCCAGCGGTGATTCAACTATTTGGCTTATATTTAAAATGACTTAAACATACCCTTAGGGGAGGAAAAAGTCTCCTGTTTGAACTCTCCAATATACTCTAGTGTCAGAATATATATACACACACATTATGTAAAAAAATATATATATATAATGTATATATTTTTATAGTCAAAAGTATTGGGACACCTACATATAACACCTACAGGAGCTTTAATGGCATCCCTTTATAAATACATAGTCATTAATATGTAATTGGTCCCTCCTTTGCAGCTAAAACTGCTTCCACTCTTCTGTGGAAGCTTTTGGAGTGTAATTTTGGGAATTTTTGCCCATTCATCTAAGTAGAGCATTTGTGAGGTCATACACTGTCTCCGTTCTAATTCATCCCAAAGGTGTTCGATGAGTTCAGGGCTTTGTGCGGGCTAGTCAAGTTCTTCCACACCAAACTCACCCAACCATGCCTTTATGGAACTTGCTTTGTGCACTGGGGCACAGTCCTGCTGGAATAGAAAATATCCTTACCCAAACTGTTCCCACAAAGTTGGCAGCATACAATTGTCCAAAATGTCTTGGTATGCTGAAGCATTAAGATTTCCCTTCACTGGAACTAAGGAACCTTAGGCCACCCCTTAAAGTGTAACTATGTTTTTATCAAACTTCTGACATGTCATAGTGACATGTCAGAAGTTTTGATTGGTAAGGGTCCGAGCACTGAGACACCCACCAATCGCTAAAACTAAACGGCAGAAGCGTTCGTGTGAGCGCTTAGCCGCTTAATTTCTGTTCGGCTTTTACCGGAAATCGACTAAGTGGAGTACGGGCTCAATAGAAAGTCTATGAGCCCGTACTCCGCTACATTAGCTTTCCGGAGAAAGCCGAACAGAAACTAAGCAGCTAGGCGCTCACACGAGTGCTTCTGCCGCTTCGTTATAGCGAATGGTGGGGGTCTCAGTGCTCGGACCCTTACCAATCAAAACTTCTGACATGTCACTGTGACATGTCAGAAGTTTGTTAAAGGTTTAGTTACCCTTTAAAAACAACCTCCTATCATCATCCTTCCTCCACCAAGCTTTACAGTTGGCACAATGCAGTCAGGCAGATAATGTTCTCCTGGCATTCGGCAAACCCAGACTCGTCCATCAGACTCCCATATAGAGGCGTTATTAGTCACTCCACAGAACCCATTTTCACAGTGCCAGAGTCAAGTGGCAGCGTGCTTTGGCATTGTACTTGGTGATGTAAGTCTTGCATGCAACTTCTCGGCCATGGAAACCCATACCATGAAGCTCCCGATGCACAGTTTTTGTGCGGATATTAATGCCAGAGCAGGTTTGGAACGCCACAGTTATTGTCAGCAGGGGGTTTGCCACTTTTATGAACTATGAGCCCTTAGCTCTTGGCTACCCTGCTCTGTATCTTTACATGGTCTGCCCCTTCATAGCTGAGATGCTCTGGTTCCTAAACGCTTCCACTTTGCAATAATACCACTCACAGTTGATTGAGGAATATCTAGGAGGGAAGAAATTTCAGGAACTGACTTGTCACAATTGTGGCATCCCATTACAGAATTCAACGAGCTCTTTAGAACAACTCATTCTTTCATAAATGTTTGTAAAGGCAAGCAGCATGGCACAGTGTTTGATTTATATTCACCTGTGGCAATGGGTCTGAATGAAACCTAAATTGAATGATTAAGAGGTGTCCCAATACTTTTGTCCATATTATTGTATACATAGTGTATTACCATGGGTGAATAACGCGGCAAATTTTCAATTAATCATCCCAGTGAGTGCTGCCTTTTCTTTGGATTTTAATATATATGTATGATTAGTATTGCAGCCTGAGATGGGGAATGACATGGATTAACTGGTGCCAAGCTGCTTGTCCCCTCTCTGTCAGCACTGTTTCAGTCTAGCTTTTCACAGTTGTCATGTAACGCAGACTGGTTGCTAGGCGCACACTTCCAAATAAATTCTTTCTATGAGGTTGTCATTCAGCACTATAATTCTGTGTCATTTTTACTGGATCTAGCTCAACGTAGCTCAGCAAGACTCAAAACACACCCTTCTCTTTCCACCATATTTTTGTAGAAACCTAATTAGGTGGAGATGACATAGTTAAGTCCATAAATAGATTTAGGGGGAGATTAGATTATTGTTTGCTATGTTAACTGAAGACCAACATTATTCGCATATTTTTCGTTCTTCAGAGCCGTTATATTAGGTAATCTTTTCTTTTTCTTTTTTTTTTTAAAGAACTACATGTTAAAGCGCCATATAACTTAGCATTGAACTTTACAATTGTAAGTAATGAGTTTTTGTTTTATACAGGGAAGTCGTTTTATATGCACCTTGTGCCAATGAACTGATGTAAATTGGTTTAAACAAAGTAACATAATTGTTTGTTTCCCGAGACAAAAAGCTAAGTGTAAATTCAACCGTCACTGAGAATTGCCACACAATAGAAAGTTAGTTGGTGATAAACATCTTTCCCAAACCGCTACTTTGTCAGCATGAGCCCCAACTCTTATGTCATGTGACAAATGGCCAGTCAAGAGGCCATTATGACAGACCTCTTTAAATTATCAATGTGATGCCCTAATAAAGCTATACCGTTTAATGTAATCGTATCCGCTAAATCAACCAAAGTACTAAAGAGAGGGACTAAATGGAAAGCACTTCCTGGTTCTTGGGAGTCATCTGATCGCTCTGTCAGTTAGCAGCTCTAAATAGGATCACGTGATGTAAGAATCGATGATTGTATGGATTATGATCTTTTTCAGAGCTGCTGACTGGCAAAGAGAGATCATGTGATTCCATAGAACCAGGAAGTGCTTTTTTATTTTTTTAAACTCTTGATCTACAGCTGCAGTCCAAATGAATACACTGTGTTGCATACAATCTTGTGGACTGCAGCTGTCACTCAAAAATTAAAATTAATCGGTAGCATTAAAAAAAAAGTCTGGCTGTAGCCCTGGCCTTAGTGGGTGTAATTTATACCCACTAGTATAACTCTATTGTGGCTTCATAATGATGGCCTTATTTTAATAGGTCTGTTTATAGTAACGGGTTTTCTTTAAGAAATTCCTCTACTATCGAATGCCAATGCAAGAACTTCACATATTTAGTTAATCAAAACCTCTGTTTTCAACAACTTAGGTCTCCCACACACACACGAGCGTGTTTGGTCTGTGATATACGCTCCGTACGTCGGCCGCATTTCCCGGATCGAACACACTGCAGGGAGCCGGGCTCCTAGCATCATAGTTATCTGACGCTAGGTGTCACTTCCTCTCTGCGGGATAACTGTCATCATGTTTTCAGTACGGGACAGTAGATCTGCGGGGAGGCAGTGACACCTATCGTCATAGATAACTATGATGCTAGGAGCCCGGCTCCCTGCAGTGTGTTCGGTCCGGGAAATGCGGCCGACGTACGGAGCGTATATCACAGACCAAACACGCCCGTGTGTGGGAGACCTTTCTTGATTGCATATTGCACATGGTATATATATTTTTTTGTCCTGGTTCATTTGTACCATAACCAGGCAAAATAACAATTTATTTATTTTTTTATTTTTTTTCTGTTTCTTCAGATAGAAACTGTTAATAAACAACTAAAAGATCTGCAATTTTTTTTTATTTTTTTTGTAAGAAAGTTATATGTATGTATATAAAATTGATTTCTTGATTTTGAGTTTTCCCACATTTTTGCTTTCTGTACTTAAAGTAATAACTTTTCGTTTTGTTGGAACAATTAAAATACATTATGATTGAAGTTTTCCTTTATAGTGTTTGTATGTGTTCTGCATCCATACATAGTAAATTGTTTTCCCTCTATTCTTTGCTACAGCGTAGTATTTGTCACCATGAAACATTTTCCCACACCACAAAATTTTAGGTTCCACCCCTTTTTTTTCTTTTTTTTTTTTCTTTTACGATTATTATTATTTAATTTCCTAACATATCTGTTGGCAACTAAGCTCTACCCAGAGTAGGAAAGTCTGAGTTCACATCTGCGTTTTGTATTCTGTTTTTCTGTTTCGTCATAGGAGCAGAAAAACAGAACTCAAGCTGTGACAGATCCGTCACATGAGGGACACCGGCACACGACGTACCTCATTTGACTTATAATGGGGTCTTGGGTTCAGTCATGGTATTCTTCATTTTGCCTGAAAAAAACATTGCTGCATGCGGTGCTATTTTTTTCCACCAAATGTGACGGAATCTGCGTCAAAGGCTCCAAACAAATGTGAAGGCAGATGTGAACATAAAATATCATACCAGGATAATTGAATGTATAAATGAGTGAAGTATTTCTATAGAATGTGACCGATTCCCTCTATCATTTTCCCTCTCTAATGCTTTTTTAGTATTTTAAGATTTGGGGCCAGAATTTTGTTATATTTGCAGATCACATTATGCGTATCCAGACGGTTTCTCATAATTTCTTACTGTATTTCTTGCTTTTTAATTTAAAATGATTACATAAATGTTTATTCCATATTGGCATTTGTTATAATGTGCTTTGTGTAATAAGCTAAAATTATGGTTCCCTAAAAAATCTATAAGCAATAAATAAAACCTGCTGTATGCATTTTAATTCTGTATTTATACTATTAACTATTTTTCTAACACGAGGAAAGGTCCTACTTCACACCATTACTTTTATTGTGCCAATGCATTGAAAATGAAAAAGTAAGCAACTTTGCAGATACCAATTTTGCAAATCTTCTTTTTTTTTTTTGTCTACAGCTCCTATGCAGAACTTTGTGTCTCCATGTTAACATACTATAAACAAATTCCTAGAGTCATATTGCCATTCATCTGCCCCCTACTTCTTGCTAACCTGCCTAATGTATGTTAGTAAATATGGACAGATGAAAGGGAATGTGACTGCAGTATCAGACTACACAGAGTGGTTGTAGTTCATTACCAGGAAACATATAGGTCGGCATAGGAGCTGTAGACCTAAAACTATAGGAATTTTTTAGTTAAGACTACTTGAAAAGTTGCTTCATTTTTCAGTTTAGATGCATTGGAAAAAAAATGGTTGCCAGGGTGGACCTCCCTTTTAAAACATTTTTCTGTTAGTAATCCCTATTAATTACAAGCCCTTCTTCCATGACGCCTATGTATGGACTCAATTGTCCGAAGTAGGAAATCCATGGACTGAGAACTACACTGGGATTTGCAGTACAAATTTCAGTTGTCGATACCAGATCTTAAAAACCGTGCAACATAGGGAGATCAATGCACACATAGGGTTTCATTTATTAAAACTGTTTGACAGAAAAACTGTGTTGCCCTTTGCAACCAGAGCTCAACTTTTATTTTCGAACCACTTAACAAACAGGTGTATTTTAGACTTCGAAGCACTTTTCTCCCCGTTTGTAAAGTAGGTGAGGTAAAAGGTAGTGAAAGTAATTCTCTTACTGGTGACTTTATTGTTAAGCTCTCTGTTCTGCTCTGCCTTTAGATCACGTGAAATACTCTGACTAGCCAAATCCTACAGCATCTGCTGTGTGGACTGGTAGTCCGGTTCTCTATGCAAGCCTTTCAGACTCCCATCAAGGCTTTCCTAAAGAGACTGACTTCTGGTCCGCACAGATACTATAGGATTAGACTCCTCAGAGTGCCGGTCGCGTGATCTAATGGCAGCCCCGAATGGAGAGGATAACTTTACTATAAAGCCAATGTTAGTTACCTTTTACCTCAACTATTTAACAACCGCCAAATATGCAACTCAGCTCTCCACTCACTGAAATATCTCAACAAGGAGATGAACAACCGGAGCAGGTAAAAAAAGAGGTGAAATCCTCTCCCTTGTTGGAGATTTAGAACATCACGTACAAGGATATACACAGCAAGCAGTTGCATTTCTGCAGTTTCAATTCTGTGTGGAACCACAAGTACCAGCGAGATATACCCACCAGTGGAAATTTGGATCATTCTTTCTGCATGCTATCTGAGGGGAAGGTCAAACCCTTGATGGACACTTCAGACTGTACATCTACAACCGTCTGAGCGGTAAAAAACTATCATTTTGTCTGTTTTTTGTGGTGTTGAGGATTTCACCTCTTTTTTTTACCTGCTCCGGTTGTTCATCTCATTGTTGAGATATTTCAGTGAGTAGAGAGCTGAGTTGCATATTTGGTTGTTATTGTGTTAATCCTATTTCTCACGCACTCCTCACTATGGATATATTCAATTTTCGTGAACAACATTTGGTGGATTTTTCCAACAATATTGAGGAAGATTTGGACATGGGTCAGAGATCAGAGGATCTTGAATCCATGTTCAAACAGTTGGAAAATTTAATCACCAAGGAAATCTCATTAATGTGGGATGTGGCGTCCCTGGAGAAATTGCTTGGTGAAAATATGATTCCTGAAGGTCTTCGTTGGCAGCTTCAGCTAAATGGTGATAATAATTCTGAAGATCTAGATATGTGGGAGGATTTCCTAAATCAATGTTCCTTTAAAGGAATACAGTTTATTATCAATATAAGAAAAAAGAAATTACGATTATTGAACGAAGAATATCGAATTAAATTAGAACCTTTTAAAAATCTAGATGACTATGGAGAGCTATTTGGTAAATAAATAAGGTAGAAAATGACATAAGAATTAAGAAACATAAAAAATATGCATAAATTTAAAATCGATTATACGAATAAAACCGTTTATAAATGGCAGAAAATAAAAGTACATTATGAGATGCCACAATCTGAAGTTAATATGAAGGGTAAAGAGGTACAGCAACATGCTAATGTCCCTAAACAGGGGTATGACTATCCTTACAAACACGCAAATTCCAACTACAGTAGAAACTGGAATAGGTACAATAATTCCAGTCAGTATGACTATAGTCTTAGACGAAGGCCTGACTGGCATTCGGATCGACGTCCATATAATCATTATTTTGAAAATAGACAGCGATATAGGCACTTTGAGAGATCACAAGGAGGCTATTACCATGGTGCCCCCTATCACTCTAGAAAATTTGCTCCTGTCAAACAGCGATTTTATAATGACCACAGATTTGGTGATGAACCCCAATTTTCTCCACAACCACCAGCAAGATAATTTTTTCCCCCTTTAGGGTATGTGCACACACACTAATTACGTCCGTAATTGACGGACGTATTTCGGCCGCAAGTCCCGGACCGAACACAGTGCAGGGAGCCGGGCTCCTAGCATCATACTAGCATCATCATCATACTAGCATCATCAGCGTTTGCAGGTAAGTAGCTACATCGACTTACCTGCAAACGCCGATGCTGCTGCAGAATCATCTGTAGCCTCTGGTGCCGATGTGTCCTCGCTCGTCTGACACGATGCAGGACCTGTGAGTGACGTCACAGCGTGATCTGCCAGAAGCTGGGCGTTCTGAAGAGAAGTGGATGATACTTCTCGTCAGAACGCCCAGCTAGTAAAAGAAGTAAAAACGCCCCGATGTACGCACATAATACACGCCCAGTTGTACTTTTACTTTTCAACACGCCCAGTTGTACTTTTGCAAGCCTCATTTGCATAAATACAAAAATGGTCATAACTTGGCCAAAAATGCTTGTTTTTTAAAAATAAAAACATTACTGTAATCTACATTGCAGCGCCTATCTGTTGCAATAGCAGACAGGGGTTGCAAAATCTGGTGACAGAGCCTCTTTAAGGTCTTTTTTTGGTGATTTTCACAGCATTGGCTCTTAATTGCAGGGCTCTAAAGTTAAATAGTAAAACAACAAACACCCAAGAAGTGACACCATTTGGGAAAATACACCCTCTAGGCATTTATTAAGTGGTGTAGTGAGCATTTTGACCCCACAGGTGTTTTTTTTTTGTTTTGTTTTTTATGCTAGAAATTAACTTGCAAGGTGAAAATTGCTGTTTTTTCACAGATATGTCATTTCAGTGCTCAATATATGGTGCTCAGCTTGTGCCACTATGAAAAGACAGCTCTATAATTACTATACTTGGTTTCTTGGTTTTAGAAACACCTTCAATGTGGCCCTAATATTTTGCCAGGACATACAACAGGGCTTAGGAGTAAAGAGGCATATTTTGGCAATTTACGCTGCATTGGTCTAACAATGCAGGGCTCTGAGGTCAAATAATAAAACAAAGTGACCCCATTTTGGAAATTACAGCCTCAAAGGCGTTGATCAAGGGGTGCAGTAAGCATTTTGACCGCACAGGTGTTGCAGTTTTTGCTAATTACTGGCAAAAACTGCAATTTTCCAGATATGCCATTTTAGCGCGCAATATGTTGTGCCCAGCATTTTCCACTGAAGTCAAATACCTCATCAGCAGTACCCTGTTCAGCAGGTTCTCCTTGGTATGGAAATGCCATCTATGTGGATTAGAACTGCTGTTTCGGCACATTGTAGGGCTCCGAAGGGATGGAGTTCAATTTGGCTTTTGTAGCGCAGATTTTGCGTGCTAGTAGTTAAGTTTGGGGATTTATGGTATTTCAGTTTATAATGTGGGGGCATATGTAAGTTGTGCTGAGTACATTAGGACATACTAGGGTGGTATAATAATAAGGTGTTGCACTGCTAAATGATGTCCAATCTTATCCCCCTTTTGGAATACACTATGCACTTTTTGCGTCTACATATTCTGAGAGCCATAGCTTTCTTTTTATGTTTTTTGTTTATGAACCTGTGTGAGGGCTTATTTGTGGTGGGGCTAGCTGTAGTTTTTATTGGTACCATTTTGGGGGTACATGCAAATTTTTGATCATTTCTTTTTATACATTTTTTTTGAGTGGTGTCATGACCAAAAATAGCAATCCTTTTATTGTTTTGTAATTTATTTTTTTTCACGGACTTCACCGAGCGTTATAAAATACATTGTAATGGAATCACAAGTTGAGCAATTCCCCCAGAGTGCAAGTTATGGAATTGCTCTGTAAGCAATTCCCCAAAGGCAGATGGAAACTGTCAGGAATAGGTGTGCAAATAATCCGCTACCTCAAGTCTGTCACTACTCTGATCAGCAGAGTCTAAGGCTACTCTATGGTCTTCACCAGAGCCCACCGCAAGGCAGGTTGGATTTGGCTGCATAGAACCCGGGTTGCATTAACAGAATACGGTGTTGGACAGGGGGTGCAATGCAGGCAAAACCAGAACAGAAAACCAGACAGCCAGAGGGTAAACCGCAGCAGAGGACAAAACCAGCCGAGAGCAGAATGTCCAAATCCGTAAGCAAAAGGGTTAATCTAAAGATAGAGCCGAACTGCATACACAAAGAATTTCACAAGCAAAAATGAAAGAACTGACCATACTTTAATACTCCACCCTAGAATCTGATAGGATGAAAACAGAGAAATGAGATTGGCTCTACAACTCAACCCAGAGCCACCCGGAAGCTAGGCTAGTAGTCATAACAACCTTAAAGTGTAGCTAAACGTTCGACAAACTTCTGACATGTCAGAAGTTTTAATTGGTGGGGGTCCGAGCATGGAGACCCCCACCAATCGCTAGAACGAAGCAGCTGAAGTGCTCGTGTGAGCGCTCAGCTGCTTCGTGTCTGTTCGGCTTGCCAGGCAGGGGCTTGTTCTGGTGTACCGCGTCACTTGGCACATTCGTCCCTCATATAGGGATTGATGGAGCTAAAGAGACGACGTACAACCAGTCACTGAAAAATAAAAAAGCTTGTCTTGACAGCCCTACAGGTGTTCTATCTAGTGAATAAACTCGAGTTTGCCACATAGTTGGATACATTTTCCGAAATGTTTTTGAAGATATTGCCAGTCACTCCAGTACAGTTTTATTTTTTCCTCTCTGACTGATTTTATATTAGAACAGAATGTTGTCCACAATGACATCATAATGGCACAGATGAGGGACAACTGCTTCTTTAGCAAGACATAGTCATAAGTACAGGCAAATACGTATATATAGCGACATGCATCTCTTATGAATACACAACTTCACTTCTCTTTTGTATGCATCACAAATGTATTAATGTGGCATATTTCTAACAAAATAACCTTTTAACAAATGTGTCCTCTATTTCATGTGGAAATATAATAAGAATTAGAAGAAAACCTTATATACCCATAGTGTCTGAAATAATACCCATTATTACCTCCTTTAAAAAAAAAAAATTGGGTCCGCATGCTCACTACACCACTAGATGAATACCTTTTAGGGGGTCTATTTTTTTTCAAATGGGGTAATTTATGATTTGTTTTTGTTCAGGCAGCTCAATGCCTCTAAATGCATTATATGGGGCCTAGAATTTATTCAATTGTGCCCTGAAAGCCAAAGGGTGCTCCCCCTCTTTTTGGCCCAGCCACACGTCTAGTATGAGTCCACAATGGGGGTATTTTTGAACACAGGAGAAAAGTGTAAGATTTTGGATTGTGTTTCTTCATTCTCATGTTCGCTTTACAAAGAAATCTGTCTTTAAATATGATACATTTGTGAAAAAAGTGTATTTTTTTTTTTTCCACTCGCTTTGCATGGATTCTTACAAAAAAAACGGTGGGGTCAAAATACTCCCTACACGCCTAGATAAATACCTTAAGGGGTGTAGTTTTCAAAATGGGGTCATTTGTGGGGTTTTCTAAATTACTAAAAAATTTATTTTTTCAAACGTTCTGCTAAAATAAAGAGAGAAATATATATTTATTTTAAAAAAAAAGTACAATATGTACACTACCGTTCAAAAGTTTAGGGTCACTTAGAAATTTCCTTATTTTTGAAAGAAAAGCACAGTTTTTTTTCAATGAAGATAACATTAAATTAATCAGAAATATACTCTATACATTTACATTGTTAATGTGCTAAATGACTATTCTAGCTGCAAACGTCTGGTTTTTAATGCAATATCTACATAGGTCTATAGAGGCCCATTTCCAGCAACCATCACTCCAGTGTTCTAATGGTACATTGTGTTTGCTAACTGTGTTAGAAGGCTAATGGATGATTAGAAAACATTTGAAAACCCTTGTGCAATTATGTTAGCACCGCTGTAAACCGTTTTGCTGTTTAGAGGAGCTATAAAACTGACCTTCCTTTGAGCTAGTTGAGAATCTGGAGCATTACATTTGTGGGTTTGATTAAACTCTCAAAATGGCTAGAAAAAGAGAGCTTTCATGTGAAACTAGACAGTCTATTCTTGTTCTTAGAAATGAAGGCTATTCCATGCGAGAAATTGCCAAGAAACTGAAGATTTCCTACAACGGTGTGTACTACTCCCTTCAGAGGACAGCACACACAGGCTCTAACCAGAGTAGAAAGAGAAGTGGGAGTCCCCACTGCACTACTGAGCAACAAGACAAGTACATTAGAGTCTCTAGTTTGAGAAATAGACGCCTCACAGGTCCTCAACTGGCAGCCTCATTAAATAGTACCCGTAAAACGCCAGTGTCAACGTCTACAGTGAAGAGGCGACTCCGGGATGCTGGCCTTCAGGGCAGAGTGGCAAAGAAAAAGCCATATCTGAGACTGGCTAATAAAAGGAAAAGATTAATATGGGCAAAAGCACACAGACATTGGACAGAGGAAGATTGGAAAAAAGTGTTATGGGCAGACGAATCTAAGTTTGAGGTGTTTGGATCACACAGAAGAACATTTGTGAGACGTAGAACAACTGAAAAGATGCTGGAACAGTGCCTGACGGCATCTGTCAAACATGGTGGAGGTAATGTGATGGTCTGGGGTTGCTTTGGTGCTGGTAAAGTGGGAGATTTGTACAAGGTAAAAGGGATTTTGAATAAGGAAGGCTATCACTCCATTTTGCAACGCCATGCCATACCCTGTGGACAGAGCTTGATTGGAGCCATTTTCATCCTACAACAGGACAATGACCCAAAGCAGACCTCCAAGTTATGCAAGAACTATTTAGGGAAGAATCAGGCAGCTGGTATTCTATCTGTAATGGAGTGGCCAGCACAGTCACCAGATCTCAACCCCATAGAGCTGTTGTGGGAGCAGCTTGACCGTATGGTACGCAAGAAGTGCCCATCAAGCCAATCCAACTTGTGGGAGGGGCTTCTGGAAGCATGGGGTGAAATTTCTCCCGATTTACCTCCGCAAATTAACAGCTAGAATGCCAAAGGTCTACAATGCTGTAATTGCTGCAAATGGAGCATTCTTTGACTAAATCAAAGTTTGAAGGAGAAAATTATTATTTCAAATAAAAATCATTATTTCTAACCTTGTCAATGTCTTGACTATATTTTCTAGCCATTTTGCAACTCGTTTGATAAATATAAGTGTGAGTTTTCATGGAAAACACAAAATTGTCTGGATGACCCCAAACTTTTGAACGGTGTATGTACATATGTGACATAATGCAGTTCAAACTAGGAAAATTGTAAATTTTTACAAAATTTAATCAATTTTTGTATTTTTTTTATTTATGCAAATCGCATCACTCTACTTTTACCACTAAAATAAAGTACAACATGTGACGAAAAATAATATCAGAATTACTTGGATATGCAAAACTATTGCAGAGTTATTCTCTGATAAAGTCCGATATACCGGTTTAGACTAATCTGGCTTGGTCATTAAGGTCCAAACAAGCTTGGTCATTAAGGGGTTAAACCTTGGCCTAGGTTTTAAAGGAAACTTCAAATGAAAGACTTTAACTAAATGATTAGCATGAACAGAATAGGCAGGAACCCAATTTTGTTCTTCTGGCCTTTTGAAACTCAAATTCCATATCTCCTTCTACCTGAATAGGAGGAGGAAGTTTCTTGAGTGGATTAGATGGTGGTACAAATTTTTTAAGTGGAGATTTGTGAAAAACATCATGAATTTTAAAAGATTGAGGAAGACCCTGATGTACTCCGCACAGCTTACATATACCCTGATGTATTCTGCACAGCTTACATATACCCTGATATACTCTGCACAGCTTACATATACCCTGATGTACTCTGCACAGCTTACATATACCCTAATGTACTCTGCACAGCTTAAATATACCCTGATGTACTCGGCCCAGCATACATATGCCCTCACATTATAAGCTGAAATACCAAACAAAACTACTACCAAGCAAAATCTACGCTCCAAATGGCAATCCTTCTAAGCCTGACAGTGTGTCCAAAGAGCAGTTTATGACCACATATCTGGTATTACTGTACTCTGGAGAACCAGTTAACAATTTATGGGGTGTGTGTCTCCAGTGGCACAAGCTGGGCACAGCATATTTGTCACTGAAAAGGCATATCTGTGGAAAAATGGCAATTTTCAATCTGCAACATCCACTGTGCACTAATTGCTGCAAAACACTTGCGGGCTCAAAATGCTCACAATACCTCTAGATAAATTTCTTCAGGGATGTAGTTTCCAAAATGGGGTAATTTTTCGGGGGCTTTACACTGTACTGGTACCTTAGCTCAATGCAACATGGTGTCAGAAAACTAATTTTGTAAAATCTCCACGCCAAAAACCAAATTGCGCTCTTTCCCTTTAGAGCATTGCTGTGTGTCCAAATAGCAGGTTATGACCACATGTGGGGAATTGCCTAAGTCATGCGAAATTGCTTTACAAATGTTGTTCGGCTTTTTCTCCTTTATCCCTTGTGAAAATGAAAAAATGCAACTTTTTAGTGGAAAAAACTTAAATATTAATATTTACAGCCTAATTACAATGTATTCAAAAGACCTGTGGGGTCGAAATGCTCACTATACCACTAGATAGATTCCTTAAGGTGTGTTGTTTGTGAAATGGGGGCTTTTGAAATGTGACATGGCACCCGAAAACCATTCCAGCTTAATTTGAGCTTCAAATGATTTTATTAGAAAACAATGTTGATTTTCATGGCCTAATTCCCCTAAAGTCAGCAAAAAACCTGTGGGGACAAAATGCTTACTATACCTCTCGCTAAATTGCTTGAGTGGTGTAGTTTCCCAAATGAGGTCACTTTCGGGGGTTTTCCACTGTTTTGGTTCAAATTTGCAAATGCAACATGACACCCGAAAACCATTGCAGCAAAACATGAGCTCTAAAAGCCAAATGGTGCTCCTTCCCTTCTGAGCTCTACTGTGTGTCCAAACAGCAGTTTATTGCCATATATGGGGTATTGCCGTAATCGGGAGAAATTGCTTTTCAAATGTTGGGGTGTTTTTGTCCTTTATGCCTTGTAAAAATTGAAAATGTCTATGTTTTATTGGAAGAAAAATTTGATTTTCATTTTCACTGCCTCATCCCACTAAATTCAGCAAAAAACCTGTGGGGTCAAAATGCTCACTATACTCCTTGATAAATTACTTGAGAATATAGTTTGCCAATGGTGACTTTTTGGGGGTTTCCACTGTTTTGGCCCCACAAGACCTTTTCAAACGTGACATGGTGCCTAAAATATATTCTAATAAAAAGAAGGCCCCAAAAACCTCTAGGTGCTCCTTTACTTCTGAGGCCTGTGTTTCAGTCCATAAGCACACTAGGGCCACATGTGGGATATTTCTAAAAACTGCAGAATCTGGACAATGAATATTGAGTTGGGTTTCTCTGATAAAAACCTCTGTTACACAGAAAAAAAAGGATTAAATATGAATTTCTGCACAAAAAATGAAATTTGTAAATTTCACCCATCCTTTGCTTTAATTCTTGTGAAACGCCTAAAGGGTTAAGAAACTTTCTTAATGCTGTTTTAAATACTTTGAGGGGTGCCGTTTTTAAAATAGGGTAATTTATGGGGGTTTGTATTGTATGGGCCCTTCAAAGCCACTTCACAACTGAACTGGTCCCTGAAAAAATAGCCTTTTTAATTTTTTTTTAATATGTGAGAAATTGCTGCTAAAGTTCTAAGCCTTGTAACGTCATAGAAAAAGAAAAGAATGCTCAACAAAACGATGACAATGTCACGAACTGTGGGTGTGTGGACTGTAGCGGGATGGCAGCTGGCCAAAGTACAGTTTACCAAGTATATGTATGTATATATATATATATATATATATATATATATAATTAGTTCAGGCACAAGGGTACCTCTGATAGTCCAGACAGTAGCAACGGCTAGGCACAGATGGGATCTTGGCAGGTGATGCAGACGAGACAGGTGACACCAGACGTGGTGTAACACAGCAGGCGTGGCAGAACTCGACTTCAACACTAGCGGGCACAGGAACAACTACAACACGGTATACAGGTAGCAGGGTACAGGAATAACGGGAACAGGATAATACTAAGGGACCATATGCAAGACTAACAGAGGAATACCGCCAACGATCAGGCAAAGTGGCAGGGCCCTTCTTATAGTCCAGGGTGGTCATGGGCTAATTAATGATGTTCAAAATGTGCACGCACTGGCCCTTTAAGCCCAGGCAAGAGCGTGTACCTTACGTGACGCCGTAGAGTGGAGCGGAAGTGATTGCTGTGGAGGAGATGTGGGCTGGCGCTCACCAGACAATGGCTGCGGCCGTTGGGGGGTGAGTAATCCCGAAGGTCCGCGGCCATGGATGTTACAGCCAACATAAAGTAGATGTATGGTAAATGTGTACTAGTAACTATTTTGTGTGGTATTACTATCTGTTTTACATGCAGATACATTTAAATTTAGAAAAGCGCTAATTTTTGCAAAATTTTCTCTACATTTTGGTGTTTTTCACAAATAAATAACTATCGACAAATTTTTTCACTAAAATAACGTACAATATGTCCCAAGAAAACGATCTCATAATCGTTTGGATAGGTAAAAGCATTACCACATAAAGTGACATGTTAGATTTGAAAAAATAGTCTTCGTCTTTAAGGCCAAAACAGGCTGTGTCCTGAAGGGGTTAAATGTTGAACGTGAGAGGATCAATCGGAAGAAAACACAAGAATATCATCCAGATACACAACAAAACGTCCAATACAATTTCTGAAAATATCATTTTACCAGATTCTGAAAAACAGCTGGAGCATTACTTAACCCCTTAATGACCGCCGATACCCCTCTTCACGGCGGCCACTAATGGGCTTTATTCTGATGCAATAGCCTTTTCACGGCACTGCATCAGAATAAATAAACAGAGCAGGGAGCCGTTAAATGTCCCTGCTCTCAGCTAGCAGAGGTAGCTGAGGGCGGGGGGACATCCCTGCTCGAGCGGGTGAGATCAATATTAGTATCGATCTTACCCATTTAACCCCTCAGATGCGGTTTTGAAAAGATCTCCGAGTGTCTGTGTCTCCGATGGCAGCCGGGGGCCTAATAAAGGCCCCCAGGTCTGCCTGTAGTAAATGCCTGCTAGGTCATGCCAGAGGCATGCCCTAGTAGATGCCTGTCCGTTTTAAACGGACAGGCAGTAATACACTGCAATACAGAAGTATTTCAGTGTATTATAAAAGCGATTGGATGATCACATATTAAAGTCCCCTAGTAGGACTAGTAAAAAAAAAAAGTTTAATAAAGTTAATTAAAATTTTTTTTTATATATTGATAAAATTGATATATTGATAGAATGGTACCAATAAAAACTTAAGGAGAGTGTGGGAACTGAGCCTCTTGCCGCCATTCTGCTGCTTATTGGGGCTCCTACACCTAGTGACAGTAGCCAAGAGATTGCTCCTATACATTTCAGCAGTCACTGCAGTATTTTTTAAATTGCGGCCTAGTCCGTGCCCAGAAGCAGCAGCCTAAATTTAAAGAAGTTGCTGGTATAGGGGCCTCCGACTGCCGGCCTACTGCTAATTGGGACATATATCTCTACATTTGCGGCTGTCGTCATAAAATATAATTGCTTTTGCTGCTCCATAGATTTTATGGAACTTTTGTTCACTCTGCTTGCTACTCTTCCACTAATGTGACTTGCCGGCCACTAACCCCTTTCATTGGGGAGTGCATTTGTGTGAGCTGCAGGATGGGATGGTATCCCTATGAGCTCCACACCACCCAGGGAACAAGCAATACTGATTATACTTCGAATGTAAATCGACTTCTTAACTTTCTTGTCTGCATGAGCGCTATGACCAGAAGCCGCAAGAGGGTCTCCATGAATGTACCTAACACACCTAGCCAAACTATTCCTGAGATCTTTCACTCCCAAAGAGTTTCGGACAATATACAGAATCCAGGATCACCCGCATGCTTCTCTGACTCGGCAACCAAAGACTCTGCTCCAAAGAGCCCTTCTGCCTCATCTACAGAGGATTTAATTCTAGAGAATAGGTCAGGATTAGGGTAATCTACAGAGGACCCCAATCCTGACCTATTCTCCAGAATTAAATCCTTGTTCAGAGAGGAATTACAACAAGTGGTGGCTGAATTTACCAAACAGTTTCAGGATATGGCACAGCGAGTGTCTGATGTCGAGGATAAAGCGAATGAGCTGGTAGATGCTGTAACAGAAGACCGTCAACGGCTTGATTACCAATAGTTGATGACCAAGAGTCTCAAATACTTCAGCTGGAACTCAAACTAGAAGACCTTGAAAATAGGTCCAGTCGAGCCAACTTGAGAATCAGGGGTCTCCCTGAAAATATTACAGCATTACACGAAAGCTGGTATATCGACTTTGTGCATCGATAGAATTCACCGTGCCCTTGTTAAGCCTATGAACCCAAATCTCCATCGGGATGTGGTGCTAAAGCTTCATTACCCTGAGGCCAGAGATATGGTTCTGTCTGCTGCTAGACAACTATCTGCTCTCCCGGGTTTAGCTCCTACCGTGCGTATATATGCTAACCTAGCTCCGATCACTCTGGATAAGAGGCGTCAATTCTGGCCCATCACGCTGGCACTCCAAAAAGGCCAGATTAAATATAGATGGGGATTCCCCTTCTCCCTGGCGTTCCAGATCAATTCAAAGGACTTCCTGATAAAAACACATGCTGAAGGCGAGGCCATTCTTCAAGCTGTGGGGATCTCTCCAGTGGATGAGGCAGGCCGTCACCACTTCCTCAGCGTCCGATCAGAACTTGGACTCGGAAGGGTCTGCCGGAGAAGAGAACCTCTACAACTCAGCCACCATGCTAAGACCCTGGCTGTCCTGTAGTTGTCTTAGTTTTTCGGATGGCTAAGTATTGCTTGAACTGTCATATACTCTGTTTGCTGACTTCCTGATTTATATTATATTGGACTTCTCATGTAATATATTGTTATTTCATGAGTATGACCCTCCTTACTTCAGGTAATTGCATTACGGTCTAATTCATATTGTACCCTTTACTCAGGGATTCTTGAGAAGATAAGAATGTTTTCATTAATGCTCAGATATTTGCTTTTTATGCTTGATAGGTAATGTGTATAACCCAATTATTTAAACTTTATTTTTTTTACACATGGTTTGCTCCCTGAAGTGGATCCAATGCTACTCAACTGACTTTCTTGGTTGCAAGGTCTAACATTATGCTACTATGCATGATAACTTGTTCTTTTCTCCATTTTAATTCTATTGTACTAATGTACTTAAGTACTCATACTGTTTTGTTCACACTTTGTGGTTTTATTGGTGTCCTTGGTGTGGAAGTCATGTTACTGCTTACCTCTCGAAGCACTCGTGTAGGGTCATAACACACAATGTCGGGATTCAATTCACCTACTGAAAGACGTAAGGCATTAATAAATTAACTATGAAACCCATAAACCAGATATCCTATGCCTCCAAGCGACGCATTTCACCTCTATGTCGTAAAGTATTTTAATTCCAGATACCAAAGGGTTTATCACTCTGCATTCCGATCCCAGTGTAGGTGTGTATCTATTTTATTTAGGAACTCGTTCCCCATAAATGTTACAAATTCAGTTATAGATCCTCAAGGTTGATTCATTATATTGCTTGCATAATTCATGGAGTAACTGTATGTGTAGTTAATTCCTATGCTCTTAAAGAGGCTCTGTCACCAAATTTTCAAACCCCTATCTCCTATTGCAGCTGATCGGCGCTGCAATGTAGAGAACAGTAACGTTTTTCTTTTTCAAAAACGAGCATATTTGGCCAAGTTATGAGCATTTTTATATTTATGCAAATGAACCTTTCTTATGGACAACTGGGCGTTTTGAATCTTATTTCCAACCTGTCGTGTATTGTGTTCATTACATCTGGGTGTGTTTACTTGTTTTACTAGCTGGGCGTTGTGAATTGAAGTGTATGATGCTGACGAATCAGCATCATCCACTTCTCTTCGTTACCACCCAGCTTCTGGCAGTGCACAGACACACAGCGTGTCCTCGCGAGATCACGCTGTGACGTCACACACTTCCTCCCACAGGAACTTCATCCCGTCGGACGAGCGAGGACACGCTGTGTGTCTGTGAACTGCCAGAAGCTGGGTGGTAACGAAGAGAAGTGGATGATGCTGATTCGTCAGCATCATACACTACCATTCACAACGCCCAGCTAGTAAAACACATAAACACACCCAGATGTAATGAACACAATACACTCCCAGTTGGAAATAAGATTAAAAACGCCCAGTTGTCCATAAGAAAGGCTCATTTGCATAAATATAACAATGCTCATAACTTGGCCAAAAATGCTAGTTTTTGAAAAAGAAAAATGTTACTGTTATCTACATTGCAGCGCCGATCAGCTGCAATAGGAGATAGGGGTTTGAAAATCTGGTGACAGAGCCTCTTTAATGATTCTCCTATCCCATTTTTCCTCTCCATATGCGAACAGCTCCTGTTATTGGATTATACCAAACTCATCTGGTGTGGTGACTTCAATTTCACGTTAAAGCCTTCCATTGATTCCACATCAGTGGCATTGGACAATTGCACAAGTCCTCAAACGCAGGCAATACATGATATATTCATCACCCTTACATTGGTAGATACCTGGAGGGTACATAACCCTATGGTTCGGAGATATACATATTAATCACCTTCTCACAGACCTCATAGACCGGATTGGATACTTACAAATGCGGTTTCTACACGGGACATGCTATATTCGAGACTTATACTTTGTGTTTGGTTGGACCATGGCATGGTATTAACAGTTTTTGATGATACTAATAAGTCACCTCCGCAGACTACCTGGCGTTTAAATGAATCGCTTCTCACTAGACCGGAAATAGTCACATCTATTACTAAATCCCTTGAGGATTATTTCCATAATTCCACATTGCACGTCTCATCCGACATTGTTTGGTTAGCTCACAAACCTGTCATTCGGGGTTCGTTTATTTCTTTGGTTTCTAAATTGAAAAGAGATCGTACCAAAGCACAAAAAGATCTAGAATATAAATTGGCGAAACTGGACATTGCATATTCTAGGAACCCTTCCCGATATTTGTATAAAGCACTGAATGACACCAAAACTGCTTTGGACTCGGTACTAATACACACGGCAGAAAAAGCCCTATCATGGACACAAGCCGCGTAGTATAAATTGGCCAACAAAATGCTTGCTCGACGATTTGGAGGAAAAACAAACTATTAATCATATTCACTCCCTACAAATTAGCCCGAGGATTAATACCTCTGACCCGGAGCCGATCTATGCTAAAATGATGGAATTTTACTCCAATCTATACTCTTCCCCTGATCCTGTACCAGAATCGGCATATGTGTCGTTTTTCAGTGAGTTACGACCCTAGTATAACAGTTTTAGATAGAGAAGGACTGAATGCGGATATCATGGAGGACAAGTTATCAGATGCTATCAAATATCTTAACCCCTTAATGACCAGCCTATTTTGGACCTTAATGACCAAGCTATTTTTTACGTTTTAAAAATCGTCGCATTCCAAGAGCTATGACCTTTTTATTTTTGCGTCGACATAGCTGTATAAGGTCTTTGTTTTTTGCGGGGACAAGTTGTATTTTTTAATAGCACCATTTTTAGGTACATATTATTTATTGATTAACTTTTATAAACATTTTTTTGGGGGGAAATAGAAAAAAATCTGAAATTTCGCCACTCTTTTTTGCGTCCTAAATCTACGTCGTTTACCGTGTGGTATAAATAACACAATAACTTTATTCAGCGGGTTGTTACGATTGCAACGATACCAAATTTGTATTTTTTACTACTTTTACACAGTAAAAACGCTTTTTTTTTCAAAATTATTTGTTTTTGTGTCTCCATATTTGAAGAGCCGTAACGTTTTTATTTTTTCGCCGATGCGGTTGTATGAGGGCTTTTTTTTTTGCAGGACGACTTGTAGTTTTTATTGGTACCATTTTGGAGTAGATGCGACTTTTTGATCACTTTTTATCACATTTTTTTAAAGTCCGTATTCACAGAAAACAGCAATTTTTCCATAGTTTTTGTATTAATTTTTTTACGGCGTTCACCGTGCGGGTTAAATAATGTAATAGATTTATAGTCGGGGTCGTTACGGACGCGGCGATACCAAATATGTGTAACTTTTTAACTTTATTTTGTTTTTTTTTAATAGTAAAGCATTTTGTAAGGGAAAAAGCTGGGTTTTTCATTTTTTTTCAAATTTTTTTTTTTAATTAACTTTATTAAACTTTTTTTTCACTTTTTTACTAGTCCCATTAGGGGACTATAATATGTGATTCTGCGATCGCATTTATAATACACTGCAATACTTTTGTATTGCAGTGTATTATTGCCTGTCCGTTTAACACGGACAGGCATCTGCTAGGTCATGCCTGCGGCATGATCTAGTAGACATTCACTCCAGGCAGACCTGGGGGCCTTTATTAGACCCCCGGCTGCCATTAGAGACACAGACACTCGGCGATCGTATCGCCGGGTGTCGGTGGGGGAGAGAGGGAGCTCCCTCCCTCTCCAAAACCACTCAGATGCGGTGCTCGCTATTGAGCACCGCATCTGAGGGGTTAAACGTGTGATATCGATACTAATATCGATCTCACACGGCAGAGCAGGGACGCTCCCAGCCCTCAGCTGCCTCTAGCAGCTGAGAGCAGGGAGATTTGACAGCTCCCTGCTCTGTTTACTTATTCCGATGCCGCGACGTAAAAAGTCTATGGCATCGGAATAAGGCCCGTTAGTGACCGACGTAGAAACATGATGGGCCGGTCACTAATGGGTTAAATTGGGGAAAGCTCCGGGACCAGATGGCTTTTCAGCTAAATACTATAAGAAAATTGCCCCACAACTGCTACCCCATCTACTGCCATCCTTAATACCATTATGTCTGGTAAATGCCTGGTCCTAGAATTTCTCTCGGCACAGATTACAACAATCCCAAAGCCTCATAAAGACCCTACTAATCCATCTAATTATCGTCCCATTTCCCTGCTCAATTTAGACTTTAAACTTTTTACTTCTATTTTAGCATCCCGACTAAATAAATTGCTCCCTAGTTTGGTGGATAGGGATCAGGTTGGTTTTATACCAGGCAGACAGGCAGCGGATAGTGTTTGGAAAATTTTGAATGTGATCCACTATGCGAGAAGAACCACTACTCCCATTATAGCACTCGCCCTTGAAATAGAGAAGGAGTTTGATAGTCTATCTTGGCCTTATCTCCTACACACTTTAAATGCCATGGGCATCAGGGGTTCCTTCCTTTCTGCGCTCCCTGCCCTCTATTCTTCCCCTACCGCTACTTTAAAAATTCCTTCTCACCATCCTAGACCTGTTAAAATATTTAGGGGAACATGGTAGGGTTGTCCCCTCTCTCCTGCCTTGTTTGCATTAGCAGTGGAGCCTTTAGTTATAGCTATAAGGGACAATGTTAATATTTCAGGCATTCAAATCGGCGGGAAACGATATAAGTTAAATCTTTTTGCTGACGACTTATTACTGACTCTTAATTAACCCTTACTCTTATTACCTAATCTAACTAGCCTTTTAAATCAGTTTGGTCGCATATCAGGTCTGAAAATAAATCGCACTAAGTCGGAAATAATGTTTAGCAATATCTACTGTGACCCAAAAATTGGTGAATCTGAACTTTGGATTTAATCACTGTGACTTACATTACTTAAAGGACGGGTGTTGCGGAATTTTTTTTTTTTATATCAATTTGCTTTTAATGTTTTATTAAAAAATGTTTTATTTATTTGTGTGTTTTGTGTTTTAACTTTTTTTATTTTTTAACTTTTTCTTGTCTATGGGGGCTGCCATTTTTTTTTCCATCTTTGTATGTGTCGATTAACGACACATACAGACATGGAATACGGCACATACAGCCCCATAGTGAATGCGAACGGGACCCGTTCCATCCACTATGCTGTACGCCGTCTGTGTGGGAACGGCGCATGCGCCGCTCCCACACAGTCCAAATTGAAGGTCTTCGGCCGAGCGACGTCCGGCGCCATTTTCTTGTGGACCAGAAGCCGCGGCCGGACAGTAAGATTACTACTTCCGGTCGCGGCTTCCGGACTTGTGTTCTGAAGCAAGCACTTGGAGCGGACGGACCAGAGGGAGCGGCGGCGGCAGGAGCAGGTAAGTTATTTCTGTGTATGTACATGTTTTAGTGTATGATTACTACTGTATGTAAACCTACTACACTGTGTGTTAGCTCAAAAAATGGCGACACACAGTGTAGGAGGTTTGACCGTTCAATCCCCTCCTTTCTCCTGGCACTAGGGGGGATTCTGTGAACTCACTAGAGCGAGTGTGTATTCTCAAATTTTGCAGCATAAAGCAATGTGGTTGCTTTACCACATGCCAATGCTGCAATTTTGGGAATTGCTCCATCTAGTGACCAGCACTGGGAAATGTTATAAATTAGAATCTAATTTATAATATTTCCTGACTCGTGAAAAAATTTAAAAAATTAGAACAATGTTTAATCATTTATACACTAACTGTTTAACTAGCGACACATTCCCTTTAAATAGGGATTAAGTTAACAATGTCCTTACAATCTCTATATAAGGTCAATTACCCACCAATGTTGTCTTCCATTAAGAGAGACTTAGATAAATGAGATTCGCCGTTTCTGTCATAGATTGGCCGCATGCATTGCGTCAAAATGGTCACTTTACCAAGATTGTTCTATTTATTTAGAACTCTACCTATCCCGGTCCCTAAGCAGGATATTGACTCTCTTCAAAAATCAATCTTTAGGTTTACATGGCGTTATAAACGTCCACGTATCTCAAGGTCTGTCATGTATCTACACAAAACGAATGGTGGTTTCTCTGTACCTCATTTATTTAAATATTCATATATCAAGCTGCTAGACTCTCTCAATTATCTAGTATCATGTCGGATGCTCTAGCACTTATCTGGACTAATCTTGAAGCCCATTCGGTATCCCCCTTGACGTGGCCCCGTTAATTTGGACCTCTGTTCTATATCCTGACAATTTCAGACATGTATTTCCATTTTCCTACTTTGACCTGGTGTTATGGAGGAGCGTTAGATTTAAGTTCGCTTTACAGGGTAGGCCTTCCTTAGTAACGCCTATATTTTATAATCTTGAATTTCCCCCAGCTTTAAACCCACACTCCTTTTAGATGGTGGTTAGATAATAAACCGTTCCTTGTGAGAAACTTTATGCTTAATGGCAAATTGATGACTCCTAATTATTTCAATGTTACGTTTCACCCGCCATCTACTGAATTTTTCCGTGCTCAACAGATTCTGCATTTTTTGAGAAAAATCACCTCCGCCTCACCTAAGTTAGACTTGACCCAGGGATTCCATAGGTGCTTTTTTAGAGCTAACTTACCAGGATCATTGTCTTTTCTTTATTCTATTTTAAACTGTCCACCTACTGGAGGCAAATTGCCATTCATGGTCAAATGGGAGGAAGAGCTATGGTTATCACTTGATCATGATCAATGGGGTTTTATTTGCACTACTGCTAGTAAGGGGAGTTTACAAGTCACCCTGATGGGGAGCTCTCAAGTTATTACATAGAGTTTATATGGTACCGACCAGATTACACACTATGTATCCTGATATTCCTGACACGTGCTTTAGGCCCCATGCACACGACCGTGCCCGCAATCACGGCCCGAGATTGCGGGCACGGGCGGCCGCTGACTGACAGACGCATTTTCGGGCCGTGCTCCCATACAAAGTATGGGAGCACGGCCCGCAAAATGCGAAAGAACGGACATGTTCCATAATTCCCGGAACATTTCCACGGCACTGACACCCTTCCGTAGTGCTACGGAAAGGTGTCAGTGTTCAATGAAAGTGAATGGCTCCGTTTTTGCGGACCGCGGAGGTTTTTTGCTGTCGTGTGCATGGGGCCTTAGAGGGTGTGTGGACCCCGGCACTCATCTGCACACGTGGTGGACTTGTCAAAAACTCAAATGCTTTTGGAGATCGATTATGACACTTGCGAATTCAGTAATAAACACACACATAGAACTAACCTGAGGTTTGCTTACTAGGGGTGAAACCAGACAGTCCTTCTTACTCTTCCTTTAAATTGCTTCAACTCCTTATGATGTCAGCTCGTATACATGTTGCTCAAAATTGGAGAAGGCCGTCACTTTCAATTACAGCAGTAAAAAATCGTATGTGTAAAGGGAAGTGTTTTATATATTTATATCTATATACATGTGAGTGTAGATATATATAGATTTGTCCCTCCAGTAAGGTGTATACTCATCTCCCTACCAGGTTTTCAGACAACCTGGGGAATGGAAACCATAAAACTGTGAACTAATCCAGGAAGCAGGAAGTTCCAACTGCCCTTCCATCCCCCTACTAGATAATGTTATTCCATGTGGCCCAGGCCCCCTCCCTTTCACGTGCATGAGCCTGTGAAGTCACACAGGTGTGCACGGAGAGGTTTAAAAAGGACAAACGGTCCCAAAGTTCTCTCTCTTGTTCCTGCTCCCTGGCTCCACTAAGGGTCTCCTTCCCTCCTGGCCTGCTCTTGCCTCATGGTCCTTCCTGAGAGACCACACCAACTTGTACCACATGAAGGGCTAAGTATATTCTCCCCTATACATCCTAAGTTAACCCTTGCTATTTCTGTTAGCTGATTAACCTTGAGTGTACAGGGATAGTTATTGCTAGGTGGAAGTGGGGCAGAAACAGTGAACACGTACATGTGTATTGTGTTGTAACGTAACTGTATTCATATGTATGTTTAGGTAAGTGGGTCGCGGTATAATTAGGATTGTGATATCGTGGTTATACTGTACTACGTATAGTGTGAGTATACTCCATATATATTAACGTGTTATATGTATTGGGGTATACTGATACTATACTGTGATCAGTTACTGTGTTCAGTTTGGTGTATTTTATATGTAAGTGTGATTATTGTTAGTAATAAATATTACCCTTTATTTACTATACAATTGTATTTATTGTACGGTCTTATACCGTTGAGTAGGAGCAAGCAAGTAGACGTTTGTATAAGGAAAAGGTTGGGGAACTAGGCATAACCCTAGTGACCCTGATTATAAAGGGGGTAGTAATAGTGGGCGACCAAGTAGGTGAAACTCAGCTATTATACCAGCCCTTTTACACACGTGGGTGAGTGTGTAGTGAGCATATATATAATATATATATAGCCCTTTTTCAGTATGAATAAAATTTTGGTTTACGAAAAACTTAATGCCGTTAGACCAGATGCTGTAGCACAATTTGATAAGATTTGGTCCCCATGGCTGCGAACTATGGCGGTCCCAAACCTTTCTTCTTATTATTTAGCAATATGATGTTCTCTGTGTGTGGTGGAGGAGTGCTCGGGTCCCTATCCTTACTCTTTGCTTTGCCTTGCCTATTATCGAGATTTTGTGGTTTGGACTACACCAAGGATGTTTCTATATCCACCCATGTGACTCTCTGAGTTTTCAGGCATATGTTTTTTTTCTCTGCATGCTTCTTATTTCACGGACACCATGTTCATACTGTTTAATTTTATCTCGTTCTTTTAAATAATATACCATGCTGGATATAGTTTATTTGACTTCCTGCGTGAAGTTTCGACTTATCATCTGCATATGTAAACTGCCTATTGTATATCTGATTTCTGTTGTAATTCAATAAATTACTTTGAAACATAAATTCCGAACAGTATTCTTTGACAGGGTGCCGTCCCTGCTGGAGCGATAACAGATTGGCCTCAGCCACTGCAGTGATATCTGGTCCACTATATATCAAACCTAGGGCCGCAAAAAAGGTCTCAACAGAAAAAAGTTCAGGTGGATCAGATCGCAACGAAAATGCCCAGGTTTGAGGATCTCCTTGCAACAGGGAAATGGCAAGGCCAACTCGCTGTTGCTCAGTTCTAGAGGAAACCGGTCTTAGCCGAAAATACAAATTACAACTCTCCCAAAATGCAATAAAAAACGTACAATCACCAGAAAAACGATCAGGTAAGTTCATCTTTGCTTCGACCAGTGTAGCAGCTGGAATGACTGCTTGGAGCTGCGCAGTCTCATGGTGTTGAATCCTTTCGGACAGATCTTGTACCAGCTGAGTCAGGCTGTGCATATGTTCCACTAGGCCATGCATGGGTTCCATAGTGGAAAGATAATTTTTAAAGGGCTTGTGAATATGTAATGAAATCACTAGTTATGGAATTGCTCTGTAAGCGATTCAGCAATGGCAGCTGGAAACTGTTAGGAATAAGTGCAAATAATCTGCTACCTCAAGTCCGTCACTACTCTGATCAGCAGAGTCTAAGGCTACTCTATGGTCTTCACCAGAGCCCATTGCAAGGCAGGTTGGATTTGGCTGCATAGAACCCAGGTTGCATTAACAGAATACAGTGTTGGACAGGAGGTGCAAAGCAGGCAAAGTCAGAATGGAAAACCAGACAGCCAGAGGGTAAACCGCATCAGAGGGCAAAACCAGCCGAGTCAAAATGTCCAAATCCATAAGCAAAAGGGTTAATCTAAAGATAGAGCCGAGGTCCAGTTTCAAGAATCTAAATAGTCATGTGATACAGGGTATAACGAGGAGCTTGGTCAGAAACTGCATACACAAAGAAATTCGCAAGCAAAAATGAAAGAACTGACAAGACTTGAATACTCCACCCTAGAATCTGATAGGATGAAAACCGAGAAATTAGATTGGCTCTACAACTCAACCCAGAGCCGCCCAGAAGCTAGGCTAGTAGTCATGACAACCTTAACCCCTTCCCGCTCCTGGACGTACTATTAGGTCATGGTAGCTGTATCGTTCGCGCTCCATGACCTAATAGTATGTCACGGGAGTAACGGCCATTTCGGCCATCCTCCCGACACATACAGAAGCTGTGACAGATGCTGTCTCATACAGCAGCTGCAGCAGCTTCTACAGCAGGGACCGATCGCTGTGTCCCCGCTGATTAACCCCTTAAAAGCCGCGTTCAATAGGGATTGCGGCTTTTTAGGGGTTAAGCTACAATCGCCGGCCTGCTACACGATAGCGGCCGGCGATGGTGACTATGGCAACCGGACACCAAACAATGACGTCCGGCTATGCTATCGACGGAAGCCTAGTGGGTCCTGACAAAGTCAGGACCCACTATGCTTGCTGTCAGTGAGTAGCTGACAGCTCTAATACACTGCACTACGCATGTAGTGCAGTGTATTAGAATAGCGATCAGGGCCTCCTGCCCTCAAGTCCCCTAGTGGGACAAAGTAATAAAGTCAAAAAAAGATGTGTAAAAATAAGTAAAATAAAAGTAAAAATCCCCCTTTTTCCCTTATCAGTCCTTTTGTTATTAATAAAAATAGATAAATAAACAAATAAACTATACATAATTGGTATCGCCGCGTCCGTAACTGCCTGAACTACAAAATTATTTCGTTAATTATGGTTATTTTACAGTGAACGCCGTAAAAGAAAATAATAATAAACCGTACCACAATCACAATTGTTTGGTCACTTCACCTCCCAAAAAATTGAATAAAAAGAGATCAAAAAGTCGCATGTACCTAAAAATGGTAATGATTGAAACTACAGTTCGTTACACAAAAAATAAGTCCTCGCACGGCTTTCTTGATGGAAAAATAAAAAACTTCTGGCTCTTAGATTAAGGTAACACAAAAAGTGAATGATTTTTTACAAAACGTATTTTATTGTGCAAACGCCATAAGACCTAAAAAAACGATAAACATCTGGTATCGCCGTAATCGTATCGCCCCGTAGAATAAAGTGAATGTCATTTATAGCGCACGGTGAACGCTGTAAAAAAAAATAGAATAAAAAAACAATAGTAGAATTGCTGTTTTTTAGTCACCACGCCACCTAAAAATAGAATAAAAACTGATCAAAAAGCTGCATGCACCACGAGAAAACTACAATGAATTCCTCAAGGGGTCTTTTGGGGGGTTTCCACTGTTTTGGCACCACAAGACCTCTTCAAACCGGACATGGTGCCTAATAAAAAGGAGGCCTCAAATTCCACTAGGTGCTCCTTTGCTTCGGAGGCTGGTGCTTCAGTCCATTACCGCACTAGGGCCAAATGTGGGATATTTCTCAAAACTGCAGAATCTGGGCAATAAATATTGAGTTACGTTTCTCTGGTAAAACCTTTTGTATTATAGAAAAAAAATTGTATAAAAAGGATTTTCTGACAAAAATACGTAAATTTCACCTCTACTTTGCTTTAAATTCCCATGGAACACCTAAAGGGTTCATAAACTTTCTAAATGCTGTTGTGAATACTTTGAGGTTTCTAGTTTCTAAAATGGTGTGTTTCATAGGGGTGTCTAATATATAGGCCCCTCAAAGCAACTTCAGAACTGAACTGGAACCTAAAAAAAAATAAAAATGAGGCAATACTTCGCTTCTCCTAATGAGCATTGCCTACTCCTAGATGACCCCAGTTTTGACCGTTTGTAGAAACGGAGACCCCTATTAGACAGTTTCAGTGCCCGGTTTTCCCAAGCATACACCACCGAGACGTGTAATTCTATTGATGAGTCCTTGGTACAATTTAAAGGGAGGCTTCAATTCCGCCAGTACCTGCCGGGTAAGAGGGCAATGTATGGTGTGAAGATGTATAAGCTGTGCGAGAGTGAATCAGGGTATACTTACAAATTTAGGATATATGAAGGGAAGGACACCAGTATTCAGCCCCCAGAATGCCCCCCCCCTTTACTGGGAGTTAATGCAAAAATTGTTTGGGATTTGGTGCACCCACTGCTGGACCAGGGTTACCACCACTACCTGGATAATTTTTATACCAGTGTCCCACTCTTCAACTGCCTCGCTTCCAGAAGTCCTGCGGCATGTGGCACTGCTAGAAGAAATCTGAGAGGCCTCCCTAAGACTCTGCTTGGGCAAACACTCAGAAGGGGTGAGAGCAGGGCACAATCTAGCAGCAACATATTGTGTGTCAAGTACAAGACAAGAGAAATGTCACACCAGTACCCATGTACCTGTACGAGGTACCACTACAGAGAAGCCCAAACCAGACTGCATCCTGGACTACAATAGGTACATGGGAGGGGTGGACTTGTCAGATCAAGTCCTGAAGCCCTACAGCGCCATGCGGAAATCGAGGGTGTGGTATAAGAAGCTGGTCGTGCACATCATACAGATGGCATTGTACAATGCGTACGTGCTACATCGATGTGCAGGCCAGACGGGAACTTTCCTGGATTTTGAAGAGGTGGTTATCAAGATACTAATTTTTAGGGACCAAGAAGCCCCCCAGTGCTTCTGGAAGCGAGGCCACACGCATCGTACCAGGGCAACACTTTCCAGGTAAAGTTCCCCAAACTGGCAAGAAAGGAAAAAGTCAAAAGAGGTACAAAGTCTACTATAAGAGTGGGATAAGGAAGGACACAATATATCAATGTGACATGTGTCCCGAAAAACTAAGGCTCCGTATGAAAGAGTGCTTCAAAATTTATCATACATCCCTTGATTTTTAATCTACCCCAGTTTTACTTACCCTGATGCATTCCGCACAGCTTATCCCCCTCATCTTTCCCTTCTGAGCCCTGCTGCGTGCCCAGGCAACTAATAACAGCCACATTGAGGGTATTGCCATACCCGGGAGAACCCACATTATAGTTTATGGGGTGTATGTCTCCGGTCAAAATGCTCACTACACCTCTAGATGAATGCCTTAAGGGGTGTAGTTTTTAAAACGGGGTCACTTCTTGGGGGTTTCAACTGTACTGGTACCTCAACGGCTTATGCATACACGACTTTGCACCAGAAAATTCCTAGTAGGCCAAATGGTTGTCCTTTCCTTTTGAGCCCTCCCATGGGCCCAAACGTCAGTTTATCACCACAAATTTAGCATTGCCGCACTCAGGACAAATTGGGCAACAAAATGGGGCATTTTATTTCTTGTGAAAATAAGACATTTTCAGCCAAATCGACATATTATTGGAAAAAATTAATTTTGTTTGAATTCCCAGCCCAATTCAAATAAGTTATGTGAAAAAACTATGGGGTCAAAATGGTCACAACACCAATAAATGAATTCCTTGAGGGGTGTAGTTTCCAAAATGGGGTCACTTCTGGTGGGTTTCCATTGCTTTGATACCTCTAGGGCTCTGCAAATGCGACATGGCACCCGAAAACCAATCCAGCAAAATCTGCACTCCAAAGAACACACGGCGCTCCTTCCCTTCTGAGGCCTCCCATGGACTCAAACGGCAGTTTATCGCCACAAATCGGGTATTGCTGCACTCAGGACAAATTGGGCAACAAAATGGGGTATTTTGTTCCCAGTGAAAATAAGAAATTTTGATAAAAAATGACATCTTATTGGAAAAAATGACATCTTTTTAATTTCACAGCCCAATTCAAATAGGTGCTGTGAAAAAACTGTGCGGTCAAAATGGTAACAACAACCATAAATTAATTCCTTGAGGGGTGTAGTTTCCAAAATGGGGTAACTTCTGGTGGGTTTCCATTGCTTTGATACCTCTAGGGCTCTGCAAATGCGACATGGCACCCGAAAACCAATCCAGCAAAATCTGCACTCCAAAGAACACACGGCGCTCCTTCCCTTCTGAGGCCTCCCATGGACTCAAACGGCAGTTTATCGCCACAAATCGGGTATTGCTGCACTCAGGACAAATTGGGCAACAAAATGGGGTATTTTGTTCCCAGTGAAAATAAGAAATTTTGATAAAAAATGACATCTTATTGGAAAAAATGACATCTTTTTAATTTCACAGCCCAATTCAAATAGGTGCTGTGAAAAAACTGTGCGGTCAAAATGGTAACAACAACCATAAATTAATTCCTTGAGGGGTGTAGTTTCCAAAATGGGGTAACTTCTGGTGGGTTTCCATTGCTTTGATACATCTGGGACCCTGCAAATGCGACATGGCACCCGAAAACCAATCCAGCAAAATCTGCACTCCAAAGAACACACAGCGCTCCTTCCTTTCTGAGGCCTCCCATGGGCCCAAACAGCAGTTTATCGCCACAAATGGGATATTGCTGCACTCAGGAGAAATTGGGCAACAAAATGGGATATTTTTATTCCCTGTGAAAATAAGAAATTTTGGTCAAAAATGACATCTTATTGGAAAAAATGACATCTTTTTTTAATTTCACAGCCCAATTCAAATACGTGCTGTCTACAAACTGTGGGGTCAAAATCGTAAAACAACAACCGTAGATTAATTCCTTGAGGGGTGTAGTTTCCCAAATGGGGTCACTTTTGGAGGATTCCTACTGTTTTGGCACCTCAACACCTCTTCATACCTGGCATGCTGCCTAAAATATATTCTAATAAAAAAGAGGCCTCAAAATGTACTAGGTCCTTCTTTTCTTCCGGGGCTTGTGTTTTAGTCCACGAGTGCGCTAGAGACACATGTGGGACATTTCTAGAATCTGCAGAATCTGGACAATACATATTTAGTAGTGTTTCTCTGGTAAAACCTTCTGTGTTACAGAAAAAAATTGAATACAATTGAAATTCAGCAAGAAAAACTTAATTTGAAAATGTCACCTCTACTTTGCTTTAATTTCTGTGAAATGCCTGAAGGGTTAAATAAACTTTCTAAATGCTGTTTTGAATACTTTGGGGGTTCTAGTTTTCAAAATGGGGTGTTTTATGGGGGTTTCAAATACATAGGCCCTCAAAGCCACTTCGGAACTGAACAGGTACCTTAAAAAAAGGCTTTTGAAATTTTCTTAAAAATATGAGAAATTGCTGTTTATGTTCTAAGCCTTGTAACGTCCAAGAAAAATAAAAGAATGTTCAAAATGATGCCAATCTAAAGTAGACATATGGGAAATGTGAAATAGTAACTATTTTGGATGGTATAACCGTCTTTTTTATAAGCAGATGCATTTAAATTCTGAAAAATTCTATTTTTTATAAATTTTCTTTCAATTTTGCAATTTTTCACCAATAAACACTGAATATATCGTCCAAATTTTACCAATAATATAAAGCCCAATGTGTCACGAGAAAACAATCTCAGAAGCGCTTGGATAGGTTTAAGCATTCCGACGTTATTACCACATAAAGTGAAATATGTCAGATTTGAAAAATGGTCTCTGAGCTTTAAGGCCAAAACAAGGCTGCGTCCTTAATGGGTTAAAGAAATGGACGTTTCCTGACAGACATATTAACTTTTATGCTGTTGGTTAATGCGATTTACAGCCTTACCAAATGCATATAGTTGTTTTTTTTTGGTTTGTTTTTTACAGTGTTTGCACAATTTAATCACTTTTTTAAAAACCATCTTTTTTGTGTTATATACTAAGAGCCATTACTTTGTTAGTTTCAGTCAAAAAAGCTGTGTGAGAATATCTCCAGATTAGAGACTGTGTCACGACTTACAATAATTTTGATGCTGTATGTCTTTTTAAAGTGTTTGGATATCTCTCTAAATGTAGCAGGGGTTTGAGACTTGTATATAATATGCTGCACTCACACTCACTTTTTTCTAAGACACATCCCATGCGGTCCTGGGAGAAAGACTTGGGATGCTCCTTTTCAGAAGAAGCATGGGTATCTGATTTTAAATTAATCTACAAAGCCTTACTCTGTATCCAACACATAGAAGCTGCTATAAAAACCTCTATGCGATGGTATTATACCCCAGACAGACTACACAAAATGTTACCTGACTCGTCCCCACTCTGTTGGAGAAGCTGTGGCCACACTGGCACTCTATATCATACGCTATGGGCATGCCCCATACTTATCCCATATTTGTCTCAGGTTTTTGACCTTGTGTCCACAGTCTCCAGATGTCATATCCCCCAGTCCCCTCAACTGGCCCTGCTGTTTCTAGATATGGGTTCATTTCCTGTACCACTACGATGCTTAATATGTAAAATCCTGGTCATGGCTAAAGTGGTAGTGACCCATCACTTTAAGGAGATCGCTGCTCCGCTATTAGGAGAACTGATTACGCTAATCATCACGACCTATGCATATGAAAGAATCATATCCTTGGGCAACTCCCCCTTTCATAAATTCTCACTAGTATGGAATCCATGGTCAACTAGCGTGTACTATGCCACGTGACACACTTACTCATTTCGGTATTGATGTCCTTATTAATCCCCAATATGGGGCATGAGAATTTGCTACGTTGATATAGATAACATGTCTGTTCTCTTTTTGTCTTTTTGTTTATTCCTTTTTTTTTTCTTTCTTTTCTTTGTTGTAATACCATGACGTCTCTCCAACCATGACTGCCTTAACGATTACTCTTCGTATAGAGATGGTTTTATTGTACTGTTGACATTGCAATGTTTGTATGCAATACTGTTATTTTTTTCTCACAAATACCAATAAAAATGATTGAAACGAAGAAAGCTAGTAAATTCCAATGGTAACAGGATAATTAGTATACGTTTAATATTGAAATATATGAAGTCCTGCCTAAATAAACGTTTAAAATGTCTTTATTAATTAGTATTTAAAATAGGGCACTCATGCCAATTTATACTGTGAATAGGCATTTGGCAAAACAGAGACACAGTTCCCTGATCAGGTGTAAAAATAAGATGATGATTGGTACACCTTAGTGTCGATACAACACCCGACAGGAGTAATGATACACACCACTCGTCCGTTTGCCGCAACGATACAAAGTAGCTCAGTCCAATCTGAATGTTCCACAGGCACCGATGCTAGGTGCACCAATTGAAACATGAATAGAGAACTTAGCAAAAATAAATGTGGTCTGTTTGCCACAAGTTAGCAATTTTGAGCAATCTCCCAACGCGTTTCTGAAACCCTCTGAACCAGAGGGGAACGTCCTCAGGGGTATTTGTAAATTGCGTATATTAGTTTGAGCAGCTACCATACAGCACATATTATGCTGCTGAATTCGTGTATTCTCAGGAGCGCAATGAGACACTAATGCCTGGTCTGACTCGCGCCAGAGACTCTCACAAGATTTATACAGCTAGCCCCGCCTAGCAGATGGGCGGAATGGAACGGACATAGCCAATCGGTGTGTCACAGCGTATAAGTAACGCCCACCGATCGGGCCTGCCCATGGTAACATAGACGCCAATCAGGTAGATGCATAAAGCATCAGTAGTTACTAGGGGAATACAGGCGGTTTATGCGTACGTTTGATAAATAAACGGGTAGGTGTGAATATGTGCCAAGCATAGAGCAGACTGACTACTTAACGCCACATTTACATAGTCAGTCTGCTCTATGCTTGGCACATATTCACACCTACCCGTTTATTTATCAAACGTACGCATAAACCGCCTGTATTCCCCTAGTAACTACTGATGCTTTATGCATCTACCTGATTGGCGTCTATGTTACCATGGGCAGGCCCGATTGGTGGGCGTTACTTATACGCTGTGATACACCGATTGGCTATGTCCGTTCCATTCCGCCCATCTGCTAGGCGGGGCTAGCTGTATAAATCTTGTGAGAGTCTCTGGCGCGAGTCAGACCAGGCATTAGTGTCTCATTGCGCTCCTGAGAATACACGAATTCAGCAGCATAATATGTGCTGTATGGTAGCTGCTCAAACTAATATACGCAATTTACAAATACCCCTGAGGACGTTCCACTCTGGTTCAGAGGGTTTCAGAAACGCGTTGGGAGATTGCTCAAAATTGCTAACTTGTGGCAAACAGACCACATTTATTTTTGCTAAGTTCTCTGTTCATGTTTCAATTGTAAGTCAGAAATTCACCACATTTTGGCACATTTTATAACATATGCTCGGTGCAAACACATTCGTAAATCTGCCTCAATATTGACAGCAAGAGACCCCATGTCTTGCATGTTAATTCAAATAGAAAAGTATGGATGTCTAAGGCTATGGGAGTTTTTTTGCAGGCGGAATTTCTGCCTCAAAATTCAGTTTGGAAGTTTGAGGCAGATTTTCCTCTCCCTGCACGCCGATTTTCGCGCCGTTTTTCGCCCGCGGCCGTTGAGCACCGCGGGCATAAAACGCAGCGAAATACGCTTTCTCTGCCTCCCATTGAAGTCAATGGGAGGTCAGAGCCGTAAACGCCCGAAGATAGGGCATGCCCCATCTTTCTCCCGCGAGGTGGTATTACCGCTCGCGGGAAAAAGACGCCTCCGCCTCCCATTGAAATCAATGGGAGGCATTTTCGGGCCATTTTTGACGAGTTTTGCGGCGCGATTTCCGCGTAAAAAAACTCAGTGTGAACAAAGCCTTATAGCTCCATATGAGACCCATGGATTTACAACACAAACTAGGACTGAATTACTTAATGCAAATTCAGGGAAATTTTTCTGAAAAAAACTCTTATTAAGTTATTGAAATCAGTCAATTCAGGTAAATCTCTAACTTTTCCTGCCTTATAATAATAACAACATACACAAATGTGGATAGAGAAAAACAGCTCTTCACAAAAAAATTACGTATAATTTACACCAATCAAAAGAGATGTCAGAAAATATTAAGTCAGCCATACAGACGAGATAGCTGTTGGCCAAGAGCTTCTTCTCCAACAGCTATTTTAACCGCCCCCCCATATACATGCACGCATGGACGAGCATACATTTTTATTTCAGTTGGGAGATGGGAAGTCAGACACTGCAGGCAGTGCTTTATCTCCCACAGGGACAACGGATCAGGCATGTTGAAATCCAAAATCCTTCTTTTCCAAAACATCTGGTATTGGGGGACAGTTGGCAAGCTCCCATACATGAGATAGTCTGCCCATCCTGACCAAGATCAACGGCCAAACCTGCCAAGATCAACTGGTTCAGCTAACATTTTTATTGTGTGTACTGCCAGTTCTGGGACAGTTATTAATGCTAGACTTGCATCTCCCACAAATGGGAGGTTATTTACAAGTGGGTTTAAAAAAAATCATAACTTTTGACACCCTCCATTCAAGTGGTCATTTTACAAAGATCATTGCATGCCTTAGAATGCTCAAACAAATGACAAATAACCCTAGGATGGCAGATGGGTTATGAATGTTTCTCTTGTTCTGGTTGACTTTCATGAATCTGCTATAACTGTAACCTTCTTACTCTTGTTGAATCATTGCAGAGTAATTCCTAAAGAGTTTCGATGCAGTAACTATCATTATTTCTTTCAAGTTCACAGACCCCGATGTGCATTGTAATTATTTCAAATTTAATTTTTCTATAACCTCGATTTGTCAAATTCTAGTTTGTTTACAGTATTTGATAAATTAAGTATATGGAAAAAAAATACTAATTTAAAGCATTACAATCTATTGGTATAAAGAAGGTAATAGTTTATTCTAGTTTGTTTACAGTATAACTATTCTTACTACTTTTATACCAGTAGATGGCAGTTTTCCTACAGCTATAAAGCTAGAAGGTTTATACCAATTCAAAGACCGCTTGCATGCATAAAATGTGACGTAGTTTGGAGTGACCCATTTTGGTGGTTATTTCCAGTTTATCTGAACAGTTGGTTAATCCACGGTTTTCAGTGCTTAAAACCACAAGTGTGAAAGCACTCAATAAACACGATAGGCAAATATACATAATCAAGCACCATTTAGGCTATAATATATGTTCCGTTCTCTCCCATCAAGTATAAGAGGGGGAAAAAAACTCCAAAGAAATGTTTTTGTCTGTCTTTTATTACTTAATTTCGTATACTCCAGTTGACACTGTTTGACATTGTTTCTGTATTACAAAATGTTCTGGCCAAACAGCTCTACCTTCTATCCCCAGTCCGACCCTCCCTCCCCTCTAGCTTTGATTGACAGGGCTATTCAGTGTAGAAGCAGTTATCACTCCTGTCCCCGTATTCTCCTGAGTATGCCTGTGCCTCAGCTTCTGAATCGGCGCATGCACAGTACATGACTGAAGTTTCACTGGTCGAATCAACTGTACTGCGCATGTGCCGATTATGTGACACTACACCCGGTTGTAGTGTGACATATTCTGCACATGCGCAGTAGAGCTTATTCAACCTGTGAAACTTCAGTCATGTACTGCGCATGCGCCAATTCAGAAGCTGAGGCACAGGCACACTCAGGAGAATATGGGGACAGGTGTGATAACGGCTTCTACACTGATTTGCCCTGTCAATCAAAGAAGAAAGGGAGGTTCCGACTGGGGACAGACGGTAGATCCGTTTGGAGCAATGGTGATGCCTTCGTTGCTCCAAAAAGCTAATTTGCATATGAAGAATAAAGTTATTATCGCTGCAACGGGGCTACACATTTGAAAACTAAAAACAGGATTACATTTAGGTGAGGCTACACTATATTACTGTGCTGCTGCATTGATAGGCTAATTTCTGGTGACCAATTCCCTTTAATGGTTTTTACCCGAGACTTCTACCAAAACGGGTAAATAGATATTTCTGCTGGGAGTTGACAGGTTTTGAAACTCCCTTGGTGCCAACCAAAGAAATAAAATAAAAATAGAATGAGGCAAGGCATAATCAGACAGGGAATATAAACATTCTCTATAGACTTCTATGGGAAGCGTGTGTGTGTTTCTCACTCTGCTCCCTCCTCCCCTTCCCCTCTCCAGAGACTTTTATGAGTATCTTCTCACACTCTGCTCCCTCCTCCTGCTTTTTCTTCTCCATAGACTTCTAGGGGCAGCATCTGTGTCACCTTTCTGCTCTTGCTCCCTCCTCTAGCCCCCCTCTCTATAGACTTGTATAGGCAGGAAGTTAATAAAAACACACCGCCACTTCCTGAAGTCCGTCCCCTATACTCTATCTAGAGACGGATTTTGCTTGACTACAGGGAGTGGACAGCAGATTACAAGGAGAGAGATACCTAGTGGCAGCAACTTCTCACATAATTTACATGGATAAAGCAACTAAATTTTAACAGTAAATTACAAAGTTTATATGTATCAGGTGTACTATTAGAGTAGCATAAATTGTTTAAAAAGCTAGTGTGAATTTAAAGTAGATATTTACCTTTTTGTCATCATGTTGTTTTTAGGTCCAAAATTCTGTTCTAATTAGTTTTTTAAAGAGGTCGGATCTCCATTTTGTGATAGAGCGCACCATGCATAGATAGGGAATTAAAAAATAACTTGCTTGCTGCCTGCAGCCACTACTAGAGGTAGCTTAGCAACTTACAGTATACTGTTATAATAGTAACAATAATAAAAAGCGTACTTTTGAATGCAAAAATAACAACGTATGCAGTAAGCTACTAAATTCCTGCTAGTGGCGGCTACAGGTGCCAGAATGTTATGCTTTATATCTATGTGTGTGGGGGGGGATTCAAAACACTGTATGAGAAAAATGGAGATCAGTATAGAATTTTGGACCTTCAGAAGGTGGATGTTCACTTTTGAGGTTAGGATGATTACATGCATAGTAAATTAGAAAGATAATTGTGAAAACTTTTGTAGCTCTGTAGAATTTTAGCCCAACACAATTTTCTCACCTGCTTTGGCCTCTTCCTTACCTTAGAGGTTGTTGTTGTTGGACTAATCAGTGAATCTAAATAGAATGGATATGGTGAATTAAATTTAATGAATGGCTAAAAAAAAATTGTATGCAGGTAAGCCAAATGATGTTTATCGTATTCACAGCTTGTAGTAGTGATCAATAAAAGACTGACTTACACACAGAATACTATAGAATTGTCTACACTGGTTATACAATAGTTCCAGTGTGTGTGTGTATGTGTAAAATGCAAAGTGAATGAACAGAAGAGAAATCTAAATCAAATCAATATTTGGTGTGACCACCCTTTGCCTTTAACACAGCATCAATTCTTCTAGGTACATTTGCACAGTTTTTGAAGGAACTCGGCAAGGAAGTTGTTCCAAACATCTTGAAGGACAAACCACAGATCTTCTATGAATATAGACTTGCTCAAATTCTTCTGTCTCTTCATGCAACCCCAGACAGACTCGTTGATCTTGAGATCAGGGCTCTGTGGGGGCCATATCATCACTTCCTTGTTCTTCTTCTTCAAAAGTGCTTGAACAGCACATTTTGAAACCGCAGTCAGTTTTGAAATCTTTGTCTGGGAGAGACCTTACTGATTCAGTATAACTACCTTGGGTCTTGTTGCTGTGCTCAGTCTTGCCATGGTGGACATGTGACATGAAATTGTCTTCCACATCCTCACCTTTGTAGCAGGGTTTGGTTTTGCCTCACACAGTTTTACGCCTCCTACACGGCAGTTTCTGTTACAATTAATGACTGTTTTTCAACCTACATATAAAAATGATGATCATTATCACTGGTTTGGTACTATTGGTTAATCATACACCTGACTATAATCCTACAAATTCCATGACTTTGTGCAAGTGTACCTAGAAGAATTGGTATATATATACACACACTACCGTTCAAAAGTTTGGGGTCACCCAGACAATTTTGTGTTTTCCATGAAAACTCATACTTATATTTATCAAATGAGTTGAAAAATGACTAGAAAATATAGTCAAGACATTGACAAGGTTAGAAATAATGATTTTTATTGGAAATAATAATTTTCTCCTTCAAACTTTGCTTTCGTCAAAGAATGCTCCATTTGCAGCAATTACAGCATTGCAGACCTTTGGAATTCTAGCTGTTAATTTGCTGAGGTAATCGGGAGAAATTTCACCCCATGCTTCCAGAAGGCCCTCCCATAAGTTGGATTGGCGTGATGGGCACTTCTTGCGTACCATACGGTCAAGCTGCTCCCACAACAGCTCTATGGGGTTGAGATCTGGTGACTGTGCTGGCCACTCCATTACAGATAGAATACCAGCTGCCTGATTCTTCCCTAAATAGTTCTTGCATAACTTGGAGGTCTGCTTTGGGTCATTGTCCTGTTGTAGGATGAAAATGGCTCCAATCAAACGCTGTCCACAGGGTATGGCATGGCGTTTAAAATGGAGTGATAGCCTTCCTTATTCAAAATCCCTTTTACCTTGTACAAATCTTCCACTTTACCAGCACCAAAGCAACCCCAGACCATCACATTACCTACACCATGCTTGACAGATGGCGTCAGGCACTCTTCCAGCATCTTTTCAGTTCTGCGTCTCACAAATGTTCTTCTGTGTAATCCAAGCACCTCAAACTTCGATTCGTCTGTCCATAACACTTTTTTCCAATCTTCCTCTGTCCAATGTCTGTGTGCTTTTGCCCATATTAATCTTTTCCTTTTAATTAGCCAGTCTCAGATATGGCTTTTTCTTTGCCACTCTGCCCTGAAGGCCAGCATCCCGGAGTCGCCTCTTAACTGTAGACGTTGACACTGGCGTTTTGCGGGTACTATTTAATGAAGCTGCCAGTTTTGGACCTGTGAGGCGTCTATTTCTCAAACTAGAGACTCTAATGTACTTGTCATGTTGCTCAGTTGTGCAGCGGGGCCTCCCACTTCTCTTTCTACTCTGGTTAGAGCCAGTTTGTGCTGTCCTCTGAAGGGAGTAGTACACACCGTTGTAGGAAATCTTCAGTTTCTTGGCAATTTCTCGCATGGAATAGCCTTCATTTCTAATAACAAGAATAGACTGTCGAGTTTCACATGAAAGCTCTCTTTTTCTAGCCATTTTGAGAGTTTAATCGAACCCACAAATGTAATGCTCCAGATTCTCAACTAGCTCAAAGGAAGATCCGTTTTATAGCTCCTCTAAAAAGCAAAACTGTTTACAGCGGTGCTAATATAATTGCACAAGGGTTTTCAAGTGTTTTCTAATCATCCATTAGCCTTCTAACACAGTTAGCAAACACAATGTACCATTAGAACACTGGAGTGATGGTTGCTAGAAATGGGCCTCTATACACCTATGTAGATATTGCATTAAAAACCAGGCGTTTGCAGCTAGAATAGTCATTTAGCACATTAACAATGTATAGAGTATATTTCTGATTAATTTAATGTTCTCCTCATTGAAAAAAAACGGTGCTTTTCCTTCAAAAATTAGGACATTTCTAAGTTACCCTAAACTTTTGAACGGTAGTGTGTGTGTGTGTGTGTGTGTGTGTATGTATATATATATATATATATATATATATATATATATATATATATATATATATATATACAGTGAAGGAAATAAGTATTTGATCCCTTACTGATTTTGTAAGTTTGCCCACTGTCAAAGACATGAACAGTCTAGAATTTTTAGGCTAGGTTAATTTTACCAGTGAGAGATAGATTATATAAATAAAAAAAAAACAGAAAATCACATTGTCAAAATTATATGTATTTATTTGCATTGTGCACAGAGAAATAAGTATTTGATCCCTTTGGCAAACAAGACTTAATACTTGGTGGCAAAACCCTTGTTGGTAAGCACAGCAGTCAGACGTCTTTTGTAGTTGATGATGAGGTTTGCACACATGTTAGATGGAATTTTGGCCCACTCCTCTTTGCAGATAATCTGTAAATCATTAAGATTTCGAGGCTGTCGCTTGGCAACTCGGATCTTCAGCTCCCTCCATAAGTTTTCGATGGGATTAAGGTCTGGAGACTGGCTAGGCCACTCCATGACCTTAATGTGCTTCTTTTTGAGCCACTCCTTTGTTGCCTTGGCTGTATGTTTTGGGTCATTGTCGTGCTGGAAGACCCAGCCACGAGCCATTTTTAATGTCCTGGTGGAGGGAAGGAGGTTGTCACTCAGGATTTGAAAGTACATGGCTCCATCCATTCTCCCATTGATGCGGTGAAGTAGTCCTGTGCCCTTAGCAGAGAAACACCCCCAAAACATAATGTTTCTACCTCCATGCTTGACAGTGGGGACGGTGTTCTTTGGGTCATAGGCAGCATTTCTCTTCCTCCAAACACGGCGAGTTGAGTTAATGCCAAAGAGCTCAATTTTTGTCTCATCTGACCACAGCACCTTCTCCCAATCACTCTCAGAATCATTCAGATGTTCATTTGCAAACTTCAGACGGGCCTGTACATGTGCCTTCTTGAACAGGGGGACCTTGCGGGCACTGCAGGATTTTAATCCATTACGGCGTAATGTGTTACCAATGGTTTTCTTGGTGACTGTGGTCCCAGCTGCTTTGAGATCATTTACAAGTTCCCCCCATGTAGTTTTCGGCTGAGCTCTCACCTTCCTCAGGATCAAGGATACCCCACGAGGTGAGATTTTGCATGGAGCCCCAGATCGATGTCGATTGACAGTCATTTTGTATGTCTTCCATTTTCTTACTATTGCACCAACAGTTGTCTCCTTCTCACCCAGCGTCTTACTTATGGTTTTGTAGCCCATTCCAGCCTTGTGCAGGTCTATGATCTTGTCCCTGACATCCTTAGAAAGCTCTTTGGTCTTGCCCATGTTGTAGAGGTTAGAGTCAGACTGATTAATTGAGTCTGTGGACAGGAGTCTTTTATACAGGTTACCATTTAAGACTGCTGTCTTTAATGCAGGTACCAAGTTGATTTGGAGCGTGTAACTGGTCTGGAGGAGGCTGAACTCTTAATGGTTGGTAGGGGATCAAATACTTATTTCTCTGTCCACAATGCAAATAAATATATATAATTTTGACTATGTGATTTTCTTTAATTTTTTTTATATAATCTATCTCTCACTGGTAAAATTAACCTAGCCTAAAAATTCTAGACTGTTCATGTCCTTGACAGTGGGCAAACGTACAAAATCAGCAAGGGATCAAATACTTCTTTCCTTCACTGTGTATATATATATATATATATATATATATATATATATATATATATATATACAGTATATATATTGTGCCTCAATAATTGTACTATCCCAAGTACCCATACTTTAAAACACTTACCTACTTTACACTCCCACACTGCTCTCCTACAGTGACAAACCATAAATTACAACCGGGTGTCATTACTCTTCCTGTGCCAATCTCTATTATTGAAGAACGTAGCTAGAAAAAAAGGATAGTGTACTTGACTCTGCAGGAGCATTCTATTACAGATTACTTCTGCCAACACATCTGTCTCAAGGATCTACCTTTCAAGTACAGTTTCCTATAGGCACATACATCGCATGCTTCTAGGCAAATCTGTCCCTCTTTATAATGACCTATTTTTCAAACTCTGACAGAGTGATTGTTTAAACCCTTAAAACAATATGACATACTGCAGCTATGCCCCCTCCATCATCCGTTTTCTTCGTTCTTTACCAATTAACCCCTTTAAGCACTGCAATCTATACTGAAAGCCTGGGCCTAACAAAGGATTATGCATGTTGGGACAAACCTTAGGTATTTAAATAAAATATTTAAAACTAAAATTGCCATTATGAGAAGTGAACAAATCATACTCCTATATAAAAGGCAAGCCATGTTGCCAACGATTTAGTTTTTAAAGAAGGATGCGCAAGGCAGCCCGCTCTTCAACCACACTGGGTGACTTCACTACTCAATAGCCCTCTTCGCCCTCAACTCCTCTGCTACAAGAAGAGGCGTATTGAGTAGTGGACTCTCCCAGGGTGGGTGTAGAGTGGGTTACGTTGCGCCAGTAGGAGGGTATTGAACAGGGGGAACTATCACTATCTGGAGGTCAGTGTGTGGATACAGTCAGTATAATAGATATGGGGAAGCAAAAAAATATAAAACCATTTAAAAAAAAAAAAAATAACAACTATGAAACAACACGCGGTAGGGGTCAACGTCTCCTGCCCTGAGAGAATTACCATTCTGCAGAAACCTGAAATAACTGACCAACAACAGTTGTCTAGAGCCCATTGTATTTTTTGCAGAAAATAAAGTGAACGGTGCTATGCGAGCTTGACCATAATCCGAATGGTCCTTTAGATACACAAACAACGAAATGATCGCAGCACTCAAGAAGTAATTGAGCTTGAGAAAGGTCCTGTGTAGAGGACTGAAACGTAGCATTTGACATGGTTCAATAGACCACAACTTTTTTTAAAATTACTTCTTGAGTTCTGCGATCATTTCGTTGTGTGTGTGTGTATGTATATATATATATATATATATATATATACACACACACGCGCGTTTGGTATTCCCATAATGATAGCAAACTGTACAAATGACTTTAAATGTAAAAAATATGGATGAAAGAATGCAGGTAGGCGAAAACTCTAATATTCTTCTGGTCTTTAAACAGACTTGTCACGTCCTCTAACATGTAAAACTAACTGGATAGCTTTCCAGCTGCTACAGCGCTGGTTCTCTTTTCCTTCTAGCCCCCTGGTTCCCCTATAATATGTCCCGTTCGTTTTGGTGACCTGTAAGAGTAGACTGTGAAGTGGGTGGTCCCCAGCACTCCGTGGCAATCTCAGGTGCTGGCAGGAAAAGATAACCAGCACTGCATATGGTAAGCTATCCTGCTGCTCGTAACATGTCCTCTCTAAAAGGGTTTTCTCTTAGCTAGAGTAAAGAGCTTCTAGCAAAGTGTGGCTTTGGCTCTGGCAGAGCCGAATGGCCGGCATGTATTACTACAGTCATCAGCGACTTCTATGTGTGTTAGAGAAGCTGAGGATGCCACATCGCATGTTTGGCTTCTTCTGTAGCAAGTGGAGAAGGATGCGCAGATTACTGGTTAGGCTGCTCACCAGCAGGGATCCCTCCTTCAAGGATGCTGTCATCTAAAACAGCGGTCCCCAACCTTTTTTTAACCAAGGGCCAGTTTCATGCAAGACAATTTTTCCACGGACCAGCAAGGTGGGGGGTGTTTCAGGGTTTAGGGTCAGTTCACACGTTTCGTAAATACTGCGGATTTCCCGCAACGGAACTCGTGGTGGAAAATACGCAGCATAATACAGTAGCAGCAAAGTGGATGAGAGAGAACAAATCTCTTCCACACTCGTAAATAGTGATCAGAAAAATCGCTCAGAAATTAACATGCAGTGCAGAGTTTTATTCTGCAGCATGTCAATTGTATTTGCATAAACGCTTCTTATTTGTTTCGTATTTTCCCCATTGATTTAAACCTACAACTAATGGCAGTTGCGTTTATTGCGGTGGAATTGCAGCGATTCCGCCGCAAAAAATGCAACTCGGAAGAAAAAAATAAATCTTATACTTATCCAGAATTCTGTGTTTCTTCCTCCAGGCCGGCCTCCTGGGATGAAGATTCATCCCATGTGAGCCCTGCAGCCAATCACAGGCTGTAGCGGAGGCCGGCTTAGATGATGTCAGAGGACCGGCCTCCTGGGATGACGCTTCATCCCATGTGACCGCCGCTGCAGTCAATCACAGGTATTGGTCCACGGCCCGGTGGTTGGGGATCACTGATCTAAAAGACATACAGCGTATGCCTGTCCACCGGAGAAGAAACAGAACGTTTTCTTTTAATAGAGCGTCAATTTAATGAATGTTTATTATTGCATGTTTTCACATCCTAAATACAGATTAATTTGTAGGCAGAAAAGAGATTTATCTTTGAGGAATTAAAAAAGTAGTTTTAGTAGCACAAATTAGCATTCAAGGCAAAGCCCTTAGAAATAAAAAGTACTTTTAGAATATGGTGCCAGTATAAAAGCGTGTAAAAAATGTTTGACTGTTAAATTACTAGTTCCCATTTTACTATCCTGTTCTTATATAAAAAAAAATATTTCTCTAGATATGTAACATTTCTTTTGTTTAAGAAAAACTTTAGCTGCATTATTAGCTAAACTGACAACATCCAAATCTTAAAACCATATTTCAAAATGTTCATAAAGATTCTGTGGTTTATCATGAAAAAGTAACCCAGATTAGTGCTCTGATAAATCATCCAGTGTGCCCATTATTGCATTGTAAACCACATGCCTATTATGTAATGGGTTTAGTGAAGTCTCTATCCTAGAACCCCAGGGGATATGTAGTAAAGCCCAGCCAACTTGTAGCCTACAGAAATGGCCAGTGCCTATCATTCATGTCAGGAAAGCCAGTGATCTCAGTGGAACATTATAGGAATCAGAGGCACAGCCTTGCACGCTGATCTGTCCTGCCAGTATGTTTCCTGGGATAAACAGCTGACTCAATGTGTGCACCAGTAGGCACTGCCACTGCTGGGAGAAACTGCACAGCAGATAATTTTCTATCCACTATTCTGAAAATGCCTCATTCATTTAAACTCCTTCTGCTGATCTTCTGCCTCATCCTCCTCACAGAAAGCAGAAAGCATAGGAGGAGAAGATGGACAAATCAGATGGAAGTGCATAAGCAAACCAGGTAAGCATCCCTAGAAGTGGATATTCCGTCATCTAATAGATTGCTTTTCATAGCTGTCCCTCGATGTCCATAATCTTTGCATATAGCATTAATACTGATATGGATTAACATCGTAATTTGGAGAGTTAACTTATCCTGATACAAAACATGGATCACAAATGTATCTTCTATGTCTATACCATATATCATAATAAAACGTATACAAATAGAATATAGATTGGATTTACGTGTTCTTTGCTTGGCCAGAACACTGTAAATGGTATTTATATGCACTTCACTAAAGGCATGGTGATCTGACCCATTAATATTGACTCATTTTTTACTTATTTTAGAACAATAAAATAGGAATTTCAAATATTCTAGTATTTTGAGCTAAACAATTGCTTTGTATTTGTGTATTGGAAAATGTCATTGGTGTTTTAATATTCCATATACGTAATATTTTCTATTTGAAGAAAACAGTGGCATTATCACAGGAGAAAAAGTGAAAAAGTAATTCAGTACCACCTGAACACATAAATAATAGACTTGGACAATTGTGAAGTTGCCAGCTTTACATATAAATTAGCGTGGTCACATCTATAATCAGAAAGTTGTTTCATTTGCAAAGCTGTGTTTTTAAGAACTTCATATCATCTTATGGAATTATAAACTAATAATGATGCCATGTCGCCCTGCATTCCTGTTGCCCAGCATGAAATGACTTGGACATATTCCCTTATAGTGCTGGGCAGGGAAGAGGGTAGAAGTGTAGGCTAAACATGTAAATAATAGTTTTAGAATATAAAGTATAAGTGAATCTGGGTCTTGTGACTGATAAAAGGCCTTGAAGCCAGCTTGTGGTTTGTAAGTATAGGCTTTTTTTAATGATTTTTTTTATAATTCTCTAGCACAATTCGATAATTATTTTGTAATTGCAGCATAGAACACGCGTGATAGACTCTGTTTGGGCAGACATTGGTAGAATGATTCCATAACGCCACAAATAAAGTAGCAATAAATAACATTTCAATAACTATATCAATACATAGTATACAGCTTAATTTAAACCTATAATATATTCTGAACACCAATATTAAGCAAGACAAAATAATAGTAACATAAATAACCAAAAATAAATTGTCTCCACTAGAAACGTAAGTAATAAACAATCATATACACAATTATAATCCAATCATAGAAATGCTAATAGCGGAGATAGTATACAGCTTGCCTTTATTTACGGTAATCATTAAATATTATCTGGCTTGGTGTGCTCTGGGTTACATCAGTAACAAAATCTTTTAAACCATTCATACAATCTGTTAGGGGTCTCTGTGTGCCCTGTGGTTATGTATTACAAAAAAGTGTCCCTTTGGATGGTTCGTTAAAGCTGATCTACACAAATGAATTAGGCAATATATTAGCCTTAAAAAGGAACATTTGCATTTTCTTCCCCTAGGATTCTCTTGGGCGCATCTCCGACAATCATGTTCTACTTAGCCTGACGTCTGAAATAGGGATTTGTTCGAGTTTGAAAGTTCATTAATAGGAACATCTAGGAATAATTTCAAGCTTCCCTAATGCCTTGTAGCAGCCAAATTTTGGAATCTCTACAGATTAACTAACATGGTGAAAGCACATAGAACCTCTAAAATGTGCAAAACAAGAGATATGTAGGGGGTCCTTCTTTAGAATGGGACACTGACTATAAGAAATAATTGCCTTTAGTTGGGGCAGGAGATTTTCATATATTAAAGTCTAAACTTATTATTATTTTTTTAAACAGACTGTTTAGTAACGATTTAGGAATTAGTTATATTGACATTAATAAGAAAAGTTGATCTAGTAAAAAAATGAATATAGCAGATGACAAATCTCCGCAATGAGTAAAATCATACTTGTAAAAACAAAAAATTATTTTGGCATTTTTGTTTTGCAGCCAAGTATATAAGAAGAATCATGATCTCACCAAACTTCGAAAAAATAAAAATGATCAGCTGATCAGAGTTGATGAGCATGATTTTACTATGAGGCCAGCGTTTGGAGGTAAGTTCTGATAGATCCATTTATTTCATTTCTATCGTAATGGCATATATATATGATTATTGCATTCATTGCTGGTCGCCTGTAAGATTTGTGACACTTTAGCTCCAAATTTTATATTGTGACTCTTATAGCACCAAACTTTACATATGTCAGCATAATTTAAAAAAATAAAATGTTTTTGCATATAGATATCAAATACATTCTCCCAGCTCCCTTTCAAACCACCAAATGGTTAGGAATAATAATAATTACAACCCATGCTTCAGTGCTGTGCCGCTAGGAGAGAAAGCTTTTGGGTGTTGGTTCCAGAAGGGCTAGTGGCATGGTATCAGGATGCTCTACCACCCTTTCTTCAGAACACTGGTCTCCAGGAGGCATGGGGATGCAATGGTGCCATCTATATAGTTCGGCATTGGAAAACATATGTTTGGCACACTACCAAGCAAAGAGCACACATAAATCCTCCTAAATAATAACTACAGTGGGAAACCACAGTAGTAGTTTTATTTTATTTTTTTACCAAAGTTTCCCTTTAAGCTAAAATTGTGTTCCTACATGGCTATGCAAACTGATTTCCTATTAGACTGGGACAATTTTTATTTTATTAATAACCGAGGGATTCCAAGAACACCAAACAGAAAATCCCTGTGTCATACACCACTGCCAGGCCCTGCACTAAGCATTACATACAGTTTTGCCTAGAGAGTTCTTTTACATTTTATAAAGCAAAACATACATGTCCAATACAATGGAAGTATAAATAGTTAACAGAGAAAAATGGGGACGATGGCCTCCTATGGTGAAGCACAGTAAAACACCGGATTTTCAAAGCAAATACATTTATTAAACTCACAAGATATCCGACATATAAAGCATATCACTTAATAACTTGCAGAATACCCCGGAATAAGCCACAAGAGTGAACCTCAAGTCGGGCCACGTGTATTTGGACTCTTGTAGTCTTACTGAAGTTATGCTTTTTATGTCGGATATCTTGTGAGTATAATAAAACATGCGCTTTAAGAAGCTAAGGTTTTGCGGGCTTCACCATAGAAGGCTGTTATCCCCATTTTATTCTGCTTTAGGGAGCTTTGGTGGCAAAGACAGCATACTGGGGGTGTCTCTCCTTACCAACCTGCCATTCTTTGAACGTGAAATGTGTTTCTTTAAAGAGGCTCTGTCACCACATAGTAAGTGCCCTATCTTGTACATGATGTGATCGGCGCTGTAATGTAGATTACAGCAGTGTTTTTTATTTAGAAAATTATGACCTATTTTAGCTTTATGCTAATGAGTTTCTTAATAAACAACTGGGCGCGTCTTACTTTTTGGCCAACTGGGCGTTGTACAGAGGTGTGTATGACGTTGACCAATCAGTGACCAATCAGCGTCATACACTTCTCCCCATTCATTTATACAGCACATAGCGGTATAGCTATATCGCTATGTGCAGCCACATAAACACACTATAACGTTACTGCAGTGTCCTGACAATGAATATACATTACCTCCAACCAGGACTGGATGTGTATTCAGAATCCTGACACTTCGCTAACACAATCCCGACACTATAGCACAGCAAGCATAGTCTCGTTTGAAATGACAGTTTACAGCGTAATCTCGCGAGTCGCGAGTCACTGATTGGTACACTTAGGGCACTTATATTGTGGTGACAGAGCCTCTTTAACCACAAAGCCACAATAGACTTCCAGGGACATTAATATTAACTCATTATCATCTTAGACCACATGCTTCTGTCACCAGATAGATGACACAGAATATTACGTCCACACTTTTCCTACACCTCAAAGATCATAATATATGGTGCCTTTTCCCCACTAGACACCAGAAATATAATTTAGGTTATAGGGTAATTGTCCAGATTGCTAAAAACGGTCCCACAAGTAAAAATAAAATACCACCAGCAAAGAAAATGTTTGCATTTTGGTGCTTTGCTACGTGACCTCATTGTCCTAGTTTTAAACCAGATTTGGTACTATATTTTACCTGTAACCATAACAGTATTACTGTATAAATATATTTTGCCTCGTATTCTCTTTATCGTGGTTTTTCCAGCAGAAAAGCTGAAGGGCATGTTAATGATTGACTTAAAGGTAAAATGGAATAATTTATGGCATAGCCTTAGACTTTTGAAGAAAGGAACTGCAGCAGTCAAAATGATGCAAACAAGTGTATGTATTTTTATTCACCAAGCATCAAAACACTTGCAATGCTGCAGTTCCTTTCTTCAAATTGCAGACTATTTGTCTCCCTTGGACCTGGGATACGTCTTACTGCGGGCACCAGCCATGTTTGGGGATTCGTGCTGGTGAAACCTACTTGGTTGTGCTGCTGATCTTCTGAATATATCCTTAGATCCCACCACGGGGAACCCACCAATCCGGAGAACAGGGGTCCTGTGACACTTATTTTTCATTAGAAACTGGATCATGAGACCCCCCCCCCTGCTCTTCATGGGGTGGGGGTGTTGGTGTCCCAGAGATGGGACCACCTATCAGACATTCACTATGGTCAGGATACTCCTTTTACTGTGCGGTGTTTGGTATTCAGTAATTTGGAAATTTCCTTCTATCCGTCTCTTGACTGTTGCCTTTCAGTTACATTGTTCGTTTGTCATTAAAGTGTAATTTATGCCATGAAAATAATTATCAGCAGTTGGACCTTTTTGGCTTGGATTGCCTAGACTGTTCATGTATACAGACTATCCAGGTATCCAGTTTGTTGCTAAAGTGTGCACTACTGCCGTTCCACTTCCTTGGGCCACATTTTCCGGACAGAGACCTCCAAATCCCTGCATAGACTAAGGGTATGTTTACACGCACTGTTTTCAGACGTAATTCGGGCGTTTTATGCCTCGAATTAAGCCTGAAAAAACGGCTCCATTATGCCTACAAATATCTGCCCATTGCTTTCAATGGGTTTTACGATGTTCTGTTCCCACGAGGTGTAATTTTACGCGTCACTGTCAAAAGACGGCGTGTAAAAAGACGCCCGCGAAAAAGAAGTGCATGTCACTTCTTGGGACGTTTTTGGAGCCGTTTTTCATTGACTCCATTGAAAAACAGCTCCAATAACGTCCGTAAAATACGCCGCAAAAAACGCGAGTAATTACAAAAACGTCTGAAAATCAGGAGCTGTTTTCGCCTGAAAACAGCTCCGTAATTTCAGATGTATTTTGCTAAGCCGTGTGAAAATACCCTAAGAGATAATTGATAAATGCCACAAAAAGTCACATTCATAGCAGACCGGGGGACTCTGGCTGCTATTGCAATCCATCGGCACCACGCAATCGCATCATAAGGGTACCGATGGGCTACCCTCATGACTACTTAGGTGCCACGGTTGCTATTGCCAGGGGTTAAACGGTTTAATACTTCAACCAAATATATTTTTTGTAGCACAAATAAGGCTTTTAATATTTTACAGAAACTAGTGGTAAATTGGCAGAAATTTTTGTATCTTAACCCCTTAACGCACCTTGACGTAACTGTACGTCGAGGTGAGCAGTAAGTTCGCGCACCTTGACGTGCAGTTACGTCTGTGCTTTGACAGTTAACCGCCGCGCGGCGCTACACCGCATCGGCGGTTAATACTGCTGGGTGTCTGCCCTGCATTCCCCGTTGCCGATCAGCGGCCCATCGCCACTGATTTCGGCAGTTAACCCCTTAATTGCGGCGTTCAAAATCATGGGGGCTGGCGATGGTACCCATGGCAACCGGACGCCGGACAATGGCTTCCGGGCTGTCATGTACAGAAGCCTATGAGGGCCAGCCGGAGGGTGGTCGTCGTAGGCTTCCTGTCAGTGTGACTGTGACGTCACACTGACAGTTGGAATGCATTACACTACGTGTGTAGTGTAATGTATTCCAGCAGCAATCAGAGCTGCAAGTCTAAGTGTCCCCTAGTGGGACAAGTGAAAAAAGTAAAAAAAAGAATAAAAATGTTTTAAAAAAAGTGTAAAAATCAAAGTTATAAGTGATATAAACAAGAACTGCTTTTTTTTCCTATAATAAGTCTTTTATTATAGGAAAAAAATGAACATTTAAAAAAAAGTACACATATTTGGTATCACTGCGTTCGTAACGACCCCAACTATAAAACTATAATATTATTTTTCCCACACGGTGAACACCGCAAAAAAAATAAATGAAAAACAATGCCAGAATCACTATTTTTTGGTCACCACCCCTCCCAAAATATGCAATAAAAAGTGATCAAAAAGTCGCATGTACGCCAAAATAGTACCAATACAAACTACAACCCGTCCCGCAAGAAACAAGCCCTTACACAGCTTTTTTGACTGAAAAATAAAAAAGTTATGGCTCTCAGAATATAGTGACACAAAAAAATTATTTTCTAAATAAGTTATTTTATTGCGCAAACGCTGCAAAACATAAAAAAACCTATATACATATGGTATCGCCGTAATCGTACCAACCTGCAGAATAAAGTATAATGGTCATTTATAGCCCAGGGTAAACGCCGTCAAAAATAAATAAAAATCATTGTCAGAATTGATGGTTTTTGGTCACCTGGCTTGCCGAAAAATGGCATAAAAAGTGATCAACAAAATCGCATGTACCCCAAAATGGTACCAATGAAAATGACAGATTGTCCCGCAACAAATAAGCCCTCACGCAGCTCCGGTGGTGAAAAAATTATTGAGGTCCGCTCCATTGTATTTATTGCTCACACCACTCTATTGACGGAAAAATAAAAAAGTTGTGGCTCTTGGAAAGCGGAGAGAAAAAACGAAAAAAACAAAAAACAAAACATGGATCAGTTCGGAAAGGGTTAATTACTTTCTAATGAAAAAACATTTATGACCACATGTGGGGTATTGCCGTACTTGGAAGAAATTGCTTTACAAATGTTGGGCGGCATTTTCTCCTTCATCCTTTGTGAAATTGAAAAAATTCAACATTTTAGTGGAAATAATGTTGATATTAATTTTCACAGCCTAATTCTAATAAATTCTACAAAAGACGTGTAGGGCCTAAATGCTCACTATACCCCTAGATAGATTCCTTAAGTGGTGTAGTTTCCCAAATGGGGTTACTTTTGGGGGGCTTCCACTGTTTCGGTCTCTCAGTGGCTTTGCAAATTCGACATGACACCCAAAAACTATTCCAGCTAAATTTGTGCTCCAAAAGCCAAATAGCGCTCCTTCCCTTCTAAGCCCCGGTATGGGTCCAAACAGTAGTTTATTACCACATGTGGGGTATTTACGTAATCGGGAGAACTTGTTTTACAAATGTTGGGGTGCTTTTTCTCCTTTATTCCTTGTAAAAATTAAAAATGTCTAAGTTCTTACAGAAATAAAGTAGATTTTTACCTTTACAGACTAATTCCAATGAATTCAGCAAAACATCTGTGGGGTCAAAATGCTAACTTTACCCCTAGAAAAATTCCTTGAGGGGTGTAGTTTCCAAAATGGGGTCACTATTGGGTGGTTTCCACAGTTTTCATCCCTCCAGTGCATTGCAAACGCGACACGGCACTGAAAACTATTCCAGCAAAATCAGAAATCCAAAATCCAAATGGTGCTCCTTCTCTTCTGAGGCCTTCTGTGGGTCCAAACAGCAGTTTATTACCACATATGGGGTATGGCTATAATCGGAAGAAATTGCTTTACATATGTTGGGGTGTTTTTTCTACTTTATTCCTTGTAAAAAAGTAGATTTTCATCTTCATATACTAATTCATAGAAATTTAGCAAAAAAACTGAGGTGACTTCTGGGGACTTTCTAATATATAGGGCCCTCAAAGCCACTTCAGAACTGATCTGGTCCCTGAAAAAATAGCTTTTTGAAATGTTCTTGAAAATGCGAGGAATTGCAGCTAAAGTTCTAAGCCTTGTAACGTCCTAGAAAAATAAAAGAACGTTCAAAAAACGATGCAAACATAAAGTAGACATATAGTAAATGTTAACTAGTAAATATTTTGTGTGGTATTACTATCTGCTTTACAAGCAGATACATTACAATTTAGAAAAATGCAGATTTTTGCAAATTTTCTCTAAATTTTGGTGTTTTTGACAAATAAATATTGAATTTAACGACAAAATTTTTTCAGTATCATAAAGTACAACATGTCACGAGAAAACAATCTCAGAATCGCTTGGATAGGTAAAAGCATTCCGGAGTTATTACCACATAAAGTGACACATGTCAGATGTGCAAAAATCGGCTGTGTCCACAAGGCCAAAACAGGCTTAGACACTAAGGGGTTAAGGGATTTTTCAGCTTTCACAACAAAAATACTGCCAGTTTTTATTGTACAAAAAAACAACAACAAAAAAGCTTACTTGTTTACTCACCTTTTTAAATTCCCTGTTCCAGCTCTAGTAGTCCCACTCCCTGTTTACATTTCTTCAGTGATGATGTGCCGTACCGTCATATGACTGTTGCAGCTGTGATTTCAGTGTTTATGGCATGTGACTGCTGCTTTCAGTGCTTGGCTGCTACAGTCACGTGTCAGCGCAGGAACGGTGGGAGATTTTAAAGGTGAGTAGGTGCCTATTTTTTCATGTGTGGCTTTCGGGTAGCATATATTTTTTGTGATATGGCAATATTATTGCAAAACCCATTTTACAATTGTTTAACATAGCAGAGTGTAACATTGCAAAATAATGGGCTGAACTGGATGGATGTATCTCTTTATTTGGCCTTATAAACTATGTTAATATGTAATAATCAAATTTATAAAATGCTATTTTGTCAATATTGATTAGAACAGGGTTCTCATACTCGGCCGGGTAAATTGGCCGCACATAGAAAAAATTTGAAGTTGACGGGCCGCATTACTTTCAAGTTTGATACAATATTATTGTTAATCAATTAGTTATTTGAACTACTATAACAATGCTACATTAAGCAATACTACATTACTATAATACTACATTACTATAACAATACTACATTACTATAATACTGCATTACTATAACAATACTAATTACTATAATACAACATTACTATAACAATACTACATTACTATAATACTACATTACTATAACAATACTACATTACTATAATAATACTACATTACTATAACAATACTACATTACTATAATAATACTACACAACTATAACAATGCATTACTATAATACTACATTACTATAACAATACTACATTCTTATAATACTACATTACTATAACAATACTACATTCTATAATAATAGCGCTAGGTTTAAACTTACCGGTAAATTTGCGAGTTTACTCCACAAGCTTATTTTAACAATACAGTTTTCCAGTTTAAGTGTCGCTTAACCCCTTGCGTACCTTCGACGTAATAGTACGTCGCTGGCCGCTTATTCCAGCGTACCTTCGACGTACTATTACGGCGCAGGAATAAACTGTCACTATGTGAAATCACATAGTGACAGAACAGCGGCGGCAGCTGTCATTGACCGCTAACCGTCTCTGCTACCGGCCTGGGGACCAATTAGCAGTCCCCAATGCCGGCGATTGCTGTGATTGGTCAGTCTCTGAAGACTGACCAATCACAGCCGTCTGTGACGTTTTCTGCAGGAGAAAGCTCCTGTCACATTCTCTGATCTCCTCACTTCTGTGAGATACGTGAGGAGATCAGAGAAAGCGGTGTAAAAAAAACAACACTGTTTTTATTAACCCCTGTGCTCGCTCCATCTTCATCGGATGTCGGCTGTAATATACAGCCGACATCCCACTGCAACTACAGCGATCACTGTCCTCTCCGATCGCTGTAGTTTAACCCCTTAAATGCCGCTGTCAATAGCGACAGCGGCATTTAAGTGATTGATACAGAGGGATGGGGCTCCCTCTGCACCCCATTGCCCCCCCCCCCGCGAAAAATCGCGGGGTTCTGATGGTTGCAATGGCAACCAGGAAGCCTAGCAACGGCTTCCTGGTTGCCAGGTACGGGAGCCTATTAGGTCCTGCCCAAGGCAGGACATAATAGGCTCAACTGTCAGTTGTAAAGTGACAGTTACAATACACTGCACTACATCAGTACATACAGAAGTAGTGCAGTGTATTGTGCAGGGGATCAGAAGATCAGATCTTCCAGTCCCCTAGTATGTGTAAAATAAAAAGTGAAAAAAAAGTAAAAAAAAAGTTTTAGATAAATAAATAAATAAATAAATACAAGTTTTACGTAATAAAAACAATAATCGCCCTGTTTCCCTGACCAAGCCCTTTATAATTAGAAAAAAAATGAAAAAAAAAGACAAAAACTAGACATAATAGGTATCGCCGCGTTCGTATCGGCCTGACCTAAAAAAATATCTTATTATTTATCCCGCACGGTGAACACCGTAAAAAAAATACCATAAAAAACAATGGCAGAATTTCCTTTTTTGGTCACGTTGTTTCCAAAAAAATGGAATAAAAAGTGATCAAAAAGTCGCTGGTAGCCAAACATGGTACCAATAAAAACGACAGTGTGTAACGCAAAAAATGTATGTACTCCGCACAGATTACATATGCCCCCACATTATAAACTGAAACACCAGTAAAACACTAAACAAAACTACTACCAAGCAAAATCTGCGCTCCAAAAGCCAAATGGCGCTCCTTCTGGGCCTGGCAGTGTGCCCAAACAGCGGTTTATGACCACATATGGGGTATTACCGTACTCTGGAGAACCGCTTAGCAATTTATGGGGCGTATGTCTCCGGTGGTACAAGCTGGGCCCAACGCATTGGGCACTGAAATAGCATATATGTGGAAAATGTCAATTTTCAATCTGCAACATCCACTGTGCACTAATTTCTGCAAAACCTTTGGGGGTCAAAATGCTCACTACACTTCTAGATGAATTCCTTGAGGGGTGTAGTTTCCTAAATGGGGTCACTTCTCGGGAGTTTTCACTGTACTCGTACCTCAGCGCAATGCAACATGGTGTCAAAAACAAATTTTGTAAAATCTCCACTCCAAAAACGAAATTGCACTTTTTCCGTTTAGACCCTTGCCGTATGTCCAAATAGCCGTTTACAACCACATATGGGGTATTTCCGTAATCAGGAGAAATTGTGTAACACATTTTGGGGTGTCTTTTCTCCTGTATTCCTTGTGGAAATGAAAAATTCTGAGCTAAAGCTACAGGTTATTGGAAAAAAAAAATGTTTTCATTTTCACGGACCAATTCTAATAAAATCTATAAAACACCTGAGGGCTCAAAATGCTCACTACACCTCTAATTTAATTCTTTCAGGGGTATAGTCTCCAAATTGGGATCACATCTGGGGAATTTCTACTATACTGGTACTTCAGGGACTCTGCAAATGCGACATGGCCCCCAGAAACCAATTCAGCAAAATCTGAGCTGCAAAATCCAAATGGTGCTCCGTCCCTTCTGAGCCCTGCCATGGGTCCAAACAGCAGTTTATTACCACATATGGGGTATTTCCGTAATCAGGAGAAATTGCTTTACAAATGTTGAGGTGCTTTTTCTCCTTTATTCCTTATAAAAATTAGAAAATTCTGTTTTTCCAAAAAAAAGTCTCTTTTCATCTTCACAGACTAATTCCAATAAATTCAGCAAAAAACCTGTGGGGTCAAAATGATAACTATACCACTAGAAAAATTCCTTGAGGGGTATAGTTTCCAAAATGGGGTCACTTTTGGGGGGATTCCACTGTTTAGGTCCCCCCAGGGCGTTGCAAACGTGACACGGCACTGAAAACCATTCCAGTAAAATCAGAGCTCCAAAATCCAAATGGGGGTCCTTCCATTCTGAGCCCTGCCATGGGTCCAAACAGCAGTTTATTACCACATATGGGGTATTTCCGTAATCGCGAGAAATTGCTTTACAAATGTTGGGGTGCTTTCTCTCCTTTATTTCTTGCAAAAATTAGAAATTTTTACGTTTTTCCAGAAAAAAAGTAGATTTTCATTTTCACAGACTAACTCTAGAAAATATAGCAAAATACCTGTGGGGTCAAAATGCTAACTATACCCCTAGATAAATTCCCTGAGGGGTGTAGTTTAAAAAATGGGGGTCACTTTTGGGGGTTTCCACTGTTTTGGCACCACAAGACCTCTTCAAACCTGATATATTCTGAAAAAAGGAGGCCCCAAAATCCAAGAGGTGCTCCTTTGCTTCTGAGGCCGGTGTTTCAGTCCATTAGCGCACTAGGGCCACGTGTGGGATATTTCTAAAAACTGCAGAATCTGGGCAATAAATATTGTGTTGCGTTTCTCAGGTAAAACCTTCTGTGGTACAGAAGAAAATGTATTACATATGAATTTTGTAAAAAAAAATGAAATTTGAAAATTTCAGCTCTACTTTCCTTCAATTCCTGTAAAACGCCTAAAGGGTTGAAACACTTTCTGAATGCTGTTTTGGATACTTTGAGGGGTGCAGTTTTCAAAATGGGGTGTTTTATGGGGGTTTCTAATATATAGGGCCCTCAAAACCACTTCAGAACTGAACTGGTCCATGAAAAAATCGCTTTTTGAAATTTTCTTAAAAATATGAGAAATTGCTGCTAAAGTTCTAAGCCTTGTGAGGTCATAGAAAAATAAAAGGATGTTCAAAAAACGATGCAAACATAAAGTAGACATATGGGAGATGTTAATTGGTAACTATTTTGTGTGGTATTACCATCTGTTTTACAAGCAGATACATTTAAAATTGGAAAAATCATAATTTCTTCATATTTTCGCTAAATGTTGGTGTTTTTCAAAAATAAGCAATGAATTTATCGACCAAATTTTTGCACTAAACTAAAGTACAATATGTCACGAGAAAACAATCTCAGAATCAATTGGATAGGTAAAAGCATTCCGGAGTTATTACCACATAAAGTGATACATGTCAGATTTGAAAAAATGGGTCTGGTCCTCAAGGCCAAAATGAGCTGGGTACTCAAGGGGTTAATGCAGTCTAGCCGCTCAGTTGGCAGCGTTTAGCAGACACAAGCATTTCAAGATTGGGCAGCCCCTTTTAAGATAGTGCCACAGTGTCCTCTGTAGATAGTGCCACAGTGTCCTCTGTAGATAGTGCCACAGTGTCCTCTGTAGATAGTGCCACAGTGCCCTCTGTAGATAGTGCCACAGTGTTCTCTGTAGATAGTACCACAGTGTCCTCTGTAGATAGTGCTACACACACGCCTTTGTAAATATGCCAAACACCCACCCCCCCCCCGGGATTCCTCTGCTGGAGGAGCTGCTGGAGGAGCCCCTGAAGTCACTGTCTATATGTGGGCCTCTCCAGCAGTGGAATCCCCGGCCCCTGCATCAGCAACGCTCTAGCTGGGGATTCCACTCCTAGAGGGAGCCCCAATGGAGCTAACTGTGGTGAGGGGGGGGGGTGTAGTGCTGTCAACAGGGTGGGTTGTGTGGGGCGCTATCTACAGGGGGGTTGCACTATCTACACGGGGCTGTGTGGCCATTGCTAACCTACCACCAAAGATCCAGCAGCGCGGGAAAGGGACTGCGCTCCTTTGTGACGTCATGAAGCTTCGTTGCTGCATGGGCCGCAAATGACAGCCTCAGGGGCCGCTTGTTTGAGACCTCTGGATTAGAGGATGACCACTAAATGACAGTGCTCCGCTCCTGATGTTTCACCAGCATGTCGTTTTTCAGAACCCCCACACTCTAAACGTTCTGCATGCCTCTTGTTTAACCCTTTGTGGGCATCTTGTAGATTCCTTAATTTAAAGTGGTCTACCCATTTTAGAATGTTATGGTATATCACTAGGATATGCCATAACATTATGATAGGTGTTTTACCCTGCACAGCAGCACTTCCGTTGCAGGCAACTGCAACACAGATCTATTGCAATTCAAAGGTACTTTGTTGCAGTTCCCCGTACAGCGGATGGTTGGGAGGGAAAAACTTTGAAGGAGTTGCAGCATTAAACTGTGGAGGGGCTGCAATGAAACTCCTGTCTACCCACTGTGCAGGAAAAAACTGTGGAGACGCAGCATTAAACTAGCTCTGCAAAGCTTTCATTCTGTGGTTTGGTGGGGTGCTGCCAGTCTAACCCCCACCACTCAGGAAATATTGACATATCGTACTAATCACTTCTAACAGTTGGAAAACCCTTTGATGCAGTACTGTCTCATGATTATTGATTTTTGAACAATTATGTCAAATGTCAATTGGTTTAAACAAAAGAAAATCACAGTTAAAGGAGCCCTATATTATACAACCATTGTGCCCTACAGGCTAGAATTAGGACACCCAATCCATTTCTGCCTCAGCATTTGTGGGTCTGGGTCTAAGTTTGTAAAAATACTTTCAGGACTTTATGCAGCTGTTATTATGTTAACCCCTTCCCGCCATTTCACGTACAGTTACGTCATGGGAGATGGCCTTTTCCCGCATCTCCACGTAACTGTACGTGAAGGAGATGAAGCTGGCTCAGGAGCTGAGCCAGCGACATCACCGCCGGGTGACAGCTGTATGTTACAGCTGGCATGCTGAGGTATCGACCAGGACCGGAGCTAGCCTCCGATCCGACCGATTAACCCCTCACATGCTGCGTTCAATAGAGATCGCAGCATGTGAGGAGTTTATTGCCACCGGCACCCCAGCAACGTGATCGCTGGGTTGCCATTGGCTGCAAAGGCGATCGGAGGGCTAATACTTACCTCCCGGTCCGCCAGTAACGGAATCCTCCTATGCCCCGTCGTCGGCGGGGCCCGGAGGCTTCCGGTACCATCGGCAAGATGGCGCCGGCTCAGCTTCCGGCTCAGAAGCTGAGCCGGCGTCATCAGCAGTGGGTGTCCGCTGTATGTTACAGCGGTCACCCCAATCTATCGGCAGGAACCGGAGCTAGCTCCGATTCCTGCCATTAACCCCTTCAATGCAGCGATTCAATGCAATCGCTGCATCAAAGTGGTTTGTATGCAATCGGCAGCCTTGCCACGCGATGGCAAGGCTGGCGACTGTTACTATGGCAAGAGGATGCCTAACAATGGCTTCCTATCTGCCATTACGTTAGCCGATTAGGCCCTGCCCGGAGGCGGAGCCTGATCGGCTTGCTGTCAGTGAACAACTGACAGTTCTAATACATTGCACTACATAGGTAGTGCAATGTATTAAAACATCAAATAAACAGTTGGACCTTCAAGTCCCCTAGTGGGACTAAAGAAAAGTGTAAAAAAAAAGTGTAAAAATAAAAGTTGTAAAAAATACAATAAAAGTTTCAAATAATAACACAAAACACAATTGCCCTTTTTCCCTTATCAAGTCATTTATTATTGAAAAAAATAATAAAGACATATTTGGTATCGCTGCAACCGTAACGACCTGAACTATAAAAATATTATGTTATTTATTCCGCACAGTGAACGCCTCAAAAAAAATAACTAAAAAATACTGACATAATTGCTATTTTTTGGTCACTTTGTCTTCCAAAAATTGAAATAAAAAGTGATCAAAAAGTCGCATGTACCTAAAAATGGTACCTATAAAAACTATAACTCGTCTCGCTAAAAACAAGCCCTCATACAGCTCCGTCAACGAAAAATGTAAAACCGTTATGGCTCTCACAACTTGGTGACAGAAAAAAATCCATTCTCTTTACAAAAGTTATTTTATTGTGCAAAAAGTTGTAAAACATAAAAAGTGCTATAAATTAGGTATCATCGGAATCGGACTGACCTGCAGAATAAAGGTAACATGTAATTTATAACGCATCGTGAACGCTGTATAAAAAGAACTAAAAAAATATGCCAGAATTGCTGTTTTTTGGTCACCTTGCCTCCCAAAAAAAAAAAGGATAACAAGTGATAAAAAAGTCGCATGTACCCCAAAATGGTACCAATAAAAACTACAGCTCGTCACACAAAAAAAAACAGCCTTCATACCACTACGTCTATGAAAAAATAAAATTAGTCAAGGCACCAATAAGCCAGGAAATAAAAATATGCAGTTGTGCCGGCACGAGGAGAACATTTCTTCTGTTTCAAGTGGCGAATTATCAAGGCCCCTAAAATTAGGGAACCAGGAAGGGGAGGGCCCAAACATATCCGCTGGAAGTGAGGGCGCCCGTATTATACCAGGACAACACTTTCCCAGCAAAATTCCCCAAACTTCAAAGGTGCGGAGTGTGGACCAAAAGGGGAATAAGTAAAGACCATTTATTAGTGCGACACTGGCCTGTGCAGAAAGGATTGTGTCACAGCATAACACACATCTATGGATTATTTTGTTTTTTTTTACCCCACTATACCACCTGACTATGCCCCTTATATACTCCGCCCGCCTTACATGTACCCCCACATTATAAACGGAAACACCAGTAAGACTCCAAACAAAACTACTACAAGCAAAATCCATGCTCCAAAAGCCAAATGGCGCTACCTCCCTTCTGAACCCTACGGTGTGCCCAAACAGCAGTTTACTTCCACATATATGGCATCGCCATACCCGGGAGAACCCTTTTAACAATTTTTGGGGTGTGTGTCTCCAGTGGCACAAGCTGGGCGCCACATATTGGCATATCTATTGAAAAACCATTTTCACTCTGCAACATCGCGTGCACACCAATTTCTGCCAATCACCTGTGGGGTTAATATGCTCATTACACCCCTAGGTGAATACCTTGAGGGGTGTAGTTTCCAAAATGGGGTCACTTCTGGGGGGGATCCACTGTTTTGGTCCCACAGGGACTTTGCAAATGCGACATAGCGACCAGAAACCAATCCAGCAAAATCTGTACTCCAAAAGCCAAATGGTGCTCCTTCCCTTCTGAGCCCTACTCTGTGCCTAAACAGCAGTTTATGACCACATATGTGGTATTGCCGTACACAGGAGAAGTTGCTTTACAAGTGTTGGGGTGCTTTTTTTCATTTATTTGTTGAGAATATGAAACATTTTCAGCTAAAACTACGTCTTATTGAAGAAAAAGGATTTTTTTTATTTTCACTGCCCAATTCTAATAAAATCTATGAAACACCTGTGGGGTCAAAATGCTCACTACACCCCTAGATGAATTCCTCAAGGGATGTAGTTTCGGGAATCGAGTCACTTTTGGGGAGTTTCCACTGTACTGGTACCTGAGGAGCTTTTCAAAAGTGACATGGTGTCAAGAAACCAATCCAGCAAAATTTGTGCTCCAAAAGCCAAATGGCACTCCTTCTCTTCTGATCCTTGCGGTATGCCCAAACAGCAGTTTATGACCACAAATGGGGTATTGCCGTACTCCAGAGAAGTTGCTTTACAAATGTTGGGGTTCTTTTATTCATTTATTTGTTGAGAAAATGAAAAATGTTGAGCTAAAGCTACATCTTATTGGAAAAAAAGGATTTTTTTTATCTTCACTGCCCAATTCTAATAAAATCTATGAAACCCATGTGGGTTCAAAATGCTCACTACACCACTACATGGATTCTTCAAGGGGTGTAGTTTCCTAAATGGAGTAAATTTTTTGGTGAATTCACTGTTTTGGTCCCTTAGGGGCTTTGCAAATGCGACGTGGTCTCCGCAAACCATTCCTGCTAAATTTGAGCTCCAAAAGCCAAATGGAGCTCTTTCCCTTCTAAGCTCCGCTGTGTGTCCAAACAGCCATTTATGACCACATGCGGGGTATTGTTTTACTCGGGAGAAATTGCTTTACAAAAGTAGTGGTGCATTTTCTCCTTTTAGTCCTTGTGGAAATTAGAAAAAATTAGCTAAACTTACATTTTCTTTGAAAGAATGTAGATTTTCATTTTCACGGCCTACTTCCAATAATTTCTGCAAAAAACCTGCGAGGTCAAAATGCTCACTATACCCCTAGATAATTTCCTCAAGGGGTATAGTTTCCAAAATGGGGTCACTTTTGGGGGATTTCCACTGTTTTGGTGCCGCAAGAGCCTTTCAGACCCGACATGGAAACCTAAAATATTTTCTCATAAAAAGGAGGCCCCAAAATCCTCTAGGTGTTCCTTTGTTTCTGAGGCCTGTGCTTCAGTCAATAAGTGCACTAGGGCCACATGTGGGGTATTTCTAAAACCTGCAGAATCTGGGCAATAGATATTTAGTTGCGTTTCTCTGGTAAAACTTTCTGTGTTACAAAAAAAATAGATGAAAAATGAATTTCTGCAAAAAAAAAAAGAAATTTGAACATTTCACATCTACTTTGCCTTAATTCCTATGAAACATCTAAAGGGTTAAGAAACTTTCTAAATGCTGTTTTGAATACTTTGAGGGGTGAAGTTTTTAAAATGGGGTGACTTATCGAGGGTTTCTAATATATAACTTCACAACTGAACTGGCCCCTGTAAAAATAGCCTTTTGAAATTTTCTTGAAAATGTGAGAAATTGCTGCTAAAGTTCTAAGCCTTGTGATGTCATAGAAAAATAAAAGGATGTTCAAAAAACGATGCCAATCTAAAGTAGACATATGGGTGATGTTAATTAGCAACAATTTTGTGTGGTATTACTATCTGTCTTACAAGCAGATACATATAAATTTCGAAAAATGCTAAATTTTGCAATTTTTCGCTAAATTTTGGTGTTTTTCGCAATTAAATACTTAATGTATCGAGCAAATTTTGCCAGTAACATAAAGTCCAATGTGTCACGAGAAAACAATCTCAGAATCGCTTGGATAGGTAAAAGCATTCCGAAGTTATTACCACATAAAGTGAAACATGTCAGATTTGAAAAAATTCTCTGTGTCCTGAAGGCCAAAACAGGCTGTGTCTTGAAGGGGTTAAAGGAGAGCACTTCCTGAACAAGATGACACATACCAACCTAATGTACATTCGGATTCCCGGTTCCATACTTTGTAGTGCAAATTTGTTTCGGCATAGGACCTTTTTAATTTTTTCATGTAGAAGAGTTACTGTTCTGCCTTGCAGGTATACATAAAGAACAATACTCACGTCAATTCTATATGCCTTATTCTAAAGATACGCTGACAGGTTTGGGTTGTCAGTACAGTGGCGAGAGTTTCTGTCTGAGTGAATTTAACTATCATCAGCCTTTCACCTATTTAATCAGCAGTACCTAGTGGTAGTGGGTGAATTTTTTTTAATTTTTATGTAACCTATAATTATCTTCTAAGTAGGCCTTCTCCTCATCTCCCCCAGCACACACGAGATCCCGTGCTTGCGCATCGATGTTCTGGTGCGTGCGCACAACGGTAGACCATAGTGGTGCGGGCGCAGTAACTAAATTTAAGGCCCGGACGAAGTGAGGAAGGTTGTCGGACTATACATGACGGGCGCATGCGCGCTATCTCAGACAATATTTCGGCATTCAGGATGGGCCAGTTTTCGGCAGTGGGCGGGCATAAGAAGTGGAACGAACGAGACTGACAGATTATTACCATAAAAGGCGCAAAATGTTTGCAGACCATTATTTATGGAGTTTAGGAGAAGGGATAACGGCAATGAACTTTTGACAGCAGCGGCCAGCGAGGGGTGAGTAGAGTTCAATAGGTGAAATGCTGGTGACAGCTTCCCTTTAACAAAAACATATTTTTTTAATGTGCTGGTTGTTTTTGCCAATCGGGCCCTATATTATTTATAGTATCACATATTGACATATTACTGCAAGAAAAGCATGATTCATTTGATTTATCTTATTGGCAGCAGGTGATAAGTAGACCCCACTATGGTTAAGGTCATTCATGTAATGTACCATAAAATAATTTTTTTTTATGTATTCATTAATTTGTTACTTATGAATTATTATTGATATGGCCATATTACTATGAATTATACAAGCTTTTGATGTATGTGTATATTTTTTCATGTGCGGGATCAGCAGACGATATCCTTGCTCTTTTTTTTTATTTATTTGGATGAAATGAGCATGAATTTATATTTATATTTTTATACTCTCTGACCAAGTGGCTTGGCCCTGTTTCCCCTTCTTTTTCTTTGTTTTTTATTGAGTATTTGTATGAAGGGTGGCACCATGCTCACTGTACTAACTCAGTCGATATACTTGAGTTTACCCTCCTGTTTTCCCTATATTATTTACCATACCGCTATTTACTCGTAGTCGTATATACTGGTGTTTTTTACCTAAAGACACTCACTTATCACCACTGCACTGAAGGGGGTGCCTGATGATTGTACCTCTAATCTTAGGGTATGTTCACACGGCGGGGGTCCGTAACGGCTGAAATTACGGGGATGTTTCAGCCTGAAAACATCCCCGTAATTTCAGCCGTACCGGCATGTGCAGGCGCTTGAACGCCGCGTCAATTACGGCCGTAATTAGCGCTGCTATTCATTGGAGTCAATGAATAGCGGCTCCAATTACGGCCAAAGAAGTGACAGGTCACTTCTTCTACGCGGGCGTCTATTTACGCGCCGTCATTTGACAGCGGCGCGTAAATATACGCCTCGTGTGAACAGACAAACGTCTGCCCATTGCTTTCAATGGGCAGATGTTTGTCAGCGCTATTGAGGCGCTATTTTCAGACGTAAATCGGGGCAAAAACGCCCGAATTACGTCCGTAAATAGGCCGTGTGAACATACCCTTAAACTTGTTTCCTGAACCTATGAAAAGGCAGCTGCACAAGATGCTTATGGTTATTGTTTGTACACTGTATTATTTATGTGGTACAGTTTAATATTAACCTACACAATGTACTTATTATTGGCTGATTCGAGTAGGTATTAATAAATGATCTACAATAACTATTTTTGCGAAAACATCTGTATCATTTTATCTCATTATCTTATTTTCTCCTTAAACTTATTATCTGCTTAAGCTATTTTTTTATTTGTGTCCTGTGAGTAATCATCAACAAAAAAAATAATTCCGCACAAGCCACAGCATTGCTTATTAGACTAGAAGAAGAAGTACCACATAGGTCTGTGTCCAGATCTTTTCCGATGACTTTGATAGTTCACGTGTGCGATAAACATCTGGAAGCGTACAGCATGCGTGGGTGTCTTTGCAGGGCATCAGGATTAACTAGAGAAGCTTCCTTATGATCATAAGGATTAGTTGAACAAAAACCAGCAGGGCATCTCTGTGAGAGTGATCAACAGCTGCTTAACCCCTTTCTGCTTTGAACCCCTTCATGCATTATTTTGCTGGAATTCCCTATTAAAATCCTAATGCTACGTTATTTTACTCTCTACAAAACACTGTCTATAGTCACTGTTTCTAGTCCATCCTTTCACACATGCATATCTCATACAGTAGTTACAATGTGCTGTGAAAAAGTATTTGCAGATTTGTCACACTTGAATGTTTCAAGCCATTAAACTACTTTTAAGATTCGACAAAGATAACCCAAGTAAATACAAAATGCTGTTTTTAAATGATGATTTCATTTATTGAAGGAAAAATGCTGTTCAGCCCTACCTGGCCTTATGTGAAAATGTAATTATCCTCTTAGCTACCAAATAAAACAGTTAACCTAATTCAATTGACAATTGTGTGCAATTTCACTAGTCACACCCAGGCATGATTACTGCCAGACCTGTTGAATCTAAACATCACTTAAATAAAGCCTGTTTGGCAATGTGAAGCAGGCTAGAAGGTCTCAAAAAGCAGCACATGATGCCACGTTCTAAAGGGATTCATATACAGATTCGAAAGAAAGTCATAGAAATCTACCAGTCTGGAAAGGGTTAAATAGCCATTGCTAAGGCTCTGGGACTCCAGTGAACCACAGTAAGAGCCATTATCCCCAAATGGAGAACAACAGTGAACATTCCTAGAAGTATCCGACCTACCAAAATTTCACAAAGTACATAAAATACCGTATTTTTCGGACTATAAGACGCACCTGACCATAAGACGCACGCAGGTTTTAGACAACAGAAAATAGGAAAAAAATAATTTGTTAAAAAATAATTTATTCTGTTTCACCACATGCTGAGAGCCAAAACTTTTTTTATATTTATTTTATCGATTGAGCGGTGTGACGGCTTATTTTGTTGCCGGACTAAATTATTTTATTTTTTACATTGTGCTTGGGGAAAATGGGAAAAGGTTTTTGTTTTTACACTCCTAAAAATGTATCTAACATTTTTTTTAATTCTTTTTACGCATCTTATTAGTTCCCCTAGGGGACTTGAACCAGCAGCCACTTGGTTACATGTGGAGTTGCTGAAACAGCGTAACTACGCTGTTTCCCTAACTCCCATAGTAGTGAATGGCAGTTACGGAAGCAGCGTAGCATGCGAGCTACGCTGTTTCCGTAACTACTGTTGAGTTCTATGGGAGTTACAGAAACAGCGTAGCTCAGCGAGTTACTCTGTTTCAGTAACTTCACATGCAATCAAGTGTCCGGGAGAGCACAGAAAGTTAGAACAGGGTTTAGAGGGGCCCCGATCTAGAGATAGGTGCGGGTCCCAGAGGTGGGACCTGCATCTATCTGACATTTATGACATATCCTGTGGATAGACATATCCTTCATAGAAAAACCCCTATAAATGCCACAGTCCCTATTGACCACGGCATTTAACTAGTTAAAGGGCTTTGCCATAAAACATATGTATCCCCTATCCACAGAATATGGGCTACATGTGAGATAGCTGGGGGTCCGACCGCTGGGACCCCCAGCGATAAGGAGAACAGGGGACCAAAAGTCACCCAAAGCGCTACATGAGAAGCCTGGACTTCCGGGTTCTGAGTCCGTCTTATCTATTCCGCAGCTCCATAGAGATCAATGGAGAGTCGCACGCGCATGCGCAGAAGAATCCCATTCATCTCTATGAATCTGCCGGACACAGAACGCGGAAGTCACAGCTTCTCATGCAGCACTCCTGGTAACTTTCGGTCCCCGTTCTCCTTATCGATCACACATGTATCCCCCATCCTGTGGATAGGGGATACATGTGTTTTATGGCACAAGCCCTTAAACTGCCAGGAACAGCGAAATTGCTGTTCCTGGTTGTTATAGCAGCGTGTCAGAAGCTGACACCTGCAGTGTATGGAGCGGGCTCAGCGCGTGAGTCTGCTCCATACATCACCCCCCTCCATGTGCCGGCACGTCATGGGTCGGGAAGGGATTAAGTAATGAAGCGGTCATGGCGCCCGGCGCTGCCGGGTCCCTTGACTGCGGACTATAAGACGCACGGACTTTTTAGCAAGATTTATTCTTGCTAAAAACTGCATCTTATAGTCCGAAAAATACGGTACTCATCCGGGAGGTCACAAAAGAACCCAGGTGAACACCTAAAGAACTGCAGGCCTCGCTTGTCTCAGTTAAAGGGGTTGTTAAAGGGGTTGTCCCACGACAGCCTTTACTCCCAAACTCTCAGAATACAGAGCAGCTGTATCTAAAAAAGTAAAACTAATTTTTAATAAATACTAATTATAAAGTTACACCAAATACGCTGACTGACCTGTTTATTAAAAACAAAAATGCCCGTCAAAGTTGTACATAGCCTTTAACCAGTGGCGTAACTACCGCTATAGCAGCCGTAGCGCCTGCTACGGAGCCCGCAGCATGAGGGGGCCCGTACCACCCGCCGGCACGGGTCCCCCCATGGCCAGTGGCTCTGCTAGCAGCTGCTATGGCTGCTACAGCGCCACGCCACTGAAGGGTTGTTCCTACAAAAGACATGCATCTCCTATCCACAGGATAGGGGATACATGTGTGATCGCTGTGACGCCCAGCGATAAGGAGAACGGGGGACTGAAAGTTCTCCATGACAAACCTCGGACTTCCGGGGTCTGTCTGCAGCTCCTTAGAAATGAATTGTGCACTGGTCACGATTGTGTGCATGCGTGACCAGCGCACCTTTCATTTTTAAAAGCTAATAAAAATGTTATGATTTAACCCCTTAATGACCAGCCCATTTTAAATCTTAATGACCAAGTTTTCCCATTGTTGCATTCCAAGAGCTATAACTTTTATATTTTTGCATCGACAAAGCTGTACAAGGTCTTGTTTTTTGCGGGACAAGTTTTTTAATAGCACGATTTTGGGATACATATAATTTATTGATTAACTTTTATTAGCTTTTTTGGGGGGGTAATGAAAAAAAACCCATAAATTTCGCCACACTTTTTGCGTCTTAGATTTAGGCCGCTTACTGTGTGGTATAAATAACATAATATCTTTATTCAGTGGGTCATTACGATTGTGGTGATATGAAATTTGTATAGATTTTGTATGTTTTACTACTTTTTACACAGTAAAAACACTTTTTTCAAAATTATTTGTTTTTATGTCGCCATGTTTTAAGAGCCATAATTGTTTTATTTTTGCGTCGATGCAGCTGTATGAAGGCTTGTTTTTTTTGCGGGACGACTTCTAGTTTTCAATGGTACCAATTTGGAGTACATGCGACTCTTTTATCACTTTTTATCAAATTTTTTTGATGGCAGGATGAACAGAAAACAGCAATTCTGGCATTGTTTTTTATTTTATTTTTTACGGCGTTCATCGTGCAGGTTAAATAACCTAATCGCTTTATAGGTGGGGTCGTTACAGACGTGGCAATACCAAATATGTGTAATATTTTATTTTTATTTTCTTCATATTAAAGTATTTTATAAGGGAAAAAGTGGGTTTTTAATTTTTTTTTATTTGGGATTTTTATTTATTTATTATTCACTTTATTAAACTTTTTGTTAACTTTATTTTTAGCCCCACTAGGGGACTTCACTGTGCGATCTCCTGATCGCTTTTATAATACACTGCAATACTTCTGTATTGCAGCGTATTATTGCCTGTCAGTGTAAAACTGACAGGCACCTGCTATGTCATGCCTCGGGCATGGCTTAGCAGGCATCCACCAGGGGCAGACCTGGGGGCCTTTGTTAGGCCCCCGGCTGCCATAGAAGCCATTGGTACCCTGTGATGGCAATTGCAGGGTGCCGATGCTGTGAAAGAGGGACCTCCCTCCCTCCAAAACCACTTGAATGCGGCGCTCGCTATTGAGCGCCGCATTCAAAGGGTTAAACGGGTGAGATCGATGTTGAAATCGATCCTGCCTGTTAGTGCAGGTGTCCTGCTGTCTTTAGACAGCCCGGCACCCACTTTAGCCAGCACAGGACAACCGTGCCGGGCTTATGTCAGAGCGACGTGAAAAGGTGGTGCTCTGGCATAAGTACCCTTAACGGCCGCCGTGAAAAGGCGTATTGGCGGTCGTTAAAGGGTTAAAAAAGTAGCATTTTGTGTTTACTTGCTTTTGTCTTTATCTTATTAAATTAGTTGGATAATCTGAAACATTTAAATGTGACAAATAAACAAAAATAGAAGAAATCAGGCTAGGGGCAAATTCTTTTTGACAGCACTGTATACTGTACATAGAAAACCATGTGAGCTACAACATTTGCTAGTTATTTAACAGACATTTTAGAAAGGGAGTTAATTTATAATACGATCTTACAGTGTTCAAACCTAATCAGGAAAAACAGGAGATGTACTAGGATGCAGAGAGCTGGATTATAATAGGAGTCGTTGCCCAGCAGTGCGGATTGTTTTAGAATGAGACTCGGAGGTGATTGGCCGGTTCTTAAAGTCTGCTTAGTAACCCACTGTTATTGAGTGTTAACTGTTAGAGATCAAATGCTTGCCAGACCTTCATTCACGAGAGCTAAGTCACCCCCCAAAAAGTACAACCCTTAGGTTTGCTATTATGTGCATATATACACTATATGTACAAAAGTATCTGTACACCTACACATTACAGGATCTTTTCTGACATCCCATTCTAAATCCATAGTCATTAAAGGGTATGCAAACCTTTGAAAGGCAACATTTTTTTTAAATAAAAGATGTATAAGTTTGTTTTGTGCAACTTTGTAAATACTTTTTATTAAAAATTATTTTTACTTTTTTAGATACAGCTGCTCTGTATTCTCTATACAGAGCAGCTGTATCTAGCGCTGTTCACTAAATCAGTCAGTCCCGCGGACCTGAAAGGTTCATGACACGCAGGATCCACCTCTAATTATCACATGTGATAGATTACAGGTGCTCTGACAAGCAGGACCCGCCGTTATGAACTTAGATGTGATAGTTTACAGGTGGATCCTGCGTGTCAGAGACCTGTAGGTCCCGCTGTCACTGAATCAGTCAGGTCCGTGGGACTGACGGATTCAGTGAATAGCGTTAGATACAACTGCTCTGTATAGAGAATACAGAACAGCTGTATCTTAAAAGGTAAAAATAATTTTTAATAAAAAGTATTTACAAAGTTACACAAAACACACTGATACACATTTTTATTTAAAAAAATGTTGCCTTTCAAAGGTTTACATAGCCTTTAATATGAAGTTGGTCGTCGTCGCCCCTCCCTTTTGCAGCTTAAAGAACTTACACTCGCTGGGAATGCTTTCTACAAGATTTTGGAGTGTGTCTGTGAATTTTTGCCCATTCAACCAGAAGAGAATTTGTGAGGTCAAACACTGATGTTGGAGAGAGGCCTGACTCGAAGTCTCTATTCTAATTCATCCCAAAAGTGTTCAATGGGGTTGAGGTGAGGGCTCTGTGTGGGCCAGTCGAGTTCTTCCACATCAAACTCACCTAACCATGCTTTTATGGACCTTGCATTGTGCACTGGGACACTGTCATACTGGAACAGAAAAGGGCCTTTCCCAAACTGTTTCCACAAAGTGGTCAGCATACAATTGTCCAAAATGTCTTGGCATGCTGAAGTATTTCGATTTCCCTTTACTGGAACTAAGTGGCCTAGGCCAACCCCTGAAAAACAATCCCATAGCATTATCCCTCCTCCACCAAACTTTACAGTTGGTACAATGCAGTCAGGCAGGTAACATTCTCCTTGCATTCGGCAAAAGCAGAGTCGTCCATCAGTCTACCAGATAGAGAAGGGTGATTCGTCACTCCACAGAATAGTAGACCCACAGGAATGTGAGGAGTTGAGGGGTTAATATAGCTGGGTGTTAGCTAGGGATATAATCTAGTAGGAGCCACAGTGTGTCATTGGTTAATAATAGGCCCTAGGGCATTGGCCAGATTCATCCCCCAGGGGATGGGTCAGTTTTACTTACCCCCCTTGCCCTTCGTAGTTAATAAAGTTGCAGCGTTCCCGCGCTCCTTCCTCTTTTGGCCGTTTCTCCCTCCCACCTGGTTTTACAGAAGAATTTTGTCAAAGTTTTAAAATGTTTTTGCTATGTTATTTATACAGGTATAAAGGCACTTGATATTGGTTTACATAAGGGAGGGTGTGCTTCTGTATTACATTGTACTACAGGTTTCTTTCATTTATTCTATTACATGTACATGTGAGATATTGTTTCTTGTCACAGCTAGCGGTTTTATAAGGTAGATTACCTACATGCCCACTTATGTTGGTGGGCCGGCATACAGGTGTTTACCTAAAAGTTACCATTATGTTTATGTTCAATATTTTAATTATTAATAAAAGCTGTGGCCGACCCCGAGTCAACCCACGTTAAAAGGAAGCATCTATGGTGACTCGTGTCAAAGCTAATTATATGTCTTTATCCCTAGCTAGTTATTAAAGGTTTTAATGGTCTTGCATACAGTCCTTGTTTCCACAGCTCTAGAGTTCAGTGGCGGTGTGCTTTACATCACTCCATCCGACGCTTGGCATTGTGCTTGGTGATGTAAGGCTTGATTGCAGCCTTAGAAACCGGTGTCATGAAGTTCAATATTTGTGCTGATGTTAATGCCAGAGGAGGTTTGAAACACTGCAGTTAATGAGTCAGCAGAGCGTTGGCGACTTTTTCTGCATTGTGCGCCTCAGTACTCGTTGACCCCATCCTGTAAGTTTACCTGGTCTGCCACTTCAAGGCTGTGGTTCCTAAACGCTTCCACTTTGCAATAATACCACTCACAGTTAATCGTGGAATGTCTCGGAGGGAAGAAACTTCATACTGACTTGTTGCAACGGTGGCATCCCATTACAGTGCCACACTTGAATTCAGTGAACTATTTAGAATGACCCATTCTTTCACTAATGTTTGTAAAGGCATGGCTAGGTGCGTGATTTTATACACCTGTGGCAAAGGGACTGAGTAAAACACCTGAATTCAAAGATGTGTGTCCCAATACTTTTGTCCATGTCTTAGTGATCATGCCAAATGCCAAAGTGGTCCTTCTTGTCTGATACTCAATATACCGATCATAATTTATCTGCAGCTATTTTCCATATCTTTTAATGAAACAGGTGTTGATGCTTTTCCAGGATTTTGAACTGCTATGGCTCTCAGAGAACAGCTCTGTTGTTTTGGCCTAATTTAATCTCCACTATGGAGTCCCTCCATCCTCTATGTATGCCACTGATCAACATATTCTTTAGCCGGGGTCAGGCACATTATTATTTCTCACAAGCTTGTATCTTTTACTCAAATTTCAACCACCCCTGATTTCCCATACAAAGGGAATGAGCCACTTTCACGCTTCTTTTTCATCCCTTAGAGCTAGCAGGCTCAGGAGCTGTTTTGAACAACTGACACCCGCCTGCAATTGCCGGTATCAGAGATTGACCGACCAGGTCACAAGGTACAGCATGTATTGGGGCGAGCGGAACTCGCAAGAGTATACTTCAATATTAGGCGAATTCTCATGTAGTACCATTTGCATTAGTTAAAATGAAAGTTGAACACTTATTTTGCATGGAATGGTTAAACGTGACCTTACAGAAAGAGACACAGACAAAGCGGTTCTTTTTTGCTTGGCAGTCCTTTATTAACAGCCGGCCCTTGACAGAGCGCAATTCCGTTCATAATTGTTTGAAATATACAGAGTGGCATTCCTTAGAACTATTACATGGACAAACACCTGTTTCCTTATTATAATGTCTTTATATGCTTTTTAGGTGGAGACATGGGGGGTAGGATAGATAGGGGTAGGGTTTGTTGGGGTTTCTAGGAGTTCCGATTTTATCACTACTATTTGTATAATAATGGTATTACATAATGTTTTGTACATTTTTCCTTTTTTTGTTGCGGAGGACATTAAACTCCTCATACATTGTATCATTATTTGTATCCTGTTAACTCTAATAAAAATTAGCATTCAAAAACACAAAACAAGGGACAGCAAGTTTCGTCTGATAGGTTGCTTGTTATTTAAATAGGAAGTATCGTTCAGCAAACGGTGTCATAGACTGTTTTGTAGAGACCCCTCTAACGGTGAAACATGCCTTGTTAGCCCACCGTGTCTGTTTCAATTTTAAACACCCGCGTGTTATTTAGCATCAGCAGAGTCTATGTTGCACTGGCCGGTTCAATGGCATATCGGTCTGTTCTATATAGCAGATTTATTTAACATTTATATCTAGCGATGTTATTAAATAACAATATACCCAATAATATCTGTATGGAGGGTATGAGCTCTAACACTCTATGGGGATTAGCTGAACAATACAATGCAATATACCACGGCTCATTTAACTATAATTTTCTATAAAATAATATATGTGATAGGTGAATATATTTTAAAGAGTGAAATAAAAGTTAAGTTTAATTACACCAGCAGTTAGTGGGGATTCCATATTTTGGGACTACTGGATGTAGTCTTTGAGTGGTCACAAAAACGTCTAAATATACAGGTATGTCATGTACATAGCTACAATACAACCATGTGCATGAGCTATTAGAACATTAATCCTGTTAGTCCATCTGAATTTTTTTAACGTTTAAAATAGTAGTTTCCAGATTAGCAATATGTTGTTTAATTGTCAATTCTCTTTCTTTTTTTACATTTTAAATAATAGCCATTATAAATGTGAATGTCACACAACACCTGATTGCTTCACATGGCCGAGTGAGAAAGTGACAGCCCTTTCTGGTTGATTTCATAGAGATGTACTGTATTAAAAGGCAGTACTGTGTATGTAAAGTGGCTCTTCCTATATGTGTATGAGACTCGTACATGAGTCCCAGATACTCAGGAATTCCTGGGAAGTTGTGTTCTGTGTGCTGCAGCTTCAGTTTCTATGGGAGTTCTTGTTATCTGCAGTTTCAGCAGTGACTACTCATCTCATTATTGAATTTGTCCAATGGGTGAGGGACTGTTCAATATCCTGCCGCCACAGCCACTTTTCATTTTTTGCGGGACAAGTTGTAGTTTTTAATATGACCATTTATTGTACCATATAATGTACTGAGAAACTGAAAAAAAATCCTTTGGGGTGAACTCGGTAGAAAACTGTGATTCTTTCATTGTGTTTTAGGTTTAGTTTTTACGGTGTCACCGTGCGGTAAAAACATTGTTAACTTTATTCTTCAGGTCAATACGGTTACTACAGGGTGGGCCATTTATATGGATACACCTAAATAAAATGGGAATGGTTGGTGATATTAACTTCCTGTTTGTGGCACATTAGTATATGGGAGGGGGGAAACTTTTCAAGCTGGGTGTTGACCATGGCGGCCATTTTGAAGTCGACCATTTTGTATCCAACTTTTTTCAATGGGAAGAGGGTCATGTGACACATCAAACTTATCGAGAATTTCACAAGAAAAACAATGGTGTGCTTGGTTTTAACGTTACTTTATTCTTTCATGAGTTATTTACAAGTTTCTGACCACTTATAAAATGTGTTCAAAGTGTTGCCCGAGCATTCCTAGATGAACAGTTTCCTGGAAAGTGGATTGGTCGTCGTGGGCCAGTTGAATGGCCTCCTAGGTCTCCCGATCTGACCCCCTTAGACTTTTATCTTTGGGGTCATCTGAAGGCAATTGTCTATGCTGTGAAGATACGAGATGTGCAGCAACTGAAACTACGGATACTGGAAGCCTGTGCTAGCATTTCTTCTGCGGTGTTGCTATCAGTGTGTGAAGAGTGGGAGAAGAGGGTTGCATTGACAATCCAATACAATGGGCAGCAGTTTGAACACATTTTATAAGTGGTCAGAAACTTGTAAATAACTTATGGAAGAATAAAGTAACGTTAAAACCAAGCACACCATTGTTTTTCTTGTGAAATTCTCAATAAGTTTGATGTGTCACATGACCCTCTTCCAATTGAAAAAACTAAAGTTGGATACAAAATGGCCGACTTCAAAATGGCCGCCATGTCAACACCCAGCTTAAAAAGTTTTCCCCCTCCCGTATACTAATGTGCCACAAACAGGAAGTTAATATCACCAACCATTCCCATTTTATTTAGGTGTATCCATATAAATGGCCCACCCTGTACTTTTACAAAGAAAAACTAATTTGTTGATTAAAAATATTTGATTTAAATGTGGTAATAAAGGTACTATATTTGGTGGGAATGTCCCAATGTGCAACGATTTTGGACAAAGTTACACAATCTCATTTCCTCCCTCACTACTATATCGCTCTCTATGGATCCAGTCGAAGCTCTGTTAAAAAACACTCTACACCATATGTCTAAATACTCACGCAAACACATTCAGTATATTTTTCTAGCTTCAAAGATCGCTATTGCCAGATCATGTGCACAACGACTATATCAATAGATATGGTCAAAACTAAACTTTCGTGGATCATGATTAATGATCACCTGTCCAGTCTCGGACACTTTACCCAAATTTGAAGAAGTTTGGCCTCCATGGAAGACACAATTGGGTTTGTAACAATGGATGTATGTGGTGAGTGAGGAAATGAGAGACCTTAAAATATGGGAGAACAGCCTTCCATTACTAATGTAAGCCCCCCTTTCCTTCCCCCCTCCCTTTTCCCCCTTATTTTTCCGTCTTGTATGTCTCTTTCCCACTCCTTGAGACTTTGGTTTTGCTAAGCAGACAAGCTTGCTAGCACCGCTTGGTACTTTATATTGATGCTTGCTTGTTTACTGAAAGACTGGAATTCCATATTTTTGTATTTTGAAGATATTTATTGTATATATACACTGACTCTTGTTGATTAATTATATGCAAATGTTTTGTACAATATTTTGGAAAACAAAAAATACTAATAAAAATTAGTTTTGTGTTGCCATAACCTTTTTATTTTTCCGTCAAAGGGGCTTGTTTTTTTTGCGGCGTGAGCTGTAGTTTGATTGGTACCTTTTTTGGTACGTATGACTTTATGGTCAGTTTTTATGTCAGTTTTTGGGGGGTCTAAGATGACCAAAAAACAGCAATTCTGGCATTTTGTTTTTTTAAATCAGCCAGTTACATAACGTTATATTAGAATAGTTTTGGACTTTTATAGATGCGGCAATACCAGTTATTAGTTTATTTTTTTAATTTTTTTATATTACTTCAGGGGAAAAGCAGAAAAAGCTTCTTTTTTTACTTTTAATATTTTTTCTTTAACAGTTTTTATTTTGTCCCCCTAGCAGACTTGAAAAAGCGATCGTTGGATCACTGGTGCAATACACTGCAATACTTCTGTATTGGAGCAAAAAGGTGGCAGACCTGGGGGCCTTCATGACTAAGGGGGCCCACTTTTTTCTAATGGCTTAGATGCCACTTTTAACTGCGGCATCTAAGTGGTTAGGCAACCGGGATTGGAGTTATCTCTGATCCTGGCCAAGAGCCTGCTCCATACTCCCCATTCCCAGCCATGATGTACAGTTGCATCAAATGTTGGGAAGGGATTAGGGGCAGAACTAAGGCTCTGTTCACACTATGCCAAATCCACTGTATAAAATATTAAAACCCATTGATTGACATATATTAGGGTCTGCTGGGGTTCCATTGTGATTTCTGGTATTTTGATGGCAACAATTGTGCTGCATGCTGCGCTATTCTTGTCAATGTGACGGAACTACTGAGGGAGGCCCCCAGACAAAGCCCCAAATGGCAGTGTGAACATAGCCTTACCTGGGAAATGCAAACATGTTGTATGCAATTAGCAAGCCGGTAACCCTTAAAAACTGTAAAAGCAAGTACACAGTATTGCTGCAAATATAACTCCAAGTAGATATGTACTGAAAAATCTGCCTGAAAAAGACCATTTTAAATGTATCCTTTAATAAGTATTTATTAAAAAACAAATTGTCAAGCCTAGAAGTGGAGGCATTGTACAGCTTCAGAACCCACAACTTTGGGTGTGGGATGTAGAATGCTTCCTACAAAGCAGAGACACTTATCTCCATAAACACAATCTGTTTTTGATTGAATTATTACAGTACATACTGGAAGACAATTTCTTCATGTTCAACCAAAAATTCTTCCACCACCTCAGAGACGTGGCCATGGGGAGTCCATATGCACCTACCTATGCCCATGTATATCTGGGCTGGTTGGAAGAAAATGTTGTCTTTGAGGGAATGGATAAGTGGACGTTGTTTGTTTTGGTCTGGCTTAGATTCATAGACAATGTCTTCATTATCTGGACTGGGTCTAGGGAAATCATTTTTGGGTGGGCAGTGGCATACTAATATTTTTAGGAATCCCAAGGCAACTAATAACTTGTTGAGATGGGATAGTTGGCACCCACAAGCCCCGCACAAAGAGATCCCCAAGGCATTAGGGACCATATCTGCGATATTGAGAGAAAGGAAGAGAAACCCATACCCAGTCAGAAGAGTAATTCATCAAAGATCACGTTTCAATGTGGATCTTTTGAAAGAATACCATCAAGCTTCATGGATCAGATCTCCTTTGCATGCTTTATCTGACTCTCCCACTACTATGCATATGGACAATAACGGTATCTCTTCTTTTTCTCATTATTATTGTTTACTCCTAGACTACTTACATTACCTACCACCTTCATTATTTGATGGAATCATGGAGCCACTGAATGGGTCCCTTATTGCCCCCTTTAGTTTCCTGGACAACATACTGTCGGACGCCGCTGTCAGGCAGTGGGACGGCCCTTTTTAGTCCCCATCCTATCACTATCCGGGGCAATCCACGGACATCACAGGGTGGTCCTTATTGTGGATTGGAAAGCTGATCGATAGGTCCTGCCCAAAAGGTGAGGATTAGGGCTTTAAAAACAGGCTGCAGCAGCCCCATACCAGTGTTGTTACTCTGGCAGTTTACAGTGTTCTGGCAGTATATGCACCTACTGAAATATAACCCTGATGATGCACTCAATAACAAGCTTTAGTTCTGAAACGCATAGGGTATTAGTGTTTACTAGTGGATAGAGAGTAAGCCACTCAATGGAGTAAGATAGTGACTAGCTTGGTGGGATTGAACCTAGCTATTCAAGCCTGTGTTAGGGTCAGCTTTCTGGACCCAGTACTATTTTAATTTTTAATACATACTTATTAAAGAATGCATTTTTAATCGTCTTTCCAGGCAGCTTTTCCAGTATTATTTTACTAAAAGATAAAAAACATTTATTTCACCTAATTTTGCTTTTTGCAAGTAGATAAGTAACATCAGACGGATTTAAAATGGATGTGTACATAAATCAGTGTTAAACCAACAAAACCGTAGGGCAATTGGTTTGGCAGCAGTTTTAATAATCTGAGAGTATTTTATATGCAGGTACATAGATAGGTGAAATGCTATATATCCTTGCAGAGATGAGCCTGAGGCAGTGTATCACATCTCCCTGCCTAGAAAACTGTTAGGCCATTGTGCAATAGTAAATAGTAAGAGATAGTCTCGCCACTTTGATGGGTCTGTTTCCTGGATATAATACATATAAAACAATTTACACAAGCTCTAATTTTTTATTTGTTTAAATCAATTTAGTTGCAATGAATATAATCTAAGTTAAAATGTTACATATATATTATGCCTTTTTCTACATATATAATAAAGTAAAGAAGGAGGTAAAACATTGTCAGTTGTGACCTATAATCCCAACAAGTTAGATTGCCTACCCTTAGGTGGCAATGGTGATTATTAGGGACATTTGGCATGTTATCCCTGGTGGTCAGTGGTACATAGAGCTTCTTTGGGGTTGTGTGCATTCCCTGTGCAGTGGGTTTGCTGTGAGTGTAGGTTCTTCTATATTCTTTTGTGTGCAGTGGAGAAGGTGGAGGGGAGGGGGCAAAGTCGTTATATTACTAGGTGTCTAGTGGAGGTAGAGTGGGTAAGGATGTTACAGTTGCAAATGTTTTGTGCCCTATTTTACTGTTTTGGCTCAGATTTTTAGAACTAGTGATGCCAGTGAATGTTAGTTAACCAGAAGTAAGTTCTCAGCCTCTCCGTAGTTGATAACCGTGAACTGGAAAGTGATTTGCTTCATTTCCATTGTCAGACAGGGGACCCCGTTTTGACCTCATGGGCCTTTTCATGGTAGTCCTGTTGTATGTCACTTGATTTGTGGGCCCTGCATACATAGGGTATGCTCATAACTGTGACTGCTGCAAAACCTTTGCTATGTCATTGTGTTGTAGTCTGATAAATGAATACATTAATAAATTAATGAATGAAATAATTAAAAAAAACTTGACATTAAAAAGTAATTCTATGCTGCAAAAAACTGGTTAAACTGGTGAACAATAACTTCAGGCCTTGATACTCTTTTGACTCAGTGGTCTTCAGTAAATAGTGATTGTCATGTAATTCCATATAATTGCCGTTGAACATTTAAAAGCTCGAAAAACGACAACAAGAGGGATTTATCCTTCATCCACAATCCCTCCTTTCATCCTTACATTTGCATTTATAGGATTGTTGGAGTCCATATGTATGTCCATCATATTATATGCAAATCCCTGCTTGCATCAAACCATCATGTGGTTATCCTCATCATCTGCTGCTGAAACTGTGGAGATACAATGAAACTAAAAATGCGCAATTGGAAAGCAGGCCACACACCACTCAGCATTCAATCCTTTTTATTTTGACAAGCAAATAAACACAAATTGTATGACTTTTTATTTTTGCAATCATTTTCCTTTTATGATTTGTGGGAAATTTCTATTGTAGGCGTAAGAGCAGATAGGGGTGGGGCTAGGGAGATGAAAATTAGTGAAAGGTAACTGTGTAGATTTGATATAACATTTATTCTGTGATAGGGATTGATTATTATATGGGTTCATAACGTCCATGTAAAATGCATCTATGTCACAGAGGATGGTACCTCGCAGTGTTGGTGGGTTGGGGTAGGTGTTAGAATTTTTTCTTATTTCACAGGATTTTTATTTAAACTTTTTATTATTTTTATTTGTTTTTATTATTATTATTTTTCTTACTTTTACTATTTCGTTTATTTTCTTTTATATCCTGGGCTTGGAGGAAGATGTGAAATCCCAGAATTGCTCTGTTTGTATATCACACTTAATAGTTATCTAATACCTGCTGCCACACATGTACTCCCAGCATGCTCCTTTTCCCATATGAGAGTTGGTGGCCTGTACCATCATTTCGATGTCATGGGTTTCCATGGTAATGGCCTCCTGCATGTGGCTTCCACTTCTAAACACAGCACTCACTTTGTGCGCTGTGTTGATCATTTTTTGTGACATGGAGCTGATGATTTCAGGCGAAATTGCTGTTTATTTCCATCCACCCAAAGACAAAACTGTTACACAACTATGTCGGCAGGAAAATAAAAAAGTTGTGGCTCTTAGAATATGGTGATAAAAAACAGAAAAGTCATTAAAGGGGTTGACCCACGGAAGGCATTTATCCCCTATCTACAGGATAGGTGATAAATGTATGATCACTGGGAGTCCCACCACTAGGACCTCCTACCGATCACGAGATCAAGGGTCCTGTATACTCTGTTTTACTAGAGCTGTTTTTATGTATGTACACTACCACTCCATTCAATGTCTATGGGGAGTGACCGAGACATACCTCTGGGGTCAAAATCTAGTCATTCTTTAGAAGCTCGGTTAATGATGTGAAATTTAACAAGACCAGAAGCAGAAGACTGAGCAGAGAGACTAGTTAGGAAAATTCTCTGATTTAAGTTTTCTTTTTATAGCAGTATATTTTGTGTTATAGTCCTATGTTGGGCTTTTTGCTTGAAGGTGCTCTACACTTAGGCTTTTTTCACATCTGCATTGGAGGCTCTGTCACAGAATCGGTCAAAAATGCTCGGTCAACTCTGCACTATTTTGTCGTGGGTAAAACTACGGAAACCATGGGTCAGTTGGTTCTGTCTGACGCCGATGGTCTATCATGCAATGGATCAGGTGCTTCTGATATTTTCATTGTTCTGCTCCTTTGACAGAGCACAGCAACAGAAATACTGAATGCAGATGTGAACAAGCCCTTAGAAGTGAGTTTTATATAATAATCTATGACTGCCTAATAATCCAAATATATGATAATCTTACTGTATTAAGGTATCATCATCACTGTGTGGCTTAGAATAAACTGCATGACAAGTATTGCCCTGAAGGTCTTTTTGGACAGTAAGGGTTTGTTCAGAGGTAGTGGAATTGCTGCAGATTTGTCATGCAGATTCCCCAAAGCAAATCCACATCAATTTATAGTACAATACATGTGGATAGGGTTTTAAAAATATTATCTATTTCATTGCATAGGGTGAAACCCGCAGCAAATCAACTGCACAATCAGAGGCAAAATTTACACGTAACATATGCAAATTCTTCTGCGACTATGCTGCAGACGTGGATTATTGGCAGAACTTTTCTACCACGTTTGGACTTACCCGAAAGTTTTCCTTCTGGCACACCTCCCATGTAGATATAAATTGTGCAGCCTCTTTCTCACGGTAGGCAGTGGTATTTGTAATATGCACCTCTGGTCAGGTGAACACTTCAAAAAGCAGCCCTTGGATTGACGCTGTTCCCTTTTGGCAAATTATTCAACTGGATTCCACTGTTTGCATATCCAATATAAAGTATAAACTCTGTGTGTTCATATCTGTGCAGCTGTCCAGCGAGATCCTATGTACAGGACAGGGAGGCTGTGGATCCACAGTGAAGTCTAAGGCTGGGTTCACACAAACATATTACGTCCGTAAAGGCCGGAACGTATTTTGGCCGCAAGTCCCGGACCGAACCCACTGCAGGGAGCCGGGCTCCTAGCATCAAAGTTATGTACGGCGCTAGGAGTCCCTGCCTCGCTGCAGGACAACTGTCCCGTACTGTAATCATGTTTTCAGTACGGGACAGTAGTTCCACGGAGACACAGCATTGCTGACTCTGTGGCCAGGGATTCCCTCCAGGAGGAGCCCCTGACACCATTGGCCATATATGGACAGTGACGTCAGGGGTTACTCCCTGAACGGAATCCCCGGCCACAGCATTGCCAACGCTGTGGTCGGGGATTCACTCCAGAAGGAGCCCCTGATGCCACTGTCCATATATGGGCAGTGACGTCAGGGGTTACTCCCTGAATGGAATACCCGGGCACAGAATTGCTGAAGCTATGGCCGGGGATTCCCATAAGGAGAACCCCCTGACGCCACTGTCCATACAGTGAAGGAAATAAGTATTTGATCCCTTGCTGATTTTGTAAGTTTGCCCACTATCAAAGACATGAACAGTCTAGGCTAGGTTAATTTTACCAGTGAGAGATAGATTATATAAAAAAAAAAAAAAAAGAAAATCACATACTCAAAATTATATATATTTATTTGCATTGTGCACAGAGAAATAAGTATGATTCCCTTTGGCAAACAAGACTTAATACTTGGTGGCAAAACCCTTGTTGGCAAGCACAGAAGTCAGGCGTTTTGTGTAGTTGATGATGAGGTTTGCACACATGTTAGATGGAATTTTGGCCCACTCCTCTTTGCGGATCATCTGTAAATCATTAAGATTTCGAGGCTGTCGCTTGGCAACTCGGATCTTCAGCTCCCTCCATAAGTTTTCGATGGGATTAAGATCTGGAGACTGGCTAGGCCACTCCATGACCTTAATGTGCTTCTTTTTGAGCCACTCCTTTGTTGCCTTGGCTGTATGTTTCGGGTCATTGTCATGCTGGAAGACCCAGCCACGAGCCATTTTTAATGTCCTGGTGGAGGGAAGGAGGTTGTCACTCAGGATTTGACGGTACATGCCTCCATCCATTCTCCCATTGATGCGGTGCAGTAGTCCTGTGCCCTTAGCAGAGAAACAACCCCAAAACATAATGTTTCCAACTCCATGCTTGACAGTGGGGACGGTGTTCTTTGGGTCATAGGCAGCATTTCTCTTCCTCCAAACACGGCGAGTTGAGTTAATGCCAAAGAGCTAAATTTTAGTCTCATCTGACCACAGCACCTTCTCCCAATCACTCTCAGAATCATCCAGCTGTTCATTTGCAAACTTCAGACGGGCCTGTACATGTGCCTTCTTGAGCAGGGGGACCTTGCGGGCGCTGCAGGATTTTAATCCATTACGGCGTAATGTGTTACCAATGGTTTTCTTGGTGACTGTGGTCCCAGCTGCCTTGAGATCATTAACAAGTTCCCCCCGTGTAGTTTTCGGCTGAGCTCTCACCTTCCTCAGGATCAAGGATACCCCACGAGGTGAGATTTTGCATGAAGCCCCAGATCGATGTCGATTGACAGTCATTTTGTATGTCTTCCATTTTCTTACTATTGCACCAACAGTTGTCTCCTTCTCACCCAGCGTCTTACTTATGGTTTTGTAGCCCATTCCAGCCTTGTGCAGGTCTATGATCTTGTCCCTGACATCCTTAGAAAGCTTTTTGGTCTTGCCCATGTTGTAGAGGTTAGAGTCAGACTGATTAATTGAGTCTGTGGACAGGAGTCTTTTATACAGGTGACCATTTAAGACAGCTGTCTTTAATGAAGGCACCAAGTTGATTTGGAGCGTGTAACTGGTCTGGAGGAGGCTGAACTCTTAATGGTTGGTAAGGGATCAAATACTTATTTCTCTGTGCACAATGCAAATAAATATATATAATTTTGACTATGGGATTTTCTGTTTTTTTTTTTTTAAATATAATCTATCTTTCACTGGTAAAATTAACCTAGCCTAAAAATTCTAGACTGTTCATGACTTTGACAGTGGGCAAACTTACAAAATCAGCAAGGGATCAAATAATGATTTCCTTCACTGTATATGGACAGTGACGTCAGTGGCTACTCCTTGAGCGGAATCCCGGTTGCCGACTCTGGTCGGGATTCCGCTCGAGGAGGAGCCCGTGACGTCAATGTCCATATATGGACAGTAACCTCAGGGGTTTCCTCTAGGAGCGGAATCCCTGGCCAGACCATCGGCAACGGGGATTCCGTTCAATCAGTAGCCACTGACGTCGCTGTCCATATATGGACAGTGACGTCAAGGGCTTCCCCGAGCACAGTGCTTAAAGTAGCGCTGTGCCCAGGGAGTCCTCGGCGAGCAGAGGAGCTCCTTCTGCTCCTCCACTCTGAACTAATTCTGGAGCAGGGAGCTAATGGTTCCCTGTTCCAGAACTGGGTTCAACTGTATCTGCGTCCTGAGGCTGCCTTCTCGCCGGTTGCTGCTGGAAGGTGGATGCGGCCTCAACCGGCGTTCATCCGGCCACAGTTAAAAAAGATAGGATACGGCGCCGGACATCCCTGGGAGACGGACCCAAAAACGTCCTGCATCACGCCTAGATGGTCTGCATCATGCCAGATGGAAACTGACAGGAGCAACGGACATATGTGAATGGCCCCTAACAATGATCTTATAATTTCTACCTGATCTGGTGCACCTGATTATAATTGTATGTCTTTACTTAGTGATAATCTTATCTTCAAAGAAGGAAATTACATATCTGTGATAATTGCAAAGTCAAGTGTTTCGTTTGTTTAATTATATCACCTTTTATCTTTATATCCTGTTTGAATAAGGATCAAATATTGGTATCCTCACATTTGTTAAAAAACAAAACTTTCCATGGGGGTATCCCACATTTTTCACATGGCTGTATACACACAGACTATTATACACTATTTAAGTTGTAGTAATACTGAACATAATGAAATGAAAACTGGTCGAACTAGGGCCACAAATATCAGGACTTACCCATATATTGGTCAAATAATATTGCTGTACAGCACCCAACAAGTTCTAAATAGTACTCAAATAATACTTCTGTACAGTACCCAAATAATATCACCATACAATGTTCAAATCGTAATGCCATATACTGGCTAACTACTGAAATAGAAAATTACAATGTCCAAAAAAACCCCACTATACAGGGGTTTAAAAAATGCAGTTATATAGTGCAAATAGTGTTATACAGTGTCCAAATACTGCCATATACTTTAGTACTGTAATACCATTGTACGTTGCACAAATAATACCATATAAAGCCATAATACTGCAATACATTGTTTAAATACTATCTTCATAGAGAGTCTAAGCATTACCGCCATACAGTGTTCAAAAATGTCCATCATACATAGCCAGATTAATACTGCCATGCATCTCCTAAATAATGCCACCATACTGATCCCAAATACTGTCATACACATTTCAAATGATACCCCAACTATATTAACAAAATAATAGCGCCACACAGGGCAAAAATGATATCACCATACAGCATTCAAATAATATCACCATACTGTGTTCAAACATTACAATGCTCATTTATTACAGCCATACTAACAAAAAGTAGACAATTTGGAGCAGGGCCTGAGCACTGTTATCTAGTCAGTGTAGGGTATTGTTATTTATGTCTTTAAACAGTCTCATCTTTCTATATGATCAGCACTAGCGCTGTATGTGAGTTCTACTATTGACCATGTTAGGAAAGGGCATTGTGATGCGAGCTGTGCTCTAGGGGGCCACCTCTCCTGCCTAATCTTTTTCCTGGCCCTGCATGTAATAATTCACTTTTTCTTATCTTCCACTAATATTTCATTTCATTTTTCATTGCTGTATTATTGGTAGTCTGTTACCAAACTGGCTCTACGTCAATACATCAATGAAAGCAACAGCCTGTTACTGATCTACAAAGCTATACGCAATGCTGCACATTCTTACTTCTGAGGGTATGCTCACACGAGGGCGTCCGTAACGGCTGAAATTATGGGGATGTTTCAGCCTGAAAACATCCCCGTAATTTCAGCCGTAACGGCATGTGCAGGCGCTTGAACGCCGCGTCCATTACGGACGTAATTGGCACTGCTATTCATTGGAGTCAATGAATAACGGCTCCAATTACGGCCAAAGAAGTGACAGGTCACTTATTTGACGCGGGCGTCTATTTACGCGCCGTCATTTGACAGCGGCGCGTAAATTACGCCTCGTGTGAACAGACAAACGTCTGCTCATTGCTTTCAATGGGCAGATGTTTGTCAGCGCTATTGAGGCGCTATTTTCGGACGTAATTCGGGGCAAAAACGCCCGAATTACGTCCGTAATTAGTGCGTGTGAACATACCCTTAGGCAAGTTTTACACGAACGCGTTCGGTCCGTAAAATACAGTCCATATCTCAACAGTATTTTCCATACTGAAAACACGGTTCAGGAAGCCGGGCTCCTAGCATTATAGTTATCTATGATCCTAAATTCCCTGCCTTCCTGCGGGAATACTGTCCTGTGCTGAAAACATAATTACAGTACAGGACAGTATTGCGGCCGGGCGGCAGAGACTCCTAGCATCATCGATAACTATAATGCTAGGAGCCCGGCTCCCTGAACTGTGTTCAGACCGGGAAATGCGGGCAACATACAGACCGTATTTTACAGACCAAACCAGCCTGTGTGAAACCAGCCTTATTTCTATCATCCTACCTGTGCTATCTAAACATAGTGACCTACAGGGCATCTTACTTCTGTCTTCAAAACTCCTCCCTGAGCTGCACCTATAGTCCGCATTGGCATGGATCATCAGACTAAGGCTTTATTCAGACGAACGTGAATTACGTCCGTGCAACGCGTGTGATTTGCACGCGCGTTGCACGGACCTATATTAGTCTATGGGGCCGTGCAGACATGTCCGTGATTTTTACTCAGCGTGAGTCCGCTGAAAAAAAGTCACGACATGTCCGTTCTTTGGGCGTTTTTCGCGCATCACGCACCCATTGAAGTCAATGGGTGCGTGAAAACCACGCATGTCGCACGGAAGCACTTCCGTGGGACAAGCGTGATTCACGCAACAGCTGTCAAAACATTCAAATGGAGTGTCATAATGATGGCGGCTGCGCGAAAACCACGCAGCCGCGCATCATATGCTGATGCCACACGGAGCTGTTAAGTGGCTTTTGCGCACGCAAAACGCCACGTTTTTGCGTGCACAAAAACGCCACGCTCGTGTGAATGAGGCCTCATAACTCCTAACATTCACAGTTTCAAGTAATCTGTGGAAATTTGATCAAATCTCATAATTATGTTGCAACCACAGCCCTTGGGTCTCTCTTATAACTTTACAAAGCATTCACTTTAGTTCATATAGTATTATTTTATTTTCCAATTGCATTTATTATCATTGCACTCTCCTTATCTCTTTTAGGTCTCTTTCCCACGGCAGCCCCCATAGGGAAGAAAAAGTGTAAAAATAAGAAACAGTAAAACACAAACACACAAATGAATATAAACGTTTTTATTAAAGCACTAACATCTTTAACATATAAAAAAATTATTTGTGATGACACTTTAAGTCAGTATTTTGTATCAGTATTTTGAAGCCAAAACCAGGAGTGGATTTAAACACAGAAGAGGAACAAATCTTTCCATTCTACTTTTTCTCTGTGTAGTTTCCAATCCTGGTTTTGGCTCCAAATACTGATGCAAATTACTGACCAAAATACTGCCGTGTGACAGAGACCTTATATTAATTGCTGCAGTACATCTTGAAACTATATAAAGGTTGTTATCATTATTATTATATTTCATTTCATATTTATTTTAACTGTATTCCATAAGCCGCTGCTGAAGAGTTGTGTTTGAAGTCTGGTAAAGTTTGGAGTTGGTAGGCATGGCCAATTGTCTGTCATTTTTTAATCTATCATATAAACTAGGGTTGCACAATGCATCAAAACTTCGATACTGTTTTGATGCTGTGCACCCTGAAACGGTTCGAAACCGTTATTTCATGTATTTCGATACCAAGCTGTGCGACCGCACAGCTTAGCATTGTAACACGTGAATGTATGAGAGCGGGGCTGCGGCTGTGTGATACAGCCATTGCCCCGCTCCTGAGTCCTGACAAGTGAGCGCGCGGTCAGCATGATGTGATGCCACCAGCGCTGCACTAATGGGCGCTGGCACTGAAGACAGAACATGGCAGGCGCACTGCCAAACACCCCCATGTTCTGTCTTCAGTGCCTACGCTCATTAGTGCAGCGCCTTCCACATCACCTCATGCTGACCGCATGCGCACTTGTTGTCAGGAGCGGGTCAATGGCTGTATTACACAGCCCCGCTCTAACGGCGGAGATCAGAGAAATCTCTCATCTCCGCCATTAGTCCCCTGAATGCTGCGATCAAAGGTGACCGCAGCATTCAAGGGTAAATGAGAAGGGGGATGCCCTTTGGATCGCGTCACGGGGAATCCCCGTGTTGCGATCGAGGGACATACCATATATGGGCAGACAGCCCAGGCTCCCTTGAAGGAACCCAGGGCTGTCTCACCATATTTCCTGTTAGGGCATACTGAGGTATGTCCTAACAACTACCTGTGTACAATCAGTACACAGGCTAATGTACTGGCATATAAATATATGCCAATCGGAAGCAGAACGCCTACAAACATCTGCCCATTGATTTCAATGGGAAAAACGTTGTTCTGTTCCGACGGGGCGTTTATTTACGCAGCCGTTTTGAAAAATGAGCGCGTTAAAAAACGCCCACGAAAAAGAAGTGCATGTCACTTCTTGAGCCGTTTTTGGAGCCGTTTTTCATTGACTCTATAGAAAAACAACTTCAAAATCGTCCTTAAAAACGCAGCGAAAAACACTAGTTAGTTAAAAAATGTCTAAAAATCAGGAGCTGTTTTCCTTTGAAAACAGCTCCATATTTTCAGACGATTTTTGCTAAGCGTGTGAGCATACCCTTGCATTGAAGCAGAGGCGTAGCTAGGTTCTCCAGCAGTGGGGGTCAAAGATTCAGTTTGGTGCCCCCACCGCCCAGAACCTCTTTCCTGACATGTTTTTCCCCCTCATCATATTTTCTTTCTCTACCAATCAATGAGATGTTATTTTTTTTTTCACATTTCTTTTTATATAACTCGAGCATTAAACCATTTGTAGATTTTACAAGCAATATATTTATATAAAGAAGTTAACATAACAATAAATTAAAACAAAATAAATAAAGAGGTCAGTGCCGGACTAAAACAGATTGTATAACTAAGGGCCTGTTCACATCAGCGTTCGCTTTAGTTTCAGGGGTTCCGTCTGAGGTTTCCGTCGTGGAACCCCGCAACGGAAAGTCAAATGGAAACCACAGCTTCCGTTTGTATCACCATTGATATCAGTGGTGACGGAAACATTGCTAATGGTTTCCGCTTGTCACCGTTCCGGCAGGTTTCCGGTTTTTCAACGGAATCAATAGCGCAGTCGACACATATGCCAATTTCAGTTTCTCAATCATACTTCCGTTCAGTCAACTCCCAGCTCATTACATTCATTTGGGGTTCCTCCCGATCAAAACTTAAACTGACTACCCTACAGCAACCTAAGGTTGAGGGGGGAGTGACCTTATCGGATATATATATATATATATATATATATATATATATATATATATATATATATTACCTTGCGGGCCAATTACGTGCATTGAGGGATTGGTTGGTGGATACACCGATGTTGGACTCTACTTTCCTGGCATCCATGGTAGCTGGAAACAGTTTAATCAGTTATTTAGATTACCCTCAGTTTATAAGACCGACTGAACTGCTCCCCCTACATAGAGTGGCTCTGGCTGTGTGGCGCGCATATAGGGCTTTGCTGCAATTTAGAGATACTCTCCCAGATTTACCTTTGTGGCAAAACCCCACCTTGCCATCCCTACAGACCGTGCCGGACCCTCAATTCTGGCAGCGCCTGGGTGTGGTGGGGGTTGGTGGTCTGTTCAGGGATGGATCCTTTCTCACATTAACTCAATTGCAGGAATCTCACCATCTCCCCCAAATGCAATGGTATAGATACCTCCAACTTCGACATGCTATTCAGTCCCAATTCCCACCCCATAATATTACCATCTCTGTGTATCCTTTGATTGGTATACTGAAGTCACAGGGTCCTATAGGCCTCATATTTGCGTTATATACTCATCTATTATCAGCTAAGGTAACCTCAACGCCGTTGACTGTGTACAATAAATGGTTATTGCAAATCCCGTAACTCACCACTGATAAGAATGTATTGAGCTCCCACATGACAGTTTCTCCAGTAGTCAATAACAAACTCATTCAACTGTGTGTTATACATCAGGCTTATATAACACCAACTAGATTACATAAAATGGGCAGAATGCCCACTTTGGCATTTCAAGGATGCTATCGTCTGAAGGCGAATTTCTGGCACCTTATTTGGAATTGCCCTTACATCTCCACCTTTTTGACACGAATATTTGATTTCTTTACATCCCTTCAACCTGTCCCTTTACCCACTGACGCTAAAGTTGCTTTATTTGGTATTTTAGATTAATAGCAATGGCCACACTATACCCGCATATTCTTGAGGGAATCTTTATTTTTAGCCAGGAAAGTCATAGCGATGCACTGGATGGCAGACAGACCATCAACGCTCTCACAGGGGAAAACACTTGTAAATACTGCTGTATCCTATGAATGATTGGTGTTTCAGCATTGGGGCTGTCCTAATAAATTTGATAAACTGTGGGGTCTATGGTTGGGAACTGCTGAGTCCATTGCTATAGAAGAGTATATGTTAAAAAATATATTTGGCGTTTCTGGTGCTAGCACTTACTGATTCATTCTGGGTGCTTCCTTTATTCTCTACCTACTCATGTATCTGCTAGACGAGATATGTAGACAATAAGTTGTATTGTTTTGTTTTTTATGGTTCTACAAAAGATAAACACTTCTTATAATGTTGCTAAGACACTATATTCTTTGTTTTATCTGTAATTGACTGTAAGGTTTTTCTTATACATCTAAGATGTTAAATCCATGTATACTTTATTCTGTTTGCAACATTTTAAATGAAACAAATGAAAAAAAAAAAAAGGATCATGATATCTCTACAAATACATTAGTGACCTGCATTAATAAAAGCCATTGAGTCTGTATATCACAGTGCGTTGTTAGGATGTGACATCACACCAGTAATCTGAGGTTGGCAGGCAGCTTGGAGACATGATACAATCTCATGACAAGAACATAGAGGTCACAGCAGGCTTTTGGCTTAGTTTGCTGTATGGGGAGCTAAAGGCTATTTCTGTATGTAAGAAATATATGAAGAGGATTTATTCTATAGATAAAGAGAAATCAAATGTCAAATAACAGTGCAGGGACAGTAAGAAGCAGCAGCTCAAATCTCCGTAAAATACAATATAAATCTCAAATCATATGTAGGACATAGAACTAGGGAACATACAATATATTGAATTTATAGTGATGTAGATATAATCAGGGGCGTAGCTAAAGGCTCATGGGCCCTGGTGCATGAATTCAGCTTGAGGCCCCCTACCCCTCCCCAACACCACCAGACCCCTGCGCGCTCCTATGCCCAGCCTCCTTGCCAAACAGCCCCATGCATGCCCCCACAGTATAATGCCCCCCCATAGCTGCTTCCACAGTATAATGCCCCCACACAGTATAATACTCCCCATAGCTGCCCCACACAAAACACAACGCTCCCTATAGCTGCCCCCACACAGTATAATGCCCACCATAGTTGCCCCCACAGTATAATGCCCTCATAGCTGCCCCCACAGTTAAAATGCCCCCATAGCTGCCCCACACAGTATAATGCTCCCCATAGCTGCCCTACACACAGTATAATGTCCCCCATAGCTTCCCCACAATATAGTGCTCCCCATAGCTTCCCCCACACAGTATAATGCCCCCATAACTGCCCCCCACAGCACAATGCCCTCCATGCAGTATAATGCCCCCTCACAGTAGCTGCTCCCACAGTAAAATGCCCCCCATAGCTGCCCCCACAGTATAATGCCACTCATAGCTGTCCCATACAGTATAATGCCCCCATACAGTATAATGCCCCTACACAGTATCATGCCCCATAGCTGCCCCATACAGTATAATGCTTCAATAGCTGCCACCATATCAGCTCCCCCATACCTAGTATAATGCCCTCATATGTGCTTAATAGAAAAATAATAAAACAATTACTTCTCACAATGAATTTCAGGAGATCCTTCTCTTCCTTTGGCCTGTGATATGAGTGACTCGCGCCTGTCTGGGCCGAGCCCCTCGTGACCCATGGCACAGTGAATGCTGGAGCAAGGAGTTGTCAGCTCCTTGCGCCAACGTTGAATTCAACTGCATCTGTGTCCTGGGGAAGCAGATACAGTTGGAACCGGGACCAACACAGTAAGTACTGTGTGGCAATGGGGGCTTTGGGGCCCAGTCACAACTGCAACCATTGCGACCCTTATAGCTACGCCACTGGATGTAATTGAGTAGAATTCACATTAATATTTTAAAGGGGCTGCATGCTCTTCATGTCTACGTTGAGCTAGCAAACTAGTAAGAGGAGAAACATTAAAATATAATACAAAACATTAATTTCTGTAGGAGTGATATACAGAACAATTACCATTGGTTCAATCGACCATTATTATGAATTATGAATACCACATTCAAAACTGCACTTGAAAATACACTTTGTAATATATTTTATCAAGAGAAAGTGGCTTATTTCCCACCATCTTTAAGAAAGCGTTAGTTTCCCTGTCCCTGCCTGCAGGTTCTCTGTAAATGTTCAGAAACCTCCTAAAACATCTGTCTAAAGTAATAATAGACACTGTGGAGGGGAATGCAGCTGCAGTGTCACTGTGCGTCTGTGAGAGGAGCGGGGAAGCAGAAGTGGGGAGACATTTGATTGGCTGAGAGCACTGAGCCTAGCACTGTCATCACACAGGAAGAGCTTGCCCATTCAGTAGGCATGGAGAGAGAAAATATGCATTATAAAATGCAAAAAGAGGGATGAAAAAAAGACCGATTAAAAATACCACACAGTTTAATTAGCTTTGTATATTGTGACTTTCTGTTATCCTAAGGCTGGATTCACACGAGCATGTTCAGTCCGTAAAGGACGGAACGTATTTCGGCCGCAAGTCCCGGACCGAACACACTGCAGGGAGACGGGCTCCTAGCGTCATAGTTATGTACGACGCTAGGAGTCCCTGCCTTTCCGTGGAACTATTGTCCCATACTGAAAACATGATTACAGTGCTGTCACTTACTCCCGTAGTTCCTTCACACAAGCGACGGGAGAATGACTGAACATTGCCCTTTTTCCCTTATCAAGTCCTGTATTATTGAAAAATAAAATAAAAAACATACATATTTGGTATCGACGCGACCGTAATGGTCTAAACGATAAAAATACTTTGTTATTTCACGCGGTGAAAGGCGTAAAAAAACCCGAAAAGAACAATGCCAGAATTTCTGTTTTTTGGTCACTTTGCCGTACAAAAATGGAAATAAAAAGTGATCAAAAAGTCGGATGTATCCAAAAATAGTTCCTATAAAAACTATAGCTCGTCCCGCAAAAAAACAAGCCCTCATAAAGCTCAGTCGACAAAAAAATAAAAAAATTGGTTCTCACAACATGGCGATAAAAAAATACATTCTTTTTACAAAAGTAATTTTATTTGCGCAAAAAGTTGAAAAACATAAAAAAGTGCTATAAATTAGGTACCACCAGAATTGTACTGACCCGCAGAATAAAGTTTATATGTAATTTATACTGTATGGTGAACGCTGTATAAAAAAAACCTGTGCCAGAATTGCTGTTTTTTGGTCACATTGCCACCCAAAAAATAGGATAAAAAGTGATCAAAAAGTTGCATGTACCCCAAAATAGTATCAATAATAACTACAGCTCATCCCGCAAAAAAACAGTCCTCATACCACTACATCACTATAAAATTAGTTAAGGCTCCAATAAGTCAGGAAATAAAAATATGCAGTTGTGCAGGTCCGAGGGGAACATTTCTTCTGTTTCAAGAGGCGATTTATCAAGGCCCTAAAATTAGGGAACCAGGAAGGGTAGGACCCAAACATATCTGCTGGAAGCGAGGGTGCGCGTATTATACCAGGACAACACTTCTCAGCTAAATTCCCTAAACTGCAAAGGTGCGGAGTGTGGACAAAAAAGGGGGATAAGAAAGGACACCATATATCAGTGCGACACCGGCCTGTGCAGAAAGGATTACTTCACAGCGTAACAAATATCTATGGATTATTTAATTGTTTACCCCATTATTATGCCCCTGTACTCTGCCCAGCTCACATATGCCCCCACATTATAAACTGAAATACTAGTAAGACTCCAAACAAAACTACTACCAAGCAAAATCCGCGCTTCAAAAGCCAAATGGCGCTCCCTCCCGTCTGAGCCCTACAGTGTGCCCAAACAGCAGTTTACTTCCACATATATGGCATCGCCATACCCGGGAGAATCCTTTTAACAATTTTTTGGATGTGTGTCTCCAGTGGCATAAGCTGGGCATGACATATCTGCCACTGAATTGGCATATCTGGGGAAAATTTGTAATTTTTACTTTGCACCATCGGCAGCACATTAATTTATGGAAAAGACCTGTGGGGTGAAAATGCTCACACACCCCTTAATAAATGCCTTGAGGGGTGTAGTTTCCAAAATGGGGTCACTTCTCAGGTGTTTCTCTTATTATTTCACATCAGAGCCCTGCAATTGTGAACCAATACTTTGTAAGTCGCCAAATTAGGCCTCAATTTCGCATGGTACTCTTTCAATCCTGAGCCTGGTCAAATGTCCAGGCAAAAGATTAGGGCCACATGTAGGGTGATTCTAAAACCGGTAAACACAGCATAATAATTAGAGAGCTGTCTTGTCATGGTGGCACAGGCTGGGCACCACATATTGGCATATCTATGGAAAAAAAATCCCATTTTCACTCTACAACATCGAGTGCACATTAATTTCTGCAAAACACCTGCAGGGTTAACATGCTCACTACACCCCTAGGTAAATACCTTGAGGGGTGTAGTTTCCAAAATGGGGTCACTTCTGGGGGATTTCCACTGTTTGGGTCCCACAGGGGCTTTGCAAATGCTACATAGCGACCAGAAACCAATCCAGCACAGCAGGGGGCACGATTAAAGAGGGAAAAATGGGTAGCTATTGCGTGGCTCCTTGCTCAGATACGGGATTTGGAATCCTGTCATAAACGCGTTCCTTCCCCACAGGTTTTTCCGGACCTTACCACAGCGAGAGAACCATTGCGTTCTCTGCTAGACCAGTCACATGCTAGGTTTAGGGATCGGATGCGGAAGCATTCTTACGAATTTGCAGACAAATGTGGCAGGTCTTTGGCAAAGGTTTTACATCCCCGTACACAAGCGTCATACATTCCTAAAACTACATCTCCCACTGGCGGTGAGGTTCATGACCCGGTCGGCATTACTGACTGTTTCAGACAATATTACTCTGTCTTGTATAATCTCAAAGGCCATTTTCATTATATGCAGGCTGATGCCTTTACGGGACAAAATTCACCATTATGTACATGACACTGCTTTACCGTCCTTGGGGGATGGGGAGGCTTTGGGACTTGAGGAGGATTTCTTGGAATCCGAAGTGGAGTGTGCAATTGGAGACTTCCACTTGGGCAAAAGTCCAGGCCCTGTTGGGTTTAATAATAAATTTTATAAGACATTTAAAGATCAACTTGCTCCATTTTTGACTAAAGTCTTTAATTCGGTGTCTTCCTCTTGTCCCTTTGCGCCTCAGTCCCTCGAGGCTCATATTACCCTTCTACCAAAACCGGGTAAGGATCCAACGATATGCGCAAACTTCAGGCCCATATCGCTGATTAATGTCGATGTGAAGCTCTTTGCGAAATTGCTTGCCTCTCGCCTCTCTCCGTTATTGCCTGGCTTGATCATGGATGATCAGGTGGGGTTTGTATGTGGTAGAGAATCTCGGGATAATACTAACAAGACCTTTCTTTTAACGTCATATTGCCAAACACGCAAGGTACCGATGTGTCTACTCTCGGTCGATGCCGAAAAGGCTTTTGACAGGGTGCACTGGGTGTTTCTCCGTAGTGTCTTGACGCAGGTTGGCCTTGGCACCACTATGGTGGATAGGATTATGGCATTATACCATGGGCCTACAGCTCGAGTTCGAGTTAATGGTCTTTTATCTGACTCTTTGTCTATTACTAATGGCACGAGACAGGGGTGCCCACTTTCGCCTCTGCTATATGTTTTGGTCATGGAACACCTAGCCGTGGCACTGTGGAAAAACCCTAACATTAATGGCATATGTGTTGGTGCACAGCATCACAAACTCGCACTCTATGCTGATGATCTTCTTGTGTACATCACGACTCCTATGATTTCTTTGCCATCTTTGACTGGGGAGTTTGAGCGATTTGGTCATTTGAGTAATTTTAAAGTTAATTACTCTAAATCAGAGGCGCTGAATATATCTCTAGATGCTCTTCTTGCTGCTCATCTCACTCGGGTTTTCCTATTTAAGCGGCAATCCAAGTCCTTAAAATACTTAGGGATACATATCCCCACACATTTGTCTGACTTGTTTGCCTTGAATTACACACCTATCCTACAGTATACTTTGAGCCACATGTCATGGTTTGGGCGTATTAAAGCTGTTAAAATGAATATATTGCCCAAATTCCTGTACATATTTCAGACCGTCCCTATTGTAGTACCAATTTCAATGTAAGGACTTACCAGGTTGAGTAGAGAGCTAGGCGTCACAAGCAAATAAGCAGAACGCCCCCAAAAAAGTAACACAGCAAAACTTCATATAATCATAAAAAACAGGGAGGAAAAGAAGTCATATCGCCACAAAGGTTGAATGTAAAAATAGCAAAATTTTATTAGGACATACAATACATAATTACAAATACAAATAAAATTCAAAGATAGATCCGAATAAAAAAGGAAAAGAGCAGTGCGGTAATTAGAGATATGGGGTATAGAGCCCACTATAAATGCAAATAATTCTAATACAAAAACACTTCCTGGTGTGAGTCACACATGACAACGTCTAGATGATATATTATCTGCATACATAATGTGGACTAGGAGTGACACGCAGCAGAATTTAGGAATTAAGTTATAGCACCAGATCGATCCAAGTAGCTCTGATGCCTGTTACATAACTCGAGAGTAGTGTTTAGATATCTCTGTTTGTTTATTGCCCTTGGCAGAAATAGGTACAGACAAAATGGATCAAAGTGCCAAAGTAAACCTAAAGCTGTCAAAGACGTAGTCCAATATGTTTAGTCCGTGTGAAATCACATTATATAAAGTGTAAAAAGATGTATAGTAGTGGGCTTACCCATTAGAATAAATCGAGTGAAGTCCCGCACTGCAGCCTGAAAGGTGTTGCGCCCCAACACCTGGGGGCGCAACACCTTTCAGGCTGCAGTGCGGGACTTCACTCGATTTATTCTAATGGGTAAGCCCACTACTATACATCTTTTTACACTTTATATAATGTGATTTCACACGGACTAAACATATTGGACTACGTCTTTGACAGCTTTAGGTTTACTTTGGCACTTTGATCCATTTTGTCTGTACCTATTTCTGCCAAGGGCAATAAACAAACAGAGATATCTAAACACTACTCTCGAGTTATGTAACAGGCATCAGAGCTACTTGGATCGATCTGGTGCTATAACTTAATTCCTAAATTCTGCTGCGTGTCACTCCTAGTCCACATTATGTATGCAGATAATATATCATCTAGACGTTGTCATGTGTGACTCACACCAGGAAGTGTTTTTGTATTAGAATTATTTGCATTTATAGTGGGCTCTATACCCCATATCTCTAATTACCGCACTGCTCTTTTCCTTTTTTATTCGGATCTATCTTTGAATTTTATTTGTATTTGTAATTATGTATTGTATGTCCTAATAAAATTTTGCTATTTTTACATTCAACCTTTGTGGCGATATGACTTCTTTTCCTCCCTGTTTTCTATTGTAGTACCAGCGTGTTTCTTCCAGTCCTTACATAGGACCATAACCAAATTTGTATGGGGTTCCTCTAAGCCTCGCATTCGATTTTCTGTCCTTAGCCGGCCGAAAGTGAAGGGGTGCAGGTTTGCCGGATTTTAAACGGTATCATCAAGCTGCGATCCTCATGCGATTGGTGGACTGGTTCCGCTCAGATGCAGGTAAGTAATGGGTGCGCATTGAGAAGGGAATGTCTTCCCTTGCATTGTCCTCCTTGACTTGGTTGACTGTCTCCCAGCGACCAACGTCTTCTTTGCCTTTCCTCACACGTCAATTTCTTGTAGTTTGGGAATGGATCATTGGTACTCTGGACCTTGTTCACCGTCCGGGTCCTTTGACTCCTCTTTTTGATAACCCTTCCTTCCCTCCAGTGGTGGGTGTGGATACATTCCTCTGTTGGGAGAGACGGGACGGTGGATGTTTGGCTCAGACCCTTACACCTGATGGTACAATTTTGTCACTGACTGCTGTCCCTGAGGCCTGCCCGGGGAGACGATCAATATGGTGGTCCTATTTTCAGCTGCGTTCCTATCTCTCTTCCATGGATGATTGTCTTGTGTTGCTACAGGGTAAGACTCCTCTGGAACATTATCTGTCTTGGACTTCTGCTCCTTCTCATGTGCTGTCCTATTTACATGGGATCCTCCAACCTGGATACTCTTACTCTCAGTTGACATTCACCACAGCTTGAGATGAGGAAATGGGGGTTCGACATTCTGAGGAGGACTGGGGAACTTCTTTCACACTGGCTCATAAGTTACCAACTTCTTGTTTTGCTCAGGAGAAAAACTATAAAATATTCACCGGATGGTACCGCTGTCCTTCCTTTTTACATAGGATATTTCCTAATGTGTCTGCCGATTGTTGGAGGTGTGGGAGGCTCCTGGAACTATGTTGCACATTTGGTGGGATTGCCCCAAGCTCCGTCCCTTTTTGGAAAAAATCTTTGATCTTGGCAACAAACTTTTTGGCACTGACGTTCCTACCTCGGCTTCTATTGGGTTGCTTTCCATGGTTCCTGGATCACTCCCACACCTCAAAAAGGGTATCTTTAGGCATTTTCTGACTGCAGCTAGGACTGTCATCCCACGTCATTGGAAGTCTAGTACTGTGCCTTCTTTGAAGGAATGGGTAACGGAGCTGAACGGGATTATGAGGACAGAGGAATTGATGTCTGCTGATCAGAGATCTTTGTTCAAACTTGGTCAATTTGGTCCGGATTCCGGGGTGGTGCTGATCTGCCTCTCTGGTTGGAAGGCCTTTTTTGTTGATTGCTCATATAGCCAAAATTTATGTGCTTTTGTCCGTTTGTGTTTCCCGTTGTCGTCTCGTGTTTATGTAACTTTGTGTTGAAATTTGCACTTAACCGTGCCATTATTACTCGTTTTTTTGGTGTTTTTTTTGGGACTGGTTTCCCTAAATATTGCACTACCTTTGCTGTGAATATGGTACTGTTATTTACCATTAAATTTTATTATTTTCTTCCCATTACTTTGCTGGTTGGGAGGCTACCTCCTACCATTGTTCATAGGTCTCTGTAACACTTTCTACAGTTTGAATTTATTGTATTGCTCTGCGTGCAAACTTTTTCAATTTCGTTAGATGTTTTATATGCTCTGTTATACTTTGTAATATTTTTTTTTTGATAAAGTAAAAAAATAGAAACCAATCCAGAAAAATCTGCACTCCAAAAGCGAAATGCCGCGCCTTCCCTTCTGAGCCCTGCCGTGCACCTAAAAAACAGTTTATGATGACACATAGAGGTTATTTCTGTACTCCAGAGAAGTTGCTTTACAAATGTTGGGGTTCTTTTTCTCCTTTATTTTTTGAGAAAATTAAAAAGTTTGCGCTAAATCTACGTCTTATTGGGAAAAAATATAATTTTTATTTTCACTGCCCAATTCAAATAAAATCTATGAAACACCTGTGGGGTCAAAATGCTCACTACACCCCTAGATTAATTCCTTTAAGGGTTGTAGTATCCCAAATGAAGTCCCTTTTGGGTAGTTTCCACTGCACTGGTACCTTAGGGGCTTTGCAAAAGCGACATGGTGTCAAGAAACCAATCCAGCCAAAATGCTCCAAAAGCCAAATGGTGCTACTTCTCTTCTGATCCTTGCCGTGTGCCCAAACAGCAGTTTATGACCACATATGGGTTATTTGCGTACTCCAGAGAAGTTGCTTTACAAATGTTGGGGTTCTTTTTTCCCTCTATATGTTGATAAAATGAAAAATTTCTATTGAAGATAAAGGATTGTTTTTTTTTCATTGCCCAATTCTAATAAAATCTATGAAACACCTGTGGGTCAAAACGCTCACTACACCCCTAGATAAATTCCTCAAGTGGAGTCGTTTCCTAAATGATGTCACTTTTTGGCTGTTTTCACTGTTTTGATCCCTCAGGGGCTTTGAAAATGTGACATGGCCTCCGCAAACCAATCCTGCTAAATTTGAGCTCCAAAAGTCAAATGGCGCTCTTTCCCTTCTGAGCCCTGCCGTGTGTCCAAACAGCCGCTTATTACCACATGTGGGGTCTTATTTTACTCGGGAGAAATTGCTTTACAAATGTTGTGGTGCTTTTTCTCCTTTAGTTCTTGTGGAAATGAGAAAAAATTAGCTAAACTTACATTTTCTTTGGAAGAATGTAGATTTTCATTTACACGGCCTATTTCCAATAATTTCTTCAAAAAACCTGCAAGGTCAAAATTCTCGCTATACCCCTAGATAATTTCCTTAAGGGGTGTAGTTTTCCAAATGGGGTAGCTTTTGGGGGATTTCCACTGTTTTGGCACTGCAAGAGCCCTTTAAACCTGACATGGTTCCTAAAATATATTCTAATAAAAAGGTGGCCCAAAATCCACTAGGTGCTCCTTTGCTTCTGAGGCCTCTACTTTGGTTTAATTCCTGTGAAATGTCTAAAGGGTTAAGAAACGTTCTAAATGCTGTTTTGAATACTTGAAGGGGTGAAGTTTTTAAAATGGGGTGACTTATTGGGGGTTTCTAATATATAAGCCCCTAAAAGCCACTTCACAACTGAACTGGTCCCTCAAAAAATAGCCTTTTGAAAGTTCTAAGCCTTGTAACGTCCTAGAAAAATAATAGGATGTTCAAAAAACTATGCCATTCTAAAGTAGACATATTGGAAATGTTAATTAGCAACAATTTTGTGTGGTATAACTGCCGGTCTTACAAGTAGATACATTTAAATTTAGAAAAATGTTAATTTTTGAATTTTTTCTCTACATTTTGGTGTTTTTCACAATTAAATACTGAATGCATCGAGCAAATTTTAACAGTAACATAAATCCAATGGGTCACGAGAAAACTATCTCAGAATCACTTGGATAGGTAAAAGCATTCCGAAGTTATTACCACATAAAGTGAAACATGTCAGATTTGAAAAATGAAGCTCTGTCAGGAAGCTCAAAAGTGGCCAAAGCGGGAAGGGGTTAAAGGGGTTTTCCCATGAACTAAAATACAGTTAAATGTGTCCATAAATGGCAGTTATACATTTTGTGCAATTACGTTATTTTCTAAAATGCACTGTTATAAAGATATATTATTACCATGCCTCTGTCAGAAGTTTTGTTGTGTTACTGGTTGCTCTTGGATCCGACCATAACCCATTCCTCTGGCTATGGATGGGAAAAGACACATCCCGACCATAGTATGGCTTTGTGGTCGCTTTCAATTTTTGCCATTTATGGACACTGTATTTCAGTTCGTGGGAAAACCCCTTTAACTCTTCTTTAACCCAAACCCGTCATAAACAACTTTCAGATTTTCATTTTAGTTTTTTCCTCCCCACCTTCCAGAAGCCATACCTTTTTAATTTTTCCGTCAATATAGTCCTATGAGGGCTTGATTTTTGTGGGATGAGTTGTAGTTTTTCATAGCGCCATTTATTGTGCCATATAATGTACTAGCAAACGGGAAAAAAATTATTTGTGGGGAAGAAAGTGAAAAAAAAACAGCGATTCCGCCATTGTTTTTTGCGCTTTGTTTTTACGGAATTCACTATGAAATTAAAACATCATGATAACTTTATTCTGTAGGTCAATATGATTGCGGCAAATTCTGAGAGCCATAACTTTTTTATTTTTTGCGGGATAAGCTGTAGTTTTTAATGCTACCATTTTGGGGTACATGCGAGGTCTGATTACTTTTATTCTATTTTTTGTGGGAGATGAGGTGACCAAAAAATAGCGATTCTGGCGTTTACATTGTTTTTTTTTATGGCGTACACCATGCGGGTTTAATAATGGTATATTGTAATAGTTCAGACTTTTACGGATGCGACGATACCAATTATGTTTATTTTTTTTTACAATGCTCTAGGGGGGAAATGGGAAAAGGGTTATTTTTTTTGAACTTTTTAAAATATTTTAATATTTTTTTACATAAAAAACAACAACTTTATTTGACTAATTTTTACTTTTTTTATTAGTCCCCCTAGGGGACTTCAACCAGCGATTATTGGATCGCTTGCACTATATTCTGCAATACTAATGTATTGCAGTATATCGTCTCTCTGACAGGCTTCTATTAAGCCCTGCCAGAGGCAGGGCTTAATAGGAGCACAAAGACGGCGGACCTGGGTGGCCTTCATTAGGCCCCCAGGCTGCATAACAACCATCGCCACCCCGCAATTGCATTGCGGGGGGCGTGATGAGCTAATAGAGGGGGTCGCCATTCTCTTTCTAACAAATTAAATGCTGTGGTCGCTATTGACCACGGCATTTAACGGGTTAAACGAGCGGGATCGCGCTTGAGCTCATTACTGTGAAGTACCGGCTGTAACATACAGCCGACACTCGTATTGTATGGAGCGGGCTCAGCCCGTGAGCCCTCTCCATACTTCCCCATCCCAGCTATGACGTAGCCATACGTCAAATGTCGGGAAGGGGTTAAGGGTGGTGCTCAAACTGCTGGGGTGCATCTGTGGACCCTCTTCTCAGAGATGATTTCCTCCACCCTACTCTCAAACAGCTGAGGGGTCTTCAGGAGAGGCGGGTAGTCGAGCTGGGCCATCAGACGATCCACTCTGTAGCTGTTATGTCATCATGCTTAGAGAATAGATGTATCCACATCTTTACTGCAACGAGAAATACAATACATTAATAATTTCCAGGAAATTAAGAGCATTAAAATCAGTCCTATCACTACTACTATGGGTGTCAGCAATTCAGAAAGCATATTATCAAACCAAACACCAATAGATCTCATCCAAGAAAAAGGATTCCATCCCTCCTTAGATATATATCTCTCTAGCTTTTTGCTGCAATTCCTTTACGTGTGTCTCTATGGGGTCATGTGAGTCTTCAATCCAGGTGTGACATTCTTCACCTAGAACAACACAAGTTCCACCTTTTATTGCTAACAGATAATCAAGAGCCATTCTATTTTGGAGGGTAACTTTTCCTAACTTGGGCCAACTCTTCATTGATCGCATGGATAGAACTGGTGGTCTCATTAATTATCCCATCCATAATACTGGCATATTTCTTTAACTTATTCGCTAGTTCAATTCCCAAGCCTGTCCAGGAGGGGAACCACATCAAGTTTTATCTGCTTTTGTAAACAACTCTTGTTTATATCTGGTCTCCTTAGAATACATTTCATAAATGTCAGCAATTGCGATGTTTCGACGTTGTCTGATGGCTGGAACAACTCTTACTATAGTGCAATTACCCCATGCTCCCATAGGAAGCCAAGAATAGGCTCTGTTACCACAAATATAATAAAACACTGGTGTTATCACCCTAGGAACTATTTTACCATGATTCCCCAGCCAACTATGAAACCATCTCATATTGTTATGCACTTTAGTCTTACAGTCCCACTCTTCATCTCCTTTGTTAGGACAAGAACACCTTTGGTTATTACAATTACATTGGTTATTACAATTACCGTGTACCTTATCACATGCTTCGTTATACTTTATATTGAATAGCAATGTGGCATTTGTACAATGTGTTTCTCCAACGTGTACCTTAGGTAAATTGACAGTGTGACCTTTTATTCTGGCTCTGTGATCAGCATATATGAGCACATAGTGGGTGTATCGAGTAGGCCAGCAATTTCTAATTAAGTTCCTTGGTTTGAGAGAGCATTGTGAGCAGTGTGATCTATGTCTATTTCAACATCATAGCTATAGTCTGTGAGATTAAGGTCATTCATTGATATTGGTACACCAATTAAAAGGAATACTTTATGATTTGCTGGAACATGAGAACAGATTCAACACTCAGTTGCGTTCTTGCGTTCTTGCGTTCAGCTGTTTGTTGATATACAATAGTATAACACACAAAAGAACAGGCAAGACAGCAAGGGCATTTTGGAAGTTTTTCTATAGTCAATCCTCTTCTCTCTGTTTGGCCTCAACCTTTTTGCACAGATCTGTGTTACCAACCTGAACATTGACCTTTTTATGGTGAGAAGCGTGAATACAGTTGGCTTTCCCCTCCACTGTCACTGAAGTAGGAGTGGTCAGTACAGGGGCAGATTAAGTGTACCATGGGCCCTGGGCTGTTGACACAACTTGGGCCCCCTCCTTCCCCCTCACACGCAATTCAACCCCTCAACCCGCTGACACTGTATCCATCAGTGCCACTGACCTCACGGATACAGGTTTTAGCACTAGATACAGCTGCTCTGTATTCAGGATATAAATCAGCTGTATCTCAAAAAGTAAAAATAATTTTTAATAAAAAGTATTTTAGAAAGTTGCATCAATCACACTGATAGACTGTTTTATTAAAGAAAAAAATAATAATAATAAAAAAAAATTATAACACCTCTCTTTAAAGTGTAACTAAACTTTTAACATGTCATAGTGATATGTCAGAACTTTTAATCGGTGGGTGGTTCGAGCACTGAGACCCCCACCGATCGCTAAAGTGAAGCGTCAGAAGCGCACGATTGAATGCTGAGCCCGCTTCACTTCTGATCGGCACACCTCGGAGTGGTGTATGTCCGTACACCGCGTGCTCGGCTTTCCGAGAAAAGCAGATCAGAAACGAAGCGGCACAGCGGTCACCTGAGCGCTTCTGCCACTTTGTTTTAGTGATCCATAGGGTCTCAGTGCTCAGACCCCCACCGATCAAAACTTCTAAGATTTCGCTATGACATGTCAGAAGTTTTTTAGAAGTTTAGTTACACTTTAAAGGGGTTTTCCCGTGAGGGAAATTTATGACATATCCCTGGATCCTGTCAGATAGGTGCAGTTGCCAGAGGTGGGACTCACATCTATTCTAGAATCGGGCCCCCTAAACCCTGTTCTACCTCTTTCTGCTATCGCTGCCTCTCGGCCACTTCCTGACCATGGACTTTCCGTAACTCATAGTAGTGAATGGCAGTTATGGAAGCAGCGTAGCATGCGAGCTACACTGTTTCCGTAACTACCATTCAGTTTTATGGGACTTACGGAAACAGTGTACCAGAACCAAGCTCAGCACATAAATACAACACCAGAACCAAGCTCAGTACATATATACATCCCCAGAACCAACCTAAGTACATATATACAGTACTAGAACAAAGCTCACTACATATATACAACACCAGAACCGTGCTCAGTACATAAAGACAGTAACAGAACCAAGCACAGTACATAAATACAGCCCCAGAACCAAGCTCAGTACATAAATACTGCCCCAGAACCGAGATCAGTACATAAATACAACCCCACAACCAAGCTTAGTACATAAATACAGCACCAGCACAACTACAGCTCAATTTAGTGCAATCCCTGCTGTATAGGTTTGTATGGATAAAACTACAGCTCCCAGCATGGCCCGAACAATGGTAAGGATATGCTGGGAGTTGCTGTTTCCCCAAAAACTATATCATACCACCCATCATCTCACTGCAGATCATACAGTGACTACAGTACTGATTTGAGGCAGAATAAACATTTACATTAAGGACTTACCGGTGACTTCATTTCAGATTCTAGTTCTTCTTTTTCTCTTTTCTTCTCCATCCGGTCCAGACCTCTATGACTTCTCCCGGCCTTTACCCATTTCTGCAGTTTTCCGCTCAGATATCTTGGGCTTCTCACTTCTCAAAACTTTCTGCATCTATAAACAAAGATAAAGTCATCATGGTGCCGCACAATACGTCCCTATATATAATAGTACCATACACTACACCTCTAATTATAATAACGCCATACACTGTGTCCCTGATTATAATAGCACCATACACTGTGTCCCACACACACACACACACACACACACACATAGTGCTCCCTGTAGATAGTGCCCTACATATAGTCCCCATGTAGATTGTGTCCCACATAAAACCTCCCCTGTAGATTGTGCCCCACATATAGCCCCCTGTAGATTGCGCTCTACATATAGCGCACCCTGTATATAGAGCCCTACATATAGTCCCCCTGTAGATTGTGACCCGCATAAAGCCTCCCATGTAGATTGTGCCCCACATATAGCCCCCTTTTGATAGCGCTCTACATATAACCCCCTGAAGATAGTGCTCTACATATAGCTCCCCTTGTATATAGTGCCCTACATATAGTCCCCCTGTAGATTGTGTCCCACATAAAGCCTGCCCTGTAGATTGTGCCCCACATATAGCCCCCTCCTCCTGTAGATAATGCCGCCCACACTTTTTAGTTGAAAACAACAACATTTACATACTCACCGTGATCCCGTTCCCGCGCCGTCCTGTGTCAATGCAGGCCTGCCCTGAGCAGGTCTGCTGGGGCTGAGCGACGCCATCGTTGCATCGTTGCATCGTTGAAAGGCGCTGATTGGCATGGCAGAATGACATGCCCCTTCAATCAGCGCCCTTCAACTATGGAAGCGGTGCGATGACGTCATCGCGCCGCTACCATTGTTGATTGGCAGGGCAAATTGACTTCCCCTGCCAATCAGCGCCTTTCAACTTAGACATCCCGTCCTGGCTGGAAGGAATGTCTATTCACTTTCTAAACACTTCAGTAACGTAAATGTGTCAGTATAAGACAGCACATACTGATCTAGCAGGATCCCTATGCACTGAGGAAATGAATGGAGAAAAGTGTATGACGCTGATTGGTCACTGATTGGTCAGCGTCATACACTCCTCTGTACAACGCCCACTTGGTCAATAGTAAAAACATGCCCAGTTGTCCATTAAGAAACTAATTAGCATAAAGCTAAAATCGCTAATAACGTGGTAAAAATAGATTGTTTTTCTAAATAAAAAGAGCTGCTGTCAACTACATTATAGCACCCATCTCCACATGTAGGAGATAGGGCACTTATAATGTGGTGACAGAGCCTCTTTAAACATATCCAAAATCTTTGTGGATTTTTGGCAAAAAATACAGAACAGGGATGCACGGGTGATCACTCATCAAGGTCTTTACCACTCTTTAACCCCTTAATGACCGCCGATACGCCTTTTCGCTTTGGTCATTAAGGGGCTTTATTCTAGGCCACCACCTTTTCATGGCGGCCTAATCAACGTCCTGCACGGGTGTTCCGTGCAGGCTGGAGCGGGTGCTCATTTGTCGGAGGACGTTAGTGATTGAAGTTTACTTCGGTCGCGACCATTTAACCCTGTGGTCTCAAACTCGGCCGGTTGTGAAGTTGACGGGCCGCATTACTTTCAAATTTGATACATTACAAAATTATTGCTAATCAATGTTATTTGAACTACGATAACAATACTACATTACTATAATAATACTACATTACTATAATAATAGCGCTAGGTTTAAACTTAATTGAAATTTGCGCGTTTTCTCCACATGCTTATTTTAACCAGTTTAAGTGTCGCTAAATGCAGTCCGGTGGCTCAGGTGGCAGCGTTTGGCAGACACATGAATGTCAATATTGGGCAGCCCCTTTTTAGATAGTGCCACAGAGCCCTCTGTAGATAATGCCACAGTGCCCTCTGTATGTACTGCCACACACCCACCAGTAGATAATGCCACAGTGCCCTCTGTAGATAATGCCACAGTGCCCTATATAGATGCCACCCCCCTAGATAATGCCACAGTGCCCTATGTAGATAATGCCACAGTGCCCTCTGTAGATACTGCCACAGTGCCCTCTGTAGATACTGCCACAGTGCCCTCTGTAGAAATGCCACACAGACCCCTTGTAGCTTCATTGGGGCTCCCTCTAGGAGTGTAATACCCAGCCAGTGCATTGCCGATGCTTTGGTCGGGGATTCCTCTGCTGGAGGAGCCCCTGACGTCACTGTCCATAGACAGTGACATCAGGGGATCCTCCTAGACCGAAATGTGATGTCAGGGGCAACCACAGAGCCGGTGTCCCAGAGGAGAGCACTAGTATAGGCTCTGCTCCAGAACTCTGGGGAAGCCACTGACATCAGTGTCCATATATGGACAGTGATGTCAGGGGCTTGCTCAGAGCTGGAGTCCTAGAGCAGAGCCACTTCTAACGCTTTGCCTGGGACTCCAGCTCTGCTCCTGACATCACTGTCCATATATGCACAGTGATGTCAGGGGCAACCCCAGAGCCAGAGTCCCAGGCTAAGCACTGGGACTCTGGCCCTGGGGAAGCCCCTGACATCACTGTCCATGCATGGACAGTGATGTCAGGGGCTTTCCCAGGGCCGGAGCAGAGTCTATACTAGCGTTCTGCCAGGGACTCCGGCTCTGGGGAACCCCCTGACATCACTGTCCATATATGGACAGTGATGTCGGGGGATTCCACAGTGTCCCGGAGCAGAGCCTATACTAGCGCTCTGCCCGGGACTCCGGCTCTGGGGAAGCCCCTGATATCACTGTCCATATATGGACAGTGAAGTCAGGGGATTCCACAGAGTCCCGAAGCAGAACCTATACTATTGCTCTGCCCGAGACTCCGGCTCTGGGGAAGCCCCAGACATCGCTGTCCATATATGGACAGCAATGTCAGGGGATTCCACAGAGTCCCGGAGCAGAGTCTATACTAGCGGCTCTGTGTCCCGTGAACCAAAGATGACAGCACCAGGGGCCGCATTCGGCCCGCGTGTTTGAGACCCCTGGTTTAACCCCATCAAATGCCGCAGACGTTATTGACCGCTGCATTTCAGTTGTTTACAGAGGGAGGGAGCTCCCTCTGTCACCCATCGGCGGCCAGCAAATGCACTTGCGGGCATCCGATGGGGTGCCATGGCAGCCAGGGGCCCAACAAAGGCCCCCAGGTCTCTCCTGGCTATATGCCTATTAGGCCGTGCCATAGGCATTTCCTAATAAATGCCTGTCAGTTTTATTCTGACAGGCAGTAATGCTCTGGTATACTAAGTATAAAAACGACACATATATGGTATCCACACAATGGTAATGACCCAAAAACTAATGTTAGCATATTATTTAAACCGCAAGGTGAACGCCGTAAAAAATAAAAAAGCAAAAAACAACGGCAACATTTCCTATTTTTTTCCATTCCACCGAAAAAAATAATAATAAAAGGTTAATCAATAATTCCCATTGACCCCAAAATGGTAGCCATGAAGTCCCACAAAAAACAAGCCCTCATATGGCGACATTGGCGGAAAAATAAAAAAGTTATGGCTCTTGGAAAGCGACGATGCAAAATAAAATTATTTTAGTTCAAAAGAGTTTTTATTATTCTGCAAAAGTAGTAAAACATAAAAAAAACTATAAATATTTGGTATCGACGTAATCGTACCAACCCATAGAATAAAGGTAGCAATTTATTTACGCCGCACGGTAAACGGCGTAAATGTAAAATGTATGGAACAAATGCCTAAATTGCTGGGGGGGGGTTTATATCCTCCCCAAAAAAAGTTTATAAAAATTAATTCCAAAAATTCTATATACCCTAAAATGGTGCCATTGAAAAATACAACTCATCCCGCACAAAATAAGTCATCATACAGCCATGTCCACGTGGAAATAAAAAAGTTATAGCTCTTTGAATGTGACGATGGAAAAACTAAAAAAATTGCTTGGTCATTAGGGCCCAGAATGCATGTGGGGGGAAGGGGTTAATTCAAATTTCCATCAATGATGCAATCCTGTGGGAACACATCAATCTCCTGCTTAAACATTCTAGTGGTATCTCCCTTCAATTTTTTATACACCTTCTCGTCTGAAAATTGTTCTTGTGCTTCAGTACTTCTAATTCTTTAATAATCTAGCCTGTCTTACATTCAATAAAACATGAGCAAGTTAATTGAGTGGGCCAAACTTTTATCATCTTTTATGGCATATTAAAAGGGAAAATCAATGTGAAACTTGTGTAAATCGGATCTGTACTAACTGGGTCCCATAATGGTCTAATGTTTGCTGCTCATACACTTACTAATGTGTTTTTCCCGACAATTCCCTATTAAATCTAAAGCAACAAATAAACTTTATGGGCAAAATCATGTGTGGACACCTGAATATTACACCTATATGAGTTTGTTGGACATCACATTCCAAAACAATAGGTGTTAACATGGAGTTGACCCCACTTTTTGCAGCTATAACAGCATCCACTATTTTGGGAAGGCTTTTCTTACGAAATTTTGGAGAATGTCTGTGGGAATGTGTGCCCAATTCAACGGAAAGAGCATTTGTAAGTCCAGGCGATGATCCCCATAGTTTTTTTTTTCTTCTTTTATTTACCATGAGAAATATTCATCAGTTATAAGTTGTCCCATTGATCTCTTACTGGACAAAAGATTGGCAGCAACAGACAGACTGCACAAAACCTGGGTGCCCTACTGTTAAAGGGGTTGTCCACTACTGGACAACTGATGACTTATCCACCGGATAGGTCATCTGTATAACATCGGTGCGAGTCCGACACCCGGACCCCGCCCCGATCAGCTGCTTCAGCTGCCCGCAGGCACTGGATGTCATTGCACAGTATGCAATGTACAGAGCCGGAAGCAGTTGGCCCCGTACATTGTATAGTAGCAGTGCTGCCGAACTGCAGCTCTGCTCCTATTTCACTTGAATAGCCATCTGCTTCCGGCATGGACGTCCGTTGCACGGAAGCAGCCAGAGAAGCTGAGAAGGTGTCGGACCCCCACCAATCATATACGTATGACCTATCTGGTGGATAGGTCAGCAGTTGTCAGGTAGTGGACAACCCCTTTAAGGATCTATACAGCAACTTTAAATAGGGGGACTTTCCTTTTACTTAGTCACAAAGTATAATGTTAATAAGGAATATGTGCAATACTGCAGAATTACCTTTTATATCTTCTGGTGGACATTTGGGGATTATAGCCATGTTCAAACTTTTAATATAAATGTGCACATGGTCTCTATGTGCCAGAAATATAACTGCCAAATGGACAGATCTGCCAACGTGACTTCATGTACATATGATCAAAAAAAATACTGTGCATAAAGAATTAAAGGGATTGTACAGGATTACAAAAACATAAATGCTTTCTTCCATTAACAGGGCCACACCTGTCCACTGGTTGTGTGTGGTATTGTAGCACAGCCCCATTCATTTAAATAAAGCTGAGCTGCAATACCTGACATAATGCATGGACAGGTGCGGCACTATTTCTGGAAGAAAGATGCTATTTTATTCTAATCCTTTACAACCCCTTAATTATTTGTGAAATCTGTTTTCTTTTAAATTGCCTTCATTAATACTAAAATGGAATATAAAATACTTGACACTGGTTGCACCTCAGTAATCAAAAATATACTACACATAGGAAAAATACTGAAAAAAATCACAGGATCTTGGTACCTGTGACAACATTTATGCATAGTGTCTCACTGCTTATTACTGGGGACCTTGTTCCAATTCTATGTAAACAGTGACATAAGCTTTTTTTATTATTTTGTCCTTGTAATCTGCATTAAAGGGGACTTCAAACTATAGGAATGGTGGCATATTGCTCCTTCACAGATTTTTAAGTGAGTGGGTCCATGTTGTAGTTCCCTTTAACTGAATAGGGGTGTGCTGTAATTTTCTACTCAGCTTGTAGTCAGGAGCACCTGTTCATGTACAAGCCATATGCCATAACAATTTTAGTAGGGTATACTCCTTTAAGGAGGGCTTACAGTCTTCGGTGCATGAATCCTAATGATTACAAAGTGAAAGATTAATCAACCTCAGTGCTGCATCTACACCAGCTGCCAAAGCCGTTCCGGAAACGGGATCCCCTCTTTGTCCGCTTCCGGCACCAACTACCAAAACCTGTCCCACTGAAACAGAGAAAGAGAATCAGCTACCAAATTACAGACCCCTGGAATATGCACTGCCACAAACTGAGCTTTCAAAGTCAGACCCAACAACACCAAGTGTCGTAAGAAGCGAACTACAGGTGGAGAATTTGCTGTCTGGCTATTCACTGCCTGGACCACCCCCATATTATCGCACATGAAACGCACTCTCTTATCTCTCAGCCTGTCACCCCATATTTCTACTGCCACCACGATCGGAAATAGCTCTAACAACGCCAAATTCGAACACCACCCCTTCTCTAGCCAAACTGCAGGCCATCGGTCTGCACACCACTGCCTCTAAAAATACACCCCAAAGCCTTGTGCCCCCGAAGCATCCGTGTACAGCTCTAGATCTACATTTGACACGGGGCCGCTCATAATAACCGTCCGACCGTTATACTGTTCCAAGAAACTTTCCCACACCGCCAAATCCTCCTTCAAAGACACCGATAAATGGATAAAATGCTTAGGCGACCACACTCCTGCAGTCGCCATGGCCAAACGCCTGCAGAATATACGTCCCATGGGCATAACTCTGCAGGCAAAATTAAGTCTGCATAGTAAAGACTGCAGATCCCTGAGCCTAACCTTCTTTGCCCTGCATGTGCGTGCCACTATCGACTTCATTTCCTCCAATTTGTCATTCCATGTGTTCCGTGTCTATGACTATCCCTAAAAACGTTACAATAGTCGCCGGGCCCTTCGTCTTATCCGGGGTCAAATGTACCCCAAACTCCTCAGCAACCCGCTGCATAGTGTGCAACAAAACCGAACAAACTCGCGTCCCAAGTGGGCCGACAAATAAGAAATTGTTGAGGTAATGGAGCACAGAAGGAATATGCGCCTCCTGTCGCACCCTCCACTCGAGGAACATACTGAATGTCTCAAAAAAGGCGCAAGATATTGAGCAACCCATTCGGAGACAGCAATCTACAAAGTATTGGCCCTGCCAACAACACCCTGACAAATGGAAACTATCAGGGTGAACTGGGAGCAAACGAAACGCCGATTCAATATCCGTTTTCGCTAACAACGAACCCCTCCAAAATTTCCGCACCCACGTTAACGCCGAATCGAAGGAAGTATACGATACTCTACAAAGTTCCAGATCAATACCGTCATTTACTGACCTGCTTCCGGATAGGACAAGTGGTGGATCTTGCAAAATTTGTTAGGTTTAGTGCCCAAAAAAGAACCCAACGGGGAAATACGCAAATCTGGTATCGGGACCGCCGCAAAAGGGCCAGCCATGCGCCCTAACAAAACCTCCTTCTGAAGCTTTTCAGAAACCACTGCCGGTCGAGCCAATGCAGTGGACAAGTTACATATAGATTCCCCAGGAGCTGATAACAAACTAGGAATCCGAAAACCCACTTCAAAACCTTCAGCCAACAGCGCCGCTGCGCATCTATATGGATACTCCTTTAGGAAAAGCAGCATCTTTTTGCACCTTCAATGGGGTCGCCCCTCTTCTGTTCAAACTCTCCTCTCTTGCCCTTGCCCTTTTTAAAGCAACGCGACAAACCATGGGATCCTCCACATCCTGGGCACTCGTGTTTGTACCGGCAATCTGAACCGAATTTACAGTGCCCTTCATTATATTACCAACAGCAACCTTTCCCGGACGCAGCCAACCGACTTGTTGCTGTACCTGACCCGCCGGCTGTCCCATGAAAGGGCTGATTCGCACCTCTGGCGCCGCCATAAGTCTCATCCAAAGAGTCATATCTTTGTGACCCCAACGTAGCGAAGGCAGCACGACCTTCCGCTGTCTTAAATGCTCGTCATACCTCAGCCACGCTGTACCTCCATAAACCCTGTACGCCTCCCCCACAGAGTCTAAATAACAAAAAGCGCAGAACAATTGTCCGGAGCTTTTTCCCCTATCACACTTGCCAAGATGGTAAATGCTTGCAGCCAGTTAGAAAAGGCTCTATGCCCAGATGTTGCCGCTGCCACTGACACTTGACACCTCCTGCTGCCATCGCGCAGTGACTCTCCCTGCGCGCTGCTGAGGGAGGGTCGCAGCTCGCCCTGTCCTCTGCCATGTCTTTTTCTCCGCTGACGTCACTAGGGGTGGAACCATCCCCTCCGCCCGAACACTTCCGTCTGCCGGCAAGATTGCAAATGGCCGCCGGCCTCCCACTTCCGGTGAGATCTCGGCCGCACTCTCCCTCACAAGCTACGCAGCAATCTCGCACTTGTATATAGTGATACTCCGTAATCCCCCTTGTATATAGTGCTACACAGTGCCCCCACTTGTATATAGTGCTATTCAGCGTCGCCCTCCCTTGTACACTACCGTTCAAAAGTTTAGGGTCACTTAGAAATGTCCTTATTTTTGAAAGAAAAGCACAGTTTTTTTCAATGAAGATAACATTAAATTAATCAGAAATACACTCTATACATTGTTAATGTGCTAAATGACTATTCTAGCTGCAAACGTCTGGTTTTTAATGCAATATCTACATAGGAGTATAGAGGCCCATTTCCAGCAACCATCACTCCAGTGTTCTAATGGTACATTGTGTTTGCTAACTGTGTTAGAAGGCTAATGGATGATTAGAAAACACTTGAAAACCCTTGTGCAATTATGTTAGCACCGCTGTAAACAGTTTTGCTGTTTAGAGGAGCTATAAAACTGACCTTCCTTTGAGCTAGTTGAGAATCTGGAGCATTACATTTGTGGGTTCGATTAAACTCTTAAAAAGGCTAGAAAAAGAGAGCTTTCATGTGAAACTCGACAGTCTATTCTTGTTCTTAGAAATGAAGGCTATTCCATGCGAGAAATTGCCAAGAAACTGAAGATTTCCTACAACGGTGTGTACTACTCCCTTCAGAGGACAGCACTCACAGGCTCTAACCAGAGTAGAAAGAGAAGTGGGAGGCCCCGCTGCACAACTGAGCAACAAGACAAGTACATTAGAGTCTCTAGTTTGAGAAATAGACGCCTCACAGGTCCTCAACTGGCAGCTTCATTAAATAGTACCCGCAAAACGCCAGTGTCAACATCTACAGTGAAGAGGCAACTTCGGGATGCTGGCCTTCAGGGCAGAGTGGAAAGAAAAAGCCATATCTGAGACTGGCTAATAAAAGGAAAAGCTTAATATGGGCAAAAGCACACAGACATTGGACAGAGGAAGATTGGAAAAAAGTGTTATGGACAGACGAATTGAAGTTTGAGGTGTTTGGATCACACAGAAGAACATTTGTGAGACGCAGAACAACTGAAAAGATGCTGGAAGAGTGCCTGACGCCATCTGTCACGCATGGTGAAGGTAATGTGAAGGTCTAGGGTTGCTTTGGTGCTGGAAAAGTGGGAGATTTGTACAAGGTAAAAGGGATTTTGAATACGGAAGTCTATCACTCCATTTTGCAACGCCATGCCATACCCTGTGGATAGCGCTTGATTGGAGCGAATTTCATCCTACAACAGGACAATGACCCAAAGCACACCTCCAAATTATGCAAGAACTATTTAGGGAAGAAGCAGGCAGCTGGTATTCTATCTGTAATGGAGTGGCCAGCGCAGTCACCAGATCTCAACCCCATAGAGCTGTTGTGGGAGAAGCTTGACTGTATGGTGCCCATCAAGCCAATCCAACTTGGGAGGGGCTTCTGGAAGCATGGGGTGAAATTTCTCCCGATTATCTCAGCAAATTAACAGTTAGAATGCCAAAGGTCTACAATGCTGTAATTGCTGCAAATGGAGCATTCTTTGACGAAAGCAAAGTTGGAAGGAGAAAATTATTATTTCAAATAAAAATCATTATTTCTAACCTTGTCAATGTCTTGACTATATTTTCTAGTCATTTTGCAACTCATTTGATAAATATAAGTGTGAGTTTTCATGGAAAACACAAAATTGTCTGGGTGACCCCAAACTTTTGAACGGTAGTGTATATAGTGCTATACAGTCCTGCCCCCCTTGTATATAGTGCTACACAGCAACGTCCAGTCTTGTATATAGTGCTACACAGCAATCCCCCCTTGTATATAGTGCTATACAGTGCCCTCCTTGTATATAGTGCTACACAGCGCCCCCACTTGTATATAGTGCTACACAGTGCCCCCCATTGTATATAGTGCTACACAGCGCCCCCTTGTATATAGTGCTACACAGCGCCCCCTTGGATATAGTGCTACACAGTAACCCCACCTTGTATATAGTGCTACACAGTGCCCCTCCTTGTATATAGTGCTACACAGTGCCCCTCCTTGTATATAGTGCTACAGAGCGCCCCCCTTGTATATAGTTCTACACAGTGCCCCCCTTGTATATAGTGCTACACAGCACCGCCCCCACTTGTATATAGTGCTACACATTAATAGAAATTCCTCTTAAGGGATTTTCTGCTTCTAATTATGCCCTGATGTACACCACCAAAATGAATTTAAGTACAAATGAAAAGGGAAAGGGGAAGTGAAAGGAAAATAAGGGCAAGAGGCATAATGATCAAAAGATCACTTAAAAAAGTAAAAATAAAATAACCAGCTTAGAGAGGTATGGTATACCTAAGAGGGATAGGGTGAATGGTCTCTCATTTAAGAACACCCCATTCAATTTACAAATCCCATTTAGCATATATGTAATTTAAGTAGTTGAATGGGAATGAAGAGGGGAAGGTGCATGAATACAATATCAGCAGTAGGGTGCATCCAGAGGCCAAACTTGTGGTAACGCTTGTCTCCCTGGAGCGCCACGCTATATTGCTTTCTGATATTGGATTTGCTCTTGGAGTGGGTCTGTATCAAACTGTATTGTGCAGACTTGTGCTGAGTCATGCATTGAGTGCGTCTCACTAGATGTTATTACGCAACCAACTGCACGCGCCAGTGTAATAAAATGAATCTTGTATGTTAACACCAGACAAGTTCAATTATCATTACTGGATAGTAATGGGTGCATTCTATTTATTTTTTATTTATTTTATTTCATTTTATTGCCAGCAGCCTTATTGATAGTAGCAGTCTGGCAAAATGAAACATAAGGCAACACGAGAAGATACTTATGCAATTAGTACCAGTAACACTTTTATTATTTGTTATGAAGATCTAGCAACATAATTAGCAATGAGAGCAGCTTGGAGAACGCTGTCTCTCTCTCTCCAATAGTTGTGGAGAAGATGTTGCCCAGCAGCAGGCCAGACGCCAAAGAACCAAAACGTGTTGCCTTATGTTTCTCTGTTTTAGCCGCAGCGGCTGCTAGCGGCCACGGGGAGCCCTCATGCCCAGTGTCGCCGCTAGCAGCGGCTATGGCTGCTACAGCGGTAGCAACGCCCCTGAGTGAAGAAGTGCCAGGGCGGAAAGGCAGCTGCTGAAAGGAGCCAGCGCAGCGCCCTCTTCCACCTGCTGGAGTGGTACACCCTGTGCAATGGCACAGGTCACACACCCCTAAGGCCGGCCCTGGATGAGGTAATACACAGGGATGATGGGGGTTATACACAGGGATGATGGGGGTTATATACAGGTTTGATGAGGTAATACATAGGGATGATGGGGGTTATATACAGGGATAATACGGTACTACACAGGGATGATGGGGGTTATATACAGGGATGATGAGGTTATGTATAGGGATGATGAGGTAATACACAGGGATGATAGGGATGATGAGATAATACACAGGGATGATGAGGTAATACACAGGGATGATGGGGTTATATACAGGGATGATTAGGTAATACACAGGGATGATGGGGCTACATACAGATTGTATACAGGGATGATGGAGTTATATCATCTCTGTGTATTACATCATCATCCCTGTATATAACCCCATCATCCCTGTGTATATACCCATCATTCCTGTGTATTACTCTCAACATCCCTGTATAAAACAAGCATCATCCCTGTATATAACTACCATCATCCCTGTGTATTACCTCATCATCCCTATAAATAACCGCAATTATCCCAGTATATAACCCCCATCATCCCTGTATATAACCCGACTATTCCTGTATATGACCTCCATCATCCCTGTATATAACATCCGTCATTCCTGTATATAACCCCCATCATCCCTGTATATAACCCTCATCACCCCTGTGTGATTATTACTGGGTGTTTGAGCACCTGTAATTAGAGCAGGGAATGAGCCTGTGAACATAGAGGGGCGTGACAGTATGCAGATGCTGTGGAGGAAGGGGGGGGGATTCAAGCTGTGTCCTCAGATGCGGTAAGGGATCATGGGTAAGTTGTGTTACAAGACAGGAAACAGCCAGGACCAGAAGCAAGAGATGTAAACAAACAGAAAGCAGCAGCGACGATTGAGATCAAACAGAAACTGGTTAGAAGGTTAGTAGGGGGTTTTAGGGAAGGCAAACCAAGGCTGGGGGGACACTTATTAGAAAATATTTTTTCCCTGGCCAACCCATTTAAGCAAAGCAGAAGCCCAAATCTCTCTCCTCTCCTGTTCTACACTGATAAATTCTAACAAAGCTTCATCTGCGAGCAGGGCTAGGCAATGCTGTTTTTAGCCTTTAAATGTAAACAAATATGTTTGCATTCATTGATAGCATGGAGATACTTTAAATATGGTAAATCACAATATATATTAGAAAGCTTTATAAGTTTTCATTATAGAATGATTATCTTCCATGTTTCAAAAACTTAATGCAGCATATGTTAGCAATATTTAAAGCTGCAAAGTAAGTAAATATTGGATAAAACATGAAATATTTCCTGTATTCCAATTTTGTCAGAATCATAAAATTTTTATATATTTTGTTGTTTTAAATTTTTACTCATTGCTTTTGAAAAAGTAAGATACTCTAAGAATCAATAAAGGTATATATTGGATATGTTTCTTATTCACATATATGTATTTGCTTTATTGCTACAGGTCCTTCTCAATGAATTAGAATATCATCAAAAATGTGTTTCAGTAATTCAATTCAAAAAGTGAAACTCATATATTATATAGATTCATTACACACAGAGTGATCTATTTCCAGCATTTTTTTTCTTTTAATGTTGAAGATTATGGCTAACAGTTAATGACAACCCAAAGTTTAGTCTCTCAGAAAATGTTAATATTGAGTAAAAGTTGAAGATTGTAGACTCACGGTGTCAGACTTTAAAGAGACTCTGTCACCACATTATAAATGCCCTATCTCCTACATAAGGAGATGATCGCTATAATGTAGGTGAGAGCAGTGCTTTTTATTTTAAAAAAAATGATCTATTTTCACCACTTTATTAGCGATTTTAGATTTATGCTAATGAGTGTCTTAATGCCCAAGTGAGTGTGTTTTTACTTTAGAACAAGTGGGCGTTGTACAGAGGAGTGTATGACGCTGACCAATCAGCATCATGCACTCCTCTCCATTCATTTAGGCAGCGCATAAGGATCCTTTTAGATTGCTATGTGCTGTCTTATACTAACACATTAACGATACTGAAGTGTTTAGACAGTGAATAGACATTCCACGGGATGTCTATTCACAATCCCTGCACTTCGTTAATGTGTCTGTGGTAGTTACAGCAGAGCACAGCGTAATCTCGTTGTAACCTGCCATCTACAGCGTAATCTCGCGAGATTACGCTTTGCTCTGCTGTGACTACCACAGACACATTAAGACGCTCATTAGCAAAAATCTAAAATTGCTAATAAAGTGGTGAAAATATATAGTTTTTTTTTTAATAAAAAGCACTGCTGTCACCTACATTATAGCGCCCATCTCCTTATGTAGGAGATAGGGCACTTATAATGTGGTGACAGAGCCTCTTTAATCAGCTAATCAACACAAAACACCTGCAAAGGTTTCCTAAGCCTTTAAATGGTCCAACAGTCTGCTTCAGTAGGCTACACAATCATGGGAAGACTGCTGACTTGACAGTTGTCCAGAAGACCGTCATTGACACCCTCTAAAAGGAGGGTAAGCCACAAAAGGACATTGCTAAAGAAGCTGGTTGTTCACAGAGTGCTGTATCCAAGCATATTAATGGAAAGTTGAGAGAAAGTAAAAAGTGTGGTAAAAAAAAGGTGCACAAGCAACAGGGATAACCACAGCCTTGAAAGGATTGTCAAGAAAAGGCCATTCAAGAATCTGGGGGAGATTCACAAGGAGTGGACTGCGGCTGGAGTCAGTGCTTCAAGAGCCCCCAGACACAGACGTATTCAGGACATGGGCTACAACTATCACATTCCTTGTGTCAAGCTACTCATGACCCAGAGACAACGTCAGAAGCGTCTTACCTGGGCTAAGAAGAAAAAGGACTTGTCTGTTGCTCAGTGGTCTAAAGTCCTGTTTTCAGATGAAAGTAAATTTTGCATTTCATGTGGAAATCAAGGTCCCAGAGCCTGGAGGAAGAGTGGAGAGGCATCAATCCAAGTTGCTTGTGGTCCAGTGTTAATTTTTCACAGTCACTGATGGTTTGGGGAGCCATGTCATCTGCTGGTGTTGTTCCATTGTGTTATATCAAGTCCAGTGTCAACGTAGCCGTCTACCAGGAAATTTTCGAGCACTTCATGCTCCCGTCTGTTGACAAGCTTTATGGAGATGCTGATTTAATTTTCCAGCAGGACTTGGCACCTGCCCACACTGCCAAAATACCAATACCTGGTTTAATAACCACAGTATCACTGTGCTTGATTGGCCAACAAATTTGCCTGACCTAAACCCCATAGAGAATCTATGGGGTATTGTCAAGAAGAGGAAGATGAAAGACACCAGATCCAACACGCTGCATTGATGCAGTAATTCATGCAAAAGGAGCCCCGACCAAGTATTGAGGGCATATACTGTACATACTTTTCAGTAGGCCAACATTTCGGTTTTAAAATCATTTTTGAAATTGGGTTTATACAATACCGTTCAAAAGTTTGGGGTCACCCAGACAATTTTGTGTTTTCCATGAAAACTCATACTTATATTTATCAAATGAGTTGCAAAATCCCTAGAAAATATAGTCAAGACATTGACAAGGTTAGAAATAATGATTTTTATTTGAAATAATAATTTTATCCTTCAAACTTTGCTTTCGTCAAAGAATGCTCCATTTGCAGAAATTACAGCATTGCAGACCTTTGGCATTCTAGCTGTTAATTTGCTGAGATAATCGGGAGAAATTTCACCCCATGCTTCCAGAAGCCCCTCCCACAAGTTGGATTGGCTTGATAGGCACTTCTTGCGTACCATACGGTCAAGCTGCTCCCACAACAGCTCTATGGGGTTGAGATCTGGTGACTGTGCTGGCCACTCCATTACAGATAGAATACCAGCTGCCTGCTTCTTCCCTAAATAGTTCTTGCATAATTTGGAGGTGTGCTTTGGGTCATTGTCCTGTTGTAGGATGAAATTGGCTCCAATCAAGCGCTGTCCACAGGGTATGGCATGGCGTTGCAAAATGGAGTGATAGCCTTCCTTATTCAAAATCTCTTTTACCTTGTACAAATCTCCCACTTTACCAGCACCAAAGCAACCCCAGACCATCACATTACCTCCACCATGCGTGACAGATGGCGTCAGGCACTCTTCCAGCATCTTTTCAGTTGTTCTGCATCTCACAAATGTTCTTCTGTGTGATCCAAACACCTCAAACTTCGATTCGTCTGTCCATAACACTTTTTTCCAATCTTCCTCTGTCCAATGTCTGTGTGCTTTTGCCCATATTAAGCTTTTCCTTTTATTAGCCAGTCTCAGATATGGCTTTTTCTTTGCCACTCTGCCCTAAAGGCCAGCATCCCAGAGTCGCCTCTTCACTGTAGACGTTGACACTGGCATTTTGTGGGTACTATTTAATGAAGCTGCCAGTTGAGGACCTGTGAGGCGTCTATTTCTCAAACTAGTGACTCTAATGTACTTGTCTTGTTGCTCAGTTGTGCAGCGGGGCCTCCCACTTCTCTTTCTACTCTGGTTAGAGCCTTTTTGTGCTGTCCTCTGAAGGGAGTAGTACACACCGTTGTAGGAAATCTTCAGTTTCTTGGCAATTTCTCGCATGGAATAGCCTTCATTTCTAAGAACAAGAATAGACTGTCGAGTTTCACATGAAAGCTCTCTTTTTCTAGCCATTTTAAGAGTTTAATCGAACCCACAAATGTAATGCTCCAGATTCTCAACTAGCTCAAAGGAAGGTCAGTTTTATAGCTCCTCTAAACAGCAAAACTGTTTACAGCGGTGCTAACATAATTGCACAAGGGTTTTCAAGTGTTTTCTAATCATCCATTAGCCTTCTAACACAGTTAGCAAACACACTGTACCATTAGAATACTGGAGTGATGGTTGCTGGAAATGGGCCTCTATACACCTATGTAGATATTGCATTAAAAACTAGAGGTTTGCTGCTAGAATAGTTATTTAGCACATTAACAATGTATAGAGTGTATTTCTGATTAATTTAATGTTATCTTCATTGAAAAAAACTGTGCTTTTCTTTCAAAAATAAGGAAATTTCTAAGTGACCCTAAACTTTTGAACGGTAGTGTATAATATTCTAATTTTCTGAGACTAAATTTGGGGTTTTCATTAACTGTTACCATAATCATCAACATTAAAAGAAAAAAATGCTGGAAATAGATCACTCTGTGTGTAGTGAATCTGTATAATATATGAGTTTCACTTTTGGAATTGAATTACTGAATTACTGAAATAAATTTAATAATAAACTTTTTGATGATATTCTAATTCATTGAGAAGGACCTCTATATTTATGAAAGTTAACAATTTCATATCACGATAAAGTATTTCCATTACTACAGTTGTGTGTCACAATTGTAATACTTTCAACATAAATGGCACTCTATTGTTTCAGGGGAGGCAGAGATTAAAGCAGACATCAAATCAGTTTGTAAAGATACAAAAAGAGATTAACTGTTTGAAATAACTTAGAAAATGCGAATGAAGGGTAAAGTATATCGAATTACCAAGCAGTTATTGGAAAGCTTAGATACAGGAGCAGGCAAGAGTAAGGGGACAGTGCTCTAATTACTTGAATGAACAAATACTCTTTGATGCTGGCAATATAAAACACATGACATGAGATGCCTTCAAATCACATATTAGCTCAAAAACAATATAACAAAAATAGATTCAATAACTCGGCAATGCTATAATGTTTCGTTGAAATTGGATAAGACGCTTATATTTTTTCATCATATTTGTAATTAAAAATGAATCAAATTAGACATTGCTGTACTGAGAACATTTAAAGGCCATCAATGTGTGATCAGTGGGACACCATTAATCAACAGTACCAAGCGGCACCGTCGCTCCTTTACTGCAGTGCCCAACATAGCGATGTCCATGTGGCTGTTTCTGGTACTGCAGCTCAGCTCCATGCTCAGCTAGGTCATCATAGTAAAATCTTGAATAACCCCTTTAATTCCCTCTTTATATGTGTGTTAGGAATATCATCAGCCATTACCACCTCCAGCCACAAGAGGCCACTATAGCCCACTGAACTTGCCCTTTTCCAAGATGGCCAGTTTTACCTCGGAAGAATCCATCTTGGTTCCTGTTTCCTGTTTGGGCCTAAAAATAGGTACCTCCTGAATTAAGCCTTTGCTTGAGTATTTGTTTGCTCTGCTCCTGCTGCCTTGCATTTGTCCTGTTCAGGACATCTACCTGCTTGTGTACTGACCCGGCTTCATCTGACTACCTGCTTGTGTACCGACCTGGCTTTCTCTGACTACCTGCTTGTGTACCGACCCGGCTTCATCTGACTTCCTGCTTGTGTACCGACCCGGCTTCATCTGACTGCCTGCTTGTGTACCGACCCGGCTTCTTCTGACTACCTGCTTGTGTACCGACCCGGCTTCATCTGACTTCCTGCTTGTGTACCGACCCGCTTCATCTGACTGCCTGCTTGTGTACCGACCCGGCTTCTTCTGACTACCTGCTTGTGTACCGACCCGGCTTGATCTGACTACCTGCTACATCTGTATAGTTGCTCTCAGCTCACTAAGTCTGCCTGTAATAGAATGGCCAATTTCTAGAAATGTTAAGGAGGTTCAGAGGTTCATGGGATTTGCCAACTTCTATAGACGCTTCATTAAAGACTTTTACAAAATTGCTTCTCCAATCACTCAGTTAACTAAGAAGGGATCATCCTTTATTTGGTCCCCAGAAGCTGAGAAGGCTTTTTCTGCATTTGAAGATGAGGTTTACAACAGCCCCCATCTTGATTTATCCTGATCCAAGGCTCCCTTTTATCATTGAAGCAGATGCCTCAGATTCTGCTGGGGAGCAAAACTGTCGCAGAGAGTGGGAGAAAAAAATGTTATTACACCCATGTGCTTTCTTCTCTCGTCAAATGACTGCCCCAGAAAGGAACTATGACATGGGAAATAAAGAACTGTTGACCATCATAAGTGCATTTGCTGAGTGGAGACATCTGTTGGAGGGTGCTGAACATCAAATAATTGTACTCTAAGGCCATCGGAATTTAAAATTTTTCAGGTCTGCAAAGAGACTCTCACCCCGACAAGCCAGATGGACTATATTTTTAAATCGATTCAACTTTCTTATTTCCTACAGACCGGGATCTTGGAATGGCAAGGCTGATACTCTATGTAGAGCATATATCGAGGATTTACCTCAGGTTGAGACAGAAGAAACAATCCTCCCCAAGTCAATTGTTTTGGGAGCTATAGGCACTGGTGAGTTGTTTTCTGACATCAACGAAGGTTATGGAACAGATCCAACCCATCTACATCCCACAGTGGACTTGCATTTACCCTATCAGAATAATTTATGGAAGTATGACTATAGTTTGTATGTACCAGTAACCACACGATTGAAAGTTTGGCAATTTGTTCTTGATTCCAAACCGGCAGGTCACAAGGGTGTTCAGAAGACCCAAGAATTACTGTCTCGATATTTCTTGTGGCCAAAATACAGGGAGGATGTTAAAATATTTGTATCGTCCTGCATTATCTGTGTACGGTGTAAGACTCTCCGTACCTCTCCGCTTGGACTTTTTCAACCCTTGCCTGTGCCCTCTCGTCCATGGGGTTCGATCTCAATGGATGTTATTGTGGATTTACCACTGTCTAAAGGCATGACTACAATCTTAGTAGTTGTATAGACTCACGAAGATGGCTCATTTTGTGCCCTGTCATGGACTTCCTTTTGCAAAAGAGACCACAGAGTTAATGATTAGGGAGGTGTTTCGACTGCATGGCATTCCTGATGATGTAGTTTCTGATCGGAGAGTGCAATTTACTTCACGTTTTTGGAAGCAATTTTGTTCTGCTCTCAATATCCATATTAATTTATCGATTGCTTTCCATCCACAGTCCAACGGTCAAACAGAACGTACTAATCAGTCACTGTAAACAATATCTTCGATGTTATATTTGCCATCTGCAAGATGATTGGGTTGGCGTTCTACCAATAGCAGAGTTCTCCTACAATAACTCCCAACATTCATCCACAAGAGAGTCCTTTCTATGTCAATTTGGGCTATCATCCAAGTCTCCTTCCTAATTTCCCAAGAGCTTCTTCCATTCCTGCTGTAACTGCTAGATTGGAGTTGCTACAAGACAACCTCAAAATACTAAAAGAGACATTACATCATGCCCAGGACACTTATAAAAAGACTGCAGACAGTAAAGCTGCACCAGTGTTTAAAGGGAATGTGTTGACAGAAAAACATGTTTTTTTTTTTTTTAATTAAACATTTAGTGTGTAGGTGATTAAACATTGTTCAAATTTTTTTTTTTTTTTTTTCACGAGTCAGGAAATATTATAAATTAATTCTAATTTATAATATTTCCCATTGCTGGTCACTAGATGGAGCTATTCCCAAAATTGCAGCATTGCAAAATTGGGTAAAAAGCCTTCGCTCTAGTGAGCTCTCAGCATCCCCCCCTCCTTTATCCTGGCTAGTGCCGGGATAAACGAGGGGTTTGAACGGTCTAACCTCCTACACTGTGTGTCGCCATTTTTTGAGCTAGCACACAGTGTAGTAGGTTTACATACAGTAGTAAACGTACACAAACACGAACATACATTGAAATCTCTTACCTGCTCCTGCCGCCGCGGCTCCCTCCGGCCCGTCCGCTCCGTCTGCTGCCGCTGGTCCAAGTGCACAAGTCCGGAAGCCGCGACCGGAAGTAGTAATATTACTGTCCGGCCGCGACTTCCGGTCCACAGGAAAATGGCGCCGGACGGCGCCAATTTCAAGTTGGACTGTGTGGGAGCGGCGCATGCGCAGTTCCCACACAGACGGCGTACACAGAAGTGGATGGGACGGGACCCGTTCGCAGTCTCTATGGGACTGTGGCTGCCGTATTCCATGTCTGTATGTGTCGTTAATCGACACATACAGAAATGGAACAAAAAATGGCAGCCCCCATAGGGAAGAAAAAGTGTAAAAATAAGAAAAAGTAAAACACAAACACACAAATAAATATAAACATTTTTAATAAAGCACTAACATCTTTAACATATTAAAAAAAAAATTGTGATGACACTGTTCCTTTAAGGTTAGCGACAAGGTCTGGTTCGCTACAATAAATCTGAAAGCGAGTGTGCCTACCGCTAAACTAGGTAAAAAAATTGTGGGTCCCTTTAAAATTTTGACACAAGTCAGTCCAGTTGCTCTCCGACTTGAGCTGCCAGACTCCATAAAGGTCCAACCTGTATTCCATGTCTCTCTACTTAAACCAATGATTCCAAATCCATTTCCTGGTCATATCTCATCTCCCCCTGATTCGGTTCAAGTTAATGAATATGAAGAATTCCTTGTGGAGAGGATTCACGTATATCTTTCAAAATCGACTTCAATATTTGATACAATGGCAGGCTTATGGCACAGAAGACAATTCATGGGAACCAGAAGAAAATATCCACGCTCCTCGGTTGTTAAGAGAATTCCACCAAAGATACCCTGAGAAACCTAGCCAGGTACTGTCAAGAGGACGTCATTGAGAGGGGGAATACTGTTAGGAATATCATCAGCCATTACCACCTCCAGCCATAAGAGGCCACTATAGCCCACTGAACTTGCCCTTTTCCAAGATGGCCAGTTTTACCTCGGAAGAATCCATCTTGGTTCCTGTTTCCTGTTTGGACCTATAAATAAGTACTTCCTGATTTAAGCCTTTGCTTGAGTATTTGTTTGCTTTGCTTCTGCTGCCTTGCACTTCCCCTGTTTGGAACATCTACCTGCTTGTGTAGCGACCCTGCTTCATCTGACTACCTGCTTGTGTACCGACCCGGCTTCATCTGACTACCTGCTTGTGTACCGACCCGGCTTCACCTGACAAACTTCTTGTGTACTGACCCGGCTTCATCTGACTACCTGCTTGTGTACCGACCCGGCTTCATCTGACTACCTACTACAGCTGTATAGTTGCTCTCAGTTCACTGAGTCTGTTGGAAATCAGCTCTTCAGCTAAATGAACCCAGCTTAATACACCAGTAATGTGACAATGTGTTACCATAGACTTTCCTGACATAACCAGACAACATGCATATTACTGTCCATTTACTTGAAGTCAACCACCTTAACTATTAGGCTAAGTTCACACTAGTGTTAGTATACGTTTACATCTCTTCCATCAGAGGAAGATCTAAATATTAACCCCTTTCCGACATTTGCCGTATGGGTACGCCATGGAAAGCCATGACTTCCCGAAATTGCCGTATCCATACGCCAAATGTTTGGCACAGGCTCAGAAGCTGTAATGGCGGGGACCGAAATGAGCTTTGATCCCCGCCATTAACCCCTTAAGTGCATCGCTCAAACGCGATCGCTGCACTTAAGGTGTTTGCAACACATCGGAACCCCAGCAATGAAATTGCCGGGGTTCCGGTGGCTGCAATGGTAACCGGAGGCCTAATACTGGCTTCCCGGTCTGTCTAGCATGGAAGCCGGTCAGGACCCGCCCGGCGGCAGAGTCTGATCGGCTTCCGTAGCCACCAGCAAGATGGCGCCGGCTCAGGAGCTGATCCGGCGTCATCAGCGGTGGAAGTCAGCTGTATGTTACAGCCGACATCCACCTGTAACGGCAGGAACCGGAGCTAGCTCCGATCCCTGCCATTAACCCCTTTGATGCAGCAATCGAAAGCGATCGCTGCATCTTAGCGGTTGCTATCAGATCGCCAGCACTGACAGGCAATCAGGACTGGCGACTGCTGCTATGGCAACAGGAGACACAATCGCCTCCTGCTCTGGCATTACGGAAGCTGACAGATTTAATACATTGCACTACGTAGGTAGTGGAATGTATTAGAAAAAAAACATCAGACAGTTGGACCTTCAATTCCCATAGTGGGACTTGAAAAAAGTGTAAAAAAAGTGAAAAAAATGAAAGTTTGAAAACAATAAAAATTTCAAGTAATAAAATAAAACACAATCGCCCTATTCCCTTATCAAGTCCTTTATTATTGAAAAAAAATAATAAACCATACGTATTTGGTATCACCGCGACCGCAACGACCTGAGGTATAAAAATATTATATTATTTATTGCACGCGGTGAACAGCGTAAAAAAAACCTGTAAAAAACTATACCAGAGTTTCTGTTTTTTGGTCACTTTGCCCTACAAATATTGAAATAATAAGTGATTAAAAAGTCGCACATATCCAAAAATGGTACCTATAAAAACTATAGCTCGTCTCGCAAAAAATAAGCCCTCATACAGCTCCGTCGACAAAAAAGTTAAAAAGTTATGGTTCTCACAACTTTGCGACAGAAAAAATACATTCTTTTTACAAAAGTAAGTTTATTGTGCAAAACGTTGTACAACATAAAAAAGTGCCATAAATTAGGTATCGCCGGAATCGTACTGACCCGCAGAATAAAGTCAACATGTAATTTGTAACGCGTGGTGAACGCTGTATAAAAAAAACCTTAAAAAACTGTGCCAGAATTGTGTTTTTTCTGGTTACCTGGCCTCCCAAAAAATAGAATAAAAGGTGATCAAAAAGTCGCATGTACCCCAAAACGGTACCAATAATAACTACAGCTCGTCTTGCAAAAGAAAGTCCTCATACCACTACGTCTATGAAAAAATAGGCTCCAATAAGTCAGGAAATAAAAAATATGCAGTTGTGCAGCCCGAGGGGAACATTTCTTCTGTTTTATCAAGGCCCTAAAATTAGGAAGGGGAGGGCCCAAACATATCTGCTGGAAGAGAGGGTGCCCGTATTATACCAGGACAACACTTCCCAGCAAAATTCCCCAAACTGCAAAGGTGCGGAGTGTGGACCAAAAGGGGGATAAGAAAGGACGCCATATATCAGTGCGACATCGGCCTGTGCATAAAGGATTGCTTCACAGCGTAACACACATCTATGGATCATTTTATTGTTTACCCCATTATTATACCACCTGACTATGCCCCTGATGTACTCTGCCTAGCTTACATGTACACCCACATTATAAACGGAAACACCAGCAATACTCAAACAAAACTACTACCAAGCAAAATCCGCTCTCCAAAAGCCAAATGGCGCTCCCTCCGCTCTGAACCCTACAGTGTGCCCAAACAGCAGTTTACTTCCACATTTATGGCATCGCCATACCCCGGAGAACCCTTTTAACAATTTTTGAGGTGCCTGTCTCCAGTGGCATAAGCTGCGCACAACATATTTGCCACTGAAATGTCATATCTAGGCAAAAATATAAATTTTTAATTTGCACCATCTGCAGCGCATTCATGTATGGAAAAGACCTGTGGGGTAAAAATGCTCACTACACCCCTTAATAAATGCCTTGAGGGGTGTAGTTTCCAAAATGGGGTCACTTTCTTTTTATTATTTCACATTTGGGCCTCTGCAATTGTGAACCAATACTTTGTAAATCGCCAAATTAGGCCTCAATTCTACATGTTACTCTTTCACTCCTGAGCCTGGTCGAATGTCCAGGCAAAAGATTAGGATCACATGTAGGGTGTTTCTAAAACCGGCAAACACTGCATATTAAGAGCTTGTCTTGTTATGGTGGTACAAGCTGGGCACCACATATTGGCATATCTATGGAAAAAATCCAATTTTTACTCTGCAACATGAAGTGCACACTAATTTCTACAAAACACCTGCAGGGTTAACATGCTCACTACACCCCTAGGTGAGTGCATTGAGGGGTGTAGTTTCCAAAGTGTGGTCACTTCTGGGTGGTTCCGACTGTTTTGGTCCCACAGGCGCCCAGAAACCAATCCAGCAAAATCTGCACTCCAAATGGCGCTCCTTCCCTTCTGAGCCCTGCCGTGTGCCCAAACAGCAGTTTATGACCACATATGGGGTATTGCCGTACTCGGGTGAAATAGCTTTACAAATGTTGGTTTCTTTTTTTCCTTTATTTGTTGAGAAAATAAAAAATTTTGAGCTAAAGCTTATTGAAGAAAAAGGATTGTTTTTATTTTCACTGCCCAATTCTAATAAATTCTATGAAACACCTGTGGGGTCAAAATGCTTACTACACCCCTAGATAAATGCCTCAAGGGTGTAGTTTCCTAAATGGAGTCACTTTTTGGGTGTTTTCATTGTTTTGTCCCCTCAGGGGCTTTGCAAATGCGACATGGCCTCTGCAAACCATTCCTACTAAATGTGATCTCCAAAAGCCAAATAGCGCTCTTTTCCTTCTAAGCCCTGCCGTGGGTCCAAACAGCCGTTTATTACCACATGTGGGGTATTGTTTTACTTGGGAGAAATTGCTTTGCAAATTTGATGGTGCTTTTTCTCCTTCAGTCCTTGTGGAAATTAGATAAAATTAGCTAAACCTACATTTTCTTTGAAAAAATGTAGATTTTTATTTTCAGGGCCTACTTCCAATAATTTCTGCAAAAAAACTGTGGTGTCAAAACGCTCACTATACCTCTAGATTATTTCCTCAATGGATGTAGTTTCCAAAATAAGGTCACTTGTGGGGGGTTTCCACTGTTTTGTCCCCTCAGGGGCTTTGTAAATGTGACATGGCCTCCGCAAACCATTCCTGCTAAATGTGAACTCCAAAAGCCAAATGGCACTCCATCCCTTCTAAGCCCTGCCGTGTGTCCAAACAGCCATTTATGACCACATGTGGGGTATTGTTTTACTCGGGAGAAACTCCTTTACAATTGCTGCAGTGCTTTTTCTCCTTTAGTCTTTGTGGAAATGGGAAAAAAGTAGCTAAACCTAGATTTTTATTTTCACGGCCCAATTCCAATAATTTCTGCAAAAAAACTGTGGGGTTAAAATGTTCACTATACCCCTAGATAGTTTCCGCAATGGGTGTAGTTTCCAAAATGGGGTCACTTTTGGGGGGTTTCCGCTGTTTTGTCCCCTCAGGGGCTTTGCAAATGTGACATGGCCTCCGCAAACCATTCCTGCTAAATTTGAGCTCCAAAAGCCAAATAGCGCTCTTTCACTTCTAAGCCCTGCCGTGTGTCCAAACAGTTGTTTATGACCAAATATATATTGTTTTACTCGGGAGAAATTGCTTTACAAATTTTGTAGTGCTTTTTCTTCTTTAGTCCTTGTGGAAATGAGAAAACAAATCACTAAACCTACATTTTAGCCTAGTTCCAATAATATCTGTAAAAAACCTGTGCAGTCAAAAGGCTCACTACACCCCTAGATCATTTCCTTGAGGTGTGTAGTTTCCCAAATGGGGTCACTTTTGGGGGATTTCCACTGTTTTGGCACCGCAAGAGCCCTTCAACCTGACATGGTGCCTAAAATATATTCTAATAAAAATAAGGCCCCAAAATCCACTAGGTGCACCTTTGCTTCTGAGGCCTGTGCTTCAGTCCAGTAGCACACTAGGGCCACATGTGGGTTATTTCTAAAAACTGCAGAACCTGGGCAATAAATATTGATTTGCATTTTTCTGGTAAAACTTTCTGTGTTACAAAAAACAATGGATTAAAAATGAATTTCTGCAAAATAAACCGAAATTTGTAAATTTCACCTCTACATTGCTTTAATTCCTGTGAAACGTCTAAAGGGTTAAGAAACTTTCTAAATGCTGTTTTCAATACTTTGAGGAGTGCAGTTTTTAAAATGGGGTGACTTTTTGGGGGTTTCTAATATATAATGCCCTCAAAGCCACATTTACAACTAAACTGGCCCCTGCAAAAATAGCCTTTTGAAATTTACTCGAAAATGTGAGAAATTGCTGCTAAAGTTCTAAGCCTTGTAACGTCCTAGAAAAATAAAAGCATGTTAAAAAAAACTATGCCAAACTAAAGTAGACATATGGGGGATGTTAATTAGCAACAATTTTGTGTGGTATAACTGCCTGTCTTACAAGCAGATACATTTAAATTGAGAAAAATACTAATTTTTGACATTTTTAGATAAAATTTGATGTTTTTCACAATTAAATACTGAACATATCGAGCAAATTTTGCCAGTAACATAAAGTCCAATGTGTCACGAGAAAACTATCTCAGAATTGCTTGGAGAGGTGAAAGCATTCCGACGTTATTACCACATAAAGTGAAACATGTCAGATTTGAAAAATGAGGCTCTGTCAGGAAGGTCAAAAGTGGCTAAAGAGGGAAGGGGTTAAACAGAAACCAACTGTTCTGTTAGTATTACCATTGATTTAAATGGTAATTCTTTTGTTTCCTTTCCATTTGTCTCCATTCGCTAGGTTTAAGTTTTTTTGACGGAAGCAAAAGTGCAGTCTGCAGAACTTTTGTTTCCGTGAAAAAAACCGGAAACCTAGCAAACGAAAACAAATGGAAAGCAACTGAAACAAAGGAATTACCATTGAAATCAATGGTAATTGTAATGGAACCGTTGCTTTCCGTTTAATCTTTCGAATCTCTTTCTCCAACCGAAGAGAGGAAAACGTATACAAACAGTAGTGTGAACTTAGCCTTATTCAAGGAAAACCTATTGGGTGAACAAATGCTAAAGAAAGAGGGTTGTAGTCAGAATCAAAGGCAAGCTTACAAGTATAACAGAATCGACTAAGTTCTGTCCACAACGGAGTCATGACAGCTACTGTATGCCATATCTGTTTTATTAAAAGGACTCTGACAAATTCTGAAGGATCACTGTTCTATTACTACTGTTAAATATACCATAACACCTGATGTAAATTACACACGCACACACGCACGCACACACACACACACACACACACACACACACACACACACACACACACACACACACGCACGCACAATGCAGTATCCAGTTATTACACTTATATATAAATATATTACATGCAGTTTTTGTTTCATCCTTTGAGCCAAATACAGGCGTGGATCCAAAAAGAAGGAGAAGTATATAGAAAAGACTCCTATCTACTCCTGTGTTTGACTCAAATAACTACAAAAAACTGCATGTGTGATTGTCCTATTTGGACAATGCCTGCTCAAATGTCCCATTATGGCATATATATTTTAGGGGACCCCCTCTATTAGCCAGAGCTGAGAGCTGATGCAAAGTGAAGCTCCCGCTCTGGTCGTTCTTACTATGTATTACATGGTCGCCCATTCATTTGAGTGGCTTGCATATAATACTATATTTCTCCTGCAGCATGTTCTGTATGTTCCATGGTTATGCAATGTTTCTGTATTCGTTTTTACGTGTGATTTTTCTCAAAGGAACATGCTGGCTCAGTATAGTAGGGAGAATTCCCACCCTCAAAGAGGATTTTCTTTGTATCTTTGGCCGGTATTGGCACTGTATATATTTTTACTATAGGATAGTGTTTTTTGTTGTGCACTGTGTTTTAACATGTGCTGCTGCCTGTTATATGGTCTTCTTCTGGTTGTACAGGGAGGAGGCTGTGTAAGTGTCTGCCACCAGTCAGGACCGAGAGCTGCCTTAGATAGAGAGACACACAGACAGTGCATCCTGCTGTCCCTGTCCTATCATACACCCAGGGCCGTAACTAGGAAAGACTGGGCCCCATAGCAAACTTTTGACTGGGGCCCCCCTCCCCTGGGTGTCACACAACCCCCCCCCTTGTAGATAGTGCCTTTTTTACAGCCCCCCCCTGTAGATATCTACAAAGGGGGCTGTATGGCGTTATCTACGGGGGGGGGGCTGTATGGCAATCTACAGGGGGGGGGGCTGTATGGCGTTCTCTACAAGGGTGGCTGTATGGCGTTCTCTACAGGGGGAGCTGTATGCGCTCTCTACAGGGGGGGCTGTATGGCGTTCCCTACAGGGGGGGCTGCCAGCGATCACACATATATCCCCTATCCTGTGGAGAGGGGATACATGTCTTTTGTTTAATGGCAGAGCGGGGAGATAACTCCCTGCTCTGCCATAGTGTTAAGTGGCGTCGCGCTGTAGCAGCCATAGCGGCTGCTAGCGGAGCCTCCGGCCATGGTGGGGGCCCGTGCCGGCGGGCGACACGGGCCCCCTCATGCCGCGGGCCCCGTAGCAGCTGCTACGGCTGCTATAGTGGTAGTTACGCCACTGCATACACCTATACTGTATCGTGTTACCTGCTAGATTTTGCCTCCATGTTACCATGAACTGAGTAGATGGGACTATGAGTGACTATGAGCAGACTGAGAGAAGTTTATTGTAATGTTATAACCTCTATCTACAGGTGTGGTGATCTATGTACTTTTGTTCCTTTTTAAAGTAAAGCAGCTGTTAAATAAGAAGTGGAATTATTCTGTGAGGTGGCATGGAGAAAGATCTGCGCTGAGGCCTGCACCTCCTTACAAGTAGCCTAGATATGTGGGGGCGCCTGCAGTTTTATCCTGCGATAACAACTGATTACTAGTGGGGTTTCAGCCGCAGGACCTGAGGTGATCAGCTGATCACCAGGGGATATTTATTTAGTTAACGGGATGTCCAGATGAGTCTAAGGGTATGTGCACACGATAACGACCATTACATCTGAAATTACGGAGCTGTTTTAAGGAGAAAACAGCTCCGTCATTTCAGACGTAATTGCTCATACTCGCATTTTGCGAGGCGTCTTTGACGGCCGTAATTTGGAGCTGTTCTTCATTGGATTCAATGAAAAACGGTTCAAATTACGTCCAAAGAAGTGTCCTGCACTTCTTTGACGAGGCTGTTATTTTACGCGCCGTCTTTTGACAGCGACGCGTAAAATGACAGGTCGTCTGCACAGTACGTCGGCAAACCCATTCAAATGAATGGGTAGATGTTTGCCGACGTATTGGAGCCGTATTTTCAGGTGTAAATCGAGGCATAATATGCCTCGTTTACGCCTGAAAATAGGTCGTGTGAACCCAGCATTACACTTTAACAAACTTGGGTAGATGAACTAACAGGAATAAATGTTTTAAAATGTATTAGTTAATCGTGTTTTCTTGAATCTGTTGTAAAATTTTCAATGCATCACAATCGCACTTTCTTTTTTTTACGTTAAGAAATTTTTCAGCATTATACAGGTGCAACTTGTAATCTGATCATAGTTCCCATTTTTACTTATCTCAACTTAAGTCATTATCTGATTTCTTCTTTGTATTGTACAACAATATAATAATCTTGAGGCATTCCCTACTTCACCTCATATAAATAACTGACGCAGGGATAGAATTCACAATTATACAACATATTTGTTCAGATTGCTAGAACCAACCTGCTTCAAGAGATTTCATATCTATGTGAATTCATTGTAAACATGCTGTGCAGAATATACAGGAATGACATGCTTTACAGTAATAAGATAGACCATTAGTTCAATTGTGTTTCAGCTTCAGTGATTCTGCCGCAAGAAAAAATGACCTTAATATTTGTACAGATCATTTTGTTGACTACACAAAAGTAAATAACATGGAATCACAGATAAAAGAAGGGCAACGTAATAGTAAAGCTTGGAGATGTCATAAAAAGTACAATTCCAGTACTAGGACCTTTCAGCTTTTGATGTCCATTCCCTGCAGTAAATTGGCTGTGTTCTTTTGTGTGCAAACCACATTATTACCAACTACTGTATTGAAGAAACTGTGTGTGACTGTCTATAAACCTGCATGGATGACTTAATTGATTACATTTATATCCCGAAAAGACATCCCAGTGACCTATAAAAGGAAACACAGGGGATTGTATTTGCATGGAACCCCCCAAAAAATTATTGTGATGTTGTTACAGTAATGTTAATGTGAGGAAGGGGGGGGGGGGAGCGTTAGTTAATATAGCTGCAAGTATGAATTGGAATTTTTGAATGTATTTTGACTGTAAAATAGACTTTAAAGTTTCATTTTTTTTAAGGGCCACAGTCTTTTGAGGGCATTTCGAGAAGTCATGGGAGGTTGCAGGTTGCAGTAGGTAAACAATCACAATTGCTTAAATCTTCTTTTTGGCAGGTCCTGCGATCCCTGTTGGAGTCGATGTTCAAGTTGAGAGTCTGGATAGCATATCTGAAGTTGATATGGTAAGCTGTAAAGGATTTTACATTATATAAGATTTTTCATGAATATATTTTCTAGCTTGTGCTAATTAATCTTCGGGGATTTTAGAGAATAACATCACTGGCTATTTATGTTTTTCATTTATTATAAAAGCTGGAACTACACCAATAGGTTGGTTATAATGTATTGCTTTTGAAATTTTAACCAGTCATGGGGCCTGTGCAAAAATGACACTTCTTGACAAAGCGTAGGTTCCACTTAATTGTCTAATTCTACCTTTACTTTCTTAATTTACCAATCTATTAGAAGAATAAAAAATACTTTACCAATCTCATCAAAAAGAATACAGCATTTTCTACACTGGGGTTTCACGTCCCAGAAATTTTTTTGTCGAGTCAATTTGGTACCTGTGCAATGCAACATGAAGATGTGGGGGCAAGTAGTTGGTTGTGCGCAGTGGGTGGGTGGGGGGTTACACCAAAGTCCTCATATCCTTTGGCTTGAATTTAGCAGAGCAGCCACGGTTATTGTAGATAACATTCTCAAATAGGAGTATTTGAACTACCTGGAACTTCAACATACTTAAAGTCGGTGGTAGGTAGATAAAATTTCCTATAGTTCTTAGAAAAATGTGGTTCAGACTAAATCCTGGCAGGTCCTGCGATCCCTGTTGGAGTCGATGTTCAAGTTGAGAGTCTGGATAGCATATCTGAAGTTGATATGGTAAGCTGTAAAGGATTTTACATTATATAAGATTTTTCATGAATATATTTTCTAGCTTGTGCTAATTAATCTTCGGGGATTTTAGAGAATAACATCACTGGCTATTTATGTTTTTCATTTATTATAAAAGCTGGAACTACACCAATAGGTTGGTTATAATGTATTGCTTTTGAAATTTTAACCAGTCATGGGGCCTGTGCAAAAATGACACTTCTTGACAAAGCGTAGGTTCCACTTAATTGTCTAATTCTACCTTTACTTTCTTAATTTACCAATCTATTAGAAGAATAAAAAATACTTTACCAATCTCATCAAAAAGAATACAGCATTTTCTACACTGGGGTTTCACGTCCCAGAAATTTTTTTGTCGAGTCAATTTGGTACCTGTGCAATGCAACATGAAGATGTGGGGGCAAGTAGTTGGTTGTGCGCAGTGGGTGGGTGGGGGGTTACACCAAAGTCCTCATATCCTTTGGCTTGAATTTAGCAGAGCAGCCACGGTTATTGTAGATAACATTCTCAAATAGGAGTATTTGAACTACCTGGAACTTCAACATACTTAAAGTCGGTGGTAGGTAGATAAAATTTCCTATAGTTCTTAGAAAAATGTGGTTCAGACTAAATCCTGAACATATATATATATAAATATTCTATGGAGGTTTATTGTTTAAAGGTACATTTATTTTACTCTCTTGTCTATACAGGATTTTACAATGACTCTGTACCTTAGACATTATTGGAAGGATGAGCGTTTATCATTCCCTAGTACCACAAATAAGAGCATGACCTTTGATAGTCGACTAGTAAAGAAGATCTGGGTACCTGATGTGTTTTTTGTGCATTCAAAACGATCCTTCATTCATGATACAACAACAGATAACATCATGCTACGAGTTTATCCCGATGGCCAAGTTCTATACAGTATGAGGTTAGTCCTTACTGCTTAGAGAAATTATGGCATGTAAATCTTGGATGTGTAGATAACCTACAAATGTAATAGGTGCTGCTAAATCACATGATGCCTTTTGTCATCTTTGTGTTACTGCTTCCTTTGCTCTTCCTTTGAACATCTTTACACACTGCCCAGGAGACTTGCTATCACTTACCAACTTATTTTTATTCATATTTTGTTAATAATGGCTCATTCACATAGAAGTTTTATTGCTCTATACAACTTTTCAGTTGTGTAGAGCCATAAAAAGGCACCCATAGTAGTCTATAAGGCCCTACTGTACCTCTGTATGCCTCCAATTCCATATGTGGGATACGCCATAGTACAGAGGTATTCTCCCCTAGAAGCATTCCTTTTAGGAAAGAACATATCTCTAATGGAGAGCACCTTATGGCGGCACATGTAGTGCCTACATTTATGTACTATGGAGACATAGGGACTCTTTGTGCCATTGTACCGGCTCCTTATATGACCGTGTGTGGCTTTATATAGATAGCTTGTGTGAACATTGCTACAATATTTATATTTGGAGGTCTGTTTTGCATTTAATTCTCTATGAAATTCATCTTTGACATCATATTTTTAAAATAGATCTGTAAAAGTAGTACCAGATTACTGTTACTGGACTCAATACACTTGAAGTGTTGACAGTAAGAGCAGCAAATCTCCAAGGTTGGAAGGCTTTTATAGTTTTCAGAGGATCATATGTAAATCTGACCATTAAATGCAAACATTTGTAGGCATTCCTATGTTTATACCTGAATGATATCAACATTTGGTACTTCATTTCATCTCTACGAAGGGCACAATGTGGTAGTTTTATGATAATATTTATCCCGTTGATTCAAATTTAATGAATAGGGATCCATAAGGCATCCGAATGGTTATACACAATAAACTTTTACAAAAAATATGTTTAATAGTTAAATAACCACACACACAAACACATACAAATAGATTCAAAAGCCTTTTGTGCAAGTATCAAGAGATATTTTTTTCAATGAATTTTGTTTCTTAATCATTCCTGTTAAGAATTACTGTGACAGCAATGTGCAACATGGACTTCAGTCGCTTCCCTCTGGATACTCAAACTTGTTCCCTGGAGCTTGAGAGCTGTGAGTAAACTAGTAAATGTATTAATAGATTTGAAATTCTCCTATTTACCATTCTGTATTATCTTTCATTGGTAACTATTTAAAGGAAACCAGAATAGGACCCCAAAATCTAAACCCAAGAGTAAAGTTACACTCACTAAATGCCCCCCGCCCCGCCAAGCCCTAGAGGGTTGAAATACACTTGCCACATACTTCCTTTTATCACTCTTTACCCCAAGGAAATAAGAGCCACATTTTTTTAAATAGAAAAACTCCATATTAAAGCAAAAATTTAAATTGTGGTTAGTATGTGAACATATAAGACTAGGGACTAACAGTGAAAGTTCCAGTGTAGGATACTTTATTAGTATTAAAAATCCAGCTTGTTCTCTATATATGTCATAAATCATTATTTTGACTTACATTTGTTCGAATTATTCCTAATAAAACGATAATTGTCTGCAAAAAAAGTGCTTTGTCTTAACATGTGCGTGTTATGGCCAATAGTATATAAAAGGTGTTGTCTGGCTTAGATAATAATTATGAGGGCATATGGATGTACTGGAAGGGAGTTCCCTACTTGGAGCTCCCCTCTATTAGCCCCTGCAGAGAGCCATTGCAAATAGTGGCTCAACCTCTTGAGGATTCAGCTTATTTCATTAAATGGACAGCCTATTATTTTTTAGTTCTGCCGGTAAAATGAGGACTCGCCGGCAGTAGGACCCCCCCCCCCTTCGCAATTAACTCATGGTTAGGGCAACTGTTTGTCTAAAACAGAAAACTCCTTTAAGATAATAGTCTTGGCAGGTGTCTTAAAGTGAATTTCCACCGTTGAATACCATTTTATTATTTTTTAGCCTATATAACTACAAATTTCTGTTCTGATTTATTTATTAATATATCTTTATAATGGTTGTATCCAACTGGCCACCATGTGATGACTAAGTAAGGCTTCTATCCTGTCATTCAGGTTTGAGATTAAGCTGTTACCATCTTCACGCATGCTGTACCTAGAAGTAACTAGGAGTTCTGAACTGTTTACAATTGTAGTTTTTCTTTATTAAAAGATGCCTATACTGATGAAGATCTGATGCTTTACTGGAAAAAGGGAAACGAGTCCTTAAAAACAGATGAGAAGATTTCATTATCTCAGTTTTTGATTCAGAAATTTCATACCACATCTAGACTTGCATTCTACAGTAGCACAGGTAACTAGAATATTTTTGCAGAATTCAGTGTGATCAATTTATGTATTCCTACATTAGTCCACCTAAAACCGGTAATAATAGTAAGTTGTTCTGTTTTTAGGACCAAAATTGCAGTAAGCTCCCTTGCTCCCTCTAGTTGTGACTACAGGTAGCCAGAATGTTATCTTTTATCTTTGTCTATACAGGGAATTTGGAGCTCTGTTTAATCATTTCAAGGCTAATGCCTCAGATGTCTGAATGTTCACATATAGATTTCACCTTTTGGAATGCCACATTCCAAGGGTGAATATTTATTGTTTCTTTTTTTTATACTTTGGCTGAATATTTTTTTTAATTTGGGGAACAGATGGAGACTTAATGTTACACCAAAACACAAAAATTGGAAAAATAGGGGTGAAAAAAATGCACATTTTTGTTCTTTTTTTCCTGTGGAATTTTATGTTATTAGTTGTGCCACACAAGTTTAGTTCAGAAAAAAATCCCCACTCTCTCCCGTGTTTAATGATACTAAATATGTGTACTTTGCCCAACCTTCATCATCACTATAACATCTGAAAACACAGGTCATATTTTTTTCTAGCATGCCATCTGCCATTAGTGGGATCTGTAAACAGGTGCAATGTACTTATGTAATTATTAGTGAAGGCGTAAGAGGTGATTGTTTTTATACTTTATTAGGATTTTTTTTTTTTTTGCTTTTACTTTTTTTTTTCTGGGTTGAAGGAATCTAGGAAAACATAATGTGTGTTATCCCAGCATTCCTCTTTATGTAGATCACAGATAATAGTGATTTAATGACTGCTGAATATTAGCAGTTATCTGTATACAGAGGAATGCTGAGAGGACAGAGATCATGTCCTCCCAGCATGCTCCGTTTCCACATGTGAGAGTTATGGTACGGACCCACATAGCGACATCAGCAAGCAGCCAATACTCGCTCACTTGTGGCAGCCATTGACTGCACGATTTTGCTTGGTATTACCGGCAAATACACATGTCCATTTGCCACTCAACATGAGCGAGGTTTCGACTACATGAACCAATAGTACAATCGAATACAAGAAACTTTGTCATATATTATATTAGGGAAAGCTGCCTCTTTCTCCACTTATCAAACTCCTCCTGCCCCCCACCCCTGCACTGACCATTCACTATCAATTCACTGCTAAAATCAGTAGGCAAAGAAGAAGACAGCTCACTGAGGAACCATGTTATAGCTGCCTATAGAAGTCTATGAAGAGGGGAGTGAGAAGCAGGAGGAGGGAGCACCTGCAGAGAGACACAGAAGCTGGAAGACGCAGCTGCTGCCTCTAGTAAGTGTTTTACTAGAATCCAGAACTGGTGTGAGACAGTAAAACACTTACTAGAAGCAGCATGAAGGATATTATGCAGCAATAAGAAGAAGTCTAGCTGTGAATCCAGTACTGGGGTTAGATAAATTAAAAATTAGAAGCAGCAGCGTGTGTGTGTGTGTGTGCCTATGTCTGTGTGTGTGTGTGTGTGTGTGTGTGTGTGTGTGTATCTCTCTCTCTCTCTCTCTCTCCTCTTACTACAACCAGCATATTTATATTTTTACTGATCAACTTAGACGTGATCGATGTTAGGTGGATTCTGTGTGAATACAGGACCCACTCTCCGCTAAACCATCAGTTCAGCTGAACGGATGGAACCGAGAGAGAACGATACAGCTTCTATGTATACAGGATAGCTGTATCGTAAAAAATATATTTAATAAAAGTCCATTCAAAAAGCACTTAAAATCACAAAAAACTTTGATTTAATAAAAAAAATTGAAAAGGTATACATAGCCTTTAAGTTCAATAAAATGTAATAAAAAAAAACCAAAACCAAACCCAAAAATTACGTAATTGCGTTTTTTTCCCCATTCCCCCTATATAAAAAATGTAATAAAAGTCAAACAATAAATTATATGTACCCCAAAATGGTGGCCGAAAAAACGACAACCCATCCTTCAAAAAGTAATCCCCCATACGGCAACAATTAAAACTAAATTTGTTATCGCCGTAATTGTTTTGAGCCATTGAATAAAGTTAACATATTTATACTGCAAGGTCTAACCCCCCCCCAAAAAAAACATGTATCAAAGTTAATCAATAAATTATATGTACCCCAAAGTAGCGCCAATAAAAACAACACATCCCACAAAAAACAACCCTTCATACAGCTTTGTCAACGGAAAAATAAAAAAGTTATAGCTTTTGTAATGTGTCCTGGAGGCACAAAACACATACTGTTTGTGTGGCATTTTTTTTTTTGTTCTTAAAAATACGTTTTTTTGATAAAATTGTACATGCTTTTTTTATGGTGTTTTTTGGGGCCTTTTTTGCTAATAGTGGGGCAGATTTACTAATTCTGTGAAAGTTTTAGACAGTGTAAACTTAGACCATGCAGTCAGAAGATGGACCAAATTTATCACAGTGGTACACTTTTGAATTGGCTTAATTTGAAACAGAATTTTAAGCCAGTTTTTTGGCGCATTTTGGCACATTTAAGCCTTTCCATTAAGCCACGCGGTTTTTAAAAAATTTTTTCCATGTCTACAGAGGTGCTAACATCTGTTCTAAAATGAAATTCACCAAATTGTGGCAAATTTTTCAACACATTCTAGGCGCAGACACCTTAGTAAATCTGCCCCAGTGTGTTTTGCTGTCAGCGTTTTTTTTAGGAGCCGTATTTCACATTTCAAATCTGGGGATTAAAAGGTTATATGATGAAAATATTCCGCTCTGCAATACATGATTGATTCTGAGTTAGTAAAGTAATTTACAGCTTACCGAGAGAAGTCCTGGTAGGGAGCCCGGCGGTATAAGGCGCAGGTGCATTGCGCACATAAAGCCAAGGACATTACACCTTGCTTCACTACGCCTGCACAGCGTACTGTGCTTTGCAATGTGCATGCACCCGATGCCCCTCCCAGTTCCATCTTCGTAAGTTGTAATTTACTTTGCTAAGGCTAAGTTCACACTACCATTACTATACGTTTACCTCTCTTCCGAGGAAGAGAGGATCGATACGTTGAATGGAAAGCAACGGTTCCATGACAATTTCCATTGATTTCAATGGTAATTCTTTTGTATCAGTTGCTTTCCGTTTGCCTTCGTTCGCTAGGTTTCCGTTTTTTGAACGGAAACAAAAGTTCTGCAGACTGCACTTTTGTTTCCATTCAAAAAAAAAACAGAAACCTAGTGAACGGAGACAAATGGAAAGCAACTGAATCAAAAGAATTACCATTGAAACCAATGGTAATTCTAACGGAACCGTTGCTTTCTGTTTAATGTATCGATCCTCTCTTCCACTAACGGAAGCGTGGTAAGCGTACAGTATAGTAACGCTAGTGTGAAAGAAGCCTAACTGTTCCTGAAATGTTCGTTTTTGATGTAGGCAGGTTTGAAAAACTAAACGCCAGCTGAATAACGGCAGACTGGTGGTTTGGTGGTTCCCTTTAAAGAAATAGGAGACCTGAAGTCTATTTTATCTTCTTTTGCATTTCAGTTAAATACAGTCTATTAATCTCTGTGAGTAGTCATGTCACATGGAGAGAGGATAATTGTAATGTTCTGACTGACTGCAATGACTGACAGCTGCACCCATTGTGTATAAAATTTTACTTTTTTCTCACAGGATGGTACAATCGCCTGTACATTAACTTCACATTGAGACGTCACATCTTTTTCTTTCTTCTGCAAACATATTTTCCTGCAACTCTAATGGTCATGCTTTCCTGGGTCTCTTTCTGGATAGACCGCAGAGCAGTCCCTGCCAGAGTCTCTTTGGGTAAGACAGCATGTACTGTGGAAAACAAATTGCTGACAAATGTTTCTGTGTCTCGACAACAAATCTACTATGAAAATATCTACTAAAATACTTGTGTTGGGTAACTTTAGGCCAACCTATGCAAATATATTAGGAGGATGCTTTGATAGCAATTTCATAATGTAATGTTATTATTGGAATCACTTTCAGTAGCAATAGAAACATTTCATTATAGATGACATGTCACCTCTTCTGAAATGTCTATTTTAGTAATTATTTTAATTTTCCATGAAATAACAATTATGGATCGTCTTTTCTTCTAACTCTACGTTGTGCCGTCCCTCTGTTATTCCTCCTCGAAATATGTGAATAAATTGACAACAGGGTGTTTCCATTCTCCTCGTCTACAGGGTGTGTCCCTACATATTCCGACTGTCAGCTCTGATTGGGCACCCAGTTGTCAATTTATTCCTGCATTTCTAGGATGAATAACAGAGGAACAGCACAACGTAGAGTTCTAAGTAAAGGTGCTCCAGAATTGTTATGTAATGATGAATACAATTATTTACTAAAACAGTCCTCTTTACTACAAACGGCTGGCACAGGTCATTTAAGAATAGCCTGTAGTTTAAAGGTTATTGAAAGTAAATTCCCTAATAGGGTCACTTTAGACTGGTATAACAATAGATTTTTAAAGTGTCAAACAGTTTTACATTCCGTGCACCTGCTGTCTGCATAAAATGTCACACAAATGGCACAGCAGAGGCATTACTTGAAGCTCCTGGTCCCCAATATAAAACCTATAACAGAGCCCCCCACTTACCATGAGCCATTTCTAATACTGGTATCTTCTTATGTGGCAGGGGGTTTTAATCCCACCTCAGGCAGCAGGGCCCAGGTAGCGATTCCTACCTCTGCACCCTTTATTGCTACACCTCTGGGGCACAGTTTTGGTACTTCAAATCTGAAGTTTACGTTATTTTCGTCACAAATGCAGTAAGTTATAGTGGAAATGTACACATTTGAGTTACCAAAGACAAGTTCACTCTGACACTTTGTAAAATAAAATTCTAAAAAGGCGTTATGGACAAATAAACTGCGATGGATGAATGTTTGTGGTTAGTAAGGTTGAAAAAAGATCCATGGTCACCAAGTTCAACCTGTTATTGTCATGTTGGTCATTCATATGTAAATTAAGAAATGTTACTCTGTTTGGTTTTACCCAGGAATAACCACAGTGCTGACCATGTCCACCATCATAACCGGAGTAAATGCCTCGATGCCTCGAGTGTCATACATCAAAGCTGTGGACATTTACTTGTGGGTCAGTTTTGTCTTTGTCTTTCTATCGGTGCTGGAATATGCAGCGGTGAATTACCTGACCACAGTGCAAGAGCGGAAAGAAATGAAGCTAAGGGAAAAGGTAAGTAACTGAATACTTTTATGTACTGGGAGGACAACAGTGAGCAAGCTGAAAGATCATGTAACAGCTAAAATATATATTAGCGTGACCCTGAATTAAGGTAACAATTGTTATTCTGTAGGTTTCTTATGTTTTAATTATCTGTGTCATGTTTTACTTTTATAGTACATTAGCTAATTCTGCTTTAAGCAATGGACTGTTTGTACTGAAATGCAATGACCTGTGTGAAGGAATTTCTAGCTAATAAACTCACAATAAGGATGTAATTGACTGGAATCTTTCTTTTTTGAGGACGTATTGTAGTGTATATATATTCGCACATATTAGCTCGTTGTTTTGCTTTGTTTTTATTGCAACTACTACAATGATCATTAGTAATAGAAATCTGCAAAAATACTTTTCATAACAAGAAAATAAAAGGAAAGCTGAGGAACATTGGTCACCATTGTAAAGACCCTATCCATCCATCCATTCATTGAAAGCAGCATTATACAAAATTAAGGCTATATTGATACGTGCGTATATCAGATTCACGCACTCACAAAGCACATCTTTTTTTTTTTTTTTAAACGAATTGATGTGGAAATCATGTGTGCGGTGCGTGGTTTTCACGCACCCATTGACTTCGATAGGTGTGTAGGTGCTTGAAAACGCACCAATATAGTACATGCAGTGAGTTTCACGCAGCAGACTCTCGCTGCGTGAAATCTCCTGCATGTGAGAACGGCCCCATTGAAATCAACGGATGTTATTCACGCGCATGTGAATGGGCCCTAAGAGAAAAAGGCTGCAAGAGAGATATTTAAAACATAATCTAACATTTACATGATAAAAATATTATAGGACGGGATTTATATGATATTGTACATGGTTTCCTCTCGAGTTACCTCTTTAAGGACAGATTACAAATTCGTAATGAAATTAGTGAAAGTGATGTATGAAACAAAGTGCAAGCATAAGAGACTGGAAAGTGCAAGCATAGGAGACATGAAAGTGCAGGCATAAGAGCCAGGAAAGTGCAAGCATAGGAGCCAGGAAAGTGCAAGCATAGGAGCCAGGAAAGTGCAAGCATAGGAGCCAGGAAAGTACAAGCATAGGAGCCAGGAAAGTGCAAGCATAGGAGACAGGAAAGTGCAGGCATAGGAGCCAGGAAAGTGCAAGCATAGGAGACAGGAAAGTGCAAGCATAGGAGACAGGAAAGTGCAAGCATAGGAGCCAGGAAAGTGCAAGCATAGGAGCCAGGAAAGTGCAAGCATAGCAGACAGGAAAGTGCAAGCATAGCAGACAGGAAAGTACAAGCATAGGAGCCAGGAAAGTGCAAGCATAGCAGACAGGAAAGTGCAAGCATAGCAGACAGGAAAGTGCAAGCATAGCAGACAGGAAAGTGCAAGCATAGGAGACTGGAAAGTGCAAGCATAGGAGCCAGGAAAGTGCAAGCTTAGCAGACAGGAAAGTGCAAGCATAGCAGACAGGAAAGTGCAAGCATAGCAGACTGGAAAGTGCAAGCATAGCAGACTGGAAAGTGCAAGCATAGGTGACTGGAAAGTGCAAGCATAGGAGACAGGAAAGTGCAGGCATAGGAGCCAGGAAAGTGCAAGCATAGGAGCCAGGAAAGTGCAAGCATAGGAGCCAGGAAAGTGCAAGCATAGCAGACAGGAAAGTGCAAGCATAGCAGACAGGAAAGTGCAAGCATAGCAGACTGGAAAGTGCAAGCATAGGTGACTGGAAAGTGCAAGCATAGGAGCCAGGAAAGTGCAAGCATAGGAGACAGGAAAGTGCAGGCATAGGAGCCAGGAAAGTGCAAGCATAGGAGCCAGGAAAGTGCAAGCATAGGAGCCAGGAAAGTGCAAGCATAGCAGACAGGAAAGTACAAGCATAGGAGCCAGGAAAGTACAAGCATAGGAGCCAGGAAAGTGCAAGCATAGCAGACAGGAAAGTGCAAGCATAGCAGACAGGAAAGTGCAAGCATAGCAGACAGTAAAGTACAAGCATAGGAGCCAGGAAAGTGCAAGCATAGCAGACAGGAAAGTGCAAGCATAGCAGACTGGAAAGTGCAAGCATAGCGGACTGGAAAGTGCAAGCATAGGAGACTGGAAAGTGCAAGCATAGCAGACTGGAAAGTGCAAGCATAGGAGACTGGAAAGTGCAAGCATTGGAGACAGGAAAGTGCAAGCATAGGAGACAGGAAAGTACAAGCATAGGAGACAGGAAAGTACAAGCGCAGGAAACAGGAAAGTACAAGTGCAGGAGACAGGAAAGTACAAGCGCAGGAGACAGGAAAGTACAAGCGCAGGAGACAGGAAAGTACAAGCACAGGAGACAGGAAAGTGCAAGCACAGGAGACTATTTTATTTATTCTTAACCCCTTAAGGACGCAGCCTTGTTTTGGCCTTAAGGCTCAGAGCCCATTTTTCAAATCTGACATATTTCACTTTATGTGGTAATAACGTCGGAATGCTTAAACCTATCCAAGCGATTCTGAGAATGTTTTCTCATGACACATTGGGCTTTATGATAGTGGTAAAATTTGGACGATATATTCAGTGTTTATTGGTGAAAAATGGCAAAATTTAGAGAAAATGTATAAAAAATTGCATTTTTCAGAATTTAAATGAATCTGCTTGTAAAACAGACGGTTATACCACCCAAAATAGTTGCTAGTTCACATTTTCCATATGTCTACTTTAGATTGGCATCGTTTTTTGAACATTCTTTTATTTTTCTTGGACGTTACAAGGCTTAGAACATAAACAACAATTTCTCATATTTTTAAGAAAATGTCAAAAGCCTTTTTTTTAAGGTACCTGTTCAATTCCGAAGTGGATTTGAGGGGCCTATGTATTAGAAACCCCCATAAAACACCCCATTTTGAAAACTAGACCCCTCAAAGTATTCAAAACAGCATTTAGAAAGTTTATTTAACCCTTCAGGCATTTCACAGAAATTAAAGAAAAGTAGAGGTGAAATTTGCAAAATTAACTTTTCTTGCTGAATTTCAATTGTATTCAATTTTTTTCTGTAACACAGAAGGTTTTACCAGAGAAATACTACTAATATGTATTGCCCAGATTCTGCAGTTTTTATAAATGTTCCACATGTGGCTCTAGTGTGCTCGTGGACTAAAGCACAAGCCTCAGAATCAAAGAAGCACCTAGTACATTTTGAGGCCTCTTTTTTATTAGAATATATTTTAGGCAGCATGCTAGGTTTGAAGAGGTGTTGAGGTGCCAAAACAGTAGGAATCCCCATTTCGGAAACTACACCCCTCAAGGAATTAATTTATGGTTGTTGTTACCATTTTGACCCCACAGTTTTTACACGGCACGTATTTGAATTGGGCTGTGAAATGAAAAAAATGACATTTTTTACAATAAGATGTCATTTTTGATAAAAATTTCTTATTTTCACAGGGAACAAAATACCCCATTTTGTTGCCCAATTTGTCCTGAGTGCAGCAATACCCCATTTGTGGCGATAAACTGCCGTTTGGGCCCATGGGTTGCCTCAGAAGGGAAGGAGTGCTGTGTGTTCTTTGGAGTGCAGATTTTGCTGGATTGGTTTTCGGGTGCCATGTCACATTTGCAGAGCCCCAGAGGTATTGAAACAATGGAAACCCACCAGAAGTGACCCCATTTTGGAAACTACACCCCTCAAGGAATTAATTGGTGGGTAATGTGACAATTTAGCCCCCATAGTTTCTTCACAGAACTTATTTGAATTGGGCTGGGAATTTAAAAAATATATATATTTTCCAATAATATGTAGTTTTAGCTAAAAATTTCTTATTTTCACAAGAAATAAAACACTCCATTTTGTTGCCCAATTTGTCCTGAGTGCAGCAATACCCCATTTGTAGTGATAAACTGCCGTTTGGGCCCATAGGAGGGCTCAGAAGGAAAGGAGCGCTATTTGTTCTTTGGAGTCCAGAGTTTTCTGGATTGGTTTTCGGGTGCCATGTTGCATTTGCAGAGCCCCAGAGGTATCAAAGCAATGGAAACCCACCAGAAGTTACCCCATTTTGGAAACTACACCCCTCAAGGAATTCATTTATTGGTGTTGTGACCATTTTGACCCAATAGTTTTTTTCACATAACTTATATGAATTGGACTGGGAATTCAAACAAAATTATTTTTTCCAATAATATGTAGTTTTGGCTGAAAATTTCTTATTTTCACAAGAAATAAAATACCCCATTTTGTTGCCCAATTTGTGGTGATAAACTGACGTTTGGGCCCATGGGAGGGCTCAGAAGGAAAGGACCACCATTTGGCCTACTGGGGATTTTCTGGTGCGAAGTCATGTATGCAGAAGCCCCTGAGGTACCAGTACAGTTGAAACCCCCAAGAAGTGACCCCATTTTAAAAACTACACCCCTTAAGGCATTCATCTAGAGGTGTAGTGAGCATTTTGACCGGAGACATATACCCTATAAACTGTAATGTGTGTTCCCACGTGTATGGCAATACCCTCAATGTGGCTGTTATCAGCTGCCTGGGCACACAGCAGGGCTCAGAAGGGAAAGATGATGGGGATAAGCTGTGCGGAGGGCATGAGGGTAAGTAAAACTGATGTAGATTAAAAATCAAGGGATGTATGATACATTTTGAAGCACTCTTTCATACGGAGCCTTTGTTTTTCGGGAAACGTGTCACATTTGTAAAGGATCTGCCAGGCACAACTTCTGTGTATACGCCCATAGGTAATCAGTCTGCACCTGAGTCTATGTCTCTGAGACTCCATCTTCCACCACTCAGGATGGCAGGCTTAGGAGTGGGAGAGCCTATCGCAGCCTGGCCAGACGGAGCTAGCTCCCGCCCTCTGTCTATTTATACCGGCCTTTCCTGTCCCTCCTTTGCTTGTGATTCTTCTCGTGTGGTTTCCTGGCCCTGCTCAGCTTCTAACTATTTGACCCTGCTCCATACTGACCCTGGCTTACTGACTACTCTCCTGCTCTGCGTTTGGTACCTCGTACTCTCCTGGTTTGACTCGGCTCGTTCACCACTCTTGTTGCTCTCGCTGTTGCCGTGGGCAACTGCCCCATTTCAATTAGCTTTGTGTACCCTTGTCTGTTTGTCTCGTACACTTACTGAGCGTAGGGACCGCCGCCCAGTTGTACCCCGTCGCCTAGGGCGGGTCGTTGCAAGTAGGCAGGGACAGAGTGGCGGGTAGATTAGGGCTCACTTGTCTGTTTCCCTACCCCCATCATTACAACATTGATATATTGTGTCCTTCCTTATCCCCCTCTTATTACAGACTATGTGCCTCTTTTGACTTTTTCCTTTCTTGCCAGTTTGGGGAACTTCTCCTGGAAAGTGTTGCCCTGGTACGATGCGTGTGGCCCCGCTTCCAGAAGTCCTGGGTGCCCCCCCTTCTTGGTCCCTAAAAATTTGTTTCTTGATAACCGCCTCTTGAAATTCCAGGAAAGTTCCTGTCTGGCCTGTACATCGACGTAGCACGTACGCATTGTACAATGCCATCTGTATGATGTGCCCGGCCAGCTTCTTATACCACACCGCATGGCGCTGTAGGGCTTCAGGACTTGATCTGACAAATCCACCCCTCCCATGTACCTATTGTAGTCCAGGATGCAGTCTGGTTTGGGGGTCTCTGTACTGGTACCTTGTCCTGGTACATGGGTACTGGTGTGGCATCTCTCTTGTCCTTGTACTTGACACACAATATGTGGCTGCTAGAATGTGCCCTACTCTCACCCCTTCTGAGTGTTTGCCCAAGCAGAGTCTTAGGGAGGCCTCTCAGATTTCGTCTAGCAGTGCCGCATGCCGCAGGACTTCTGGAAGCGTGGCAGTTGAAGAGTGGGACGCTGGTATAAAAATTATCCAGGTAGAGGTGGTAACCCTGGTCCAGCAGTGGGTGCACCAAATCCCACACAATTTTTGCATTAACTCCCAGTAAGGGGGGGGAGCATTCTGGGGGCTGAATACTAGTGTCCTTCCCTTCATATATCCTAAATTTGTAGGTATACCCTGATGCACTCTCACACAGCTTATAGATCTTCACATCATACCTTGCCCTCTTACCTGGCAGGTACTGGCGGAATTGAAGCCTCCCTTTAAAATGTACCAAGGACTAATCAATAGAAATACACATCTCGGTGGTGTATGCTTGGGAAAACCGGGCACTGAAACGGTCTAATAGGGGTCTCCGTTTATACAAACGGTCAAAACTGGGGTTATCTTGGAGTAGGCAATTCTCATTAGGAGAAGCGAAGTATTGCCTCATTTTTATTTTTCTTAGGTTCCAGTTCAGTTGTGAAGTTGCTTTGAGGGTCCTATATATTAGACACCCCTATGAAACACCCCATTTTAGAAACTAGACCCCTCAAAGTATTCACAACAGCATTTAGAAAGTTTATGAACCCTGTAGGTGTTTCACAGAAATTTAGAGCAAAGTAGAGGTGAAATTTACATATTTATTTTTGTCAGAAAATCCTTTTAATACCATTTTTTTCTATAACACAAAAGGTTTTACCAGAGAAACGCAACTTAATACTTATTGCCCAGATTCTGCAGTTTTGAGAAATATCCCACATGTGGCCCTAGTGCGCTAATGGACTGAAGCACCGGCCTCCGAAGCAAAAGAGCACCTCATGGATTTTGAGCCCTCTTTTTTATTAGGCACCATGCCCGGTTTGAAGAGGTCTTGTGGTGCCAAAACAGTGGAAACCCCAAAAAGTGTCCACATTTTGGAAACTAGACCCCTTGAGGAATTCATTGTAGTTTTCTTGGGGTGCATGCGACTTTTTGATCAGTTTTTATTCTATTTTTAGGTGGTGTGGTGACTAAAAAACAGCAATTCTACTATTGTTTTTTTATTCTATTTTTTTTACAGCGTTCACCATGCACTATAAATGACACATTGACTTTATTCTGCGGGGCGATACGATTAAGGCGATACCAGATGTTTATAGTTTTTTTATGTCTTATGGCGTTTGCACAATAAAATACGTTATGTAAAAAATCATTTACTTTTTGTGTTACCTTATTCTAAGAGCCAGAACTTTTTTCTTTTTCCATCAACAAAGCCGTGCGAGGACTTATTTTTTGCGTAACGAACTGTAGTTTCGATCAGTACCATTTTTAGGTACATGCGACTTTTTGATCTCTTTTTATTCCATTTTTCGGAGGTGAAGTGACCAAACAATTGTGATTTTGGTACGGTTTATTATTATTTTCTTTTACGGCGTTCACCGCGCGGGATAAATAATGAAATCATTTTGTAGTTCAGGCTGTTACGGATGCGGCGATACCAATTATGTATAGTTTATTTGTTTATCTATTTTTATTAATAATAAAAGACTGATAAGGGAAAAAGTGGGATTTTTACTTTTATTACCTTTAAAACTTTTATTTTCTTATTTTTACAAATCTTTTTTTTACTTTTTTTTAACTTTATTACTTTGTCCCACTAGGGGACTTGAGGGCAGGAGGTCCTGATCGCAATTCTAATACACTGCACTACATGCGTAGTGCAGTGTATTAGAGCTGTCAGCTACTCACTGACAGCAAGCATAGTGGGTCCTGACTTTGTCAGGATCCCCTAGGCTTCCGTCGGTGGCATAGCCGGACACCATTGTTTGGTGTCCGGTTGCCATAGTTACAATCGCCGGCCGCTATTGTGTAGCAGGCCGGCGATTGTAGCTTAACCCCTAAAAAGCCGCGATCCCTATTGAACGCGGCTTTTAAGGGGTTAATCAGTGGGGACACAGCGATCGGTCCCCGCTGCAGGAGCTGCGGCAGCTGATGTACGAGACAGCAGCTGTCACAGCTCCTGTATGTGTCGGGAGGACGGCTGAAATGGGCGTTACTCCTGTGATGTACTATTAGGTCATGGAGCGCGAACGATACAGCTACCATGACCTAATAGTACGTCCAGGAGCGGGAAGGGGTTAAAGGGAAACTGCAGACAGAGCTACATGGGCACCATTGTAAAACACCTTTTGTCTCGGTCATGCAAGTTTTATGACCGAGGAAACAATGTTTAATTCACCCGGCACCGCGATCGCAAGTGCAACTAAGGCCGGCACTTGATGTGCAATGGCTCCTGCACTGCACGCTGCCAGCCCCGCCCATCTGCTCTGACTGACAGCTCTAGCGGTGTCCTGATTGGCCACTAGAGCCATCACCCAGAGCTGAGATTGCCACTTTTGACCACCGCTGCGGGAGATAAACGTCAGTTTCTTTGTCATTCAACCTGCATTACCGAGACAAAAGGTATGTTTACAATACCAACAGATAGAAAGTATCGAGGCACTCACCGGATTTGCAACAAATTTCTTTATTCAGGATCTTGGTCAGGATGTGGGATTAGCCTACGGCCATTTCGCATGCGTACACGCTTTTTCAAGGCCCCGGCGTCACTTCCTTTTCCTGCCCTTTTTATTCGCAAATCAGTATAGATTATTACGTAACAAAAATAATAAAAAAGAGGAAAATACACAATATATAATATTGGGTGATACACCATAATTATATCAAGCTAAAACAACGATATGTTTATTTATTCGTTAAATTATTTTAAAATAACAAGGTTTATGTTATAAAGGCACTCAGGTTGTTTCGGTCATTGAGATCGAGAGGTCCTAGTGGCTCTGTCTGTGAGATTATCTCCGCCCCTTTTTGCAAAAGAGTTCTATGTCTATCTCCTCCAGACAATAACGGCTTAATGTGAACTATGCCCACAAACCGCATACATCGTGCATTACTTTCATATTTTTCCTGCATGTGTTGTATCAACCTAGGACATCCCTCACCTGTAATTAATGATCTTATGCGTTCACGGAATGTTATATAAATTGATCGTATCGTTTTCCCTATATAAAATCTACCACGTTTACAGATTACTGCATATACCACATACTGAGTTTTACAGGTTATCAGCTCATTTATTTCAAACGCACATCCCCCTAAGTTAAGGTTCCTGGTACGTATCATGGAATTGCAATAATTGCATTGTCCACATTTATGATTCCCTTTCGGTCCTATAGCTGATAACCAGATCTCATTTCCCTTTTCTCCTTGGGAAAAACGGCCCTTGACCAATATGTCTTTTAAATTTCTACATCTACTAAAATATATTATTGGTTTTCTAACGGCGACCTCCATTAATAATGGGCTATTTTCAACTCGATGCCAATTTTTTCTAATACTTGTACGGATCGCATCGCTCATAGGATTATGACCAAAGGATAAAATGAACCATTTGTCCTCTTTTACATTAGATTTTTTCCTCTTTTTATTGTGTTGTAATAGAGATATCTGTTTATTATTGCTTGCCTTATTCAATGCTTCCCTTACCAATTCTGACGAGTATCCCCTTAATTCCAATCTTTTTCTCATCTCATCTGCCTATTCATAAAATGTTGTATCACTGCTATTAATTCTTCTTAAAATCAAAAATTTAGCATATGGTAAGGATTGGGTTACATGTCTCGGGTGATAACTATCATACCGTAAAAGTGTATTAGTAGACGCACATTTTCGGTATCCTCTTGTCTGAACCACACTCCCTTCTATGGTTACATATACATCAAGGAATTCAATGTCCTGATTTCCAAACCATACATATTTGGTATTGCCACGACTGTAACGACCTAAACTATAAAAATATTATGTTATTTATTCCACGCGGCGAACAGCGTAAAAAAAACCCCGTAAAAAACAATGCCAGAATTTCAGTTTTTGGTCACATTGCCCTACAAAAATGGAAATAAAAAGTGATTAAAAAGTCGCATGTATCCAAAAATGGTACCTATAAAAACTATAGCTCGTCTCGCAAAAAACAAGCCCTCATACAGCTCTGTTGACTAAAAAATTAAAAAGTTATGGTTCTCACCACATGGCAACAGAAAAAAAATTTTTTACTAAAGTAATTTTATTGTGCAAAAAGTTGTAAAATATAAAAAAGTGCTATAAATTAGGTATCGCCGAAATCATACTGACCCGCAGAATAAAGTTAACATATAATTTATAACGCATGGTGAACGCTGTATAGAAAAACCCTACAAAAACTATGCCAGAATTGCTGTTTTTTGGACACCTTACCTCTAAAAAAATAGGATAAAAAGTGATCAAAAAGTCGAATGTACCTCAAAATGGTACCAATAATAACTACAGCTCATCCCGCAAAAAAAACCAGCCCTCATACCACTAGGTCTATGAAAAAACTAAATTAGTTAAGGCTCCAATAATTCAGGAAATAAAAATATGCGGTTGTGCAGGCCCGAGGGGAACATTTTTTCTGTTTCAGGAGGCGATTTAACGAGGCCCTATAATTAGGGAACCAACATATCTGCTGGAAGCGAGGGTGCCCATATTATACCAGGACAACACTTCCCAGCAAGATTCCCCAAACTGCAAAGGTGCAGAGTGTGTATCATAAAGGGGATAAGAAGGGACATAGTTTATTACTGCAACACTGGCCTGTGCATAAAGGATTGCTTCACAGCGAAACAAACATCTATGGATTATTTTACCTCATTTTTATGCCACCTGACTATGCCCCTGATATACTCTGCCCGGCTTACATGTACCCCCACATTATAAACGGAAACACCAGTAAAACTCCTAAAACTAATACCAAGCAAAATCCACACTCCAAAAGCCAAATGGCTCTCCCTCCCCTCTGAACCCTACAGCATGCCCAAACAGCCGTTTACTTCCACATATATGGCATCGCCAAACCAGGGAGAACCCTTTTAACAATTTTTGTGGTGTGTGTCTCCAGTGGCATAAGCTGGACATGACATATTTGCCACTGAGATGGCATATCTGGGGAAAAATGTTAATTTTTACTTTGCACCATCCGCAGCGCAATCATTTATGGAAAAGAACTATGGGGTGAAAATGCCTACTACACCCCTTAATAAATGTCTGGAGGGGTGTAGTTTCCAAAATGGGGGTCACTTCTCAGGATTTTTTTTTATTATTTCACATCAGAGCCTCTGCAATTGTGAACCAATACTTTGTAAGTCGCTAAATTAGGCCTCAATTTCACATGGTGCTCTTTCACTCCTGAGCCCTGTGGAATATCCAGGCAAAAGATTAGTGCCCCATGTAGGGTGATTCTAAAACCGGGAAACACAGCATAATAATTAGAGAGCTGTCTTGTTATGGTGGGCACCACATTTTAGCATATCTATGGAAAAAAATCCCATTTTCACTCTGCAACATCGAGTGCACACTAATTTCTGCTAAAAACCTGCGGGGTTAACATGCTCACTACACCACTAGGTGAATACCTTGAGGGGTGTAGTTTCCAAAATAGGGTCACTTCTGAGGGGTTTCCACTGTTGTGGTCCCACAGGGGCTTTGCAAATGCTACATACCGACCAGAAACCAATCCAGCAAAATCTGCACTCCAAAAGCGAAATGGCACTCCTTCCCTTCTGAGCCCTGCCGTGTGCCCAAAAAGCAGTTTATGACCACATATGGGGTATTTCCGTACTCGAGAGAAATTGCTTTACAAATGTTGGGGTGATTTTTCTCCTTTTGTTTTTGAGAAAAGGAAACATTTTGAGCTAAAGCTACGTCTCATTGAAAAAAAAAAATGTTTTTATTTTCACTGCCCAGTTCAAATAAAATCTATGAAACGCCTGTGGGGGTCAAAATGCTCGTACACGCCTAGATTAATTTCTCAAGTGGAGTAGTATCCCAAATGGAGTCACTTTTGGGTAGTTTCCACTGCACTGGTACCTTAGGGGCTTTCCAAAAGCAACATGGTGTCAAGAAACCAATCCATCAAAATCTGTGCACCAAAAGCCAAATGGCGCTCCCTCTCTTCTAAACCTTACCGCATGCCCAAACAGCAGTTTACGACCACATATGGGTTATTTCTGTACTCCAGAGAAGTTGCTTTACAAATGTTGGGGTTCTTTTTTTCCTTTATTTATTTCCTAAATTTTGAGCTAAAGCTTCTCCCTTCTAAGCCCTGCTGTGTGTCCAAACAGCCATTTATGACCACGTGTGGGGTATTGTTTTACTCGGGAGAAATTGCTTTACAAATGTTGCAGTGCTTTTTCTCCTTTTGTCCTTGTGGAAATGAGAAAAAATTAGCTAAACCTACATTTTCTTTGAAATAATCTAAAAAAAAAATTTCACCACCTACTTCCAATAATTTCTGCAAAAGACCTGTGGGGTCAAAATGCTCACCATACCCCTAGATAATTTCCTCAAGGGGTGTAGTTTCCAAAACAGAACTGTTTTGTCCCCTCAGGGGCTTTGCAAATGCGACATGGCCTCCGCAAACCATTCCTTTTGAGGTCCAAAAGCCAAATGGCACGCTTTCCATTCTAAGCCCTGCCGTGTGTCCAAACAATTAGCTAAACCTACATTTTCTTTGAAAGAATGTAGATTTTCATTTTCACGAGAAAAAATTAGCTAAACCTATATTTTCTTTGAAATAATGTAGTTGTTTTTTTTTTCACGGCCTACTTCCAATAATTTCTGCAATAAACCTGTATGGTAAAAATGCTCACTATACACCTACATAATTTCCTTGAGGGACATAGTTTCACAAATGGGGTTACCTTTGGGGGATTTCCACTGTTTTGGCACTGCAAAAGCCCTTCAAACCTGACATGGTGCCTAAAATGTATTCTAATAAAAAGGAGGCCCAAAATCCACTAGGTACTCCTTTTCTTCTGAGGCCTGTGCTTCAGTCCATAAGCATACTAGGGCCACATGTGGGATATTTCCTAAAACTGCACAACCTGGGCAATAAATATTGAGTTGTGTTTCTCTGGTAAAACTTTGTGTTACAAAAAAAATTTGATTAAAAATGAATTTCTGCAACAAAAAAAAATGAAATTTGTAAATTTTACCTCTACTTTAATTCCCGTGAAATGTCTAAAAGGTTAAGAAACTTTCTAAATGCTGTTTTGAATACTATGAGGGGTGACGTTTTTAAAATGGGGTGACTTATTTGGGGTTTCTAATATATAAAGCCCTAAAAGCCACTTCACAACTGAACTGGTCCCTGAAAAAAATAGTCTTTTGAAACTTTCTTGAAAATTTGAGAAATTGCTTCTAAAGTTCTGAGTCTTGTAACATCCTAGAAAAACAAAGTGATGTGCAAAAAACGATCCCAATCTAAAGTAGACATATGGGGAAGTTAATTAGCAACAATTTTGTGTGGTATAACTGCCTAACTTACAAGCAGATACATTAAAATTTAGAAAAATGCTAATTTTTTCACAAAATGTTGGTGTTTTTCACAATTAAATACTAAATGTACTGAGCAAATTTGAACAAATATATAAAGTTCAATGTGTCACTAAAAAACAATCTCAGAATCGCTTGGATAGGTAAAAGCATTCTGAAGTTATTACCACATAAAGTGAAACATGTCAGATTTGAAAAATGAGGCTCGGTCAGGAAGGTCAAAAGTGGCCAAAGCAGGAAGGGGTTAAAGTAGACTCTCAATAAAGAAATTCCCTGTCCAGCATGTTTAACTGGATTTCCACACTATGTATATATCTATATAAGTGTACATACCTACCTACCTACCCACACTCATATTAAACTCACCCATTACGTATAGACCTATATTCGCACATTCAATATCGTAAGCATGCTCAGCCCATTTAGTTACACTGTGCTATGTGAGAAGGGTGGCGTGCGCAGTAAGCCGCGACAAATCTCCTTGTTAATGCACAGATACGGTGCCATAACCAAAATCAGTACATATATTCAGCACCAGAACAAAGCTCAGCACATATATACAGCACCAGAACAAAGCTCAGTACATAAATACAGTGCCAGAACCAAGCTCAGTACATAAATACAGCACCAGAACAAAGCTCAGTACATAAATACAACACCAGAACAAAGCTCAGTATATAAATACAGCACCAGAACCAAGCTTAGTTGTAAATACTGCACCAAAACCAAGCTCAGTACATGTATATATGTTTTGAGCTTGGTTGTTATGATGTATATATTTACTGAGCTTGGTTTTGGTATTGTTTTCATGTACTGAGCTTGGTTCTGATGTTGTATATATATTTACTAAGCTTTGTTGTGGTGCTGTATATATGCACTGAGCTTGGTTCTGATGCTGTATATATGTACTATGCTTTGTCGCGGTGCTGTATATATGAGCTTTGTTCTGGTGCTGTATTTATATGCTGAGCTTGGTTCTGGAGTTTAATATATGTACTGAGCTTCTCTTTGGTGCTGTATATATGTATGGAGCTTGGTTGTTATGATGTATATAACTCCAGAATCAAGCTCAGTACATATATACAGCACCAGAACAAAGCTCAGCACATAAATACAGCACCAGAACAAGCTCAGTACATACTAGTAGAATTAGTAGAATTAGAATATCATCAAAAAGTTAATTTATTTCAGTAATTCAATTCAAAAAGTGAAACTCATATATTATATACATTCATTACGCACAGAGTGATCTATTTCCAGCATATTTTTATTTTAATGTTGATGATTATAGCTAACAGTTAATGAAAACCCAAAATTTAGTCTCTCAGAAAATTTGAATATTATATAAGCCCAATTTTAAAAATGATTTTTAATACCGAAATGTTGGCCTACTGAAAATTATGTACAGGATATACACTCAATACTTGGTCGGGGCTCCTTTTGCATGTATTACTGCATCAATGCGGCGTGGCATGGAGGCGATCTGCCTGTGGCACTGCTGATGTATTATGGAAGCCAAGGTTGCTTTGATAGCGGCCTTCAGCTTGTCTGCATTATTGGGTCTGGTGTCTCTCATCTTCCTCTTGACAATACTCCACAGATTATGGGGTTTAGGTCAGGCGAGTTTGCCGGCCAATCATGCACAGTGATACTGTGGTTATTAAACTTTTGGCAGTATGGGCAGGTGCCAAGTCCTGCTGGAAAATGAAGTCAGCATCTCCATAAAGCTTGTCAGCAGAGGGAAGCATGAAGTGCTCTAAGATTTCCAGATAGACGGTTGTGTTGACTCTGGACTTGATATAACACAGTGGACCAACACCAGCAGATGACATGGCTCCCCAAACCATCACTCACTGTGGAAACTTCACACTGGACCGCACGCAACTTGAATTGAGTGCCACTCCACTCTTCCTCCAGGCTCTGGGACCTTGATTTCCAAATGAACTGCAAAATTTACTTTCATCTGAAAACAGGACTTTAGACCACTGAGCAACAGACCAGTCCTTTTACTCCTTAGCCCAGGTAAGACGCTTCTGACATTGTCTAAAGGAATGCGACAGTTGTAGCCCATGTCCTGGATAAGTCCGTGTGTGGCGGCTCTTGAAGCACTGACTCCAGCCGCAGTCCACTCCTTGTGAATTTCCCCCAGATTCTTAAATGGCCTTTTCTTGACAATCCTTTCAAGGATGCGGTTATCCCTGTTGCTTATGCACATTTTTCTACCACCCTTCCTCTGAACTTTCCATTAATATGCTTGGATACAGCACTCTGTGAACAGCCAGCTTCTTTAGCAATGTCCCTTTTGTGGCTTACCCGCCTTGTGGAAGGTAAGGTGTCAATGAGTTCTGGACAACTGTCAAGTCAGCAGTCTTCCCTATGATTGTGTAGCCTACTGAACCAGACTGTTGGACCATTTAAAGGCTTAGGAAACCTTTGCAGGTGTTTTGTATTGATTAGCTGATTAGAGTGTGACACCATGAGTCTACAATGTTGAACTTTTACCCAATATTCAAATTTTCTGAGAGACGAAATTTTGGGTTTTCATTAACTGTTACCCATAATCATCAAAATTAAAAGAAAATAAAAATGCTGGAAATATATCACTCTGTGTGTAATGAATGTATATATTATATGAGTTTCACTTTTTGAATTGAATTACTAAAATAAATTAACTTTTTGATGATATTCTAATTCTTTGAGAAGGACTAGTATATACAGCCCCAGAACCAAGCGCAGTACATAAATACAGCACCAGATGCAAGCTCAGTACATATATACAGCACAAGCACAAATACAGCTCATTACAGAGATCATTTTCAAATTCAGTTTAACCCCTGCCGTATGTTTTTACGGCATAAAAATACAGCTCCCAGTATAGCGAGAACAATGGTAAGGATATGATGGGAGTTGCTGTTTCCCAAAAAAGAACAATATACCTATAATTTATCTGCAGATCATAACAGTGACCACAGTACTGATCAGTCACAGGGAGAATAAACATTTACATTTAGTGACTCACAGGTGATGTCTTCTCAGATTGGAGTTGTTATTTTTCTCTTTTATTTTCCATCCGCTCCAGATTTCTATGATGACACCTCTTGTACACGACCCATTACTGTAGTTTGCTGCTCAGATGTCTTTGGGAAGATCACTTTTCCAAAATTTCCGCACCTATAATCAAAGATAAAATTCTCATGGTGCCTCACTCTATGCCCCTGAATATAATAGTATTATACACCGTGCCCCTGAATAAAATTGTCAAACACTGTAAAGAAATGCAGCACACACACACACACACACACACACGCACACACACACACACACACACACACACACACACACACACACACACACACAGTGCCCCCTGTAGATAGTGGCCCTCATAGAGCCCACTGTAAATAGTGCCCCTCATAGAGCCCTCTGTAGAAAGTGCTCCTCATAGAGTCACCTGTAAATAGTGGCCCCTGTTGATAGCGCCCCCTGTTGTCTACAGGCTGTAAACAGTGCCCCCTGCAGATAGTGCCCCGTAGAGTCCACTGTAAATAAAACCCCTGTAGATATGGCCTTCTATAAATAGGGCCCCCCGTAGAGTCCCCCATAGATAGGGCCCCCCGTAGAGTGCCCTGTAGATGGGGCCCCCCTTAGTCCCCTGTAGATAGGGCCCCATAGAGTTCCATGTAGATAGGGCACCTGTAGATAGGGTTGTCCCGATACCAGAATTTGGACTTTGATACCGATACTTTGTGTAGTATTACGATTTTCGATACCAAAATGATACTTTGCTTACAATAACAAATACAAAAAACAAAAAAAATCCTATTTTCTGAAGTGAGGCACATGGTGTGATGAATTTTGAACCTCCAACTGCCTCACATTAATAGAAATTAACCCCATCATGTACCTCAGCCATAATGGGCAACATTGGGTTAATGTGTGAGGTACATGATGGGGTTAATTACTATTAATGTGAGGCACATGGAGGTTCAAAGTTTATCACACCACGTGCCTCACATTAATAAGTGACCCCAGTATTTCCCTCATATAATGGCAAAATAGGGTTAACCCCTTAGGGACACTTCCAATTTTGGCCTTGAGAACAGAACTATTATTTATTTTTTCCTCCTTGCATCCCGCGCTCATAACTTATTTTATTTTTTTCTAGACGTAGTCATATGAGATTTTGTTTTTTTGGTACATTTACATTGTTTAAAGTGGCTCTGTCACCAGATTATAAGTGTGCTATCTCCTACATAATCTGATCGGCGTTTTACTGTAGATAACAACAGTGGTTTTTAATTTGGAAAACGATAATTTTTGAGCAAGTTATGAGCCATTTTAGATTTATGCTAATGCATTTCTTAATAGACAACTGGGCGTTTTTTACCTTTTTACCAAGTGGGCGTTGTAAAGAGAAGTGTATGATGCTGACCAATCAGCGTCATACACTTCTCTCCATTCATGTCCATTTGTCCTCAGCACAGCGTGATCACGCTGTGCTGTGTGTTTAACTCCTTCCTGTCGTAAACAACTTTCAGATTTTCATTTTAGTTTTTTCCTCCCCACATTCCAGAAGCCATAACGTCTTTATTTTTCCATCGATATAGTACTATGAGGGCTTGATTTTTGCAGGACGAGTTTGTAGTTTTTCGTAGCACCATTTATTTTGCCGTATAATGTACTAAGAAACGGTAGAAAAATTATTTGTGGGATAGAAAATGAAAAAAAACAGTGATTCCTCCATGGTTTTTTGCGCGCTGTTTTTACGGAATTCACTGTGCAATTAAAACAACATGTTAACTTTATTCTGTGCGTCAGTACGATTACGGCGATAGCAAATAAATATAGTTTTTTCTGTATTTTACTATTTTACATGTAAAAACCTAAGTGTAAAAAAGAAAATGTATTTTGCGTCGCCAAATTCCGAGAGCCATAACTTTTTTATTTTTCCGTCGATTAAGTGGTATGAGGGCTTATTTTTTGCGAGATAAGCTGTAGTTTTTAATAATACCAATTTGGTGTACATGCGACGGTTTGATCACTTTTTATTTCATTTTTTGTGGGAGATTAGGTGATCAAAAAATAGACATTCTGGCGTTTACAATTTTTTTTTACGGCGTTCACCGTGCAGGTTAAATAATGATATATTGTAATAGTTCAGACTTTTATGGACGCGGTGATACCAATTATGTTTATTTATTTATTTTTTTACTATGCTCTAGGGGGAAAATGGGAAAAGGGTTTTTTTTTTAACTTTTAGTTTTTAATTATTTTTTTTACACAAAAAAACAACTTTATTTAACTCATTTTTACTTTTTTTATTAGTCCCCCTAGGGGACTTCAACCAGCGATCGTTAGATCGCTTGCACGATATACTGCAATACTAATTTATTGCAGTATATCATGATTCTGACAGGCACCTATTAAGCCCTGCCGGAGGCAAGGCTTAATAGGTGTACAAAGATGGCAGACCTGGGGGCATTCATTAAGCCCCCAGGCAGCCATAGCAACCATCACCCCCCGCGATTCCGTTGCGGGGCGCGCGATGAGCTGTTAGAGGGGGTCGCCACCCTCTTTCTGACAATTTCATTTCAATACTGACCGCAGCATTTAATGAGTTAAACTAGAGGGATTGCGCTCGAGCGCAATGCCGCTAGTTACTCTGAAGTGTCGGCTGTAACATACAGCCGACACCGGCATCGTATGGAGCGAGCTCACTGCATGAGCCCGCTCCATACTTCCCCTACCCGATTTTGGCGTATGGATACGTCAAATGACGGGAAGGGGTTAACTCCCACGGAAACTTTACCGAAGTGTCGAGAGTGTGATTAGACATTGCGTCCTGGCTGGATGTGTATGTGACAGCACAGCGTGATCTCGCGGGATCACGCTGTTCTTAGTACAAATAGACGTGAATGGAGAGAAGTGTGTGACGCTGATTGGTCAGCGTCATACACTCCTCTTTACAAGGCCCACTTCGTAAAAAGGTAAAAAACGCCTACTTGTCTATTAATAAACTAATTAGCATAAATCTATAATTGCTCATAACTTGCTAAAAAATTATAATTTTTCAAAATAAAAACCACTGTTATCTATATTACAGCGCCAATCAGATTATGTAGGAGATAGGGCACTTATAATGTGGTCACTTAGCCTCTTTAATTTATATACATTTTTATTTTGTCAAAAATGCAGAAAAAAAAGCTATTTTTTATTTTTATTTTTTTTACAGCATACACCGATCATCATTAATGATGCTATAAGTTTGTTGTGCAGGTTATTACGGTCACGACGTTACCAAATATATATAATATTTTATGTATTGGGACTTATTTTAATACTGTTTATTGTAGAAAAAAAAGGGCATTTGTGTATTTTTAATCAACATTATTTTTTTATTACTTTTACACTTTATTTTTTTAACTTTAATATACTGGCATATATCTATATACCAGTACATTAGCCTGTGTAAAGATAGTACACAGACAGTTGTTAGGACATACCTAAATATGCCCTAACAACAGGAAATATGGTCAGTTAACAGTCACTTCTCTCCCCCAGGACAATTGGTTGACACGAAGACCTTAAGGCACATTTAAATGCGGTACATGTGTAGCATGTGACCAAATCCTGCCCTCAAATACCTTTTCGAGTTCATCTACTGGGGAACAGTTTGAAATAAGAGACTTCATCAATTGTAAAACAAAAGGTGTGGTGTATCTGGCCCAACGTTTTTGTCCCCTAGATTATGTGGGCAAAACGAAACGCAAGTTTCGACGAAGACTGAGGGATTATTTTAATGACATTATTAATAAACGAGATACATCAGTGTTCAGACATGTACACTTGCATAATGGAGATCCCAAATCAAATATGTTCATTGGTATTTCAATCACCTCCTCAACACTGTTGGGGAGGTGATTGGAACAAAAGAATCCTACAGATTGAAAGTCGGTGGATATATAAAATTAAATCAGTTAACCTGGCTGGGTTGAACGAACACCTAAGCTTTAGTTGCTTCATTTAAGCCTCGAGTAGAATTTATACAATATTATACTTCTGTACCTCATTCTCATTCACTTTAGAGGTTGTGAATTCTGTGGGTATGTGCCTCATAATATACCCTCCCTCTTATAGTGTCCTTAGTCTCTGTGACATAGTATATTTTAGATCTACGGTGTGCTGTGAGAGATGGGGCACTCGTTTACCTCTTCATATGTGTCACGAGGCGGGGTGTGGACCCACTGGGCCGTACTGCGTAGCGGGATGGCAGCTGGCCAAACAGGCATGGTACAGAGTCTATAGTACAGAAAGGGTACTTGAGGCAATGTAGACAGTAGCAAGGCAGGCTCGGCTGGGACTAGGCAGCAGGTAGACGTCAGGCGTGGAGTAGTAGAACAGGCATGGAGATGCAGCAAAACACGACAACAGTGCAGCACGGCAGTAGACCAGGGTGGTACTGGATAGCACGGTATACAGGATACAGGATACAGGTACGGGGAACACTGGGAAGCTGGAAGACACTTAGGAGACCATTTGCAAGACAGACTTTGGGAAACAACAACAACGCTCAGGTAAGGATAAGAAGGGCGGTGACCTTCTTATAGTCCAGGAATTCATGAGTTGATGATGGTGATTTTCATGTGCGTGCACTGGCCCTTTAAGAGCGGGCACGAGCGAGCGCCCGCACCCTCCGGGAGACAGGCTCGATACCTGGAAGTGAGTGCCGGTGCCTCACAGGGGGACGTCGCAGCACAGCAGCAGGACGTCCATGGCCGCGGTCGTCGAGGGGTAAGTTAGAACGACAGACCGCGGCCCTAGACGTTACAATATGAATATTAACATGCATCTATTACGTGTTATAGTGGCTGTGTTAAGTCAATCTGAAATAGAAATCAATAGACACATCTCGGGCTCTAGAGCGTATGGGCTCCTATCCTAGATCTGACAGCCTGCTTGATATTTACTCTAGGTGGGAACGCGCTGCTAGGTTCCCATAGCGACGCTGCATCACCATTTTTGTCCCGCCTCCTGTCTAAGGGAGCAGAACGACGTCAGGAGACAAGCAGCGTCTGCTTTGCTTTTGATTGGCGGTCAAGGGGGGAGTCTCAGATAGGAAAACGAAAAAGGAAAACCACGGTGCAGCGCTGCTACCATCAAGAACAAACGGCGAAGAATTATATTTCAGAACCATTTATTAGTCTGGACTACGCGTTTTAACGCCGCACCGGCGTCTTCATCAGGCCAAGTATAGTGAGGAAACAAAGACTGGTTTTAATAGTGATTGACAGCAGTGTTTTTACATGGAAAAAAACGCCAAACCGGGGTCTGAAAGACCTATGACATCATCACAGGTCAAATGTATATAAGAACATAACAAAAACAATCTTATACATTTTATTAAAAAAATATACATAAAAAACATATCAGTGCAAGGAATAATCATAAACAGTAGAACAATTTTTAAATATTTTGAAATGTTAAAAAGTACATAAATGTATGGATATACACTACCGTTCAAAAGTTTAGGGTCACTTAGAAATTTCCTTATTTTTTAAAGAAAAGCACAGTTTTTTTCAATGAAGATAACATTAAATTAATCAGAAATACACTCTATACATTGTTAATGTGCTAAATGACTATTCTAGCTGCAAACGTCTGTTTTTTAATGCAATTTCCAGCAACTATCACTCCAGTGTTCTAATGGTACATTGTGTTTGCTAACTGTGTTAGAAGGCTAATGGATGATTAGAAAACACTTGAAAACCCTTGTGCAATTATGTTAGCACCGCTGTAAACAGTTTTGCTGTTTATAGGAGCTATAAAACTGACCTTCGTTTGAGGTAGTTGAGAATCTGGAGCATTACATTTGTGGGTTCGATTAAACTCTCAAAATGGCTAGAAAAAGAGAGCTTTCATGTGAAACTCGACAGTCTATTCTTGTCCTTAGAAATGAAGGCTATTCCATGCGAGAAATTGCCAAGAAACTGAAGATTTCCTACAACGGTGTGTACTACTCCCTTCAAAGGACAGCACAAACAGGCTCTAACCAGAGTAGAAAGAGAAGTGGGAGGCCCCGCTGCACAACTGAGCAACAAGACAAGTACATAAGAGTCTCTAGTTTGAGAAATAGACGCCTCACAGGTCCGCAACTGGCATCTATAAATAGTACCCGTAAAACGCCAGTGTCAACGTCTACAGTGAAGAGGCGACTTCGGGGTGCTGGCCTTCAGGGCAGAGTGGCAAAGAAAAAGCCATATCTGAGACTGGCTAATAAAAGGAAAAGATTAACATGGGAAAAAGCACACAGACATTGGACAGAGGAAGATTGGAAAAAAGTGTTATGGACAGACGAAACGAAGTTTGAGGTGTTTGGATCACACAGAAGAACATTTGTGAGACGCAGAACAACTGAAAAGATGCTGGAAGTGTGCCTGACGCCATCTGTCAAGCATGGTGGAGGTAATGTGATGGTCTGGGGTTGCTTTGGTGCTGGTAAAGTGGGAAATTTGTACAAAGTAAAAGGGATTTTGAATAAGGAAGGCTATCACTCGATTTTGCAACGCCATGCCATACCCTATGGACAGCGCTTGATTGGAGCCAATTTCATCCTACAACAGGACAATGACCCAAAGCACACCTCCAAATTATGCAAGAACTATTTAGGGAAGAAGCCGGCAGCTGGTATTCTATCTGTAATGGAGTGGCCAGCGCAGTCACCAGATCTCAACCCCATAGAGCTGTTGTGGGAGCAGCTTGACAGTATGGTACGCAAGAAGTGCACATCAAGACAATCCAAATTGTGGGAGGGGCTTCTGGAAGCATGGGGTGAAATTTCTCCCGATTACCTCAGCAAATTAACAGCTAGAATGCCAAAGGTCTGCAATGCTGTAATTGCTGCAAATGGAGCATTCTTTGATGAAAGCAAAGTTTGAAGGAGAAAATTATTATTTCAAATAAAAATCATTATTTCTAACCTTGTCAATGTCTTGACTATATTTTCTAGTCATTTTGCAACTCATTTGATAAATATAAGTGTGAGTTTTCATGGAAAACACAAAATTTTCTGGGTTACCCCAAACTTTTGAACGGTAGTATAAGGTTTAGACAATTTTAGGATGCGGGATGGTAGTTCAAACAAGCGACATAAGAAGAACATGAGAATAGAATGTACTTGTTCATAAATGAACACATGTAATTAGGGCCAATATAATGCATCTATACCAAACAAAAATAAATGAAATGATTGAAATGGTTATATACTCAATTGAGCGTCCCTGGCGTCATAGCAACACCAATCGGCTGTCAGCCGAACTACGGTGGCTGATGGGGGAAGAGATGCAGAGACTGAAGAGACAGCGTTCACACATCCCTATCAGCATAGGAAACGAAGCAACATTAAGTAACATTAGCCACCGTAGTTCGGCTGACAGCCGATTGGTGTTGCTATGACGCCAGGGATGCTCAATTGAACGTTTGCCTGTGTTCTCCGTAGCTGCCTAGTTCTTAAATATATTTTTTTGCGGTTTGTTCTTGATGGTAGAAGCGCTACACTGTGGTTCTCCTAACTGTCATTTCAAGGGGTTCCCTTTCCAGTGGACTAGCTTCTGAACCCTAATGCAGCTCCATCACATAGCCATTACTTTTACCAGTGTTGTGCCTGCTGTTGCACAACTGGAACAGGTGAGTTAATATCACCTATCTTGCTTTTTATTTCACACCGTGTGATCTGCACCATGTGGCGCCGTGTTTTTTGTCCTCCTTTCTAAGGGGGGAGTGTGGACAGGATGTGGGCGTGATTGAGGGTATTTAACAGCAGCAATGGTGTTACATAGTGGCCACTGCCAATTGTGAATGCATCACGTTACAGTTTGCTTCCTGATGAGCCAGTGAATATACTGGCGAAACATGTTGAGGCTAGGTTTCATATAGGCAATTGTAAATTCATTAGGACTTAGACTCAAAACCTACCAGGGGTCGCGCTTTTTAGAGCGCATAAATACACTCTGTTCTGGTGAGCTTTAGAGACAGTACTGCTGCAGGCTTCAGTGGGATCCTATAGCCCAAAATCTATAGGGTTTGAAATAGGAGCTATACTTACACTCTGCCTGAGAGTTAACTTGACCTAAAGGCACACTTATATAAAACAATTTCTTAAAAGTGTTGCATTTGAATACTAACAGGTTCTAATCACTCAAACAAATTTTTGTAAAAACACCATTATCAGTGTGTTTTTCCTTATTGTCATTGTTTTGTTATATTTTATTTATAAAAACATTAAAAGTTATATTTTAATAGGGGTTCCTCCCTGCCACTAGTATACAATGTCACGGTCACAAGGTATGTGGACCCACTAGGCCGCTCTGCCGTAGTGGAGAGGCAGCTGACCAGGTCACAGTCTATACGAAAGTCAATAGTAGATAGTAACGCTTGGGTACCTGAACTAGTCCAGACGGTGACTGTGGCTTCAGCATGGATGGAGACCGGTTCAGCAGGTACCGCCAGACGTGGCGGGCAGTATCCGATGTGGCAGAAGACACTGGACGTGGCAGAAGACACTGGACGTGGCTGAAGACACTGGACGTGGCAGAAGACACTGGACGTGGCAAATGACAGCAAGTACAGTAGACACGACTCCAACACTAGTAGGCACAGGAACAAGAACAGCACGGGATACAAGAACAAGTAACAGGGCACGGGTAACAACTGGAATGGGAAACACTAAGGGACCATTTGCAAGACAGACTGGGATAAACTAACAACGCTCAGGCAAGGATCAGAAGGGCTGGGGCCTTCTTATAGACCAGGAAATAATGGGCCGTTGATGATGATGATTTCTTGATGTGCGCGCGCTGGCCCTACGGGACACAGCAGAACGGAGCGGAAGTGAGCGCTGGCGTCTCCTAGCAAGGAGATGGGGACCAGCGCTCACGGATCCATGGCTGCGGGCGTCGAGAGGTGAGTAAACCCGACGGCCCATGGCCATGGACGCTACATACAACACTTGTTGTGCACGCGCCATCAGAATGATGTGATGCAGCCGGCACTGAAGAAGGAGACCATGGCAGGCCCTGTGCAGTGCGCTTGCCATGTTCTCTGCCTTCAGGGTCGGCGCTGCAGCTCATTAGCGCAGCGCCGGCCACATCACATCATGCCAGTGACCGCATTAATGTATTACAATACTAAGCTGTGTGGCCGCACAGCTTAGTATCGAAATAGATGAATTCAAGGTTGTCACGGGTTCGTGGACCCACTGGGCCGTACCGCCTTGGCGGTATGGCAGCTGGCCAACAGGACGCAGGTCAGAGTCTATAGTTCGTATAGGGTACCTGTGGCAGCACGGACAGTAGCAAGGCAGGCTAGGCATCTCCTGTGACGTCATCATGGTCTTGGATCGACCAGCGGGGTCCATGGCCTGAGCTTACTGTCACGAAGGGTTCATGGACCCACTGGGCCGTACCATCTTGGCGGTAAGGCAGCTGGCCAACAGGACGCAGGTCAGAGTCTATAGTTCGTATAGGGTACTTGTGGCAGCTCGGACAGTAGCAAGGCAGGCTAGGCAGTAACTTGACAGCAGGTGGACGCCAGGTGTGGTCAGGCGTAGAATACAGCACAGCACGGCTACAGCTCAGCACGGCACTAGATCAGGATACAGGTTACAGGAACAGGAAAAACTGGGAGCAGGAAACACTAGGGGGCCATTTGCAAGACAGACTAGGAATACAGCAACAAAGCTCAGGCATAGAACTAGGGGGCTGGACCTCTCTTATAGTCCAGAATACTCACGAGTCAAAGTTCAGCAACGAGGTCCGGTGCACGTGCTGCCCCTTTAAGAGTGGGCACGAGTCGTGCTCGCGCCCCCTACGGGATCCGGCATTGGTGAGTAGACGTGAGCGCTAGCTTCTCCTGAGGAGGAGGCTGGGTTCAGCGCTTGCCGACTCGTGGCTGCGGCTGTCAGGGGAAGAACGAAGCTGACAGCCCGCAGCCACGGACAAGACAAAGGTATTGAACCATTTGAGGGTGCCGGCATCTAAAAAGTATTGATATTTCGATGCATCGTGCAAACCTACATGTCGATAGTGCCCCCTGCAGCATCCCCTGTAGACGGGGCCTCCTGTAGATAGTGCCTCCTCTCGTGTCCCCTGTAGATAGGGCCCCCTGTAGATAGTGCCCCCTGTGGCTTTCCTTGTAGATAGGCCCCCCTGTGGCATTCCCTGTAGATAGGACCCCCTGTAGCATCCCCTGTAGATAGTGCCCCCTGTGGCTTTCCCTGTAGATAGGCCTCCTGTGGCGTTCCCTGTAGATAGTGCCCCCCTGTAGCGTTCCCCGTAAATTGTGCCCCCTGTGGTTTTCCCTGCAGTTAGGACCCTTATATAGTCCCCTGTAACTTGGGCCCCCTATAGAGTCTCCTGTAGCTAGTGCCCTGTGTAGCTAGAGCCCTTAACACTGCCTACTGTAAAAGAAAAAAAAAACATATGCTTACCTCTCCCTGTTCCCACACCGTCCTCCAACGACGCCAGGCCACCTTCAGCAGAACGACACAGCGGCATGATGACTTCACCGCGCCGACTGCATCATCGCTGAAGCACTGAATGGCGAGGCATCCTGTGCCTCGCCAGGCAGCGCTACGCAAATCAATTGTATCCACGTCCTAAGGACTGTTTCCGGTTTCCCACTGCACCCCGGTTCTGGGAACTGGCTGCAATTTTAACAAACGGTTCAGGAGAACCAGGGCGAACTGGCCGGATCCCACCCCTGGGTATTAATATGTATGCTATTAGTAAATGGGTAAATCTTTTCATACATGGATATGTTACCCAAAGTTTTCTCAGAAATGTGGTGTTTGTCTATCTTTCATAATTTTTGGAGCTTACCAGGAATAAGAACATAAAATATTGCCTTTCAGTCAGGGCAGGCATAATGTACTGGGAAACTGAAAAACAAAAACAAAACACGTATTTGTGGGGTGAAATGGGTAAAAAACAGCGATTACGCCATATTCTGGGAGGTTTTGTCTTTACGTGTCCATCAGGCGGTAAAAACTACATGTTCACTTTATTCTACGGGTAGATACGATTACGGCAATACCAAATTTATGTTTTTGTATGTTTTACCACTTTAATAAAGCAAAAACGATTTGCTAAAAAGAAAAAAAAAATTTGTCACCTTATTTTGATAGCCATAACTTTTCTATTTTTCCGTCGATTGAGTGAGGTGAGGGCTTATTTTTTGCGGATCAGCTGTAGTTTTTATTGGTACCATTTTAGGGTACAGGCGACTTTTTGAACATTTTTTATTCCATTTTTGTGGAGAGCTAAGGTGACAAAAAACAGCAATTTGCGTGTCTTACACCGAGCGGGTTAAATAATGCTGTATTGTAATAGTTCGGCCATTTACAGACGTGATAAAACCAGTTATGTTAACTTTTAATTTTATTTAGCATTGCTTAAGGGAAAAAAATGGGAAAAGGTTTTTTTTTTTACTTTTAATACATTTTTTTGGAACAAAATAACGTTAAATGTTTTTACCTTTTTATTAGTCCTTCTAGGGTACTCGAACCAGCGATAATTGGATTGCTTGCATGATGTATGTGCAATACTAATACTTCGAAAGAGTACAAAGATGGCAGATATGGGGGGCCTTCGTCAGGCCCCCAGGATGCCATGATGATCATCGGCACACCGCAATCGCGTCGCGGGGAGGCCAGGGCACGTCGGAGAAGACCAGCCCCCTGATTCTTTTGCTTTAAATGCCGTGGTCGCGATTGACCACGGCATTTAAGGGAATGAACGGGCGGAATCAAAGATCACTTGTATTACACAGCTGTCACCCGCTAAGTATGGAGCGAGCTAAGCCCGTGAGCTTGCTCCATACTTTCCCTTAACAGCTGTCACATTGGGTTCGTGGACCCACTGATCTGTACCGCCTTGGCGGTATGGCAGCTGGCCAAGAGGGCGCAGGTTACAGTCTATAGTTCATGTAGGGTACCTGTGGCAGCTCGGACTGTCACAAGCCGGGCTCGGCTAGGACTAGGCAGCAGGTAGACGTCAGGCGTGGTGAAGCAGGACAGGCGTGGTATACAGCACAGCAAGACTTAAGCTCAGCACGGCACTTGACCAGGATAGCACTGGTTACAGGATACAGGAGCAGGGAACACTGGGAACTGGGAAACACTAGGAGACAATTTGCATAGACAAACTTAGGGTACGACAACAACGCTCAGGCGTGGGAGGAAGGGGCTGAGCCCTTCTTATAGTCCAGGGTGCTATGGGCTAATTAAACATGAAAGTCCGGTGCGTGCGCTGCCCCTTTAAGAGCGGGCACGAGCGTGCGCGCACCCTCCGTGACCCGGCTGAGGTGAGCGGAAGTGAGCGCTGGCGTCTCCTGAGGAGGAGACTGGGTCCAGCACTCGCAGATCCACGGCTGCGGGCGTCAGAAAGTGAGTGAGCCTGACGGCCCGGGGCCATGCGCATGACACACGTACTTGTACGTTAATAATGAGAAATATATAAAGAAATCTTCTCTGTTTGTCCCAGGAGATCAGCCATTTCCCCTTCCTTCTCACAACCCTGTGTCTGTCGGTAAGACAATTGGCTGCAACAGGAGCCTTCCCTCTCTGCCCTGTCAAGAGTAGAGCGCTACTGAGGATAGGACATCAATTTTTACTGGCTGGAAAACCCCTTTAAAATTGCTGGTGGTCTCAAGCCTTTGGTGCGAACCCATCTATGGAGCTTCCTTCAGCAGAGGCAGCTGATGTACCCTGTGCAATCACACAGGTCGCACACACCTGAGGCTAGACCAGTTTGCAGTCTCTTAGGGAATAGGAATGCTTCATACACAGCAACTAAATAAGAAATGCAAGTCCTGGTTAAAATTATCTGTTTCTGGACAGGAGCAATATACTCGTATCTTCATTTGATTAACTTAAAACTGTTTTATTTACTAGTATAATATTACTTTATTTTTTTTATATTACATTGTATTTTAAGAAGTAAAATTCTGACCTCAAAAGATAATTTTGCCAGGAGAAGAATGTTCGTATAGTGTGGCTGCAGAATATCTATTCCTGTGACTAATGAAGTTTAATTTAGTTGTATTAAAGTTAAAGGGGTTTGCCCAGGGGTGGGATTTAAATTCTTAAGAACAGGTTCCCTGTTTTTCGGACGAAGACATGCTGGGGGGGGGGTAGGGTTCACGGTGTTTTGCGGTGTATTGCGCCATTGAAAATGATTCTAATAATAAAATAAAACAATCGTGATATTCTAAATACCCTGTACATTAAAGTGGACACTAAATAAAGAAATTTCCTGTCCAGAATGTTTTAGTGTGGATTGCCACACTATTTATATAATTACATAAGCGTACAGACCTACCCACACAATATATTAAACTCATCCATTACGTATAGGCCTATATGCGCACATTCAATATCCTAAGCATGCTCAGCCCATTTAGTTAGGCTGTGCACATGAGAAGGGTGGAGGACAGTGCGGCGTGCGTAGTAAGCCATGACAACTCTCCCGGCTAATGCACAGATACGGCGCCAGGAGCAAGCTCAGTACATATATACAGCACCAAAACAAAGCTCTGTACATATAGACAGCACCAGAACAAAGCTCAGTACAAATATACAGCACCAGAACAAAGCTCAGTACATAAATACAACACCAGAACCAAGCTTAGTACATATATACAACACCAGAACAAAGCTCAGTACATATATACAACACCAGAACCAAGCTCAGTACATATATACAACACCAGAACAAAGCTCAGTAGATATATACAGCACCAAAACCAAGCTCAGTACATATATACAGCACCAGAACAAAGCTCAGTACATATATATATGTTTTGAGCTTGGTTGTTCTGATTTCTGATATATATGTACTGAGCTTTGTTCTGGTGCTGTATATATGTACTGAGCTTTGTTTTGGTGCTGTATATATGTACTGAGCTTGGTTCTGGGGCTGTATTTATCTACTGAGCTTTGTTCTTGTGCTGTATATATGTACTGAACTTGGTTCTGGTGCTGTATTTATATGTGAAGCTTAGTTCTGGAGTTGTATATATGTTCTGAGCTTGGTTCTGGTGTTGTATATACAGTGAAGGAAATAAGTATTTGATCCCTTGCTGATTTTGTAAGTTTGCCCACTGTCAAAGTCATGAACAGTCTAGAATTTTTAGGCTAGGTTAATTTTACCAGTGAGAGATAGATTATATATATAAAAAAAAAAAAACAGAAAATCACATATTCAAAATGATATATATTTATTTGCATTGTGCACAGAGAAATAAGTATTTGATCCCTTTGGCAAACAAGACTTAATACTTGGTGGCAAAACCCTTGTTGGCAAGCACAGCAGTCAGACGTTTTTTGTAGTTGATGATGAGGTTTGCACACATGTTAGATGGAATTTTGGCCCACTCCTCTTTGCAGATCATCTGTAAATCATTAAGATTTCGAGGCTGTCGCTTGGCAACTCGGATCTTCAGCTCCCTCCATACGTTTTCGATGGGATTAAGGTCTGGAGACTGGCTAGGCCACTCCATGACCTTAATGTGCTTCTTTTTGAGCCACTCCTTTGTTGCCTTGGCTGTATGTTTCGGGTCATTGTCGTGCTGGAAGACCCAGCCACGAGCCATTTTTAATGTCCTGGTGGAGGGAAGGAGGTTGTCACTCAGGATTTGACGGTACATGGCTCCATCCATTCTCCTATTGATGCGGTGAAGTAGTCCTGTGCCCTTAGCAGAGAAACACCCCCAAAACATAATGTTTCCACCTCCATGCTTGACAGTGGGGATGGTGTTCTTTGGGTCATAGGCAGCATTTCTCTTCCTCCAAACACGGCAAGTAGAGTTAATGCCAAATTTAGTCTCATCTGACCACAGCACCTTCTCCCAATCATTCTCAGAATCAACCAGATGTTCATTTGCAAACTTCAGACGGGCCTGTACATGTGCCTACTTGAGCAGGGGGACCTTGCGGGCAGGATTTTAATCCATTACGGCGTAATGTGTTACCAATGGTTTTCTTGGTGACTGTGGTCCCAGCTGCCTTGAGATCATTAACAAGTTCCCCCTGTGTAATTTTCGGCTGAGCTCTCGATTTTGGATGGAGCCCCAGATCAATGTCGATTGACAGTCATTTTGTATGTCTTCTATTTTCTTACTATTGCACCAACAGTTGTCTCCTTCTCACCCAGCGTCTTACTTATGGTTTTGTAGCCCATTCCAGCCTTGTGCAGGTCTATGATCTTGTCCCTGACATCCTTAGAAGGCTCTTTGGTCTTGCCCATGTTGTAGAGGTTAGAGTCAGACTGATTAATTGAGTCTGTGGACAGGAGTCTTTTATACAGGTGACCATTTAAGACAGCTGTCTTTAATGCAGGCACCAAGTTGATTTGGAGCGTGTAACTGGTCTGGAGGAGGCTGAACTCTTAATGGTTGGTAGGGGATCAAATACTTAATTCTCTGTGCACAATGCAAATAAATATATATAATTTTGACTATGTGATTTTCTTTTTTTTTAAAATATATATAACCTATCTCTCACTGGCAAAATTAACCTAGCCTAAAAATTCTAGACTGTTCATGTCTTTGACAGTGGGCAAACTTACAAAATCAGCAAGGGATCAAATACTTATTTCCTTCACTGTATATGCTTTGAGCTTCTCTTTGTTGCTGTATATATGTATTGAGCTTGGCTGTTATGATGAATATAACTCCAGAACCAAGCTCAGTACATATATATATATATATATATATATATATATATATATATATATATACACAGCACCAGAACCAACCTCAGTACATATATACAGCACCAGCAGTACAAATACAGCTCAGTACAGAGATAATTTGCAAATTTAATTTAACCCCTGCCATATAAGTTTGTACAGCATAAAACTACAGTTCCCAGTATAGCCAGAATGATGGTAAGGATGTGCTGGGAGTTGCTGTTTCACAAAAAAGAACGATACGCACATCGTCTCGCTGCAAATCATACAGTGACTACAGTACTGAGCAGTCACAGGGAGAATAAACATTTACAATTAGTGACTCACCGGTGATGACTTCTCAGATTGTAGTCGTTCTCTTTACTTTTCCATCTGGTCCAGAACTCTATGATGCCTCCTGGCCATGACCCATTTCTGCGGAAATGGGTAAATTTGCTTCTCAGATGTCTTCGGAAGCTAATTTTTTCAACATTTCTGCATCTTTAAACGAAGAGCAAATTCTTATGGTACCACACTCTATGACCCCAAATATAATAGTATCATATACTGTGTCCCCGATTATAATAGCGCTACACACTGTGTCCCTGAATCTAATAGTAACATACACTGTGCCCCTGAATAAAATTGTGCCAAACACTGTAAAGTAATGCACCACACACAGTGCCCCCTGTAGATAGTGCCCATCATAGAGCAATCTGTAGATAGTGCTCCCAGTAGAGCCCTCTATATATAGTTCTCCCCATAGAGCCCTCTGTAGGTAGTAGCGTTCCCTGTAGATAGTGCCCCCTGTAGCGTTCCCTGCAGACAGGGCCCCCTGTAGCATTCCCTGTAGATAATGCCCCCTGTGGCATTCACTGTAGCGTTCCCTGTATAGTGCCCCCTGTAGCGTACCCTGTATAGTGCCCCCTGTAGCGTTCCCTGTGTAGTGCCCCCTGTAGATAGAACCCCTGTGGCATTCCCTGTAGATAGAACCTCCTGTGGCAATCCCTGTAGATAGAGACCCCTGTGGTGTTCCCTGTAGATAGAGACCCCTGTGGCGTTTCCTGTAGATAGAGCCCCCTGTGGCATTCCCTGTAGATAGAGTCCCCTGTGGCAATCCCTGTAGATGGAGCCCCCTGTGGCATTCTCTGTACATGGAGCCCCCTGTGGTGTTCCCTGTAGATAGAGCCCCCTGTGGTGTTCCCTATAGATAGAGCCCCCTGTGGCATTCCCTGTAGATAGAGCCCCCTGTGGCATTCCCTGTAGATAGAGCCCGCTGTGGTGGTCCCTGGAGATAGGGCCCCATGTGGCGTTCCCTGTTGATAGAGCCCCCTGTGCCTCTGTGGCGTTCCCTGTAGATAGGACCCCCTGTGGCGTTCCCTGTAGATAGAGCCCCTATGTAGGGGACATACGAAAAAGAATGAAGAAAAAGGATGAACAATATTAGTAATATAATAAAATATAAAAAAAGATATTACTTTTTTATGTTTCGAAAACATGGAATGAACAGATTTTCTTTGTAGTTAATGAGAAAATAAAAAGAAATTCAATAGAAACAGATGTGTAAAAATGTTTTCTGTGCTTGATAGACCTGGAATGAACAGGATACAAGTGCAGTTTGTAGTGGAATGAACACATATTCCATAGAAACAGATGCGTGAGGGTATGTTCACACGCAGAGTCAAAAACGTCTCAAGAAATTTTAGGTCCTAGATTGGAGGAAGCATAGATATCCTCGTTGTATAATATCATCAGAAATAGAGTCATTAAGCAACATCCGAAGGATTGCTATAAAATGTGTGAGAGAGTGACAGGGAATTCTGATATAGCTGAAGTTATACTGAAGGGGTGGACGACAGTACGTAAGGAAATTATAAATGATAGATGGAGGGAGTCTTATTTCAAAATAATGCATAATGCTATTTATGGTTTCAAAATCCCGGCTTCGGCTTCCAATCCTGACAGGATAACTGCTTGTCCTAAATGCCAATTGGCCAAATCTGATATGTACCACAGTATTTGTAGATGTCAGGCTACCCAAGACTTTTGGGGGGAAATTTGTAGGTTCGCAACAACCTTCTGGGCAACATCTTTACCAATGTCACCACAATGTTTGTTATTCCATCAGGTGAGACCACCTGAGGAGGAGGACGTAGCGATTTCTAGATGGGTGCCCTCCATAATACACACTGTCCTCATGGTAGCAAAAAGGTGTCTATTACAGAACTGGTTGATTAGGGAAGCCCCAACAATACCGGAGGTGATTATACAGCTGAAGAAGCTTTTGAGTATAGAACGCCTAGAAACGGAAAGACATAAAGAAAAGGAATCAGCTCACTTTTTCAACAAGTGGAAAAGATTTATTGTTACTCAATTTGATGAACAGGAGATCAGAGAATTGATGTCCTCATTTAGACATACAGCGTGGTATGCAAAAGAACGCCTTAGCGGTTCCTTGGGAGCTTTAGATATTTCTTAGATCTATTGGGGAGGAAGGATATCAGGATAACACCAGGTATAATTAGAGGACTTGAACAGGTTCTTTTCGGTATGGGGGGAAGTAGGGGGAATAGGTAGAGGGTGGGCAAAGTCAAGAATGGCTGTGTACAAGCAACCTCGCGATGCTTCCCAGATTAGAAGGGTAGAATGGGAAGGAATAACTAAGGCAAACTTGTATTGATGGCTATGAGACGGAAATAACTGTAAAGTCTTACATGTATGGACGCTCTTTTGTGCTTTTGGATAATAATGTCGATACATTTTGGCAAATGTTCATTTGTTTTTCAATGTTGTTTTGATTTGTTATGATGTAAAATTGAAAAAAAGGCAAATAAAAAAGAATGTTTAAAAAAACGTCTCAAAATATGGAGCTGTTTTCAAGAGAAAACAGCTCCTGACTTTCAGATGTATTTTGTGCCACTCACGATTTTCGCTGCGTTTTTTATGGCCATTTTTGGAGCTTTTTTCAATAGAGTTTATGGAAAACGGCTCCAAAAACGTACCAAGAAGTGTACTGCACTTCTTTTTCGCGGCCGTTTTTTTACGCGTAAAAAGATGCCGCGAAAAACGCTTCGTCGGAACAGCACACCATTTTCCCATTGAAGTCAATGGGCAGATGTTTGGAGGCGTTCTGCTTCCGATTTTTTGGCCGTTTTTCAGGCTTTTATGGCCGTGTGAACATACCCTAATAGTTTTCCTGTGCTTGATAGACCTGGAATGAACAGGATATAAGTGTAGTTTATAAGGGAATGAATACATGTGGTGTGGTGCTCATGTTTGTACGTTATATACGTTAACCCATTTTGGTGCCGACGTCAATTACAGTGAACGAAACCATGGCGCAGGCAGTGACTGGTTAATGCCCTGGATTTTGTTCAATTTAGCCAAAGCGTATCCCACTGTATGGCATACAGTGGGATACGTCACCCGGGGAGTGGAGCTTTCCAAGGGCTGGAATCTCTTATTATCGCTCTGCCCAGGGACTCTGGGGCTGTTCCTCATGTATATGTTAGGCTTTGTTCACATGTGCGTTGGGGTTCCGGTTATGGGTTCCGTCTGACTTTTCCGTCAAATAGAGACCATAGCTTTCCGTTTGAATTTCCATTGATTTCAATGGTAATTCATCCATTGCAAATGGTTTCCGGTTGTTTTCCGTTCTGTAAGATTTCTGTTGTTTTGATGTAATCAATAGCGCAGTCGACTGCGCGGTTTTGATGCATTTTTTTTTTAACTGCACCTCAAACGCTACATGTGAATAAACCCTCCCCCGCACAAAAACTAAAACTAACATTTTCCCTCACATAATATCTACAATAAAACCCCCCTACCCTACACAAATGTACTACAAGGGTATCTTCACACGTCGAGGTCAAATCAAGTTTTTTACAACAGTTTTCGTAAAATTGCTTTATAACCATGTCATTTGCCATGGTTTTGCGAATATCTCTGCAAAAAAAACAAAAACGCAATATGACCGTAACCTGTGAATATATGCTAAATAAGTTCACACACATATGGCATTTACAGTCAAATCCCCCTCCCAGGAAAACTATTTAAAGGCTACACCTTTGAAAACTTTTTTTTAATAAAAATATTTATTAGTGTGTTTGGTGCAACTTTGCAATTACCTTTTATTAAAAACTATTTTAACTTTTTGCGATACAGTATACAGAGCAGCTGTATCGTGGGCTAAGACCTGAATTCTTCAGGTCAGTAGGACTGACGGGTTCAGGGTCAGAGTGTCTCTGGCATGCAGGATCGATCTGTTAGGCTGGGTTCCCACGGGTCGGATACGCTGCATAAAAAAAATCACACAGCGTGTCCGACCTGGAATTCACAGGACATTCCGTCCGAAAAATCACACCATGTTGTGGTGCAGTTTTTCAGACGGAAATTCCAGCGCGCAAAAAAACGCTCATACTTACCCCCTGCTCTGACGTCCGCTCCGGCCTCCCTGGATGACGTTGCAGGCCACGTGATTGGCTGCAGTGGTCACATGGGATGCAACGTCATCCCAGGAGGCCGGACTGTAGGAAGAAGGGCGGCGTTCTGAGTAAGTATGATTTATTTTTTTCCAGAGTTGCAATTCTTGCAGCATAAACGCTGCGATTACGCCACAAAGGTCACAACACTTGGCTTTCTGTTGCGGGTTTTACATTCCCATTGAATCCAATGGGGAAAACCCACAACATAAAATCAAGAAAAACGCAGCATAAATCGACATGCTGCGGAATTAAATTCCGCACCACAGGTAAATTTATTAACGTTTACGCTGTGGTTTATTTCTGCAGCGTGGGCATGAGATTTACTAAATCTCATCCTCTTTGCTGCTACTGTAAATGCTGTGGAATTTCTGCACGGAATTCCGTTACAGAAATTCCACAGCGTTTACACTATGGGGGAACCCGGCCTTACCAATCACATCTAAGTTATGAACAAAGATGTGATCGATAACAGCTTGATCTGACCGCTGTCACTGAACCCGTCAGCTCTGCTGACCTGACGGATTCAGGTCTCAGAATTAGATATAGCTGCTCTGTATACAGGATATAAAGCAGCTGTATCTCAAAAAGTAATTAATAAAATGTAATTGCAAAGTTGCACCAAACACACTGTGAGACATTTTTATTTAAAAACATTTTTTTTCAAAGGTTTACATAGGCTTTAAACAGAATCCCCTCACCCCACACATAACATTTAGGGTATGTTGACACGCAGTGTTTTCAGACGTAATTCGGGCGTTTTACGCCTCGAATTACGCCTGAAAAAACACCCCTAATACTCCTACAAACATCTGCCCATTGCTTTCAATGGGAATTACGATGTTCTGTTCCCAAGAGCCTTTATTTTATGCGTCGCTGTCAAAATACGGCGCGTAAAATGACGGCTCGTCAAAAGAAGTGCAGGGCACTTCTTGGGACGTTTTTGTAGGCGTTTTTCATTTACTCTATTGAAGGCTCCAAAAACGGCCGTAAAAAACGCTGCAAAAATGCGAGTTGTTAAAAAAACGTCTGAAAATCAGGAGCTGTTTTCGCCTGAAAACAGCTCCGTATTTTCAGACGTTTTTGGTCACTGCGTGTGAACATACCCTTAGACCTCCATACACGAGCGTGTTCGGTCTGTGATAAACGGACCCTATGACGGCAGTATTTCCCGGACCGAACACAGTGCAGGGAAGAACACTACTAGCCTCATAGTTATGTACAATGCTAGGAGTCCCTAACTGTCCTGTACTGTAATCATGTAAAAAAATGACAGTCAAGATAAAATAAAACAAAAAAGAGGTTTTATGTAATAAAAGTGTCAAAACAAATAACACATACACATATATGGTATCCCCACGATCGTAACGACTTTAACAATAAAATGAACACATTAATTAAACCACCGGATGAACGGTGTCCAAAAAAACCCCAAAAAACAACAGCAAAATTCTCTCTTTTCTCCCATTCCCCCCATAAAAAATTAAATAAAAGTTAATCTATAAGTCCTATGTACCCCAAAATAGTACTAAAATCAAGCCCACATACGGCCACATTGACGGAAAAATAAAAGTTATTTTTTTCTAAAATGGTTCTTATTGTGCAAACGTAGGAAAACATATAAAACCGTTACATATTTAGTATCCCCTTTATCGTGCCAACCAATAGAATAAAGTTAAAATGTTATTTACGCTGCATAGTAAATGGCGTCAATTTATAACGTGAAAATCAATGCTGGAATAGCTGCTTATTTTCAATTCTCTCCTAAAATAAAGTTAATTAAAGTTAATCGATATATTATAAACATCTATTATTTGCAAAGTTATGAGCATTTTTCTAAATATGTAAATGACCTTTATTAGACAACTGGGAGGTAACACCAGCGATTCTCCTGAGGTGGAGCTGCCACACAGCCTCTGACGCTGTCCTATCAGCATGAAGCTGCTTCACACAGTGTGAGAGACTGAGGCTGGAGGGAAGGGGGATTACTTCAAACAGCCATATCTTGGGCTGTGGACCACCTAGAACAGCGGTTCTGTTATATGAAAGAGGAGATTCTAATCTTTCATATCACACCAGGATTGCAGTTCTCGCTGTGACACAACCGGAGATATCGCCAGTTGAAAATGCAGTCGGGAATGGAAGCTGTATACTATATGATCACGCTGTGTTGCTGGGCAGGGAAGGAAGGATAGGATTAGCATATTTAGGAAAATGCTCATAACTTTGCAAATAATAAATGTTTTTTTAAAACAAATTACACTGTAGTTATCAGCATTGTGAGAAACTAGACATGGACCGCACAATCCACAATATATACGTTGATCTGAGCCGCTAGGCATAATTTAGAAACATGAACATGAGGTTCTTTGTAAACATTTTGATCAAACTGTATAAGCCCACTTGCCACTTCACGGCGACCTCTTTAAAGTGGGTCCCTACTCTAGCGGTTGCAGCACCGCATGGCGGCTACCACCACCGCAGCACCGCTCCTGCAGAGGGAGCAACCCAGCGGCCCAAAAGCACCCATGCCTTCAGGCCGTGTAGTTATCAGCAGCAAAGGGTCTATTAGATTAGTTAGGCGATAGGGAATTGATAAATTGGTGACAGAGTCACAGAGTGCCTGCTGCTGTTTTCAACAGATATCTATATTATTAACGAATTTGTAAAAGACATAAAAAAATACCTTATTGACTGATTCTTTTTGATTTTTTTTTATTGCTATTCAACAGCTCAGTGCTGTCCTGCTATATTATTCCAGTATTTCTCTATTCTGTCTTATCATTTTTGAAGCAAAGTGATGGATGACTTTAATGGATTTAATATGATTGCAACTTTTGTTTTCCAGTTCCCCTGTACATGTGGAATGTCACACACGAAAACAATGATGCTGGATGGAATTTATGGTGATCCGGACGCCAACAGTCTGGCTGGATACACCAAAAGTCAAATTGTAACAGAAGATGTAGAGAAGCAGGCAGTGCACCTGGCCTTGAGTCCAAATTCTAGTGCCTCCCGGAAGAAAGGAATTAAGGGTCATGTTGGTTTGCGTTTAATGCAAAATACTCATGCAATTGACACATATTCCAGGATGATTTTTCCAGCATCATTTATATTTTTTAACTTGATATACTGGTCTGTCTTTTGCTAAAAATTCTATACTGAAGCTTCTCCTCTAGTTTTTTCACAATGTGAATAACGGAAATGTAAGGGTTGACTTGTCAAATTCCTTTGCCGCAGGGTGTGTTTAAAATACCTCCATAAAAAGGCAATATAACAATGTACTAGATGGTAACGTACAAAGCTGAGATCTTGGTTGTGTTACAAGACCGTAAACTTGTGTACATATAGATCAACTATATAACTATATACATTTATACAATTTTTGATGGAACTGACCATAGATGGACTGACTGTACACGTTTGGAACAACGAACATGACTGCACTTTATAGTATTATGTTAGAAATATCTAAAGTGCACATTCTTAAAGTGTACCTGCCATTTCATCAGTGATTAAAGAAACCTGTAGTATGTATTACATTGAAACAGATTTTTTATTGATTTAATAAAGTAGAAGTACTCGCACTTCCTTTTTTTAGTACGGCACACCAATCCCCCGTTTCTCCACAGTGTTAACTTGTCATAAAACTGTCAGCTTCTTCCTCCACTAGGACCTAGATATATACAGATTTGGCACATTAGTGGGTGAAGCAACATTGGAAAAGGTCTTTTGCACATAAGGCCTCGTGCACACTTACGTCACCGTTTTCACGGCCGCTTTTGACGGGTCCGTGAACCCGTTTTAGCGGCCGTGTGGTGTCCGTGTGCACTCCCGTGTGCACTCCGTGTTTCCATTTCCGTGCGCCGAGCATGGTACTGTCCAGGGTGACAGTACCATGCTCGGCGCGCGGAAAATACAATTTTAATGTAATAAAAAAAATAAGTTCATACTTACATTCCTCCTGTCCGGCCTCCAGCGATGACGTTCAATCCATGTCGCCGCTGCAGCCAATCACAGGCTGCCGCAGCCTCGGCAGCCAATAACAGGCTGCCGCGGCCTCGGCAGCCAATCACAGGCTGCCGCGGCCTCTGCAGCCAATCACGGGCTGCCGCGTCACAAAAGAAGGTTGGACTGGAGGAAGAAGAGGGACTCGTCACCAAGACAACGACCGGGTACGTATGAAATGCTTTTTATTTTATTTTTAATCAGCAGCCTCTTTTCTCTATCAGTTATTGATAGAGACAAGTGGCTGCCGATTAGTGTAATATTTTTCTAATGTTTTTCTGCCCGCCCGGCGGTTGCTAGGCAACGGCTCCGTCACACACGGACGGAACACGGATGCCTTCCGTGTGTCTTCAGTTTTTTGGACGGCCCCATTGACTTGCATGGACCTCACGGTCACGGATTCTCGGATCAAAGTAGGACATGCTCTACTTTGGAACGGAACGGAGCAACGGACCGTCAAAAAAACTGAAGTGTGCATGGCCCCATTGAAATTAATGGGTTCAGGGTGCTATCAGTGACAAAAACGGATAGCACCCTGAAGGAAAAAACTGAAGTGTGCATGAGGCCTAAGAGAGCTCCTCCTGTAAAAGATACGAAGGACATGCTCTGAACCACTGTGTCTACCTCACCCAAAGCCTCATGATTTCTACAGCGAGGCAGAATTAGTATGGGGTACATATTAGAAAATTACCTGATGCACTGGTTGTGGATTATAAGGGAGATTTTTTTAAAGAAATTGTAGGATCACATGCAATCTCCAACTCATGTATCAATACTCCTTTTAAAACTTTAAAATTAAATCAGTCATGTGACTGGCCTGTACCTGTCAGGGTATGTTCACACTACATATTTTCTGCCGTCTTTCAGGCTGTAATCGCCCCACGAAAAATGGCTGAAAAAACGGAAGTTGAACGACTCCAAACATCTGCCCATTGATTTCTGTTTCAATATGTCTTTATTAAACAGTTGAGACATCAGAAAATATATGTGAGCAGTTCAACTCGCAGGTAGAAGTAAATAGTTAAAGTCTCAAATAATAATTAAATAGTTAATTCCTAGGAATTTTAACATTTTGAGAAAATGGGATTCAAAATAATATGGATAATAAAAGAAAGATAAATAAAATAAATGTTGTGAAGAACCTATACAGGTCATCATAAAGAGAGAATTTTTTTTTTTATACAACAGACAACGTATGAGCTCTCACTAGAAAGGTAGTGGTACGGCATATGAAGAGTTATTCCAATACATCCAATCTTTACAGAATCGGCCATGTCTTTGTATGCTACAGGCATAAATATATTCATATTGATAGTTTGTATTGACTTTTTTAATAATGTCTGTAATGGTCGGGATGTTAGAGGTTTTCCATCTGAACGCTACAGCTGATGTGGCAGATATTAAAATATGACATATTACAATTTGGAATTGTTTGGGAATAACATCAATTCCAAGCCGTAGTAGCTGCCCATTGAATTTAATAGAAATAAAGGTGTTTTGTTCTGACAGGGCGTTTTTTTACTCGGCCGTTTAAAAAACCGGCACGTAAAAAAACTCCCCGTAAAAAGAAGTGCATGTCACTTCTTGAGCTGTTTTTGGAGCCGATTTTCATTTTGTCAATAGAAAAACAGCTCCAAAAACGGATGCAAAAAACGTTTGATGCTTAGAAAATGGCTGAAAATCAGAGGCTGTTTTCCATTGGAAACAGCTCTGTATTTTAAAGCCGTTTTTAATTTTGTGTGTGAACATACCCTCAGGCTCAAGTCAGTGTTTAGCACTGGCCTAAATCCTTAAGGCACTGTCCACTCGGCGTGTATTTGACGCGTATTTTGGCACATTTTTCATGCCAAAATATGCATCAAAAACCCCATCAAGAAACACCCCATTAGTACATACAACACATTTTTTTACATGTGGCATGTAAAGAAAAAAAAAGCATCAGATCAATTATTTGGTGCATTAAATGCACCAAAAACGCTCTTAATGTTTCCATAGTCAATGGAAGTGCTAATTATACGCCAAGAAACATGCACAAAGCACGCACAAAATGGGTCATATTTTTTTTTAAGTGCCGTGTGAACATGTCCTAACAAAAAAACAAAAACATTTCTCTAAGGCCCCATGCACACGACAGCAAAAAACCTCCGTTTTTGCGGACCGCAATTGCGGTCCGCAAAAACAGAGCCATTCACTTTCATTGAACACTGACACCTTTCCGTAGCACTACGGAAGGGTGTCAGCGCCGTGGAAATGTTCCGGGAATTATGGAACATGTCCGTTCTTTCGCATACTTTGTATGGGAGCACGGCCCGAAAATGCGGCTGTCAGTCAGCGGCCGGCCGTGCCCGCAATCGCGGGCCGTGATTGCGGGCACGGTCGTGTGCATGGGGCCTAACACTACACTACAATAGAAAAGAACTAGTCTAGGAATTAGTGTAAATGAAGAAGTATTTTACTACAGTGATTTCATTTGCAGATTCTTCTTCATTAAACTCATATAATTATTGTACTTAATTTATTTGGAGCTCTGTAAATGAAAAGAAGCATTCTTACCCCTATAAATATATTATAAAGTTATTCAGCAGAGAATTTTTGGACTAAAAATAAAATGGTGATAAAAAGTGGACATTTACATTGCTTAGGGATGGAACTGCAAAAACGTTACTATCTATGGTAAGTAGTTAGACATTTATCGCATTAGTATTTAATATCAAGAGCTAAATTTTTTAAGGTAAGGTAACAAACGAATGTGCTGTATAGAGATTTTTTATTTAAAAGCACAGTCGACGCTCTTCTATAAGCATGTACATACAATCTATTTCATAGAGCAAGTCTAAAATAACTAACACCTAGATATTTTTTTTAATTTAAGGATATGTAAAATGTTTTGTATATATAAATGTATATAAAGTGTATATTATTTTTTTTATGTTCGGAGTGTTTGCAGTACAAAGACTTATACCTTTAAATAATCATTATTTAATTAATAAACTGGATGAAAAAATAAAACATGTATGTGCATTAATAAAGTTTGTTGGAGTAATTTTCATGTTTGTCCGTGGACATGTTAATTAGCGCTAGTTCACACCAAGGAATTTTGCAGGCGGAATCTGCTGCGGATTCTGCCGCAAAATTATGCCTCCCATTCATTTCACCGGGAGTCGGACGCTTCTTTTTCCCGCAAGCTGATTATTTGAGCTAGCGGGAAAAAGAAGCATCCTGCTCGATCTCTGGGTGGATTTCGCCCAAACCTCCCATTGATGTCAATGGCAGGGAGGAATCTTACTGCCACCAGTAGGAATAGTTCCGCAGCGGGTTTTGCGGTGGGCCTGCCATGCAAAATTTGCCGTGTGAACTAGCCCTTACATAGTAATATAGTGTATTATAGATTATATATATATTATTATGGTTTTGATTTATCAACAATCAGAGGGATCAGAGAAGTTTGTCTGTGAGATACTATGTACAGCAAGAATGTAAGAAAAATCTGTCTGTCGCAGGACTATCGAAGTTTACTGAGAGAAAAGATTTAGGCCAGGACTAGACTGAGGCCGAATTCAGACGACCGTAGTATACGTCCGTGTGACGGCTGTTAAAACAACGGCCGTCACGCGGAAGCATGTATTCCAATGGGGCCGTTCACATGGCCGTTGTTTCAACAGACCGTTTGAAGGGTACGTTGAGAAATAGATATGTCCTATTTTGTTCCGTTTTCACAGATCCCTCGATAGACTCAAGTCTATGGGGATCCGTAAAAAAGGGGACCTGCATGGGGCAACTCAGACTTGAAAAGCTGACCTTTTTCTACGTCCGAGTTTGCACTCGGTCGTGTGAGTTATGTAGTGACAGCTAGGTAATCTCTACACATCTTATATCCATTTATGCTGATTACTCAATTAGGCCTTATTCACACGAGCGTATTTTACGTCCGTGATACGCGCGTGAAAATCACGCGCGTCGCACGGACCTATGTTAGGCAATGGGGATGTTCAGACTGTCCATGATATTCACGCAGCGTGTGTTCGCTGCGTAAAACTCACGACATGTCCTATACTTGGGCGTTTTTCACGCAGTACGCACCCATTGAAGTCAATGGGTGCGTGAAAATCGCACACGGCACACGGAAGCACTTCCGTGTGCCGTGCGTGATTTGCGCTACAGTTGTAAAATAAATGAATGAAAAAAATAAAAGCACCTCCTGCTTTTATGTTCTGCTTTTATGTTTGTAAACATAAAAACAGAGTGTCATAACGATGCCATATGCACGAAAATCACGCAGGCACGCACCAAATACTGATGCCACATGGAACTACTACGCTCGCAAAACGCTGCGTTTTTTGCGCGCGCAATACGCACACGTTTGTGTGAATAAGGCCTTAACAATCAGATATGTATTTTGAGGCTAGGGCTAAACTGAGGCTGGGTCTAGACCTACACTTTTTTTTTGTGGTGAGCGATAAATTCTTCCTATGAACAGCCCCAGCCTGAGACTTTTTGTAGTGCTAGTGATAGTGAGGCTGGGTTCACACGACCATGTTACGTCCGTAATGGACGGAACGTATTTCGGCCGCAAGTCCCGGACCGAACACAGCGCAGGGAGCCGGGCTCCTAGCATCATAGTTATGTACGATGCTAGGAGTCCCTGCCTCTCCGTGGAACTACTGTCCCGTACTGAAAACATGATTACACCGCATTCCAAATTATTATGCAAATGTTATTTTTCGCTGATTTTCCTAAATAGTCGATGCAAATGACAGTCAGTATAATCTTCAAGCCATCAACCGTTGGAGTATAATGCGAATTTTATTGAACAAATCTCCTAATGATAACAGATTTTTTTTTAGAAGTAAAATACTCAAAATGCACTATTTCAAATTATTATGCACAACAGAGATCAAAACATTTTAAAGGTTGTAAAGAGAACTAAAATGGTAATTTGTTGAATTTGCAGCATCAGGAGGTCATATTTACAGAAATCAAAAGCTCTTTCAATCAAAAAAAACTTAGCAGGCCAAGCTACATGTTAAGATAGGACCCCTTCTTTGATATCACCTTCACAATTCTTGCATCCATTGAATTTGTGAGTATTTGGACAGTTTCTGCTTGAATATCTTTGCAGGATGTCAGAATAGCCTCCCAGAGCTTCTGTTTTGATGTCAACTGCCTCCCACCCTGCTTGAGAATGCTCCAAAGGTGCTCAACAGGGTTGAGGTCAGGGGAACATGGGGGCCACACCATGAGTTTCTCTCCTTTTATGCCCATAGCAGCCAATGACACAGAGGTATTCTTTGCAGCATGAGATGGTGCATTGTCATGCATGAAGATAATTTTGCTACGGAAGGCACGGTTCTTCTTAATGTGCCACGGAAGAAAGTGGTCAGTCATAAACTCTACATACTTTGCAGAGGTCATTTTCACTCCGTCAGGGACCCTAAAGGGGCCTACCAGCTCTCTCCCCATCATTCCATCCCAAAACATGACTCCGCCACCTCCTTGCTGACATCGCAGCCTTGTTGGGACATGGTGGCCATTCACCAACCATCCACTACTCCATCCATCTGGACCATCCAAGGTTGCACGGCACTCATCAGTAAACAACACGGTTTGAAAATTAGCCTTTCTTGTATTTCTGAGCCCACTGCAACCGTTTCTGCTTGTGAGCATTGTTTAGGGGTGGCCGAATAATAGCTTTATGCACACTTGCAAACCTTTGGAGGATCCTACACCTTGAGGTTCGCAGGACTCCAGAGGCACCAGCGGCTTCAAATACCTGTTTGCTGCTTTGCAATGCGATTTTAGCAGCTGCTCTCCTAATCCTATTAATTTGTCTGGCAGAAACCTTCCTCATTATGCCTTTATCTGAACGAACCCGTCTGTGCTCTGATTCAGCCACAAATCTTTTCACAGTACGATGATCACGCTTAAGTTCTCTTGAAATATCCAATGTTTTCATACCTAGTGCAATACCTTCGACAATTTCACGCTTTTCAGCAGCAGAGAGATCCTTTTTCTTTCCTATATTGCTTGAAACCTGTGGCCTGCTTAATAATGTGGAACGTCCTTCTTAAGTAGTTTTCCTTTGATTGGGCACACCTGGCAAACTATTTATCACAGGTGTCTGAAATTGATTACAATGACCCAAAGAGCCCTAAGACACAATACCATCCATGAGTTTAATTGAAAAACTAATAATTAAATGTTTATGACACTTAAATCCAATGTGCATAATAATTTGGAACACAGTGTATGATGCTAGGAGCCCGGCTCCCTGCAGTGTGTTTGGTCCGGGACTTCCGGCCGAAATACGTTCCGTCAATTACGGACGTAACATGCTCGTGTGAATCCAGCCTTAGAGTATGTTCTCACTGGCTAATTTCAGCTGAAGAATCGAAAGCAGAACGCCTACAAACATCTGCCCATTCATTTCAATGGGAAATACTTATGGTATGTTCACACACTAAACAAAAAATGACTTTAAAATACGGAGCTGTTTTCAAGGGAAAACAGCCTCTGATTTTCAGACGTTTTTTTAAGCATCGAGCATTTTTTGCGGCCGTTTTTGTAGCTGTTATTCTATTGACCCAATGAAAAATGGCTCCAAAAACGGCTCAAGAAGTGACATGCACTTTTTTTTACTGGGCATTTTTTTACGCGCCGTTATTTCAAACGGCCACGTAAAAAAATGCCCTGTCGGAAACGCAGTTTTTACCATTGAAATCAATGGGCAGATGTTTAGAGGCATTTAGTTTACGGCCCGAAAAATGGCTGAAAATAAGCCGTGTGAACATAGCCTTAAAAAGCAATCGAGCTACAGCTTCTCGTCCAAATTAATACATTGAGTTGCATGCTATTTTGTGGACTGCAGCTGTCACTCAATGCATAAAAATCAATCAGTAGCGCTACAAAATGTTTCCATGTAGCCTTGGTCTTAGACTAGGACTACACACTACTAGAATTTATCTCACTAGAAAGAAAGTGCTGTGATAAATCGCTGTCCATAGAAATGCATTGAGTAGCTTGAAAATCTCATTACATTTTCTCCCGACAAGTGTGTAGCTTTAAAATCCCAGCATGTAGCAATTTAAAAAAAACAACACAATGTTTTTGTAGCAATTTGCTAGGGATTTTTTTTGTAATAGCTATATGCTTGGATTTCAGCGCTAAACACTTGTCTTGGCAATTTTACGAAGATTTTCACACTACTCATTGCACTCCCATGGACAATTTATCACAGTGATATCACAGCGATTATTTTTGTTTTTGTAGTGAGATAAATACTCGGTGTGAAGCTCTCTAGTCTAATGCTTAACTAAGTACAGCAATTTATCTCTCATTACAAAAAAAGTCAAGATTTGGCCATCATCTACTCCAAATGTCAACTGTCAAAAATAGCTCTACTATATTTTTAAGACTAGGACTACATTGCGACTTTGGCCGCAACACAGATCGCACAGCCAAAGATCGATGTGTTACGCTGGCTGCCTCGCTCTAATAAAGTAAACGTGGCCACCCGCAGGTCATCTGGACTGCGACACGATAGTGGTAAGCAATCCTTCAAGTTTGGATTTCTTGTGACTGTTATGTCGTGGTAACCTGTGGGTCACAACGCGGCTACATACACTTTCATTACAGCGATGTAGCCAGCCCGATCTTTGACCGTGCGACCTGTGTTGTGGCCATAAGGACCTGTCAGCTCTCATGACATTTTTTGTTTGGTAAATACTTGTATTCCACATAATTTGGAAGGTTATTAATAAATTGACATCCGGGTGTTACCATTCCTCTTGTCATAGGGGTGTGTCCCAAAACACTGTGAGGGTATGTTCACATGCCAACGCCAAATACGTCTGAAATTACGGAGCTGTTTTCAGGAGAAAACAGCTCCTGAATTTCAGACGTTTTTATAAGTGCACGCATTTTTCGCGGCGTCTTTCACGGATATAATTTAAGCTGTTCTTCATTGGAGTCAATGAAAAACGGCTCCAATTACGTCCCAAGAAGTGTCCTGCACTTCTTTGACCCGGCCGTAATTTTACGTGCCGTCTTTTGAGAGCGACGCGTAAAATGACAGCTCGTCTGCACAGAACATCGTAAGACCCATTGCAAGCAATGGGCAGATGTTTGCCGACGTATTGGAGCCGTCTTTTCAGGCATAATTCAAGGCGTAAAACGCCTCCATTACGCCTGAAAATTGGTCGTGTGCACATACCCTGACAACGAACATATGCAGTACCTAGGTGGAAATACATGAAGAAAGAGAAAGGGAGAAAAAATATATACATATACTATATATATATATATATATATATATATATATATATATATACATACAGACTTGAAAAAGCCTTCATAGAGAAGGTGAAATGTTGCAGTGGATGCTGGATGAATAAACCAGAGTTTTTTTGAGTGCTGCTTCTTTCTCTCTTTTTTGCATACATACATACATATATTACACATTGCTAATTGCTTTAACCCACCAAATGTAACAGAATCATTGTCAATCACTAAAGAGTATTACCTTCCCCAACTGGTGCAGAACCAATTACAAAGCTAGAATATCAAGAATATCAAGTATAGAGGTTGGAGGATGCCTACGGATTACGGACCACACCATAAGAAATTTCCACATGTCTAAAATAGAATGTTTTGTTTAGCAGGTATAAAAACACACCTTCAGGAAGGTTTATTTTGTCCTTAAAGGGGTTATCTGGGGACCAAAAATTGCATTGCATTAATATTTTAATGTGAAAAGAAGTCACATACTAATGTACTTTAATTTAAAATTTGGTACTAAATCGTGCAGTTCAAACCCGGTGAATTGTTCCCGTAAGTCTGAAAGCTTTTCTAATATTGATGACGTGCCAACACGGCCCCACGTGACTGAGGGCTTACTTCCTGTGTTGTTCGTGTCAGCGTGTTATCAAGCACATGACCGCGCATAGTCACATTGCCTATTGCTGGAGTCCCCGAGCAGAGCATCAGCTAGTGCTTTGCTTGGGACTCCAGCACTGCTCCCAAAGTCACCTTCCATATTTGGTCAGTAATTTCAGGGGTTTCCTATCGCTGGAGTTCCCAAGCAGTGCATCAGCTGATGCTCCGCCCGGAGACTCTAGCACTGCTGCCAACATCACTATCACTATCCATATATGGACAGTGATATCGAGAGCAGTGCTGGAGTCCCCGGGCAGAGCAAATAGCGTCTATACACCAAAAAGAAAGAAGAAGATTGAGGGGTTTTTCCGGCATTGTTATTGTAATGGCAGGAAGGAGGTGAAGGGAAAGTGAGCCCTAATCTACCCACCGCCCTGTCCCTGCCTACTTGCAACGACCCGCCCTAGGCGACGAGGTACAACTGGGCGGCGGTCCCTACGCTGGCTAAGTGCACAGGAAGACAAACAGGGAACACGCAAGGGAAGGGGCAGTAGCCACGGAACGCCACGAGGAAACGGGGCGGCGAACGAACAGTCAGGACCAGGACGAAGTGAGTACACCCGAGCGGGCACGGAGACAGAAGCAAGCCAGGGCAAGCAAAGCAGGTCAAGCAGAACTGCAGCAAGGCAGAAGCACGGCAGAAGCAGGCTGGAGCAAGCAGCAGTGGGGCCAGGAATCCAAAAGAATTACAAGCACTGAGGGAGAGCACAGGGCAGGTAATAAAGGGCAGGGGGCGGAGCTAACTCCGAGAGACCAGGCCGCGATAGGCTCTCCCACTCCTGAGCCTGCCACCCTGGTTGGTGGGAGATGGAGTCAGTCGAACAGGTCTGGCCTCAGGTGTGGATTGATTAATCTCAGGAGTATAGCTAGTTGAAGTACCTGGCAGATCCCTAACAGTACTCCCCCTTTTATGAGGGGCCACCGGACCCTTACTAAGGGGACCCGGTTTAGTGGGGAAGAGGAGGTGGAACCTCCTGATCAATACCCCAGCGTGAACATCACGGGCAGGTACCCAAGTCCTCTCCTCCGGCCCGTATCCTCTCCAATGGACCAGGTACTGGAGGGAGCCCTGGACCATCCTACTGTCCATAATCTTGGCCACCTCGAATTCCACCCCCTCAGGGGTGAGAACGGGAACAGGAGGTATCCTCGAGGGGGACCAGGACGGGGAGCAGCGTTTAAGGAGGGAGGCATGGAAGACGTCATGTATGCGAAAGGATGGGGGGAGCTCCAGACGGAAGGATACAGGGTTGAGGACTTCAATGATCTTATAAGGTCCAATAAATCGGGGAGCAAACTTCCTGGACGGGACCTTAAGGCGCAAGTTCCTGGACGACAACCAGACCAAATCCCCGACGACAAACCGGGGATTAGCAGAACGTCTACTATCCGCCTGAATCTTTTGTGCGCTCTGGGACGCCTCTAGGTTCCTCTGAACCTGGGCCCAGACAGTGCACAGTTCCCGATGAACCTCCTCTACCTCAGGATTATTGGAACAACCAGGGGAGATGGAGGAGAACCTTGGGTTAAACCCGAAATTACAGAAAAACGGGGAGACCCCTGACGAGTTACTGACCCGGTTATTCAGGGAAAATTCAGCAAGGGGAAGGAATGAGACCCAATCGAATTGACAGTCAGAGATGAAACACCTTAAATATTGTTCCAGGGATTGGTTGGTCCTTTCCGTTTGGCCATTAGTTTCGGGATGGAAGGCGGAGGAGAAGGACAGATCAATCTCCAACTTTTTACAAAAAGCTCTCCAAAATAAGGAAACAAATTGTACCCCTCTGTCAGAAACGATATTGACTGGGGCCCCATGGAGACGCAGGATGTGTTTCACAAACAAAGAAGCTAACGTCTTGGCGTTAGGTAGCTTCTTAAGGGGCACAAAGTGGCACATCTTGCTGAAGCGGTCGACTACCACCCACACCACCGACTTGCCCTGAGATGGAGGCAAATCGGTGATAAAATCCATGGAGATATGGGTCCAAGGTCTCTGGGGAATGGGCAAGGAACGTAGTAGGCCCGCAGGTCGGGACCTAGGGGTTTTGGACCTAGCGCAAACCTCACAAGCGGCGACGTAAGCCCTAACATCTTTAGGCAACCCAGGCCACCAATAGTTTCTGGTAATGAGGTGTTTGGTGCCCAAGATGCCAGGATGACCAGATAGAGCGGAGTCATGGTTTTCCCTGAGTACCCTCAGCCGGTATTGCAGGGGAACAAACAGTTTGTCCCCAGGGACGTTCCCGGGAGCTGCACCCTGATCAGCCGCGATATCAGAAGCTAAATCAGAATCCGTGGCAGAGACGATTATACCAGGGGGTAAAATACAAGCGGGATCCTTCTCGGAAGGAGGATTGGCCATGAAACTACGTGACAGAGCGTCAGCCTTAATATTCTTGGACCCAGCCCTATAGGTAACCAAGAAATTAAATCTGGTAAAGAATAGTGCCCACCGAGCTTGTCTAGGATTAAGCCTCCGGGCCGATTCTAGGAAAACCAGATTCTTGTGATCCGTAAGGACCGTTACCTGGTGTCTGGCCCCCTCCAGGAAGTGCCGCCACTCTTCAAAAGCCCATTTAATGGCTAGAAGTTCGCGGTTGCCAATATCATAGTTACTCTCCGTGGGAGAAAACTTCCTAGAGAAGTAAGCACAGGGGCGGAGATGGGTGAGGGAGCTGGTACCCTGGGACAAGACGGCCCCCACTCCCACCTCGGAAGCGTCAACCTCCACAATAAATGGCTCCTCTTGGTTGGGCTGAATCAGCACGGGGGCCGAGATAAAGCACTTCTTGAGAGTCTCAAAGGCCTGGACGGCCTCAGGGGGCCAATGGAGGACATCGGCACCCTTGCGGGTAAGGTCCGTAAGAGGCTTAGCGACGACCGAGAAGTTGGCAATAAATCTCCTGTAATAGTTGGCGAACCCTAAAAAACACTGTAACGCCTTAAGGGAGGCAGGTTGGACCCATTCCGCCACAGCTTGAACCTTGGCAGGGTCCATGCGGAATTCATGAGGAGTGAGGATTTGCCCTAAAAATGGTATCTCCTGTACCCCAAAGACACATTTTTCAGTCTTAGCAAACAGATTATTCTCCCGAAGGACCTGGAGCACCTTCCTGACATGCTCCACGTGGGAGGACCAGTCCTTGGAAAACACCAGTATGTCATCAAGGTACACAACAAGAAAATTACCCAGGTACTCTCTCAGGATTTCATTAATAAAATTCTGGAAGACAGCAGGGGCATTACACAACCCAAAGGGCATGACCAGGTATTCGAAATGACCCTCGGGTGTGTTGAACGCAGTTTTCCACTCATCCCCCTCTTTGATGCGGATAAGGTTATATGCCCCCCGTAGATCGAACTTAGAAAACCATTGGGCTCCCTGAACCTGATTAAAAAGATCCGGAATCAAAGGAAGTGGGTACTGGTTCCTTACGGTGACCTTATTCAGGTTACGATAATCAATGCACGGCCTAAGACCACCATCCTTCTTCCCCACGAAGAAGAAGCCAGCACCTACAGGAGAAGTCGAGGGGCGAATGAAACCCTTGGCCAGGCATTCTTGGATATACACCCTCATCGCTTCACGTTCAGGGCATGAAAGATTAAATATCCTACCCTTAGGAAGCTTGGCACCAGGCACCAAATCGATAGCGCAATCGTAATCTCTATGGGGGGGCAACACCTCGGAGGCCTCCTTAGAAAACACATCGGCGAAGTCTTGAACAAACTCAGGAAGCGTGTTTACCTCCTCCCGGGGAGAAATAGAGTTAACAGAAAGACATGACATAAGACATTCATTACCCCATTTGGTGAGATCCCCAGTATTCCAATCAAATGTGGGATTATGCAACTGCAACCAGGGAAGGCCTAAAACCAGATCAGACGATAATCCCTGCATCACCAGTACAGAGCACTGCTCCAAATGCATGGAGCCAACCAGGAGTTCAAAAACAGGAGTATGCTGAGTAAAATAACCATTAGCAAGGGGGGTTGAGTCGATTCCTACTACCGGGATAGGATAAGGTAAATCAATACAAGGCATCTTTAGAGACATAGCAAATTCCACAGACATGATATTAGCAGATGAGCCAGAATCCACGAAAGCACTGCCCGTGGCAGACCGGCCAGCAAACGAGACCTGAAAGGGAAGCAAAATTTTATTGCGTTTCAGATTAACGGGAAATACCTGTGCGCCCAAGTGACCTCCCCGATGATCACTTAGGCGCGGAAGTTTTCCGGCTTCTTATTCTTGCGCCTGGGACAGGTGTTCAGTAGATGCTTGTCGTCCCCACAGTAGAAGCAGAGACCATTCATTCTGCGAAACTCCCTACGTTGTCGAGGGGACATGGAGGCCCCGAGTTGCATAGGTACCTCCGAGTCCTCCGTGGAGGTGCGAGGAGACGGGACCTCGGGGGGAATCGCAGAAAAGTCAGAGGGGAGCACACTGAAGTGTTCTAGCTGACGTTCCCTGAGACGTCGGTCAAGTCGTACTGCTAGGGCCATAACCTGGTCAAGGGAGTCAGGCGAGGGGTAGCTAACCAGCAGATCCTTCAGGGCGTCAGATAATCCTAACCTAAACTGGCACCTTAGGGCCGGATCGTTCCACTGAGAAGCTACGCACCACTTCCTAAAATCAGAACAGTATTCCTCAACCGGTCTCCTACCCTGACGTAAGGTCACCAGCTGACTCTCGGCTAAAGCAGTCCTGTCAGTCTCGTCGTAAATGAGTCCGAGGGCAGAGAAAAAACGATCAACAGAGGAAAGTTCAGGGGCGTCAGGAGCCAAGGAGAAGGCCCACTCTTGGGGCCCTTCCTGGAGTCGGGATATGATGATACCCACCCGCTGGTTCTCGGAACCTGAGGAGTGGGGCTTTAGGCGGAAATACAGTCTGCAACTCTCCCGGAAGGAGAGAAACGTCTTACGGTCCCCTGAAAACCGGTCAGGTAACTTGAGGTCGGGTTCTAGAGGTGAGGTGAGGGGTACTACTAAAGCAGCGTCACCCTGATTGACCCTTTGGGCCAGGGCCTGGACCTGTAGGGAGAGGCCCTGCATCTGCTGGGTCAGGGTCTCAAGGGGGTCCATGATAGCGTCAGCGTAGGAGAAATGGTAGACTAGGTAAGGGCTTGTAATTATGTAATGGCAGGAAGGAGGTGAAGGGAAAGTGAGCCCTAATCTACCCACCGCCAAGTCCCTGCCTACTTGCAACGACCCGCCCTAGGCGACGAGGTACAACTGGGCGGCGGTCCCTACGCTGGCTAAGTGCACAGGAAGACAAACAGGGAACGCGCAAGGGAAGGGGCAGTAGCCACGGAACGCCACGAGGAAACGGGGCGGCGAACGAACAGTCAGGACCAGGACGAAGTGAGTACACCCGAGCGGGCACGGAGACAGAAGCAAGCCAGGGCAAGCAAAGCAGGTCAAGCAGAACTGCAGCAAGGCAGAAGCACGGCAGAAGCAGGCTGGAGCAAGCAGCAGTGGGGCCAGGAATCCAAAAGAATTACAAGCACTGAGGGAGAGCACAGGGCAGGTAATAAAGGGCAGGGGGCGGAGCTAACTCCGAGAGACCAGGCCGCGATAGGCTCTCCCACTCCTGAGCCTGCCACCCTGGTTGGTGGGAGATGGAGTCAGTCGAACAGGTCTGGCCTCAGGTGTGGATTGATTAATCTCAGGAGTATAGCTAGATGAAGTACCTGGCAGATCCCTAACAGTTATTTTCGGTAAACTAAGCCCAAGGAAGAAGGTTAGTCCAGTTGTCTTGAAGATGAGTCTCAAAATTTCTGAGAAAGTTCTCTAAAACTTGGTTAATGCGTTCCATTTGACCATTGGATTGAGGGTGGTAGTTTAACCTCAAGAAATTTAGAAAGTGCTCTCCAGAATTTAAAGGTGTACAGAACACCTCTGTCAGAAGCAATATGCTTAGAGTCCATAAAGGTGAAATATGTGTTAAATGAAGAGAATATAGTTCAACAATAGATTGTAGCAAGACATGCACTGGGAAACACCTTTTAGGGCTTAGAACAGAATATAAATGTCCTCGTGATGCAAGTCTTTCAAATAGACACGATTAGGTCCTTTTATTATCTTGTTTTTTGTTAAAGCTGGGAATGCTGAGCTCTCCTTCTCATAGAAGAAGAGAAAGGAGTTGTTCCAGCGCTGCATAAGTAGTTAAAATGGAAGCAGGTTTCCAAGTTTAATAATATTCGATTAAAATAGTCCAGAAGAATAGTCCTATGTGAGGGTAAGCGGGCGGTAATGTCCTCAAAAGCCTACGCGTTTCGGATGCTCCTGCATCCTTAGTCTTGGCTGTGGTGTCTGTTTTTGAATAGCGCGCGTTGTCTCGTATTTATCCTGGTCTGTATAGTACAGCTGATTGCTGAGTGCGTTCCACTGTTGTTATCACTGTGGAACGCAAGCCGGAAGTAGGAATGGTTGCTGCCCATTCTGTTATTTATGTTTTCACTTGCGTATTCTCGACTGGTGACAGCATTAATATCGTGATCTAGAATATGGGGTTATGTAAGTTCAACCTAGCCTGAGTGTGTTATATGTTTCAGATGGCGTTTTGTTGTGTGGAATGGAAACTATATCGACGGAAGACGCCGTCACTTTTGCCTATTCATTATTGTCCAGATAGCTATCTCACAGACGGTGGTGCACATAAGATTGGTAAGTATTTATTTATTTCTAGAATTTCAAACGAATTACCTGGGCAAAGTTGGTGTGCATGGTCATATAGGTGTCAAAGTATTATACTTTGAATTTATAAGATGATGTATTTTATGCTGTCAATAATGGTACGTTGTTGTTGTTATATATTGTGATCATTGAGGTAGAATTTAGGCAGTGTTGTTTAATCGATGTTAAATTCTGGCTTGAAGGACAGAGACAGGCGCTTACTTTTGATGATGAGGATGTGACCAGGGAGGGAGGTGAGGGAAGGACAACAACTGGAGCAAAAAATGATTAAAAACCTAATTGGTGATTGTGACTAACGAAAAAGTGGTTTAAAAATATGAACAGTGATGTACATGGCAAAAAGCACATGTTATGCATGTACAGGCTGTAAATATGCGGGCAAGGAGTCCTGGAGTAATATGGTAATAGATGATCTTAAATAGTATATTATTTTTGGAATTTTTATTGTTATTATGGTTGTTATTGTTTTTCTTGGTCTTGGTAACTCCGAGGGGAGGCTAGGAGATCTATATATTAATACTGAAACATTAGGTCTCTTCTAAGATTTAGGCCATCTGGATATCTAGTTTTTAATCTGTAAATCCAAAATGCCTCCCTCAGGTGGGTTTTATGTTTAAGGTCGCCTCCCCTTTTTGGGGGGTAGATTTTTTCAATAGCGTAGCACCGTAAATTTTTTGTGTTACGGTTGTGTTGTACAATAAAATGTTTTGATACATTGGATATGTTAGTGATATTAATATTTCTCACGTAACTGAGGTGTTCAAGGATTCTTGTTTTCAGTTTTCTGTTTGTACAACCCACGTATTTTAGTTGACATTCAGTACATTCTATGACGTAGATTACGGATTCGCTGTTACAATTGATATAATTCTGGATGCTGTATGTATCTGTTTGTGTAGAGTTACTGAAAGTTTTAGTTGGGTGGGCAAAAGAGCAAGTCTTACATGGATGTTGCCCACATCTGTAGAAGCCTTTTGTTTCTAGCCATGTTGTTTTGACATTTTCGTTTGGTGTGTACAAACAGATACATACAGCATCCAGAATTATATCAATTGTAACAGCGAATCCGTAATCTACGTCATAGAATGTACTGAATGTCAACTAAAATACGTGGGTTGTACAAACAGAAAACTGAAAACAAGAATCCTTGAACACCTCAGTTACGTGAGAAATATTAATATCACTAACATATCCAATGTATCAAAACATTTTATTGTACAACACAACCGTAACACAAAAAATTTACGGTGCTACGCTATTGAAAAAATCTACCCCCCAAAAAGGGGAGGCGACCTTAAACATAAAACCCACCTGAGGGAGGCATTTTGGATTTACAGATTAAAAACTAGATATCCAGATGGCCTAAATCTTAGAAGAGACCTAATGTTTCAGTATTAATATATAGATCTCCTAGCCTCCCCTCGGAGTTACCAAGACCAAGAAAAACAATAACAACCATAATAACAATAAAAATTCCAAAAATAATATACTATTTAAGATCATCTATTACCATATTACTCCAGGACTCCTTGCCCGCATATTTACAGCCTGTACATGCATAACATGTGCTTTTTGCCATGTACATCACTGTTCATATTTTTAAACCACTTTTTCGTTAGTCACAATCACCAATTAGGTTTTTAATCATTTTTTGCTCCAGTTGTTGTCCTTCCCTCACCTCCCTCCCTGGTCACATCCTCATCATCAAAAGTAAGCGCCTGTCTCTGTCCTTCAAGCCAGAATTTAACATCGATTAAACAACACTGCCTAAATTCTACCTCAATGATCACAATATATAACAACAACAACGTACCATTATTGACAGCATAAAATACATCATCTTATAAATTCAAAGTATAATACTTTGACACCTATATGACCATGCACACCAACTTTGCCCAGGTAATTCGTTTGAAATTCTAGAAATAAATAAATACTTACCAATCTTATGTGCACCACCGTCTGTGAGATAGCTATCTGGACAATAATGAATAGGCAAAAGTGACGGCGTCTTCCGTCGATATAGTTTCCATTCCACACAACAAAACGCCATCTGAAACATATAACACACTCAGGCTAGGTTGAACTTACATAACCCCATATTCTAGATCACGATATTAATGCTGTCACCAGTCGAGAATACGCAAGTGAAAACATAAATAACAGAATGGGCAGCAACCATTCCTACTTCCGGCTTGCGTTCCACAGTGATAACAACAGTGGAACGCACTCAGCAATCAGCTGTACTATACAGACCAGGATAAATACGAGACAACGCGCGCTATTCAAAAACAGACACCACAGCCAAGACTAAGGATGCAGGAGCATCCGAAACGCGTAGGCTTTTGAGGACATTACCGCCCGCTTACCCTCACATAGGACTATTCTTCTGGACTATTTTAATCGAATATTATTAAACTTGGAAACCTGCTTCCATTTTAACTACTTATGCAGCGCTGGAACAACTCCTTTCTCTTCTTCTGTACCTCAACGTGTGCCGACACGAGATTCCGGGCGCTGCTGAGACACACATCCGTAGTGTCAGGTGAGCTGGAGGATTCCTCCCCCCTCTTCTTCTATTTTTGTGATACCATCGGCTTTTTCCTACGAGCTCCCTAATTTTTCATGTTCTAAAACAGAACACCGGAGGGTCCACAATAGATGTGCATATCGTAAGCGTGACTTTGTATAGATTTATTAATATAACAAGGGTCTAGACAACTAAACAAAAATCATCATATATACTACAGAAACGAAGATTTTGGTTTTTGGCTTTGTAGTGTGAATTGCATTTGTTTTTAAATTCACTACACTGTTGCAACAGTGTCCTGGAGAACATTCTTGGTCTTAAACATGACGCATCAATCAGCCAACATGCCCCCAGGGGTTCAAATGTCTCGCTCTGAACTAGCTGAAAAAGTCTTTGGCAATCAAGATAGCCACATCGGAAATAATCTAGAACTTGAAGATCTATTCCATACTTTAGAAAAACACCTCGCACAACAGGCCAAAATTTGGTGGGACCTTACAACCTTAAAGAACTATATCGCTAAAGATATGATACCTAGAGGTCTACGCCTCAGAAAAACTCCAACATTTATCTACACAGAAGAATTTCTAAAGGAATGGAACCAGACCCTCTCCACATGTTCCATAAATTTGATGAAACTAATTACTAAACAAGAGGAGATCAAACTATCCGAATTAGACATCAATATCACCGATATTAGAAAATCAATTGATGTGTACTCTGACTCACCTTCCTTTTCTTTTCTTCAAATTCGTACAACGACTGCCATTGATAAATTAGATCAATCCATTGCTGAAACGAAAAAAAGCAAGTTTCAACGAGATACGAGAGATTACACACATAACGAAATTTATAATTGGAGCCAGAGAACTAGAAACCACACAAGACCTAGACCCATCCTCAAAAAACGGAACCAATATCGCAACCAATACAGGGATTTACCAAATAGAGTGAGTTTTAGCTCTACAGAACCGGACTCCGCTGACGGCCTGTCAGAAGATGATAATTTAACAACTCGTCCACACTCTACCCATAGAACACAAAATCAAAGTTATAAGTCAAAAAACGAGGTAGGAGGGGGGGCAGGAAGCACAAATCGAATAAATCAAGATTTCAATCGTTGCCTGCGCCCCCGGAAATTCCAACAGTACTAGAATTGAACGTCACCAACTTATCCTCCTTCACCCTAACCACAGCACAAACTGAAGTTTTATCCTTGGGTCTTAATTTTGCTCCAAAAAATAATTTCAACCTTTTCAATACGCTTTTGGACATTAACAAATTTATTCGCAATTTGACTGTAAAGAAACATTTCCTTGGACAGGAGACCCTCCCTCTGGACGACGTTCCAACCTCATCTCCCCCTACCACATCTGTTGAAGAGTGCATCCCTCCAGCTCATCCGCCACCTAGTCTTGAACAATTCTCCTTTCAAGAACTTACCACCTTAGCAGCTCTGGATCACCTACGTACGGAAACCTACAATCAAACGGTGACCACAGCCCCAAATTTTCGTACTTCCAACCCCAAGTTCTACCCAACGAACTCTAGAACTGATTCGATGGACCGTTTCCAAACGGCAATGGAAAAAGAATTACAAAACTTGGCGGACAGTCTCAAATTCCAATACCCAATAACAAACATGACGATCCAGCACAAACAAGCGGTTAAGTCGTTACATGACAACAAAGACATAGTGATAAAAATGGCGGATAAAGGAGGCAGTGTTACTGTAATGAATAAGAACGATTATAAACAATCCATTATTAAACTGCTATGTGACAAAACAACCTATAAAATACTGGAGAACAACCCAGTAGACAACATAAAAAATCGCATGAACAAACTCTTAAATGATGGCCAAAGAGGAGGTTTCATGAATAAAAAACAAGCTGAATTTATTCTTGTTGATCAACCCATTACGCCAATTTTTCATGCGCTTCCAAAAACTCACAAGCTGATTTTTCCACCACCAATGAGACCCATTGTCTCAGGTATAGGTTCAATTTTAGAACGATTGTCGGAATGGCTAGATACATTACTGCAACCATTAGCACAAACAGCCCCGGGATTTTTAAAGGATACTAAAAATGTCCTTAATTCACTATGCAACAAAAAATGGGAGAAAAATTACACTTGGCTCACGTGCGATGTCGTATCTTTATACACTTCTATTCCACATCACATTGCTTATGCCGCCCTTGACTACCACTTAACCAAACATAGTTTGTATGAAAAAAATTTCCAAGTGTTCATTTTGGAAGTATTAATGTTTCTAATGACCAATAATTACTTTCTATTTGACACAAAATATTATCTCCAACTCAAGGGCGTATCCATGGGAGCCAAGTTCTCTCCATCGATAGCTAATTTAGTCATGTCCTGGTGGGAACAGTCCCACATTTTTTCTACCGATAACACATATGGCCACTGCATTGAATGGTATGGGAGGTATATTGACGACATTTTACTAATCTGGAAAGGAGACACTGACACTATCCCGGCTTTTGTAGAAACCCTCAATCAAAATCATTGCAACCTTAAATTCACCTACAAATTTGATAACACTGATATCGTATTTCTAGATCTTGAGTTAAACGGAAAAGAGGGACAAACAATCTCTACACAGACTCACCGAAAACCTACCTCCTCAAATAATATTCTTCATGCAACAAGCAATCATTCAATGCAGACTATAAAAGCCATACCTATGGGAGAGTTGCATCGTGCCAAAAGGAATTGCACCTCCCAAAGTCAGTTTGAAGTTGAACAAAAGGCAATCAAAACCAGACTCAGAGCAAGAGGTTATCCCACATGGTCACTCAATAGAGCAAGTGAAATTATGACCAAGATACCCAGAACTGATTTACTCGCATATAACAATAAACATACCAAAACAAGTCCTAAAATTCAATCGAAGGACACCCAACCTACTTTAATCCTACAACAGAGTAACCAGTTTATGCAAATCAAAAAATTAGTCACCAATAACTTACCCATCCTACAAGAGGATGACGGTCTACGTTCCATCTTAGCCAAAGGTTGTCGTATCGTGGCAAGAAAGGCACCCTCCTTGGGCAGCATGCTGTCTCCGTCACTGTACACACCAAACGAAAATGTCAAAACAACATGGCTAGAAACAAAAGGCTTCTACAGATGTGGGCAACATCCATGTAAGACTTGCTCTTTTGCCCACCCAACTAAAACTTTCAGTAACTCTACACAAACAGATACATACAGCATCCAGAATTATATCAATTGTAACAGCGAATCCGTAATCTACGTCATAGAATGTACTGAATGTCAACTAAAATACGTGGGTTGTACAAACAGAAAACTGAAAACAAGAATCCTTGAACACCTCAGTTACGTGAGAAATATTAATATCACTAACATATCCAATGTATCAAAACATTTTATTGTACAACACAACCGTAACACAAAAAATTTACGGTGCTACGCTATTGAAAAAATCTACCCCCCAAAAAGGGGAGGCGACCTTAAACATAAAACCCACCTGAGGGAGGCATTTTGGATTTACAGATTAAAAACTAGATATCCAGATGGCCTAAATCTTAGAAGAGACCTAATGTTTCAGTATTAATATATAGATCTCCTAGCCTCCCCTCGGAGTTACCAAGACCAAGAAAAACAATAACAACCATAATAACAATAAAAATTCCAAAAATAATATACTATTTAAGATCATCTATTACCATATTACTCCAGGACTCCTTGCCTGCATATTTACAGCCTGTACATGCATAACATGTGCTTTTTGCCATGTACATCACTGTTCATATTTTTAAACCACTTTTTCGTTAGTCACAATCACCAATTAGGTTTTTAATCATTTTTTGCTCCAGTTGTTGTCCTTCCCTCACCTCCCTCCCTGGTCACATCCTCATCATCAAAAGTAAGCGCCTGTCTCTGTCCTTCAAGCCAGAATTTAACATCGATTAAACAACACTGCCTAAATTCTACCTCAATGATCACAATATATAACAACAACAACGTACCATTATTGACAGCATAAAATACATCATCTTATAAATTCAAAGTATAATACTTTGACACCTATATGACCATGCACACCAACTTTGCCCAGGTAATTCGTTTGAAATTCTAGAAATAAATAAATACTTACCAATCTTATGTGCACCACCGTCTGTGAGATAGCTATCTGGACAATAATGAATAGGCAAAAGTGACGGCGTCTTCCGTCGATATAGTTTCCATTCCACACAACAAAACGCCATCTGAAACATATAACACACTCAGGCTAGGTTGAACTTACATAACCCCATATTCTAGATCACGATATTAATGCTGTCACCAGTCGAGAATACGCAAGTGAAAACATAAATAACAGAATGGGCAGCAACCATTCCTACTTCCGGCTTGCGTTCCACAGTGATAACAACAGTGGAACGCACTCAGCAATCAGCTGTACTATACAGACCAGGATAAATACGAGACAACGCGCGCTATTCAAAAACAGACACCACAGCCAAGACTAAGGATGCAGGAGCATCCGAAACGCGTAGGCTTTTGAGGACATTACCGCCCGCTTACCCTCACATAGGACTATTCTTCTGGACTATTTTAATCGAATATTATTAAACTTGGAAACCTGCTTCCATTTTAACTACTTATGCAGCGCTGGAACAACTCCTTTCTCTTCTTCTGTACCTCAACGTTTGCCGACACGAGATTCCGGGCGCTGCTGAGACACACATCCGTAGTGTCAGGTGAGCTGGAGGATTCCTCCCCCCTCTTCTTCTATTTTTGCTCTCCTTCTCATGTCTCCACACCTTGCCATGATGTTTTGGGATACTCCGCCCCCTTACTCATGAAGAGAATAGCCAATCGGGCAGCAGAAAGAGGGCCAGGTATTGGTATGAGGTGTGCTATCTTAGAAAAACTTTCAACAACGAGCCAGAAAGATGGTGCACTCAGAGGAAGTAGGTAAATTTGTAATAAAATCAATAGAATTGTGGTCCAAGACAAATCAGGAATTGGCGGAGGAAGAAGCAAGCCTGCGGGAACTTTTGTTTTGTGCTCAAGTGGAACAAGCTGCAACATAATTCTTAACGTCTCGGAATAACAAGGGCCACCAATAGCGACGCGAGTCAAGATCCAGAATTTTAAAGGAATGTCTCCATGAGGCCCCATGCACACGACCATAATTTTCATCTGTAATTACAGATCAGGTAATTACGGATGAAATTACGGATCCATTAATTGCTATTGGTCACGGACACCTTTCAGTAAATTTACAGATGTGTGTCCGTGCCGTAAAAATGATCCTCAAATTATAGAACATGTCTTATTTTTGTCCACAACTGCGGCACTGTCTTCCCATAGAAGTCTGCGGACTGCTATGGAGGTGGATCCATAGCCGTCCGTAATTGCAGAAGCATTGCTATGCGACGCCAGGGGATTACCCATGATTCCTCCCAGTTTTGTTTTGCGGATCCATAAATATGGATGGACTATGGATGCACTATGTACTGTATTTGCAGACAGCGTGCCGTATATGCGAATGAGTTGCGGATGACTACGCATCCGTATTTGTGGACAGTAAAACCAAGTCTTCAGAGTCAAAGGAACGAGATAAGGCATTATTCTTAAGATTCTTGCCCACAAGCCGGTAATGGAGGAAGAAATTGAGTAGGGAGAACAATACCCAACAAACCTGACGAGGATTCAAACGAACAGCTGACTGAAGATAAAGTAAATTTTGATAGTTAGTATAAATGGTAATAGGATGAAGAGCTCCATCTAATAGATGTAGCCATTCTTCAAGAGCCAACTTGATGGCCAGGAGTTCACGGTCACCGATGTCATAATTTTTCTCAGTTGAGGAAAAAACTTTGGAGAAAAAGCCACAGACAATGGTTTTACTTTGTTTCCTTTCTGACAAAGAACTGTGCCAACTCCCACGAATGTAGTATCTTTTCCAGTAGAAAAATTGTGCTGGGGTTTGGTCTATTGTGAACCGGGGCAGAGGACAAGGCCTGTTTTAATTTGAGAAAAACTGCCCCTGGAGTCCAAGCTTTAGCTTTGGCACTCTTTTTTAGTAAAAGTAGAGATGGGCGCCACCAAGGTAGAAAAATAAGGGATGAATTGCAGATGAAAATTAGCATATTCCAAAAACCATTTTATGCCTTTGTGATCATAAGTACAAGGCAACTTGACTACTGCAGACAATTTCGCTAAATATATTTGAAGACCTTGGTCAGAAATTATATATTCTAGAATTGGCAAACTGAATCTTTCAAAAATCCATTTCTCAACTTGGCGTAGAGATGGTTCTTTCTAAAATGACCACCGTTCCAAATAGACCACCACACAATGGTAAAGGAGATCTCAGAAAATATAATTGCAAATTCTTTGAAGACAAAAGGAGCTTTACTGAGACTGAAAGGCAGGACTAGGTACTAAAATTGTCCCATCCGTGATATTTACATTTACATTTATTCCCTTCACAGATACTGATTAAATTGTAATTGTATTGCCTCGTAGATCAAGCTTAGTCAAAATCTTTACCCCTTGTCAGTGGCGGATCCCCATATGGGCGTTTCGGGCGGTCGCCCGGGGCCCGAGGCTTGCAGGGGGCCCATAGCTTCACACACCGTACACAAGTGAAAAAAACCTCTCCAGGGCTGCTGCCGGCCGCATTCTAGTGATCATCGGTCCCACGTGCTGATGAAGAGGTGGGGGGAATGTGCAGGGGGAGTCAATTGCGGCCAGGGAACAGGGGCACAGCACATCAGCTGTAGAGAGCAGACTGTCAGAGATTGTGATTGGCAGGTGCTGGAGTCTCCCTGACAGTCTGCTCCTCTGTGTAGCTGTACACTGTCCCTCCTGTCTAAACCTCCAGCAGCTGCCTGATAACGGCAAAACTGAAACTAGAGGGTGAAGGACCTGTGGTGACGTCACAGTCACATGATTAAGGTCCTGGAGGCTGCCAGAGACAAGCACCGCGGAGGAAGAGACTGGTAAGTGTGTGTGTGTGTGTGTGTGTGTGTGTGTGTGTTAATGTAAGTCTATATAGTGTGTGTTGTGTATATAGTGTCTATAATGTAAGTCTATGTAGTGTGTGTGTGTGTCATAATGTAAGTCTATATAGTGTGTGCTGTGTATATAGTGTGTGCTGTGTATATAGTGTGTGCTGTGTTTATAGTGTCTATAAGGTAAGTCTATATAGTGTGTGCGTGTAGTGTGTGTGGTTTGAATATATAGTGTGTGGTGTTAGTGTGAATTGTATATAGGGTGTTTAATCTCACATTTTTTGTGTGCAAAATAATTTCCCACCCATAGAGCCCTCTGCAGTAAGTCAGATGCTCAGCACCCCCCAAGCAGTATAATCTCCCCCATGGAGCCCTCAGTAGTTATTATACTGCAGGGGGGGGGGGGGTCAGAGCATTTGATTGACTGTTCAGGGTTCTATAGGGGAATAACTCCTTCCCCCCCAGAGCCTTAAGGGCGGATTTACACGAACGTGTAATACGTCCGTGCAACGCGCGTGCTTTTCACGCGCGTCGCACGGACCTATGCAAGTATATGGGGCAGTGCAGACTGTCAGTGATTTTTGCGCAGCGTGAGTCCGCTGCGTAAAACTGACGACATGTCCTATATTTCTGCGTTTTTTGCGCATCACGCACCCATTGAAGTCAATGGGTGCATGAAAATCACGCATGCCACACGGAGGCACCTCCGTGGGACGTGCGTGATTTGCTCAACAGCAGTATAACTATGATTGCAAACAGAAAAGCACCAGGTACTTTTCTGCTTACAAACATACAAACAGAGTGTCATAATGATGGAGGCTGCGCGAAAGGCACGCAGCCGCGCATCATATGGTGATGACACACGGAGCTGTTAAGTGCCTTTTGCGCGTGGAAAACGCCGCATTTTTTGCGTGCGCAAAATGCACACGCTCGTGTAAATCCGCCCTAAGTGTCAGACACTTAGACCCTCCCATAGGGCACTCAGCAGTCAGTCAGATGCAATGGGGAGGGGTGTCTGACTGCTTAAAGGGTAACTAACGAAACTTTTAAAAAAAAATTACATGTCATAGTGACATGTCAAATGTTCTAATCGGTGGGGGTCCGGGCACTGAGACCCCACCAATCGCTGAAACAAAGTGGCAGAAGCGCTCAGGTGAGTGCTTTGCCACTTTGTTTCTGATCGTCTTTCCTCTGATAGCCGAGCATGCGGTCTATGGACACAACAGAAAGTCTATGAGTCCGTACACCGCACCGAGAAAAGACAGTCAGAAATTAAGTGGAACAGCGCTCACCCGGGCACTCCTGCTGCTTTGTTTTAGTGATCAGTGGTGGTCTCAATGCTGGGACCCCCATCGATCAAAACTTCTGACATATCACTCTCACTATGACACGCCAAATGTTTTTTAAAAGTTTAGTTACCTCTTGGAGACTGAATTTATTGGTTTGAGTTAATGTATGGGCCTGGGTCTTAATTTGCTTAGGGGTCTGGGGTATAAGACAATTTATGGTGTTTATGTCTGAAAATGGCTACAGAATAAAGGGGAAAAGATTTCTCATCAGGAAACTCTGCAGTCAACAGGAGAAGTCGCCATAACGGTCTGTGTCAGATGGAGAAGAAAAGAGAACGACCCATCAGTGAAGACATCTCCTGTGAGTCATTGCATTTATAGATCTGTCACCTCTCCTGACATGTCTGTTATCGGAAATCCTTGTATTCCACATAAAGTCTTTGTGTACCCAGGACTAATAGACAAATGCGTGTTACCATTCCCCTTGTCAGGAGGATGTGTCCCTACACAGTGTGATACTGTCAGCGATGGTTGGAGACGGTCAGTATGTAGGGACACAGCCCTTTGACAAGGGGAATCGTAGCACTCATTTGTCAATGCTCACACAGAAAGGTGGTGTTTAATATAGACATGACGTGGCAGGGTGGTGGTGGAGAAGGGGGCCCGAGCTTGTGGAACAGCCCAGGGCCCATGGTTTACTTAATCCGCCACTGCCCCTTGTAGCTAAACAAACAGTTCTGAAATTCATAGAAATGGAAACTTGTTCTTTGTCGTAATCTCATTAAGACTTCAATAGTCAATGAAAAAGAATCCGACTCCAGGAGAGGATGATGATTTGCGAATAAAAACGTGTTCAAGGTTTTCCTTGATTATAAAGTGACATTGCTTCAGTCTCTGGAAGGGACAATGGATTTACCCAACACCCGGGGTGGTGTAGGGTTGGGAAGCAATTCAATGGTACAATCATAGGGTCTGTGAGGAGGAAGAGTCTCAGCTTGGCGTTTACAGAACACATCTGCAAACCTGATATAGCGTTCCAGCAATCCGTCCACAACTTGATCAACCATTCGAGGTTTAAGTGACGGATGACAGGCAGACATTGTTGGTGGCAAGTTTATCCCTATTGGGTTATCTAACCAGAAGTCCAATCAATAACTGGATAGTGTTTTAGTAACCAGGGTATTCCCAGAAGTAGAGGGCTGAGAGAAATCTGCAATATGTAGAAGGACATTATTTTACGATGTAGTGGTCCTTGCATAGAGATGGTTTTCATAACTTGATGGATGACTTCAAGCAAAAATTTGCCATTTACAGAGACAATAGAAAGAGGCTTATCCAGCTGGAGCACCGGAATCCGATATCAGGTGACTAGAGATTGACAAAGAAAATTCCCAGCGGAACCAGAATCCAGGAATGCTTGACCGGTAAAGCAGGCCTCAGGGTTAGACAGGAAAACTGGTACTGTCATTTTTTAAGTGGAAGAATCTCTGCCTAGGGGGTAGCCTTTCCTACTTGCCTAGGCAGTGGAATTTCCTGGTCTCACCGGACAATTACTTATAAATTGCCCCCACAGTACAGACAGAGATTATTGGTATGCCTTTCTTTGGCGTTCTTTTACTGAGAGTTTTTCTTTTCTCCTGCATAGGTTCATCTGAGTGAGCAGCAGCAGGAGCCAGCAGTGGTTTCTGAAGTGGATGCCAGCTGGGATACACAACAGATATGGTCCTTTTGCATCGTCTTTCACAAAGCTGGAGGTCAATATAGTTGGCCAGTGAAATTAGGCCATCTAACGAAGCTGGTATATCCCGACCTGATGTTCACTCTTAATGTGGCCTGGCAGACTTTCCCAAAAAGTAGCCAGGATACGGAACTGGATGTCATATTGTCCAACAGACGAAGTGTCTTGACAAGTCTAAGTGAGAAGGAAGCCGAAGATGAAGCTTAACCTGGTTCTTTAAAAGCCTCTTTTTTTTTTAAATAGAAAGTAACAGCAGTATATTTGACATTATTTGGTCATTACGTTCCCATAAAGGCGATGCCCAGGCCAATGCTTCTGCAGACAGTAGTGACCAAGATGTAGGCCACCTTGGCCCTACTAGAAGCAAACTGATGCCCCATAATTTAAAAATAGATTGTGCATTGATTAAAAAAAAAAAAACAGCAGGACTTGGAGCCTCCATCATAGTGAGAAGGAGTTGCTAGGTGTAGACCAGGGCTGTAGGCAGCTGCTTGAGGTGGCGGCGTTTGCACCACCAGCAAGGTAGAAGGTACTGCTGGGGGAAGATAAGGCTTTCAAATGAGAAAACATTTTGCAGCAACTGATATAATTGATCCTGGTGGACAACTTCTTGGACCAGGTCATAAACAAACAAAATACAAACAAGCAGACAAAACCTTTAGGCCCTGTTCACATGGAGTTCTTTGCAGTGTTTTTTGCAACAAAATGCCCGAAATCGCCTCCTATTGATTTCAGCGAAAAAAAGCGCTCGCGGGAAAAATAAACTATATGCCATTTCTTCAGGCGTTTCCGTCTCTGACCTCCCATTGGCATCAATGGGAGGCAGACAAAGCGTTTTTTGCGAAATATGCAGCAAACAATGTGTAGGCAGGTCAAAATTTGCAGGACAAGATTTTTCTGCCTGCAAAAAAACTCTGTGTGAACAGGGTCTTAGAGCGATATAAAGACAAAGCTTAAAATAGGGTAAAGCGTAATCTGATCTGATTTACAAGGGGGGTGTGGTGCTATTTACAAGGGGGCTGTGTGGCGCTACCTACAAGAGAGGGGCTGTGTGTGGCGATATCTACAAGGGGGGCTGTGTGTGGTGCTGTTTACAAGGGAGCGATGTGTGTGGCGCTATCTACAAGGGGGGGCTGTGTGGCGATATCTACAACAGGGGAGCTATGTGGCGCTATCTACAACAGGGGGCTGTGTGGCATTAACTACAAGGGGGGCTGTGTGTGGAGCTATCTACAGGGGACTGTGTGGTGTTATATACAAGAGGGGGGTTGTGTGTAGCACAATCTACAGGGGGCTGTGTGTTGCGCTACCTACAGGGGGCTGTGTGTGGCACTATCTATAGGGGGCTGTGTGTGGCGCTATCTACAGAGGGCTGTGTGTGGCGTTAAATACAAGGTGTGTGGAGCTATCTACAGGGGACTGTGTGGTGTTATATACAAGAGGGGGGTTGTGTGTGGCGCAATCTACAGGGGTCTGTGTGTTGCGCTACCTACAGGGGGCTGTGTGTGGCACTATCTACAGGGGGCTGTGTGTGGCGCTATCTACAGAGGGCTGTGTGTGGCGTTAACCAGAAGGGGGGCTGTGTGTGGTGCTATCTACAGGGGGCTGTGTGTGGCCTCTTTAATTTATTTTATTTTCATTTATTTTTATGTTAACTTCCTTATAGAACTATATTACTTGTAAAATGTAGAAATGGTTTTATGCTTGAGTTACATTTAAAAAATTGTGAAAAAAAAATGACACCTCATTGATTGGTAGAGAAAGCAAACATGGCGAGGGAGAAGGAGTTGTCGGTAAATAAGTTGGGGGGGGGGGGCGCAAATCTGAATCTTTGTCCCGGGTGCAGGAGAACCTAGCTACGCCTCTGCTCCCCATATGTCCGCCTGAATAAAACTTAAATGGACACTAACTGTTCTAGTAGACCCATAGGAGTCTAACCGCTGGGTCTTTGACTGCAGGTAACGTGGGTAAAAAACTAATAGGGCCCCAGCTAGGGATTCAGCTATTTGTTGTATGCCCAGCAAGGGTAGGGGTTAATAAGTTTCTTACCTCTGGCTGCTGCTCTTAGCCCCCTCCATCCGGGGGGAGGGGTTATGGTCCTTCTCCTTTCTCCCGCCTTCCTAGTGGATTTAAGGAGCTGTCTTCTGGGTCTCTGCCTCTTTTGGCCGTTACATTGCAATCTCCCTCCCTCCCGCCCCTTTTTAAAATTAATGTTCAGTGTTATATAAAAATAAAAAATAAATAAAAATAATAATAATAAATTAATTAATAAATTAAAAAAAATAAAAAAAAAAATGGTACCAGCACAGGCATTCGTAGGTGCAGGATAGCTGGTTTGACTTGCGGTTAGCAATACTTCAAAGTGGCAGATGGCACTGCCTTCAGAGCGGGGGTTTTTCTACTATTGGATTGTGTGGTATTTTGCACTTTTCTCGTGTTTATTAATTTATGTTCTGTTCATGGGTGAAATGTTGTTTTGTCGCAGCTGGCGGTTTGGTAAGGTGAGTTACCTACATGCCCACCTATGTTGGTAGGCCGGCATACGGGTGTTTACCTTAAAAAATGTTAAATTATATTTGTTATATTTATAATAAAAGCTGTGGCCGACCCCGAGTCAACCCACGTTAAAGGAACGTTCATGTTGTCCTGTGTCAATTTACTATTAGGCTATCCCTAGCTATGTTATCTAAGGGTTATGGTATACATGAAGTCAAACACCTTAAAGAGGCTCTGTCACCACATTATAAGTGCCCTATCTCCTACATAAGGAGATCGGCGCTATAATGTAGGTGACAGCAGCGCTTTTTATTTAAAAAAACGATCTATTTTTACCACTTTATTAGCGATTTTAGATTTATGCTAATGTGTTGCTTAATGCCCAAGTGGGCGTATTTTTACTTTAGACCAAGTGGGCGTTGTACAGGGGAGTGTATGACGCTGACCAATCAGTGTCATGCAGCCCTCTCCATTCATTTACTCAGCGCATAGGGATCCTTCTAGATCCTTATGTGCTGTCTTATACTAACACATTAACAATACTAAAGTGTTTAGACAGTGAATAGACATTCCACGGGATGTCTATTCACAATCTCTGCACTTCGTTACTCTGTCTGTGGTAGTTACAGCAGAGGAAGCGTGATCTCGCGAGATCTCGCTGTAAATGACAGGTTACAACGAGATTACGTGTCCTCTGCTGTAACTACCATAGAAACAGTAACGAAGTGCAGAGATTGTGAATAGACATCCCGTGGAATGTCTATTCACGGTCTAAACACTTCAGTATTGTTAATGTGTTAGTATAAGACAGCCCATAAGGATCTAGCAGGATCCCTATGCGCTGAGTAAATGAATGGAGAGGAGTGCATGATGCTGATTGGTCAGCGTCATACACTCCCCTGTACAACGCCCACTTGGTCTAAAGTAAAAATACGCCCACTTGGGCATTAAGCAACTCATTAGCATAAATCTAAAATCGCTAATAAAGTGGTAAAAAAAGATCGTTTTTTTTAAAATAAAAAGCACTGCTGTCACCTACATTATAGCGCCGATCTCCTTATGTACAAATTTAGTTGTTTTATCCATGCAAATTTTGTGTAAAATTACTGCCACAAGGTGTCTCCCTTCCTGTAATCTGCTGTCACTGCCTGTTGTCAAGCAAAATCCATCCCATTTACAGAGCAGATGAGATGTACAGCTGACAGAGGGGCGTGGCTCTTCACTGCCTGCAGGGTTGCCAACCTCACTTCAGTAATTTCTACACAACTGAGCTAAAATTCGGACAGACTAAAATTTTTACGGACACATTACAAAATCCTTGTCTGTGCATTGTGCAGTGTGCTAGGAGTGACTCACCAATCACAGCCCTGCTTGTAGCTTTCCCACGCTAAGTTAGCTGCAAGCGTGGCTGTCATTGGTAAGTCCGACTCACTCACCACTTACTCCAACCTTCCCACCCATACCGCCGCTACCGACAGAGCCTGTTTTAGACAAAGTGCAGCCCTGGACAAAGGTAAAAGTGGGCCTCAAATACTGAATTATTGTATCAATAATGCAGTCAATTCAGAAGTCAACTGCAATGCTGATTTCTAGCGCATCCAGGAGTGTTGCAAGCCCCAAAGCACATGTCCCCCCTCTCACACAAAAAATTATCTATATACATATACAGTTATTAGATCATACCACTATATCAGATTAACACATTTGACACACAGACATGTTGGTTTCTCACTTTTCCAGCACCCCCCCCACCTATACCTCATCCGCTAGACCAATTTATAATCCACAGTACCCCAGATGGTAATAATGATCCATTGGTGCATAACGGTTTGTGCCCCCACACAGTAATAATGCCACCTGTAGATAGTGCCACAGTGCCAATGTAGATAGTGCCAATGTAGATAGTGCTACAGTGTCCCCTGTAGACAGCACCACACACAGTCCCTGTAGATGGTGACATACACAGTCCCCCTATAGATAGTGCTGCACAGCCCCATTAGTAGATGCCATACGGCCCCCCCTAGTGCATAGTGCCACACAGCACCCTTGTACATATTGCCACACAGCCCCCCTTGTACAAAGTGCAACACAGCCCCCCTTGTCGATAGAACCACACAGTCCCCCTTGTAGATAGTGCCACACACCCACTCTTGTATTTAGTGCCACACAGCCCCCTTGTACAAAGTGCCACACAGCCCCCCTTGTAGACAGTGCCGCACAGCCCACCCTTGTACATAGTGCCACACAGCCGCCCTTGTATATAGTGCCACACACCCCCTCTTGTCGATAGTGCCACACACCCCCTCATGTAGATAGTGCCACTCAGCCCCCCTTCTCGATAGTGCCACACACCCCCTTTGTACCTATCTGCCACACCTTCCCCCTTGTACATAGTGCCACACAGCCCCCCTTGTATATAGTGCCACACACCCCCTCTTATAGATAGTACCATACCCCCCCTCCTGTAGATAGTGCCCCGCAGCCCCCCCTTGTCAATAGTGCCACAAAGGCCCCCTTGTACATAGTGCCACACACCCCCTCTTGTAGATAGTGCCACACAGCCCCCCTTTTACATAGTGCCACACAGCCCCCAGAACGGAACACGGAAGACTACTGCTACTGCTCTCCACTCTGCTCTCCACTCTGTCTGATGTCACTCACATTTAGGAGCAGATGATAATAAAATGTTAAAAAACTGGAACATACAGGCGCTGCTTGGTTGTAAAAATACACATGGATTTATTAAGAACAAAGTACAGATGCTACGCGTTTCAACGCCGGACTGGCGTCTTCATCAGGCAATTAGGCATTTAGGAGCAGAAGAAGGGCGGATGGAGCCAAATGAATGACGGGGCAGCAGTATGAGTGAGGTCGGTGCCGACCCGGGAGTGGACCAGTCCAGTCACCTGACCTGAGTCACCTGACCTCACGTTACTGACGTTAGGTCAGATGACTTAGGTCAGGTGTCTATACAAGTCTATGAAGAGGGGAGGGGGAGAAGGAGCAGAGTGAGAAAGATGCACACAGATGTCCTGGTTACCCCAGTGCTGGATTCTCAGCAGTGTATGCTGTATAATGTCAGATTCTCTGATGTATAATGTCCTCCGTGCTGCTGCAGCTTCTATATATAAATATATGTGATATATAGGGACAGGAGAGCAGGATTCTCCTCTTCTCTATGTGTGTAGTGTATAGAAAACATAATAGCCGTTGGGCTCCGCCCACTAGCCCAGAGAAAACTGAGAATTATAGAGAGAGCCTGCAGAGGGGAAAACTGCTAAAAAAAAAATGCAGAATACAAGTCATATAATCTCCAGAAACAGTGTTATTCCTCAGGTACACATATATGACACCTTATTCTGAAAAGTCACCTGAAAAGTTAGGTTGGCTTTAAATTAAAAGACCTACCAGTCTTTTTTCCAAATCCTCAAGTTGTAGAACAAATCAAGTTTAATTGTTTGAATATTAAAATGAGGGTTGTTACCTAACATCAGAAACAATTTAGGTTTTCTGAGATGTTTTTACAGTTCCAAGGTCATAAGAAAGTTCTGACCGTTTTCTAGAGTTCTCTGGCAAGGCAGATAGTGCCTGTTTTCCAAGAATGCAATAAATTAAATGACTAAATCTATTATTGAAAAACACAGCACATTCCACCAGATCCATATTCATTTCTTGGGCTCTCTTGGCAGAGGTTCCCTACATGAACTCAGTAAAACAAGCTCCTAGGCTTCTACAAATCTCTCCAGGCTTGTCATTATTTAGTACATACAGCCTTTGGCATAGCCTTCGGCACCATACAGCCTTTGGTATAACAGGGCTTAACTGGGAAGCTTTTTCTTAGTTTACTTCATCTTTTGTTATCCTAATTTTTAGGGGTGCTGCCATAGGGGCAAATAAAATGACAGAAGGAGATTTGCTTATGTAGTAGTATTCCACCATCTCCAATAAAAAAAAAAATAATTAAATCTATTTATATAAGGTTGGTTCATTTCACATGGTTAATCATAGTTTGTCTGGTGGTGGTAGTTTTATATGATATATGTTGGTTTGCTATAGTTTTTTGCTTAATTTTTTTATTGAGAACAATATTTTACCTCTTGCATCAGCACCTATTTCTATGATAGGGTGAGGCTCATGTGCACGCTTGTAGTAAAGGCAGTAGGTCTGTCATAGAGCTACATAGGGCCTCTACTGTACCTCCATATGCTTCCAGTTTCATAGGGAGTTATACAGAGGGTTTTTTCAGAATGATTTTGTACAAATCCGAAAGAAAGAAAATTGTGGCATACTCAAACTTTGTATGGATGGAAAGTATTCTTCTCTAAATGCATTGCTTCTATGGAAGGAAACCTCCATAGATAAGCACTCAACGAATTTTAAACATGAGGCCTTACAACCACAGGTACAATTTTAGTAATCTTGTACCACCCCGTTAAGAGTTAATAACAAACAGTAAATAAACGTAATGGCAGAGTAACTACGCATTTACACTTACTATAACAATCAATGTATAGTATAATACTAGTAGAACTTGATGACTACTAAAGAAATTATATTTAGTGGCGATTTTTTATTCTATATTTGGGGAAATGTTCTATAAGCTTAAGACAGCTGATGGACATTTTCTGTTTGGTAGCTGAAACTTGATAGTAGATATGTCAGTAAATGTTAAAGTTGTGTATATTACAGATGATGTTATTTCTGCTCAGCAATAACTGCTTGCCTGGAGCAACACATACAATTAAGGACACAGTGAAAGATCAACAATAAAAAGAAAAATGCTTTTAGACATTTTCTTTAAGTGGCCAAGAAATAAAAACTTAAAACCACCCTATATGCAATCCATACATATTGAATAAAATGAGGGTTTACGCTGATTTTGGAATGATTTGTTAATTTTAAAATACATAGTTAGCAACAGGGAATCATAGGAAACCAGCTCTAAAGAAAGTTTCATGCATTCATACCATACATAGGTTGAATCACAATACATTTAATAAAATGAAATAGAAAATATAAGTGGTGATCACCAAAAATGCAAAATAATACAACACAACGTAAATTTTTCTGGAGCTCCACTTAAAGAGGTTGTCCAGTCCTAAGAAATTGATGACCTATCCTCAGGACAGGCCATCAATGTCTCTTCAGTCGAGGTCTGACTCCTGGCACCCCCCGCTGATCATCCGTTTTAAAGGGGCGGGAGAACTCGTACGTTCAATAAGTTACATTCTCACTAAACCATGGATCTTTCATTATTTGCACCTTACATCAGATATCAAGTGGCTGTGTAACAAGTTCTAAACATCTGGTCCGGCAGTTTCCTCTGCGTGTATCTCCTTTACGCGGACGCTACAGGTGCCTGTAAGTGGCCAATTCAGTAATTCTTCTAGCATACAATTCAGTGCGATTAAATTACTTACCTATGTAAAAAAGGAAGGCAAATACTATGCAGCATGAGAAATGAGCGAATTTTCCGAAATTAGTCTTGGGTCCGATTCTATCATACCGGCCATCAGATTAGATTCGTGTCAGGAATTGAAAGTGCCTGGATTGCCCTGAAAAGTCGTGTATGACACTCTCTGAGGTCTGCTAGGATAGTATCCAACCCCCTTCAAGCTCTTTAACGTCAAGACAGCATTAGTAATGTCAAAATGACAGCCACATACACTCCTCAAAATTGAAATTGCAACACGAAGGAAAAGTTTTGGAATTGTGGAAGTCACAGGATCAATAGACATGTTAATGATGTGCAAATGATAAAAAATTTAAACACAATATTCCAAACATTTTTATTTATTCAGTAAGAGCACCACACACAGAAATACACTCACTTACACCCCTTGGCATGTTATCAATGAGGTTATTAATGGTTGTCTGAGCAATGTTATGCCACGCTGAATGCACTTGGGCACACAAATCATCAAGATTAGCTGCTGGTAGGCTCACAGGTTTCTTTCAAGGACGGGCTGTGGGTGGAGCTTCCTACTCTTCTCTTGCCTCTACTCTTGTTTCCTCCATGTGTGTGTGTGTGTGTGTGTGTGTGTGTTTGTGTGTTTGTGTGTGTAACCAAGAGCAGAGGACAGAGCAGAAGCAGAGTCCAGTGGCGCCCCCTATATGCTGGGAGGGTGCAGCGTCCTGTGCACTCGCACAGGTCGCACACCCCTAAGGCCGGCCTTGGCGACACATGCTAATTCCTCCATTTGTATAACCTTATGGCTTGCTCTTGTTGGTGTTGCAATTTCAATATTAAGGAGTGTATATATATATATATATATATATATATATATATACAGAGGTGTAGCTAGGTTCTCCAGCACCCGGGGCAAATATTTCAGTGTTTGTTTTCTCTACCAATCAATGACGTGTAATTTATTTTCCACATTTCTTTTTATGTAACTCGAGCATAAAAACATTTGTACATTTTACAAGCAATATAGTTCTATACACAACACCAGAACCAAGCTCAGTACATAAATACAGCCCCAGAACCAAGCTCAATACATATATACAGCACCAGCACAAATACAGCTCAATTTAGTGCAACCCCTGCTGTTTAGGTATGTACGGCGTAAAACTACAGCTCCCAGCATGGCCCGAACAATGATAAGGATATGCTGGGAGATGCTGTTTCACAAAAAAGAAATCATATCATAATCATACCACCCATCATCTCACTGCAGATCATACAGTGACTACAGTGCTGATTAGAGGCAGAATGAACATTTACATTAAGTGACTCACCGGTGACGTCTCAGATTCTATTTCTTTTTCTCCATCCCGTCCAGACCTCTATGATGACTTCTCCCGGTCACAGCCCATTTCTGCAGTTTGCCGCTCAGATGTCTTCAGCTTCTCACTTTTCCAACATTTCTACACCTATAAATAAAGATAAAGTTATCATTATACAACACACTACGCCCCTAAATATAATAGCGCCATACACTGCACCTCTAATTATAATAGCACTATACAACGTGTCCCACACACACACACACACACACACACACACTGTGCCCCCTGTAGATAGTGTCTGCCATAGAGCCCCCTGTAGATAGTGCCCCCATAGAGCCCCCTGTAGATAGTGCCCCCATATAGCCCACCCCTGTATATAGTGTCCCACAAATAGCTCCCCCTATAGTGCTCTACAGATAGCCCACCCCTGTATATAGCCGCCCTGTAGATATAGCCCAGCCCTGTATATAGTGCTCCACAGATAGCCCACCCCTGTATATAGCCCCCCTGTAGATATAGCCCACCCCTGTATATAGTGCTCAACAGATAGCCCAACCCTGTATATAGCCCCCTGTAGATATAGCCCACCCCTGTATATAGTGCTCTACAGATAGCCCACCCCTGTATATAGCCCCCCCTGTAGATATAGCCCACCCCTGTATATAGTGCTCAACAGATAGCCCACCCCTGTATATAGCCCCCCTGTAGATATAGCCCACCCCTGTATATAGTGCTCCACAGATAGCCTACCCCTGTATATAGCCCCCCTGTAGATATAGCCCACCCCTGTATATAATGCTCCACAGATAGCCCACCCCTGTATATAGCCCCCCTGTAGATATAGCCCACCCCTGTATATAGTGCTCCACATATAGTCCACCCCTGTATATAGTGCTCCACATATAGTCCACCCCTGTATATAGCCCCCCTGTAGATATAGCCCACCCCTGTATATAGTGCTCCATAGATCAACCACCCCTGTATATAGCCCCCCTGTAGATATAGCCCACCCCTGTATATAGTCCCCCTGTAGATATAGTCCACCCCTGTATATAGTATCCCACAAATAGCTCCCCCTATAGTGCTCCACAGAAAGCCCACCCCTGTATATAGCCCCCCTGTAGATATAGCCCACCCCTGTATATAGTGCTCCACAGATCGCCTATCCCTGTATATAGCCCCCCTGTAGATATAGCCCACCCCTGTATATAGTGCTCCATAGATCGCCCACCCCTGTATATAGCCCCCCTGTAGCTATAGCCCAACCCTGTATATGGTGCTCCATAGATAGCCCACTCCAGTATATAGCCCCCCTGTAGATAGACACCCCCCATAGATAAAGCCCCCCATGTAGATAAAGCCCCCCCCGTGTAGATAAAACCCCCCCGTAGATAAAAAAAAATTCCGCCTGTAGATGAAGTCCCCCTTGTAGATATAGCCCCCCCCGTGTAGATAAAGCCCCGCCGTGTAGATAAAGCCCTCCCCGTGTAGATAAAGTCCTCCTTGTAGATACAGCCACACACTTTTTTATTACAATAATAAAAAAACTATTCAAACTCACCTTAATCCCGTTCCCACGCCGGCCGGCAGCAATGGAGACCTGCTCTCTTCTGCGCAGGTCTCCTGGGGGTTGAACAAAGCGTCTATGAAAGGCGCTGATTGGCTGGGCAGGATGACTTTGCCTGTCATTCAGCGCCTTTCAGCGACGGAAGCGCGACTTGTACAAAAGAGCTGAATGGACGGGCACGGAACGTACCCGGTCATTCATGCTTCTAATTGTACCTGTGTCCTATAGACACAGGTACAATTATAGTGCAGGAGGAGGTGGCGCTGGCGCCCCTTGAAAAATGCAGCAAAGTAAGAATAGTATCAAAAATAGAAATGTTAATAGGTTTGTTTTTTTTATCAATTAACAAAATACAAACTGAATGAACAGGTCCACCATGGCAAGACAGAGCACAGAAACAAGACACAAGCTAGTTATACTGCATCAGCAAGGTCTCTCCCAGGCAAAGATTTTAAAGCAGACTGGGGTTTTCAAGCTCATTTGAAGAATCACAAAGAAACGGGCAACGTTGAGGACAGTAGACGCAATGGTCGGCCAAGGAAACTTAGTGTAACAGATCAAAGACACATTATGCTTACATGCCTTCGAAATTGGAAGATGTTCAGCAGCGCCATCAGCAAAGAAATAGCAGAAACCAGTGGGATCAAGGTATACCCATCTTCTGTTCAGAAAAGTCTGGCAAAAAGTGGTCTTCATGGAAGAATTGCGGCCAAAAAGCCACGCCTTCAATGTGAAAATCAGGCTTAGCAACTCAACTATGCACAAAAACATAGGAACTGGAGCGCAGAGAAATGGCTACAGGCTGCAGGCTGATGAGTCTAAATTTTATATTTGGCTGTAACAGAAGGCAGTTCGCCGAAGGGCCGGAGAGTGGTACAATAATGAGTGTCTGCAGGCAACAGTGAAGCATGGTGGAGGTTCCTTGCAAGTTTTGGGCTGCATTTCAGCAAATGGAGTTTGCGATTTGGTCTAGATTCTTGGTGTCCTTAATGCTGAGAAATACAGGCAGATACTTATCCATCATTCAATACCATCAGTGGGGCATCTGACTGTCTTCAAATGTATTCTGCAGCAGGACAACTACCCCAAACATACAGCCAATGTCATTAAGAACTACATTCAGCGTAAAGAAGAACAATGAGCCCTGGAAGTGATGATATGGCTCCCACAGAGTCCTGATCTCAACATCATCGAGTCTATCTGGGATTACATGAAAGAGTCAGAAGGATTTGAGGAATCCTACATCCACAGAAAATCTGTGGTTAGTTCTCCAAGGTGTTTGGAACAACCTCCCTGCCAAGTTCCTTAAAACACTGTGTGCAAGTGTACCTAGAAGAATTGATGCTGGTTTGAAGGCAAAGGGTGGTCACACAAAATATTGATTTGATTTAGATTTTTCTTCTGTTCATTAACTATGTATTTGTTAATTGATTTTAAAAAAAATCTTCTATTTTTTAAAGCATTCTTACTCTGCAGCATTTATCCACAACTGCCTAAAACTTTTGCACAGTGCTGCATAAATTATCCACAACTTTCACTGCTACAACTACATGTGCCAGTGACAGTGTGTCTGATCGTACTGGAAAGTAAAGTAGTACAAATGGTTACTTGGACACAGACTTATATATAACAGCACTGTAAAAATGGTGGATGCAGAATAATACACCAATTTTTTTGTGGCACTATTATTAGCAACTAGCTATATTAAAAACTACGAGTGATGTCACATCTGTAACGTATGTGTCAGCAGGAAACGGCACACTTTCAGCACCAGGATTTGAATTGAAAATAAAATCTATTTATTTTTAAAAAAATGTCACTTGGACACAGACTGAAGTATAACGGCGCTGTTAAAATGCATTACGCAGAACAATACAATTTTTGGTGGCACTATTAGATATATGCAAAACAATGAGTGATGTCGGTTTCAGAAGGCAGCAGCACACTATTAGCATCAGGATTAATATTATTGAAGAAGATTTGTGAATGAGGTGATGAAGATTGGTGATTCAAAAATTAATCTAAGAAATTAACTGTCTAGCTACAGCAGCATTCACTCACAACAATGGCTGCCTGTGCTTGCATAACTGACACACTTACCCTAACTGACTCCTATCTCTCTCTAAAATCTATCTCTCTATCAAATTATTGTAGCTCTAACTATCTATTCTCTTCTCCTTACTATGAAACACACTCACTGAAACGAAACTAATCCACTAACTGTCTGTATTCTGTGTTTTACTATTTTTCACTCTCTGTCTAACGTCCTCTCTTTCCTCTCTGTTTCCCCACAAAGCAGCAGCATTTCCTGGTTTGGCTGTTTATAGTGTCTATGACTCATATGACTGTCATCCACTGAGTAATCACTGACTCCCACCATAGACCCTTTATGATTGGCTGTGCTAGAGGAGGCGCTGCCTGCCAAGCATTATGGGGAAGCCCGCCGGGCCCCCACCCGAGGTCATGTGATCCTTCTTCTCTGTCTACTTGTCTTCTTCTGATCTGTAAAATGGCTGCTGCCATTTTGAGCGATTCGTGCGGGACTAATTCCAAAAGTTTTGGATTCGCTAAAATCCGAAACTTTTGGAAAATTTGTGACTAATTAGATTCTTATATCTCTATACAGTACCTATAGAGATTTTGTTTTTCAAACTTTAATAGTCCTACTTACAGGATAAAAAATCCAACAGACCAGGGCATAAAATGCATTCACTAGTTTTAAACAACATCAACTATTCCATGTTGTCTTGACTGGTTTTGCCTCTCCCGCTTCTTAAGGGGGTACAAACATGAAATATCTACCAACCATATAAACCATCATTACTCCTCCCCATACCAGTGCAACACTGGCCTGTGCATAAAGGATTGCTTCATGGCATACCACACTTCTATGGATCATTACATTTATTATTTACCCCATTATTATAGCACCTTATTCTTCCCTGATGTACTCCGCACTGCTTACATATGCCTCCACATAATAAACTGAAATACCAGTAAAACTTCAAAACAAATCCACTACCAAGCAAAATTCACGCTTTAAAAGCCAAATGGCGCTCCCTCCTTTGCTAAGCCTTACGGTGTGCACATAACAGCTGTTTATATCCACATATATGGTATTGCCATACCCAGGAGAACTATCCTAACAATTTATGGGGTATGTGCCTTCAGCGGTACAAGCTGGGCACAACATATTTTGTACTAAAATGGCATATCAGTGGAAAGTGGAAAAATTTTCATTTTCACTTTTCATCATCCACTGCGCATCAATTTCTAGAAAACATCTGTGGAGTCTAAACGCTCACTACACTACTTGATAAATGCCTTTAGGAGTGTAGTTTCCAAAATGGGATTACTCCTTAGGGGTTTCTTTAAATATTTCACATCAGAGCCTCTGCAATTATGAACGAATGCTGTCGCCAAACTAGGCCTCAAATGTGGTGCTCTTTCACTCCTGACCCTTGTCGTATGTCCAGGAAAAAGATTAGGGCCACATGTAGGGCGTTTCTAAATTCAGAAAACACAGCATAATAATTAGGGAGCTGCTTATTCACAGCGGCACATGCTGGGCACAACATGTTGGACACTGAAATGGCATAGCTAGGGAAAAATTATCATCCTCACTCTGCAAAATCCACTCTACAGAACTGTCGGAGCTGAGCCCCGGGCGTAAGTGGAGGCGACATGACCGGGGGAAACAGGACGGGGAGGTGCTTGGACACGAGGCAGACAGGCGGCGCTCTGGTTTGAGCGCCAGTCTGTCCGGAAACACAGCAAGGAGCAGTTGTGTCTCCTCTGCTCTCGTCATCGTCCGGCATTCCCGCGTCTCTGCGCCTCCATGGACATCAAGGTAATCCTGGAGCAGCTGCGTTTTATGGCAGGCGAGCGTGGGTCAGATTGGCTTAGGACCCAACTCGCCGGTCTAGACGATGGCCTGGCCAGGCCTGGGTCACCCAGTACTGCGAGTGGGCCTGATAGTGTTTTGGAGGTTGTTGTGGGGGGATCACAGGATTATGGTCCCCAGGGCGGACGGCAGTGTCAGTCAAGGAGGGCGCAGCCACCGTCCCGGTTCAGCCCAGATATCACTCCCCAGGTCCGGCACAGGATTGGGAGCCCCTCCAGGGACCCTGGAGACGTGGGGGGCTGGGCCCTCACTTGCAGGCCGCAGGCCCCGGTCTGGCAGGAATCCCGCTTCCCGGCCGGATCCAACGGCAGCAGGTGACTCGGTTCCCATGAGAGGGGGGACGCCACCTGGCTCCAGGTCAGTCTCTCCTTGATCGGCGGTGGGTCGGCCTGGCGATGGTCCAGTCGGGCCGCCCACCTGTGGACAAGATGGACGTCGTAGTACTGCGAGGAGGCCACGGTGGGTGGTCGTGCGGGGTAACGACGGTGGGCGGCGTCCCGCTGGCTGCGGGTCAGATGGTCGACGGCCTGCCAGGGCTTTGATGGCGGTGGAGATCATGCCTGGAGCAGAGGGATAACGGGAGTTGCCCTCCAGGTTCGTCGTCATTGAGGATTCGGGAGGAAGATGGAGGCAATGGTGCGAGAAGGCTGGATGATCCGGGTCTTCCGGCTGGTGGGATCACAGCTCCTGTGCAGCCTGGTGAGTCTATGTCTTTATCTTATCCTATCCCTGCCATTTTTAGGTCCCTGGGGTCGGGGGATGTATCTGTGGGGGGCGGGGTGGTTGAGTCAGGTAGTAGCGGGGTAGGATCAGGGGATGGATTGGTGGTGCTGGGGTCATTGGGTAGTTTGCAGGAGTTGCATTCACGGTGCAAGCAGGTGGGGTTGTTTGGGGTGGCGTCCCAGGTGGCTGCTTGGAGTGGTGGCGGGGTGATTCTGCAGGGTTTAGGGGTTGTACCAGTGGTAAGGGGCGTGCCAGTGGTTCGGGAAGTGGGTGTGGCTGTGTCAGTTCGGACGGAAATGGTTGGGGAGGTGGATCAGGTGCGGTTGCATGATAGGGCCAAGGGGGAGGTGTATGTGTGTTTTGAGGTGCCGTTGGGGGCTCATTTAAATTCAGAAGTTAAGGAAAAGATCTGGAAGGATGAGTATGTGGAGATCTTTTCACTTCTCCCCTTGGAGAAGTTCAATTTAGATAAGCCCAAGCGGATTGAGAGTAAAAAGGAGGAGGAAAAACTGAGGTGTAGGCTGATACCTCAGACGTTTCCTAATTAGTTGCAGGTGTTTGCCATCCTGGCGAGTGTGATTAGGGGGGAAAGCACCGGATAATTGCTCGGACCTTTTTTTGTTAACAGACGCCATTGGGGAGGCTTACATGGTGTATGGGGGTATGACGTGGCTTCGGTATGGTAAGCAGTTCCGACAACGGAAGGCGGTCTGCTCGACTATACGGTGGGACCAAAAGGATATTGGGCTATGGTTAAGGGTTATGACGCCGGTGCATTTTGGGAGGGATTCCTTTCCAGGGTCGGCCAGTTTAGTCAGTAGGGGGCTGGGGGATAGTCCGGGAATCCCTGAGGTGGAAATTCAGGCCTGTGTTGGCAGTTTAATGAGGGGCAGTGTAAGTTTGGAGCGGGGTGCAAATTTAAGCACTCCTGTTCGGTCTGTAGTGGGGCATCCCATGGAACGTCGAGATGTTTTAAGAAAGGAAAGGGTAGAGGCAGCGCAGCAGGTAGCCATGGGAGCGACGCCGGTGAAGTTGGGAGAGATGCTGCCATATCTAAATAGGTACCTGGATAGGGAGAAAAAATTGGGATAAAAAGAGAAAAACCACGGCGCCACCTTGCGCAGATCAGTCGGTAAAGGTGAGACAATGATGCCGTATTACAGGTATTATGCTCACCTAAGTAAAGAGTTTAACAGGCATGTAAGAAAACCACAGTGCTGCTGCCAGATCCGATTCGGCATCCAATAAGGACCGCTTTAGGAGGAGAGTTTGTGCAGGAGAAAAGAGGATCATTCCAAGGGCGCTGCTGTGTGGTGATAAAGATATGATCGAAGTACGGAGATAATCGTAATAAAAGGAGTTTATTCGAATGAGTGGCTACGCGTTTCGACGATGAACAATCGTCTTCATCAGGCCATATGCACAATACATTAAACACGACTTATATACCATCATGGTTCATAAAATGACACGAGTGAAAAAACCGCCAAATCTGCAAAGGTCAAGGTGCGTTCGTGACGTCACACCCGGCTTTTTACCTCTGGAACCAATCACAACATGGATCAGTGAAAAGTTATACATGTTCGGTATAGCACTCATACACAGTAAGTTTATTACAAAGGAAAAGATAAAAGATATTTATAAAATAATGTCGACATATGAGTAATCAGAAACAAAATGAAAACAAAAGGATACAAAAGCACAATACGTGGAAGTTAAAAATACTGAGCTACAAACCAGTAGGTTGTTAGGTAGCAAACGAAGGACGCCGGGACGCGAACTTGGTAACCAGGACAACCTGGCCGAGAATATTGCTACAGAGCATACGAGGATATGTTTTTGCTGTGGAAACTATGTAAGAATTAGATCTTTATTAAGAATATGTGTGCAATATACTGTACTTTATTGCCTAGATGGTTTGTTCGGGATTTTATGTGACTCAAACAGAAGTGGCATTGTTCGGGATTTTATGTGGCAAACAGAAGTGTTGCCAGGCAACTGAAAAAACAAAGAGGACGGGAACAGAGAACGAACTTTTCAGCACTCGCTATGAATAGACCAAAGAGGACCGCTTCGGGACAGGTCTGTAAAACATATGTATAATATAAATATATATTATACAATATTCTTAGAACAAATCTAGTTTGCAGTGTTCAGTGCTGTTGTGATTAGAAAGGGAAAACATTGTTATGTATTGCCATGGGGTGCATAGCGTATTTGTCGGCAAAGCGTAATATTGTATCAGCAGAATAGACACTTTACATAAATTGATTTAAACGCGTAGCCACTCATTCGAATAAACTCCTTTTATTACGATTATCTCCGTACTTCGATCATATCTTTATCACCACACAGCAGCGCCCTTGGAATGATCCTCTTTTCTCCTGCACAAACTCTCCTCCTAAAGCGGTCCTTATTGGATGCCGAATCGGATCTGGCAGCAGCACTGTGGTTTTCTTACATGCCTGTTAAACTCTTTACTTAGGTGAGCATAATACCTGTAATACGGCATCATTGTCTCACCTTTACCGACTGATCTGCGCAAGGTGGCGCCGTGGTTTTTCTCTTTTTATCCCAATTTTAGGTCGGTGTGCAATCCTCTCCTTTGGAATCAGCACTCCGCGGACAGGAGACTTGGATCGGTTCCCTGGGGCCTCACCTCCTTTGAGATCACCGGTCCTTAGGTTCTCCTGCACTGGCAGCCGCGTGTACAGATCCACCCCTCATCTTTGCTGAACCATCCCCGTGAATTATCTTTACTGAACCATCCCCGTGATTTACCTTGTTGAACTATCTCCGTGAATTAACTTTGTTGTACCATCCCTGTGGATCTCTTCTCCTCTGACTCAACAACATCCCTACAATCAACGCTCGTGATGCTGGATTTTACTGATGAACGGAATGTCCTGCGAGAAAGCCTGATTATGCAGCTTATTGGATCGGATTCTACAACGGTCTTACCTCCTACAGTGAGTAACGCTGTTACCCCTGAACAAACCAAACTAATGACGGATTTGTATCTGACATTGGAGGACACCCTCAAAAAGGAAGCTTTACAGAGCATAGACTGCCTTTTCCTACAATTGTATATTAACGAAAATATCTCCCCGAGGGGTCTTAGGTTTTCCTTCACTAACCCATACCCCACAGACATGCTTTTCAGCGCTGATTTGAAGTCCTTTTTGGATCAGTGCCATTTAGGCCTCCTGGATAGGTTACTGAAAAAACGTAACACACTCAGTGAGACCCTAAAAACTGAAATCTCTTCAATCAAAGAGAAACTCCTTAAATTCGTTGATCATCATGATTTCCAGAAATTAGAAACTTCTACTAGTAATAGACTGAATGTATATGAAAAAGACATCATTCTAAAAAAGATCAGTAAACTGAAAAGGGATCGCAATGATTATACCCTTAATGATTTAGGTGCCTGGAAACCATCCCTACCTCACATTCCCAAATTAGATAAAGTTACAACCGTATATAATTCTCCATACAAAACGTATGCAGCACCACTAGATGTCCACTCAAGGTTTAGGGCCCCCTCGAACTCCCGTGCCCCCCATGCCGAAGTTAATACTTTCAGTAGGTCTTTCAAAAATAGTTCAAGATTCCATCATGGATCTATCATTGATAGCCCCCTAACCAGAACACCCGAAACTAATCTGGCTGAGAAACACCTTGCACGTAACCCCACAGCAGCAGGGCAACCTTGTATCCACCACCTTAATCAAGCTATCAATGCTTCCCAAACAAATTTTGTACCCAGTAAAACAATTACTGAAGTACCTGTGAATGCCTTCAGAGCTTCTGACTTAGATCTGCATCTCTCCAAGTTTTTTTCTATATCTGAACCAATGGAAGTCCCAATTGTAATCAATTCCCCTTCTTCCTTACTTAATGACTCCATAGAAGATAGTCTGATATCTTTACTACAATTATCTGTACACAGCACTCCCCAGTCTTCCATTCTTGGCACCCAGGAGAGTCCACCCATGGGCCCCTCCACATCGTTACAACTCAATGATAACCATTCCAAAATAGATTTAGTCACATCCTCGCTAGATACCACCTACGCAGCAACCTCTTTTTTAGGACTTCCCTCACAACTGACCAGACCCCCTTTAACCCCAACAGTCAGCAGCAACGACATTTTATTACCATTCCTAATGAGCCCCAAAGCCCAAACCATCACAAATTTTTTTCCGAAAATCCAGAAAATTTCAATAAAAAGAAAATTAAATACAGACACAGAGGACGGAGAGGAGGCAAAAAATATAATAAGCAACAGCCTGAGATTGAACCCAAAGAAGAATCGAGTAAAACAGTAAAAATATTTAATTTGTCATCTTACTTATTAAACATTCATGAGACGAATTTACTTAATAAAGGATTGTCATTCTGCCCAACCTCCCCATCTAATGATTTTGATTTATTTATGGACCTCAACCGTTTCATCAGAAAACTCACTTTAATTAGACATTTTGCGTTACAGAAACCTAACACATCATTAGTTGCAATCGAGGACCCGCATACACCTGATATAAATACTAAGGCCATCCCAGTTGAAGTTTTTGTGAAATCAGATTTCTATCCTGTCCATCATCAAGGCCCCCTCATTGAAACCTTCTCGACACTCGTGAATAATGATTTTAGGACTTTAGAGAACCCTTACCCCTATAAGGATAATTTGACCCAGTATGAAAGAAGGGCCATAAAATCTCTTCAGAATAACGGTGACATTGTCATTCGTCCTGCCGATAAAGGGGGTGGCATAGTTATCCAGAATACGGACAAATATCTGGAAGAAACAACGAGGATTTTAAATGATAAAACTTTCTATTGCAAATTAGCATCTAATCCCCTTCCTACCCATATATATGAATATACATCTATGATGGAGAAGGCTTTCCATGAAGGTCTTCTCACCAAAAAAGAAAAACGTTTCCTACATGTACCTTTCCCAAATATACCCTTTATTTATCACCTTCCAAAAATACATAAAACACTCATAGACCCCCCAGGACGCCCCATCATATCAGGCATTGGCTCATTAACCAGCAATCTTTCCCACTTCGTAGATTTACACCTGCAACCTTTTGTACTCAAGTTACCCTCCTATCTCAAAGATTCCACCCAGTTAATAAAAGATTTATTTAATCTTAAAATTGATAAGACTACATCACACATATTTTTTCTAACTGCTGACGTGACCGCTCTGTATAGTAATATCCCACATATAAAAGGTATGCAGGTAACGAGATCATTTTTATCATCTAACACCTTAATCCCTGCCAACCAAGTTTCCTTTCTGACTAATTGTATTGACTTTATTCTTCATCACAATTCATTCACCTTCAATCATACCTTTTATAATCAGACAAGAGGTTGTGCGATGGGCTCGAGATTCGCACCAGCCTATGCAAACCTGTACATGGGGGCATTCGAAGAGGAACATATTTTTGGGGACCATTCATTTAAAAACAACATTCTCTTATATAGGAGGTATATTGATGACCTGTTTTTCGTATGGACAGGAACAGAAAACGAAGCTTCTAATTTTATCAGGCATTTAAATACCAATACCTATGACATCTCCTTCACTCACACTTTTTCCGAAATCTCTATTGACTTTCTTGACCTAACCATTAGCTATGACACCAAGAGTAAACATTTTGTCACAAAAACCCACTTTAAATCCGTCGATGTAAATAGCTATATTGATTTTAGAAGTGCCCACTATCGCCCTTGGCTAACAAATGTGCCTTTCGGCCAATTTAGAAGAGTCCGAAAAAATTGCAGTACTAACGCAAATTTTAAATTTGAGTGCAACATTTTAGAAAAAAGATTCAGAGAGAAGAATTTTCCTCTAAAACTAATCCAAGATGCTAGATCCAAAGCATCGGAATTAACCCAAAACTCTTGTCTAAACCAGGTACAGAAGAAAAAACTAGAACAAAATAAATACCACACCAACTTTATAACCACTTACAACCAAGGGAATAAGACCGTCAGAGCAATTCTGAAAAAACATTGGCACATTTTAAAAAACGACCCTTACCTTAAGGATGTGATACCCTCCCATCCGAACATCACCTTTCGTCGTTCCCTAACTCTGAGAAATATTCTGGCCCCTAGCAGAATCCGAAAACCTAAAATATCACCAACTACTACGTTTTTATCCAGACCCAATGGTTCATACAAATGTGGCCACCCACGCTGTTTATGCTGCAATAGCATCAGCAACAAAAAATATACATACACATCAACTGTTACAAAAGAAACCTTCCCAATTAAGTCATCCCTAAGTTGTAGTAGTTCCTACGTTATCTACCTAATGGAGTGTACATGTCAACTCCAATACATTGGTCGTACCACACAACATCTGAGATCGAGAATTAATAAACATAGGTTCAATGTGAACACAGGCTTTCTGAAGCACAGTGTGTCCCGACATTTCACTTATGTACACAAGTGCCAATTTAAACAAATCACAGTTACACCCATCGAAGAAATACAACACGATGTCCCCAATAGATACACTAAACTTAAACAGAGGGAAAACTATTGGATTTTCAAATTACAGACTTTATACCCAGGGGGCTTGAATGATATCTCTGAATCAACACTTGACTAATTTATTTTTTCCAAATGCAAAGAACTACCCAATATCATATAATTCTCATTATTACACAATAAGAAATAATTGACTTTTCATATCCATTTACTTCCCTTTTTGCATTTTTTCCTTGTATTTATTAGGTCCATCAGGTTGCGACCTCCAATCATTGTACATATAACTATTTTCTGTTAATCCTAACGTAGTATTTGTAGTGCCCGATCCTTCTGATCCTTTTATGCCGCTTACCACGTACTGTTTTACATACATCTCTTATAAATCATCTTATGTAAAGTGTCTATTCTGCTGATACAATATTACGCTTTGCCGACAAATACGCTGTGTACCCCATGGCAATACATAACAGTGTTTTTCCCTTTCTAATCACAACAGCACTGAACACTGCAAACTAGATTTGTTCTAAGAATATTATATACGTAATGTATAATATATAATTATATTATACATATGTTTAACAAACCTGTCCCGAAGCGGTCCTCTTTGGTCCATTCATAGCGAGTGCTGAAAATTTCGTTCTCTGTTGCCGTCCTCTTTGTTTTTTCAGTTGCCTGGCAACACTTCTGTTTAGAGTCCATTTTTGCATTTTTTCCTTGTATTTATTAGGTCCATCAGGTTGCGACCTCCAATCATTATATATAACTATTTTCTGTTAATCCTAACGTAGTATATGTAGTGCCCGATCCTTCTGATCCTTTTATGCCGCTTACCACGTTCTCTTATAAATCAATTTATGTAAAGTGTCTATTCTGCTGATACAATATTACGCTTTGCCGACAAATACGCTATGCACCCCATGGCAATACATAACAATGTTTTCCCTTTCTAATCACAACAGCACTGAACACTGCAAACTAGATTTGTTCTAAGAATATTGTATAATATATATTTATATTATACATATGTTTTACAGACCTGTCCCGAAGCGGTCCTCTTTGGTCTATTCATAGCGAGTGCTGAAAAGTTCGTTCTCTGTTCCCGTCCTCTTTGTTTTTTCAGTTGCCTGGCAACACTTCTGTTTAGAGTCACATAAAATCCCGAACAAACCATCTAGGCAATAAAGTACAGTATATTGCACACATATTCTTAATAAAGATCTAATTCTTACATAGTTTCCACAGCAAAAACATATCCTCGTATGCTCTGTAGCAATATTCTCGGCCAGGTTGTCCTGGTTACCAAGTTCGCGTCCCGGCGTCCTTCGTTTGCTACCTAACAACCTACTGGTTTGTAGCTCAGTATTTTTAACTTCCACGTATTGTGCTTTTGTATCCTTTTATTTTGGCATGTTTTTATTTTCATTTTGTTTCTGATTACTCATATGTCGACATTATTTTATAAATATCTTTTATCTTTTCCTTTGTAATAAACTTACTGTGTATGAGTGCTATACCGAACATGTATAACTTTTCACTGATCCATGTTGTGATTGGTTCCAGAGGTAAAAAGCCGGGTGTGACGTCACGAACGCACCTTGACCTTTGCAGATTTGGCGGTTTTTTCACTCGTGTCATTTTATGAACCATGATGGTATATAAGTCGTGTTTAATGTATTGTGCATATGGCCTGATGAAGACGATTGTTCATCGTCGAAACGCGTAGCCACTCATTCGAATAAACTCCTTTTATTACGATTATCTCCGTACTTCGATCATATCTTTATCACCACACAGCAGCGCCCTTGGAATGATCCTCTTTTCTCCTGCACAAACTCTCCTGGATAGGGAGAAGGCGAGTTTGTTGGAGGGGGGTTTCGAGTCGGGTTTCGAATCCCTTCCCCTTCTCATGTTGTCCCCTTTTCGTTACGAAATTTAAAATCTGCGTGGGACTACCCGTCGGTTGTGTCCGAGAAATTGAGTAAAGAGGTGCGGCTGGGGAGAATGGCGGGTCATTTTTTTCCCCTCCTTTTGTTGACACGGTAGTTTCTCCATTGGGTGTCGTGCCTCTGAAAGAGCCTAATAAGTTTCGGTTAATACATCATTTGTCACATTCGAGCGGGGGTTCGATGAATGACGTTATTGATCCAGCGCTTTGTTCTGTTGTTTATATGTCCTTTGACGCGGTGGTTGAGTGGGTTAGGCAGTATGGTAGGGGAGCTCTCATGGCAAAAACGGACGTGGAATCGGCTTTTCGTTTGCTTCAAGTGCATCCCGAAAGTGTTCGGTTGTTGGGCTGTTATTGGGAGGGTTCGTATTTTGTCGACAGATGTCTTCCGATGGGCTGCTCCATTTCATGTGCCTATTTTGAAGCCTTCAGTTCATTCTTGGAATGAGTGATTTGTGAGGTGGCGGGAGTTGCCTCCGTCATCCATTACTTGGATGATTTCCTTTATGTCAGGCCGGCCGGCGGGCTCACCTGTTTGCGGGAAATTGTTGGCAACGGCGGAGTAGGTTTCTGGTCGTTTTGGAGTGCCCCTTGCGCCAGAAAAAATGGAGGGTCCAAGGTCGGTCCTAGTGTTTTTGGGAATCACAATTGATTCCGAGAGGATGGAATGCAGGCTCCCCCAGGAGAAATTGGAGGATTTGAAGTTGTTCGTAGGCAGGGTGTGCCACCTGAGGAAGATTACGTTGCAGGACTTGCAATCTCTCCTGGGGAAGCTTAACTTCACTTGTCGCATCATGCCTATGTGGAGGGTTTTCTGCAGAAGCTTGGCGAGGCCTACGGCGGGAGTGAAGGATCCACATCATTTTATTAGGTTGGTGGAGGAACACCAGGAGGATTTGAGAGTGTGGAGTGACTTCCTAGAGACAAAAAATTAATGAGGACCCTGGGTAGTTGGCGGGTACAATACACAATTAACAAAAAGAATGCCTGCAGGCAAACAAACCCTGTTTCCCAACTACCCCAAGAGAGAATTGAAAACAATACTTTATTAGGCTACGTATAGCAAGAAGACAGACCATATAAAGTTGAATTAAAATTGTCGCTGCCTGAAACCGGACGTTAAAGTAAAGGCTAATGCAAGTACAGAGGTGTGTAACCAACCAGCATAAGAATTAGTTCGATTGTCTAAATGGTTTGACAGTCAGTCCGGTTTAGGTAGGAATTAAAATAGAAAAGGCTCCCCCGACATATTTCGCTACTTAGTAGCCTAATAAAGTATTGTTTTCAATTCTCTCTTGGGGTAGTTGGGAAACAGGGTTTGTTTGCCTGCAGGCATTCTTTTTGTTAATTGTGGAGTGACTTCCTGGGGCAGTATAATGGCTGGTTGGTGGCGAAGGTTAATTCTTTTGTGGCGGCCCTAGCATTTGGTTATAAATGGAGGGATTTACGGGACGCCACAAAGGAATTTTTGGTAGGCCAGGCCCTGAGGGGATTCTGTTAGGGGCGGGTGGCACCTGATAGGTGGCGCCCGGTATCGTTTGGGTTGTTAGAGAAATTGGGGATGGCGGCGAATGTGGTGTGCATGTCGGTGTATGAATCTGTCCTATTTCAGTTGGTGTTTTCATGGGCCTTTTTTGGTGTGTTGTGGGTGGGGTAATTGGTGTCACCCAGCAGGGTGCGGCCCGGGGTGTTGTTGACGGACGATGTGGTGCACTTGGGGGATCGTGTGGAGTTTTGGATTAGTCGTTCCAAAACGGATCAGAGGGGGAGGGGGCGGCGAGTGGTTTTGAGGTCGTGGGTACGGTTATGTGTCCAGTTCGTTTGTTGGGGGCTTATTCGGGTATGGCCGGTTTAGGGGTGGGCCTTTGTTATGTCATGCGGATGGTACGTTTTTGTCGAGGTATCAATTCACCATGGTGTTCCGGAAATGTTTGTCATGCGTGGGTCTGGGTGAGACGGCTTTTGCGCTGCATTCGTTTAGGATAGGGGCCGCCATAAAGGCGGTTAGGTGGGGTCTTGGGCCTGATGCAGTGCGGAGTATAGGGAGGTGGGAGTCCCAGCGGTTCTGACTGTATGTTCGCCTGCATCTTGTTTGAGTGTAGGGACGGGTTGGAGAGTAGTTCATGGGGTGTTATGTTTAATGTGGATGGTGCGGGGAAATGCTTCAGTGTTATATCTTATGTGTCTGTATTGATGGTGCTGAATTTTTGTTTCAGATCCCTCCCCGTGTCTGGTTTGGATTTTTGGGCATTCTTATGTCCATTGGGGCACGTTGCGGGCCGACGTTCGTCCGGATGGGCGGCAGCTGGCGTTTTCGTGGTATGTCTTGGGAGAGGGTTCTGCCAGAGTTTCATCGCTGCTATGTTGGACCGTGCTCCTGATGTTTTGGTTTTACATATTGGGGGGAATGACCTGGGGGTATGGCCGTTTCGGGAGTTGATCCGGGACATAAAGTATGATCTCTTGTTGGCGGTTTTCCCTCGGGTGACAGTAGTATGATCAGAGATGGTGCATCGGCAGACGTAGAGATCGGTGAGGTCGGTGGGTGATATTAACAGGGCTTGTGTGAAAGTGAACAGGGCTGTGTCTGCTTTTGTGGTGCGGAATGGTGGAGTATTTGTGAGACATTATGACTTTGAGGACGGTACAGGCAATTATTGGTTGGATGATGAGGTGCATTTGACTGTCGTGGGAATTGACCTGTGGGCATTACAGATTCAGGAGGGAATCGAGCGTGCCATTTTGTTGAGGGGGAACTTGCATACTTGAGGTGGTTAAGGTATGCTCGTTGTGGCGGGTTTTGGGGGGTCCTTGGAGTTGGTTAAAATTGGTCGGGGAGGGTTTCATACTGGTGATGGTCCCTCCCAGATTATACATGGTGGGGGATCTGGCTTATATGGGCTCCTGCTGGGTGGGGTCCCAGGGAGCAAAATAGAAATGCTTTAGCCATCTGCGGTGCGCATGGTGCATGTGGCGAAACCGGGTCAGTGGGGGTCGGTTTACGCCATGAGATTGTGGGCGATAGATTCAGGCGACACAGATTAACAGGGGACAAGCCACAGAGGCGCGTTTATTAACAGGGACAGACACACACAGAACCAATGCATCGCTGCTTCTCCCCTCAGGGCTGGATGGGACAGGCTACCTCACTATGGGGTCTCTCCACTGTACCTTTCATCCTTTGGGGTGTCTCCAGATCCTCCTTAGTTAGATGGGACTCCAGCACTTGTCGTCTATTACTGTCCCTAGGTCAGGTACCATCTCTGAGGTAGATAGCCCCTGCCTGCAGCTCACACTGCTATCTCATCCTCTCCTCGACAGCAACTGACTGAAATCTCACACAGCACCACTATCTCCCTCACTCACCCCTCCCTCAGGCATCAGGCCATGTGAATCCTGCTCTTGCCCCCTCCTTTTTCTTATTTACACTCCGACAAGTTCCCGCTAGTAGCCTGTGACTCATTCTCCTTCAGTATAAGATTAACCCTAGAGGGGAGGACAGTGAAGCAGCACTGAATACAGTATAATATAAATCAACTGGTTATCAAACATAACGTAATGCAGTTTGAGGGGACATATCCTCATCTAGCACCGGGCGCCTTCTAAGCTATGGCACCCGGATGGCGGGAGTGCAACGGTTTGCGGCAGGCTTAACCTTTATTTGGGTACAATGCCTGTAACTGTCACCCGTTCCGCCACAGATCTCCCCCAGCTTAGATCCAGAATCAGTCCTGCTGACCCTCTGTCGGGTCAGTGATGAGATCTGGGCCCGATGCTGTCAGTCTCCGCCCATCAGTGTCCTGCTGCCGAGAGAGTCCATCAGCATTCCCGTGGTCCCGAGAGATGGTAAAGTTATAGGATTGTAAGGCCAGGCTCCACCATAGTAAACGCCCATTGTCCCCGGCGGTTCGGTTCAACCAACTGAGAGGACTGTGGTCTGTGACTATTGTGAACTCCCTCCCATAAACGTAGGGCTGGAGATTCTTTAGAGCCCACACGACAGCCAGGCACTCCTTCTCAATGGTTGCGTATGTCCTCTCTCGGTCCAGCAGCTTCCGGGAGAGGTACGCGACCGGGTGTTCGTGGCCCGCCTGTGGCACTGTGGGCTCAGTACCGCTCCCAGCCCGACGTCTGAGGCATCGGTTTTTGGCTATGAACCGCCGGTGGAAGTCAGGGGCAGCCAGGACAGGGGAGGTGGAGAAGGCAGTCTTAAGGCTCCCGAAGGCCGCCTCACAGTCAGGGGACCAGGGCATCAGTCGACTGAACCTTTTGGACGTCAAGTCGGTCAAGGGCTTGGCTAGGGTACTATACTGCGGTATGAATTTTCGGTAGTACCCTGTGACTCCCAGAAAGGCCCTAACCTGCTCCTGATTGGCCGGCCGGGGCCATTGGAGAATGGCCTCCACCTTGGCCGGCTCGGGGCGGATCTGTCCGCTGCCCACTCGGTGCCCCAGGTAGGCGACTTCTGCCATCCCCATCTGGCACTTGTCGGGGCGGATGGTGAGGCCGGCGTACCGGATGCACTCCAGGATCTGCGCCACATGCCCCAAGTGTTCCTCCCAAGTCTCGCTAAAGATAGCGATATCATCCAGGTAGGCCTGGGCAAACTCCTGACACCCCACGAGGATCCAGTTGACCACCCTCTGGAAGGTCGCGGGGGCGTTCTTCATCCCGAACGGCATGCACGTAAATTCAAACAGGCCGAACGGGGTGATGAACGCCGAGCGCTCTTGGGCTTCCTTGGTTAGAGGAATCTGCCAGTAGCCCTTGCTGAGATCCAGAGTGGACACGAAGCGTGCCCCTCCCAGCCTAACGAGCAGCTCATCAATCCGGGGCATCGGATAGGCATCCGTAACGGTTACCTCGTTCAGCCGCCGGTAGTCTACACAGAATCTCGTGGTTTTGTCCTTCTTGGGGACCAACACAACGCCGGCGGCCCAAGGACTGTGAGATGGTACAATGACCCCTATCTCCAGCATTTCTTCTACTTCTTTTCTCATCGCGGTCAGCACTGAGGGAGCCACTCGGAACGCGGGCTGCCTCAGGGGTCGGGCTCCCCCAGTGTCGACCTCGTGAGCGACTAGGGAGGTACGTCCGGGTTGACGCGGTGAACAGGGCCTCCTGGGCTGCTAACACCTCCCCCATCTCCCTACTCTGCAAGCGCGATAGCTGGACTTCAAGCTGCACATCTGCCAGCCCTGTCTGGCGTCGGGCCTCTGTCAGTAGGTCAGGGATGCGGTCCACGTCAGGGTTGTCCATGGGCGGGCAGCATATCGCGACCGCTCCTACCTCCCTTACCACATAGGCCTTGAGCCGGTTTATGTGGTAGTTCTGTACCCGCTTTTCTGCCTTGTCGTGGGCTACTAGGTAGTTTGTCGTCCCCTGTCGCCCCACTACAGTGTACGGTCCAGCCCAATTGGCCTGCAACTTGTTGCCTCATACTGGCGCGAGGACCAGTACCTTCTCCCCCACCCCCAGCTCTCGGGGTCGGGCGCTACGGTTGTACTTGTCCCGTTGACGGCTTCGAGCTACTTCCAATTGCTGATGTGCCAAATCCATCAGCCGTGCTAGGCGCTCCTGCATTTGGCTAACATAGTCTACTACCGGGATCTCCGGGCTTGCAAACTTCCCTTCCCAACCTTCCCGGACTAAGTCCAAGGGTCCCTGGACCCGCCTCGCGAACAGCAACTCGAATGGGGAGTGCCCAGTAGACTCCTGCGGCACCTCTCCATAGGCAAAGAGAAGCTGCTGCAAGGAGCGGTCCCAGTCTCTCCCCTCCGAGTGGACGTATCGGAGTAGCAACTGCTTGAGGGTACCGTTGAACCTTTCGCACAGTCCGTTCACTTTTGGGGGTGGTAGGCGGTGGTTCTTAGAGAACTCACCCCGTGCCGATTCCAGAAGTCGTGCATGAGTTCTCCCTGGAATTGAGATCCCTGGTCTGTGAGTACCTCACGCGGGAACCCCACCCGGCTGAAGATGTCCATGAGTCCCTGGGCGACGTGCTCGGTATCTATGGAGGACAGAGCCACTGCGTCCGGGTATCTGGTAGCGAAGTCTACCAGGGTTAGGATATAACGCTTTCCCCCTCGGCTGGGGGGATTAATGGGGCCAACCAGATCTATGGCCACCCGCTGGAAGGGCTCTCGGATGAGGGGCAGCTGCTTGAGCGGCACCTTGCGCGGGGCCCCCGCCACCCGTTGGCAGACAGGGCACGAAGCTCGGTACCGCCGCACGTCCTCAGTCAGCCCTGGCCAAAAGAAAGCCTTCGAGAGCCGGGCCCTGGTGGACCTGGTCCCAGTGTGACCCGCCGCGGGTATATCGTGGGCCAGGGCTAACAGTCGTGCACGGTAGGCTTGGGGAACAAGCAGCTGTTTGGAGGCGGTCCAGGACGACTCGGGCTTGGTCGGGGCTTCGACCCGGTCCAACAGCCCGTTGTCCCACTGGAACCCTGCCTGGTCCCCTCCACTGGGTGGTCGATCGGCCAGGCTACGGGCAGAGGACAGGGAAGGATCCGTATGCTGGGCCTCCCTAAAAGCGACCCTATCCACCTCCCCCAGGTCTGTCGGGGGGTTCGTCGGGTCGGTCAGTTGTGAGGCGTCAGGGGCTTGGGTACTTACCACCGGCGGTTCAGGGAGCGGTGGAGGCCGGTAAAGGTTCTCCCGGGCTTGGCTGCGGGTCACGGCCCCAGCGAACTGACTTGTGAGACCGTTCCCAAGGTCGTTCCCCAATAAGACATCGGCGGGGAGATCCGGCATGAGCCCGACTTCGACCTCCCCTTTTCCGGGGCCCCAGTCCAGGTAGACTCTGGCGCGGGGAATGGACCGCTGCTGTCCGTCCGCCAGGGCAATCCGGGCTAATCGCTGGGGAAGAACCTTAGACTGGGGAACCAGGTCCGCTCTCACCGGGGTGAGGGATGCCCCCGAGTCACGGAGTCCCTGGATGGTGCGGCGTCCCAGCACCACGGGCTGTCGGTGGCCCTGCATGTTGGCAGGGACCTGGTTCATCACGGGGCTCGCAAGCTCTACGTGGTAGACCACCTCCTCCACCTCTGGTGCATCTAGGAGGTGGTCACACTCATCGGGGTCGCCCGCCTCCGGGCAAAAGGCGACCCGGGTTGGGGTTGGTTTGGGAAAGGGCACCGTTGATTGGGCCAGGGGGCAGTCCCGTCGGATGTGCCCCGGCTGGTGGCACCCATAACACTGGCAGGAGTCCGTAGGGCCGCGGACCCGTGGCGGGATCAGGGCGGCCGTAGGCTGCGGCTGGGGTCTCATCGAAGTTGGCCGGGGTGGTTCCGCTATTTTGGTAGGGGCTCGGAGCTCTCGGCGTTGGTCCTGGCGTGGAAGGCTTCTCCACTGGGGTCGGTGGGCCAAGAACTCGTCGGCCAGGGTGGCAGCATCTTCAGGGGTGCTGGGGTGGCGGTCCGCGACCCAGGCACGAACGGGGACCTCCATCCTGGAGAGGAATTGCTCCAAAATGACGAGGTCCTCCAGGGCATCCCGACTGAAGGCCTTCTTCCCCTCGGCCCACCTGGAGCAGCTTAAGCGGAGCTGGGCTGCCAGTTCCACATGGGTACCCTGGCCGGCGAGCGTCAAATTACGGAACCGCTCTCTGTAAGTCTCTGAGGTGATCGCATATTTCTTCAGCAGGGCGTCCCGGAGGCAACCGTAGTCCCGTCCATCCTCTGGACCTAGGCTCCGGTAGACTTCAAGGGCCCTCCCTTGCAGGCTGGGCCCCACGTAGCGAGCCCATTCGGTGGTGGGGATGTCATGCACCTGTAGCTGTGTCTCCAGCATGGTTAGGTGCGCATCGATATCCGTGGACGAAGGATCCAACTTGGGGAGGTCGTTGTATCATAGTTGGGGTCTTCGGGGCCCGGCAGGGATTGGGGTTGTTGGTTCTGGGGGTGCCACTGCACGGGCCACGGCCCCAACGATGATCAGGCGCTCGGCCTCAGAGCTTTGAGGCCCCAGAGCGGTCAGCAGATCCCCCATCCGCAGGGCCTGGGCGTCCGAGATGGCGCTCCGGCCGGTTCCCTGGCGACTGGCCGGTTCTTCGGGGCAGTAGTCAACGTCACCCTCGGCCATCTCTCCCATCTCGGCCGGGTTCGCCAGGTCCCAGGCTTGGAGCTTCTCAATCAGCCGATCCTTGATGTCGCGGGACGAGAAGGCAATGCGCCGGAACCGGCACAGCTCTTGGAGTGTAATTCGGAGGTAGCTGCCATAGGGGACAGCCTCTGTTCCGCCGGGAGGATCCATAGAGTCAGGCTCCATGACTGGGGATTTAGGTGCCTGTGGTCCCCCTGTACTGCAACACGTGTGGCAGTCCGCCCTTGAGGTCTGGCCGCGAAGCGCCGGATAGTACCAGGATACCTATCCCCTGCCGCTTCCCCTAGAACGGGCTGAATCTATCCCACCGCTGCCACCAAATGTGGCGAAACCGGGTCAGTGGGGGTCAGTTTACGCCATGAGATTGTGGGCGATAGATTTAGGCGACACAGATTAACAGGGGACAAGCCACAGAGGCGCGTTTATTAACAGGGATAGACACACACAGAACCAATGCATCGCTGCTTCTCCCCTCTGGGCTGGATGGGACAGGCTACCTCACTATGGGGTCTCTCCACTGTACCTTTCATCCTTTGGGGTGTCTCCAGATCCTCCTTAGTTAGATGGGACTCCAGCACTTGTCCTCTATTACTGTCCCTAGGTCAGGTACCATCTCTGAGGTAGATAGCCCCTGCCTGCAGCTCACACTGCTATCTCATCCTCTCCTCGACAGCAACTGACTGAAATCTGACACAGCACCACTATCTCCCTCACTCACCCCTCCCTCAGGCATCAGGCCATGTGCATCCTGCTCTTGCCCCCTCCTTTTTCTTATTTACACTCCGACAAGTTCCCGCTTGCAGCCTGTGACTCATTCTCCTTCAGTATAAGATTAACCCTAGAGGGGAGGACAGTGAAGCAGCACTGAATACAGTATAATATAAATTAACTGGTTATCAAACATAACATAATGCAGTTTGAGGGGACATATCCCCATCTAGCACCGGGCGCCATCTAAGCTATGGCACCCGGAAGGCGGGAGTGCGACGGTTTGCGGCAGGCTTAACCTTTAGTTGGGTACAATGCCTGTAACCGTCACCCGTTCCGCCACAGTGCCCCTGAGCCTGTAGCAGGAAGGCTGGGGGTAAAAATACAGATATGGGCAGAATGGCGCCAGATCCCCATGGACCTTCCCAATTTTCCATATGGGGTTGTATGATTTTCACGTGAATGATGTTTAGATGAGGGGTTTGCGTGAAAAGGTTATTAAGTTATGGTTATTTATTTGGTATGTGTTGATGGTATTTACACCACGTTCCAAATTATTATGCAAATGTTATTTTTTGCTGATTTTCCTAAATAGTCGATGCAAATGACAGTCCGTATAATCTTCAAGCCATCATCTCCTAATGATAACAGATTTTATTTTAGAAGTAAAAAACTCAAAATGCACTGTTTCAAATTATTATGCACAACAGAGATCAAAACATTTTAAAGGTTGTAAAGAGAAATAAAATGGTAATTTGTTGAATTTGCAGCATCAGGAGGTCATATTTACAGAAATCAAAAGCTCTTTCAATAAAAAAAAACTTAACAGGCCAAGTTACATGTTAACATGGGACCCCTTCTTTGATATCACCTTCACAATCCTTGCATCCATTGAATTTGTGAGTATTTGGACAATTTCTGCTTGAATATCTTTGCAGGATGCCAGAATAAACTCCCAGAGCTTCTGTTTTGATGTGAACTGCCTCCCACCCTCATAGATATTTTGCTTGAGGATGCTCGAAAGGTTCTCAATAGGGTTGAGGTCAGGGGAACATGGGGGCCACACCATGAGTTTCTCTCCTTTTATGCCCATAGCAGCCAATGACACAGAGGTATTCTTTGCAGCATGAGATGGTGAATTGTCATACATGAAGATAATTTTGCTATGGAAGGCACGGTTCTTCTTTTTGTACCACGGAAGAAAGTGGTCAGTCATAAACTCTACGTACTTTGCAGAGGACATTTTCACACCGTCAGGGACCCTAAAGGGGCCTACCAGCTCTCTCCCCATGATTCCAGCCCAAAACATGACTCCGCCACCTCCTTGCTGACGTCGCAGCCTTGTTGGGACATGGTGGCCATTCACCAACCATCCACTACTCCATCCATCTGGACCATCCAGGGTTGCATGGCACTCATCAGTAAACAACACGGTTTGAAAATTAGTCTTCATGTATTTCTGAGCCCACTGCAACCGTTTCTGCATGTGAGCATTGTTTAGGGGTGGCCGAATAATAGCTTTATGCACACTTGCAAACCTCTGGAGGATCCTACACCTTGAGGTTCGCGGGACTCCAGAGACACCAGTGGCTTCAAATACCTGTTTGCTGCTTTGCAACGGCATTTTAGCAGCTGCTCTCCTAATCCTATTGATTTGTCTGACAGAAACCTTCCTCATTATGCCTTTATCTGAACGAACCCGTCTGTGCTCTGAATCAGCCACAAATCTTTTCACAGTACGATGATCACGCTTACATTTTCTTGAAATATCCAATGTTTTCATACCTTGTCCAAGGTATTGCACTATTTCACGCTTTTCGGCAGCAGAGAGATCCTTTTTCTTTCCCATATAGCTTGAAACCTGTGGCCTGCTTAATAATGTGGAACGTCCTTCTTAAGTAGTTTTCCTTTGATTGGGCACACCTGGCATACTAATTATCACAGGTGTCTGAGATTGATTACAATGATCCAAAGAGCCCTAAGACACAATACCATCCATGAGTTTAATTGAAAAACTAATAATTAAATGTTTATGACACTTAAATCCAATGTGCATAATAATTTGGAACACGGTGTATTAATGCGTTGTTTTTCTGTTTTTGTTAATAAAATGGCTGCTGTGGCCAATTAATTCCAGCTCTAAGCCTCAGTGTCATCATTTGGTGAATGTAAGGTAATGGGGTAGTTTAAGGGAGTTGGGAATGTCACACGCAGTTAATGTTTTAAGGGTTACGGAACCGTACTCTGTTTATCCCACGGTCAAGTAAATTAACACTTGTGGTGTCAACATGCTCACTACATCCCTAGATGAATGCCTTGAAGGGTGTAGTCATGGCCGACTTTGGATACGTTCGACCAGTGCGGTCGCACAGGGCGCCAGCCGCCACACTGCAAGAGGGGCGCCAGCGGGTGTGTGTATCCCCGCGCCGTTGCAACTACCAGCGGGGATACACACACTAACTGCCTTTCCACCTGGGCGCTTCTTCACTTAGTGGCCGTCGCTACCGCTGTAGCAGCGTAGTCATGAAGGCGGTGGAGCCCGCTAGCAGCCGCTGAGGGTATCTCCCTGCTCTGCTATCTACTAGCGCCACTGTAGCTCCCTGAAGAAGCGGAATCCCCATGTGGCCAGGGATTCCGCTCCTGGAGTGCTGCTTGATGTTTCTGTCCATATATGGACAGTGACTTCAGGGGAAACGCCTGAAGCGGAATCCCCGGTCACAGCGTTGCAGACACTATGACCGGGGATTCCACTCCAGGAGAAGCCAATGACGTCATGGACACAGACGACAGAAGTGGAATCGACGGTCATAGCGGGGATTCCGCTTCTGGAGTTTTCCCTGATGTCACTGTCCATATATGGACAGAGACATCAAGCAGCGCTCCGGGAGCGGAATCCCCGGCCACATGGAGCTACAGTGGCGCTATCTATACTGGAAGGGGGGCTGTAGGCTGTGTGGCACTACCTACAAAAAAGGACAACTGTGCAGGAGCACACAAAATACCCAGCTTTCCCAGCTATCAAATAAATGTGTGGAAATAAACTAAGATATCATTTTTTTTAATCTAGCTAAAAGGATTAATCCTTTAGCTAGACTTAATAAAAGTTATATCTTAGTTTATTTCCACACATTTATTTGATAGCTGGGAAAGCTGGGCATTTTGTGTGCTCCTGCACGGTTGTCCATTTTTGAATGTCTATTGCCCGCCAGCTATCAGGGTCATTTCGTAGTCCTTGCACTACCTACAAGGGGGCTGTGGGCTGTGGTGCTCTACCAACCAGGGGGCTGTGTGACACTACCAACCAGGGGGCTGTGGGCTGTATGGCACTACCAACCAGGGGGCTGTGGGCTGTGTGGCACTACCAACCACGGGGCTGTGAGCTGTGTGGCACTACCAACCAGTGGCAGTGGGCTGTGTGGCACTAACAACCAGGGGACTGTGGGCTGTGTGGCACTACCAACCAGGAGGCTTTGGGGCACTACCAACCAGGGGGCTGTGGGGCACTACCAACCAGTGGGCTGTGTGGCACTACCAACCAGAGGGCTGTAGGGCACTACCAACCAGGGGGCTGTGGCACACTACCAACCAGGGGGCTGTGGCACACTACCAACCAGGGGGCTGTGGGGCACTACCAACCAGGGGGCTGTGTGGCACTCCCTACCAGGGGTCTTTGCGGCACTCCCTACCAGGGTGCTGTGCGGCACTCCCTAACAGGGGGCTGTGCGGCACTTCCTACCAGGGGGCTGTGTGGCACTCCCTACAAGGGGCTGTGTGGCGCTCCCTACAGGCGGCTGTGTGGCGCTTTCTACAAGGGGGCTGTCTGGCGCTACCCACAAGGGGGCTGTGTGGTGCTACCTACAAGGGGTTGTGTGGTGCTACCCACAAGGGGGCTGTGTGGCGCTACCTACAAGGGGCTGTGTGGCGCTACCTACAAGGGGCTGTGTGGCGCTACTTACAGGGGGAATCTGTGAGTGGTTGGCTGATGGTCATTTTACTGTGAGTGGTGGGCTGATGGTCTTCAAGTGGTTTCCGCCTCTGACCTCCAATTGAAATGAATAGGATGCAGAAAATACCTGCAACGCTCTTTTGGAGCTTTTTTTTGCCTGCGTCTTTTGCATTCGCTTCAAAATAAGGGTCACACAACGCTGTCAGTTGCTGAAGGAATTTTGAGGCAGATTTTTTTGCCATACAAAAAAACGTGTGTGAACATACCCTACGAGTGTAGTGCTTGTTCTTAGCCATTTTCTGTCTTTCTCAAAAAAAAATTGATAGGGGGGCCCTGAGGAAATGTTATTTTTCCAGGGCTGCCTCGAGTCCGAAAAGGTTGGGAAACTCTGTACTAGGCTACAGGGTCCCGTCATGGAGCAGCTCAGTTCGTTATGGGAACGGGGCCTAGGTGAGTACAATTTTTGTTTTTGTTTGGGGGCACTGTCTACAAGGGGGAGGTGGGGGACTGTATGGCACTGTCTACAAGGGGGAGGTGGGGGGGGTGTATGGCACTGTCTACAAAAATGAGGTGGGGGTTTATGGCACTGTCTACATGGAGGTTATATGGCAAAATCTACAGGGGGGCACTATACTGTGTGGGGGCCACTAAGCAGACATTATACTGTGTGGGGTACTACAGGGGGCATAATACTGTGGGCACATTAGAGGACAAAATACTGTGTCCTTGAAGGGATTGTAATATATTATTAAATATTATTATTATACTGTATGGGGGCACTAAAGGGGCATTATAATTTTTTATGGGGCATTTTTTTTTAATAATGTGGTGGGGCGCCGAAAGATCATTTCGCACAGGGCGCCATCTATCCTAGGGCCGGCCCTGGGTGTAGTTTCTAAAATGGACTCACTATTGTTTTGATACATCAGGGGTTTTGCAAATATGAGATGACGTCTGCAAACCATTCCAGCAAAATTTACGCTGCAAAAGCAAAATGGCCCTCCTTCCCTTCTGAGCCCTCCCGTGTGTCCAAACAGAAGTTTATCACCACATATGGGGTATTGCTGTATTCGGTAAACATTTCTTTACAAATGTTAGTGGTGTTTTTTTCCTTTATTCCTAGTGAAAATAAAACATTTTCAGTTAAGGCTACATTCACACAAGGGTATCAGATTCACACGCGTGGAAAAACGCGCGTGAATCTGGTCCGTTATATATCAATGTGCTTTGCGAGTGGCATGTGTTATTCACGCACTCGCAAAGCACATCTTTTTTTATTATTATTATTTTCAATATATGAATATATGTGCAAATCACGCATCGCACACGGATGTGCATCCGTGTGTTTTTCACGCCCCCATTGACTTCAATGGGCACGTTGGTGCGTGATAACGCACCAATATAGAACATGCAGTGAGTTTCACGCAGCGGACTCTTGCTGCGTGAAAACTCCTGCATGTGTGAACGACCCTATTGAAATCAATGGCTCCATGTACTGCGCATGATTTCCATGCGCAGCACACGGACGTTATTCATGTTCGTCTGAATGAGCCGTTAAAACGACATCTTTTTTGGAAACAAAGCTTTTTTCATTTTCACAGGCCCATTTCTAATCAATTAAAGAGAACCTTTCACCTGCCCATACATGTGCAGCTCAGCGCAGCATGTAGTGGGCAGGGCTGCACAAACACTGGGGCACTTTACATTTTTCTCCTACCCTCCTCCGTTATTTAGATATCGGTGCCATTATATTTGGCGCCCGATATTTAAATAACCCCCTGAACTGTCAATGGGGCGTGGTTAGGCAATGAGGTGTGTAACATCGCTGTGACACTGTCCAATCAGCTACGGACAGTGCCACAGCCAGAGCTGGAGAGAGGAGAGCGTGTGCGTGCAGCTCGTAGCTGTGCGCGCATGCGCTCTCACTTACTCTTCAGCTCTCGGCAGACAAGGACAAGACTGTGCAATCTCTCGCGAGAGATCACAGTCTTGTCCTTGTCTGCCAAGAGCTGGAGAGAGCAGAGCGTGTGTGCGCGCACGCGCAGATCGGAGCTGTGCACGCATGCTCGCGCACGCTCTCACTCACTCTTCAGCTCTCAGCAGACAAGGACAAGAGTACAAGACTGTACGATCTCTCGTGAGAGATCATGGTCTTTTCCTTGTCTGACAAGAGCTGGAGAGTGGAGAGCGTGTGCGCGCGTATGTGCACGCGTAGATCGGAAATGTGCGCACATGCGCATGCGCGCTCTTACTCACTCTTCAGCTTTCGGCAGACATGGACAAGAATGTGCGATCTCTCATGAGATCTCTCTCGCGCACACACTCTCCTCTCTCCAGCTCTTGCTGTGGCAGTGTTCGTAGCTGATTGGACAGTGTCACAGCGATGTAACATGCCCCCTTGCCTAAACACGCCCCATTGACAGTTCAGGGGGTTATTTAAATATCGGGCGCCAAATTTAACGGCACCGATATCTAAATAACGGAGGAGGGTAGGAGAAAATAGTAAAGTGTCCCAGGGTTTGTACAGACCTGCCCATTACATGCTGCAGTCAGCTGCACATGTATCGGCAGGTAAAAGGTTCTCTTTAAAGAGGATCTGTCACCAGTTTATAACTGCTCTATCTTCCACCTAATCCAATAGGCGCTTTAATGTAGATAAGTAATGTGTTGTTTTTTTAAAATAACTTTTATTTTTGACAAAGTTATGATAATTTTAAGTGTTATGCAAATTGGTTCTTAATGCCCAAGTGGGCGTTTTTTTACTCTTGACCAAGTGCGCGTAGTAAAGAGAAGTGTATGACGCTGACCAATCAGTGTCATACACTTCTCTTCATTCATGTCTATCTTAATCCACAGCACAGCGTGATCTCATGAGATCACGCTGTGCTGTAACTTACTCCCGTAGTTCCTTCACACAAGCGATGGGAGTATGACCAGACATCGCTTCCAGGCTGATTGGTCAGCGCCATACACTTTTCTTTACTATGCCCACTTGGTCAAGAGTAAAAAAACGCCCACTTGGGCTTTAAGAACAAATTTGTATAACACTTAAAATGCTCATAACTTTGTCAAAAATAAATGTGTTTTTTTTAAAATAAACAACACATCACTATACACCTAGTTGAATTTCTCAAGAGGTATACTTTCCCAAATGGAGTCATATCTCAGGGGTTTCCACTGTACTGGTACCTCAGGCATGTTCTTTCTTCAAGCGGTTTCTGCCTCTGACTTCCCATTGAAACCAATGGGAGGCAGAAAAAAACTACGGTGCTCGTTTGGAGTGTTTTTTGCAGCGTTTTTTTAATTAGATTCAACGGCTATGTGCAAAAAACGCTGCAAAAAAAATTCTGATCTGTCAAATGAGCTCATCTATGTCCTATGTTATGAAAATGATATTGTATAATCCACCAATACAAATATTTATGTACTGATATGACAAAGCACAGTGCCATTGTATACAAAGACAGAAACAACAGATAGAGATAATGCATTACTTTTAGAACATCTTTTGGCTTCTCATGTCATCTTTCATATATTCTCTAATTTATAACTGTGTTTTTTCAGTAATTTATAAAAAATTTCTTGTAGAGATGTGCCTTAGTGTGCTCTATTAAAACATTGGGGCAGATTTAGTATTCAAATTCAGACAGAGTTCTGGTATATATGCTTTTAACTGTTTTAGATATTTTTCTTGCCATATTCAGCAGGGGTGTGTGGTCTAGCAAAAATGGGGTGCAGTTTATGCAGCAGTATGCACCAAGATTGGCATAAAAAAGTGGCCAAAACTTAGCCAACCAAGAGGTGGTATAAGGAAATGAAAAATGTCTAACATGTCTAGCAAGATGCACCAAATTTATCATGTAGCATGCACCACTGAGATAAATTTAGTGCATTTTCTGACTGTCTGGTCTAAAGTTTACCCTGTCAAAAACTTACACAGTATTATTATATCTGCCCCATTATATTGTTTCTTTAAAAATTGTATGTCTTGCATGCCATACAGTACTTTATAGCTGATATCTCCTAGACTAGTTGCAAGGGTGTATTGGGCAGTTATGTGGGTATTTTTAGCTCAATGTAGGCATACCTCCCAACTTTCAAGTATTGCAAAGAGGGACAACCACGTTTTTTTTCCTTTTAAGCCACACCTCTAACCCCACTCAATCCCCGCCCATAAACACCTGGTTCAGCTCACTGTATCATGCTCCTATAGTGCCTCCCCACAGTATAATGCCCCCATAGAACCCCCACACAGTATAATGCCACTATAGCTGTCCCACACAGTATAAAGACAAATAGCTGTCCCTGCACATTATAATGCCCCATACAGTATAATGCCTCCATAGATACTAATACAGTATAAAGCCAACACAGATGCCCCCATACAGTATATTGCCCCCCCAAATGCACCGCATACAGTATAATGCCCCATAGCTGTTCCATACAGCATAATGTTCCCATAGCTGCCTCCATACAGTATAATGCCCAAACAGATGAAGTGCCAGTGCAGTGTCCATGCACACATAGTGTCACAGTGCCCATGTATATGGTGCCACAGTGCCCACATAGTACCACAGTGCCTACATATTAAGTGCCAATGCCCACATATAAAGTTCCAGTGCCCATATAGTATGTAGATGGTGCCACTATAGTGCCATAGTGCCCATGTAGATAGTGCCACACCTCCCTTGAATATAGCGCCACCATGTCTGTACATAGCGCAAACTCCCTGTCGATAGCTCCACCGTACCTGTAGATAGTGCTAGCACCCCCTGTAGATAGCTCCATTGGGGATATATGGACAGTGACGCCAGGGGCTTCTCCAGGAGGGAAATCCCCGGCCAGAGCATCGGCAACACTCTGGAAGAGGATTCCGCTCCAGGAGGTGCCCCTGACGTCACTGTCATATTTGGACAGGGATGCTAGGGGCTTTAAGATTTTAGAATCCCTGGCCAGAAAGTTGCCGACGCTCTGGCCGAGGATTCCACTCCTGGAGAAGTCACTGATGCCACTGTACATATATGGACAGTGACGCCAAGGGCTTTAAGATTTTGGAATCCCCAGCCAGAGCATCGGCAACGCTCTGGATGAGGGGGTTCTGCTCCCAGAGGAGCCACTGCCTACACTGTCCATATATGGACAATGACGTCAAGGGCTTATCCCAAGACAGAAGTCCCCGGCCAAAGAGCTTGCGCTGCTCTGGCCCAGGACTCCATAATTAAATGCAGGAGCAGGGAGCTGACGATTCCCTGCTTCATCATTGGATTGAACTGTATCTGCGTTCTGGGGACATAGATACAGTTGAAACCGGAACATACCACCAGCCGCCCGAGACAGCGGGACATCACCCGGAATTCGGGACTGTCTCGCTGAATCCGGGACGGTTGGGAGGTATGATGTAGCAATGCTTGTTACCTATGTATTATTCTGAGCAGGCTCAGAAGCCATATAGATATGGCTATGAGACTAACATTGACTAACATTGATAGATATGAAGAGTGGAAAGTAAGAGAGCCAAAAGCAATGAAGAGTCTGGGTTTACTTCTGTGACTATGTACATAGGGGACTACACTTCATGGCTTCGAAATGGCTGATTGTGGCTGATACTTCCTGCCCTCACGACCAGACAAGCAGATCTGAAACACAAACTGCGAGTAGAATACTGTCCAAACTAACCAAAAGAGGAACATGTCTTAGGCCTCATGCACACTTCCATCACCGTTTTCACAGCTGTTTTTTATGGATCCGTGTGTCCGTGATTGGATCAGTGTGCTTCCCGTGTGTACTTCGTGTACACTTCCGTGTTTCCGTTTCAGAGCGCCGCACATGGTAATCACTATCCAGCGGTTGTCACTGTCCAGGGTGCTGAAACAGTTAAATAGAGAGAAGGAGCTGCACTGATCGGCTCCTTCAGCACCCTGGACAGTGAGCACTGCTGGACAGTGATTACCATGCGCGGTGCTCGGAAACGGAAACAATATACATTTCTAGTTTCTTACAAAAAAAAATAAGGTCATACTTCCCCAGAACTCCCTGCTTCTTCCTCCAGTCCCGCCTCCAGGGATGACGTTTCATCCCATGTGACCACTGCAGCCAATCACAGGCTGTAGCAGTCAAATGGACTGCCGTGTCATCCAGGGAGGTCGGAAGAGGGACTCGTCACCAAGACAACGGACGGGGTACGTATGAACTGTTTTTCTTTCTCTTTCTGTGGATGCTCTGCCAAAAAGGGCTGCCCCATCTCTCTATCAGCACTGATAGAGAGAAGGGGCTGATGATTTGTGCAAAGCAATATCTCTTCTGTACTTCTGCCCGGCCATTGCTAGGCAATGGCTCCGTCACACACTGACGGCACACGGATGCCTTCCTTGTGCCTTCAGTTTTTTTGATGGAGCCATTGACTTGTATAGGCCCCACGGTCACGGAATCTCGGACAAAAGTAGGACATGCTCTACTTTTGTCGGAAAGGAACAACGGGACCGTCAAAAAAAATGAAGTGTACATGGCCCCATTGAAATGAATGGGTCAGGGTGCTAGCCAACAGAAAAACGGCTAGCACCCTGAAGGAAAAAACGGAAGTGGGCATGAGGCCTTAATATTTGGATAAGGAGGCATTTCCGGTTTAAAATGGGAAGTTTCTACAAGAATACAAAATTCTAATATACTTTGTGTTTCAATGCCTCACCATTTTCAAGATATTTGGTTGCTGTCAGTGATTGAGAACACTCTTGTTTACATTCAGAGGCTGTAAACCGGAAAATAACTAGTCCTGCCTCAACTGAGAAGTGGAAGCAGTTTTATCCAGTCTAGGCTCTGTGAGCTAAACAGTTGGACTCCAGACTGACCCAAACTACCAGAGAGATTGGTGCTGCTGCTAATGTAATTATCTCACAGTAAATTGCCTGGACTGTATACAATTGTATCGACTTCTCAGCTGAGAGCAGTACTACAATTGTGTCGACTTCTCAGCTGAGAGCAATATTAGATATGTAAGAGTTTAGGCCTGTGAATGTAAACCAAACTATTTTTAGTTACTGACAGTAAATAAATATCTTGAAAATGGTGAGAAATTGAAACCCAAAGGGGGGAATTTATTGAAACTGGGGTTTCATACGCTATGAGAAAGCGTTGATTTGCGCTATTGTTTGGGCCAATTTTTGGCATACTTCATCATAAATATGTCAGTTGTAGTCCCACCCCTCTCCGTTAACCCTATTGACTTTGTTTTCCACTTTTACATAGTTTCGAGAGACTAAAACAGTCAAAAATTGTAGCAAAAACATGGTGATAAAATGGCATAAACCAGTTGATAAATTACTCCCAAAGTATATTAGAAAGTTGTATAACGTTTAATTTTTACACTGATTAAACATAATTTAAATCATAACGTCTTTGCTTTTATGTATCTATGTAATGAAATGTTACACTCATTATCTCTGTAGGTCTGTAAGATGGTTCCCTTGAAATATAAGAACACTTTACATGTGTGTCCTCTATAAATTTGATGGCCCAGCATATTTTTCAGGGCTGTTTTTGCTGACTTAAAATTGCTATGTAATCACTTTTTCTGAGACTTGTCTATGTCATGACTGCCATTAAATTGAAGCATTAAATATTTTGACATTTGTTATGATCTGTGCAAAAACAGTGAAGTGGACAGGAAATTTTTTCACACAACCAAACCAATCAAGAAAAGTTGCAAATACAACTTTACCTTTATTTAGATATTGTATTTTGCGCTCACTGTAATTCTTATTTTTCTGCATTCTAATTAAAAGAAAAACATAATTTTTTTCTGGCAAAAGTATAAGTAATGCTGATTTACTAAATTAAGATATTTAGAAAATATCATCCTTTGTTGTATTTGCTTCTTATATTTTGTTTAGTCATATTTCTAACTTAAAATGATGACTCTGTTCTTGAATTATAATTTAGAATATTCCACAAGTCTACAATAAATGCTCTGTTTACTACCATCCGTATGGATCCTCCGTTGGGAATTCCACCAGATTTGACTGAAAGAATTATGGAATCCGAGGAGCCCATTGTAATTGAAGGGTTCATAGGGCGCCATTGGTCATCTGTGGATATGCCAGAAATACCTTTTGTGGGAAAACCCGTTTAAAAATAGACTCCATTCAGAGATAGCTACCAAATTAATATATATACTTCAAAACAAAATACGTCAGGAAATACTTAAACATTTGCGCGCATTTTTTTTTTCTTAATAAAACAAAGTATTATGGGATTTTAAACACCTTTTTAATTGTTTTTTATTAAAAAAAATGTCTACTTTTTGGGATGCAGCTTCTATGTCTCTGGTATACATCGAAGCTGTATCTTCCGATCAAAGCCGAATCCGTCAGGTCAGCGGGACTGATGGCTTTCAGTGACTGCGGGTCCTACGTGTGTCTCTGACACGCAGGATCCACCCATTATCGATCACATCTAAGTTCATGAGTTAGATGTGATCGATAACAGGTGGATTCTGCATCACTGAAACCATCAGTCCTGCCGATCTGACAGATTCGGCTTGATCTGACACATTTAAACGCAACATACAGCTTCTATGTATACAAGATATATAGAAGCTGAATTTCAAAAAGTAAAAAGACATTTTTAATAATAAGCAAATAAAAAGTTGTTTAAAACGCTATAATACTTTGTTTTATTAAAAAAAAAAAAGTGTGCAGAGGTTTACATAGCCTTTAACGAAAGTCTATTGTCTATGGTCTATTCCTTTACGAAAACATTTCCGCTATATACAAATTTACCACTTTCTGTCCTCCCCTATGTATGTACCCAATAAATTCCAAGTTACATCCTATAAAGTATCTGTTGCAATGCACCTAGAGGAAAAGGGTTTATATCATCACTTTACAGTCAATTTAGATCTATATTTTATACAAGCCTGACTTAATATATGAGGGCGTGGAAAAGGGATCTCGGTACTTGCCAACAAATTTTTGACAGAACCAGTCCAATATCTCTTTCCAACAGTATTAACCCCCTTCTGCCTGCGCCATGTAAATTGACGAGCTAATGGCATAGTCACTGTGCCAGAAGCCTATTAATTTTCATCTGACCTGGACTGGTCCACTCCCATCATAGCACGCACCGACCTCACTCTGACCGGCGCTGCTGCCATGTCATTCCCTGCTTGGCTCCGTCCGCCCTACTTACTCACATTTAGGAGCAGGAGGAGGGCAGATGGAGCCAAGTATGGCGGCGGTCTGAGTGAGGCCAGTGTGAGCCGGCTGGGAGTGAACCAGTCACCTGACGTTCAGGTCAGGTGACTGGACTGGTCCACTCCCGGGCCGGCATGCACTCACTCAGACTGACCTCACTCATCCTCATTCACTAGTACTGAATGACAGTACTTGGCTCCATCTGCCCTCCTCCTGCTCCTGACCTAAAATTTAGAAACTTAACTGAGGCCTAAATGTAGAAATTTAGCTGTAATGTAGACATAGGACCTCTCCTAAAACCATGAAGTGAGTTCAGGTGACTTAAAGGGGTTTTCCCATCAAGAAAATTTATGATATATCCACAGGATATGTCATAAATGTCATATAGTTGCAGGTCCCAGATCTATCTCTAGAACGGGGCCCCCTAAACCCTTGTTCTACCTCTTTGTGTTGTGGCTGATGCTTGAGATTTCCGACCATGAATAAGGAAACAGCGTAGCTCACTAAGTCCTATAGAACTGAATAGTAGTCACCTGATGGGAAAACCCCTTTAAGTAAGTAAGTCGGAACAACTTTCTGCTGCGAGCAGTTCTTTTCAAAACTTACCGAGTCGACTGCGCTCCAGACTGACCGACGCAGTAGCAACATCATCAATACCAGCTAACATCATATCCCCCACCAAAGAGAAGTAGTTCCAGTTATCATATTAGGGGTGAGTTAATTAGATGTTTGACCAAATATAGCAGGCTCATTTTTAAGTTGATAATTTTGTATGGCCCACGAATGATGTTATAAATATCCAAATGGCCCTTGACAGAAAAAAGGTTTGCCACCCCTGGTGCATACTGATCCTTAGTAATAGTGATTTAATGGGATGTTACCATTACTGTTAGAAGTGATCTGTATATGGGACAGCAGAGAATACATAGATATGTCCTCCTGTAATTTTTCTCTAAGGCTTCGTTCATGTCTGCGATGAGGCTCCATTAGGGGCCTGTGTCACAGATCCTCTCATAAATGCTGTACATGCTGCGCTATTTTGTCTGGTAAAATGGCGGACACCATGATGGAAACCCAATGCAATCCATTAAAGTCAATGCGTTCTGTTGGGAGCTGATGGTATTCAATATGCAACGGATTTGTTGCTTCCGATATTTTCGTTGTTCTGCTCCTATGACGGAGCAGAGCAACGGAAGAACTGAACACAGATTTAAACGAAGACTAACTCGACATAACCCGAGATGTATGGTGCAAGATATTGAACAAACATGTAAAAAAACATATACCTCCGACAGATGTAATACGTCATCCATGTAAAAATAAAAACATCTACGTTTAATGCAAACGTTTTTTTTTTTTACTGGATGGCTGTGACGGATGCATGTATGCAATCCATTGGCCTTTCGTCAGCCATGAGTCACCCCTAGACTCTCATGTTAAAAAAGTATATGCGAACATATATGTTTTTTTTTACTGGATAATGTGAGATTGTATTGAATTGGTATCACAACAAATTGTATAACTTAACACAATTTAAGAAAAGTAAAGGGTAAATACATCTGCAGATAATATATTCCCTGCAAACTTGTGGCCCCATAGTACAAAAAAATAATCATTAAAAAAATTAAAAAGCCCCATCCCCAAAAAAGTGCACACCTCTCCAATCCAATTTTAGACATTCAGTTTTGCATAGGCGTCAGATGCTCTGACATTAATATATTCCTGCCGGACCAAATGTACCAAAACATAAAATAATTACTCCAGCCATCATATTTTGTCTGTTCTCTCCTGGCCCTATCTGCTTTGGTGCCTTTACTATTTACTAAAAAATGTCTGTACTTGGATGATTATCATCCATATACAAATGCTGTGTCTAAAGCTAAGGGAGGGAGATACATCTATAGCTAAAATAGTTTTTTTTTTATGGCTGCCTTAGATGTAGGGATGAAGACGCACATATTACCCACATGTTTTGGACGTGTCCAAAACATTTTAGGTAGTTGGAGGAGGTAGTACAAATGTTGGGATAGGTATATCACGTTAACGGAGCATAGCTAAAGGCTCATTACCCCTGGCATAAAAGTTTTTCTTGGGCCCCCCCAACTTCTCTTCATGGCCTATGGCCATGTTCAACCCGTAACTTTTAGCTGTATCGCTGGGTCTCTTAAGTGACCCATCGATGCAGTACTGGCAGCCAGGGTCTTTGCTGGGGTAAAAAAAGATATGAGGCACAAGCCCCAAGACATATGTTTTGCCCCCAGACCAAGAAAAATATAAAACATATATATTGAGAAAGGCAGTTGCATCTGTCGAAACGTCACTTATGGAATAAAGTGCAGCACTTGATTTTTTCACTTGGAGATCCAGGAGTGCTGCCTATTTTTTTGTATACTATTACGAAGGATATAGCCTTTATCTTGAGGCTGGCACCCACATTTATTGTTAATTCCTGCATGGTGCTGCTCTTTATTTTCTTTGTTGTATATACATATATATATATATATATATATAGATATATATATATAGATATCCAAGAAAAGAGACTGGAAGCAGCACTCAGCAAAAAAAGTATATATATATATATACAATAGATCCAGAGATAGGAGCAGCACTGTGTCGATAGCCAGAAACGGTTGGTGCTAGCTTCAAATATCAAGGAGTGACGTGCTCCTCATACATATATCCAAGAAACTAGACTGGAAGCAGCACTCAGCAAAAAAAGTATGAATTTATTCACCCAACACAACAACGTTTCACTTCCTCCATGGAAGCATTTTCAAGCAATCAATAAAAACCACACATTGACATATATAGACAGAGCTGCAGCTCAATTAACAGGTGTTATGAATCGTAGCAATTATACAATGTATCAAAAAATACGATATATTATAGTAGTATAACAAAGCACATAGTGCAAAAGCGTATGAGTCAATCACTGACATTTAAATGTAAATAATCACAACTTTAATAAGTGAAATATAAGTGTATATAGTAGTGAAACATATTAATTACAAATTAATCGACAATCACAGTACAATACACAGAAGCTGGCACTCACCAATCTTTATAAACAAGGAAAATCTGTCCACGAGATGTCAATAGCAGAAATAATTTTTTCGGCGCCATAATCGCCGTACTGCGCATGCCCCAGCACTCACCGTCTATTGGTTAATACCAACACGTGTATCCTTAGATGCTTTGACAATGCACTCAGTGACCCGGCTCCGTCATCATAGAGGGACTGCAGTCCCGTGCAGACGCATTGCGGTACATAGCTAAAAGCCACGCTATAATGCAAACTGGCAAACTTGCCAGTAATGTGGTAATATTATCAGGATATGTACACAGCTATAGCTGAAAAGCCCAGCACAGAGTCATGCATATCATACCGATATTTAATTACGCAATTTATTTAGTAGAGAGGTTAATGGATATAGGTAATAAATTAATAAATGACAACGCACTTTAGCTTCATTAGGTCCCCAAAGACAAGAATCCCCCCATGTAAATAATTCAGGAGAATTCTGTCACATGAAGAATCTTTACCTCGGTACTTGGGTGGTGGCGTTACATAGATGACGTCTTCCTTATTTGGACAGGTGATCTGCCTAGTCTTAATGAGTTTTTTGAATATTTGAATGGGATTGATTCAGATATTAAATTTACCATGGTGATGTCTGACACCAGTCTGACACCAGTATTCAATTTTTAGACACTATGGTGTATATCCAGGATTCCAAACTCATGACGGATCTTTATGTTAAAGAGACAGATTGTAACAATCTGCTTAATTTTAACAGTCATCACCCTAGGGGTATGATCCGGTCTCTACCGTATAGCCAACTGTTGAGGGTCAAACGGATAGTTGATGACCCTACATGTTTGGAACACAAACTGGACATGATGGTGGGTAAATTTCTTGATAGAGGTTACCCAGACTTCTAAAGGAACATATCATGAGAGTACAACAAACTGATAGGATTCAATTGAGACAGCAAAGTAGGAGGGATCGACAGACTGCTGTCAGACTCCCTATGACCTCTACATTCAGTATTTATACTGCAGTCCCTCTATGATGACGGAGCCGGGTCACTGAGTGCATTGTCATAGCATCTAAGGATACACGTGTTGGTATTAATCAATAGACTAGTGAATAGTGAGTGCTGGGGCATGCGCAGTACGGCGATTATGGCGCCGAAAAAATTCTTTCTGCTATTGACATCTCGTGGACAGATTTTCCTTGTTTATCCAGATTGGTGAGTGCCAGCTTCTGTGTATTGTACTGTGATTGTCGATTAATTTGTAATTAATATGTTTCACTATATACACTTATATTTCACTTATTAAAGTTGTGATTGTTTACATTTAAATGTCAATGATTGACTCATACGCTTTTGCACTATGTGCTTTGTTACACTACTATAATATATCGTATTTTTTGATACATTGTATAATTGCTACGATTCATAACACCTGTTAATTGAGCTGCGGCTCTGTCAATGTGTGGTTTTTATTGATTGCTTGAAAATGCTTCCATGGAGGAAGTGAAACGTTGCTGTGTTGGGTGAATAAATTCATACTATTTTTGCTGAGTGCTGCTTCCAGTCTAGTTTCTTGGATATATGTATGAGGAGCACGTCACTCCTTGATATTTGAAGCTAGCACCAACCGTTTCTGGCTATCGACACAGTGCTGCTCCTATCTCTGGATCTATTGTATATATATATATATATATATATATATATATATATATATATATGTATATATATATATATATATATATATATATATATATATATATATATATATATGGGAGACAGCATATCTTTAAGACTACGACCCCGATAGCTACGCCACTGGATAGGATAAGATAGATACTTTAGCTCAACAGATAGTATCACACATAATTATTACTACATTAGGCTTAGATACAGGGTCCAACAAACAGTATCACACATGCACATGGGCCCTGTATCTAAGGCCCTGTTCACATCACCGCTTCCCTTCCGTTGAGAGGTTCCATCTGGTTAACCCCTCAACGTAAAGGCAAACGGAAACCTTAGCTTCCGTTTGCATCACCATTGATCTCAATGGTGATGGAAACTTTGCTAACGGTTTCCGTTTGTCACCGTTGTGAACAGGTTCCGTTGTTTTGGCGGAATCAATACCGCAGTGGACAATGCAAAACAACGGAACCCTGCCACAACGGTGAGATATGGAAATCTTTAGCAACGTTTCCGTCACCATTGAGATCAATGGTGAGGGAAACTGAAGCTTAGGTTTCAGTTTGCCTTTCTGTTGAGGGGTTAACCCGACGGAACCCATCAACGGAAGGGCAGCGGTGATGTGAACTGGCCCTTACTAATGTTTTTTTTTGTGTTTTTTTACAGGTTCGGTTGTTGGACTACGTCGGATTCTAGGACTACTTCGATGACTGCTTTTTTATTCTCAATAAAATCGTTAATGAGGGTTGTGTGAGGGTGTTTTATTTCAATAAATCAATTTTTTCTATGTCTTTGTATTTTTTTTTTTTACTTTATCGCTGCCAACTTACTAATGGCCGCTGACAGATTGACAGCGTCCATTACTAAGGCGGGGCTTAGTGTTAGCCGGTGAAAAGGCTAACACTAACCTCCATTATTACCCTGGTACCCACCGCCACCAGGGGTGCCAGGAAGAGCAGGGTACGATCCAGTACCCGACCATCTGTAGTGATGGTCGGATACTGGGGTGACCGCAGGCTGGTATTATTAGGCTGGGAAAGGCCAAAAACAGTGGCCCTTCCCACCCTGGTAATGCTAGCCTGCTGCTGCTGTGTTGTATCTGGCTGGTTATGAAAAATGGGGGGGACCCCACGTCATTTTTTTTTATAATTAATTGGACAGCACGATGTTGGGTTCCCCCATTTTTATAACCAGCCAGATACAACATAGCAGCAGCAGCAGCCTAGCATTACCAGGGTGGGAAGGGTCACAGTTTTTGGCCTTTCCCAGCCAAATAATACCAGACTGCGGCCGCCCCAGTGCCCCTCTGTCACTACAGATGGTCGGGTACTAGATCATACCTGGCTCTAACTGGTGGCGCTGGGTACCAGGGTAATAATGGGGATTAGTGTTAACCTCTTCATGTCTAAAATTAAGTCCCCCCTTAGTAATGGGCATTGTGAATCAGCCAGCGACAATTACTAGGGCGGTAGTTATAAAGTTTAAACAAATACAAAGACATAGATAAAATATTTTATTGAAATAAAAATTCCACACAAACCTCGTTATTCTGATTTTATTGAGAATTTAAAAAACGCAGTTATCGAAGTAGTCCTCGAATCTGAAGTAGTCCAACAACCGAACTTGTAAAAAAATAAACACACAAAAATAATTAGTATCACGTCAAAAAACGAAAATAATTATTATTCTTACCTTTCCTGGGTCCAGCGCTGGAGCGGCAATGTCAGCAAGCTGGGCCCTATATCTAATCCAATCATGTGTGATACTGTCTGCTGAGCCACTGTATCTAATACTATCATGTGTGATACTGTCTGCTGGGCCCTATATCTAATCCAATCATGTGTGATACTGTCTGCTGGGCCCTATATCTAATCCAATCATGTGTGATACTGTCTGCTGAGCCACTGTATCTAATCCCATCATGTGTGATACTGTCTGCTCGGCCCTATATCTAATCCTATCATGTGTGATACTGTTTGCTGGGCCCTATATCTAATCCAATCATGTGTGATACTGTCTGCTGGGCCCTATATCTAATCCTATCATGTGTGATACTGTCTGCTGAGCCACTGTGTCTAATCCTATCATGTGTGATACTGTCTGCTGAGCCACTGTATCTAATCCAATCATGTGTGATACTTTCTGCTGGGCCCTATATCTAATCCTATAATATGTGATACTGTCTGCTGAGCCACTGTATCTAATCCAATCATGTGTGATTCTTTCTGCTGGGCCCTATATCTAATCCTATAATATGTGATACTGTCTTTTGAGCTGTGTATCTAATCCTATCGTGTGTGATACTGTCTGCTGAGCCACTGTGTATAAACCTATCATGTGTGATACTGTCTGCTGAGCCGCTGTATCTAATCCTATCATGTGTGATACTGTCTGCTGAGCCGCTGTGTCTAATCCTATCATGTGTGATACTGTCTGCTGAGCCACTGTATCTAATCCTATCATGTGTGATACTGTTTGTTGGGCCACTGTTTCTAATCCTATCATGTGTGATACTGTCTACTGAGCCACGGTGTCTAATCCTATCATGTGTGCTACTGTTTGTTGAGCCACTGTATCTAATCCTATAATGTCTGATACTGTCTGCTGAGCCGCTGTATCTAATCTTATCCATAGCTTTAGGGTCGTAGTGCTATAGATATGCTGTCTCATACACCGTGTTCCAAATTATTATGCACATTGGATTTAAGTGTCATAAACATTAAATTATTAGTTTTTCAATTAACCCGTTAGTGACCTGCCCATAGTCTTTTTACGTCGGTCACTAACGGGCCTTATTCCGATGCCATAGACTTTTTACGTTGTGGCATCGGAATAAGTAAACAGAGCAGGGAGCTGTCAAATCTCCCTGCTCTCAGCTGCCAGAGGCAGCTGAGGGCTGGGGGCGTCCCTGCTCTGCCGGGTGAGATCGATATTAGTATCGATCTCACCCGTTTAACCCCTCAGATGCGGTGCTCAATAGCGAGCACCGCATCTGAGTGGTTTTGGAGAGAGGGAGGGAGCTCCCTCTCTCTCCCACCGACACCCGGCGATAAGATCGCCGAGTGTCTGTGTCTCCTAATAAAGGCCCCCAGGTCTGCCTGGAGCGAATGCCTGCTAGATCATGCCGGAGGCATGATCTAGCAGATGCCTGTCCGTTTTAAACGGACAGGCAGTAATACACTGCAATACTGAAGTATTGCAGTGTATTATAATAGCGATCGCAGAATCGCATATTAAAGTCCCCTAGTGGAACTAGTAAAAAAGTTAAAAAAAAAGTTTACACATATTTGGTATTGCCGCGTCCGTAACGACCCCGACTATAAAGCTATTACATTACTTAACCCGCACGGTGAACGCCGTAAATTTTTTTTTAAATAAAGATGGAAAAATTGCTGTTTTCGGAGAATCCTGACTTTAAAAAAATGTGATTAAAAAGTGATCAAAAAGTCGCATCTACTCAAAAATGGTACCAATAAAAACTACAAGTCGTCCCGCAAAAAAAAGCCCTCATACAACTGCATCGGCGAAAAAATAAAAACGTTACGGCTCTTCAAATATGGAGACGCAAGAACATATAATTTTGAAAAAAAAGCGTTTTTACTGTGTAAAAGTAGTAAAACATACAAAAACGATACAAATTTGGTAATGTTGCAATCGTAACAACCCGCTGAATAAAGTTATTGTGTTATTTATATCACACGGTAAACGGCGTAGATTTAAGACGCAAAAAAGAGTGGCGAAATGTCAGATTTTTTTCTATTCCCACCCCAAAAAAAGTTAATAAAAGTTAATCAATAAATAATATGTACCTCAAAATGGTGCTATTAAAAAATACAACTTGTCCCTCAAAAAACAAGACATTATACAGCTATGTCGACACAAAAATAAAAAAGTTATAGCTCTTGGAATGCAACGATGGAAAAACTTAAAAAATAGCTTGGTCATTAACGTCTAAAATAGGCTGGTCATTAAGGGGTTAAACTCATGGATGGTATTGTGTCTCAGGGTATGTTCACACGCTGAGAGGCATTTACGTGTGAAAAGACAGACTGTTAACAGCTGCCTCGTTTCACACGTAAATGCTCCTCCTCGTAATTTACGAGGCATCTGAGACGCTCGTAAATCTTGAGCTGTGCTTCATTGAGTTCAATGAAGAACAGCTCAAATTACGTGGCAAAGAAGTGCCCTGCACTTCTTTGCCGAGGCAGTCCATTTACGCGTCGTCGTTTGACAGCTGTCAAACGACGACGCGTAAATTACAGGTTGTCTGCACAGTACGTCGGCAAACCCATTCAAATGAATGGGCAGATGTTTGCCGACGTATTGCAGCCCTATTTTCAGACGTAAAACGAGGCATAATACGCCTCGTTTACGTCTGAAAATAGGTCGTGTGAACCCAGCCTCAGGGTATGTGCACACGTGACCTGTCTTTTACGTCTGAAAAGACAGACTATTTTCAGGAGAAAACAGCTGCCTCGTTTCAGATGTAAAAGCTCCTCCTCGCATTATGCGAGGCGTCTGTGACACTCGTAAATCTTGAGCTGCTCTTTATTGACTTCAATGAAGAACGGCTCAAATGACGTTGCAAAGAAGTGTCCAGCACTTCTTTGCCGAGGCAGTCAATTTACGCGTCGTCGTTTGACAGCTGTCAAACGACGACGCGTAAATTACAGGTCGTCTGCACAGTACGTCGGCAAACCCATTCAAATGAATGGGCAGATGTTTGCCGACGTATTGTAGCCCTATTTTCAGGCGTAAATCGAGGCATAATACGCCTCGTTTACGCCTGAAAATAGGTTGTGTGAACCCAGCCTTAGGGCTCTTTGGATCAATGTAATCAATCTCAGACACCTGTGGTAATTAGTTTGCCAGGTGTGCCCAATCAAAGGAAAACTAGACAAAGGAGGTAAAGAAATGGATCCAGCGCTGAGACCATCAATAGCCATCATGTCAGCCACAGGTAATTTATATGCAATTATGCTGAGTATTTATGTATTGTGGTCTGTATAACAATCTTGATAGATTTTCACCTAGATAGTGGGGAGACTGATACTATATGATTTGATATCAGCTTGGAGACTTTATATTCTTCCCGTGATTGGTGTTACTATTTACTTGTTGTATACCATGCATCATTATAACATATGGGACATGGTGGTGAATTGATTATCTCGGTCTCTGTTAGTTTTTAAGTATGTTTTAATTTGTATGTACTTGTATGGGTATCTTTGGGAGGGTATTCCAATTGTGGAACAATAAAATTTATACTTTTGGACTAACATACAGTATGTCTTGTAGACTTTTTGTCTTCTATACAGTATAATGCACCCTTAGCTGCCTCCATACAGTATAATGCCCCCTTAGCTGCCCTTAGTGCCAGTGACCACATATAAAGTGCCAGTGCCCATGTAGATAGTGCCACAGTGCCCATGTAAATAGTGCTACAGTGCCCAAATAGATAGTGCCACAGTGTCCCCTGTAGATAGTGCCACAGTGCCCATGTAGATAGTGCCACACCCCCCTTAAAGATAGTGCCACCCCCGGGTATATTGGGAATTCCTCTAGGGGCGGAATGCCCTGCCAGAGCGTCGGCCACGCTGTGGCCGGGGATTCCGCTCCAGGAGGAGCCTCTGACATCACTGTCCATATATGGACGGTGACGTCAGGGGTTCCATCTAGGAGTGGAATCCCTGGCCATAGCGTCGGCAACCGGGTATTCCTCTCCAGGAGGAGCCACTGACGTCACTGTCCATATATGGATAGTGACATCAAGGGCTTCCCCGGGCTCAGCGCTTAAAGTAGCACTGTGCCCAGGGAGTCCTCTGTACTAATGCTGAAGTAGGGAGCTGACAGTTCCCTGCTTCAGTATTGTGTTCAACTGTATCTGCTTCCTGAGGACACAGATACAGTTGACACCGGGAGTCCAGGACATACCACCGGCCACCCGTGACAGCGGGACTCCTCTCGAAATCTGGGATTGTCCAACTGAACTGAATGCAGGATGGTTGGGAGGTATGCCACAGATAACACAGTGATAACTCTCAGAGTACATATAATGTAGTGGATGTTATCTGCAGTCTTATGTAACACCACACACACACACACACGCGCGCGCACACACACACACACACACACACACACACACACACACACACACACACTTAGGCAGAGACATATATACACATGCAGCCACATATATAGACACAGGCAAACACATACATACTGGAACATACACATACAAGCACAGAGAGATATGTATAAACAGAGACATATACACACACACATAGGCACTTATCATCCCTCCTTGCTAAAAGGTTTCTTGCAGGGGCAAGCTGTGGGTGGAGCTTCCTCATCTTCTCTGGCTGCCTTTGCTCTTGTTTCCTCCATGTGTGTAACCAAGTGCAGAGGACAGAGCTCAAACCTGCCCAGTGGCGCCCCCTACATGCTGGGACGGTTCAGCACCCTGTGCACTCACACAGGTCGCGCACCCCTAAGGCTGTCTCAGGGCTTAGATACATGGCCCTACCAGCCAGTATTCTTATACTCACCCTCTTTGCTCCTGTCGGGACCCCTTCGAGTGCAGCACTAAACCCTGACACCGTTCAGTGTCATAACTTTATGTGCACTGTGCATATAATGTCCTGACGCTGGACGGTGTCAGGACCCTGCGCTGCACCCAAAGCTGAAGAGGATCTGACTCAGGAGCAAGTAGGGTAAGTAAATTGATATGTTACTGTAGTAATAGGGGCCCGTGTAGTTTACTATATAGGCCCAAGTTACTACAGTTATACCTCCCAATTTTCAAGTAACGCAAAGGGGGACAACAGATGCAAGTTCTTTCCTTTTAAGCCAATCCTCTAATCCCACCCAATCCCCGCCCATACACACCCGGTTCAGTTTACACAGTATTATGCTCCTATAGTGCCTCCCACACAGTATAATTCCAATAAGCTGCCCCATACAGTATAGTGCCCCATAGCTGCCCCCACACAGTATAATGCCCCTACAGCTATCCCCTACAGTATAATTCCCCCATAACTGCCACAAAACACAGTATAATTCCCCCATAGCTGCCACCATACAGTATAATGCCCCCATATATGCACCCATACAGTATAAATCCAACACAGATGCCCCTATACAGTATAATGTCCACGTAGCTGCCCCCATACAGTATAATGCCCCTACAGCTGTCCCATACAGTATAATTCCCCCATAACTGCCACCATACAGTATAATGCCCCCATAGATGCACCCAGGACCGTAACTAGGAAAAGACTGGGCCCCATGGCAAACTCTTGACTGGGGCCATCTCCAAGGTGCCAGACGCAGCTCCCTTATAGATAGTGCCCCCTGTAGATTGTGCCATACAGTCCCCCTGTAGACAGTGCTATACAGCCACACCTGTAGACAGTGCCACACCCCACTTTCAGATAGGCCCCCCACCTCCCCCTTGTGGATAGTACCATACAACCACCCTGGATATAGCGCTATACAGCTCCCACTGTATATATATATATATATATATATATAGTGCCCTCTCTTGTATATAGTGCCACACAACCCCCCTTAGTAGATAGTGCCACACAGCCCCCCTTTAGTAGATAATGCCACACACAGACCCCCTGTAGATTGCGCCACACACAGCCCCCTGTAGATAGAGCCACAGCTCTCCCCTTTGTAAATAGTACCATACAGCCCCCTAGTAGAGAGTGCCACACAGCCCCCCCCCCTTAGTAGTGCCACACAGTCCCTTGTATATAGTGCCACACATCTCCCCCATGTGTATAGTGCCACACAGCTCCCCCTTGTGTATAGTCCCACACAGCCCCCCCTTGTGTATAGTGCCACACAGCCCCCCCTTGTATATAGTGCCACACAGCCCCCCAAGTAGTACAAGGCAATGGCGCATCAGAGAAAGTTGTATCAGCCAGGGGAATGTCAATCAAACATGGAAAACTGGGTTTGGAGGCAGGACTACGTGACTCTTCAGGATAGTTGCACCGCCCCATGACCCTTTAATGAGTAATTAATAGTGTGCGCCATTTTAAAAGTTGATTTTAAAGATTTTGCTGCATCTGAAAAAAACATACATTTGGAAATATTGTCAGGTCATGTATTACCGCATGGTGCTAGTTCAAGGGGTTAAAACTACCTGACAGGTTCCCATGAAATATACAATGAATTGAGAACAATTCCATCTGCCCTGCAATTTTGTTATTATCAATATATCCTATATAATTACAGCTCCAGAACAAAGCTTATACATATATACAACTCCAGAACCAAGCTCAGTACATATATACAGCTCAAGAACCAAGCTCAGTACATAAATACAGCACTAGAACCAAGCTCTGACATATATATAGTACCACAACCAAGCTCATACATATATACGGTACGAGAGCCAAGCTCATACATATATACAGCACTAGAACCAACCTCAGTAAATAAATACAGCACCAAAACCAACCTCAGTACATAAATACAGTACTAGAACCAAACTCTGATATATATACAATATCAGAAGCATGGTCAGTACATATATACAATACTAGAACCAGGATCCATACATAAATACAACCCTAGAACCAAGCTCAGTACATAAATTCAGCCCCAGAACGAAGCTCAGTACATATATATACAGCACCAGAACAAAGCTCAGTACATATATACAAAACCAGAACAAAGCTCAGTACATGAATACAGCACCAGAACAAGTTTTCCGCTCAGATGTCTTCAGCTTCTCACTTTTAAAACATTTCTTCACCTATAAACGAAGATAAAATTCTCAACACCTTTAAATATAATAAAGTGCAATACACTGCACCTCTAACTATTGCGCCATACACTGTGTCCCCCACACACACACCGTGCCCCCTGTAAATAGTGATACCCATAGAACCTTTGTAAGATAGTGCCCTACATAGAAGCCCCTGTAGATAGTGCCCCACATACAGCCCTCTGCGGATAGTGCCCACATATGGACTCCAGAGCTGCAAGGCTATAGTGCTAAACACTGAGCCACCTTGGTGCCCTACATATAGCTTCCCCTATAGATAGTGCTCCACATATAGCCCACCTCTGTAGATAGTAACTCACATATAGCCCACCCCTATAGATAGTGCCCTACAAATAGCTCCCCCTATAGATAGTGCTCTACATATAGCCCACACCTGTATATAGTGTCCCACATATAGCCCACCCCTATAGATAGTGCCCTACATATAGCCCACCCCTGTATATAGTGTCCCACATCTCCACATATAGACCCCCTGTAGATAGAGCCCCCACTGTAGATAATGCCACTCACAGTTTTAGTAGAAAAAAATACAAAATTACATACTCACATGATCCTGTTCCCGCGCCGTCCGGTGGAAATGTAGATCTGCCCTCTTCTGAGCAGGTCTGCTGGAGCTGAATGACGCAAGCGGCGCATCGTTCAAAGGCGCTGATTGGCAGGGCAGAATGACTTGCCCCGTCAATCAGCGCCTTTCAACCACGGAAGCAGTCTGATGACGTAATCGCACCACTAGAATAGTTGAAAGGCGCTGATTGGCGGGGCAAGTAATTTTTCCCCGCCAATCAGCGTCATTGTAAGGCACGGAACGTACCCGGCCATTTAGAGCTAATGCATATATTTGTACATGAGTTCTATAGATGCAGGTACAATTACTGCAAGAGGGGGTGGCTGTACCTAGCACCGGGGCCCCCTGTGGTACTAGCGACGCCACCGGGCATGAGAGGGCCCGTGCCGCCTGGCCCATAAATGTTAGAGGATCGACGACGCAGGCCCCGTAGTAGCATCGCTACCGCTGTAGCGGCCTTGATGGCTGCTAGCGGCGCCACCGGGCATATGGGGGGCATATCGGCGGGCGGCACGGGCTCTCTCAAGCCACGGGCCTCGTAGCAGCTATTGCAGCTGCTGCAGCGGTAGTTATGCCACTGGATGCACCCATACAGTATAAATCCGACACAGATGCCTCCATACAGTATAATGCCCACACAGATGCCACCATGCAGTACAATGCCCACACATATGCCCCCATGCAGTATAATTCCCACACAGATGCCCCATGCAGTATAATGCCCAAACAAATCCCCCCATAGAGCATAATGCCCCATAGCTGCCCTCATACAGCATATGCCCACAGATGACCCATAGAGTATAATGCACCCATAACTGTCCCAAACAGTATAATGCCCCATAGCTGCCCCATACAGCATAATGCCCCCATAGCTGACCCATAGAGTATAATGCCCCCATTACTAACCTCATGCATTATAATGCCCCATAGCTGCTCTTATGCAGTATAATGCCCCATAGCTGCCCCATACGGTATAATGTCCCCACAGCTGCCCCATATAGTATAATACCCCCTTAGCTGCCACCGTACAATATAATGCCCCCACATCTGCCCATACAGTATAATGCCCCTATTGCTTTCCCCATACACTATAATTCCCCCATAGATGATCCCATACAGTATAATGCCCCTTTAGCAGCCAACATACAGTACAATGCCCCCTTAGCTGCCCCATACAGTATAATGCATCCTCAGCTGCCACCATACACTATAATGCCCCACTATCTGCCACCATACAGTATAATGCCCCCTTACCTGCCCCCATACATTATAAACCCACTTAGCTGCCCATAGTGCCAGTGCCCACATATAAAGTGCCAGTGCCCACATAGATAGTGCCACAGTGCCCATGTAGATAGTGTCATCCCCTGTAGATAGCACAACCTCCCTCCCTGTAGCCATTGGGAATCCCTCTAGAGGCGGAATCCAAGCCAGAGCATCGGCTGAGGATGCTCCAGGAGGAGCAGGAGGGCTCCAGGAAGAGCCCTTGACATCACTGTCCATATATGGACAGTGACGTCAGGGATTCCCTCTATGAGCGCCGGCAACTCTCTGGCAAGGGATTCTGCTCCAGGAGGAGCTACTGACGTCAAGGGCTTTCCCAAGACAGAGCTTGCGCTGCTCTGGCCTGGAAATCCATAGTTCAATGTTGGTGCAGAAAGCTGACGGCTCCCTGCTTCAGCATTGGATTCCACCGTATCGGCATCCTGCGGACCCAGATGCAGTTGACAACGGGAGTCTGGATATACCACCGGCCGCCCGGGAGAATGGGACACCGCCCGAAATCCGTGACTGTCCCGCTGAATCCTGGACTTTTGGGAGGTATGACTAGTAACTGTGGACAGACATGGTGTGCGGGGTTCGACCACTGTGACTCCACTGCTACGGTACTGCCCTAACCCAAACAAAATTAGACTTATATGGCAGCTTGACAGGCAACAAAATTCTAGAGTTATCGGTAGGGAATATCTGTGCGCCTAGGTAAGCTTCCCTGGACTCACCTGAAGTCCTACAGATTATCACTTAAAATAGGCGATGATTTGGTGTCTGGTCTCACAGCAGTCGAAGCAGAGACAGAGATTACTGTGACAAGCCCATTCATCAGGTGTAGGTTTCGTTATCCAGAAAAGCATCAGTTCCCGAGTAAATGATTGAGAGCAGAAATCAGGATAAAAACCCTGTTCTTGGAGATGCTTGTGTTTGGAGAACGTTCCCTGTTATTTAGAAGGATAAACCAAACAATCAGCGTCATGCACTTCTCCCCATTCATTTAGTCATCGCATAGTGACCCTGCATTGTTCACTATGTGCTGTCTTAGGGCGGATTTACACGAACGTGATATACGTCCGTGCAACCCGCGTGGTTTTCACGCGGGTTGCACGGACCTATGCAAGTCTATGGGGCAGAGCAGACTATCCATGAGTTTTGCGCAGCGTGAGTCCGCTGCGTAAAACTCACGACATGTTCTATATTTCTGCGTTTTTCGCACATCACGCACCCATTGAAGTTAATGGGTGCGTGAAAATCACGCGCACCACACGGAAGCCAAAGTCGTTCACTTTCCCTTTTCTTCTCCATCTGGCCCAGACCACTGTGACGACTTATTCCAGCCACAACTCATCTCTGCAGAATTTGACGCACAGACATGTTCGTTTCTCGCTTTTCCAGCACCCTACACACCTATACCCCATCCTCTAAACAAACTCGTAATCCACAGTGCCCCAGATGGTAATAATGATCCCTCAGTGCTCGACACAATAAAAGTGCCCCATCAGTAACCGTGCCCCCTTTGTGCCCCCACAGTAATAATGCCCCCTTTGTTTCCCCTTGTGTATAGCGCCACAGCATCTCCTGTAGATAGCACCACACAGCCCTCCCTCTTTGTAGATAGTGCCACGCAGCACCCTTCTTGAATATAGTGCCACACAGCCCCCCCCCCTTGTATATAGTGCCACACAGTCCCCCTTTGTATATAGTGTCATGCAGCCCCCCTTGTATATAGGGCCACACAGCTCCATCCTTCCCTTGTATATAGTGCCACACAGCTCCCCCTCCCTTGTATATAGTGCCACACAGCCCCCCTCCCTTGTATATAGTGCCACACAGCCCCCTCCCCTTGTATATAGTGGCACTCAGCCTCCCCTTCCCTTGTATATAGTGGCACACAGCTATCCCCTCCCTTTGTATATAGTGGCCCACAGCTTCCTCCCCTTGTATATAGTGGCACACAGCTCACCCCTCCCCTTGTATATAGTGGCACACTGCTCCCCCTTCCCTTGTATATAGTGACACACAGTTCCCTCCCCTTGTATATAGTGGCACATAGCTCCCTCCCCCTGTATATAGTGGCACACAGATCACCCCCCCCCCTTGTATATAGTAGCACACAGCTCCCTCCCCCTCTGTATATAGTAGCACACAGCTCCCCTCCCCTTTTATATAGTAGCACACAGCTCCCCCTCCCATTATATATTGTGGCACACAGCTCCCTCCGGCCCCCTTGTATATAGTGGCACTAGAGATGAGCGAACCGGGACAACCGAACCCGGTTTCGGTCCTAACATCGGGAAAAGTTCGGTTCGCAGCGAATCCGAACTTCACCGGGTTCGGCCGAACACGTTTTGACCGAACGCGGTCAAAAATATTATACAAATCGGCAGCCACTTGTCTCTATCAATCACTGGGCTGTAACGTCATCCATGAATGTCGGGCCGGATATCGAGAGGGACGCGTCACCAAGGCAACGGCCGGGAGACCGGACTGGAGGAAGCAGAAAGTTCTCGGTAAGTATGAATGTCTTTTTTTTTTACAGGTTACTCTATATTCTGATCGGAATTCACTGTCCAGGGCGCTGAAACAGTTACTGCCGATCAGTTAACTCTTTCAGCACCCTGGACAGTGACTATTTACTGACGTCGCCTAGCAACGCTGCCATAATGACGGGTGCACACATGTAGCCACCAGTCATTACGGGGCCTCATGCACACAACCGTAAAAACACCCGTTATTACGGGTCGTAATTACGACCCGAAATAGCGGGCCCATAGACTTCTGTTAGCCACGGGTACCTTCCCGTTTTCTCACGGGAAGGTGCCCGTGCCGTTAAAAAGATAGAACATGTTCTATTTTTTTATTTTACGGGCCGTGCTGCTATACTTTATAATGCAGCAAACCGAATAATACCCCGAATGATACTAGTGGTCCTAGTGACTAATTAAAACTAAACCAGAACAAGAAACAAGTCACGACCAGGTGTTTGAAAAAATACAAATAATCTTTATTAAAGTCAATTAGACACATGGAGACAACGTATAACACTTAGACATAATAAAATGCCATGGACCCTCGAACACAAACGGAATCCGAACGTAAAAGCAGAGTAGCCCCCCAGATGTAAAAATGGTCTGACACAACCTATATATGGCTAAAGTGCATAAGTACATATTAATGAGCAGGTACTAGGCATGGTACGCTTTGCACAGATGAACACATAAATAAGTATGGAGAATATATATAAGGTACAATCTAAGTAAAAACGACATATAAAGTAGTATACCTACACCTGCGTATAAGAAGATAAATAGGAGATCAAGACCAAGAGGGGGACCTCTGCTTAACCCAACGCGCGTTTCGCTGGTGCTTCGTCAGGGGTTGATGTCCAAATGCCCCAGTTACCCCTCGATATACCTTCCTCAATGATGTTTTACCGGTAAAATCACAGCTGTTTCCTATCGGGTGGTTAGGTGTTCAGCGTCGGTCACCAATGACAGACGGCGATACATCCCGCCCACCCACGATAGCGTCCTATCGTGTAGTCTTATGTCAAAACAGTCCTCCTCCCAGAACCGCCTCCATCGGCATAACCACACCAGGCGGGCGGGGGAATGAAATCAGCCCGCCCGCTCGATGTGGAGCCGCCGAAGGTCAGAAGCAGGGATATAAAGAGGAATGAAATTAGAACTTTAGTGGCAATCCAGTTTTGGCCCAAGGTAGAACTATCTATCCTGATCATTAAGGTGAAAAAATAGGTTAAAAAAAGAAGCCCAGCCGATCACATTAAACAGCAGCAGCGGGACAAGGCGTCCCGTTGCTAGGTGACAGTCCAGCGTGAGAGCAGCAGTTGCTGTTAAACACGCTGGAGAGCATAGCAAAGCATTAAGAGCCGAGGTCGCTGTCCAACGTGCTGAAATGCTCAGCACAGCCGTCAAAGCTAAATAACCGAGAGAGTTAGAGCAGTCACTGTCCAAGGTGCTGAAGCTGACTATCCAAGTCCATATCACACTTCAGAGCTGAAACACAGTACCGGAACTAACCAGTAATGCTATGAAAAGTAAAAAATGAAAAGAGGAAAGAAAGTAAAAGTGACCGAGGATATACATACATATACCTACACACACATACATGAACACATATATATATATATATATATACATATATGTACCTACATATACACAAAATACATATGATCAAAGTGAGCGGTTGTGAATGTGAGAGAAGTGAGGAAACGTGAAAAAATATCAACAAAAATGATTAGAAAATAGGATAACACAACAAGTGTATATTGATTAATGCTGAAGAGGAACAGAACAATATAATTAGTATTAATGCAGCACAACAAACCGTACATCTATCCCGAAAATCGTGAATATGCGGTAAATAAAACCAAAGGTGAGTCAAATGACAATCATAACGATGGCCAAAATTTTTTTTTTATATATATCCAAAATTAATATACATAAAAATATACATAAATCTAATTAATTTTAATCCAGTAGTGCAGGAATATGAGCAAAGTGCACAAGTATGTCCTAAGACTATAGTTGCCTCACACACAATTGATGTCAATAATATTAAACGTGATAAGTGAGGCAAGAAAAAAGGGGGGGTTGAAGTGGGGAAGGGGAGAATGAGGAAGGGGGGAGGGGAGGGGAAGGAAAAGGGGGAAAGGGAAGAGGGATGAGGACAAACAAAAATTATATTACAATGAGTGACCAAGAAAATTTAGTGATGGGAAGATGATTAAAACTGCCAAATGACTGAACGTGACAGTGACTACTGCTATAAACATTTAATAAACCAAACCTCAATTACTAGGTTAAATACATGGTGACTGTAATAAACAAAAAAGAAAATAAAAGAAAGACTGAAAGCCTGACTAACTCAATATAATTTATTGTGTCAATCTGTGCAAAAGTACCTATGACGAAAAAGCCAAAAGTACAGACTTGATCGTAAACCAAAAACCAATGTAACAATGATCAAATGTTAAAGGGTCGATGTGAAAAGGATTTGACTGTAAATATATATACACAAGTGATCAGAAAATCCGAAAATTTGGCCCACCAATGGCCACAGGACGAATCTGCCGGATGTCACTCTAAATTCATAGCGGGGTCATCACGGGGATTTGAACTGGATCCGAAAACTTCATGCTGAATAGTATGGCAGGAATCATGCTGTAAAACAACAGAGATCTTATAACAAGATAATAATTTCTTATCAAGTTGTGAACAACTGGGATAATAGTTGACCTCAAGAATAAAGATCAATATCCACGTATGTCTAGATAGAAGAACAGGGCATAAGGGGAATGGCAAGTAGAAAACCCAATGTACAAACACATAAACATAAAAATAAAAGGATAAAAACAATGACAACAAGTTAAAAAGTACAGGGATAAAATATTGGTGGACACCAATAGGAGAGTGGCAATGCTCAAACCAAAGAAAGTGACCATGACTTAACTATGGCGATTTCAAAGAAATGGTACGAAGCTGTTGTACTCATTAAGACCATATGGATGTAAGGATCCCAACCTCATAATCCAGGTAGTTTCTTTCTGTCCCAAGGCCTTCTTCCAATTACCACCCCTTGGACCAATCAGTACGCGATCGATAGCTCTCACTTTCAAAAGTGATGCGTCACAGTTGTGAAATAACCTGAAATGGCGAGGAATCGTATTAAGTTGTGATACATCTTCAATTCCCATAGCCGCTTGAATGCCCAACACATGCTCTCGTACTCTCCTACGGAGTTGTCTGGTCGTCATTCCTACATAAATTTTGTCACAAGGACAGATGGCAAAGTAGATGACACCCATAGTGGTACAGTCAATGTGATGGGTAATCTTGAATTCGTGTGTATGGTCAAAATCATAAAATGTAGTTGCCTGTTCGATGTTTGGACAAGCTACACAGCGTCCGCATTTAAAGCAACCCCATTTTGGACCTTTAGATCCAAAAGCATACTGGGGTTGCGAGCCCCGGTGGTAACTATGTACTAAAAGATCCTTGAGGTTTTGGGCTCTCCTAAATGTAATGGAAGGGACAGATGGTAACAATTTGCCTAGCGTATGGTCCTGCTGGAGTATTGGCCAAAATTTTTTCATTATCACCAAAATTTCCTCGGATTTACAATTAAAATTCGTAATCATGCGGACCTTATTATCAGTGGCGGTTTGTCGAACAGAGCCCTGTAACAGCGTCGTTCTTTGACTGCTTTTTGCCCTATCATAGGCTCGCTGGATAGACCGATTGCTGTATCCCCTTTCCTTGAAGCGCTTTTTAAGATCTTGAGCCTGCACTTCAAAAGTGTGTTGGTCTGAACACAAGCGTCTTGCTCGTAAGTATTGGCCAACGGGGATATTTTTAATAAGATGTCTAGGGTGGGCTGAGGAAGCGTGTAATATCGAATTGACCGCAGTCTTCTTTCTATATAGGTCCGTGTGTATCAATCCCTGATCGTCCACCCGAATTTGAATGTCGAGGAACTCAACTGCAGTTCTACTATATTGATATGTAAGTTTGATATTGATGTTGTTGTGGTTCAAATGGTTAATGAAAGTTTTGAGTTCAGCTGGTGTTCCCTGCCAGATAAACACAACGTCATCAATATATCTAGCCCAAAGATGTACTCTATCAATCAAAGGGACAGGATTAGACAGAAAGATATCTCTCTCCCACAGCCCCAGGAAAAGATTAGCATAGGAAGGTGCGCATGCTGCCCCCATAGCCGTTCCCTGGAGCTGTAGGTAGAAGGACTCTTTAAAAATAAAAAAATTATGAGTCAAGACAAATTGGAGGGCTTTCAATAGAAAGTCTTGATGACTCCTATCCAGATTTCCCATTGCCAGAAACAACTGCGTTGCAGTAAGACCATCCCCGTGTCGAATCGAAGTGTACAAAGATTCAACATCACACGTAACTAAGTACATGTCTTGTTGGAGATGTATCCCCTCAATTTTTCTCAGGATATCGTTGGTATCCTGGACAAAAGATGGAAGAGTTTCAACCATGGGTTTCAGAAAGTGATCGATATACTTACATAATGGTTCTAAAATGCTGTTGGATCCGGACACAATTGGACGTCCTGGGGGGTTACGGGCATCCTTGTGTATCTTTGGCAGCAAATAAATTGTTGCTACTGTAGGTTCCAAAATCAGTAATCCATCCGCTTGTTTCTTAGTGACAATGCCATCTTCACATGCCTGTCCAATGAAGGTAGACAATTCCTGTTGGTATTTGGATAGCGGATTAAATGTAAGCTTTTTATAACATTCAGGCATGCGTAGCTGACGAAACACTTCTCTCTCGTAAGACACAGTGGGCCAAAGCACTATATTCCCCCCTTTGTCCGAGGGTTTGAAGACTATCTCTTTCATGGAAGTCAATTCCCTGATAGCCCTTCTTTGATTGTAAGTGAGGTTGTCATTCTTAATGTAGTCAGAAATCCTCTTGAACTCCTGGGACACTACATTAACAAATAAGGATATTTCTGGGAATAGACTAAGAGAGGGAAATTTGGTGGATTTAGGTAAGAGGTGTTGTGGGTACCCACCTTGAGAAGGTTCATTTTGTTCATTCAACAAGTCTTGAAGGGCATTCAAAGCTTCCAACTCCAACGCCGAAAGGGAAGAAAACATAGGGTCTTTTTTGGCATAAATCTTTTTAAAAACCAATTTCCTGGCAAACAAGTGAAGGTCTTTTACTGCGGAAAAAACGTTAAACTTAGCAACAGGTGAGAAAGTCAGGCCTAATTGTAAAACCTCAATTTGGGCAGATGTTAAGACTTTATCGGAAAGGTTAATAACCTTAAGAGGATTGGTAGAACTGGATTCTGATCCAGATGCAAAGGTCCGCTTATTGGCATGTTGACGAAAGTCTTGTCCTCGATCCTGATCGCCTTTACGTTTACCGTGTTGTTGTGGGTATCTTCCTGGTCTGGGGTTGGAGGTGTTAGAGGTTTTACAATTAGGCCTGACTTTCTCACCTGTTGCTAAGTTTAACGTTTTTTCCGCAGTAAAAGACCTTCACTTGTTTGCCAGGAAATTGGTTTTTAAAAAGATTTATGCCAAAAAAGACCCTATGTTTTCTTCCCTTTCGGCGTTGGAGTTGGAAGCTTTGAATGCCCTTCAAGACTTGTTGGATGAACAAAATGAACCTTCTCAAGGTGGGTACCCACAACACCTCTTACCTAAATCCACCAAATTTCCCTCTCTTAGTCTATTCCCAGAAATATCCTTATTTGTTAATGTAGTGTCCCAGGAGTTCAAGAGGATTTCTGACTACATTAAGAATGACAACCTCACTTACAATCAAAGAAGGGCTATCAGGGAATTGACTTCCATGAAAGAGATAGTCTTCAAACCCTCGGACAAAGGGGGGAATATAGTGCTTTGGCCCACTGTGTCTTACGAGAGAGAAGTGTTTCGTCAGCTACGCATGCCTGAATGTTATAAAAAGCTTACATTTAATCCGCTATCCAAATACCAACAGGAATTGTCTACCTTCATTGGACAGGCATGTGAAGATGGCATTGTCACTAAGAAACAAGCGGATGGATTACTGATTTTGGAACCTACAGTAGCAACAATTTATTTGCTGCCAAAGATACACAAGGATGCCCGTAACCCCCCAGGACGTCCAATTGTGTCCGGATCCAAGAGCATTTTAGAACCATTATGTAAGTATATCGATCACTTTCTGAAACCCATGGTTGAAACTCTTCCATCTTTTGTCCAGGATACCAACGATATCCTGAGAAAAATTGAGGGGATACATCTCCAACAAGACATGTACTTAGTTACGTGTGATGTTGAATCTTTGTACACTTCGATTCGACACGGGGATGGTCTTACTGCAACGCAGTTGTTTCTGGCAATGGGAAATCTGGATAGGAGTCATCAAGACTTTCTATTGAAAGCCCTCCAATTTGTCTTGACTCATAATTTTTTTATTTTTAAAGAGTCCTTCTACCTACAGCTCCAGGGAACGGCTATGGGGGCAGCATGCGCACCTTCCTATGCTAATCTTTTCCTGGGGCTGTGGGAGAGAGATATCTTTCTGTCTAATCCTGTCCCTTTGATTGATAGAGTACATCTTTGGGCTAGATATATTGATGACGTTGTGTTTATCTGGCAGGGAACACCAGCTGAACTCAAAACTTTCATTAGCCATTTGAACCACAACAACATCAATATCAAACTTACATATCAATATAGTAGAACTGCAGTTGAGTTCCTCGACATTCAAATTCGGGTGGACGATCAGGGATTGATACACACGGACCTATATAGAAAGAAGACTGCGGTCAATTCGATATTACACGCTTCCTCAGCCCACCCTAGACATCTTATTAAAAATATCCCCGTTGGCCAATACTTACGAGCAAGACGCTTGTGTTCAGACCAACACACTTTTGAAGTGCAGGCTCAAGATCTTAAAAAGCGCTTCAAGGAAAGGGGATACAGCAATCGGTCTATCCAGCGAGCCTATGATAGGGCAAAAAGCAGTCAAAGAACGACGCTGTTACAGGGCTCTGTTCGACAAACCGCCACTGATAATAAGGTCCGCATGATTACGAATTTTAATTGTAAATCCGAGGAAATTTTGGTGATAATGAAAACATTTTGGCCAATACTCCAGCAGGACCATACGCTAGGCAAATTGTTACCATCTGTCCCTTCCATTACATTTAGGAGAGCCCAAAACCTCAAGGATCTTTTAGTACATAGTTACCACCGGGGCTCGCAACCCCAGTATGCTTTTGGATCTAAAGGTCCAAAATGGGGTTGCTTTAAATGCGGACGCTGTGTAGCTTGTCCAAACATCGAACAGGCAACTACATTTTATGATTTTGACCATACACACGAATTCAAGATTACCCATCACATTGACTGTACCACTATGGGTGTCATCTACTTTGCCATCTGTCCTTGTGACAAAATTTATGTAGGAATGACGACCAGACAACTCCGTAGGAGAGTACGAGAGCATGTGTTGGGCATTCAAGCGGCTATGGGAATTGAAGATGTATCACAACTTAATACGATTCCTCGCCATTTCAGGTTATTTCACAACTGTGACGCATCACTTTTGAAAGTGAGAGCTATCGATCGCGTACTGATTGGTCCAAGGGGTGGTAATTGGAAGAAGGCCTTGGGACAGAAAGAAACTACCTGGATTATGAGGTTGGGATCCTTACATCCATATGGTCTTAATGAGTACAACAGCTTCGTACCATTTCTTTGAAATCGCCATAGTTAAGTCATGGTCACTTTCTTTGGTTTGAGCATTGCCACTCTCCTATTGGTGTCCACCAATATTTTATCCCTGTACTTTTTAACTTGTTGTCATTGTTTTTATCCTTTTATTTTTATGTTTATGTGTTTGTACATTGGGTTTTCTACTTGCCATTCCCCTTATGCCCTGTTCTTCTATCTAGACATACGTGGATATTGATCTTTATTCTTGAGGTCAACTATTATCCCAGTTGTTCACAACTTGATAAGAAATTATTATCTTGTTATAAGATCTCTGTTGTTTTACAGCATGATTCCTGCCATACTATTCAGCATGAAGTTTTCGGATCCAGTTCAAATCCCCGTGATGACCCCGCTATGAATTTAGAGTGACATCCGGCAGATTCGTCCTGTGGCCATTGGTGGGCCAAATTTTCGGATTTTCTGATCACTTGTGTATATATATTTACAGTCAAATCCTTTTCACATCGACCCTTTAACATTTGATCATTGTTACATTGGTTTTTGGTTTACGATCAAGTCTGTACTTTTGGCTTTTTCGTCATAGGTACTTTTGCACAGATTGACACAATAAATTATATTGAGTTAGTCAGGCTTTCAGTCTTTCTTTTATTTTCTTTTTTGTTTATTACAGTCACCATGTATTTAACCTAGTAATTGAGGTTTGGTTTATTAAATGTTTATAGCAGTAGTCACTGTCACGTTCAGTCATTTGGCAGTTTTAATCATCTTCCCATCACTAAATTTTCTTGGTCACTCATTGTAATATAATTTTTGTTTGTCCTCATCCCTCTTCCCTTTCCCCCTTTTCCTTCCCCTCCCCTCCCCCCTTCCTCATTCTCCCCTTCCCCACTTCCCCCCCCCCTTTTTTCTTGCCTCACTTATCACGTTTAATATTATTGACATCAATTGTGTGTGAGGCAACTATAGTCTTAGCACATACTTGTGCACTTTGCTCATATTCCTGCACTACTGGATTAAAATTTATTAGATTTATGTATATTTTTATGTATATTAATTTTGGATATATATAAAAAAAAATTTTTGGCCATCGTTATGATTGTCATTTGACTCACCTTTGGTTTTATTTACCGCATATTCACGATTTTCGGGATAGATGTACGGTTTGTTGTGCTGCATTAATACTAATTATATTGTTCTGTTCCTCTTCAGCATTAATCAATATACACTTGTTGTGTTATCCTATTTTCTAATCATTTTTGTTGATATTTTTTCACGTTTCCTCACTTCTCTCACATTCACAACCGCTCACTTTGATCATATGTATTTTGTGTATATGTAGGTACATATATGTATATATATATATATAGGTGTTCATGTATGTGTGTGTAGGTATATGTATGTATATCCTCGGTCACTTTTACTTTCTTTCCTCTTTTCATTTTTTACTTTTCATAGCATTACTGGTTAGTTCCGGTACTGTGTTTCAGCTCTGAAGTGTGATATGGACTTGGATAGTCAGCTTCAGCACCTTGGACAGTGACTGCTCTAACTCTCTCGGTTATTTAGCTTTGACGGCTGTGCTGAGCATTTCAGCACGTTGGACAGCGACCTCGGCTCTTAATGCTTTGCTATGCTCTCCAGCGTGTTTAACAGCAACTGCTGCTCTCACGCTGGACTGTCACCTAGCAACGGGACGCCTTGTCCCGCTGCTGCTGTTTAATGTGATCGGCTGGGCTTCTTTTTTTAACCTATTTTTTCACCTTAATGATCAGGATAGATAGTTCTACCTTGGGCCAAAACTGGATTGCCACTAAAGTTCTAATTTCATTCCTCTTTATATCCCTGCTTCTGACCTTCGGCGGCTCCACATCGAGCGGGCGGGCTGATTTAATTCCCCCGCCCGCCTGGTGTGGTTATGCCGATGGAGGCGGTTCTGGGAGGAGGACTGTTTTGACATAAGACTACACGATAGGACGCTATCGTGGGTGGGCGGGATGTATCGCCGTCTGTCATTGGTGACCGACGCTGAACACCTAACCACCCGATAGGAAACAGCTGTGATTTTACCGGTAAAACATCATTGAGGAAGGTATATCGAGGGGTAACTGGGGCATTTGGACATCAACCCCTGACGAAGCACCAGCGAAACGCGCGTTGGGTTAAGCAGAGGTCCCCCTCTTGGTCTTGATCTCCTATTTATCTTCTTATACGCAGGTGTAGGTATACTACTTTATATGTCGTTTTTACTTAGATTGTACCTTATATATATTCTCCATACTTATTTATGTGTTCATCTGTGCAAAGCGTACCATGCCTAGTACCTGCTCATTAATATGTACTTATGCACTTTAGCCATATATAGGTTGTGTCAGACCATTTTTACATCTGGGGGGCTACTCTGCTTTTACGTTCGGATTCCGTTTGTGTTCGAGGGTCCATGGCATTTTATTATGTCTAAGTGTTATACGTTGTCTCCATGTGTCTAATTGACTTTAATAAAGATTATTTGTATTTTTTCAAACACCTGGTCGTGACTTGTTTCTTGTTCTGGTATACTTTATAATGGGAGCACGGCTCGGAAAAACGACCGGCTGCCCCTGGCCGGCCCTGCCCGGCCGTGCTCATCTCCTGAAATACTCTGTGCTGCCTTAAACTCTGTGGACAGGTCAGGATCCTGTTTCTTTTAAATGTTGCTGGGGAACCCGCTTGATCCACTATATAAGGCTGCGCTACAGTGCTTGGGAATAAGTGACTGGGGCAGAAGAGGATGGAGGCGCAGCCTTATATAGTGGATCGAGCGGGTTCCCCAGCAGCATTTAAAAGAAACAGGATCCTGACCTGTCCACAGAGTTTAAGGCAGCACAGAGTATTTCAGGAGATGAGCGTGCGGATCTTGTGCGGGGTGGTGACTTGCCAATCATGTGAAGGTGTTATTGAGGACAGGAGTGGAGGAGAGGTAACAGACTGAGAGCTACGTAATGGTAAGAGCAGAGTTCACAGCAGCACAGAATATTTCAGGAGAGGAGCGTGTGATTGGCTGCAGAGGCCGCTGCAGCCTGTGATTGGCTGCAGAGGCCGCGGCAGCCTGTAATTGGCTGCAGAGGCGCGGCAGCCTGTGATTGGCTGCAGAGGCCGCGGCAGCCTGTGATTGGCTGCAGAGGCCGCGGCAGCCTGTGATTGGCTGCAGAGGCCGCGGCAGCCTGTGATTGGCTGCAGAGGCCGCGGCAGCCTGTGATTGCTGCAGAGGCGGTCACGTGACGTGCGTGACCGCCACTACAGCCTGCGATTGCAGCGAGCGACGACATGGATGAAACGTCATCGATGGAGGCCGGACAGGAGGAATGTAAGTATGAACTTATTTTTTATTTTTTTTTATTACATTAAAATTGTATTTTCCGCGCGCCGAGCATGGTACTGTCAAGGTTGCTGAAAGAGTTAGTGCAGCCCATTAACTCTTTCAGCACCCTGGACAGTACCATGCTCGGCGCACGGAAATTACAGGTTCGGTCAGAACTAGTTCGGTCCGAATCAAACTTTTTCGTGAAATTCGGCGCACTAGCCGAACCGATCTTTTCATAAGTTCGCTCATCTCTAAGTGGCACACATCTCCCTCCCCCTCTGTATATAGTAGCACACAGCTTCCCCTTCCCCTTTTATATAATGACACAAAGCTCCCCCTCCCCTTGTATATAGTGGCACACAGCTCCCTCCCCCTTGTATAAAACGGAACACAGTTCCCCCTCCACTTGTATATAGTGACACACAGCCCCCTCCCCTTGTATATAGTATCACACAGATCCCTCCCCCTTGTATATGGTGGCACACAGCTCCCTCCTCTTCTGTATATAGTAGCACACAGCTCCCCCTCCCCTTGTATACAGTGGCACACAGCTCCCCCTTCCCTTATATATAGTGGCACACAGCTCCCACTCCCCTTGTATATAGTGGCACACAGCTCCCCCCTCCCCTTGTATATAGTGGCACACAGCTACCTCCCCCTGATGTATATAGTAGCACACAGCTTCCCCTTCCCCTTTTATATAATAAGGGAGAGGAAAAAGAGATACACGGCGCCACATAGTGCAATAAACGCGAGGGAGTAAAAAGAGCAATCCACTATAAGAAAATCGCTCACCTTAGGTAGTGGATACCGTTAAGTATCTCAAGAGCCAGAGAGCTGCTGCCAGGTCCATACACACGCAAAAATAATTTTGCTGTCAAAACGGATCAATAATTGAGGAAAAAGGAGGACCAACGGCGCTGCTATAAAAGATGTCAGGGCAAGAGATAATAATTAAGGCTACGCGTTTCGACGCCGGACCGGCGTCTTCATCAGGCCAATACACATTGTGCGATGTGCACACGTTTAAATACACAGTGAAATGAGGACTAATTGACATTCAAAACACAAAAAGACCCGCCAAGACCCTTGGCGGGTCTTTTTGTGTTTTGAATGTCAATTAGTCCTCATTTCACTGTGTATTTAAACGTGTGCACATCGCACAATGTGTATTGGCCTGATGAAGACGCCGGTCCGGCGTCGAAACGCGTAGCCTTAATTATTATCTCTTGCCCTGACATCTTTTATAGCAGCGCCGTTGGTCCTCCTTTTTCCTCAATTATTGATCCTTTTATATAATGGCACAAAGCTCACCTCCCCTTGTATATAGTGGCACACAGCTCCATCCCCCTTGTATAAAACGACACACAGTTCCCCCCTCCACTTGTATATAGTGACACACAGCCCCCCTCCCCTTGTATATAGTGTCACACAGATCCCTCCCCCTTGTATATGGTGGCACACAGCTCCCTCCCCCCCTTGTATATAGTGGCACAAAGCTCCCTCCTCCTCTGTATATAGTAGCACACAGCTCCCCCCTCCCCTTGTATACAGTGGCCCACAGCTCCCCCTTCCCTTATATATAGTGGCACACAGCTCCCACTCCCCTTGTATATAGTGGCACACAGCTCTCTCCCCCACCTTGTATATAGTGGCACACAGCTCCCCCATCTCTTGTATATAGTGGCACACAGCTCCCCCTCCCCTTGTATATAGTGGCACAAAACCCCCTCCTCCCTTGTATATAGTGGCACACAGCCACCTCCCCTTGTATATAGTGGCAGACACCCCTTCCCTTGTATATAGTGGCACACAGCTCCCCCCTCGTCTTGTATATAGTGTCCCACAGCCCCCCCAAAAAACACAAAGTTTCCTACCTTGCTAGTACCTTGGCCCCCCTCTGATACTAGCGATGCCACCGTGTATGATGGAACCCGTGCTGCCCGGACCATAAATGTTATATGCCGGGCGGTGTAGGCCTCCTTATGACTCGGGCAATGGGGCCGAGAGAGGACCTGTGCCAATCTATGCGCACAGTGTTTAGGGAAGCTGAGCGGGCCCCCACCCCCTCCGGGCCCCTGTGCAGCCAAACCGGCTGCATCGGCGATATGTCTGCCCCTGCCTCTAACATACAGTTTCCCTCACTCCTCTCTCTTCACCTGCTTACACGTGAAGACAAGCACACTATTGTTTCCTGTTATAAATGGTTCTGTAATCTGGGAGGCCACTTCTTTTCTCCCAAGAGGCCTCATCCCATGCTCTGAAATCATACCTAACAGGGGCACGACTGAGACTGCAGGGGCTGGGTGACTGACTGACCCATGCAGAGTCAGTAAGAGAAGAAGGGGATGAGCTACAAAAGCCGGGGATGAGGAGTAAAGCGGCCCACTGCAGACAATGACCTATCTGGCATTTGCAACTTTGGAATAGATGAGCTGAAATGTTTTCAAATATTTCTCAATGTTCAAAACTTCAGGCCCTGGATTAGTCAGATCCTATAAAAGAATAAACCTTTTAATAATAAAGACCTTTTAAGACAAAAAAAAGGCAAATACATAAATACCCAACAGAGACCAAGCTGTGACCCCCACACATGGCAGAGTCTTATACCAACTATGAAAATTTTACATTTATTAACATTGAATTTACTTGAGCTTTCTCCTGTTCTCTAAAGAGTTTTCATCTATAGAGGAGTCTTCATGAGAATTTAAGATGTTATCGAAATTCTATTATAGATGTTATTATAGATGGTGTTATTATAGATAGTATTATAGATTATGTTATTATAGATGGAATTACAGATGCTGTTATTATAGATGGAATTACAGATGATGTTATTATAAACAGTATTATAGATTATGTTATTATAGATGTTATTGATGTAGTTAATACTAATGTTATTATAGATGTTCTAGATGTTACCATTGTTGTACTTGTAAAGACTGTCCCTAATTAAAAAATAAAATAAAGTTTAGTATGGACATAATTCCAGGAAAAGTTCTATAATGAAAATATAATTACTGGAAAGCACTTACCTCTGTTGCAGGTAACGTGCCTGGGCAGCAGATGTTACCGATGATCTGGGAGTAGAAAACAATTGTACAGTGAAGAGATGTTTTGTTTTAGGGGATTAGCGGCATTGATGTCCCTTTGTCATAATTAAATTTTTCCTCCTCCATCTCGATGTCAACTTTGTATTGCTTTCCCTCCACCACCACCTCCACCTCCACCTCCTCCTCCTCCTTCTCCTTCTCCATCAGCACATTCTCCTTGAATTGTTTTACCTCCATCTTTTCATGTTCCAACACTGCTATCCTTGTGCAACATAATGGGAGCCAGAATAAGACTGACACGTTTGTCTAGAACTATGTTAGAGCTATATTATGACATCACAGGAAGCATGTAAAAAATGGACCACACCTAGATTCTACATAGTGTTAACACAGGAAGTGTGTACACATCCCCCATGCCTAGATTGTAGATTATGACATCACAAGAAGTATGTTCTTATTTCATTCCAGACAGTGATGGAGAGATGGATCCAGCATATTCATAGCTGATACTTTCTTGCTTGTGTTCAGTGCCAACAATATAATATAATATAATACACACAGTCAGAATATGAAGTAAAATGATATTTGACTGAGCATTAATTGTGTCCTACAGCTGAAATCTTTCATTTATTATATTGTTTAAAAATAGAATATTTTATTGTGGTTCCTTAAAGGAGAGGAAAATAGTTTGTCCACTCCAATCCTCAGGATAAGACATTAATATTTGATTAGCAGGGATATGAACTAGGACCCCCGCAAATAAGCAGAATGAAGGCGCCGCATACCATTTTGTTGCATACATAGACACAGTGGCTGCTCTGAATGGATGTCTATGGCTGGTACTGCAGGTCGGACCCCACCCAGTGGCGTAGCAATAGGGGTCGCAGTGGTCGCAATTGCGACCAGGCCCCGAAGCCAGGGGGCCCGGGCCCCCCGCACCACATCAATAAAAAGTTACTATAGTAACTCGGGCCGCGGGCCCCTGTTACTATAGTAACTGACAGTACTTACCTTCCTGGTTCTGGAGCGCAGCAGAGGTCCTGACGTCACAACGCTGTGTGCAGTGCATGACGTCACAACGCTATGCGCAGCGCACAACATTGTGATCCCGGAAAGAGTCAGGACGTCTGCTGCGGCTGAAGAGGAGGGTAAGATTAATATCCTTGTCTGCTGAAGCTGATTGGCGGGGTCCGACTCCCGGGAACCGGCCAATCAGCTGTTTTGAAGGGGCCGCAGCACTCGTACATTCCGGTCACTTCATTCCGGTCACTTGCTCAAACTGTGAATTCGTGTCAGCAATTCACATTGTGAGCGAGTAAGTGAAATGAAGGGGAAGCAGCTCTCGTACGAGTGCTGCGGCCCCTTCAAAACAGCTGATTGGTGTGCTCCCGGGAGACGGACCCCGACACATCAGCTATTGATGACCTATCCTGAGGATAGGCCATCAATGTTTAGGGACTTAACAACCCCTTTAAGCTTACGATGTAGCAGGCTTAGAGGGCCCATGAGACAGGATCACAGATTGTGTGATGCTGTCTGCTGGGCCCTGTATCTAAGCCAATCACATGGTAGGCTTAGATACATGGCCCATGTGTGATCCTGTCTGATGGGCCCTGTATTTAAGCCTACCACACGGTAGGTTTAGATACAGGGCCTCAGCACACAGTAATCGTGTACTGTATAAGATTACTGTCTGCTGGACCCTGTATCTAAGCCTACCTTGTGGTAGGCTTAGATACAGGGTCCCACAGACCGTATCACACATGTGCCCTGTATCTAAGCCTAACACATGTGTTACTAATCGTTTTTTGTGTTTTCTTACAGGTTCGGTCGTTGGACTACATCAGATTCAAGGACTACTTCGATGACGGCTTTTTTTATTATCCATAAAATGGATAACGAGGGTTGTGTGTTTTTTTTTTTATTTCGATAAAATATCTTTTTTTATGTCTTTGTGTCTTTTTTTAAACTATATTACTACCGCCTTAGTAATGGCCGCCGGCGGATTGACAGCGTCCATTGCTAAGGCAGGGCTTAGTGTTAGCTGGTGCAGAGGCTAACACTAACCCCCTTTTTACCCCGGTACCCACCGCCACCAGGGTTGCTGGGAAGAGGCGGGTACGATCCAGTACTTGATACAACACAGCAGCAGCAGGCAGCATTACCAGGGTGGGAAGGACCACTGTGTTTGGCCTTCCCCAGCCTAATACTACCAGCCTGCGGCCACCCCGGTGCCCGACCATCACTACAGATGGTCGGGTACTGGTTCATACCCAGCTTTTCCCAGTACCCCTGTGGCGGTGGGTACCGGGGTAATAATGGGGGTTAGTGTTAGCCTCTGCACCTGCTAACATTAAGCCTCGCCTTAGTAATGGAGGTTGTCAATCAGCCAGCGGCCATTACTAAGGTGGTAATAATAAAGTTTAAAAAAATACAAGCACAAAGAAAAAATATTTTATTGAAATAAAAAACACACACAACCCTGATTAACCATTTTATTGAGAATAAAAAACCGCTGTCATTGAAGTCGTCCTCGAATCCGAAGTAGTCCAACAACCGAACTTGTAAAAAAACACAAACACATAAAAATAATTAGTAACACATAAAGAGGCAAAACAATTATTATTCTTACCTTTCCTGGGTCCAGCGCTGGGGCCGCAATGTCAGCAAGCTGGGCCCTATATCTAATCCAATCATGTGTGATACTGTCTGCTGAGCTACTGTATCTTATCCTATCATGTGTGATACTGTCTGCTGGGCCTTATATCTAATCCTATCATGGGTGATACTGTCTGCTGAGCCGCTGTATCTAATCCTATCATGTGTGATACTGTCTGCTGAGCTGCTGTATCTAATCCTATCCATAGTTTATAGGGTCGTAGTGCTATAGATATGCTGTCTCCTATACACACATACACACGCACACATTTTTTTTGGGGGGCATATGTATTGGGACTATTTCCCCTGACATTTTAAGTCCTTAGTGACGCCCCTGGCTGCTAGTGCTGCATTGTTGGGTCACTTAGGAGACCCAGCGATGCAGCTGAAAGCTGCGGACCATCGGCCATGAGAAGTTTGCGGAGGGGGGGCCCAATATGAACTTTTGCATCGGGGCCCATGAGCCTTTAGCTACACCCCTGACCCCACCAATCATATATTGATGGTCTATCATGAGAATAAGCGATCAAATTTAAGCCCTGGGAAATCTCTTAAATTCAAATGTGATAATTTTTTTTATGGAATTTCACAACAAATTTTTCCCTCTCACTTTTTTGAAAAATGCTGCGTTTTAGTGAAATAAAAAATGGACTACAAACAGCATGCTCTAAAAAAAAACTAATTTTCAAAATGTGTGTTCACTTGGGAGTAAAATTGTAGGCAGAAAAAATCCAATGTGCCATGGGTTTGTTTACGCTGCATTTAGTATACATGCGTATTTTAACCCCTTCCCGCACCTTGGCGTAAATGCACGTCCAGGTGAGCAGTAAGTTCGCGCACCTGGGCGTGCAGTTACGTCCGCGCTTCAACAGTTAACCGCCACGTGGCGCTACACCGCAGCGGCGGTTAACTGTGCAGGGTGCCTGCCCTGCTCTCCTTGTTGCCGATCAGCGGCCTGTCGCCGTTGAAATCGGCAATTAACCCCTTCGATGCGGTGGTCGATTGCGATCACCACATCGAAGAGGTTTACAGCGGATCGGCAGCCACCCACATGCATTTGCGGGGGCTGGCGATCCTTATCATGGCAACCAGAGTCCAGACAATGACCTCCGGGTTGCCATGTATGGAAACCTCGGAGGAGCAGCCTCCGGCCGGTCCTCCGATGCTTCCTGTCAGTGTGACAGTTACGTCACAATGACAGTTGGAATGCATTACACTACGTGTGTAGTGTAATGTGTTCTAGCAGCGATCAGAGCCGCAAGTCTAAGTGTCCCCTAGTGGGACAAGTAAAAAAAGTAAAAAAATAAATAAAAGTTAGAAGTGACATAAAAAAAGAATGCTTTTTTTCCTATAAGGCTTTTATTGTAGGAAAAAAATTAACACGTTAAAAAAAGTACACATATTTGGTATCACCGCGTTCGTAACGACCCCAACTATAAAACTGTAATATTATTTTTCCCGCACGGTGAACACCGCAAAAAAAATTAACGAAAAACAGTGCCAGAATCACAATTTTTTGGTTACCAACCCTCTCAAAATATACAATAAAAAGTGATCAAAAAGTCGCATGTATGCCAAAATGGTACCAATACAAACTACATCCCGTCCCGCAAAAAACAAGCCCTTACACTGCTTTTTTGACTGAAAATATGGTGACAAAAAATAATTTATTTTATAAATAAGTGATTTTATTTCAGAAACGCTGCAAAACATAAAAAAATTATATACATATGGTATCGCTGTAATCGTATCGACCCGCAGAATAATGTAAAATGGTCATTTATAGCCCAGGGTGAAGGCCATAAAAAAACGAATAAAAAACATTGTCAGAATTTATGGTTTTCGGTCACCTTGTTTGCCAAAAAATTTAATAAAACGTGATCAAAAAAAATTCTGGTACCCCAAAATGGTACGAATGAAAACCTACAGATTGTCCCGCAAAGAATAAACCCTCACACAGCTCCGATGGAGAAAAAATAAAAAAGTTCTGGCTCTCAGAATATGGCGATGCAAAATGTGCAGAGTGTCCAAAAGCAGATAAGATCGGGCGCCATTTATCAGTGCGACACCGGCCACATATCTGCGGATTATTATTTATTTACTGCATTATTATACCCTCTTACCCTCGATTTTTACCTTTACAGAATAATTCCAATGAATTCAGCAAAACAACGGTCGGGTCAAAATGTTAACTTTACACCTAGAAAAATTCCTTGATGAGTGTAGTTTTCAAAATGGGGTCACTTTCCGGGGGTTTCCACTATTTTGTTCCCTCCAGTGCATTTCAAACGCGACACGGCACTAAAAACTATTCCAGCAAAATCAGAATTTCAAAATCCAAATGGTGCTCCTTCCCTTCTGAGTCCTGCTGTGGGTCCAAACAGCAGTTTATTACCACATATGGGGTATTGCTATAATCAGGAGAAATTGCTTTACATATGTTGGGGTGTTTTTTCTCTTTTAGTCCTTGAAAAAATTAAAAATTTCTACGTTTTTTCAGAAAAAAAGTAGATTTTCATCTTCACAAACTAATTCAAATAAATTTAGCAAAAAAACTGTGGGTTCAAAATGCTAACTTTACCCCTAGATAAATTCCCTGGGGGGTGTAGTTTCCAAAATGAGGTCACTTTTGGGGGTCTTTATTATTTTGGCCCCTCAAGACCTCTTCAAACCTGACATGGTACCTAAAATATATGCTAAAAAAAAGGAGGCCCCAAAATCCACTAGGTGCTCCTTTGCTTCTGAGGCCGGTGCTTCAGTAAATTAGCGCACTAGGGCCACATGTGGGGTATTTCTAAAAACTGCAGAATCACGGCAATAAATAATAAGTTACATTTCTCGGGTAAAACCTTCTGTGGTATAGAAAAAAATGTATTACAAATGAATTTTGTAAAAAAAAAATTACATTTGTAACTTTCACCTCTACTTTGCTTTAATTCCTGTGAAACGCCTATACTTTCTGAATACTGTTTTGAATACTTTGAGGGGTGCAGTTTTCAAAATGGGGTGATTTATGGGGACTTTCTAATATACAGTATAAGGCCCTCAAAGCCGCTTCAGAACTGAACTGGTCCTTGTAAAAATCGCCTTTTGAAATTTTCTTGAAAATATGAGAAATCGCTGCTAAAGTTCTAAGTCTTGTAACGTCCTAGAAAAATAAAAGAATGTTAAAAAAATGATGCCAAACTAAAGTAGACATATGGGAAATGTTAACTAGTAACTATTTTGTGTGGTATTACTATCTGTTTTAGAAGCATATACATTTAAATTTAGAAAAATGCTAATTTTTGCAAATTTTCTCCAAATCTTGGTGTTTTTTCCAAATAAATATTGAATTTATCGACCAAATTTTTTCATTAACATAAAGTACAATATGTCATGAGAAAACAATCTCAGAATCGCTTGGATAGGTAAAAGCATTCCGGAGTTATTACCACATAAAGTGACACATGTCAGATTTGAAAAATCGGCTTCGTCCTGAAGGCCAAAACAGGCTCAGTCCTGAAGGGGTTAATGTTTTTTTCGGCACGTTGATTTTATATGTACTATACTTAAATACTTGTGGGTTATGTTTAAAAATGTACTGGGCCAAAATATATGTGGCACGTATTTTCGTCATGTTTACATATTTAAAGTTACTAATTGACTTCAATGGAAAAATTTGTCACATTTTCAGGGCGGAAAACAAGGCAACAATTGACATGACGCTATTTTAACAGGATGTGTAATTTAATTGCATCCGCGTAGAAAAACACACTGTATGCACTAAAGGCGCTTATTCCTACTGCATTCAATTGGAAGCCTTAGGCTATGTTCACACGGAGTATTTTGCAGGAGGAATATCTGCCTCAAAATTCTGTTTGAACGCGGGCATAAAACACAGTGAAATACGCTTTCACTGCCTCCCATTGAAGTCAATGGGAGGTCAGAGGCGTAAACGCCTGAAGATAGGGCATGTCGCTTCTTTTTCCCGCGAGGCAGTTTTACTGCTCGCGGGAAAAAGACGCCGACGCCTCCCATTGAAATCAATGGGAGGCGTTTTCGGGCCGTTTTTGTTGAGTTTTGCGACGCGGTTTCCGCGTCAAAGAACTCGGCAAAATACTCAGTGTGAACATATTATAACCTATATAAATATATTTCCTACTAGTTCATTATACTCAAGATACCACAATATTCACATATTAAACCAAAAAGGAAATCTTGAAATCATACAATTATATTTGTCAAAATACTATTTTATTAAACAATTTTTACAATTTATTATACATCAGTACAAAGTACAAAAAATAACCCCCCTCCCAAGTATATACTATAGAAATTTAAAAAATGTATTAAAAGAAAGCCAGGTGATTCCTGATATAATATCGTAGGTCATAAGTCGTAATGAATCCTCACAAAATATATCTACACTCCTCAGGTAGAGTTCAAATTAAATACCATGTGTGTTACTATGTACACACGATCAATCAGAGCAATGCTATGTGTGTTACTGTGTACATAAAATACCAAACACGATCAAATAGAGCAATGCTATATAACTGTCAAAATGTTTGATCATTGAAAATAGTGTGACCATTCTAGTAATCCTATTTCAAAACAGTGTAGGAGAAAGGATAACAGTACAATTAGTAACACACACTGGTAGAAAGTTACTGGTGGTAATAGATCAGCATACCTGAGGAGGACATGATGAGAGTATGGTAAGGCACCTGGACACCGAGCACCTCGACGCGCGTTTCGCAACCTTCGTCAGGAGACATGATTGCTACTCTGACAGCTCCAGTTTAAATACAGTGTAAGAGAACCCCAATGACCAATGGTGCATCGCGCACCGCACACGCCCACCAACGTCCCACTGTCAGCGTCATGACGAGCACCACTGACTGCAAAGCATCAGCGATGTCCGTCATTATCCTGACTACTTCCGGTCTGAGAGTGGTGAGTGTCGCAGCGCGCAAGCGCACCATAATCAAACATATTATTTATACACCTGCATCATTAATAGGGTGATATCAACCATGTATCTCCAGAAAATGTATAAGACAGACATTGATATGGACATCTTTAAATAATTAATTAAATATGTACCAATGAATCTCATACAGTGCAATTATCAGTGTGCACAAATGGTTACGTAGTGCATAAAGCGAGATTGCAGATGATATTATTAGAACTGGATTTAAAACCATATAGTGTCAGTATACAACATACAGATGATAATCAGTATGTGGATATATTGATTTACTTGTGCCCAAGAAAATATATGTATATAATATAAAATATAAGGCTTTAAATGATCTTAAACATATGAATGATATTGTATTTAAACCTGCGGACAAAGGGGGTAATATTGTAGCATGGCCTAGTGACATGTATGAACGTGAGGCAAAAAGACAACTGAATGATGTTCAAACTTATAGAATCCTTGATCACAATGCAACGTCTTTATTTAAGAATAAGCTTGAAGCAGTCCTGAATAGGGCTTTTACTAAAGGAATTATTACTAAGGATGTGTATGATGGATTGATGGTGAAGGAGCCTAAGGTTCCCACCTTATATCTTTTGCCAAAGGTCCACAAGAATGTCAAATGCCCCCCGGGTCGACCAATTATTTCCGGGATAGGAAGTTTATGTGAAGCCTCGTGTAGATTTATAGACTTTTACCTCAGACCCCATGTTGAGACTCTCCCTTCTTATACCCGTGACTCTACTGATATTTTGATATCTTTGGAAGGTTTGAAATTTGAACATGATATGTTTATAGTCACAAGTGATGTTGAGTCCCTGTATACTTGTATTCATCATCAACATGGCCTGCGAGCATGTAGATTCTTTTTACAGACTGGTAATTTGGCATCTGATCTTGTTGAACTTGTCCTTGAGTTACTTGAATTTGTGCTTTGTCACAATTTTTTCGTTTTCAAGGACAAATATTATCTCCAGAGCCGCGGTACGGCCATGGGGGCTACTTGCGCCCCGTCATACGCGAACCTCTTCATGGGTTTTTGGGAACGTCAAATGATTATGGGCGACCATAACCCGTATGAATCCTCCGTTATCTCATGGGGGAGGTTTATAGATGATGTGTTGTTCGTATGGCAGGGCTGCGAGCGGGACTTGACATCATTTTTTGACTATCTAAATGATAACGACATGAATGTCAAACTTGTCAGTAAGTATAGTCAAACTGAAATAGAATTTTTGGATCTCAAAATTCAGATTGAATCCGATGGTCGGGTGGTGACCGATATATTTAGGAAAGACACCTCCGTAAACTCTTATTTGAAGGCTGACTCCTCACATACAAAACATGTTATTAAAGCTATTCCAAGGGGACAATTTATACGTGCAAGACGTATTTGTTCCTCGGATATATGTTTTGAGAATAGATCCAAAGATTTAACTGAAAGATTCCTCAAAAGAGGCTATGATAATACTCATGTCAAGCGGGATTATGAGTATGCAAGGACCCTGAAAAGAAATGACCTTTTGAAACCCAAAACAAAAAAACAATCGAATGATACCACTGTGAGATTTATCTCCAGGTTTAATAAAAATTGGAATTCTATCCGTAATATCTTTGAGAAACATTGGTCCATATTGCTCACGGACAAAAGATTAGGTAAGATACTGACGGATAGTCCAGCAATGACACCGCGCCGAAGCCCTAATTTACGGGATATGTTGGTCCGGAGTCATTATGTCCCTCCTATGAACAAGTATTTATTTGGATCTAAGGGACCTAGATGGGGTAATGTGCCTTGTGGATCTTGTGGTGCTTGCCCAATAATGGAGAGAACGAACTCCTTTTTGGGGTCAGATCCTGGACGGTCCTTCAGTATAGCACACTTTGTCAATTGTAATGTGCGGAATGTGATCTATCACGCGCAGTGTCCGTGCAATAAAATCTATGTGGGGATGACCACGAGGGAGTTAAAAGTGCGCGTGATGGAGCACATTCGTGACATAAATGGAATCACCAATGGAGAACTCGATCAAGGTTTTGGTGATCGAAATAAGCCATTGGCTAGGCATTTCAGGGACCACCATGATAGGAATTGGAGACAGCTCAAAATTAAGGGGATTGATCGGATTTATCAGGGGAATCGTGGGGGTGATGTCTTTAGGGACCTTTTGCAGAAGGAGACTAAATGGATTGTGATCTTGGATACTATGTCTCCGAAAGGCCTTAACGAATCTCAAAGTTTTGCATCCTTCTTGTAAGTATTGTGTTATATTTATGTTTTTTAATTGATATATTTTTGCTACTCTGATTAGATCCCGCTTGACTGACTCTGTCATGAATTCGGTTACCGTTAATCTATACAACTTTGTGACTACACGATGGAAGATAAAGTGGATGATGGAAGAAACAGTATCATTAAGCTATACTATAAGGGTATGTGCACACGTAGTGACCAAAAACGTCTGAAAATCCAGAGCTGTTTTCAAGGGAAAACAGACCCTGCTTTTCAGACGTTTTTTGACCAACTCGCATTTTTCGCTGCGTTTTTCGCGCCATTTTCGCAGCGTTTTTTACGTCCGTTTTTGGAGCTGTTTTCATTGGAGTCTATGAGAAAACAGCTCCAAAAACGTCCAAAGAAGTGTCCTGCACTTCTTTTTACGAGGCGTAATTTTACGCGTCGTAATTGCCATACGACACGTAAAATTACGCGTCGTGGGAACAATACAGCGTTATACCCATAGAAAGTAATGGGCAGATGTTTGACAACGTATTTGAGACGTATTTTCAGACGTAAAACGAGGCAAAAAATGCCTCGTATACGTCTGAAAATAGGTCGTGTGAACCCAGCCTGAGTCTGTTGTTATGTAATTTCAGCCACGTATAGTATCTGTCTTTTGACAGAGCTGATATCCGTTTTGCTATTTGTAAACATCTATTGCAGAAAGCTCTATACTGGATTGGCAATTGGCTATTATATGTATTCATCTCAAATGATTTTATGCTGTATCTGTTCATAATGTATTTGTATATTGTGTGTGAAATGTTACTATTTATATTGATACTTTTATATTTGTGTATATGCATTGTGTATGCACATTTTTGTAATATCAATTTGTATCTGTGCCCAAAATGTGTATATATATATGTGTGGGTATTTATTACACACAATATAAAATAATAATTTTTTGTGTGTTATTTTATTATTTTTGATGTATATTTACTATGTAATTTGTGAAGATACATTTGAACTAATTTCACAGGGTATATATGTATGGTATGTGCTTGGATTATGCACAACCATACATTGTAATTATATGTTTGTATGTATGTAATGTTTGGTGCACATTTTTCACTTAACACAAGAATACACTATATACGTATAATTTATATGTATAGTTTTTTGTACGGTCTCTATATATATGTATATATTTTTTCCTGGTTTGGATATCATTGTTTCGGCGATGGCTTGGTTGTCTGGCGTGGGGTTGGTCCCGGTGTATGTTCCTGAGCGGAGGGCCCCCGCTTGGTGGATATCCCGGGTGTCCGCCCTGTGCGGGACTTCCATGGCCCTCGCTGCAGCATTCTTTGTCCCACCATGAAATTGCACATTTATATATATTTTTATAGTTATTAAACTAAATTATACTTTATATATAAACACATTTTATACACTTGTCATTTAATTTAAATTGGCTGTATGATATATAGCCGATTTTCGTAACACCAATATGTGGTTTATACAATTGTGTATTATTGCACTTTTTGTGTATATATACACATATGACTTTTTGTTCACTATTTTTTCCTTTTGTTTTTATATTTACTTATTTATTTTTTCACTTATTTATTTATTTATTTTATTATGGTTAAGTTGTATTGTCTATTTTAGTATTACTTTATATATATATCTTTATTGACACATGTGGATACATGCTTTATATACATATATTTTCTTGGGCACAAGTAAATCAATATATCCACATACTGATTATCATCTGTATGTCGTATACTGACACTATATGGTTTTAAATCCAGTTCTAATAATATTATCTGCAATCTCGCTTTATGCACTACGTAACCATTTGTGCACACTGATGATTGCACTGTATGAGATTCATTGGTACATATTTAATAAATTATTTAAAGATGTCCATATCAATGTCTGTCTTATATATTTTCTGGAGATACATGGTTGATATCACCCTATTAATGATGCAGGTGTATAAATAATATGTTTGATTATGGTGCGCTTGCGCGCTGCGACACTCACCACTCTCAGACCGGAAGTAGTCAGGATAATGACGGACATCGCTGATGCTTTGCAGTCAGTGGTGCTCGTCATGACGCTGACGGTGGGACGTTGGTGGGCGTGTGCGGTGCACGATGCACCATTGGTCATTGGGGTTCCCTTACACTGTATTTAAACTAGAGCTGTCAGAGTAGCAATCACACCTCCTGACGAAGGTTGCGAAACGCGCGTCGAGGTGCTCGGTGTCCAGGTGCCTTACCATACTCTCATCATGTCCTCCTCAGGTATGCTGATCTATTACCACCAGTAACTTTCTACCAGTGTGTGTTACTAATTGTACTGTTATCCTTTCTCCTACACTGTTTTGAAATAGGATTACTAGAATGGTCACACTATTTTCAATGATCAAACATTTTGACAGTTATATAGCATTGCTCTAATTGATCGTGTTTGGTATTTTATGTACACAGTAACACACATAGCATTGCTCTGATTGATCGTGTGTACATAGTAACACACATGGTATTTAATTTGAACTCTACCTGAGGAGTGTAGATATATTTTGTGAGGATTCATTACGACTTATGACCTACGATATTATATCAGGGATCACCTGGCTTTCTTTTAATATATTTTTTAAATGTCTATAGTATATACTTGGGAGGGGGGTTATTTTTTGTACTTTGTACTGATGTATAATAAATTGTAAAAATTGTTTAATAAAATTGTATTTTGACAAATATAATTGTATGATTTCAAGATTTCCTTTTTGGTTTAATCCGTGTGAACATAGCCTAAGGGTAGGAACACACACAGCGTAAACACTGCAGATTTTCCACAACAGATTAATTAATTAAAATACGCAGCGTATTACAGTAGCAGTAGTGTGGGAGAGATTCTAACAAATCTCATCCCTACACTGAGGTAAATGTCAGCCGAAAAAACAGCACATAAATTGACCTGCGGTGCGGTTTCTTCAACGGACAGGCAGCTTCTCTGTTATGGGTTTACCCATTGAATTCAATGGGGTGCTTAAACCCACAACAAAGCAGCGTGCGTTGCGATATTTGCAGCGGAATCACAGCGATGCGCCGCAAAAATCGCAAGTAAAGCAAAATAAAAATAAAGTTATTCCTACCCAGAGTACCCTGCTTCTTCTCCAGTCCGGCCTCCCTGGATGACGTTGCAGGCTATGTGACCGCTGCAGCCAATCACAGGCTGCAGCGTCACATGGGCCTGCAAAGTCATCCAGGGAGGCCAGAGCGGAAGTCAGAGGAGGGAGGGGGTAAGTATGAGCGATCATTTACACAGCGGAATGTACGCCCGATATAAAGCACCACAGTGTGGTGCGGGATTTCGGACGACAAGCCCTGCAGTGTTCAGGGCGGATACGCTGCACAGCTTAACGCAGTGCATCTGCCCTGAATACGCTGTGTGCGTTCTTACCCTCAAAGAGTAAAGGTCCTCTTATACAGCCCATCTTGGGCTGTGTAATTGAGCGCCGATCAATGAGGCAGCTCGTTGATCGGCACTCGTTTGCTCCTTTCACAAGGGGCTAGTATGGGGACGAGCGCTCGTTACTCGATTCACTCGTCCCCATACATTATTATCATGCCGGCAGCTCATCTCCCTGTTTACACAGGGAGATGTGCTGCTGACAACGATAATATTTTACACTTTCAAAACGTTTGCTCATTCATCTGCTGATCGCTGCCCTGTTTACACAGGGCAATTATCAGGAACGAGCTTTCTTTGAACGCTCGTTTGCCTGATAATTGGCCAGTGTAAAAGGGCCTTAACTGTACTTTCAGAAAACTTTTGATATATCATAGAGATACGCTATATGGACAAAAGTATTGGGACACAATACTTAATTATTTAATTCAGGTGCTTTATTCAGTCCCATTACCGCAGGTCTATGAAATCAAGCACCTAACTATGCAGTCTGCCTTTACAAAGATTTGTGAAAGAATGGGTCATTCTAAAGATCTCTCTGAATTCGAGCGTGACACTGGAATAAGATGCCACCACTGTAACAAGCCAGTTTGTGAAATTTCTTCCCTTCTACATATTCCACGATCAACGAGAGTGGTATTATCGGAAAACTGGAAGCATTTAGGAACCACAGCAACACAGCCATGAAGTGGCCAGCTTCTGTGCCCACGCGATCACCATATCGTGCATGTGGGAATGCGCGAACAGGCCGCATTCCCCCACTTACAGTTACGTTTAAATGCGGGAATGGGTTAAGGATATCTTGATTTGGTTTATTGTATCACAATCTTACTAGTTTTCCGTTTAGATGTACTGTGGATTATTTATTATGACTTTTTTTTTTACTTTTTGAAATACAGTACTTGGAATCTTTTATTGTAGTAATCTTTTATTTTTACCAAATTTTTTCTTTCCCCTCAAAAAAATGCCTTATAAAAGTCAACCATGCACTCCAAATTACTAGCACGCAAATATCTTGTGTAAATATCAAATTCCATGTTAAGTGGTCATGTTCTGACTGGACAAATCCATGCATGTGCTACCCCTTTGATCAGCCAGAGGGTCACCTATTTTTTATAACCAAATCAAACTGTAATCTTAACATTTTCTCATTACATTGAGTGACAAGACTGAGTCTACAGGGCCAATATGTAATTTCAGTTACAACCACTTATTTTTTTACTAAAAATGTTTAGCATTTTAGCCAGAATTGGGTAAATTGGTAGTAAAATGATTCATTCAGCAGAACAGTTACACATAAAATCCAGCAGAGGCCCTCCAAGCACAGGGAAAGAAACATTAGGACTAAGTAAAAAACAAATAGATCATCCTCTTGTTCCTGATGGTTAACAAACGGTATCTACTTTATTTATTGAATCATTTAGAAATCTGTATTAGTGAGACTGATAAATTAATCCCACATCACAAGAATTTTTTTTATTTAGGTTAAATACATTTTTGCCCTATTTTTTTTTGTAGAGGATACACGGAGAAAATGTATCAGTGAGTATCTGTGGCCTAGTAGCTGAAATTGTTGATTGTGTACCAAACCAGGTTTAGATTTCCTTCAACCAAAGTAATATGACGTCAGCTAAATATTAACTGAACTATTATCTTAATTACACCAATAAATTTAAGGTGGGTTTATACGGGCTAATATGTGGCCATAACGAGCACCGATCACTGATAATAACAGGTCGATTAGCGCTCGTTTAAAGATCCTTTACACAAGGCTAATGTAAACGGTATGGGGACGAACGGTCATTAAAGGAGTTATCCGGGGACCAAATATTGCATTGCAATAATATATTCATGTGAAACTAAGTAACTTACTAATATACTTTCATTTAAAAGTATAAAATTAAAGTATATTAGTCGTCAAATATGGACGTCGGGAGCAGTGCTGGAGTCACGAACAGCACATGAAGCAAGAGCTCAGTCACGTGGGGCCGTGTCGGAGCGTCATCATTATTAGAAAAGCTCCAGCACTTTCCAGTAATTATATTTTGACCTGCACCATTTAGTACAGAATTTTAAATTAAAGTATAATAGTAAGTTACTTCGTTTCACATAAATATATTATTGCAAAGCAATTTTTGGTCCCCCGTATAACCTCTTTAATACGATCATTCGGACAGTCATATAGTTTAAAGAATTTTGGCAGTACATCCCCTGTTTACACAGGAAGATGTGCTGCTGACGATGATTTTCTGGGCAGCAATCAACCAACATTGGCTGAATTAAACTTTCATGCTGCACTTATTCATTTGTCCGATCGTTAGCTTATATAAATAGGCCTTTAATCTCTGTTCACAATAGCATCATGGCTTCAGTTTATAACAGAGTCATGACTGTTGTGACAGATCCTAATGAACGCTGACAGACCCAGTTAATTTTATTGGGATACATTAAGATTTCAGTTATCCGCTGCAGGCTCTGCTATTGGCGTAAAAAATATTACAAATTTTGACGGAAACCCAAAGCCCCAAACGCAAGTGTTAACAGAGCCAAACACAATGATAAAAAAATCTATAGGAATACTAGTACTAATACCGCTTACGCGGTCATCTCCAAGACAGCAGGTCTTTTAGGGTGTTTCCAGTATGCAGTGGTTAGTAGTAGATACCAACAACATGACATATGGATGCACATGGACCCACTAGGCCACACCGCCATAGCGGGGAGGCAGCTTGCCAAACAACAGAGCACCCAAACAATACAAAGACCAGCACAAGGGTACCTGAATAGTTCAGACAGTGGCAGGGGTGTGTGCAGCAGGTTGCGCCAGACCTGGCGGATGACAGCAGGTGCAGCAGGTTGCGCCATACGAAGCGGATGACAGCAGGTGCAGCCGGTTGTGCCAGACGTGGCGGATGACAGCAGGTGCAGTAGGATGTGCCAGACGTGGCGGACGACAACAGGTGTGTGAGAGTTACAACGGGACTTACCCCTCTCGGAGGACGGCGCAGGAGCGCGGACTTGGAGGGCGCTGAAGAGGTGGCGGCTCAGGAGGAAGGAGCGTCTGTGGCGTCATGGCAACGGCCGCACCGCCGAGAGCCATGACGCATGCGCCCGACGGCGAGAAGGGCGAGCTCTGCACGGCGGGAAAAGGAGGAGGGACTCGGCAGGAAGGGAAGAGAGGGCGCGAAAAAGCAGGGGGCGGAGTCAGCAGCGGCGCGCAGAGGAAGAGTCAGAGGAGTGAGAGGAGAAGAGTGGAGTGTAATAGGAGGAGGACAGAGGAGAGGATGAGAGAACACGAGGATAGGAGAACAGGGGTCCGGACAGTGACCGGGAGAGTGAGAGCTGCCACTGGAGACCGCAGGGGGAAGGAGAAGGCAGGAGCCTGACAAAAACGTGGGCTCTCCCATCATCCTGGAAAAGGACAGAGGACCGGTCGGAGCACAAGGAGTGTGCCAACAGCCACAGGTACCGTGTCCAGACCTCAAGACCCCTGACTAAGACCTAGAGCCCCGCCAAAAGATAGGGCCCTTGTCCCAGTCAGTGACTGTTTCAAGCAGTGACGTCCATCGCTAGCTACCGCTAACCAATTCACCCTGAGCTAGGCCCAGAAGACAGGTCGGACTTGCTATCATATTAACCGCGCCAGTGTCTCGGCGTGTCCTCCAGGCTAAAACGCCACATGTAACCCTGCATGGAACTGTTATTGCTAAAACACCGCATGTAACCCTGCATAGAACTGTTATTGCTAAAACACTGCATGTAACCTTGCATAGAACTGTTATTTATGAAGCTTGTTGGAGCAGGAGCAGACAGAAGGAACGGTCGGGTTGACGGGACTTTGTTGGACTACTAGCTGGACTTCGTGTAACTCGTAGCGTCAGCCCGCCAGTTCAGTTGCGTCCTAGGGGGTCCACCGTGCGGACCACCGACTGAGGAGAGAGAGGGTTTGTCATGAAAGGTAGCGGGTAGCTCCGAAAGGACCCGTGACAGTGCTAGTAGGTACGTTAGTCGCTGATTCCCACGACGCGACCTGTGGGCCGAGAGTGTGACTCTTACCCTAGGGTAGGCTGTCAGTAGCGGGTAGCTCCCGCCGTGACTGACAGCGGCGTATCCTTAGCCAAGCCGGCAACGTGGGGTCAGGCACAACCTCTCTCCGGGGGACTTCCAGCGGGATCGAAGTCCTCAACCTCAGGCTCCCTGTCTGCTCCATAGAAAAGAAGTTATTGTTAATTGCTCTTAGCAGTAAAAGAAGTTGCCCCAAACAGAAGGTGTGTCTTGTTCATTGTGTACCAACCGCGGTAGTTCCTCCTACATAAATTGGCGTAGTCGGCAGGATCCGAAACCTCGACGCGATGGAACCGTCCAGCAGCGGGACCTTACCACCGACCCCGACCGTCATGATACCCATGGGGGCCGCCCTAATGAACATTCCCAAGTTTGACGGAAAGAGTGTATCGATTGCGGACTGGACGGAACAAGTTCGTACTGCGGCCTGGTTATTCCAGGTACTGGTGACCCACCAAGCCGACCTGGCCTTCAACTCACTCGAAGGGGACGCGAGACAAGCTGTCTTGGTTTTATCGCTAGAACACCGCGACACGCTAGAAGCAATCATCAGCCGATTAGAGTCCCTATATGGAGATGTCACTTCAGCCGCTGACCTCCGGAAGAAATTTTATACCCGGGTACAGAGGAACGGGGAATCACTCCAGCAATTTGCGGTAGGATTATAAGGAATGTGGAGTCGGAAGGATCCCGCGGGATGCGCGGCCTTAACAGAGCTGGACCGAATAGTGCGAGACCAGTTTGTATCCGGGCTAGACAGTCGGACCCTGAGGCGCGCCGCGAGAGACCTCGTCCGGGTCACCCCCGCCGCCACGATGAGTGAGGTGTTGCGAGAAACACTCGAAGTTCACCGAGAGGAGTTGGGAGAGGCGAGTATGGCCCTGCAGAAGGTGGGTACACCCGAACCATCTTCAAGGGAGACCGGACGGCCAGAAGCAGTGTTCACCGAATTCGCCCGGGATGTCAAGGAGGCTATTCGGGAATTGAAGACCGATGTGGCGCAATTAAGAATCATGGCCGATCGACCGGAACCCCTTTTTCGTCCACCCCGATCGACACAAGGAGGGCCTCGACGCTGTTGGCAGTGTGACCAGCCGGGTCATTTCACCAGAGATTGCAGGATGAGACGCTACCCAAGACGAGAGCAGCCACCTTTAAACTAAGGTACCCCGCCGCTGAGGGCCAAGCTGCGGGCATTCCATCGACAGGCCCAAAAGGAAGGGTGGAACTTTTGACAGGAAAATGCCCCGTAGTGACAGCCAAGTTTGGGGGGGTTAACGTTCCTTGCCTTATTGCCACTGGGTCGGAGGTAACCACCATGACTTATCAGTTGTTCCATGAACAGTTCCAAGGTCACCAGACTCTAGAAGCCCCTTGGATTGAACTTACGGCGGCTAATAGCCTGCCAATTCCCATTGCCGGTGTGACGTGGTTAGAATTAGAAGTGTTTAACCGTAAATTTCCCCGTGCTGGTATTGTGGTAGTACATAATTGTGCAACGCCGGGTATACCTGTTATAATTGGCATGAATGTGTTGCAGGAAATACATGGCATGATGTTTATTGAGACGAGCGGTGCCCGATGGGAAGAGCTGGCAACCGATGGAACCGCACGGCAAGCTTTGTTTCATGTGCATCAAATCTGCCAACGACAGGCTGACTTGAAGACGCTACGGGGGCGAGTGGGGTCGGTGAGGGCCCCAGGTAAAGCGGTGCTGCAAGTACCACCTCTACAGGAAGTAGCCATTCCCTTCTCCGTAGGGACTCATCATCGCCTAAAGGATGCCATGGTCATGGTGGAACCCATGCGAAGTCTCAAAAGCACGCCACCCTGGGTGGCAGGAAGAACGGTGTTTCGGATAACCAAAGGAATGGCGACCGTCAGGGTGCTGAATCCGACCCAAAGGGTGGTCGAGATACCGGCCGGCACCGTGCTAGCTACTGTTGAGATGGTTAGGCCAGAGGACGTGACGGACCCGGCCATGGTCGAAACTTTAAAAGAGACATCGCCGAGAGATAAAGGGAGTGAGGCCGACGTGAACGAGCAGACTGAACGACTGTGGCGCCAACTCGAACTGGACGGAATAGCCCCGGATACCAAGTCAGAAGAGCAACTGAGGACGCTTCTGCAATGCTTCGGATGGGTTTTCGCTCAGCATGAAGAGGACTTTGGGTGCACCACTACCATCGAATATGGGATTCACAAGGGGGCGGCGCCACCCATCAGAGAGCGATATCGCAATATTCCCCCCGCGCTGTATCGAGAGGTAAAAGAGCTCCTACAGAAGATGTTAGACGGACAGGTGATTCGAGAGAGTCAGAGCCCCTGGGCAGCCCCGATTGTGCTGGTAAGGAAGAAGGATGGGTCGCTCCGGTTTTGTGTGGATTACCGCAAATTGAACGCCTGTACTCATAGGGATGCTTACCCACTGCCCCGAGTGGAGGAATCACTAACCGCCATTCAGGAGGCTCGGTACTACACGACGCTCGATTTAGCAAGTGGGTACTGGCAAGTACCCATGAAGGAAGTGGATAAGGAGAAGACGGCGTTCATCACTCCCTCAGGCTTGTTCGAATTCAACCGGATGCCGTTCGGGCTAACAAATGCGCCCAGTACTTTCCAACGGCTAATGGAGCATTGTTTGGGAGATCTAAATTATGAGTCAGTCTTGATCTATCTGGACGATATTGTCATTTTTTCAAAGACCTTCCCAGAATACCTGCTGCATCTACAGGTCGTGTTGGAACGATTGGGAAGGTATGGACTCAAACTAAAACCCAGCAAATGCCGACTGGGCCGCCGGCAGATCAAGTACTTGGGCCATGTCCTGAATGCAACGGGAATTGCACCTGACCCAGATAAGATTAAAGCCATACAGGAGTGGGCCATTCCCCAGAACACAACGGAAGTACGAGCCTATCTCGGATTGGTCGGTTACTATCGGAGGTACATCCGAGACTTCTCAAAAATTGCAAGCCCTCTGAATCAGCTCCTCTGTGGACAACCCACCCAAAAGAAGGGGAGCCGAAGCCCCAGTGTAGTGGAACAATGGCAGGAGCCACAACAAGCGGCATTCGCAGCACTGAAGGCACGACTGGTGACCGCACCCATCCTCGCGTTTGCAGACTTCGCCCAGCCATTCCGGCTGTACACCGACGCCAGCCTGAAGGGACTGGGAGCGGTCCTGGCCCAGCAGCAAGGAGACGTAGAGCGCGTCATCGCCTATGGTAGTCGTAGTCTGCGACCGTCAGAACGCAATCCAACCAATTACAGCTCATTCAGGCTCGAGTTATTGGCCATCGTGTGGGCTGTTACCGAACGGTTTGCCGAATACCTGGTCGGAAGTCAAGTGGAAATCTACACGGATAACAATCCCCTGGCGTACCTTGGGACGGCAAAATTGGGGGCGATGGAACAGCGATGGATAGCCCGACTGGCTCGATTCAACTATACCATCCGCTACAAGCCCGGTAAGAACCATACCAACGCCGATGCACTCTCCCGACATCCGTGTGAGACCCCGGTCGGAGAGGTGGACGAGGAGCAAGAAGAGGTAGAGATACCCCCACTGCGCGTGGTGCATCCCCCAATGCAGTAACAGCGGGTAGTGACCGCAATACAAGGGATTGAGGATCTTACTGAGATGTATGATAGGGCCGAGTGGAAGAAGCGGCAGCAGCAAGACCAAGATCTCCAAGCCATCGACAAATGGGTGCGGCGGCAGGAAAAACCCACGGCAGAGGAGCGAAGCAGGCTGTCAGTGCCAGCTAAAGCATTGGTTCGGCAATTGGAGCGACTAGAACACCATGATGGGGTATTGTACCGAAGAGTGTGGGCACCACGGGAATCGCGCGATATATGGCAGTTGGTATTGCCCATCACCGACGTCAAACCCGTGTGCAAGTGGATGCACGAGAACCGAGGTCATTTTGCAGTGGAAAAGACTGTACAGAGCATCAGGAATCACTTCTATGCTTCAAACCTGGAAGAAATAATGAGAGGTGTCTACAAGGAATGCACAGAGTGTGTCTTACACAAGGCGACGGAACAGGCAGAAAAGCCCATGACCATTGTGACGGGTGAACCATTAGAACTACTGACGGTAGACTTTTTAACAGTCCAAGAAGTCACCTCGGGGCACCGATATGCGTTAGTATGCTTGGACCATTTTTCGAAATTTGCCGTGGTGATTCCTACGAGGGACCAGACTGCGACAACTACCGCGACTGCATTGTAGAGGTATGTCATCCGTCCGTACGGGTGCCCCAGGAGCATCTTGTCGGATCAAGGACCGAATTTTGAGTCGGATCTCTTTCAAGAGCTGTGTATCTTACACGGAATTCGGAAATCCAGAACGACCCCCTATCACCCCCAAGGGAATGGGGCTTGTGAACGATTCAATCGCACCTTACTCGGCCTATTAAAAACCATCGGGGACGAACGGCAAGAACGGTGGCCCGAGTATGTGGACGACCTGGTGTGGGCCTATAACAACACTGTGCATCGAGCTACCGGGTATACCCCATATCAATTGATGTTCGGCCGACCAAGCCGAGTTCCGTTGGATCTTCTGTTAGAGACGCCGGAGGTAGGGGGCAATCGATCCCCGTCACAATGGATACAGGAACACCAACGACGAATGAGCGCGGCAAAAGATGAAATGGAGAGAGCTCGGCCCACAGAGAGCCTACCCGTCGTAGAAGAACGGCAGCAGGCCTTTCATACGGGGGATCGGGTGCTGGTGCGAAATCGCAGGGCAGCACGTGGCCGTAAGCTGGAGTCCCGATGGGAGAGGAAACCATATGTGGTGGTAAAACACGTCGATCCCAGGCTTCCTGTGTATGAAGTGAGACCAGAGGGTGATTAGGGACCGAGCAGAAGGCTGCATCGCAACCTGCTGCGGCTGTGTACATTCCTGACACCAGAACCAGTCACGCCCGCGAGGCCAGAAGAACCGCAGGGTGCTCCACCGACAAATATTGATGGAGATTGGTGGTTGATGGTTCCATCAGACGACCCTAGTGTGTCCTGGGCATCACGACCAACAGGGACGGAGAACCAAGCGGAGTGTGGGGAGACACCTGCAACGGAATTGAATCGTGTACTGCGTTACCCACAGAGGTGCACTCGCAACCGGCAACCGGCCTATTTACAAGACTATGAAGTTTAGTGCAGAGAACTGCAGTTGTTAACAAGGGGGGAAGTGTGAGGGTTACAACGGGACTTACCCCTCTCGAAGGACGGCGCAGGAGCGCGGGCTTGGAGGGCGCTGAAGAGGTCGCGGCTCAGGAGTAAGGAGCGTCTGTGGTGTCATGGCAACGGCCGCACCGTCGAGAGCCATGACGCATGCGCCCGACGGCGAGGAGGGCGAGGTCTGCACGGCGGGAAAAGGAGGAGGGACTCGGCAGGAAGGGAAGAGAGGGTGCGAAAAAGCAGGGGGCGGAGTCAGCAGCGGCGCGCAGAGGAAGAGTCAGAGGAGTGAGAGGAGAAGAGTGGGGTGTAATAGGAGGAGGACAGAGGAGAGGACGAGAGAACACGAGGATAGGAGAACAGGGGTCCGGACAGTGACCGGGAGAGTGAGAGCTGCCACTGGAGACCGCAGGGGGAAGGAGAAGGCAGGAGCCTGACAAAAACGTGGGCTCTCCCATCATCCTGGAAAAGGACAGAGGACCGGCCGGAGCACAAGGAGTGTGCCAACAGCCACAGGTACCGTGCCCAGACCTCAAGACCCCTGACTAAGACCTAGAGCCCCGCCAAAAGATAGGGCCCTTGTCCCAGTCAGTGACTGTTTCAAGCAGTGACGTCCATCGCTAGCTACCGCTAACCAATTCACCCTGAGCTAGGCCCAGAAGACAGGGCGGACTTGCTATCATATTAACCGCGCCAGTGTCGCGGCGTGTCCTCCAGGCTAAAACGCCACATGTAACCCTGCATGGAACTGTTATTGCTAAAACACCGCATGTAACCCTGCATAGAACTGTTATTGCTAAAACACTGCATGTAACCTTGCATAGAACTGTTATTTATGAAGCTTGTTGGAGCAGGAGCAGACAGAAGGAACGGTCGGGTTGACGGGACTTTGTTGGACTACTAGCTGGACTTCGTGTAACTCGTAGCGTCAGCCCGCCAGTTCAGTTGCCTCCTAGGGGGTCCACCGTGCGGACCACCGACTGAGGAGAGAGAGGGTTTGTCATGAAAGGTAGCGGGTAGCTCCGCAAGGACCCGTGACAGTGCTAGTAGGTACGTTAGTCGCTGATTCCCACGACGCGACCCGTGGGCCGAGAGTGTGACTCTTACCCTAAGGTAGGCTGTCAGTAGCGGGTAGCTCCCGCCGTGACTGACAGCGGCGTATCCTTAGCCAAGCCGGCAACGTGGGGTCAGGCACAACCTCTCTCCGGGGGACTTCCAGCGGGATCGAAGTCCTCAACCTCAGGCTCCCTGTCTGCTCCATAGAAAATAAGTTATTGTTAATTGCTCTTAGCAGTAAAAGAAGTTGCCCCAAACAGAAGGTGTGTCTTGTTCATTGTGTACCAACCGCGGTAGTTCCTCCTACAGGTGCAGTAGGTTGCGCCAGACGTGGCAGATGACAACAGGAGCAGCAGGACACGACTCCAATCACTAACAGGCTCAGGAACAATAACACAGCACGGGATACGGATACAGGTAGCATGCCATGGGAACACTGGGAACAGGGTAAATACTAAGGGACCATTTGCAAAGACTAACATGAGAATTACTAACAACGATCAGGCAAGGAGTGAAGGGGCAGGGCACTTCTTATAGTCCAGGGTGATCTGGAAGTAATTAGTCAATTCTTAACAGGTGTACACGCTAGCCCTTTAAGGCCGGAAATTAGCTTGTGCGCGCACCCTAGTGGTCACTGCAGGACAACTGCTGCATGTGCTGGCATCCTTGGGGAGGAAGACGTCTGCAGGATGAAAGGGTCTGTGGTCGGCAACCACGGCCGTTACAGCTACTGTAGCACAAATTGCTGAAAAAGTTAATGCTGGCTATGATAGAAAGGTGTCACGACAAACAGTGCATCTAGTTTGCTGCGTTTTAAGACTATAGCATTCAAGGTTTTAACTTGTCCTCCAAATGCCCCAGATCTTAATCAAATCAAGCATCTTTTGGATGTGCTGAAAAAACAAGTCTGATCCATGGGGCCCCCACTTGAAGAGTTAAAGGAATTAACCCCTTCCCGCTGCAGCCACTTTTGATCTTCCTGACAGAGCCTCATTTTTCAAATCTGACGTGTCACTTTATGTGGTAATAACTTTGGAATGCTTTTACCTATCTAAGTGATTCTGAAAAAGGTTTCTCGTAACACATTGGACTTTGTTACTGGCAAAATTTGGTCAATACATTCAGTATTTAATTGTGAAACACCCCAAAATTTAGCGAAATAAATTTATATGCATCTGCTTGTAAGACAGATAGTAATACCACACAAAATAGTAACTAGTTAACATTTCCCATATATCTACTTTATGTAGGCATCGTTTTTTGAACATCCTTTTATTTTTCTAGGATGTTACAAAGCTTATAATTTTAGCAGAAATTTCTCACATTTTCCATAAAATTTCAAAAGGCTATTTTTAACCCCTTAAGGACGCAGCCTAGTTTGGACCTTAAAGGCAATGTGTTGCCAGAAAAACATGGTTTTTTTTTTTAAATTAAACATTTAGTGTGTGGGTGATTAAACATTGTTCAAATTTTTTTTATTTTTTTCACGAGTCAGGAAATATTATAAATTGGATTCAATTGGATTCAAATTTATAGTATTTACCATTTCTGGTCACTAGATGGAGCCATTCCCAAAAATATGTGGTAAAGCAACCACATAGCTTTTCTGCTGCAAAATTGGGTAAAAAGCCCTCGCTCTAGTGAGCTCTCAGCATCCCCCCCTCCTTTATCCTGGCTAGTGCCGGGATAAACGAGGGGTTTGAACGGTGTAACCTCCTACACTGTGTGTCGCCATTTTTTGAGCTAACACACAGTGTAGTAGGTTTACATACAGTAGTAAACACACACAAACACGAACATACATTGAAATCTCTTACCTGCTCCTGCCGCCGCGGCTCCCTCCGGCCCGTCCGCTCCGCTTGCTGCCGCTGGTCCAAGTGCACAAATCCGGAAGCCGCGACCGGAAGTAGTAATATTACTGTCCGGCCGCGACTTCCGGTCCACAGGAAAATGGCGCCGGACGGCTCCAATTTCGAATTGGACTGTGTGGGAGCGGCGCATGCGCAGTTCCCACACAGACGCCGTACACTGAAGTCAATGGGACGGGAGCCGTTCGCAGTCCCTATGGGACTGTGGCTGCCGTATTCCATGTCTGTATGTGTCGTTAATCGACACAGACAGAAATGGAACAAAAAATGGCAGCCCCCATAGGGAAGAAAAAGTGTAAAAATAAGAAAAAGTAAAACACAAACACACAAATGAATATAAGCGTTTTTAATAAAGCACTAACATCTTTAACATATAAAAAAATAATTTGTGATGACACTGTTCCTTTAAGGCTCAGAGCCCATTTTTCAAATCTGACATATTTAAATTTATGTGGTAATAACGTCGGAATGCTTAAACCTATCCAAGCGATTCTGAGATTGTTTTCCCATGACACATTGGACTTTATGTTAGTGGTAAAATTTGGTCGATATATTCAGTGTTTATTTGCGAAAAATTGCAAAATTTAGAGAAAATTTAGAAAAAATATCCTTTTTCTGAATTTAAATGCATCTGCTTGTAAAACAGATGGTTATACCACCCAAAATAGATACTAGTTCGCATTTCCCATATATCTACTTTAGATTGGCATCATTTTTTGAACATTCTTTTATTTTTCTTGGACCGTTACAAGGCTTAGAACATAAGTAGCAATTTCTCATATTTTTAAGAAAATTTCAAAAGCCTTTTTTTTAAGGTACCTGTTCAGTTCTGAAGTGGCTTTGAGGAGCCTATGTATTAGAAACCCCCATAAAACACCCCATTTTAAAAAATAGACCCCTCAAAGTATTCAAAACAGCATTTAGAAAGTTTTTTTTAACCATTTAGGCATTTCACAGGAATTAAAGCAACGTGGAGGTGAAATTTACAAATTTAATTTTTCTTGCTGAATTTGAATTGTATAAAAAAAATTTCTGTAACACAGAATGTTTTACCAGAGAAACACTACTAAATATCTATTGCCCAGATTCTGCCGTTTTTAGAAATGTCCCACATGTGGCTGTAGTGTGCTCCTGGACTAAAACACAGGCCTCATAAGCAAAGAAGCACCTAGTGCATTTTGTGGCCTCTTTTTTTATTAGAATATATTTTAGGCACCATGCCAGGTTTGAAGAGGTGTTGAGGTGCCAAAACAGTAGGAATCCCCCAAAAGTGACCCCATTTTGGAAACTACACCCCTCAAGGAATGAATTTATGGTTGTTCTTACCATTTTGACCCCACAGTTTTTTCACAGCACGTATTTGAATTGGGCTGTGAATTAAAAAAAAGAATTTGTTTCCAATAATATGTAGTTTTGGCTAAGGGTATGTGCACACGTAGTGACCAAAAACGTCTGAAAATCCAGAGCTGTTTTCAAGGGAAAACAGACCCTGCTTTTCAGACGTTTTTTGACCAACTCGCATTTTTCGCGGCGTTTTTCGCGCCGTTTTCGCGGCGTTTTTTACGTCCGTTTTTGGAGCTATTTTCATTGGAGTCTATGAGAAAACAGCTCCAAAAACGTCCAAAGAAGTGTCCTGCACTTCTTTTGACGAGGCTGTATTTTTACGCGTCGTCGTTTGACAGCTGTCAAACGATGACGCGTAAATAACAGGTCGTCTGCACAGTACGTCGGCAAACCCATTCAAATGAATGGGCAGATGTTTGCCGACGTATTGTAGCCCTATTTTCAGACGTAAAACGAGGCATAATACGCCTCGTTTACGTCTGAAAATAGGTCATGTGAACCCAGCCTTAAAATTTCTTATTTTCACAAGGAATAAAATACCCCATTTTGTTGCACAATTTGTCCTCAGTGCGGCAATACTCCATTTGTGGTGATAAACTTCTGTTTTGGGCCCATGGGAGGGCTCAGAAGGAAAGGAGCGCTATTTATTCTTGGGAGTCCAGATTTTGCTGGATTGGTTTTCTTGTGCCATGTTGCATTTGCAGAGCCCCAGAGGTATCAAAGCAATGGAAACCCCATTTTAAAATCTACACACCTTAAGGCATTCATCTAGTGGTGTAGTGAGCATTTTGACCCCACAGGTATTGTCTCAAAGGTAATGTGCAGTACAGGGGCGTAACTAGGAAAGACTGGGCCCCATAGCAAACTTTTGACTGGGGGCCCCCCTCCCCTGGGTGTCACACAACCCCCCCCTTGTAGATAGTGCCTTTTTCACAGCCCCCCCCTGTAGATGACGCCATACAGCCCCCCTGTAGATTACGCCATACAGCCCCCTGTAGATAGCACCATACAGCCCCCCTCCGACCGGCGGGCGACACGGGCCCCCTCATGCCGCGGGCCCCGTAGCAGCCGCTATGGCTGCTACGGCGGTAGTTACGCCACTGGTGCAGCAGATGGTGCAGTGTGAGATTTGCAATTTTCTATATATGTATGCCATTTCAGTGTCCAATATATTGTGCCCAGCATGCACCACCAGAGATATACACCCTATAAATTGTAATGTGGGTTCTCCTGGGTACGGCGATATCCTACATGTGGACCACCATTTGGCCTACTGGAGCTTTTGTGGTGCGAAGTCGTGAATGCAGAAGCCCCTAAGTTACCAATACAGTTGAAACCCAAGAGAAGTGACCCCATTTGAAAAACTACACCTCTTTAGGCATTCATCTAGAGGTGTAGTGAGCATTTTGACCGTGGGTTCTCCTGGGTATGGCAATACCCTCAATGTGGCTGTTAACAGCTGCCTGGGCACACATCAGGGCTCAGAAGGAAAAGATGAGGGGGATAAGCTGTGCGGAGTGCATCAGGGTACGTAAAACTGGGGTAGATTAAAAATCAAGGGATGTATGATACAGTTTAAAACCCTTTCATACAGAGCCCTGGTTTTTGGGGACACGTCACATTGAAATATTGTGTCCTTCCTTATCCCTCTCTTATAGCAGACTTTGCACCTCTTTTGACTTTTTCCCTTCTTGCCAGTTTAGGGAATTTCTCCTGGAAAGTGTTGCCCTGGTACGATGCGTGTGGCCTCGCTTCCAGAAGTACTGGGTGTCCCTCCCTCTTGGTCCCTAAAGATTAGGTTTGTGATAACCACCTCTTGAAATTCCAGGAAAATTCCCATCTGGCCGGTACATCGATGTTGCACGTACACATTGTACAATGCCATCTTTATGATGTGCACGACCAGCTTCTTATACCACACCGCATGGGGCTGTAGGGCTTCAGGACTTGATCTGACAAGTCAACCCTTCTCATGTACCTATTTGTAGTCCAGGATGCTAGGGGTCTCTGTACTGGTACCTCGTACTGGTACATGGGTACTGGTGTGGCCATGTATTGTTGTCAATACAAGGACATCTCTCTTATCCTTGTACTTGACACACAATATGTTGCTGCTAGAATGTGCCCTGCTCTCGCCCCTTCTAAGTGTTTGCCCAAGCAGTGTCTTAGGGAGGCCTCTCAGATTTCTTCTAGCAGTGCCGCATGCCACAGGACTTCTGGAAGCGAGGCACTTAAAGAGTGGGACGCTGGTATAAAAATGATCCAGGTAGAGGTGGTAACCCTGGTGCACCAAATCCCACACAATTTTTGCATTAACTCCCAGTAAGAGGGGGCATTCTGGGGACTGAATACTGGTGTCCTTCCCTTCATATATCCTAAATTTGTAAATATACCCTGATGCACTCTCGCACAGCTTATACATCTTCACGCCATACCTTGCCCTTTTACTCGGCAGGTACTGGCGGAATTCAAGCCTCCCTTTAAAATGTACCAAGGACTCATCAATAGAAATACAATTCTCGGGGGTGTATGCTTGGGAAAACAAGGCACTGAAATGGTCTAATAGGGGTCTCAGTTTATACAAACGGTCAAAACTGGGGACATATCGGGGTGGGCGCTGCTCATCAGTATAATGTAAGAAGCAAACTATTGCCTCTGTTTTTTTTTTTGGCTCCAGTTCATTCTGAAGTTGCTTTGAGGGGCCTATATATAAGAAACTAGACCCCTCAAAGTATTCACAACAGCATTTAGAAAGTTTATTAACCCTTTAGGTGTTTCACAGGAATTTAGAGCAAAGTAGAGGGGAAATTTACATATTTGTTTTTTTTGTCAGAAAATCCTTTTGATTCCATTTTTTTCAGTAAAACAGAAGGTTTTACCAGAGAAACTCAACTCAATACTTGTTACCCAGATTCTGAAGTATTGAGAAATATCCCACATGTAGCCCTAGTGCGGTAATGGACTGAAGCCCTGGCCTCAGAAGCAAAGGAGCACCTAGAGCAGGGGTCGGGAACCTATGGCTCGCGAGCCAGATATGGCTCTTTTGATGGCCGTATCTGGCTCGCAGACAGGGCTCCTACCCAGTGGCGGATTATCATATGGGCGTTTCGGGCGGCCGCCCGAGGCTCCCAGGGGGCCCATGGCAGCCCGAAACGCACATTATCTCCTAAATCTATTCAGCGCGCTAGCGCTGCTAACGGCCGAAGATGGGGAGGAGCAGGGAATTCGCCGGTATCCAGGGGTAGGACACGCCTCCCTGACAGTGCGGGCCGCCGCCATTGAGTAACAGAACAGCGACGGACGGCTGTTCTGTTACTCCAAAGCAGCAAGAGAAGAGCCGGCGGGCGGTCACCGGCGCTGAGGTCAGTACAGGATTATCCTCCTGCCCAACTGGTTCCCGACCGCTGGCTGTATTTTTACGGCCAGCGGTCAGGGACGGGTGCTTAAAACCCGAGCCATAGACTTTCTACGGCTCGGGTTTTAACTTGCTGCCCGCGCGATCGGGCAGCTGAATGTCGGGTCTCCGGCTGTCAGTGACTGCCGGGGACCCTGAGGAGAAGACAGAAGCAGCTTTCGCTGCTTCTTTCTTCTCCGATGTCTTCTTACACAGCGTTCAATGAACGCTGTGTACAGGAATAGAGACAGCAGCAGCGGCGCTGTCTCTATTCCTCCCGGTGATCATGTGACAGGTCACATGATCGCCGGGTGCCGTTAGTGGCAGACTGTTGCTGGGTCTTAGACCCAGCACAGCCCTATTAGTGACAATCGTCACTGTGAGAGGGCTGATTTCCCCTGTAACTGGGGCTGCTGTGCAGCTCCAGTTACAGTGGAAAAACATGGTGTAAAACAAAGAGAAAGTAGATATAAAGTTCCCCAAAGGTCTTTTTTGACCTTTGAGGATCAGAACATAGTAATAAAAAATAGTAAAGTGCAAAAAAAAAATATAATAATAAATACACATAAAATACCCACCCCAAAAAAAACGTTCCCCCCGCCAATCATTGTTGTAACGCTAGCGCTGACCCAATTAGTAATTACCCTAATATAGACATGTAATATATTAAAATTTACGGTAGACAATGACGATCACAAATAAAAGGTCTATTTTAGGGTACAACAATGTTATTACCAAAAAAAAATAGCTGAAACGTAAAAAAGCTTATTTTTTTACTATTATTTTCAAACTTTATGAATAAAAATTCTAAAATGGCAAAAAATGTGTGCATAAAAACGAAACCTGCATTGTCTACGGAAAAAACGTCGCAAAAATAACGTCGGTTTTATTTTTTTTTAATAAAAATGTGTGTTTGGTGCAACTTTGTAATTACGTTTTATTAAAAAATATTTTCACTTTTTGAGATACAGCTGCTTTGTATCCTGTATCCGTCAGGTCAGCAGGACTGACGGGATCAGTGAAACGGGCCCTGCGCTAAATTATAATCTTAGATGTGATAGATTTGAGGTGGATCCTGCGTGTCACTGATCCCGTCAGTCCTGCTGACCTGACGGATACAGGATACAAAGCAGCCGTATCTCAAAAAGTGAAAATATTTTTTAATAAAATCAATCAATCACACTGATACACAGACATACTATATATATAATTATAATATAAAGTTTTTAAATGTGTACATAACCTTGTGGCACTATATACAAGGGGGAGCGCTGTGTGGCACTATATACAAGGGGGAGCTCTGTGTGGCACTATATACAAGGGGGAGCGCTGTGTGACACTATATACAAGGGGGAGCTCTGTGTGGCACTATATACAAGGGGGAGCGCTGTGTGACACTATATACAAGGGGGAGCGCTGTGAGGCACTATATACAAGGGGGAGCGCTGTGAGGCAAGGGGGGGCTGTGTAGTGCTATCCACCGTGGTATGTGTGTGGCGCTCTTTATAGGGGGGGCTTTTTGGTGCTATTTACAAGAGGGGGAGGGCTGTGTGGCGCTCTCTACAGGGGGGCTGTATGGCACTATCTATAGGGGGCTGTGTGTAACGCTCTCTACGAGGGGGATGTGTGATATATAGAGGGGGCTGTGTATGGCGATATCTATGGGGGTGTGTAATATCTACAGGGGGTGTGTGTGGCACTATGTACAGGGGGCTGTGTGTATGGTGTTTTACAGTGTGTGGTATTATATTCAGGCGCGCAGTGTTTGGTGCTATTATATTTAGGGGTACACTATGTGGCACCATGATAACTTTATTTTCGTTTATAGGTGTGGAAATGTTGGAAAAGTGAGGAGACGTCTAAGTGGCAAATTCTGCAGAAATGAGTCATGGCCGGGAGAAGTCGTCATGAGCGCTGGACCGGATGGAGAAGAAAAGAGGAAAAAAACTACTAGAATCTGAGACGTCGTCACCTGTGAGTCACTAGATTTATAGAGAATCTGTCACCTCTCCTGACATGTTTATTATAGGAAATCCTTGTATTTCACAAAAAGTCTTTCTGCGGTCCAGGACTGATAGACAATTCCCCTTGTCAGGAGGTTGTGTCCCTGCACAGTGTGATCCTGTCAGTATGTAGGGACACCGCGCTGTGACAAGGGGAATCGTAACACTGTTAATGCTTGCCCAAAAAGGTAGTGTTAAAAATAGTTACGGTGAGGAAGGGGGGCCCAAGTTTGGGTAACAGCCCAGGGCCCATGGTCTACTTAATCCGCCACTGCTCCTACCTGTCTATGGGAAGGATGCATGCACCGCGCTCCATCAGCCCGTGCACCGCGCTCCATCAGGCCGCGGTGCACGCTGATATTGGTAGTTCTTTGATGGCCTGATAAGCATTGGCGGCAGTGGTGAGCGGCAGGGAGCATGGACTACATTTCCCATAACTCCCTGCATAGCCGCGCCGTCTGCAAGCACGCACCTGCGTCCCCTAGTGAAGCGGCATTCTTTCTTCTGCGAATGCCTCAAAGCTGGCATTCTCTCAACATCAGGTGGGAAGAATGCCAGCTTCCAGTCATGCGCAGGAAAAAGAAGAAGCCAGACTGCTGGACTGATGTCATGCATCGCAAGCTCACAATGTAAGTTATTTATTTAATTTTTTTACTGCTAATTACCATTGTTTCAGTCCAGTTGTGGCTTTATACAGCAGGGAGGAGCATTCCTTGCTGTACTAAGTGAACATTGGAGCGATTGATCTGTCAATGGCCCTTTAAACATATTGTACGGCTCTCGCGGAATTATATTTCAAAATATGTGGCGTTTACGGCTCTCTTAGCCAAAAAGGTTCCTGACCCCTGACCTAGAGGATTTTGAGGCCTCCTTTTTATTAGGCACCATGTCCGGTTTGAAGAGGTCTTGTGGTGCCAAAACAGTGGAAACCCCCCAAAAGTGACCCAATTTTGGAAACTAGACCCCTTGAGGAATTCATTGTAGTTTTCATGGGGTGCATGCGACTTTTTGATCAGTTTTTATTCTCTTTTTAAGAGGCGTGGTGACTAAAAAAACAGTAATTCTACTATAGTTTGTTATTCAATTTTTTTACAGCGTTCACCGTGCGCTATAAATGACATATTCACTTTATTTTCGATACGATTATGGCGATACCATATGTTTATAGTTTTTTTTATGTCTTATGTCGTTTGCACAATAAAATACTTTTTTTTTAAAATCATTTACTTTTTGTGTTGCCTTATTCTAAGAGCCATAAAGTTTTTATTTTTCCATCAAGAAAGCCGTGCAAGGACTAGTTTTTTTGCGTAACAAACTGTAGTTTCGATCAGAACCATTTGTAGGTACATGCGACTTTTTGGTCTCTTTTTATTCCATTTTTTGTGAGGTGAAGTGACCAAACAATTGTGATTCTGGTATGGTTTATTATTAATTTATTTTTTCGGCGTTCACCGCTCAGGATAAATAATGAAATAATTTTGTAGTTCAGGCCGTTACGGACGTGGCGATACCAATTATGTATAGTTTATTTGTTTATTTATTTATTTTTATTAATAATAAAGGACTGATAAGGGAAAAAGGGGGATTTTTACTTTTATTACTTTTATTTTCTTATTTTTACTTTATTACTTTGTCCCACTAGGGGACTTGAGGGCAGGAGGCCCTGATCGCTATTCTAACACACTGCACTACATGCGTAGTGTAGTGTATTAGAGCTGTCAGCTAGTCACTGACAGCAAGCATAGTGCGTCCTGACAAAGTCAGGACCCACTAGGCTTCCGTAGATGCCATAGCAACCATCACTGCCACAATATAATGTAGCGGGCCATCGATTGTGCTTTAACCCCTAAAAAGCCGCGATCGCTATTGAACGCAGCATTTAAGGGCTTAATCAGCGGGGATACAGCGATCGGTCCCCGTTATAGGAGCTGCGGCAACTGCTGTACGAGACAGCAGCTATCACAGCTCCTGTATGTGTCGGGAAGACGGCCGAAATGGCCGTTTCTCCCGTGACGTACTATTAGTTCATGGGGCCCAAACACTACAGTTACCATGACCTAATAGTACGTCCAGGAGCGGGAAGGGGTTAAGGGACCAGTTCAGTTCTGAAGTGGCTTAGAGGGGCCCATACTTTACAAACAAATCACCCCATTTTAAAAACTGCACCCCTCAAAGTATTCAAAACAGCATTTATAACGTTTCTTAACTCTTCAGTCGTTTCACAGGAATTAAAGCAAAGTAGAGGGGAAATTTACAAATTAAAATTATTTTTGCAGAAATTCATTTTTAAACCATTTTTTTTCTGTAACACAGAAGGTTTTGCCAGATAAATACAACTAACAATGTATTGCCTATATCTGCCGTTTTTAAAAAAATATCCCACATGTGGCCATAGTGTGGTACTAGACTGAAACACTGGCCTCAAAAGCAAAGGACCACCTAGTGGATTTTGGGGCCTTCTTTTTATTAGATTATATTTTAGGCACCATGTCAGGTTTGAAGAGGTCTTGTGATATCAAAACAAAGGAAACACCCCAAAAGAGACCCCATTGTGAACACTACACCCCACAAGGTGTTCATCTAGAGGTGTAGTGTTTTCCACAAGTGATAAAGGAGAAGAAGCCCCGCAAATTTTGTAAATCAACTTAAAATACCCCATATGTGGTCATAAACTGCTGTTTTGGCACAAGGAAGGGCTCAAAAAGGGAAGGAGCACCATTTGGCTTTTGGTGCACAGATTTTGCTGGATTGGTTTCTCGACACCATTTTGCTTTTGCAAAGCTCCTGAAGTACCAGTACAGTGGAGACTCCCCAAAAGTGACTCTATCTGGGAAACTGCACCCCTTGAGGAATTCATCTAGGGGTGTAGTGAGCATTTGGACCCCACAGGTGTTTCATAGATTTTATTAGAATTGGGCAGTGAAAATAAAAATTACATTTAATTTCCAATAAGATGAAGCTTTAGCTCAAAATGTTTCATTTTCTCAACAAATAAAAAGAGAAAAAGAACCCCAACACTTGTAAAGCAATTTCTTCCGAGTACGGCAATACCCTATATGTGGTCATAAACTGCTGTTTGGGCACACGGCATGGCTCAGTAGGGAAGGAGCACCATTTGGCTCTAAGAGCCCAGATTTTGCTGGATTGGTTTCTGGGCACTATATCGCATATGCAAAGCCCCTAAGGTACCAGTACAGTGGAAACTCCCCAAAAGTGACTTCATTTTGAAAACTACTGTCCTTTAAGATATTCACCTGGGGGTGTAGTGAGCATGTTAACCCCATAGGTGTTTTCCAGAAATTAGTGTGCACTCGATATTACAAAGTGAAAATGTCAATTTTTCCATGGATATGCCATTTCAGTGTCCAATATGGGGTGCCCAGCTAGTGCCACCAGGAAAAGACAGCTCTCTAATTATTATGCTGTGCAGTGGCGGATTAAGTAGACCAAAGGTCCTGGGCTGTTACCCAAACTTGGGCCCCCTTCTCCGCCGCCGCCCTGCCACACTGTAACTATTGCTAACACTACCTTTCTGTGCCAGCATTAACAAATGGGTGTACGATTCCCCTTGTCACAGGGCTGTGTCCCTACATACTGATAGTATCACACTGTGCAGGGACACATCCTCCTGACAAGAGAAATGGTAACACACACTGTCTATCTGTCCAGGACTAAACAAAGACTTTTTGCAAAATTCAAGGATTTTCTATAATAAACATGTCAGGAGAGGTAATAGATTCTCTATAAATTGTCACAGGTGATGACATCTCAGATTCTAGTGTTTTTTTTTCCTCTTTTCTTCTCAATCTGGTCCAGAATTAATGACGACTTTTCCCGGCCATGACCCATTTCTGCAGAATTTGCCACTCAGATGTCTTCGGCTCTTCACTTTTCCAACATTTCCACACCTATAAACGAAGATAAAATTATCATGGTGCCACACACTGTGCCCCTAAATATAATAGCACCATACACTGCACACCTAAATATAATAGCACCATACACTGTGCCCCTGTATAAAACAGTACCAAACACTGTGCCCCTGAATATAATTGTCAAACACCGTAAAGTAAAGCACAATACACACAGCCCCCTGTATATAGTGCCACACACAGCCCCCTGTAGATAGCATCACACACCCCCTGTAGATATCACACATCCCCCCTATAGCTAGCACCACACACAGCTCCTGTAGATAGCACCAGACAGCCCCCCTGTAAAGAGTGCCACACACAGCCCCCTATAGATAGCGCCACACAGAGCCCCTGTAGAGAGTGCCACACACATACCCCTGTGGATAGCGCCACACACAGCCCCATGTAGATAGCGCCACACAGCTTTCTCCCTCTTGTAAGTAGTGCCACACAGCCCCCTCTTGTATATAGGGCCACACAGCGCTCCACCTTGTATATGGGGCCACACAGCCCTCTCCCTGTATGTTGCCACACAGCGCTCCCCCTGTATATTGCCACACAGTGCTCCCACTATATGTTGCCACACTGTGCTCCCCCCTGTATGTTGCCACACAGCGTGCCCCCCTTTATATTGCCACACAGCGCTCTCCCCTTTATATTGCCATACAGTGCTCTGCCCCTGTATATTGCCACACAGCGCTCCCCCCTGTATGTTGCCACACAGCGCTCCCCCTGTATGTTGCCACACAGCACACACCCCTGTATGTTGACACACAGTGTTCCCCCCAGTATGTTGCCATACAGCGCTCCCCCCTGTATATTGCCAAATAGCGCTCCCCCTGTATGTTGCCAAACAGCGCACCCCCTGTATATTGCCAAACAATGCTCCCCCCTGTATGTTGCCACACAGCGCTCCCCCCTGTATGTTGCTGAACAATGCTCCACCCTGTATGTTGCCACACAGCACTCCCCCCCGGATGTTGCCACACAGCGCTCCCCCCTGTATGTTGCCACACAGCGCTCCCCCTGTATGTTGCCACACAGCACACACCCCTGTATGTTGACACACAGTGTTCCCCCCAGTATGTTGCCATACAGCGCTCCCCCCTGTATATTGCCAAATAGCGCTCCCCCTGTATGTTGCCAAACAGCGCACCCCCTGTATATTGCCAAACAATGCTCCCCCCTGTATGTTGCCACACAGCGCTCCCCCCTGTATGTTGCCACACAGCGCTCCCCCCTGTATGTTGCTGAACAATGCTCCACCCTGTATGTTGCCACACAGCACTCCCCCCCGGATCTTGCCACACAGCGCTCCCCCTGTATGTTGCCACACATCGCTCCCCCTGTATATTGCCATGCAGTGCTCCCCCCATGTATGTCGCCACACAGTGCAGCCCCCCTGTATGTTGACACACAGCGCCCCCCCCCCCGTATGTTGCCACACAGCGCTCCTGAACTGTATTTTGCCACACAGCGCTCTCCCCTGTATGTTGCCACACAGCGCTCCCCCTGTATATTGCCACACAGCGCTCCCCCTGTATATTGCCACACAGCGCTCCCCTCCTGGATGTTGCCAGACAGTGCTCCCCCCCTGTATGTTGCCACACAGCGCTCCACTTGTATATTTCCACACAGTGCTCCCCCCATGTATGTTGCCACACAGCGCAGCCCCCTGTATATTGCCACACAATGCTCCCCCCTGTATGTTGCCACACAGTGCTCCCCCATGTATGTTGCCCCACAATGCTCCCCCTCTGTATGTTGCCACACAGCGCTCCCCCTCTGTATGTTGCCAAACAGCGCTCACCCCCTGTATGTTGCCACACAGCCCCCCCCTGTTTATTGCCACACAGCCCACCCCCTGTATATTGCCACACAGCGCTCCCCCTGTATATTGTCACACAGCGCCCCCTGAATATTTCCACACAGCCCTCCCTCTCTGTATATTGCCACACTGCGCTCCCCCCCTGTATGTTGCCACACAGCGCTCCCCCTGTATATTGCCACACAGTGCTCCCCCTGTATATTGCCACACAGCGCTCCCCTCCTGGATGTTGCCAGACAGTGCTCCCCCCCTGTATGTTGCCACACAGCGCTCCACTTGTATATTTCCACACAGTGCTCCCCCCATGTATGTTGCCACACAGCGCAGCCCCCTGTATATTGCCACACAATGCTCCCCCCTGTATGTTGCCACACAGTGCTCCCCCATGTATGTTGCCCCACAATGCTCCCCCTCTGTATGTTGCCACACAGTGCTCCCCCTCTGTATGTTGCCACACAGCGCTCACCCCCTGTATGTTGCCACACAGCCCCCCCCTGTTTATTGCCACACAGCCCACCCCCTGTATATTGCCACACAGCGCTCCCCCTGTATATTGTCACACAGCGCCCCCTGAATATTTCCACACAGCCCTCCCTCTCTGTATATTGCCACACAGCGCTCCCCCCCTGTATGTTGCCACACAGCGCTCCCCCTGTATGTTGCCACACAGCGCTCCCCCTGTATGTTGCCACACAGTGCTCCCCCCTGTATGTTGCCACACAGCGCTCCTGCCCTGTATGTTGCCGCACAGCGCTCCCCCCCTGTACATTGCCACACAGCGCTCCCCTCCTGGATGTTGCCACACAGCGCTCCCCCTGTATGTTGCCACACAGCGCTCCCCCTGTATGTTGCCACACAGTGCTCCCCCCTGTATGTTGCCACACAGCGCTCCCCTTCTGTATGTTGCCACACAGCGCTCCTGCCCTGTATGTTGCCGCACAGCGCTCCCCCCCTGTACATTGCCACACAGCGCTCCTCCCTGTATATTGGCACACAGCGCTCCCCCCTGCATGTTGCCACACATCGCTCCCCCCCCTGTATGTTGCCACACAGTGCTCCCCCTGCATGTTGCCACACAGCGCTCTCACCCTGTATATTGCTACACAGAGCTCACCCACTGTATGTTTCCACACAGCGCCCCCCCCCCGCCCCTGTATATTGCCACACTAATTTTAGGGCCTGCACAAATGCATATTTTTTTTCCCTAACTTTTGGGAGCCTTAGCATATTTTTTCATAGACATAGCAGTATGAGAGCTGATATTATGCGGGACGAGCCGTAGTTTTTATTGGTACCATTTTGGGGTCCATGCGACTTTTTGATCACTTTTTATCCTATTTTTTGGGAGGCACGGTGACCAAAAACCAGCAATACTGGCATAATTTTTTTAGGTTTTTTTTATACAGCGTTCACCATGTGTTATAAATGACATGTTAACTTTATTCTGCGTGTCAGTACGATTCTGGCGATACCAAATTTATAGCACTTTTTTATGTTTTACAACTCTTTGCACAATAAAATTACTTTTGTAAAAATAATGTATTTTTTCTTTCGCCAAGTTGAGAGAACCATAACGTTTCAATTTTTTCATCGATGGAGCTGTATTAGGGCTTGTTTTTTGCGAGATGGGTTGTAGCATTTATAGATACCATTTGTAGATACATGCGACTTTTCCATCACATTTTATTGCAATTTTTGGAAGGTAAAGTGACCAAAAACAGCAATTCTGGTATTGCTTTTTAGGTTGTTTTTTTTTTTTACGGTGGTCACCGTGAGGGATAAATAATATAATATTTTTCTTTTTCAGGCCGTTACAGATGCGGCGATACCAAATATGTATGTTTTTTTCATTTTATTCAATAATAAAAGGACTTGATAAGGGAAAAAGGGCGATTGTGTTTTATTTTATTACTTGAAACGTTTATTTATTTATTTATGTTTTTGTCCCACTAGGGGACTTGAAGGTCCAACTGCTTGATTGATGTACTAATAATACATTGCACTACCTATATAGTGCAATGTATTAGAGCTGTTCACTGACAGCAAGCCGATTAGGCTCCGCCTCCGGACAGGGCCTAATCGGCTTCCATAATTGGAAGACCAGGAGGCCATTGTAGGCCTCCTGTTGCCATAGCAGACGCCAGCACCCCTGCTCGATTGCTACTTCTAAGGGGTTAATGGCAGGGATTGGAGCTAGCTCCTGTCCATGCCGTTATAGCAGAGTGTCAGCTGTAACATATAGCTGACCCCCCCCCCCGCCGCTGATGACACGGGCTCAGATTCTGAGCCCGCGCCGTCTTCCTGTCGGTACTGGTGGCCTTTTAGGCCCCACCTCCTGGCAGGGCCTAGGAGGCTTCCATACTAGGCAAACCGGGAGGTTAGGCCTCCGGTTGCAATTTCATCCATCGTCACCCCGGCGATTTCGTCGCTGGGGTGGCGATTAGCTACAAACACCTTAAATGCAGCATTTACTTTTGACCACTGCATTTAGGGGTTAATGGTGGGGATTGGAGCAAGGGCGTAGCTAAAGGCTCATGGGCCCCGATGCAAAAGTTCTTATTGGGCCCTCCCCCCCCTGCAAACTCCTCATGGCCGACGGTCCGCAGCTTTCAGCTGCATCGCTGGGTCTCCTAAGTGACCCAACAATGCAGCACTAGCAGACGGGGCGTCACTAAGGCTGGGTTCAAACACCCTATTTACGGACGTAATTCGGACGTTTTAGCATTGAATAACGTCCGAAATGGGTCTTACGATGTTCTGTGCCGACGGTCATTTTTTTACGTGCCCCGTAAATGGAGCCGTTTTCTATGGACTCCATGGAAAGACAGCTCCAATTACGTCCGTAATGGACGCAGCGAAAAACGCCTGCACATGCCTTTACGGCTGAAATTACGGTACTGTTTTCTCCTGAAAACAGCACCGTAATTTCAGCCGTAATGGACGCTGCCGTGTGAACATACCCTCAGGGCTTAAAATGTCTGGGGAAATAGCCCCAATACATATGTGTCCGCCCAAAAAAATAAGTGTGTATAGGAGACAGCATAGCATATCTATAGCACTACGACCCTATAAACTATGGATAGGATTAGATACAGTGGCTCAGCAGACAGTGTCACACATGATAGGATTAGATACAGGGGCTCAGCAGACAGTATCACACATGATAGGATTAGATGCAGTGGCCCAGCAGACAGTATCATACATGATAGGATTAGATACAATGACTCAGCAGACAGTATCACACATGATAGGATTAGATTCAGTGGCTCAGCAGACAGTATCACACATGATAGGATTAGATACAGTGGCCCAGCAGACAGTATCATACATGATAGGATTAGATACAATGACTCAGCAGACAGTATCCCACATGATAGGATTAGATACAGTGGCTCAGCAGACAGTATCACACATTATAGGATTAGATACAGTGGCTCAGAAGGCAGTATCACACATGATAGGATTAGATACAGTGGCTCAGCAGACAGTATCACACATGATTGGATTAGATATAGGGCCCAGCAGACAGTATCACACATGATAGGATTAGATACAGTGGCTCAGCAGACAGTATCACACATGATTGGATTAGATATAGGGCCCAGCAGACAGTATCACACATGATGGGATTAGATACAGTGGCTCAGCAGACAGTATCACACATGATTGGATTAGACATAGGGCCCAGCAGACAGTATCACACATGATTGAATTAGATACAGTGGCTCAGAAGGCAGTATCACACATGATACGATTAGATACAGGGCCCAGCAGACAGTATCACACATGATAGGATTAGATATAGGGCCCAGCAGACAGTATCACACATGATAGGATTAGATACAGTGGCTCAGCAGACAGTATCACACATGATCAGATTAGATACAGGACTCAGCTCGCTGACATTGCGGCTCCAGCGCTGGACCCAGGAAAGGTAAGAATAATAATTTTGCTTCTTTATGTGTTACTGATTCTTTTTGTGTGTTTGTGTTTTTTTTACAGGTTTGGTTGTTGGACTTCGGATACGAGGATTTCAATGACGGCGTTTTTTTTATTCTCAATAAAATGGTTAATGAGGGTTGTGTTTTTTTATTTCAATAAAATATTTTTTCTATGTGCTTGTATCTTTTTAAACTTTATTATCACTGCCTTAGTAATGGCCGCTGGCTGATTGACAACCTCCATTACTAAGGCGGGGCTTAATGTTAGCCAGTGCAAAGGCCAACACTAACCCCCATTATTACCCCGGTACCCACCGCCACCAGGGGTGCTGGGAAGAGCCGTGTACGAACCAGTACCCGACCATCTGTAGTGACGGGCAGGCACCGGGGTGGCCGCAGGCTGGTAGTATTAGGCTGGGGAAGGCCAAAAACAGTGGCCCCTACCACCCTGGTAATGCTGCCTGCTGCTGCTGTGTTGTATCTGGCTGGTTATGAAAATTGGGGGGGACCCGACATGGTTCTTTCCAATAATTTTTTTTTTTTTTTTAAATGACGTGGGGTCCCCCCATTTTTCATAACCAGCCAGATACAATAAAGCAGCAGCAGCCTAGCATTACCAGGGTGGGAAGGGCCACTGTATCTGGCCTTTCCCCTCCTGATAATACCAGCCTGCGTCCACCCAAGTGGCCGACCATCACTACAGATGGTCAGGTACTGGATCGTACCCGGCTCTTCCCAGCACCCCTGGTGGCGGTGGGTACTGGGGTAATAAAGGGGGTTAGTGTTCGCCTCTGCATCGGCTAACACTAAGCCCCGCCTTAGCAATGGATGCTGTCAATCAGCCGGCGGCCATTACTAAGGCGGTAGTAATATAGTTTAAAAAAAAACACAAAGACATAGAAAAAATATTTTATTGAAATAAAAAAAACCCACACAACCCTCATTAACCATTTTATTGATAATAAAAAAAAAAACCGTCATCGAAGTAGTCCTGGAATCCACCGTAGTCCAACGACCGAACCTGTAAGAAAACACACAAGAAAAACGATTAGTAACACATGTGTTAGGCTTAGATACAGGGCCCATGTGTGATACTGTCTGTGGGACCCTGTATCTAAGCCTACCACAAGGTAGGCTTAGATACAGGGTCCAGCAGACAGTAATCTTATACAGTATAAGATTACTGTGTGCTGGGGCCCTGTATCTAAACCTACAGTGTAGTAGGCTTATATACAGGACCCATCAGACAGAATCACACATGGGCCATGTATCTAAGCCTACCATGTGATTGGCTTATATACAGGGCCCATCAGACAGAATCACACATGGGCCATGTATCTAAGCCTACCATGTGATTGGCTTATATACAGGGCCCATCAGACAGGATCACACATGGGCCATGTATCTAAGCCTACCATGTGATTGGCTTAGATACAGGGCCCAGAAGACAGGATCACACATGGGCCATGTATCTAAGCCTACCATGTGATTGGCTTAGATACAGGGCCCAGAAGACAGCATCACACAATCTGTGATCCTGTCTAATGGGCCCCCTAAGCCTGCTACATCGTAGGCTTAGGGGTTGTGCGGTCCCTAAATATTGATGGCCTATCCACAGGATAGGCCATCAATAGCTGGTGTCTCCCGGGACCCGCAAATCAGCTGTTTTGAAGGGGCCACAGCACTCGTAGCAGCAAAGTCCCACGGAAGTGATTCTGTGTGGTGCGCGTGATTTTCCAGCACCCATTGAAGTCAATGGGTGCGTGATGCGCGAAAAATGCAGAAATATAGGACGTCGTGAGTTTTTCGCAGCGGACTCACGCTGTGCAAAACTCACGGACTGTCTGCACGGCCCCATAGACTAATACAGGTTGCACGGACGTATACCACGTTCGTATAAATCCGCCCTAAGTATGATAGTGTTGTTTTTTTCCTGAGTTCATTCGATTTTCCAGAATCGCAGCGATTCGGCCGCAAAAGTGGCAACACTGACTTTCTGTTGCGGGTTTTGCATCCCCATTAAATTCAATGTGGAAAAACGGCAACAGAAAATCAACAACGCAGCATAAATTGACATGCTGCGGATTTAAATTCCACACCGCAGGTCAATTTATTAACGTTTACGCTGTATTTTTTTCACGCATCGTGGGCATGAGATTTTCTAAATCTAATCGACTTTGCTGCTACTGTAAATACTGCGGAATTTCCACACAGAATTCTGTTGCGGAAATCCTGCAGTGTTTACGCTACGTGGGAACCCTGCCTAAGCAGGCTGAAATCAGTTTGCTACTGCTGAAAAGTGGCAGGTCTTGCTCCTGCATTCACCTGAACAGGCTGTAAGAGAACCTAAGGTTCCAGGGAACCCTGGATGGGAAACACTGAAGCTTGGATGACTGGAGATCCACTTTATGCAACTTTCTTATACACATGGTGCTTTAATTCATCGCCATTTCACAACATCTATACTTGAAAAGATTGTTAAGGGTGGCTACACACACACACACACACACACACACACACACACATTGTTTATTTCAGGTGCCATTTTTTTTCTTGCGTTTTTTTTTTTCTCAGTATTTTTTTTAAACTGAAGCAAGGCTTCTTTTGGTGTGTTTTCCAGCAGCTAGTGGTGGTTTTTTTTTTCTCACAAAGATCTCTATAGATTTTTTTCCGCTTTAAAAAAAGCATGTGTCAATGTGTGTTGCAAAAAGTAATTTTACATGATTTGATGTGGAAAACAACACATTAAAAAATGCAGGTACAGTTGTAAAACACACTGTTTGCAAAAAAAAAAAATGTCACAAAGAACTCTAAGTTCTGAGACACTCACTTTAAGGGGGGATTCACACGAGCGTGTATTCGGTCCGTGCGGGCCGCGTGGTTTTCACGCGGCACGCATGGACCAATACAAGTCTATGGGGCAGTACAGACAGTCCGTGCTTTTTGCGCAGCGTTTGTCTGCTGCGCAAAAAGCGCAACAGGTTCAATAACTCTGCGTATTTCGTGCATCACGCACCCATTGAAGTCAATGGGTGCGTGAAAACCACGCAGGCTGCACGGAAGCACTTCCGTGCGAACCGACTGAAACAGCGCACCAGCTGTCAAAAGGATGAATGTAAACAGAAAAGCACCACGTGCTTTTCTGTTTCCGAACATCCAAACGGAGTGTCTTTGCGATGAGCGAAGCCGGACAAGCGAACCGAACTTCACCGGGTTCGGCCGAACTCGTTTTGGCCGAACCCGGCAAAAAAATTATCGGTACGCGACGTCAGGAGATAGTCACTGTCCATGGTGCTGAAAGAGTTAAACTGTTTCAGCACCATGGACAGTGACTTCCGATCCCAATATACATGAACCTGTAGAAAAAAAAACGAAGTTCTGACTTACCGATAACTCCCGGCTTCTTCCTCCAGTCTGACCTCCCGGGATGACAATTCAGTTCAAGTGACAGCTCCAGCCAATCACAGGCCAAGCACAGGCTGCAGCGGTCACATGGACTGGCGCGTCATCCAGGGAGGTGGGGCCCGATGTCGAGAGGCGCGTCACCAAGGACGCGTCACCAAGGCAACGGCCGGGAAGTTCTCGGTAAGTACGAACTTTTTCTTTTTTTTCAACAGGTTTTTTGATATTGTGTTCGGCATTCACTGTCGAGGGTGCTGAAAAAGTTAGCTCTTTCAGCACCTTGGACAGTGACGGGCGTCGACTAGCGTCGACTAGCCTCATCTCTAGCCTCATACACGGATGACACACGCAGCTATCAAATGGTTTTTGCGCACGCAAAACGCAGCGTGTTTTGCGCGCGAAAAAACGCAACGTCCGTCTGTATCTGCCCTAAGAGCCAGTCATTAAAAAGTATTCCCATTCTGACAGAGTCAAGCCATCCATATACTAACCAGACAGCCATTCATCTGAATTGCTGCCATGGAATACATTTACCCTGCAGCAGCCTCAATATATGTGGCTAGACGCAGCTTCCCACAACGAGAGCAGCCCCACACATTCATATTTTTATAAAATGTTACTGTTGTCACAAAGTATTATATCCTATGTAAACCTTTGATGGGCTTTTTGTTTTTTAAAGGGGTTTTCCGGGGACCAAAAATTGAATTGCAGTAATATATTTATGTGAAAGGAAGTAACTTACTAATATACTTTCATTTAAAATTCTGAACTAAATGGTGCAGTTCACACCTCATGAATTATTCCCGGAAGTGCTGGAACTTTTCTAATAATGATGACGCTCCGACACGGCCCCACGTGACTGACTGAGCTCTTGCTTCATGTTCTGTTCATGAACACGACCACAAGGGGCTGTCACATTGCCTATTGCTTGAGTCTCAAGCAGAGCATCAGCTAGCGCTCTGCTCGGGGACTCCACTACTGAACAACAGGGTACAGTAGCGCCGCATATTCATGAGGCTATGTTCACATGCTGCGGTTAAAATTCGTTTTTTACCGCACCATTTTGGCGTGATTTTCAGAAAATCGCAGCAAAACCGCACAGTTTTCCCACGATTTTTCCTAACATTTTTTAGAAAGTGATGGCAAAATGGTGCGCTTTTGCCGTGATTTTAGAAAAATTTGCCAGCATTAACTTGCAGCACCACCCTCTCATCATGGCTCTGCCCACTGTCACTCCATTGGTTCTCCCATAGCTTCAAGAGTACCTGCTGTTTGGATGAATGCCTGTCAGCTAGGGAGACTGACAGGCTCTCATCCAATCAGCAATTCAAAGTGGCACAGAGAGTACTGCATGCAGGGGAGGAGGAGATATGGGGGCGGCCCACTGACTGATCGGCCCGCCAGGAATCTTCCCGGTAGGCAACATTGCCAATCCGCCCCTGCCAGGCAGGCTTTCATGTGTCTTTTACTGAGGAGAGGCTTCTTTCTGGCCACTCTGCCATAAAGCCCAGATTGTTGGAGTGCTGCAGTGATGGTTGAAGTTTCTCCCATCTGCACACAGTATCTTTGGAGCTCAGCCAGAGTGACCATTGGGATCTTGTCTCACCTCTCTTACCACGACCCCCAATTACTTAGTTTGGTGGGGCGGCCAGCTCTAGGAAGAGTACTCGTTATTCCAAACTTCTTCCATTTAAGAATTATGGAAGCCACTGTGATCTTGGGAACTTATAGTGCAGCAGAGATGTTTTTGTACACTTCTCCAGATCTGTGCTTGCACACAATCCTGTCTCTGAGCTCTACAGGCAGTTTTTTACTCCTCATTGCTTACTTTTTGCTCTGATATGCATTGTCAGCTGCGAGACCTTATATAGACAGGGGTGTGTCTTTCCAAATCATGTCCAATCAAATTAATTTACCATAGCTGGACTCCAATCAAGGTGTAGAAACATTTCAAAGATGATCTAGAGAAATGGGAGGTCCACAGAGCTAAATTTCAGGTGTCAAAGCAAAGGGTTTGAATACTTATGTCCATGCGAAATTTGAGGTTTTCTTTTCTAATAAATTAGAAAAATTTGTAAAATTCTGTTTTCACTTTGTCTTTATAAGGTATTGAGTGCAGAATGATAGGGTAAAAGGTTTTTTTTGTAGAATTTTTCTTATTTTCGCACAATGCCTCAACATAATAAAATGTGAAAAAAGTGAAATAGTCTGAAGACGTTCCGAATGCACTAAATAAATGATGAATTAACTCTTACTGGAAAAAAAACAGAAATTCTGGCATTATTTTTTTTCTAGCGTTTTAAATTTCCGCCGTTCACCTAGCAGCAAAAATAACGTGTTAGCTTTATTTTATGGGTCGGTACGATTACAGTGATCTGAAATATATATCTTTTTTTAAGTTTTATCTTCTGTTCCCTCTCTTTTGTTGTCCGCACTGAGGACTCATCCAGAAACAGTGAGTCAGCCCACTCCACTCACTGCCTTACCCAGCTCATCTGCCCTTGCTTCCCACCAGATTTTGACAGAGCCAGTAACTGTGTCTGACTCCATTACCCAGTTTCAATCTGGCTGATACTATGTGGCTGTGACACTATTGTAAGAGCAGTATGTGTGTGTGTGTGTGTGTGTGTGTGTGTGTGTGTGTATGTGTGTGTGTGTGTGTGTGTGTGTGTGTGTGTGTGTGTGTGTGTGTGTGCGCGCGCGCTCTGGCATGGCATAATACTATGTATACTATATAGTTGGCCCTTCTGGTTTGCTTTTACTGTGTGGGCACCTTTGTATGCCAGACACTTTGTTTTGGTCACAGATACATGGCTGATTCACTGGATTAGCTATTGTGCCAGCATAATAGATCAGTGACCAACCAATAGCAGGCACATAATGTGAATACAATAATGCCAGGTACATAGTAGGACCCATAAAATAGGAATAATCCTATAGTGATGCCCGTGCTCATAACAGAGTGTCAGACACGCAGCTGTGCCCACACAACAACAATAATATCAAACCAGTAGCACCAGCTTCATAGTAGTACTCATATAAAAGTGTCAGCCACACGGTAGCCCCCATAGATAATAACAGACACCAGAAGTCATCGGGAGAAGTCGTCATGGCTGTCTGGGCCAGATGAAGAAAAAAAGGAAGGAGAACATCTAAAATCAGAGAAGACATAATCTGTGCGTAACAGGATGTAGTAGTTATATCAGTCTGTGACACATTTCCTGCAAGGAATAGAGAATGTGCGTCTTTTATTCTTATCGATAAGGAGACAATATGGCAAAATGTCTGCCTCTATCCTGAATGACAGAGGTTTTTATACATAGTCTGAGAATAACATGTTTGGACTAGTTCTTGTTACATTTTGCTTCATATATCACAATTGACAACTAATTAAACTAATTAGAAGTTAAACCTCTGTCTGGAAATTCTAATCTCCCTTTTTAGGAATTCAGTTACCCCCTCCTCATATATAATATCAGTTATCTTAACAATAAAATATATTAGACATTTTGTTAGTCAAGGCTTTACAGATACACGGTTTTAGTCTTCATTAGATAAAGTAATCATAAATTTAAAACTTTCCCAATATTCCCCCCTGTTGTACATTTATCAAGGAATATTCTGTGACACATCCAAAACAGATTTTCTTCTTTCAGTTTTCACCAATTTTTCATACTTCAGAATTTTGTCATGAGGTGTTTCCAAGCCATCATAAGTCCTCATTTTGAATATCTTGGTACATTGTCTTAGTAATTGAAGTGTCAATGAGTCTCTGAATTAGTCCCCTTATGCAAGAAATGCAACAACATCCACGAGTTACAAGTATGGCTGCCACTGTTGCTAAGGAAATCAATAGACTGGATATATGGTTACTCCAATTTCCAAACCATCCTTCAAGCCAATTAGTGAAGATGTCATTTATTCCAGAGTTCTCCACAAGCTCTTTGGACAGGGATTTGAGTCCTTCCAATGCCTTGGTAATACTACCATCAGGAGCTGCATTATTGGGAATAAAAGTACAACAGAAGATACAAACATTTTGCAGACACACCCTTTTTCTGCTAGTAACATATCCAGGGACATTCTATTTTGACATGTCATTAAAGATATAGGTCCAAGCTGATCTGCAATGCCCTTTATTGCATCTCTGGTATAATTAACAAATCCCTGTTGATTGTAATAAATATAATTAATCCAGTCGACATTCTTATTTATCGTAGACCACCAGAAAAATACAGACTCAAAGCCTGATGCAATCTGATTTCGCGCCTTAAACTCATCTGGTACCCCTCGGGGTACTCCTATTTCATCTATGTATATTCTATGGTCAAAGGAACCTCCAGGGATAGACCGCTTATAGTGATTCAGATAGTCTCCAGGGCTATTTTCTCATTCTCTGAAACTCAGCTGAAAACAAGTGGAATGCATCAGAAGCTGAACCAGAGTACAGCTTCCCTGCCACTTGGCCAGTAGCCTAGGTCTCAGCTTCCTGTCTCCACATAGCTATCAGAGATCAGTCCTTGCCCTTGTCTGGTTGGTAAACCAATTAGAGGAGTAACTACCATTATCAGTACCAATATCTATGGTGGTTTCACAAAACTCTTCAGTGAGGTTCCCTACTTTCTTACCTTGCCCATTCTTCAGAAAGCAGCTGTAGTTACCTGGGTAAGCAACTAATAAGGGAGGGATTTCATCTCTCCCCACAGGTAGGTACAATAAAGAGAGTGTCTTACATAATTTATCACCTGGATTATATGATGCATTATATAAAGATAATACACATTGCAGACCTTGTGGGTTCTTATCTGATAGCCTGAAAGGCATAGTACCCAGATGCGGCTTAGCTTTTGCGCAAGCGATAAAGTTAGTTCTATTATTTTAGATTGCAGTATATCTCACCCAGGCTAATCAGTCATTTTTATCACTGTAACCTGTTTCTAATGGCAATTTATCTTTATAAGTGAAGTTGGCCAGATAAACTATAGAGGGTAGGTCTATCTTTGGGGCTAAAGGACTTTCAGTTACATCCTTTTTCTTAACTTCAATAAATTGCCCTATAGGGTCCGTACCTGAAACATCAGCTCCTATAGCATATAGTCCCTTATCGTTTTATTAGGATTTGGAAGGTCAAAAATAACTAGTTACAGTTGGTGGAACTTGTACAGGGAGAGGTAGGTTTTTTCATAATAATTAACTTTTCTTGTAAAGAGGGATTAATGGCAGACATCATGGAATATCCATAATCATTATGGGCTGTGATCCATTTGGTCGAAGACCATGAAGAACATCTCCTTTTCCCTAGGATATATACATAGATACTACACATGTACTTATCTGAATATGCTAGTTTATAAGCTATGTTTCTATCCGTGCATTGGTCTCTAACCACAGCACAAAAATCTATTTCATATGTGGCAATCTCACATTCAGTGAAATGAAAATATTTAACTCTCCAAGCTAAGTCTTTAGGGAAGCTTTTCCCCTGACCCTCTTTCCCAGGGATCCCATACCTTAGGTTGACAAACCTTGGACCCCCATAGGATACCTAGGATAACTAATAACATTTTTCCCTGTCTCCTCCCAGGCTCTGGATGTTTTCTTCGCTGAAGTTTGAGACCAGTCACTTCAAAACAAATGACCACCCTTTGTAATCAGTCTTTTATTGCCTAGGATGATAGTGGCAACTCCCTAACTACCTTACAGTGTGATAAGTGTATCCAAGAGGTACGTTCGGCTATCTTTACGGCTGTAGGTGTGGTAAGTAGAACCTGATATGGTCCTTCCCAACGAGGATGATACCAGTGTTTTCTTTTTATAACTTTGATCAGGATCCAATTTCCTGACTTCACAGGTTCAGGTTCAGGTACAGGGTCACCTGGAATACAATAAGAGATAAGAACTTCCATGTTGGTTAACATTTTTGCCATATATTCAGCAAGTGTAAAATGAGACCCCTCATCCATCCTAGAGAATGGTTTTCAATGTGGCATTACAAATGGTCTACCATACATCTTTTCTAAAGATGTCAAACCTGATGCTGTAGGAGTCACATGCATATTTAGGACTACTAATGGTAAACAATATACCCAATCCTTCCCAGTCTCTTCCATTGTTTTCTTGAGTTTGTTTTTTAGTATCCCATTGTCACTGTATATTTTCTCAGGTTTCCCAAACCTAGGTATTATCTCCTTTACCAATGCTTTAGTGACTGTGATAGCATCTGGGCTTGCTGTGGGGAATACTTCTACCCATTTGGTAAATACATCAATAATCACTAAGCAATATTTCTTCCCTTTGAGTTTCGCATGAGAACCAAGGTCAAAGATAACGAACTTTAATAACATACAAAATCAGCATTAATATACTTGTCTTAAAGGAACAATGTCTTTCTTATTCACTACATAAGAACAAGATGGGGTCTCCAGACAAGATGGCTGCTGCACAAAATGAATTCATTTAAACATTATTTTAATCACTTTCACATTTCCCACCTTTTGTTTATTTGAGGACATTTTGTACCCAAGCCAGGTACTTAAAAGAGGGCTTATCCCCCTTACGGACATTATTTTCTTAGCTTGCTCGACTGTCATACTTGTCCTGCATAATGCCAAAAAGGTCTATACAGTGGCAACAGGCTGGGCCAACTACTTGTCAAATGCCCCCTTGGGCAGCATTCAAAACATCAAACACATAATCTGTAACAGTGTGCAATTTGTTGGACACTTTCTCTATATTATGAGCATTCTTTACTGCTAAACCTACTAATATATATAATATATAATAATCCAAACTTGTACTGCCATGGTACATATTGGTTATAATTGTCGCACTGTCACTTACTGTCCTAATGGGTCTTTTGCCCCTGCAGATATAACAGGTTGTGGGCAGCACCAACCGCTACACAAACGCCTCTAATCTGTGCCAGTCACTGCACTGGTTGCCCATCCCCTTCCGAATAAAATTCAAACTTATTACTCTCACCCACAAAGCTTTCCACAGTGCTGCACCTCCTTACATCTCCTCCCTCATCTCTGTCTACCACCCTACTCGGGCTCTACTTTCTGCCAACGACCTTAGATTAAAATCCTCCATAATCCGAACCTCCCACTCCCATCTCCAAGATTTCTCTCATGCTGCACCCGTCCTCTGGAATGCGCTACTCCAGACAATCCGATTAATTCCCAATATCCACAGTTTTAAACGTGCCCTGAAAACACATCTATTTAGACAGGCCTATAACATTCCCTAATCTGACTCCTTTCCATGGCCCTCCTTTTAGATTAGTCATCAGAATAAGATTCCCTCACACTCCTCTTCATGTCTGTCATACACGGATACTGGCTGGTGACCGGCTCATGCAACTTTATGTCACCACCGCATGTGTGTAAAAATGGCCAGACCATTGTACAGAACAAACACTATTACACTTTGTGTTTCCCTTATGTCCTCATAGATTGTAAGCTCTTGCGAGCAGGGTCCTCACTCCCCAGGTTTGAATTGTAAATGAACTTTGTCACTATGTAATGTCTGATATTGTTTGTTTCATGTCCCCTCTAAATTGTAAAGTGCTGCATAATATGTTGGCGCTATATAAATAAAGATTATTATTATTATTATTATTATTATTATAAACCTAAAGACACCCAGGTAACATAACCTCAGGGCTCTCATTGCTGCCATGTACTTCTTACTTATGAGTGACAACAACCAGTGACGCTCACCTCATACCTCCAAATAAAACACCTCAGATTGTAATTTGCAGTATCGTGGCATATTTACATACATTATAATTCTAAACCTCAGACAATAGGGTCTCAACTAAGAAAATAATACTATCACCAATCTCATGCTATCACCCCTCAGGTTTAGATCCCATCAGTTCTTTGACAAGTCCTGTACATCAAATCAAACAAACAAACACACAAACAAACAAACAAACAAACAAACAAACAAACACCTTTATATAAGAAAAACTTCTCTGTCCCTCTGTACAGGGCACATAGAAAATGTGTAGTTACTGGGTACATTTTATATCACACTTGGTGTTACACTTTTCAGCAGCATTTGTACCTTGATCTGAGCTGATTACCTGTAACAGCTTCTACTCACAAAAATATTCACAGATATCATATGTTTATCTGACGAGTGTCTCAAACCAAATTTTTTCTTACCTACTCTAAGATTGAAATTAACACACTTATACATATACCTAATATCTTAGGAAGCTAAAATTAAATGAAATCCATACAAAATATGTTAGAATGGATATTGTGGTCTTGGGAAACTGTCCTCTTTTTGGTCTTACATTCCCCTGTGGATTATGTTTGGCTCATGTTAAACAGGTAAAACAAAATTTTTAAAGTAGTTAGTAAAACCATATGCCATGAACACTTTAGATCTGATTTCTACCATCCCCCCCCCCTGTTGAAACATGGCTTGTCCTATGGCTCAATATGACTGCATATCTGAATAAGTTGCTGGGTAGGATGTATTTGTTCTTACAAGATCCATCTACAAACAGTATGAGATCACTATTTGGTAGTGGAGTATCTTTAAGATCTGATCTTGGTAACACTCTTTCTGCTATGGAGGATAGGCAATCATGTGGTTCACCATCCTCTGCAGTAGACATCAAGGTCGAAGAATTTAAAGTAGTACATCTTTCTATCATAAATAACACTAATGTGGCGGAAGCTCTTATAGCTTCTGCAGTGGCTACAACTAATTGAACACGGGGAGGTAAGGCTCTAGCTACTGGGTCGAGTTTTGATGAGTAGTAAGCTAGAAGTCTATCCTTTCCTCCATATTCCTGTGTTAGCACTGAAATCATGTATCCATTTTTATAATCTACAGTTTGAATGTAAGATTTTTGAATAATCAGGTAGTCCAAGCACTGAAGATCCGACAAGAACCTGTTTTATCTGAAAAAATGCCTTCTCAGCTTCAGGAGTCCATTTAATGTAATCCTGTGCTGCAAAGCGTGCCTCATAAATCAAGCACATCAATGGTCCAGTAATAGCAGCATAATTGGCTATCCAACTTCCGCAGAAGTTAATCATACACAAAAAGGACATAATTTGCCTTTTTGTCAGAGGTTTCGGTGCTTGGAGCATTACTGACTTTCTTCCTTCATCTAGATGTTTACCTTCTTGTGTAATATGGTGTATGGAATGCCTGTGTGATGCCAAGGCTAGTAAGTATATGTCCTAGTACTTCTCCTGTGTAGTGGGTTCCTCTGTCACTCTCAATTACTTCAGGGACCCCATATCGGCATACTACTTCACTGAGTATTTTCTTAGCAGTGTTGTTTAGCTGTGGCTTTGGTTACTGGCCATACCTCAAGCCAGTTTGAAAACACGTCAGTACATACAAGGACATATTCATATACACCTACCTTGGGTAGCTGTATGTAGTCCACCTGCAGTCACTGGAAGGAGTAATCAGGGCGAGGCATGTGCTTATTGGGTGTTTTTGTAATTTTACCGGGGTTATGTCTGGCGCATGTAAGGCAACCCTCTACATGTCGAGCCGCTGCGTTCTGAAATCCAGGGGTAAACCAGCCAGTGTTGTATTGGTTTGCCTGCTGAAGTCAGGAAGCCTCTTGCTCGCCATATTGTCTCATAATTATGTGCGACTCCAAAGGTGTACCTTGAGTCTGTATAGATGTTCACCCTTTTACCTGTGCCCAACTTACATGCTTCTGCGTGTGCCATGAGTTCTGCCTCTTGGGCAGTGACTTTTGCAGCACTGTCTTACCTTCCTGGACTCCTGCATACCCGGTGGTGAAATGTCCTCTCTGCTCATTCCAGTATCCGGATCCGTCTACAAAATACTAAACATCATAGTTAGTCAAAGGTACATCAGTGACACCTAGTAACCCTTGGGCTTCAAGATGCATTAAACTGTGACAATCAGGCTCATGTTCCATATCAAACAAGACATTGTCATTTGCAAGTCCGTACATTAAGGGTCTTGTATCCCCCCTTTCCCCTCCTTTCTCTACAACCATAGGCATAGTGATGGTTGTGTGGGACTGGGTGGTCTTGGATAGCAGTAAACCAATATGGGAAAATTACAACAATAATGAGACCGTTTCAACATATTGCAATAGACAAGTGCTGGAGTGTTTGGGGGACCACTTATCCAACAGCTCTTTCATTGCACGGATGACAATATCAGGGGAATTTGCTGCACCCTGGGGAAGCACCATCCAGGCATACTGATTGCCTCTGTGTGTAAAGGCAAAATATTAATAACGATCTGGAGACAGAAGGATAGAGAAAAAACGGATATTATAGGGAGACACAATGGGAGTTATCAGTTTATTACCTGATAACTTATCAATCTATCATTTATGCAGACCATGCTTGTTAAATATTTCAATAGAGAGAGATAGAGCGAGCAGCATTTTACATTCCTTCTAACATGCTCATACACTGCATTCAGCTGCGGCCCCCACCCTTTTCTTTTAGAACTATAAGCTTCAGCGAACCAAAATGCTATAATGAAACTACATTTCTGCTATATTTATAACGCTAAAACATGACTGTACACAGATAACTTTAATTATTTAAACCTTATAAATACTGTACATAAAAAACAACATCAAAACAGTATTTTTACACAACCTTATACTTCAGTTCATTAGCCATATTAACAAATGAAAGCCTATATAGCCAAGTATTCAAAACAAAATAATTTGTAACACAGTTTGAAGTATACTCATCAGCCATCCTGCTATTCCCTTAAGTAGATTAGCTGGATTTAAGAAAGAAGAGGTATTATTCCACCAGGAGTCTTTGTTAACCTCTTGTCCTGTAGCTACTTTTCTCTGAAATCAGCTATTTTTGTTAGACTAGCTTTAACACGTAGGTTGCCCACAGGATGAATATAATATTTATTATTATTATTATTATTATTATTATTACCTTTCTCTTTGTTTCTTCAACTCCAACAATTTAGTACAAATTCAAGGATTTCTATAATCACCTAGACTTAATCACATTGGAGATATCTACATTAGTGTAACCATCAGTCATCAAACCTTCTTTTACTTCCTGTAACTCACTTACTGGATATAGTCCCCCTGTTCTAGGCTTTGGCGTTCTGCTTACCATGGTTAATAGATCATCATCATCATGTTAGGTGACAAACAATATATTGGTGAAACATGTAGGCTTATAATTGCTGTAAGAGCATTACTCTAATATCTGTGTTAACTAAATCCAACCATTTATAATACATTTTCTTTTCTACATAATTTTTACAATACAAAGCAATGGTTTTCAGCACTTTAATATCTAGAGTACTCCCAAATGTGGAGCTGAAAGCACAGTTCTCCACCCGTTCCACATTTTGTATACTTTCTTACCATGTGCCTAGATCATTATAATCATATGGCTTCCTTCTGGACATGCCACACAACGTGTCACCTGCGGTGGGGTTTTACCATAATCCCAAATTTCACTCTCATTTACGGAAGTCCCAAACTACAGGGACACAATATGGATCTTGTCAGACCACATTTAATAGGCAATATCATTTTACTAAGCCTTACTACTACACGTCCCATTTTGCTTCTATAGCATAGCAGTCAGAGATTAGTAACTCAACTTTAATCTATAGGAGATCCTCCAAATCTCCAAGTACTTTATCTTTTACGTGCTGCACAGAGTTATTTATTACCTGTAGCCTTCTCACACAGGCTATGGACTTCTAACCTCGAGAACCGTTATTCTCAGGTTTTTATATTAAGACCTGTGCTTAATATAACTAAGACCCAGTCTTAGTACATAAGATCCAATTAGGTTTTTATCACATAACCTTATAACATCTAAAAAAGAAAAATGATAAAAACATATATAAACAAAATTATATTACCATTATTCAGATGAAACCTCGAATCCTCAATTCTTCTCTCTACGTTCTTTTAGAATCCTTCACTCCACCCCATCCGTCCCATCGGACTGGCATCTGTTTGACAGAAATTCAGCCGGAGGTCTTTAGATTTAGTTAGTTCTTTGAATAACTCACCCCGTGCACGGAATACAGTCCTCAGGTAGACGAGGGGTCAGGAGATGTTGGATTCCCAGGTTACGAAGGATCAAATGATAGAAGAATTTATGTACTTATCAAAGAGATTCAAGGAGTCACCTGAATAGAGATTCGCGTCTTTTATTCTTATCGATAAGGAGACAATATGGTAAAATGTCTGCCTCTATCCTGAATGAGTTTTTATACATATTCTGAGAATAACATGTCTGGACTAGTTCTTGTTACATTTTGCTTCATATATCACAATTGACTAATTAGAAGTTAAACCTCTGTCTGGAAATTCTAATCTCCCTTTTTAGGAATTCAGCTACCCCCTCCTAATATATAATATCAATTATCTTAACAATAAAACATATTAGACATTATGTTAGGCCTCATGAACACGACCGTATTTTTTCCCACACGTAAATACTGGCGTAAATACGGGTCCGGTGTCACACGTATTCGACCCATTTTGCACCAGTATTTACGGACCCGTGCCCGTAAATACGGTTCCGGTGTCAGCAGTATTCCACCCGTATTTACGGCACATTTTTAATGCAAAATTGCACTGCACTAATCGGCAGCCCCTTCTCTCTATCAGTGCAGGATAGAGAGAAGGGGCAGCCCTTTCCGAGGCAAAAGTAAAAGAAATTCATACTTACCCGGCCGTTGCCTTGGTGACGCGTCCCTCTCTTGACATCCAGCCCGACATCCCTGAATGACGCGGCAGTCCATGTGACCGCTGCCGCATGTGATTGACCTGTGATTGGCTGCAGCGGTCACATGGGCTGAAACGTCATCCAGGGATGTCGGGCCGGATGTCAAGAGAGGGACGCGTTACCAAGGCAACGCTGACGCGTCCCTCTCTTGACATCCAGCCCGACATCCCTGGATGACGCGGCAGTCCATGTGACCGCTGCAGCATGTGATGTGATGTCGCGCCGGATGTCGAGAGGGACGCGTCACCAAGGCAACAGCCGGGAGGCTGGACTGGAGGAAGAAGCAGGAAGTTCTCGGTAAGTATGAACGTCTTTTTTTTTACAGGTTGCTCTATATTGTGATCGGAATTCACTGTCCAGGGTGCTGAAAGAGTTACTGCCGATCAGTTAACTCTTTCAGCACCCTGGACAGTGACTATTTACCGACGTCGCCTAGCAACGCTGCCGTAATGACGGGTGCACACACGTAGCCACCCGTCATTACGGGAGCTCCATAGACTTCTATGGGCTGCCCGTGCCGTTATTACGGCCTGAAATAGGACATGTTCTATCTTTTTCAACGGCACGGGCACCTTCCCGTAAGAAAACGGGAAGGTACCCGTGGCCAATAGAAGTCTATGAGCCCGTTATTACGGGTCGTAATTACGACCCGTAATAACGGGAGTTTTTACGGTCGTGTGCATGAGGCCTAAGTCAAGGTTTTACAGATACGCTTGCATACACATTTTTAGTCTTCATTAGATAAAGTAATCATAAATGTAAAACTTTCCTAACAAACACCTACAAACATCTGCACATTGATTGCAATGGGAAAACGTCATTATGTTCCGACGGGCCGTTTTTTTTACAAACGGCCGTGAAAAAGTGCATGTCACTTCTTGAGCCATTTTTGGAGCTGTTTTTCATTGACTCTATTGAAAACAGCTCCAAAAACGGGCGTGAAAAACGCAGCGAAAATCGCGAGTAGCTTAAAAAACGTCTGAAAATCAGGAGCTGTTTTCCCTTGACGTTTTTGTTTAAGCGTGTGAACATACCCTTACAGAAGCCTGAAAAATGACAATATACTTCAATACAATAGTATTGTAGTGTATTGTACCATCGATCTAATAATTGCTGTTTGAAGGCCCCTATGGCCCCTATGTGTGAAAAAGTAAAATAAAGCTATTAGTAATGAAAAAAAATATACAGTGCCCACCAAAAGTTACAGAACACCCTCATAACTTTTGAACAGCTCTAGGTAGAGGATTGAAATTTGGTGAGTTTTAATGAGGTCATAAAATCTACCAGTTAACGCCCCCACCCCCACCCCCTTGGAGCATTGGGGTGGGCGGAGAAAGCTAATTTTTAAATGGGAAGGGGGCGTCGAGTGTGGGCTCATGTGCTATCGTGCCTCTGTGCCATCTAGAGTTGAAGTCGAGTTGTGTCTTCCACTGCATCTACTGTGTCACACCCGTCACTGCCGGAGCCTCATATTAAGCCTGAATCACCGCTACTGTCTACATTGCCTCAGGTACCCTTTCTGGACTTTAGACATTGTATTGTACCTGGTTGGCCAGCTGCTATCCCGCTACGCGGTACAGCCCAATGGGTCCACACCCTGCGCCGTGACAGTACGCTCAGGCCATGGACTCCGCTGGTCAATTCAAGGGCCTGTCACTCTCCCAAGCCATGCAGGCGGACCTGCAGGATCTGCGAGCACAATAGGATCAACTTCTTGTGGCAGTAGACTCCATGGCACAACAGCTAGGGGTGCTAGCTGCTTCCTTCTCGGCTCTTGTTCATGCTCCTCTGATTGACCCTCCTGCTACACCTCCTGGCAGCTCCGGGTCTGATCCTCGGTTCTCGCTGCCATTGCCACCTCGTTTCCATGGAGACGCAAGTACGTGCAGGGGATTTCGTAACCAGTGTCATATCCACTTCACCCTGCACGCCAGAGCATTTCCTTCAGACGGAGCCACAATCGCCTTCATTATTTCCTTACTTGACAGCAAGGCCCTGGCGTGGGCGAATCAATCTGGAAACGACAGGGAGCCAAGACCCGAGACTTCCAGCGGTTCATGCGGTTATTCCGTACGGTTTTCGAGGAGCCTGGACAAGTCTCGTCGGCAGCCACTGCTATGCTGAACCTTCGCCAGGAGTATGCCTCCGTGGGCGAATACACCATCCAGTTCCAGACCATGGCAGATGAACTGTCTTGTAACAATTAGGCATTGGTGGCTTCCTTCTGGCATGGCCTAAAATCCGAGATCAAGGACGAACTTTCTGCTCGGGATCTACCATCTACCTTGGACGACCTGATTCTACTTGCGACTCCAGTGGACATAAGGCTCAGAGAGAGATCTCAAGAAGTTCAACAAGGGAGATGGCTTCCTAGACCAGTGCCCAACTTCCAGCAACCCCTCTTGCCTTCTTCTACTTCTCCACCCGAGGTCCCGATGCAGGTGAATCGGCTTAAACTGTCAGTTCAGGAGAAACAGCGCAGGCGCACCTCTGGACTTTGTCTATATTGCGGCCTCGCTGGCCATGTCATGCGTCTGTGTCCCCAGAAGCCAAAAAACCCCAACGCCTGGGATTGGTTGGAGAGACAACCCTGGGCGATAGAGCATTTAATAGAGAACTCCCCTCCAAACTGTTCATTCCTGTGACCATCGTCTCTGGCGGGAGGCCCCATCCGGTCTCTACCTACCTGGACGCTGGCTCTGCAGCCAATTTCATCTGCCAAGACCTTATGGATCTTCTTCATTTGCCCACTGTTCTGCTGGAAAGGCCGTTGATCGTTGTCTCGATAGATGAACTGCCGCTGCCTGACCCAATTTTGTCTGTGACCAAGCCGTTGAGTCTTCAAGTGGAAGCCCTTCACTCTGAGCTCATCTCCTTGTTTGTCCTGCCCAAGGCCATCAACCCAGTGCTGCTGGGTTTGCCTTGGCTCCGTCTACATTCCCCAGTCCTGGATTGGAACTCTGGAGAAGTTCTCCAGTGGGGTCCCAAGTGTCTCAAGCGCTGTCTGGGACATATCCATCTGCCTCAGTCTCCTCCGCATCAGTCATTGGTAGGGTTGCGTCCTTGTTACTCTCTGTTCTCCGATGTCTTCGACAAGAAGGAAGCAGAGACGTTGCCACCACATCAAGCGTATGATTGACCTATCGACTTGGTTCCTGATTCGTCCCCTCCTCGCGGTAGAGTATACCCTCTCTCTTTAACCTGAAACCCAGTCAATGTCAGCCTATATTAAGGAGAATCTTGAGAGGGGCTTCATACGTAAATCCTCATGCCTGGCCGGAGCCGGGTTTTTCTTTGTCAAAATAAAAGATGGATCCCTCCAACCCTGCATTGACTACCGGGGTCTCAACCAGCTCACGGTGAAGAACAGATACCCATTGCCATTGATCTCTGAACTGTTTGATCGCATACGGGGGGGGGTAAAAAAAAATTCTAAACTAGACCTGCAATCTAATCCAGATTCATCAGGGTGACGAGTGGAAGACTGCATTTAATACACGTGATAGGCACTACGAATACCTGGTTATGCCCTTCGGCCTGTGTAACGCCCCCGCAGTGTTTCAAGAATTTGTCAATTACATTTTTCGTGATATCCTCTATGTCTGTGTTGTATATCAATAACATTTTGATTTTTTCCCCAGATCCAGTAACTTATGACATGTCCACCAGGTTTTGCTTCGATTAAGGGAGAATCATCTTTATGCCAAGCTGGAGAAGTGCATGTTTGAAAGAAAGTCTCAACCCTTCCTGGGCTATATCATCTCCGATCAGGTCCTCAAAATGGACCCTGAGAAGGTAAAGGCTGTCCTGAAATGGCCACACCCCCAAGGCTTAAGGGCCATACAACGCTTCCTGGGATTCCCAACTTCTCTTCATTGACAGCTCCCATCCCTACCCTCACCAAAAAGGGCATGAATGCCAAGGTGTGGACTCCGGAAGCAGAAGCCGCGTTCAAAACCTTAAAAAAAAGGCCTTCACATCAGCCTCTATTCTTCATCATCCTGATGTATCCCTACAGTTTTTGTTAGAGGTGGACGCCTCCTCTGTTGGTGCTGGCGCACTTTTGTTCCAGAGAGATTCGAAAGGCAAGACTGTGGTATGTGGCTACTACTCTAAGCTTTTTTCCCCTGTAGAGCGCAACTACTCGATTGGGGATCGGGAGTTACTGACCATCAAGCTGCCCCTGCAGGAGTGGAGACACCTAGTAGAAGGCGCAGCTCATCCTATCCTGGTCTTCACGGACCACAAGAACCTGACCTATCTTCAGACGGCTCAACGGCTGAATCCTCGTCAAGCCAGGTGGTCGCTGTTCTTTGCTCGGTTCCAGTTTGAGCTCCACTACCGACCTGACGACAAGAATGTGAGGGCCGATGCCTTTGTCTAGATCATTTGAGACAGAGGACACTGTGGAGTCCCCCCAGAATATTATTGACCCTTCCTGCATCTTCTCTGTCAACCCTCTGAAAGTTAGAGACATTCCTCTGGGAAGAACTTTTGTACGTCTGGCAGACAGAGGAAGAATCCTTCGCTGGGGTCACAGTTCCAAACTGGCAGGTCACGCGGGTGCCCGTAAGACCCAAGACCTGATTGCCCGTCAGTTCTGATGGCCCACACTGCCCAAAGACGTCTTGGACTTTGTCTCCTCCTGTACGGTATGCGCAGCAAATTAAGTTGCCCACTCCAGACCAGCTGGTCTGCTCCAACCACTGCCTGTGCCCGATTCCCCTTGGCGACATATTGCAATTGACATTGTCACAGATCTGCCTCTCTCTGCTGTATGCAGTGTCTGGGTGGTGGTGGATCAATTTTCCAAAATGGCTCTATTTGTACCGCTGACTGGCCTGCCTTCTGCTGCTCAACTGGCCGATCTCTTCGTTCAACACATCTTCCGTCTGCACGGCTTGCCTCTGCATATTGTCTCGGATCGAGGGGTCCAGTTCAACTCGAAGTTCTGGAGAGCACTCTGCGGTCTCCTCGGTGTAAAGTTGGACTTCTCCTCAGCCTACCATCCTCAGTCCAATGGTCAAGTCGAGAGGGTTAACCAGATTATGGAGAACTATCTGCTATCTGCGGCACTTTGTCTTCAGGCGGCATGATGACTGGGTGCAGCTGCTTCTGTGGGCTGAGTTCTCCTATAATAACCATACTAGTGAGTCCACCACCTCCAGTCCTTTCTTCATTGTTTACGGCCAACATCCTCGAATAACTCTTCCTGTCTCTACTATGTCCCAGGTGCCTGCAGCTGACTCTACCTTCAGGGACTTTCTGCAGATATGGCAACAGACCCGATCTTCTATTCTGCTGGCGGCGGACGGCATGACGAGAAAGGCAGACACTATAAGACGAGAGCCTACCCAGTTTCTTCCAGGTATGAAGGTCTGACTGTCTTCCAGGAATATCCGGCTGAGGGTGCCATCATGCAAATTTGCCCCGAGGATCCTCGGACCCTTCGAGATTCTGCTCCAAATTAATCCTGTGTCTTACAAACTTCGGCTGCCTCCTACCCTCAAGATCCCTAAATCCTTCCATGTTTCCCTACTGAAGCCCGTGGTCCTGAACCACTACTCCAGGACTCCTAGTTCCGCAGTGGCTCCTGGCGGCTCGTCAGGGACTTTCGAAGTGAGGGAGATCCTGGCCACCGATAAAGTGGGAGGAAGGCCTTTATTTGGTGGATTGGAGGGGATTTGATTCAGAGGAGAGGTCTTGGGAGCCAGAGGAGAACATCAATGTCCCTGTCCTTGTGAAGAAGTTTCTCTCCCTCTCTGGCAACAAGAAGAGGGGGGATACTGTAACGTCTATGGCCGCTGACCGTCGTTCTGACTTACCCTCTGAAGGCTGCGGCCAGGGGCGTGTGAGTTCTCGGTAGCATCTCCCTCCTGAGAGACGCCGACACTCACTTCCTGGTTCAGAGACTGTCTCCCCCAAGGCGCGGGCACCCGCGCGTGCACGGCCTTAAAGGGTCAGTGCGCGTCCAGTTGCAGAAAATCTGCAATTAGCCCAGAATGCTGCTGGACTATAAAAAGGGCTCTGCCCTCTTGACCATTACCTGAGCGTTGTTGTGTTACCAATAGTTTGTCTGCAAATGGTCTCCTAGTGTTTTCCAGCTCCCAGTGTTACCCATTCCTGGTGCCTTTACCCTGTATCCCGTGCTACCGTGCCTCTGTGCCGTCTAGAGTTGAAGTCGAGTTGTGTTTTCCGCTGCATGTACTTTGTCACACCCGCCGGGTGTCTGTCTACTGCCGGAGCCTCATCTTAATCCTGAATCACTGCTACAGTCTACAGTGCCTCAGGTACCCATTCTGCACTATAGACATTGTATTGTACCTGGTTGGCCAGCTGCTATCCCACTACGCGGTACGGCCCAGTGGGTCCACACCCCGCGCCGTGACAACTGGTTATGACTGTCTCTCATCCAATGTGGATTTTCGTCTCCCAATACCTCATGTTCTGTCGATTTACAGAACCGTTTAGTTCAAACGTAGCTTCATCCAAAAAACAGGTCCAATTGAAAATCTGATGAGTATTGTTAAGGATCTGCCAGGCACAGCTTCTGTATCCACGCCCAAAGGTAATCAGTCTGCACCTGCTTCTATGTCTGTGAGACTGACTCCATCTTCCACCACTCACGATGGCAGGCCTAGGAGTGGGAGAGCCTATCACAGCCTGGCCAGACGGAGCATTGGTCAGGAGGTTCCACCTTCGTTTCCCAAATAAACCAGGTCCATCTAGAAAGGGTCCGGTGGCCCCTCATAAAAGGGGGGGGGGTACTGTTAAGGATCTGCCAGGCACAGCTTCTGTATCCACGCCCATAGGTAATCAGTCTGCACCTGCTTCTATGTCTGTGAGACACTCAGGATGGCAGGCTTAGGAGTGGGAGAGCCTATCACAGCCTGGCCAGACGGAGCTAGCTCCCGCCCTCTGTCTATTTATACCTGCCTTTCCTGTTCCTCCTTTGCTTGTGATTCTTCTCTGTTAGTTTCCTGGCCCTGCTGCAGCTTCTTGAACTACTTGTCCCTTCTTCATATTGACCCTGGCTTACTGACTACTCTTCTGCTCTGCGTTTGATACCTCGTTCACTCCTGGTTTGACTCGGCTTGTCCACTACTCTCCTGCTCTACGTTTGGCACCTCGTACTCTCCTGGTTTGACTCGGCTGGTTTACTACTCTTGTTGCTCTCGGTGTTGCCGTGGGCAACTGCCCCATTTCCCTTTGTTCTGTGTTTCCTTGTCTGTTGTCTGTCATGCACTTATTGAGTGTAGGGACCGTTGCCCAGTTGTACCCCGTCGCCTAGGGCGGGTCGTTGCAAGTAGGCAGGGACTGAGTGGCGGGTAGATTAGGGCTCACTTGTCTGTTTCCCTATCCCTGTCATTACATAATCACAAGCCCATATACCTACTCTACCCTGGTCCCTCACACCACTATGGACCCCCTTGAGACCCTGGTTCAGCAAATGCAAGGTCTCTCCCTACAGGTCCAGGCCCTGGCTCAGAGGGTCAACCAGCCTGATGCTACCATGGTACTACCCCTCACCTCACCTCTTGAACCCCACCTCAAGTTGCCTGACTGGTTCTCAGGGGACCGGAAGACTTTTCTCTCCTTTCGGGAGAGTTTTAGGCTCTATTTTCGTTTAAAACCTCACTCCTCGGGTACTGAGAGCCAGCGGGTGGGTATAATTATGTCCCGGCTCCAGGAAGGGCCCCAAGAATGGGCCTTCTCCTTGTCTCCTGACGCCCCTGAACTTTCCTCCGTTGATCTTTTCTTTTCTGCTCTCGGACTCATTTATGACGAGACTGACAGGACTGCCTTTGCCGAGAGTCAGCTGGTGACCTTACGTCAGGGTAAGAGACCTGTTGAGGAGTATTGCTCTGACTTTAGGAAGTGGTGCGTAGCTTCTCGGTGGAATGACCCTGCCTTAAGGTGCCAGTTTAGGTTGGGTCTGTCGAACGCCCTGAAAGACCTGCTAGTTAGCTATCCCTCTTCTGACTCCCTAGACCAGGTTATGGCTTTAGTGGTACGACTTGACCGACGTCTCAGGGAACGACAACGTGAACGTTTATGTGTTTTCTCCTCTGACTCCCCCATGATGCCTCCCGAGGTTCCGTTGCTTCGTTCTTCCACGGAAGACTCGGAGGTACCTATGCAACTCGGGGCCTCCGTGCTCCCCCAACAACGTAGAGAGTTCCGCAGGAAGAATGGTCTCTGCTTCTATTGTGGGGACGACAAGCATCAAGTGAACACCTGTCCTAGGCGTAAGAATAAGCAGCCGGAAAACTTCCGCGCCTAAGTGATCATCGGGGAGGTCACTTGGGCGCACAGGTATTTCCCGTAAATATGAAACGTAATAAAATCTTGCTTCCCTTTCAGGTCTCTTTTGGTGGTAGGTCTGCTACCGGCAGTGCCTTCGTGGATTCAGGGTCGTCTGCTAATATCATGTCTGTGGAATTTGCTATGTCTCTAGCTATGCCTTTGATTGATTTGCCTAAACCTGTCCCGGTAGTGGGTATCGACTCCACTCCTCTTGCTAATGGTTATTTTACACAGCATACCCCTGTTTTTGAACTCCTTGTTGGCTCCATGCATTTGGAGCAGTGCTCTGTACTGTTGATGCAGGGATTATCGTCCGATTTGGTTTTAGGCCTTCCCTGGTTGCAGTTGCATAATCCCACGTTTGACTGGAATACTGGGGATCTTACCAAATGGGGTAATGAATGCATGACGTCATGTTTTTCTGTTAATTCTATTTCTCCCCCTGAGGAGGTGAAGACGCTACCTGAGTTTGTTCAGGACTTCGCTGATGTTTTCTCTAAGGAGGCCTCCGAAGTGTTACCTCCTCAAAGAGAATACGATTGTGCTATCGATTTGGTACCAGGAGCTAAGCTCCCTAAGGGTAGGATATTTAATCTCTCTTGTCCCGAACGTGAAGCCATGAGAGAGTATATCCAGGAATGCCTGGCCAAGGGTTACATTCGCCCCTCTACTTCTCCGGTAGGTGCTGGCTTCTTCTTCGTAGGGAAGAAGGATGGTGGTCTTAGGCCATGCATTGACTACCGTAACTTGAATAAGGTCACTGTAAGGAACCAGTATCCCCTTCCTTTGATTCCTGATCTCTTTAATCAGGTTCAAGGGGCCCAATGGTTCTCTAAGTTTGATCTACGGGGGGCGTATAACCTTATCCGCATCAAAGAGGGGGATGAGTGGAAGACTGCGTTTAACACGCCCGAAGGTCATTTCGAATACCTCGTCATGCCCTTTGGGTTGTGTAATGCTCCCGCGGTCTTCCAGAATTTCAGAAATGAGATTTTAAGAGATTACCTGGGGGTATTTCTTGTAGTGTACCTTGATGACATACTTGTGTTTTCCAAGGACTGGTCCTCCCACATTGAGCATGTCAGGAAGGTGCTCCAGGTCCTTCGGGAAAACAAACTGTTTGCGAAGACCGAAAAATGTGTGTTTGGGGTGCAGGAGATACCATTTTTGGGTCAAATCCTCACTCCTCATGAATTCCGCATGGACCCCGCCAAGGTCCAGGCTGTGGCGGAATGGGTTCAACCTGCCTCCCTGAAGGCGTTACAGTGTTTCTTGGGGTTCGCTAATTATTACAGGAGATTTATTGCTAACTTCTCGGTCATCGCTAAGCCTCTTACGGACCTCACTCGCAAGGGTGCTGATCTCCTTCGCTGGCCTCCTGAGGCTGTCCAGGCTTTTGATGTCCTTAAGAAGTGCTTTATCTCGGCCCCGGTGTTGGTTCAGCCCAACCAAATGGAGCCATTTATCGTGGAGGATGACGCGTCCGAGGTGGGAGTGGGGGCTGTCTTGTCCCAGGGTACCAGGTCCCTCACCCATCTCCGTCCCTGTGCCTACTTCTCCAGGAAGTTTTCGCCCACTGAGAGTAACTATGATATTGGCAACCGCGAACTCTTAGCCATTAAATGGGCATTTGAAGAGTGGCGCCACTTCCTGGAGGGGGCTAGGCACCAGGTAACGGTCCTTACCGACCACAAGAATCTGGTTTTCCTAGAATCGGCCCGGAGGCTAAACCCGAGACAAGCTCGATGGGCGTTATTTTTTACCAGATTCAATTTTTTGGTTACCTATAGGGCTGGGTCTAAAAATATTAAGGCTGATGCACTGTCGCATAGCTTCATGGCCAGCCCTCCTTCGGAGGAAGATCCTGCTTGTATTTTGCCTCCAGGTATAATCATTTCCTCTATTGAGTCTGATTTAGTCTCTGAAATTGCTGCTGATCAAGGTTCAGCTCCCGGGAACCTTCCTGAGAACAACCTGTTTGTTCCCCTGCAATTCCGGCTAAGGGTACTTAGGGAAAATCATGACTCCGCACTATCTGGGAATCCAGGCATCCTGGGTACCAAGCACCTCATTGCCAGAAACTATTGGTGGCCTGGGTTGCCTAAAGACGTTAAGGCCTACGTTGCCGCTTGTGAGGTTTGTGCTAGCTCCCAGGTCCCGACCAGCGGGCTTACTACATTCTTTGCCCATTCCCCAGAGATCTTGGACCTATATCTCCATGGATTTTATCACCGATTTGCGTCCATCTCAATTCAAGTCGGTGGTGTGGGTTGTAGTAGACCGCTTCAGTAAGATGTGCCACTTTGTGCCCCTCAAAAAACTACCCAATGCTAAGACGTTAGCTACCTTGTTTGTCAAACACATCCTGCGTCTCCATGGGCTCCCTGTCAATATTGTTTCTGACAGAGGGGTACAATTTGTTTCTTTGTTTTGGAGAGCCTTCTGTAAAAAGTTGGAGATTGATCTGTCCTTCTCCTCTGCCTTCCATCCTGAAACTAATGGCCAAACCGAGGGGACTAATCAGTCTCTAGAACAATATTTAAGGTGTTTTATCTCTGACTGTCAATATGATTGGGTCTCATTCATTCCCCTCGCCGAATTTTCCCTTAATAGCCGGGTCAGTAACTCGTCAGGGGTCTCCGCCTTTTTCTGTAATTTTGGGTTTAATCCACGGTTCTCCTCCGTTTCACCTGGTAGTTCCAACAATCCCGAGGTAGAGGTTGTTCATCGGGAACTGTGCACAGTCTGGGCCCAGGTTCAGAAGAACCTAGAGGCATCCCAGAGCATACAAAAAACTCAGGCAGATAGAAGACGTTCTGCTAACCCCTTGTTTATGGTCGGGGATCTGGTGTGGCTATCGTCAAAGAACTTGCGCCTTAAAGTCCCGTCCAAGAAGTTTATAGGGCCGTACAAGGTCATTGAAGTCCTCAATCCTGTCTCCTTCCGACTGGAGTTGCCCCCATCTTTTCGAGTACACGGCGTGTTTCATGCCTCCCTCCTTAAACGCTGCTCCCCGTCCTTGGCTCCCTCGAGGAAACCTCCTGTCCCCGTTCTCACCCCTGAGGGGGTAGAATTCGAGGTGGCCAAGATTGTGGACAGCAAGATGGTCCAAGGCTCCCTCCAGTACCTGGTCCATTGGAGAGGATACGGGCCTGAGGAGAGGACTTGGGTACCCACCCGGGATGTTCATGCTGGGGCATTGGTCAGGAGGTTCCACCTTCGTTTCCCAAATAAACCAGGTCCATCTAGAAAGGGTCCGGTGGCCCCTCATAAAAGGGGGGGGGGTACTGTTAATGATTTGCCAGGCACAGCTTCTGTATTCACGCCCATAGGTAATCAGTCTGCACCTGCTTCTATGTCTGTGAGACACTCAGGATGGCAGGCTTAGGAGTGGGAGAGCCTATCACAGCCTGGCCAGACGGAGCTAGCTCCCGCCCTCTGTCTATTTATACCTGCCTTTCCTGTTCCTCCTTGCTTGTGATTCTTCTCTGTTAGTTTCCTGGCACTGCTGTAGCTTCTTGAACTACTTGTCCCTGCTTCGTATTGACCCTGGCTTACTGACTACTCTTCTGCTCTGCGTTTGGTACCTCGTTCACTCCTGGTTTGACTCGGCTTGTTCACTACTCTCCTGCTCTACGTTTGGCACCTCGTACTCTCCTGCTTTGACTCGGCTCGTTTACTACTCTTGTTGCTCTCGGTGTTGCCGTGTGCAACTGCCCCGTTTCCCTTTGTTCCGTGTTTCCTTGTCTATTGTCTGTCGTGCACTTATTGAGTGTAGGGACCGTCGCCCAGTTGTACCCCGTCACCTAGGGTGGGTCGTTGCAAGTAGGCAGGGACTGAGTGGTGGGTAGATTAGGGCTCACTTGTCTGTTTCCCTATCCCTGTCATTACAAGTATCATCAAATCGTGTCCTCATTGTATCGCAAAATTTCACTCTTCTGTCATAATCATCTTCGAATAGCTCCTGAACTAGACGTAATTTCTAACGATGATAATGATGCCTCTTCAAAATTCGACGGACCGATGTGATGCTGATATAATTTTGTTGTGCTCCACTCGAGACAGATGTATGAGGATTATCATGTACAGTGAGCAGAACATCTAAAGCTTTTTCATCATTGCTAGCATGTTTGGGTCTTCCGGATCTCGGTGCGTCTTTAAATGAACCAGTTATTTCGAAACGATGAACAGTTCTTTTAACAGTTGACAATGAAATTGGATCATGGATATGATAAGGGGCATTGAATAAAGCCGCTACTTCTCGATAGAATCTTATTATTTCTTCGCCATACCCTATCACCATCAATAAAGTGATCCTTTCCGTTTCAATCAAATGCATTTTGTGATATGACAATAGAAATGTACAAAAATTAAAATTACTCTACGACTTAGCGCTCTCTGAAAATCACAAGCGACTACCGAAATGTGTACACATGAAATCATGTTACAATCGTAGACAAGGTCCATTTTGTATCGCCGAGGCCGATTGTAATAATACGTAATTTAAAGTCACCTTGATGTGACATTCCCAAGCTTGCACACGCGCCCACACACATTTAGGATTTTACCCGCGCGGTACATTTTGGGCAATGCTTTCACCGGCGGTAGCCGATAATGAAGATGATAACTTTAAAGTTAAATATCTCAGCGAAAAATCCTATCTCAAAATCGATTGCGGATTTGTTTTCGTATTGAAAAGAGCTTTCAAATGAGTACAGTAGACAGAGGCAATGTAGACAGTAGCGGTGATTCAGGCTTAAGATGAGGCTCCTGCAGTAGACGGGTGTGACACAGTAGATGCAGCGGAAGACACAACTCGACTTCAACTCTAGATGGCACAGAGCCCCCACTCGACCCCCCATGGCATTTAAGATTTTGCTGCCCCCGCACACCCCATCGCCCCCAAGGGGGTGGGGGTGATTTTTTTGGGTTTTAACTGGTAGATTTTATGACCCCATTAAATCCCACCAAATTTCAAACCTCTACCTCGGGCCGTTCAAAATTTCTGAGGGTGTTCCGGAACTTTTGGTGGGCACTGTATATTAAAAAATGTAAAACTCCAAAATAGCTGTTTTTTGGTCACGTTAGCACTCAAAAAAAAGTTATAAAAATGTATCAAAAAGTTGTATGTACCAAAAAAAACTACAGCTCGTCGTAATAAATAAGCCCTCACACTGCACAATTAACCAAAAAATAAAAAAGTTATGGCTCTCAATGTGGTGAAGCAAAAATATTTTTTTTTTACAAAATAGTTTTTTCTTTGTAAAAGCAGTAAAATATAATAAAAACGATATAAAATTGTTATCACCCCAATCACCGTAATCATATTGAGTCTCAGCATAAAGTTAAGTTGTCATTTTTACCGCACGGTGAAAACCGTAAAAACTAAACCCAAAAAACGATGAAGGAATTGCAGGTTTTTTCCAATTTCAGCCAGCAAATAATTTTTTTTCCTGTTTCCCAGTACATTATATGGTACTTTAAATAGTGCCAATAGAAACTACAACTCCTCCCACAAAAAATAAGCCCTCACACCAATCTATTGACGGAAAAATAAAAAGTTATGGCTCTTGGAAGGTAAGGAGTGAAAAAATAAAAAAGCAAAAAATGTCTCAGTTCTGGAAGGGTTAATTAATTTCTATTGAAAAACAAACACCTGTGGCGTGTTCACAGACCCCAAATGCTCACTAGACCCCTTGTTTTACCATTTGACCTCAAAGCCCTGCAATTGTGTGCAATTATCACCAAAATAGGCCTCAAATGCGCATGGTGGTCTTCACTTCTGAGCCCTGTCCTATGTCCAGGAAAATTATGAATGCATTGAGGGGTGTAGTTTCTAACATCACTGTACTCTGGTACCTCAGGGTTTAGTAAATGCGACATGGCATCCAATTACCTATCCAGCAAAATCTGCATGTCAAAAACCGCTCCTGCCTTTCAGAGCCCTACCGTGTGTCCAAACAGCAGTTTATGAGCACATGTGGGGTATTGCCGAATTCGGGAGAAATTACTTTACAAATGTTGGGGTGCTTTTTCTCTTTTATCCCTTGTGAAAATTTAAAAAATGTGATATTCATTTTCACGGCATAATTCTAATCAATTCTGCAAAAGACCTGTGGGGTCTAAATGTTCACTATACCCCTAGATAGATTCTTTGCGGTCTGTAGTTTCCCAACTGGGGACACTTCTGAGCCCTGTCCTATGTCCAGGAAAATGATGAGGGGAGTAGTTTCTAACATCACTGTACTCTGGTACCTCTGGTACCTCAGGGCTTTGTAAATGCGACATGGCACCCGAAAACCATTCCAGCAAAACTTGAGCTCCAAACGCCTAATGGCGCTCCTTCCCTTCTGAGCCCTGCTGTGTATCCAAACAACAGTTTATTACCACGTATGGGGTATTGCTGTAATCGGGAGAAATTGTATTACAAGTGTTGGGTGCTTTTTCTCCTTTGTGGCTTGTAAAAAATAAACATTTCTATGTTTTTTTTGACTACTTCCAATAAGTAGGTCAAAATGCTAACTATACCCCTAGATTCCTTGGGGGATGTGGTGTCCAAAAAGGGGTCACAAAAGCACTTCAAACCTGACATGGTGCCTAAAATAAAATCTAATAAGGAGGCCCCAAAATTCACTAGGCGCTCCTTTGCTTCTGAGGCCAGTGTTTCAGTCCATTATCCCACTAGGGCCAGATGTGGGATATTTCTAAAAACTGCAGAATCTGGGCAACAAATATTGAGTTGCAGTTCTCGTGTAAAGCCTTCTGTGGTACAAAAACAATGTATTACAAATTAATTTCGGCAAATAAAATGAAATTGGAAATTTCACCTCTACTTTCCTTTAATTCCTATGAAATTCCTAAAGGGTTAAGAAACTTTCTAAATGCTGTTTTGAATACTTTGAGGGATACCGTTTTTAAAATGTGTTGATTTATGGGTAGTTTCTACTATATGAGGCCCTTCAGAACTGAACTGATCCATAAAAAGACATTTTTTTGAAAATGTGAAAAAATTGCTTCTAAACTTATAAGTCTTGTAACGTCCTAGAAAAATAAAAGGACGTTAAAAAAAATCATGCAAACATAAAGTAGACATATGGTAAATGTTAAGTAGTAACTATTTTGTGTGGTATTACTATCTGTCTTACAAGCAGATACATTTAAATTTAGAAAAATGCAAATTTTTGCACATTTTCACAAAATTTTGCTGTTTTTCACAAATAAATACTGAATTTATTGACCACATTTTTCCACTAACATAAAGTACAATATGTCATGAGAAAACAATCTCAGAATTGCTTGGATAGGTAAAAGCATTCCAAAGTTATTACCACATAAATGAACACATCTCAGATTTGAAAAAATTTACTTCGTCCTCAAGACCAAAACAGGCTGTGTCCTGAATGGGTTAAGCAGCTTATTGTCAGGAGACTTTTCTAACAAAAATATATTGTCTATAGCGGACAACCTCTTCAAAATTCACTCTTAATGTTTCACTGCAATATTTCTACTGTGGAAAAAAAATTTGCATCCTGATGTTACATATGTGATTTGTTGAAATTTCATTCACTTGGTGCATTCAAAAACAGCACTTTTTTAGGGTTTGTAAAACAGGATGCTCGATTTGTTGTAGTTTGCTGCATTTTCCCCATTGACTACAATCACAGAAATCCGTAGGAAAACTGCAACAGAAGTTCATGTATTAAACGGGTTGTCCGGGAATAAATGTAATTTTAATTTTAACTTAATTAGTCATATTTAAAAACATTTCTAATATAGTGTCTACTTACCTGTGCCTGCGTTCTCCTGTTCTGATCTGTCGTCACGTGACCACACCAAGGGTTAATTTTTCCTTTCCTGTGAGGTACCGTGTCTTTGCTCAGCCAGCACTTCCGGCTGAGGAAGGCACGGTGCGTCATCAACTACATTTACAGGCAGTGGGCCGGGCAGATGTTTCATGAGCTCTTCAAAGCTCCGCCTCCACTGGTACCGCCGCCTGTAGATGTAGTTGATGACGCGCCGTGCCTTTACACAGCAGGAAGTGCTGGCTGAGCAAAGACATGAAGCGTCATCAATCTTAGTACACGCCCCCTCCTTCTATCTCGTCGTCCACGCCTCCTCAGCCCTCTTCACACTCATAGTTCCCGCACTGCCTGGCCGTCTTGTCTCTTCCCTAACACACACCCTCCACCTTTTATCTTGTGCTCCACGCTCCCTCCTCCTCCTCTATTGTCCTCCTATCGCTAATGCCCCTTTTTTTAAAATCTATTAGCCTAATTACTATCTGCAACATCCTGTGAACATAGAGGGGCGTGGCAGTATGCAAATAGCTGAGATGCTTTGGAGGAAGGGGGGATGTAAGCTGCCTCCTCAGATGCAGTAGGGGATCATGGGTATGGTGGGTTACAAGACAGGAAACAGGCAGGACCAGAAGCAAAGGATGTAAACAGACAGCAAGGGATGTAAACAAACAGAAACAGCAGCACTGACGATGGTGATCAAACAGAAACTCGTTAGAAGTTTAATAGGGGGGTATTAGGGAAGGCAAACCAAGGCTGGGGGACACTTTTTAAATTTTTTTTTTTTCCTGGAGAACCCCTTTAACTCTCTACAATTGTGGTGCAACTTTGAGTCGCACCACATGTAAAGTCTAAACAGGTATGTCAAATAATATATTCTGATTAAAAATTGCTCAATCTGATATAATGTGCGACTATACATAGTTCTTTATACAAGTAGAAAAAAGAATTGCACTTTAACAAAAAAAGTTAAATTCACACAATATTATACAATGTTATAATGACATTTGTCAAAAACCTTTTGACAAATGTATGACTTAAAAATAGAAAATCTGACTTCAAACAGTGCTTGACTAGGATTTGTTTCTTTGTATCCATACCACTTTAATCAGGAATCATTTCTATTGATATGCCGCATGTAGGGATATTAAAACAAGCATCTCTGGGGACATTTATTATAAGTGACTGGTTTCTGGAGGTTATTACCAGACTACTGCTCAGTTGAAGCTTTCTACAAATGATCTCTGCTCCACAACTTCCATTTTAACAATTTTCTTCATTGCCCTAAGCTGCAAACATAAAAGCAGTTCTGAAAGAGACATGAATTCACCACAGCCTGAAAATCCCAGCCATCTGACGTAGGCGGATTTATAGGTTTAGTGGAAATTGCTTTCCCCTGCATCCAGATTAAATACTGAGTGGCGTTTCCTTTCTGTATGGGTAAACATCCTTCTAATAATGAGATGACCCACCAATGTCTTAAAGAAAAAACAAAATTTTGTCTTAGTGTTTCCTCTGTGGACTATATTTGGGCCATAGTCTTGAAGGTTCTGTATCATGCTGGCTACCAGAATTGTTGGGATCTGCACTCTATTTGTTCTTTGGTCATCGAGTGTGTGTGCTGAGAGCAGAATTCATCTACAGACAAGAAGCATACCTGAGGAATATAAGAAAGGCAGGTGAGTACCAATGCACTTTCCTCTTAGAGTAACTCGTACCCAGGCATGACTGATATATATGTTAACCATAATACACATGCATTCTAAATACCAAAACATAGCCTAATTGATCCATTCTTATTTATTTTTTTGCATTGACAAACATTGTCTATCCAATTCTGTCAATGGAAATCCTAATTTCCTGCATCACATGGAAAGAATTTGACGATTTGAAGTGCAGAATATCTTTCTTTCTTTTTTCTCTTTTTTTTTTTTAATACTCTGATATCATACCCTGGTATTGTACATATCTTTATCTACTCATATAGATCAAAATGGACTGATAGAATAATTAATTTATTCAAATGTGTTTCATTTTACATTACAGAGGAATAGCTTTATATTCATGTGAAGATAAAAAAAATTATGTATATGCTTTAATGGGTTAAACTAAGCATGGCTGAATTGTTCAAACATAATAACTGCTTTGAAGCTTACCCATAATGCCTCCAGCTCTGACATAGATGGAACGGAGGGGGGTGCGGGGGCATTTACAGTCTTTGATTCATTGTTGCTAACAGTGCCAAATGAAAGTTCACTTCAAAGTATAACACTTTACTCAAAAAGCAATAAATATAGTTATCTGTCAGATTAAATTACCCTATTCCATCAAATGTTGCTGTAAATTCAGAAAAGTTTGATTCTTTAGCCTCAGCATGCCAGGAAAACCGAAGACTGTCATGGGATGCTGGGATTTGGCGTTTTAGATAAACTAGGGGGGTCGCATGGGTTGCACTCCATGTTTATGCTGTTAGTATTGAGGATGTTATACTGAAGCAAATTTAGCAAAATAGAATATGAATTGGATTTGATAATGGCTAATATAGCTGATTAATAATGTATGATTTTATTGAGCAGAGTCCTACTTCAGGTCGTAGTAACCCATGTAGAAACCGTATGGATCTAGGATCCATTAATATTTTACCAGACTGTACCGTGAAAAGAAAAATGTATAATATTTGTTGGATAGAGGAACTATCAAAAAAGGAAGGACCCCTATTTTTCTTAGGCAAGATGTTAATAAATTGGCAACTGAATCTATAGTATATGCAGACAAGGTCAATTACTGTCACGATATTACTACGGTATGCTGGACTATTTGTAAGGTCAGGTTGACAGTGACAACCAGGGGATCGTGTCAGGAACCATGAACTATTGCACGTAAGTACAAAGAATGATTCTGAATGTCAGAATGCTATGGCGAGCTATGTAATAGACTCATTGATGATTGCCTTGTTTGGTACTAATATTAATACTAACAAAAGTAAACTGGCTTTTAGTGTCAGCTACAGAGGAGATACATAGATGTTTATGTAATGTAATTCAGGAAAAAGAGAAAATAAAAAAGCATTTTAAAATAAGAAAAAATTACATTCAGGCTCTGTTTCTTTTTCGATTGATGTATGCGCCGCACATAAAGGCACGACAAAGGCTTCCATTTTAAAAAAAACCTATACTGCTATGTATAGGTTTTTTTGCATTGACTCACTATATAGGAAAATTTAGCAGACTAGGCTTTTCTATACAGTAAAAAAATATATATATTCTGGCATATACCTGCCCAGCGGATGCCAAGAGGGTCCATAGGCCTCTGTGGATACGTTCAGCATATGCATCGGGAGTATCTCCCGATGCATATGCCAAATATACACACCAAACATGGTGTGAACAGGGTCTTATTCTTTAGGCTGTGGATGTATATTAGAGGTAATGCAACCAGAAAATTCTATGTCTAACCGTTGGTTATTTTTACATCCCTCTCTCTCCATGCCTACTGGATGAGTGGGCTCTTCCTGGTGTGATGGAAATGCTGTGCTCAGTATGCTAATCCAATAGGATGTCTCTCCACTTCTGTTTCCTTTCCTCTCTCACAGCATGTAGTCTCACAGATGGAGGGAGAGAGACAGTTAGTACCCCAATACAGTACTATATCCTGCCGTTTAGTGCTTAATTAATACCCCAATACAGCGCACAATTAATACACCCTTATATTGTTTAAATAATGCTGCCATACATGGCTCAACTAATACACCTACACAGTGCTGGATTATTAACCCCATATATTGCTCAATTATTGACAACATTCAGTCATTAATTAATAACCACAGTTTAATTAATATTCCTATTCATTAATGGTGCCATATTAATGCTGCCAATTTCACCCTTGTCAAAGTCGCTCAGATCGTTACGCTTACAGAACTGACTGTTCACTTACTGCCTAATATATCCCACCTCTTGACAGGCGCCGCCATTAAGAGATAATCAGTGTTATTCACTTCCCCTTCAGTGTTTTAATTTTATGGCTGATTGGTACATGCATGCATACATGCACACACATATACGCTCACCCGTATTGGCCAATGTTCTGCTGGTAAATCTTGGATCCTGGCATTCATGTGGGTCTTAATTTGACATGTTAGGTAGGTACCACCTACTCTAAACATTGTTGCAGATCAGGTATACCCCTTCATGGCAATGTTGTGCCCTAATGGCAGTGGCCTCTTTCAGAAGATAATGTGTTCTGCCACACTGTTCCTCAAATCTTTTCTGAACCATTTTTGCAAAGACTGCAAAGTGTTGACTTGGCCTTCAAATTTCTTAGATCTCAATATGATTGATCGTCTGTGGGGTGTGCAGGAACACTTACAGGACTTAAATTATCTGCTGCTAACGTCTTGGTGCGAGATACCACAGAACACCTACAGAGATCTTGTGTAGTCTATGCCTCAATGGGTCAGAGCTGTTTTGCCGGCAAGAGGGGGATCTACATAATACTGTATTAGGCAGGTGTTTTGTTTCTTTAAATAAATAATCTTTATTAAAACAAAAGAGACATATCAAAAATAACATCCAATACTCCCCCCTTCTTTGTCTCCCCCTCACAAAAAATAATATATATATATATATATATATATATATATATATATATATATATATATATATATATATATATATATATATAACATCAAAATGAAGAGAAAGTGAAGCATTTTCAAGCTTGAAAATGCCTTCATAGAGAAGGTGAAACGTAGTGGATATTGGATAAATAAATCAATTTTTTTCTGAGTGCTGCTTTTTTCTCACTTCATTTTGACGTTCGATATACAAGGAGAGGTCACTCCTTCATTTGAAGTATAGCAGTGGCCCAGTTAGGCACGTAACTACAGTGCTGCTCCAATCCTCTGTTTTATATATATATATATATATATATATATATATATATATTTGTATAATATATATGTATTTGTATAATATATATATATATATATATATATATATATACCAGCAGAAAAGACAGCAGCACTCCAACACAGTCAAATTGATATGTAAACGGGTGCCAGCAAGTAGTTCAGATCCAAAGACTAAATCGATATCCCAGAGAAATAAATCTTGCACACTCCGATAGAGTAGATGAAAAACTGTGGTTTTTATTCAAGCCAACATAGAAAAAGTGCGACGTTTCAGTCCAACATTAGGACCATTTTCAAGCATGGTGATGCATACACAATCCAAGGTTTATAAAGCATGTGCAAAAAACAGAGCAATCAATCTCATTAGAGTAATTTAAATAATTAAAAAAATATAAAGCATGTAGCTAAGTGTAAAATCATGTTTAGGGTATCAAAACATTCCAACATTGATACAGAAGTGTAAAGTGACATATTCAACAATTAAAATAATAATAAATGTGAAGAAAAGACATAATACAGACATAATTATATGATAATCAAATATTCAAAAAGCTGTGTTGCAAATTAACCATGTAGGACCACTTACCAATCACGGCCATGGTAAGTAATTAATATATTTAAATATTTAAATAATGCTCACTGTTCACGGCGTCCATGTCCCTCAAGCACATACTGAGCCGGCTGACGAAAACCGGAAGTAAATATATATATATATATATATATATATATATATATATATACCCCTATCTGCTCACAAAACAGTGTTTTGTATAAGTGTGAAACTATGCCCTTCCTTTTACCTCCCCCTTGAATTATTATCAGTAAGTCAAAATTTGCTAATGTAAAGTATGTATTTTTCACCAATGTGCTATAAGCATGTTTTGCTTGAATATATATATCTAACAATTTTGTGATTCAACAATCCAAATTTTCTTTTTAGAGCTTCAAATGTTTTCATTTTACAATCTAGAAATACATTTTTTACGTTGGTGATACCCTTGCTTGACCAGAATCTTGTATCTTCCAACTTGTTGAATTCAACAAGATTCTGGTTAAGCTACAAGGAAGTGACCTATGTTGCTCCTTGAATATCCAATATCTTTTTAGTTTAATTTCACCAAGTTTTGACACCTACTACCACCCCCTAGATGAGTCAGAATAGCTATATTTACTGTAAAATCTCTCCAGCCATTTAACTAGGATAACTGTCCCGCTAAGGCTTCATTCACATCTGCGTCAGGACTCTGTTCCGATGTTCCGTCTGAGCTTTCCGTCGGAACGGAGCCCTGACTGACACCAGCGAAAACCATAGGTTTCCGTTTCCGTCACCATTGATTTCAATGGTGACGGATCCGGTACCAATGGTTTCCGTTTGTGTCAGTTGTGCAAGGGTTCCGTCATTTTGACGGAATGAATACCGAATACATATGGTTTCCGTTTGTGTCAGTCAGGGCTCCGTTCCGACGGAAAACAGATGTGGACATAACCTAAAACGTAAACTTAAAGAGGCTCAGTCACCAGATTCTCAAATCCCTATCTCCTATTGCATGTGATCGGCGCTGCAATGTAGATAACAGTAACGTGTTTTTTTTTAAAAAACCTTCATTTTTGGCCAAGTTATGAGCTATTTTATATGTATATGCAAATGAGGTTTGAAATGGACAACTGGGCGTTTTCTTTTTTCGTTATGTCCAACTGGGCGTGTATTGTGTTTTTAACTGGGCGTGTTTACATGTATGACACTGACCAATCAGTGACCAGTCAGCATCATACACTCATCTCCATTGATTTACATAGCAGCGATGTGCAGCCACATAAACAGAGATTAACTAGAAAAGGGAGAAAGCCTCCAGCTCACCGGTTCTGCGTCTGCTGAGATGTCGCTCGGATCCCCGCGACGGCTCGCGGTATGTATTGCAGGAGAAAGGAAAGATGATCCAGCGCCAATGGTGATATTTAAAAGGGAAGAGCAATTCCCATGTTTATTAAGGAAATATTTAAAATCTTTGGTGCGAGACGCAGTCTCAAGGCAGGAGTAAGCAGGGAATGTACCCGAGCCTACGCGTTTCGAACGCACACTGCGTTCTTAGTCATGGCAAAAGAAGTTGAGACCGTGTGTTTCAGCCCTACCTATGTATAAATTTGTCAGCTGTTAAAAGTGCTACGTAGATGTCAGCAATTGGTTGGAAAAGCTGGTGTGGGAATGACTAACAACCAGCTACAGGTGAGCAAAAACTGCATAAAGGTGAAATGGTTTAATTTGTAAACCAGGCAAAAAGCATACTTCTAACATTTTAGTAGTGTTATTCAACCAGTTTAAGTTGAAGTGAATAAATGACAACACAGAAGGGGAAAGGACGCACACGGTCTCAATTGTACTCATACATATATAGCAAGCAGATATGTTATAAAAGTACATACAGATATATTTAAAAACAATTGCACACTAGGAAAAGATTAAATTAAAAAAGATCGAAGAAAATAATAAAGGTTATCTAAATATTGGAAATGTATTGGTTAGTTCAGTGGGCTTTCACTGTCTAGTTTGATAGAAATCTAATTGTGCTCCCACAATATGAGTAAATTATATAGTTCACTGAAGTAACAATAAAGTAAAAAATACCTTTTAATTAGTAACTAGTTAAAAACAGGGGTAACACACCACTGTGACATAAGCCCCACCGTGATTGTTAAAAAACGTATTAAACAAAAAACACTGAGTCATTGTGATACATCTAACTCGGTGTTTATAACAATATTATGTCTGGAAACAGCATATATCCAGGGCACATCAGTAGTACAATCCCAAAATAAAGCACAGGCGTCCGAATAGATCGGGTCTCCTAGTGCTGGGTGTAACACGATATGACTATCCCCAATGCAAACATTCCATAAACAGAACAACGACCCTACGCGTTTCAGGTACTCATCCTCAGGGGTCCGTATAATGGTAACTCTGGCCTTCACACCAGCGATAGAATCCTTTAACAGCAGATATTCTGCTGTGCGTCACGGCAAAGATGCACGTATTGATGTCAACGGCATACTTCATTGCAGGCGCTACGTTACTATAAACGCTAAACTCCACCCCTCGTATTCTAGCGGCAAACATGAACTGACCAATCCCCACACCCTCACGATTAGTGACACCTGCCCATGTGACCCCCCGCCGTCAGCTGACAACCAGGGGTCATCATCGGCCGCATCAAGCCGCACGCGCAGGCGCAGTAGAAGTCAGGGACAATTCGCCCAGACTGCCAAAATAGGAGAAGGTAAGCGCTACACGATAATGGATTGTAAGTAAATCTCGCGGGACAGTTAAACACCGCAAGTAGGCTACCTCACAAAGCAACTAAAAATGTAATTAATCACATGTAGGGTGGAAGGAAATACGATCCCTCATGACATGGGGGACCGAGAGACGATCGCCGTTAAAAAACGGCAGACCAATAGGGCCATCTCAAACCTACATGTGTTGGGCAAAAATGAACTCACCCACCCCCTGGGCAACCCAAGGGAGATAGGTCGTCCATACGGAGTGTTAAATAAAACATGTATAATTAGTCTGCTCATTTAAACCTGCTGGATGTATGCATTCCAGTCTGTGGATCCATTGTGCTTCTTTGCGTAAAATCAGGTTATCCCAATCACCTCCTCTTTTGGGGGGTCTAACAAGTTCAATAGCTTGAAACTTTAAACATGCTGCCTGGCCTTGGTGTTTGGCATGCACATGCTTAGATATTGGGGTGTCCCTATCATGGACAATGTCTCCAACATGCTCCCTAATACGGCGACGAAATTGTCGTGCTGTTTTTCCCACATAGTTAAGGGGGCATGGACATGTGATTAGGTAGACCACTCCCGCAGTCTTGCAATTGACATAATCCCGAATAGTGTATTGTTTCTGTGTGGTGACGCTAGTGAAGCTATTACCTTTAAAAATGAAATCACAGGCTTTACAGCTACCACACCTAAAGGTGCCTGGTATTTGTCTGTCCAGCCACGTGCCCCTAGGTGAAATGGGGTCAAAACAGCTGTGCATGACTCTGTCCCTTATATTTTTCCCTCTCCGATAGGTGACAGACGGCCTCTGTGTGATTTGATCTACCAGATCTGTATCAGAACTGAGAATACGCCAATACCTATTCAGTATCTGCATAATATCATTTTGTTTGGAATCATAGGTACCTATGAGTCTTGTGACCTGTTCTTCTTTCCGTTTTTTAGGGACCAGAAGACATTGCCTATCAGCATCCCTTGCTCCCTCATAGGCCTTCCTGATAACCCTCTCGGGGAAACCTCTGTCCTTCAATCTTGTTTTGAGCTCCTTGGCCTGGAACTCAAAATCACCCATAGAACTACAATTCCTACGTACTCTCATAAATTGGCCTTTTGGTATGCCACTTTTGAGGGAATGGGGATGACAGCTATTCCATTGCAGGAAACTATTTGTTGCTGTTTCTTTCCTATGTACCTTAGTGTGGATTGTGCCATCTGATGTTTTTGTGATTTTCAAATCTAAAAAAGACAATTCTTTCTCACTGATCTCACATGTGAATTTAAGTCCTACATCATTCTTGTTGAGGGCTGCTACAAAATTATGGAACTCATCCGCTGTAGAGTTCCAGAGGATCAACACGTCATCAATATATCTAATCCATAATCCAACAGATGAAGTCCAATTGACAAATTTGTCCCCAAAGACAATTGTCTCCTCCCACCAGCCAAGAAATAAATTTGCATAGGTGGGAGCAGCAGGACTCCCCATTGCAGTACCACATTTCTGATGGAAAATTTTGTCTTCAAAAATAAATATATTTCTTTCAAGAACAAACTGTAATAACTGCATGACAAACTGGTTATGAGCTACAAACTGGGTACCTCTAGATCCCAAATAGTACTCGACCGCTTTATAGCCACATTTGTGCGGTATGGATGAATACAACGCCTCGACATCCAGACTCGCCAAAATTGTATCTTTCTCCAGGGAAATGCCATCAATCTGTTTCAGGACATCCATTGTGTCACGCACATATGATGTGAGACTCAAAACAAAGGGACGCAACACTTGGTCAACATACGTGCTCACATTTTGAGTTAAATTATTTATGCCTGAAACAATAGGTCTGCCACGTAAAGGAGGATAACCTTTGTGGATTTTGGGCAGGCTATAGAAACACGCCATAACAGGAAATTGTGGGTATAAAAACCCAAATTCCCCTGCACTAATCAAAGATCTGCTCTTTGCATCACTCAAAATGCTCAGCAACTCTTTCTTGAATAATGCCGTGGGGTTATCCTTTAAAATGGTATAGCAGTCATGGTTAAATAAAATGTCCTCACACATCTTCTTATAGCCATCCCTGCTCATGACCACAATGTTCCCACCTTTATCGGATGATTTGAGAACAATATTCTCTTTTTTCTCTAAAGTGGTCAGAGCTAATCGTTCAGACCAAGACAAATTATTATCCATTCCCCTGCTATCCTGACTGAGACTTTTGATCTCATCTCCCACCATATCCACAAATAAATCCACATTGGTAAAGTCTCCTATAGGTGGCAATTTCCTACTCTTCATTTTAAGGTTGGTGAAGGGACCTATACCTGGAGTGCGTCCAGATTCCTCTAATAGCCCCTCAAGGGCCGAAAGACCTTCCATATCAGACTCCTCTAGGCCTAATTCCATGCATTTTTTTCTATTATGGTGTTTAAAAAATTTTATCCATTTAAGTTTGCGAGCAAATAAATTGAGATCTTTTATCCACGAAAATGAGTCAAATTTAACTGTAGGGACAAAGGAAAGTCCCTTTTCTAATAGTGTAATCTCTGATGCACTCAAATTATATTCAGAAAGGTTAATGATTTGAAGCCTATCCATGTTATTCCCCTTCACTAATCCTTTTGACCCCTCAGCATATAGCGGGAAATGGGAGGATTGTTGGCTAAAAAATTATTGCCACTATTAGAAGAGGCTCTCCCACGGCCTCTGTTTCTACTTCTTGCTCCTCCCCTAAATTTGTGTTTCCCACCACTACCGCCAAAGAATGGGCCCACTCTTTCAGAGTCTGTAGTTTCACTCTCTGATGTGGAAGGGTCAGATTCCCTCGGCCCCCTATTGGTCTGTTGATATTGCTGTTGTTGTGTAGTGACAAAATCATACGCTTTTTTCTCCCTAAATTCCTGTAGGTCTCTCTGGAATTGGAAGTGTTTTCGTTCCTTAAGATGATTAGTAAACCTTTCCAAAGTTTGTTGGAGGATTTTGGCCCTTTTTTCAAAACCTGGGGTATCTACCAAGGACTTGGCTGCCTCAATCTCTTTTTTAAGCTCAACACTAATAAAGTCAAACTGGACTTTTTCTTCCTCTACCAAGATCTGCATCAGCCTAAGTGAGCTCCCTGTAATCTCCTGTTCCCACCTTTCTTTAATATTAGCGGTTTTTAATCTTAATGCTGGGACAATGGGGACCCTGAGACCTCTGGGAACTATCTTATTCTTTAAATAGTTTTCCAGACTCTGGATCTCCCACCAACTTCTAGTATAATCTTTGTGCAGTCTATTAAGATTTTTAAAGGTGGATTTGAGAGATGCACCCTGAACTGTATACGTCAGTTCACACTCTGAAAAGACGCTTTTGGCCTCACTCATCCACCCATCTGTGTTTAATTCAGAAAGTGCAAAGGCTGCCATACCTAGATAAACTGAAATTATTAACTGTATGGATTAAATGTAATTTCACTGTCTAGTTTGATAGAAATCTAATTGTGCTCCCACAATATGAGTAAATTATATAGTTCACTGAAGTAACAATAAAGTAAAAAATACCTTTTAATTAGTAACTAGTTAAAAACAGGGGTAACACACCACTGTGACATAAGCCCCACCGTGATTGTTAAAAAACGTATTAAACAAAAAACACTGAGTCATTGTGATACATCTAACTCGGTGTTTATAACAATATTATGTCTGGAAACAGCATATATCCAGGGCACATCAGTAGTACAATCCCAAAATAAAGCACAGGCGTCCGAATAGATCGGGTCTCCTAGTGCTGGGTGTAACACGATATGACTATCCCCAATGCAAACATTCCATAAACAGAACAACGACCCTACGCGTTTCAGGTACTCATCCTCAGGGGTCCGTATAATGGTAACTCTGGCCTTCACACCAGCGATAGAATCCTTTAACAGCAGATATTCTGCTGTGCGTCACGGCAAAGATGCACGTATTGATGTCAACGGCATACTTCATTGCAGGCGCTACGTTACTATAAACGCTAAACTCCACCCCTCGTATTCTAGCGGCAAACATGAACTGACCAATCCCCACACCCTCACGATTAGTGACACCTGCCCATGTGACCCCCCGCCGTCAGCTGACAACCAGGGGTCATCATCGGCCGCATCAAGCCGCACGCGCAGGCGCAGTAGAAGTCAGGGACAATTCGCCCAGACTGCCAAAATAGGAGAAGGTAAGCGCTACACGATAATGGATTGTAAGTAAATCTCGCGGGACAGTTAAACACCGCAAGTAGGCTACCTCACAAAGCAACTAAAAATGTAATTAATCACATGTAGGGTGGAAGGAAATACGATCCCTCATGACATGGGGGACCGAGAGACGATCGCCGTTAAAAAACGGCAGACCAATAGGGCCATCTCAAACCTACATGTGTTGGGCAAAAATGAACTCACCCACCCCCTGGGCAACCCAAGGGAGATAGGTCGTCCATACGGAGTGTTAAATAAAACATGTATAATTAGTCTGCTCATTTAAACCTGCTGGATGTATGCATTCCAGTCTGTGGATCCATTGTGCTTCTTTGCGTAAAATCAGGTTATCCCAATCACCTCCTCTTTTGGGGGGTCTAACAAGTTCAATAGCTTGAAACTTTAAACATGCTGCCTGGCCTTGGTGTTTGGCATGCACATGCTTAGATATTGGGGTGTCCCTATCATGGACAATGTCTCCAACATGCTCCCTAATACGGCGACGAAATTGTCGTGCTGTTTTTCCCACATAGTTAAGGGGGCATGGACATGTGATTAGGTAGACCACTCCCGCAGTCTTGCAATTGACATAATCCCGAATAGTGTATTGTTTCTGTGTGGTGACGCTAGTGAAGCTATTACCTTTAAAAATGAAATCACAGGCTTTACAGCTACCACACCTAAAGGTGCCTGGTATTTGTCTGTCCAGCCACGTGCCCCTAGGTGAAATGGGGTCAAAACAGCTGTGCATGACTCTGTCCCTTATATTTTTCCCTCTCCGATAGGTGACAGACGGCCTCTGTGTGATTTGATCTACCAGATCTGTATCAGAACTGAGAATACGCCAATACCTATTCAGTATCTGCATAATATCATTTTGTTTGGAATCATAGGTACCTATGAGTCTTGTGACCTGTTCTTCTTTCCGTTTTTTAGGGACCAGAAGACATTGCCTATCAGCATCCCTTGCTCCCTCATAGGCCTTCCTGATAACCCTCTCGGGGAAACCTCTGTCCTTCAATCTTGTTTTGAGCTCCTTGGCCTGGAACTCAAAATCACCCATAGAACTACAATTCCTACGTACTCTCATAAATTGGCCTTTTGGTATGCCACTTTTGAGGGAATGGGGATGACAGCTATTCCATTGCAGGAAACTATTTGTTGCTGTTTCTTTCCTATGTACCTTAGTGTGGATTGTGCCATCTGATGTTTTTGTGATTTTCAAATCTAAAAAAGACAATTCTTTCTCACTGATCTCACATGTGAATTTAAGTCCTACATCATTCTTGTTGAGGGCTGCTACAAAATTATGGAACTCATCCGCTGTAGAGTTCCAGAGGATCAACACGTCATCAATATATCTAATCCATAATCCAACAGATGAAGTCCAATTGACAAATTTGTCCCCAAAGACAATTGTCTCCTCCCACCAGCCAAGAAATAAATTTGCATAGGTGGGAGCAGCAGGACTCCCCATTGCAGTACCACATTTCTGATGGAAAATTTTGTCTTCAAAAATAAATATATTTCTTTCAAGAACAAACTGTAATAACTGCATGACAAACTGGTTATGAGCTACAAACTGGGTACCTCTAGATCCCAAATAGTACTCGACCGCTTTATAGCCACATTTGTGCGGTATGGATGAATACAACGCCTCGACATCCAGACTCGCCAAAATTGTATCTTTCTCCAGGGAAATGCCATCAATCTGTTTCAGGACATCCATTGTGTCACGCACATATGATGTGAGACTCAAAACAAAGGGACGCAACACTTGGTCAACATACGTGCTCACATTTTGAGTTAAATTATTTATGCCTGAAACAATAGGTCTGCCACGTAAAGGAGGATAACCTTTGTGGATTTTGGGCAGGCTATAGAAACACGCCATAACAGGAAATTGTGGGTATAAAAACCCAAATTCCCCTGCACTAATCAAAGATCTGCTCTTTGCATCACTCAAAATGCTCAGCAACTCTTTCTTGAATAATGCCGTGGGGTTATCCTTTAAAATGGTATAGCAGTCATGGTTAAATAAAATGTCCTCACACATCTTCTTATAGCCATCCCTGCTCATGACCACAATGTTCCCACCTTTATCGGATGATTTGAGAACAATATTCTCTTTTTTCTCTAAAGTGGTCAGAGCTAATCGTTCAGACCAAGACAAATTATTATCCATTCCCCTGCTATCCTGACTGAGACTTTTGATCTCATCTCCCACCATATCCACAAATAAATCCACATTGGTAAAGTCTCCTATAGGTGGCAATTTCCTACTCTTCATTTTAAGGTTGGTGAAGGGACCTATACCTGGAGTGCGTCCAGATTCCTCTAATAGCCCCTCAAGGGCCGAAAGACCTTCCATATCAGACTCCTCTAGGCCTAATTCCATGCATTTTTTTCTATTATGGTGTTTAAAAAATTTTATCCATTTAAGTTTGCGAGCAAATAAATTGAGATCTTTTATCCACGAAAATGAGTCAAATTTAACTGTAGGGACAAAGGAAAGTCCCTTTTCTAATAGTGTAATCTCTGATGCACTCAAATTATATTCAGAAAGGTTAATGATTTGAAGCCTATCCATGTTATTCCCCTTCACTAATCCTTTTGACCCCTCAGCATATAGCGGGAAATGGGAGGATTGTTGGCTAAAAAATTATTGCCACTATTAGAAGAGGCTCTCCCACGGCCTCTGTTTCTACTTCTTGCTCCTCCCCTAAATTTGTGTTTCCCACCACTACCGCCAAAGAATGGGCCCACTCTTTCAGAGTCTGTAGTTTCACTCTCTGATGTGGAAGGGTCAGATTCCCTCGGCCCCCTATTGGTCTGTTGATATTGCTGTTGTTGTGTAGTGACAAAATCATACGCTTTTTTCTCCCTAAATTCCTGTAGGTCTCTCTGGAATTGGAAGTGTTTTCGTTCCTTAAGATGATTAGTAAACCTTTCCAAAGTTTGTTGGAGGATTTTGTCCCTTTTTTCAAAACCTGGGGTATCTACCAAGGACTTGGCTGCCTCAATCTCTTTTTTAAGCTCAACACTAATAAAGTCAAACTGGACTTTTTCTTCCTCTACCAAGATCTGCATCAGCCTAAGTGAGCTCCCTGTAATCTCCTGTTCCCACCTTTCTTTAATATTAGCGGTTTTTAATCTTAATGCTGGGACAATGGGGACCCTGAGACCTCTGGGAACTATCTTATTCTTTAAATAGTTTTCCAGACTCTGGATCTCCCACCAACTTCTAGTATAATCTTTGTGCAGTCTATTAAGATTTTTAAAGGTGGATTTGAGAGATGCACCCTGAACTGTATACGTCAGTTCACACTCTGAAAAGACGCTTTTGGCCTCACTCATCCACCCATCTGTGTTTAATTCAGAAAGTGCAAAGGCTGCCATACCTAGATAAACTGAAATTATTAACTGTATGGATTAAATGTAATTTCACTGTCTAGTTTGATAGAAATCTAATTGTGCTCCCACAATATGAGTAAATTATATAGTTCACTGAAGTAACAATAAAGTAAAAAATACCTTTTAATTAGTAACTAGTTAAAAACAGGGGTAACACACCACTGTGACATAAGCCCCACCGTGATTGTTAAAAAACGTATTAAACAAAAAACACTGAGTCATTGTGATACATCTAACTCGGTGTTTATAACAATATTATGTCTGGAAACAGCATATATCCAGGGCACATCAGTAGTACAATCCCAAAATAAAGCACAGGCGTCCGAATAGATCGGGTCTCCTAGTGCTGGGTGTAACACGATATGACTATCCCCAATGCAAACATTCCATAAACAGAACAACGACCCTACGCGTTTCAGGTACTCATCCTCAGGGGTCCGTATAATGGTAACTCTGGCCTTCACACCAGCGATAGAATCCTTTAACAGCAGATATTCTGCTGTGCGTCACGGCAAAGATGCACGTATTGATGTCAACGGCATACTTCATTGCAGGCGCTACGTTACTATAAACGCTAAACTCCACCCCTCGTATTCTAGCGGCAAACATGAACTGACCAATCCCCACACCCTCACGATTAGTGACACCTGCCCATGTGACCCCCCGCCGTCAGCTGACAACCAGGGGTCATCATCGGCCGCATCAAGCCGCACGCGCAGGCGCAGTAGAAGTCAGGGACAATTCGCCCAGACTGCCAAAATAGGAGAAGGTAAGCGCTACACGATAATGGATTGTAAGTAAATCTCGCGGGACAGTTAAACACCGCAAGTAGGCTACCTCACAAAGCAACTAAAAATGTAATTAATCACATGTAGGGTGGAAGGAAATACGATCCCTCATGACATGGGGGACCGAGAGACGATCGCCGTTAAAAAACGGCAGACCAATAGGGCCATCTCAAACCTACATGTGTTGGGCAAAAATGAACTCACCCACCCCCTGGGCAACCCAAGGGAGATAGGTCGTCCATACGGAGTGTTAAATAAAACATGTATAATTAGTCTGCTCATTTAAACCTGCTGGATGTATGCATTCCAGTCTGTGGATCCATTGTGCTTCTTTGCGTAAAATCAGGTTATCCCAATCACCTCCTCTTTTGGGGGGTCTAACAAGTTCAATAGCTTGAAACTTTAAACATGCTGCCTGGCCTTGGTGTTTGGCATGCACATGCTTAGATATTGGGGTGTCCCTATCATGGACAATGTCTCCAACATGCTCCCTAATACGGCGACGAAATTGTCGTGCTGTTTTTCCCACATAGTTAAGGGGGCATGGACATGTGATTAGGTAGACCACTCCCGCAGTCTTGCAATTGACATAATCCCGAATAGTGTATTGTTTCTGTGTGGTGACGCTAGTGAAGCTATTACCTTTAAAAATGAAATCACAGGCTTTACAGCTACCACACCTAAAGGTGCCTGGTATTTGTCTGTCCAGCCACGTGCCCCTAGGTGAAATGGGGTCAAAACAGCTGTGCATGACTCTGTCCCTTATATTTTTCCCTCTCCGATAGGTGACAGACGGCCTCTGTGTGATTTGATCTACCAGATCTGTATCAGAACTGAGAATACGCCAATACCTATTCAGTATCTGCATAATATCATTTTGTTTGGAATCATAGGTACCTATGAGTCTTGTGACCTGTTCTTCTTTCCGTTTTTTAGGGACCAGAAGACATTGCCTATCAGCATCCCTTGCTCCCTCATAGGCCTTCCTGATAACCCTCTCGGGGAAACCTCTGTCCTTCAATCTTGTTTTGAGCTCCTTGGCCTGGAACTCAAAATCACCCATAGAACTACAATTCCTACGTACTCTCATAAATTGGCCTTTTGGTATGCCACTTTTGAGGGAATGGGGATGACAGCTATTCCATTGCAGGAAACTATTTGTTGCTGTTTCTTTCCTATGTACCTTAGTGTGGATTGTGCCATCTGATGTTTTTGTGATTTTCAAATCTAAAAAAGACAATTCTTTCTCACTGATCTCACATGTGAATTTAAGTCCTACATCATTCTTGTTGAGGGCTGCTACAAAATTATGGAACTCATCCGCTGTAGAGTTCCAGAGGATCAACACGTCATCAATATATCTAATCCATAATCCAACAGATGAAGTCCAATTGACAAATTTGTCCCCAAAGACAATTGTCTCCTCCCACCAGCCAAGAAATAAATTTGCATAGGTGGGAGCAGCAGGACTCCCCATTGCAGTACCACATTTCTGATGGAAAATTTTGTCTTCAAAAATAAATATATTTCTTTCAAGAACAAACTGTAATAACTGCATGACAAACTGGTTATGAGCTACAAACTGGGTACCTCTAGATCCCAAATAGTACTCGACCGCTTTATAGCCACATTTGTGCGGTATGGATGAATACAACGCCTCGACATCCAGACTCGCCAAAATTGTATCTTTCTCCAGGGAAATGCCATCAATCTGTTTCAGGACATCCATTGTGTCACGCACATATGATGTGAGACTCAAAACAAAGGGACGCAACACTTGGTCAACATACGTGCTCACATTTTGAGTTAAATTATTTATGCCTGAAACAATAGGTCTGCCACGTAAAGGAGGATAACCTTTGTGGATTTTGGGCAGGCTATAGAAACACGCCATAACAGGAAATTGTGGGTATAAAAACCCAAATTCCCCTGCACTAATCAAAGATCTGCTCTTTGCATCACTCAAAATGCTCAGCAACTCTTTCTTGAATAATGCCGTGGGGTTATCCTTTAAAATGGTATAGCAGTCATGGTTAAATAAAATGTCCTCACACATCTTCTTATAGCCATCCCTGCTCATGACCACAATGTTCCCACCTTTATCGGATGATTTGAGAACAATATTCTCTTTTTTCTCTAAAGTGGTCAGAGCTAATCGTTCAGACCAAGACAAATTATTATCCATTCCCCTGCTATCCTGACTGAGACTTTTGATCTCATCTCCCACCATATCCACAAATAAATCCACATTGGTAAAGTCTCCTATAGGTGGCAATTTCCTACTCTTCATTTTAAGGTTGGTGAAGGGACCTATACCTGGAGTGCGTCCAGATTCCTCTAATAGCCCCTCAAGGGCCGAAAGACCTTCCATATCAGACTCCTCTAGGCCTAATTCCATGCATTTTTTTCTATTATGGTGTTTAAAAAATTTTATCCATTTAAGTTTGCGAGCAAATAAATTGAGATCTTTTATCCACGAAAATGAGTCAAATTTAACTGTAGGGACAAAGGAAAGTCCCTTTTCTAATAGTGTAATCTCTGATGCACTCAAATTATATTCAGAAAGGTTAATGATTTGAAGCCTATCCATGTTATTCCCCTTCACTAATCCTTTTGACCCCTCAGCATATAGCGGGAAATGGGAGGATTGTTGGCTAAAAAATTATTGCCACTATTAGAAGAGGCTCTCCCACGGCCTCTGTTTCTACTTCTTGCTCCTCCCCTAAATTTGTGTTTCCCACCACTACCGCCAAAGAATGGGCCCACTCTTTCAGAGTCTGTAGTTTCACTCTCTGATGTGGAAGGGTCAGATTCCCTCGGCCCCCTATTGGTCTGTTGATATTGCTGTTGTTGTGTAGTGACAAAATCATACGCTTTTTTCTCCCTAAATTCCTGTAGGTCTCTCTGGAATTGGAAGTGTTTTCGTTCCTTAAGATGATTAGTAAACCTTTCCAAAGTTTGTTGGAGGATTTTGTCCCTTTTTTCAAAACCTGGGGTATCTACCAAGGACTTGGCTGCCTCAATCTCTTTTTTAAGCTCAACACTAATAAAGTCAAACTGGACTTTTTCTTCCTCTACCAAGATCTGCATCAGCCTAAGTGAGCTCCCTGTAATCTCCTGTTCCCACCTTTCTTTAATATTAGCGGTTTTTAATCTTAATGCTGGGACAATGGGGACCCTGAGACCTCTGGGAACTATCTTATTCTTTAAATAGTTTTCCAGACTCTGGATCTCCCACCAACTTCTAGTATAATCTTTGTGCAGTCTATTAAGATTTTTAAAGGTGGATTTGAGAGATGCACCCTGAACTGTATACGTCAGTTCACACTCTGAAAAGACGCTTTTGGCCTCACTCATCCACCCATCTGTGTTTAATTCAGAAAGTGCAAAGGCTGCCATACCTAGATAAACTGAAATTATTAACTGTATGGATTAAATGTAATTTCACTGTCTAGTTTGATAGAAATCTAATTGTGCTCCCACAATATGAGTAAATTATATAGTTCACTGAAGTAACAATAAAGTAAAAAATACCTTTTAATTAGTAACTAGTTAAAAACAGGGGTAACACACCACTGTGACATAAGCCCCACCGTGATTGTTAAAAAACGTATTAAACAAAAAACACTGAGTCATTGTGATACATCTAACTCGGTGTTTATAACAATATTATGTCTGGAAACAGCATATATCCAGGGCACATCAGTAGTACAATCCCAAAATAAAGCACAGGCGTCCGAATAGATCGGGTCTCCTAGTGCTGGGTGTAACACGATATGACTATCCCCAATGCAAACATTCCATAAACAGAACAACGACCCTACGCGTTTCAGGTACTCATCCTCAGGGGTCCGTATAATGGTAACTCTGGCCTTCACACCAGCGATAGAATCCTTTAACAGCAGATATTCTGCTGTGCGTCACGGCAAAGATGCACGTATTGATGTCAACGGCATACTTCATTGCAGGCGCTACGTTACTATAAACGCTAAACTCCACCCCTCGTATTCTAGCGGCAAACATGAACTGACCAATCCCCACACCCTCACGATTAGTGACACCTGCCCATGTGACCCCCCGCCGTCAGCTGACAACCAGGGGTCATCATCGGCCGCATCAAGCCGCACGCGCAGGCGCAGTAGAAGTCAGGGACAATTCGCCCAGACTGCCAAAATAGGAGAAGGTAAGCGCTACACGATAATGGATTGTAAGTAAATCTCGCGGGACAGTTAAACACCGCAAGTAGGCTACCTCACAAAGCAACTAAAAATGTAATTAATCACATGTAGGGTGGAAGGAAATACGATCCCTCATGACATGGGGGACCGAGAGACGATCGCCGTTAAAAAACGGCAGACCAATAGGGCCATCTCAAACCTACATGTGTTGGGCAAAAATGAACTCACCCACCCCCTGGGCAACCCAAGGGAGATAGGTCGTCCATACGGAGTGTTAAATAAAACATGTATAATTAGTCTGCTCATTTAAACCTGCTGGATGTATGCATTCCAGTCTGTGGATCCATTGTGCTTCTTTGCGTAAAATCAGGTTATCCCAATCACCTCCTCTTTTGGGGGGTCTAACAAGTTCAATAGCTTGAAACTTTAAACATGCTGCCTGGCCTTGGTGTTTGGCATGCACATGCTTAGATATTGGGGTGTCCCTATCATGGACAATGTCTCCAACATGCTCCCTAATACGGCGACGAAATTGTCGTGCTGTTTTTCCCACATAGTTAAGGGGGCATGGACATGTGATTAGGTAGACCACTCCCGCAGTCTTGCAATTGACATAATCCCGAATAGTGTATTGTTTCTGTGTGGTGACGCTAGTGAAGCTATTACCTTTAAAAATGAAATCACAGGCTTTACAGCTACCACACCTAAAGGTGCCTGGTATTTGTCTGTCCAGCCACGTGCCCCTAGGTGAAATGGGGTCAAAACAGCTGTGCATGACTCTGTCCCTTATATTTTTCCCTCTCCGATAGGTGACAGACGGCCTCTGTGTGATTTGATCTACCAGATCTGTATCAGAACTGAGAATACGCCAATACCTATTCAGTATCTGCATAATATCATTTTGTTTGGAATCATAGGTACCTATGAGTCTTGTGACCTGTTCTTCTTTCCGTTTTTTAGGGACCAGAAGACATTGCCTATCAGCATCCCTTGCTCCCTCATAGGCCTTCCTGATAACCCTCTCGGGGAAACCTCTGTCCTTCAATCTTGTTTTGAGCTCCTTGGCCTGGAACTCAAAATCACCCATAGAACTACAATTCCTACGTACTCTCATAAATTGGCCTTTTGGTATGCCACTTTTGAGGGAATGGGGATGACAGCTATTCCATTGCAGGAAACTATTTGTTGCTGTTTCTTTCCTATGTACCTTAGTGTGGATTGTGCCATCTGATGTTTTTGTGATTTTCAAATCTAAAAAAGACAATTCTTTCTCACTGATCTCACATGTGAATTTAAGTCCTACATCATTCTTGTTGAGGGCTGCTACAAAATTATGGAACTCATCCGCTGTAGAGTTCCAGAGGATCAACACGTCATCAATATATCTAATCCATAATCCAACAGATGAAGTCCAATTGACAAATTTGTCCCCAAAGACAATTGTCTCCTCCCACCAGCCAAGAAATAAATTTGCATAGGTGGGAGCAGCAGGACTCCCCATTGCAGTACCACATTTCTGATGGAAAATTTTGTCTTCAAAAATAAATATATTTCTTTCAAGAACAAACTGTAATAACTGCATGACAAACTGGTTATGAGCTACAAACTGGGTACCTCTAGATCCCAAATAGTACTCGACCGCTTTATAGCCACATTTGTGCGGTATGGATGAATACAACGCCTCGACATCCAGACTCGCCAAAATTGTATCTTTCTCCAGGGAAATGCCATCAATCTGTTTCAGGACATCCATTGTGTCACGCACATATGATGTGAGACTCAAAACAAAGGGACGCAACACTTGGTCAACATACGTGCTCACATTTTGAGTTAAATTATTTATGCCTGAAACAATAGGTCTGCCACGTAAAGGAGGATAACCTTTGTGGATTTTGGGCAGGCTATAGAAACACGCCATAACAGGAAATTGTGGGTATAAAAACCCAAATTCCCCTGCACTAATCAAAGATCTGCTCTTTGCATCACTCAAAATGCTCAGCAACTCTTTCTTGAATAATGCCGTGGGGTTATCCTTTAAAATGGTATAGCAGTCATGGTTAAATAAAATGTCCTCACACATCTTCTTATAGCCATCCCTGCTCATGACCACAATGTTCCCACCTTTATCGGATGATTTGAGAACAATATTCTCTTTTTTCTCTAAAGTGGTCAGAGCTAATCGTTCAGACCAAGACAAATTATTATCCATTCCCCTGCTATCCTGACTGAGACTTTTGATCTCATCTCCCACCATATCCACAAATAAATCCACATTGGTAAAGTCTCCTATAGGTGGCAATTTCCTACTCTTCATTTTAAGGTTGGTGAAGGGACCTATACCTGGAGTGCGTCCAGATTCCTCTAATAGCCCCTCAAGGGCCGAAAGACCTTCCATATCAGACTCCTCTAGGCCTAATTCCATGCATTTTTTTCTATTATGGTGTTTAAAAATTTTTATCCATTTAAGTTTGCGAGCAAATAAATTGAGATCTTTTATCCACGAAAATGAGTCAAATTTAACTGTAGGGACAAAGGAAAGTCCCTTTTCTAATAGTGTAATCTCTGATGCACTCAAATTATATTCAGAAAGGTTAATGATTTGAAGCCTATCCATGTTATTCCCCTTCACTAATCCTTTTGACCCCTCAGCATATAGCGGGAAATGGGAGGATTGTTGGCTAAAAAATTATTGCCACTATTAGAAGAGGCTCTCCCACGGCCTCTGTTTCTACTTCTTGCTCCTCCCCTAAATTTGTGTTTCCCACCACTACCGCCAAAGAATGGGCCCACTCTTTCAGAGTCTGTAGTTTCACTCTCTGATGTGGAAGGGTCAGATTCCCTCGGCCCCCTATTGGTCTGTTGATATTGCTGTTGTTGTGTAGTGACAAAATCATACGCTTTTTTCTCCCTAAATTCCTGTAGGTCTCTCTGGAATTGGAAGTGTTTTCGTTCCTTAAGATGATTAGTAAACCTTTCCAAAGTTTGTTGGAGGATTTTGTCCCTTTTTTCAAAACCTGGGGTATCTACCAAGGACTTGGCTGCCTCAATCTCTTTTTTAAGCTCAACACTAATAAAGTCAAACTGGACTTTTTCTTCCTCTACCAAGATCTGCATCAGCCTAAGTGAGCTCCCTGTAATCTCCTGTTCCCACCTTTCTTTAATATTAGCGGTTTTTAATCTTAATGCTGGGACAATGGGGACCCTGAGACCTCTGGGAACTATCTTATTCTTTAAATAGTTTTCCAGACTCTGGATCTCCCACCAACTTCTAGTATAATCTTTGTGCAGTCTATTAAGATTTTTAAAGGTGGATTTGAGAGATGCACCCTGAACTGTATACGTCAGTTCACACTCTGAAAAGACGCTTTTGGCCTCACTCATCCACCCATCTGTGTTTAATTCAGAAAGTGCAAAGGCTGCCATACCTAGATAAACTGAAATTATTAACTGTATGGATTAAATGTAATTTCACTGTCTAGTTTGATAGAAATCTAATTGTGCTCCCACAATATGAGTAAATTATATAGTTCACTGAAGTAACAATAAAGTAAAAAATACCTTTTAATTAGTAACTAGTTAAAAACAGGGGTAACACACCACTGTGACATAAGCCCCACCGTGATTGTTAAAAAACGTATTAAACAAAAAACACTGAGTCATTGTGATACATCTAACTCGGTGTTTATAACAATATTATGTCTGGAAACAGCATATATCCAGGGCACATCAGTAGTACAATCCCAAAATAAAGCACAGGCGTCCGAATAGATCGGGTCTCCTAGTGCTGGGTGTAACACGATATGACTATCCCCAATGCAAACATTCCATAAACAGAACAACGACCCTACGCGTTTCAGGTACTCATCCTCAGGGGTCCGTATAATGGTAACTCTGGCCTTCACACCAGCGATAGAATCCTTTAACAGCAGATATTCTGCTGTGCGTCACGGCAAAGATGCACGTATTGATGTCAACGGCATACTTCATTGCAGGCGCTACGTTACTATAAACGCTAAACTCCACCCCTCGTATTCTAGCGGCAAACATGAACTGACCAATCCCCACACCCTCACGATTAGTGACACCTGCCCATGTGACCCCCCGCCGTCAGCTGACAACCAGGGGTCATCATCGGCCGCATCAAGCCGCACGCGCAGGCGCAGTAGAAGTCAGGGACAATTCGCCCAGACTGCCAAAATAGGAGAAGGTAAGCGCTACACGATAATGGATTGTAAGTAAATCTCGCGGGACAGTTAAACACCGCAAGTAGGCTACCTCACAAAGCAACTAAAAATGTAATTAATCACATGTAGGGTGGAAGGAAATACGATCCCTCATGACATGGGGGACCGAGAGACGATCGCCGTTAAAAAACGGCAGACCAATAGGGCCATCTCAAACCTACATGTGTTGGGCAAAAATGAACTCACCCACCCCCTGGGCAACCCAAGGGAGATAGGTCGTCCATACGGAGTGTTAAATAAAACATGTATAATTAGTCTGCTCATTTAAACCTGCTGGATGTATGCATTCCAGTCTGTGGATCCATTGTGCTTCTTTGCGTAAAATCAGGTTATCCCAATCACCTCCTCTTTTGGGGGGTCTAACAAGTTCAATAGCTTGAAACTTTAAACATGCTGCCTGGCCTTGGTGTTTGGCATGCACATGCTTAGATATTGGGGTGTCCCTATCATGGACAATGTCTCCAACATGCTCCCTAATACGGCGACGAAATTGTCGTGCTGTTTTTCCCACATAGTTAAGGGGGCATGGACATGTGATTAGGTAGACCACTCCCGCAGTCTTGCAATTGACATAATCCCGAATAGTGTATTGTTTCTGTGTGGTGACGCTAGTGAAGCTATTACCTTTAAAAATGAAATCACAGGCTTTACAGCTACCACACCTAAAGGTGCCTGGTATTTGTCTGTCCAGCCACGTGCCCCTAGGTGAAATGGGGTCAAAACAGCTGTGCATGACTCTGTCCCTTATATTTTTCCCTCTCCGATAGGTGACAGACGGCCTCTGTGTGATTTGATCTACCAGATCTGTATCAGAACTGAGAATACGCCAATACCTATTCAGTATCTGCATAATATCATTTTGTTTGGAATCATAGGTACCTATGAGTCTTGTGACCTGTTCTTCTTTCCGTTTTTTAGGGACCAGAAGACATTGCCTATCAGCATCCCTTGCTCCCTCATAGGCCTTCCTGATAACCCTCTCGGGGAAACCTCTGTCCTTCAATCTTGTTTTGAGCTCCTTGGCCTGGAACTCAAAATCACCCATAGAACTACAATTCCTACGTACTCTCATAAATTGGCCTTTTGGTATGCCACTTTTGAGGGAATGGGGATGACAGCTATTCCATTGCAGGAAACTATTTGTTGCTGTTTCTTTCCTATGTACCTTAGTGTGGATTGTGCCATCTGATGTTTTTGTGATTTTCAAATCTAAAAAAGACAATTCTTTCTCACTGATCTCACATGTGAATTTAAGTCCTACATCATTCTTGTTGAGGGCTGCTACAAAATTATGGAACTCATCCGCTGTAGAGTTCCAGAGGATCAACACGTCATCAATATATCTAATCCATAATCCAACAGATGAAGTCCAATTGACAAATTTGTCCCCAAAGACAATTGTCTCCTCCCACCAGCCAAGAAATAAATTTGCATAGGTGGGAGCAGCAGGACTCCCCATTGCAGTACCACATTTCTGATGGAAAATTTTGTCTTCAAAAATAAATATATTTCTTTCAAGAACAAACTGTAATAACTGCATGACAAACTGGTTATGAGCTACAAACTGGGTACCTCTAGATCCCAAATAGTACTCGACCGCTTTATAGCCACATTTGTGCGGTATGGATGAATACAACGCCTCGACATCCAGACTCGCCAAAATTGTATCTTTCTCCAGGGAAATGCCATCAATCTGTTTCAGGACATCCATTGTGTCACGCACATATGATGTGAGACTCAAAACAAAGGGACGCAACACTTGGTCAACATACGTGCTCACATTTTGAGTTAAATTATTTATGCCTGAAACAATAGGTCTGCCACGTAAAGGAGGATAACCTTTGTGGATTTTGGGCAGGCTATAGAAACACGCCATAACAGGAAATTGTGGGTATAAAAACCCAAATTCCCCTGCACTAATCAAAGATCTGCTCTTTGCATCACTCAAAATGCTCAGCAACTCTTTCTTGAATAATGCCGTGGGGTTATCCTTTAAAATGGTATAGCAGTCATGGTTAAATAAAATGTCCTCACACATCTTCTTATAGCCATCCCTGCTCATGACCACAATGTTCCCACCTTTATCGGATGATTTGAGAACAATATTCTCTTTTTTCTCTAAAGTGGTCAGAGCTAATCGTTCAGACCAAGACAAATTATTATCCATTCCCCTGCTATCCTGACTGAGACTTTTGATCTCATCTCCCACCATATCCACAAATAAATCCACATTGGTAAAGTCTCCTATAGGTGGCAATTTCCTACTCTTCATTTTAAGGTTGGTGAAGGGACCTATACCTGGAGTGCGTCCAGATTCCTCTAATAGCCCCTCAAGGGCCGAATGACCTTCCATATCAGACTCCTCTAGGCCTAATTCCATGCATTTTTTTCTATTATGGTGTTTAAAAAATTTTATCCATTTAAGTTTGCGAGCAAATAAATTGAGATCTTTTATCCACGAAAATGAGTCAAATTTAACTGTAGGGACAAAGGAAAGTCCCTTTTCTAATAGTGTAATCTCTGATGCACTCAAATTATATTCAGAAAGGTTAATGATTTGAAGCCTATCCATGTTATTCCCCTTCACTAATCCTTTTGACCCCTCAGCATATAGCGGGAAATGGGAGGATTGTTGGCTAAAAAATTATTGCCACTATTTACTTACAATCCATTATCGTGTAGCGCTTACCTTCTCCTATTTTGGCAGTCTGGGCGAATTGTCCCTGACTTCTACTGCGCCTGCGCGTGCGGCTTGATGCGGCCGATGATGACCCCTGGTTGTCAGCTGACGGCGGGGGGTCACATGGGCAGGTGTCACTAATCGTGAGGGTGTGGGGATTGGTCAGTTCATGTTTGCCGCTAGAATACGAGGGGTGGAGTTTAGCGTTTATAGTAACGTAGCGCCTGCAATGAAGTATGCCGTTGACATCAATACGTGCATCTTTGCCGTGACGCACAGCAGAATATCTGCTGTTAAAGGATTCTATCGCTGGTGTGAAGGCCAGAGTTACCATTATACGGACCCCTGAGGATGAGTACCTGAAACGCGTAGGGTCGTTGTTCTGTTTATGGAATGTTTGCATTGGGGATAGTCATATCGTGTTACACCCAGCACTAGGAGACCCGATCTATTCGGACGCCTGTGCTTTATTTTGGGATTGTACTACTGATGTGCCCTGGATATATGCTGTTTCCAGACATAATATTGTTATAAACACCGAGTTAGATGTATCACAATGACTCAGTGTTTTTTGTTTAATACGTTTTTTAACAATCACGGTGGGGCTTATGTCACAGTGGTGTGTTACCCCTGTTTTTAACTAGTTACTAATTAAAAGGTATTTTTTACTTTATTGTTACTTCAGTGAACTATATAATTTACTCATATTGTGGGAGCACAATTAGATTTCTATCAAACTAGACAGTGAAATTACATTTAATCCATACAGTTAATAATTTCAGTTTATCTAGGTATGGCAGCCTTTGCACTTTCTGAATTAAACACAGATGGGTGGATGAGTGAGGCCAAAAGCGTCTTTTCAGAGTGTGAACTGACGTATACAGTTCAGGGTGCATCTCTCAAATCCACCTTTAAAAATCTTAATAGACTGCACAAAGATTATACTAGAAGTTGGTGGGAGATCCAGAGTCTGGAAAACTATTTAAAGAATAAGATAGTTCCCAGAGGTCTCAGGGTCCCCATTGTCCCAGCATTAAGATTAAAAACCGCTAATATTAAAGAAAGGTGGGAACAGGAGATTACAGGGAGCTCACTTAGGCTGATGCAGATCTTGGTAGAGGAAGAAAAAGTCCAGTTTGACTTTATTAGTGTTGAGCTTAAAAAAGAGATTGAGGCAGCCAAGTCCTTGGTAGATACCCCAGGTTTTGAAAAAAGGGACAAAATCCTCCAACAAACTTTGGAAAGGTTTACTAATCATCTTAAGGAACGAAAACACTTCCAATTCCAGAGAGACCTACAGGAATTTAGGGAGAAAAAAGCGTATGATTTTGTCACTACACAACAACAGCAATATCAACAGACCAATAGGGGGCCGAGGGAATCTGACCCTTCCACATCAGAGAGTGAAACTACAGACTCTGAAAGAGTGGGCCCATTCTTTGGCGGTAGTGGTGGGAAACACAAATTTAGGGGAGGAGCAAGAAGTAGAAACAGAGGCCGTGGGAGAGCCTCTTCTAATAGTGGCAATAATTTTTTAGCCAACAATCCTCCCATTTCCCGCTATATGCTGAGGGGTCAAAAGGATTAGTGAAGGGGAATAACATGGATAGGCTTCAAATCATTAACCTTTCTGAATATAATTTGAGTGCATCAGAGATTACACTATTAGAAAAGGGACTTTCCTTTGTCCCTACAGTTAAATTTGACTCATTTTCGTGGATAAAAGATCTCAATTTATTTGCTCGCAAACTTAAATGGATAAAAATTTTTAAACACCATAATAGAAAAAAATGCATGGAATTAGGCCTAGAGGAGTCTGATATGGAAGGTCTTTCGGCCCTTGAGGGGCTATTAGAGGAATCTGGACGCACTCCAGGTATAGGTCCCTTCACCAACCTTAAAATGAAGAGTAGGAAATTGCCACCTATAGGAGACTTTACCAATGTGGATTTATTTGTGGATATGGTGGGAGATGAGATCAAAAGTCTCAGTCAGGATAGCAGGGGAATGGATAATAATTTGTCTTGGTCTGAACGATTAGCTCTGACCACTTTAGAGAAAAAAGAGAATATTGTTCTCAAATCATCCGATAAAGGTGGGAACATTGTGGTCATGAGCAGGGATGGCTATAAGAAGATGTGTGAGGACATTTTATTTAACCATGACTGCTATACCATTTTAAAGGATAACCCCACGGCATTATTCAAGAAAGAGTTGCTGAGCATTTTGAGTGATGCAAAGAGCAGATCTTTGATTAGTGCAGGGGAATTTGGGTTTTTATACCCACAATTTCCTGTTATGGCGTGTTTCTATAGCCTGCCCAAAATCCACAAAGGTTATCCTCCTTTACGTGGCAGACCTATTGTTTCAGGCATAAATAATTTAACTCAAAATGTGAGCACGTATGTTGACCAAGTGTTGCGTCCCTTTGTTTTGAGTCTCACATCATATGTGCGTGACACAATGGATGTCCTGAAACAGATTGATGGCATTTCCCTGGAGAAAGATACAATTTTGGCGAGTCTGGATGTCGAGGCGTTGTATTCATCCATACCGCACAAATGTGGCTATAAAGCGGTCGAGTACTATTTGGGATCTAGAGGTACCCAGTTTGTAGCTCATAACCAGTTTGTCATGCAGTTATTACAGTTTGTTCTTGAAAGAAATATATTTATTTTTGAAGACAAAATTTTCCATCAGAAATGTGGTACTGCAATGGGGAGTCCTGCTGCTCCCACCTATGCAAATTTATTTCTTGGCTGGTGGGAGGAGACAATTGTCTTTGGGGACAAATTTGTCAATTGGACTTCATCTGTTGGATTATGGATTAGATATATTGATGACGTGTTGATCCTCTGGAACTCTACAGCGGATGAGTTCCATAATTTTGTAGCAGCCCTCAACAAGAATGATGTAGGACTTAAATTCACATGTGAGATCAGTGAGAAAGAATTGTCTTTTTTAGATTTGAAAATCACAAAAACATCAGATGGCACAATCCACACTAAGGTACATAGGAAAGAAACAGCAACAAATAGTTTCCTGCAATGGAATAGCTGTCATCCCCATTCCCTCAAAAGTGGCATACCAAAAGGCCAATTTATGAGAGTACGTAGGAATTGTAGTTCTATGGGTGATTTTGAGTTCCAGGCCAAGGAGCTCAAAACAAGATTGAAGGACAGAGGTTTCCCCGAGAGGGTTATCAGGAAGGCCTATGAGGGAGCAAGGGATGCTGATAGGCAATGTCTTCTGGTCCCTAAAAAACGGAAAGAAGAACAGGTCACAAGACTCATAGGTACCTATGATTCCAAACAAAATGATATTATGCAGATACTGAATAGGTATTGGCGTATTCTCAGTTCTGATACAGATCTGGTAGATCAAATCACACAGAGGCCGTCTGTCACCTATCGGAGAGGGAAAAATATAAGGGACAGAGTCATGCACAGCTGTTTTGACCCCATTTCACCTAGGGGCACGTGGCTGGACAGACAAATACCAGGCACCTTTAGGTGTGGTAGCTGTAAAGCCTGTGATTTCATTTTTAAAGGTAATAGCTTCACTAGCGTCACCACAAGGAAACAATACACTATTCGGGATTATGTCAATTGCAAGACTGCGGGAGTGGTCTACCTAATCACATGTCCATGCCCCCTTAACTATGTGGGAAAAACAGCACGACAATTTCGTCGCCGTATTAGGGAGCATGTTGGAGACATTGTCCATGATAGGGACACCCCAATATCTAAGCATGTGCATGCCAAACACCAAGGCCAGGCAGCATGTTTAAAGTTTCAAGCTATTGAACTTGTTAGACCCCCCAAAAGAGGAGGTGATTGGGATAACCTGATTTTACGCAAAGAAGCACAATGGATCCACAGACTGGAATGCATACATCCAGCAGGTTTAAATGAGCAGACTAATTATACATGTTTTATTTAACACTCCGTATGGACGACCTATCTCCCTTGGGTTGCCCAGGGGGTGGGTGAGTTCATTTTTGCCCAACACATGTAGGTTTGAGATGGCCCTATTGGTCTGCCGTTTTTTAACGGCGATCGTCTCTCGGTCCCCCATGTCATGAGGGATCGTATTTCCTTCCACCCTACATGTGATTAATTACATTTTTAGTTGCTTTGTGAGGTAGCCTACTTGCGGTGTTTAACTGTCCCGCGAGATTTACTTACAATCCATTATCGTGTAGCGCTTACCTTCTCCTATTTTGGCAGTCTGGGCGAATTGTCCCTGACTTCTACTGCGCCTGCGCGTGCGGCTTGATGCGGCCGATGATGACCCCTGGTTGTCAGCTGACGGCGGGGGGTCACATGGGCAGGTGTCACTAATCGTGAGGGTGTGGGGATTGGTCAGTTCATGTTTGCCGCTAGAATACGAGGGGTGGAGTTTAGCGTTTATAGTAACGTAGCGCCTGCAATGAAGTATGCCGTTGACATCAATACGTGCATCTTTGCCGTGACGCACAGCAGAATATCTGCTGTTAAAGGATTCTATCGCTGGTGTGAAGGCCAGAGTTACCATTATACGGACCCCTGAGGATGAGTACCTGAAACGCGTAGGGTCGTTGTTCTGTTTATGGAATGTTTGCATTGGGGATAGTCATATCGTGTTACACCCAGCACTAGGAGACCCGATCTATTCGGACGCCTGTGCTTTATTTTGGGATTGTACTACTGATGTGCCCTGGATATATGCTGTTTCCAGACATAATATTGTTATAAACACCGAGTTAGATGTATCACAATGACTCAGTGTTTTTTGTTTAATACGTTTTTTAACAATCACGGTGGGGCTTATGTCACAGTGGTGTGTTACCCCTGTTTTTAACTAGTTACTAATTAAAAGGTATTTTTTACTTTATTGTTACTTCAGTGAACTATATAATTTACTCATATTGTGGGAGCACAATTAGATTTCTATCAAACTAGACAGTGAAATTACATTTAATCCATACAGTTAATAATTTCAGTTTATCTAGGTATGGCAGCCTTTGCACTTTCTGAATTAAACACAGATGGGTGGATGAGTGAGGCCAAAAGCGTCTTTTCAGAGTGTGAACTGACGTATACAGTTCAGGGTGCATCTCTCAAATCCACCTTTAAAAATCTTAATAGACTGCACAAAGATTATACTAGAAGTTGGTGGGAGATCCAGAGTCTGGAAAACTATTTAAAGAATAAGATAGTTCCCAGAGGTCTCAGGGTCCCCATTGTCCCAGCATTAAGATTAAAAACCGCTAATATTAAAGAAAGGTGGGAACAGGAGATTACAGGGAGCTCACTTAGGCTGATGCAGATCTTGGTAGAGGAAGAAAAAGTCCAGTTTGACTTTATTAGTGTTGAGCTTAAAAAAGAGATTGAGGCAGCCAAGTCCTTGGTAGATACCCCAGGTTTTGAAAAAAGGGACAAAATCCTCCAACAAACTTTGGAAAGGTTTACTAATCATCTTAAGGAACGAAAACACTTCCAATTCCAGAGAGACCTACAGGAATTTAGGGAGAAAAAAGCGTATGATTTTGTCACTACACAACAACAGCAATATCAACAGACCAATAGGGGGCCGAGGGAATCTGACCCTTCCACATCAGAGAGTGAAACTACAGACTCTGAAAGAGTGGGCCCATTCTTTGGCGGTAGTGGTGGGAAACACAAATTTAGGGGAGGAGCAAGAAGTAGAAACAGAGGCCGTGGGAGAGCCTCTTCTAATAGTGGCAATAATTTTTTAGCCAACAATCCTCCCATTTCCCGCTATATGCTGAGGGGTCAAAAGGATTAGTGAAGGGGAATAACATGGATAGGCTTCAAATCATTAACCTTTCTGAATATAATTTGAGTGCATCAGAGATTACACTATTAGAAAAGGGACTTTCCTTTGTCCCTACAGTTAAATTTGACTCATTTTCGTGGATAAAAGATCTCAATTTATTTGCTCGCAAACTTAAATGGATAAAAAATTTTAAACACCATAATAGAAAAAAATGCATGGAATTAGGCCTAGAGGAGTCTGATATGGAAGGTCTTTCGGCCCTTGAGGGGCTATTAGAGGAATCTGGACGCACTCCAGGTATAGGTCCCTTCACCAACCTTAAAATGAAGAGTAGGAAATTGCCACCTATAGGAGACTTTACCAATGTGGATTTATTTGTGGATATGGTGGGAGATGAGATCAAAAGTCTCAGTCAGGATAGCAGGGGAATGGATAATAATTTGTCTTGGTCTGAACGATTAGCTCTGACCACTTTAGAGAAAAAAGAGAATATTGTTCTCAAATCATCCGATAAAGGTGGGAACATTGTGGTCATGAGCAGGGATGGCTATAAGAAGATGTGTGAGGACATTTTATTTAACCATGACTGCTATACCATTTTAAAGGATAACCCCACGGCATTATTCAAGAAAGAGTTGCTGAGCATTTTGAGTGATGCAAAGAGCAGATCTTTGATTAGTGCAGGGGAATTTGGGTTTTTATACCCACAATTTCCTGTTATGGCGTGTTTCTATAGCCTGCCCAAAATCCACAAAGGTTATCCTCCTTTACGTGGCAGACCTATTGTTTCAGGCATAAATAATTTAACTCAAAATGTGAGCACGTATGTTGACCAAGTGTTGCGTCCCTTTGTTTTGAGTCTCACATCATATGTGCGTGACACAATGGATGTCCTGAAACAGATTGATGGCATTTCCCTGGAGAAAGATACAATTTTGGCGAGTCTGGATGTCGAGGCGTTGTATTCATCCATACCGCACAAATGTGGCTATAAAGCGGTCGAGTACTATTTGGGATCTAGAGGTACCCAGTTTGTAGCTCATAACCAGTTTGTCATGCAGTTATTACAGTTTGTTCTTGAAAGAAATATATTTATTTTTGAAGACAAAATTTTCCATCAGAAATGTGGTACTGCAATGGGGAGTCCTGCTGCTCCCACCTATGCAAATTTATTTCTTGGCTGGTGGGAGGAGACAATTGTCTTTGGGGACAAATTTGTCAATTGGACTTCATCTGTTGGATTATGGATTAGATATATTGATGACGTGTTGATCCTCTGGAACTCTACAGCGGATGAGTTCCATAATTTTGTAGCAGCCCTCAACAAGAATGATGTAGGACTTAAATTCACATGTGAGATCAGTGAGAAAGAATTGTCTTTTTTAGATTTGAAAATCACAAAAACATCAGATGGCACAATCCACACTAAGGTACATAGGAAAGAAACAGCAACAAATAGTTTCCTGCAATGGAATAGCTGTCATCCCCATTCCCTCAAAAGTGGCATACCAAAAGGCCAATTTATGAGAGTACGTAGGAATTGTAGTTCTATGGGTGATTTTGAGTTCCAGGCCAAGGAGCTCAAAACAAGATTGAAGGACAGAGGTTTCCCCGAGAGGGTTATCAGGAAGGCCTATGAGGGAGCAAGGGATGCTGATAGGCAATGTCTTCTGGTCCCTAAAAAACGGAAAGAAGAACAGGTCACAAGACTCATAGGTACCTATGATTCCAAACAAAATGATATTATGCAGATACTGAATAGGTATTGGCGTATTCTCAGTTCTGATACAGATCTGGTAGATCAAATCACACAGAGGCCGTCTGTCACCTATCGGAGAGGGAAAAATATAAGGGACAGAGTCATGCACAGCTGTTTTGACCCCATTTCACCTAGGGGCACGTGGCTGGACAGACAAATACCAGGCACCTTTAGGTGTGGTAGCTGTAAAGCCTGTGATTTCATTTTTAAAGGTAATAGCTTCACTAGCGTCACCACACAGAAACAATACACTATTCGGGATTATGTCAATTGCAAGACTGCGGGAGTGGTCTACCTAATCACATGTCCATGCCCCCTTAACTATGTGGGAAAAACAGCACGACAATTTCGTCGCCGTATTAGGGAGCATGTTGGAGACATTGTCCATGATAGGGACACCCCAATATCTAAGCATGTGCATGCCAAACACCAAGGCCAGGCAGCATGTTTAAAGTTTCAAGCTATTGAACTTGTTAGACCCCCCAAAAGAGGAGGTGATTGGGATAACCTGATTTTACGCAAAGAAGCACAATGGATCCACAGACTGGAATGCATACATCCAGCAGGTTTAAATGAGCAGACTAATTATACATGTTTTATTTAACACTCCGTATGGACGACCTATCTCCCTTGGGTTGCCCAGGGGGTGGGTGAGTTCATTTTTGCCCAACACATGTAGGTTTGAGATGGCCCTATTGGTCTGCCGTTTTTTAACGGCGATCGTCTCTCGGTCCCCCATGTCATGAGGGATCGTATTTCCTTCCACCCTACATGTGATTAATTACATTTTTAGTTGCTTTGTGAGGTAGCCTACTTGCGGTGTTTAACTGTCCCGCGAGATTTACTTACAATCCATTATCGTGTAGCGCTTACCTTCTCCTATTTTGGCAGTCTGGGCGAATTGTCCCTGACTTCTACTGCGCCTGCGCGTGCGGCTTGATGCGGCCGATGATGACCCCTGGTTGTCAGCTGACGGCGGGGGGTCACATGGGCAGGTGTCACTAATCGTGAGGGTGTGGGGATTGGTCAGTTCATGTTTGCCGCTAGAATACGAGGGGTGGAGTTTAGCGTTTATAGTAACGTAGCGCCTGCAATGAAGTATGCCGTTGACATCAATACGTGCATCTTTGCCGTGACGCACAGCAGAATATCTGCTGTTAAAGGATTCTATCGCTGGTGTGAAGGCCAGAGTTACCATTATACGGACCCCTGAGGATGAGTACCTGAAACGCGTAGGGTCGTTGTTCTGTTTATGGAATGTTTGCATTGGGGATAGTCATATCGTGTTACACCCAGCACTAGGAGACCCGATCTATTCGGACGCCTGTGCTTTATTTTGGGATTGTACTACTGATGTGCCCTGGATATATGCTGTTTCCAGACATAATATTGTTATAAACACCGAGTTAGATGTATCACAATGACTCAGTGTTTTTTGTTTAATACGTTTTTTAACAATCACGGTGGGGCTTATGTCACAGTGGTGTGTTACCCCTGTTTTTAACTAGTTACTAATTAAAAGGTATTTTTTACTTTATTGTTACTTCAGTTAGTTCAGTGGGCGTTAATGTAAAAAATATAGTTGACACTGTATCATATGTATAAATAAAGAAACAATGTGGAACCTGCAAAACTATGGAGTAATAGAAGCATAGATTTTAAAGGAAATTAATTTACATCACAGGAAAGAGAGTAGGAACGACATCCCGCTTAATTTCGTTAATTTAAAACCCAATTCACACTCGTTGCGATAGTACTCTCTTTCCTGTGATGTAAATTAATTTCCTTTAAAATCTATGCTTCTATTACTCCATAGTTTTGCAGGTTCCACATTGTTTCTTTATTTATACATATGATACAGTGTCAACTATATTTTTTACATTAACGCCCACTGAACTAACCAATACATTTCCAATATTTAGATAACCTTTATTATTTTCTTCGATCTTTTTTAATTTAATCTTTTCCTAGTGTGCAATTGTTTTTAAATATATCTGTATGTACTTTTATAACATATCTGCTTGCTATATATGTATGAGTACAATTGAGACCGTGTGCGTCCTTTCCCCTTCTGTGTTGTCATTTATTCACTTCAACTTAAACTGGTTGAATAACACTACTAAAATGTTAGAAGTATGCTTTTTGCCTGGTTTACAAATTAAACCATTTCACCTTTATGCAGTTTTTGCTCACCTGTAGCTGGTTGTTAGTCATTCCCACACCAGCTTTTCCAACATATTGCTGACATCTACGTAGCACTTTTAACAGCTGACAAATTTATACATAGGTAGGGCTGAAACACACGGTCTCAACTTCTTTTGCCATGACTAAGAACGCAGTGTGCGTTCGAAACGCGTAGGCTCGGGTACATTCCCTGCTTACTCCTGCCTTGAGACTGCGTCTCGCACCAAAGATTTTAAATATTTCCTTAATAAACATGGGAATTGCTCTTCCCTTTTAAATATCACCATTGGCGCTGGATCATCTTTCCTTTCTCCTGCAACAGAGATTAACGTTAATCAAGTGTCCTGATAATGAATACACATGATCATCCAGCCTGGACGTCATGTGTATTCAGAATCCTGACACTTCTGACTCTTTTCTTTGAGATTTCTAGCAAGGGAAACAAAATCTCGCGAGATTACGAGGTAAACGAGATTTCGTTTCACTTGCTGGAAATCTCACAGAAAAGATTCAGATGTGTCCTGATAATGAATACACATGATCATCCAGCCTGGACGTCATTTGTATTCAGAATCCTGACACTTCTGAATCTTTTCTGTGAGTCCGTTGAGTCCGTTGACTTCCTGAAGTCGTCTCCCTCCTAGGAGACGCCAGCACTCGTAGACAGCCGACCCTGCTCTACCTGTTAAGGTGCCCTCGCGCAGTCGGCCCCGACCTTAAAGGGCCACAGCGTGCACATGTTAAAAGTTCCCTAAGTAACTCCTGTCCATCCTGAACTATAAGAAGGGCTCCTCCCTTCGACTCCCTGCCTGAGAATTGTTGTAGCTTTCCCATGTCTGTCTTTGAAATGGTCCCTTAGTGTTTTCCTGCTTCCAGTGTTCCCGTGTCCTGCCTCCTATTTCCTGTATCCCATGCTGTGCCTTGCTTCCAAGACTGTATCATACCTGAGCCGTGCCTTACCTCGCCTGCTGGAGTACTCCACATCTGCTGTCGCCTTTCATCTTGGATACCATCGGCCACGTCTGGCGCAACCCACCACCTCCAGCCCCATCTGTGCCAGAGCCCTTGCCACCGTCCAGACTATCCCATGTACTCTTGTGCTACACCGCTACCATAGACTTTGTGCATAGACTGTGAGTTGGTTAGCTGCGGAGCGGCCTGGTGGGTCCACATACCTCTAGATCGTGACATTATCCTTCAATTGTTGTTCCTTGTTACGTTTCTTTCTTTTGATCTGTCCAGTTTCTTTTTCTATTACACCTCTCAGAAAAGCTCTATTGGTGTCACAAACCATCGGGACCGAAGCCAATCCTTTATTAAAGTCATAGAACCCTTTCATTTGCTCTCTCAAGCCCTCTCTCTCCATTTTTCTCCACCAAATTAAGTTTGCCTTCCAAGCCCCTCTATTTTTACTATTGTCAAGGATCAGCTGGGCCAATATAGGGGCATGATCAGAGATGCTGCCATATTGATATTTAACTTTTTTCAAATAGGGTATATAATTTTCTCTATAAATTTCCCACAGCCAGGTCAATCCTTGTCATTACTTTGTGTGTTTTAGAAATGCATGAGTATTTTTGTAGACTAGAGTTCTGTAATCTTCACAGGTCTATCTACCAAAACTTCTCAAAATGCTTGGCTGAGGGGGACTCCCCTTTACCCTCCCCCCAACAATCTGCTGTTCTCTTTTTCTATCTTACTTATTATCAAGAATTTGGTAAAAATACACCATTATTAGGAGGGGTAGGTCTGATCTTTGACTCACAAATAAATTTAGTGTAATTAAAATGCTAATATATAAGATACATAGGGTGGAAGAGTCAACCTATTTTCCCAACACCTTAAAGTCAATATTCTTATAAATTAGTACACTTACCCCCTTGAATATGAGGTATATATAGAATGAAAGGAGAGACCCACTCACGACTTCTGCAGATTCTGCTATCAGATGCATCTCTTAAAGGCATATGATCGCAGGTAGGAAATTCCTAATCAAATTACACACAGCAATGTATTTCTTTCTATCTGTTAACCCCAGAATATTCCAAGATAAAATCTCCAAACTAATTTTTCCATTAACTTGTTACTCTCATATGGTCAGAATTTCCATACTGCATAAACTATTATATTTTTACACACATCAGATAAAGATAATAGCTAGACATACCAGACGACCCGTAGGAAGGGGATGGTGAGTGAGCAGACAGAAACCCCACACGCTTGAAAAAAAAACCTGAAAAAAACCTACCATATCACCAGTGACCGGTTTTTCCCACAATCTACTACTGATCCACAACTTTGCATTTTACCCCCATCCCCCGAACCAACAAGTATAATACACATCAAAATCCTCTCTCCCGACAACAAAAGAGGAGGACCCAAAAACTCAGCGGACTCATTCTAACTCCCTATTATCAAGCCAATCTAGCAAATCAACTGCATTTTCAAAAAAATATGATGACTCTTCATAATCCACTCTCAGTTTTGCCAGTAGCATCATGGAGTACAGAATATTAGCTTTCCTTAAATATTTTTTCACTTCTAAAATTTTGTGAGGTTTTCTCTGCTTTTCCGTGGCGAAATCAGGAAATAGCATAATGGGAGAACCATCAAATTTGTTTTCCCCGAGAGACCTGGCCTTTTTCAGCACATTATCTCTTTCTTTGGATAGCAGGATTTTAATCAACATGGGTCTTGGACGTGCTCCTGGCTTAGTTTGAAGTAATTTAACCCTATGGGCCCTTTCTATTACAAACATCTCAGAGACTGAGTCCTTCCCTTTATTTTCCATTAACCACCTGGTGATAAATATAACACAGTCTGTGCCCTCAGCTCCTTCCGGAAAAGCTATACAGCGCAGGTTATTGCATCTTGAAGTGTCTGGTTCTGGTTAGAGAAGATTTCAATTGTTATCAATGCTGGCAAGTGTTTATTCACCACCTCCGAGAGTCTGGTTTCCATTTCTTCCATCCTATCTTTAATTTTCCCCATGTCACCTCTAATGAGCGAAATGTCCATTCTAATGGTCCCCACTTGCGTAGACAGTAAAGATATTGCATTATTTAATTTATTAATGGCAGCAAATATATTTTATAATGTAGGTGCCTTAACTAATCCTTGCTGTTTGGCAATCACCAGCTCGCTATCTTAGCTTTCTATTAACGATTCAGAGTTGCCAGATCTTCCAGAACTAGTGCTAATGTCCTCTCTCACAGCGAACGAGGCATCAGTACCAGAAGTTGTTGAGGAATTCGCATCTTTGTTTTGTTTATTACTCACAGAACCCGTTTTGGTCATGAAATGGTCCATCTTTTTGCTTTTGAGAGCAGAAGCGGTACTTCTCTCGCTTAGCTAGGCATTTCTTCCGACAGACTGGAATAAAAGGAAAAAAGTCACATATGCACAATACACAATTAAAGAATTTTTTATTTTATCCCCTCCTCCTCTTATCCAATTAGGCAGAAAGCAGAAAGACACTCCTAGGCCCCACACGCCTTTCTAGATCCATTTTGTTTTTAGCGTCTTTACTCCAGGTTGGATAATATAAGTGCTCTTCACGCTGCTCCATCCAGCTATTTATGCCTCAGGTATCTATAAGTCACTGTAAGTCACTATAGGCTGTGCCAAATTAGCTCCTAATAAGCCCCGACATCTCATGCCGGCATCTCAGACCTCCTGAAGCCCGCGCACACGCCGCTCTCTCGTCGTCTATCCGGGTTTCTTGGACTAGTGTTTCCTTATACGTCATTGAGCCTTTGACACGTGACGGCCTCAACATCCTCCTTTCTCCTCACAGCTTGCTCTTCCAATCAACCTGAACTCCCGTCAACCGGCAACCCTAGAAGCCATAGCGGTTGGTCAAAGCATCTCCAGTCAGGCTCTCGGCAAAGACAACAGGCCACTTTTCCTGCAGGCAATGGATTGAGCCCTCGTCAGATCATCAGATCAGAGGTGGGGAGCTTCACAATTTACACTCCTCCTTCCGCTCACACGGTGGTTTTAATGTTATGACTGAACAGAGTATGTCCCGGGAAAGAGAATGGAAGTTTCCTTCTTTATATCAATTTAATATGGATATTTTCTAAAAAGGGCAAGCCTTTAGGAAATAACCTGTAGATCTCATGCTGGGTCTTTTACTATTTAGATTCTTAAATATTTAATGCTATTAAATGTGGGAGGAAAAAAGTAAAGGCCTGGGATGGAACAACGTGAGACAGGGGCATTAGGGGATATTTACTCCAGTTAATAATCATGCCAGAGAATGTGCTTAGTTGATCAATAATGGAATCACTATTTCTAAGCGCGTCCATGAACGTGACAATGTAGTCATCCTATAAACAGATAACCTCTGTGCAACCTGCAACCGAATGACCTTGACTAATGGTGACACACATAAACAGATGGCCAACACCTCTATTGCTAGTGCAAAAAGGCAAGGAAAAAGGGACAACCTTGTTGTGATGATAAAAATGGTGAAAGCACTATATATAATCTGTAAGACCACAATAGTGGCATATTACAAAGATGGTGGTAATTTCTCTAAATATAGGGCATCATAAAAAGACTTATGCAGGTGAGGAAGGGGTTGTTCTTCATACTTAAAATAAATATTCCCATAGGAAGCCTGACTGGACCTGGTGATTTCCTTCGACCCAAGGCATTTACAGCAGAAATAACCTCATCAAGAGTTATATCAGCATGTAAATGACTAAGTTAATGTGGGGATACCTAAATCTGAGAGGTATATATTTCTATATACATAATAGACACACTGGGGTTTCCTAGGATGTAAAATAGTGCACATGGCATAGTACATTAGGCGCAACTCACTAGGCATTTCTCTAAGGTTGTGTTCACATCTGCGTTGGAGTCTCCTAACGGAAACTATTAAAGCCAATGGATTCCATCGAGCGCTGTTGGTATTCGTCAACTAAAGGATCCAGGACTAACGTTATTTTCGTTTTTCTATTCCTATAACGAATTAAACATTGCTTCTCCCCAGCTAGGACAGAAGAATAGAGCAATCATCAGTTCAAATGAATTGATACTAATTAACAAAACACACCTCATGAAAGAATCTTTGAGACATGTATTTCTGCAGCAATAAAACATTTCAATAAGGCTGGGTTCACACTGTTTTTGTTGTGTTTTAGCATGCATTTTTTGTTTTGGTTGATGAACTCCCATTAAAAGATGTGAATTATTCTACTAAAACAAAGAAACACATGCTAAAAACGCAACAAAAACACATCATGCGAACCCAGCCTTATGGAGAAAAGTTGTGCTGCCTTCGGGCTCAAGGAAAGAAGAATGTATTTTTCCTATCGTCATTAGAGGGCACACAATGGGATATGCAAAGCAATATAAAAAAATAAATGAGGGGAATTATAAAAGCTATGGGGACACTTCCAAAATAATATATATATTTGCAGTGGAAATAATTACTGAAATAGCCCCTTTACTGGCATAACAATAAGAATTGTAGACACATTGAAAAGTGATATAACCTTGTACAAGAGATGGATATACTGCCATAACAAAGAAACTATATGTGTAGAGGTTAGACTACTGACAAAGCCTCCATATGCAAGGTATGGAACTAATGGAATAACAAATAAAAATTGCAGATGCCACTGAAATAGTGATAACCCTGTACAAGGGATGGATACATTGCTATATCAAATAAAGCATAATTGTAGAGAACAGCTGCTGACATAGCTCTTACATGCAATATAGGAAAATACTGACATAACAAAAAAAATTGCAGAGGCCCAGAAATAGTGATATAACCCTGTAGAATTGATGGATACACTGTCATAACAAATAAACCATTTTTACAGAGGAACAGAATTAATGGGAATCCTATCATTGCTTTGGGGAGAGGTTGCAGATTGGCAGAGAACCGGCCATGCTAATTGCCGCTGGCATCATTAACGGTACATGCGCCAAAGCACTGTAATCTCTGACACCACGCATGTGCAACTCACCTGACAGGAGAGCAGATGGAGCTTTCTGGCTACCTCCATGGTAGGATGCGCCTATGTGTCACACTCACTCAGCCGCAATCACGTGACTGAGAAACACCACCGCTAACACTAGCTGCACCTGATTCTCTGGGATGCCAGACAGTTACAGTAGAGGGGGAAAGGGACGCGTCAAGAATTCTCCCAGGTTTCCTCCTGCGGCAGACGCTTCCAAAAACAAAACCTAAACGTCCCGCTTGGACAGAAGAAAAGTAACACTTCTTTTTTAGGGTTGGTTTTGTTAATTGTGTGCTGCCTTCAGACTTCAAAAAATAAAAATGTTGGTAAATAAATTTAAACTTTATTTAAATAGGCTCTGTCACCATATTATAAGTGCCCTATCTCCTACATAATCTGATCGGCGCTGTAATGTAGATAACAACAGTATTTTTTATTTTGGAAAAATATCATTTTTGACCAAGTTATGAGCAATTTTAGATTTCTGCTAATCACTTTCTTAATGCCAAACTGGGCGTTTTTTAACTTCTGACCAAGTGGGCGTTGTGAAGAGAAGTGTATGACGCTGACAAATCAGCGTCATACACTTCTCTCCATTCATGTCCATTTGAAGTCAGCACAGCGTGATCTTGCGAGATCACGATGTGCTGTCACATACACCCACATTAACTTTACTGAAGTGTATTGAGAGTGAAAAGACATTGCCTCCAGCCAGGACGCGGTCTATTCACACTCCCGACACTTCTGTAAAGTTTGCTGTCAGCATGCTGTCATTCACAGCATGATCTCACGAGATCACGTGGTACAGCGATTAAGTCCCACACAAACTTTACCAAATTGTCGGGAGTGTGAATAGACATCGCATCCTGGCTGGAGGCAATGTCTATTCACTCTCAAGACACTTCAGTAAAGTTAATGTGGGTGTATGTGACAGCACAGCATGATCTCGCAAGTACAAATGGACATGAATGGAGAGAAGTGTATGACGCTGATTGGTCAGCGTCATACACTTCTCGTCACAACGTACACTTGGTCAAAAGTTAAAAAACGCCCAGTTGGGCATTAAGAAAGTGATTAGCATAAATCGAAAATTGCTCATAACGTGGTCAAAAATGTTGTTATCTACATTACAGCGCCGATCACATTATGTAGGAGGCACTTATAATGTGGTGACAGAGCCTCTTTAACCCCTTCCCGCTCCTTGACGTACTATTACGTCATGGCAGCTGTATCGTTCGCGCTCCATGCCGTAATAGTACGTCTCGGGAGTAACGGCCGTTTCGGCCGTCCTCCCGACACATACAGGAGCTGTGACGCTGCTGTCTTGTTCAGCAGCTGTCACAGCTCCTACAGCGGGGACCGATCGCTGTGTCCCTGCTGATTAACCCCTTAAAAGCCGCGTTCTATAGAGATCGCGGCTTTTTAGGGGTTAAGCTGCCATCGCCGGCCTGCTACGCGATAGCGGCCGGCGATGGTGACTATGGCAACCGGACACCAAACAATGGCGTCCGGCTATGCCATAGACGGAAGCCTAGTGGGTCCTGACAACGTCAGGACCCACTATGCTTGCTGTCAGTGAGTAGCTGACAGTTCTAATACACTGCACTACGCATGTAGTGGAGTGTATTAGAATAGCGATCAGGGCCTCCTGCCCTCATGTCCCCTAGTGGGACAAAGTAATAAAGTAAAAAAAAAGTTAAAAAAAGATGTGTAAAAATAAGAAAATAAAAGATTTAAAAGTAATAAAAGTAAAAATCCCCCCTTTTCCCTTATCAGTCCTTTATTATTAATAAAAATATATAAACAAACAAATAAACTATACATAATTGGTATTGCCGCGTCCGTAACGGCCTGAACTACAAAATTATTTCATTATTTATCCCGCACGGTGAACGCCGTAAAATAAAATAATAATAAACCGTACCACAATCACAATTGTTTGGTCACTTCACCTCCCAAAAAATGGAATAAAAAGAGATCAAAAAGTCGCATGTACCTAAAAATGGTACTGATCGAAACTACAGTTCGTTACGCAAAAAATAAGTCCTCGCACGGCTTGATTGATTGAAAAATAAAAACGTTATGGCTCTTAGAATAAGGTAACACAAAAAGTGAATGATTGTTTACAAAACGTATTTTATTGTGCAAACGCCATAAGACATAAAAAAAAACTATAAACATAGGGTATCGCCGTAATCGTATCGCCCCGCAGAATAAAGTGAATATGTCATTTATAGCGCACGGTGAACGCTGTAAAAAAAAACGAAAAAAAAAACAATAGTACAATTGCTGTTTTTTAGTCACCACGCCACCTTAAAATAGAATAAAAACTGATCAAAATGCCGCATGCACCCCAAGAAAACTGCAATGGATTCCTCAAGGGGTCTAGTTTCCAAATTGGGGTCACTTTTGGGGGGTTCCCAATGTTTTGGCACCACAAGACCTCTTCAAACCGGACATGGTGCCTAAAAAAAAGAGGCCTCAAAATCCTCTAGATGCTCCTTTGCTTCGGAGGCCGGTGCTTCAGTCCATTACCGCACTAGGGCCACATGTGGGATATTTCTCAAAACTGCAGAATCTGGGCAATAAGTATTGAGTTGCGTTTCACTGATAAATCCTTTTGTGTTATAAAAAAAAATGGTATAAAGAGGATTTTCTGACAAAAAAAAAATGTAAATTTCACCTCTACTTTGCTCTAAATTTTTGTGAAACACCTAAAGGGTTCATAAACTTTCTAAATGCTGTTGTGAATACTTTGAGGGGTCTAGTTTCTAAAATGGGGTATTTGATAGGGGTTTCTAATATATGGGCCCCTCAAAGCAACTTCAGAACTGAACTGGAACCTAAAAAAATAAATAAATGAGGCAATACTTTGCTTCTTACATTATACTGATAATGAGCCGTGCCCACCCCGATATGACCCCAGTTTTGACCGTTTGTATAAACGGAGACCCCTATTAGACCGTTCCAATGCCCGGTTTTCCCAAGCATTCACCCCCGAGAAGTGTATTTCTATTGATGAGTCCCTGGTACATTTTAAAGGGAGGGTTCAATTCCGCGAGTACCTGCCGGGTAAGAGGGCAAGGTATGGCGTGAAGATGTATGAGCTGTGCGAGAGTGCATCAGGGTATACCTACAGGTTTAGGATATATGAAGGAAAGGCCACCCCCAAACCAGACTGCATCCTGGACTACAATAGGTACATGGGAGGGATGGACTTGTAAGATCAAGCCCTGAAGCCCTACAGCGCCATGCGGTGTGGTATAAGAAGCTGGCCGGGCACATCATACAGATGGCATTGTACAATGCGTACATGCTACGTCGATGTGCAGGCCAGACGGGAACTTTCCTGGAATTTCAAGAGGTGATTATCAAGAACCTAATCTTTAGGGACCAAGAAGGGGGGGCACCCAGTACTTCTGGATGTGGGGCCACACGCATCGTACCAGGGCAACACTTTCCAGGAGAAGTTCCCCAAACTGGCAAGAAGGGAAAAAGTCAAAAGAGGTGCAAAGTCTGCTATAAGAGGGGGATAAGGGAGGACACAATATATCAATGTGACACGTGTCCCGAATAACCAGAGCTCTGTATGAAAGTGTTTTAAAATTTATCATACATCCCTTGGTTTATAATTTACCCCAATTTTACTTACCCTGATGCACTCCGCACAGCTTATCCCCCCTCGTCTTTCCCCTCTGGGCCCTGCTGTGTGTCCAGGCAGCTGATAACAGCCACATGTAGGGTATTGCCATACCCGGGAGAACCCACATTACAGTTTATGGGGTGTAGCTCTCCGGTCAAAATGCTCACTACACCTCTAGATGAATGCCTTAAGGGTGTAGTTTTTAAAACGGGGTCACTTCTTGCGGGTTTCAACTGTACTGGTACCTCAGGGGCTTCTGCATACATGACTTCGCACTAGAAAATCCCGAGTAGGCCAAATGGTGGTCCTTTCCTTCTGAGCCCTCCCATGGGCCCAAACGGCAGTTTATCACAACAAATGGGGTATTGCGGCACTCAGAACAAATTGCGCAACAGAATGGGGTATTTTGTTTCTTGTGAAAATAAGAAATTTTCAGCCAAAACTACATATTATTTGACAAAAATAATTTTGTTTTCATTCCCAGCCCAATTCAAATAAGTTCTGTGAAAAAACTATGGGGTCAAAATGGTCACAACACCCATAAATGAATTCCTTGAGGGGTGTAGTTTCCAAAATGGGGTCATTTGTGGTGGGTTTCTATTGCTTTGATACCTCTGGGGCTCTGCAAATGCGACATGGCACCCGAAAACCAATCCAGCTAAATCTGTACTCCAAAGAACACACAGCGCTCCTTTCCTTCTGAGCCCTCCCATGGGCCCAAACAGCAGTTTATCACCACAAATGGGGTATTTCCGCACTCATGACAAATTGGGCAACAAAATTGAGTATTTTGTTTCTTGTGAAAATAAGAATTTTTTAGCTAAAACGACATATTATTGTAAAAAATATATTTTTTTTTAATTCCCAGCCCAATTCAAATAAGTTCTGTGAAAAAACTATGGGGTCTAAATGGTCACATTACCCATAAATGAATTCCTTGAGGGGTGTAGTTTCCAAAATGGGGTCACTTCTGGTGGGTTTCCATTGCTTTGATACCTCTGGGGCTCTGCAAATGTGACATGGCACCCGAAAACCAATCCAGCAAAATCTGCACTCCAAAGAACACACAGCGCTCCTTCCCTTCTGAGGCCTCCCATGGGCCCAAACGGCAGTTTATTGCCACAAATGGGGTATTGATGCACTCAGGAGAAATTGGGCAACAAAATTGAGTATTTTGTTCCCTGTGAAAATAAGAAATTTTGGTAAAAAATTACATCTTATTGGAAATAATGTCATTTTTTTAATGTCACAGCCCAATTGAAATAGGTGCTGTGAAAAAACTGTGTGGTCAAAATGCTAACAACAACCATAAATGAATTCCTTGAGGGGTGTAGTTTCCAAATTGGGGTCACTTTTGGTGGGTTTCCATTGCTTTGATACCTCTGAGGCTCTGCAAATGCGACATGGCACCCGAAAACCAATCCAACAAAATCTGGACTCCAACAAACATATAGCGCTCCTTTCCTTCTGAGCCCTCCCATGGGCCCAAACGGCAGTTTATCACCACAAATGGGGTATTGCCACACTAAGGACAAATTGGGCAACAAAATGGGGTATTTTGTTCCCTGTGAAAATAATAAATTTTGATCACAAATGACATTTTATTGGAAAAAATGACATTTTTTTCATTTCAGAGCCCAATTCAAATACGTGCTGTGAAAAAACTGTGCGATCAAAATGGTAACAACAACACTAAATGAATTCCTTGAGGGGTGTAGTTTCCAAAATGGGGTCACTATTGGGTGATTCCTACTGTTTTGGCACCTCAACAACTCTTCAAACCTGGCATGCTGCCTAAAATATATTCTAATAAAAAAGAGGACTCAAAATGCACTAGGTGCTTCTTTGCTTCTAGGGCTTGTGTTTTAGTCCACGAGCGCAATAGGGCCACATGTGGGACATTTCTAAAAACTGCAGAATCTGGACAATACATATTTAGTGGTGTTTCTCTGGTAAAAACTTCTGTGTTACAGAAAAAAAAATGAATAAAATTGAAATTCAGCAAGAAAAATGAAATTTGTAAATTTCACCTCCACTTTGCTTTAATTCCTGTGAAATGCCTGAAGGGTTAAAAAACTTTATAACTGCTGTTTTGAATACTTTGAGGGGTCTAGTTTTTAAACTGGGGTGTTTTATCAGGGTTTCTAATACATAGGCCCCACAAAGCCACTTCAGAACTCAAGAGGTACCTTAAAAAAAAGGCTTTTGAAATTTTCTTAAAAATATGAGAAATTGCTGTTTATGTTCTAAGCCTTGTAACGTCCAAGAAAAATAAAAGAATGTTCAAAAAACGATGCCAATCTAAAGTAGACATATGGGAAATGTGAACTAGTAACTATTTTGGGTGGTATAACCGTCTGTTTTACAAGCAGATGCATTTAAATTCAGAAAAATGCAATTTTTTCAAAATTTTCTCTACATTTTGCAATTTTTCACCAATAAACACTGAATATATCGACCAAATTTTACCACGAACATGAAGCCCAATGTGTCACGAGAAAAAAATCTCAGAATCGCTTGGGTAGGTTTAAGCATTCCGACGTTATTACCACATAAAGTGAAATATGTCAGATTTGAAAAATGGGCTCTGAGCCTTAAGGCCAAAACTAGGCTGCGTCCTTAAGGGGTTAAGGATATCGGACCATCTATGATATACAGGGTAAACATTTTCAGTCAAAAGACGTTCATCACTCCATCTGCATAAATAATATATTAATTGAAGTCAAAATTCCATGAAGAAACTGTATTGAAAACAAAATCATGAAATATGATAAACAGAGATATCACACAAATATATGTCATGTCACTAAAATTAACCTTAATACGAACAGTATCAAGGTAAATGTCCCATCTACACCGTGAGAGTAGCAGTGCCTGTATCTGCTCACTTAATCCGCCAGGGAGATTTTTGTGCAACCTGGTCTTCTCTGATAGAGAACCCTTCCATCGTCAGCTCCCGGGGTGCAAGGTCACATTGTGCTTGGTGACATTTATTATTCTCACCAGCTTGGACTGTACAAAAAGTCCTGGCCACAGTTAACCCTTCTCTTTCCAGTACTGACTTGATCAACAAGGGCAAGGGCAGCAAAACTTCATAACCTGCACGACTGCTAGCGGTTTTGAGTGTGGCACCTTTGCAAAACCTCTTCTCCTGAGATAACCTAGTAGCATCTTCTGTATCTGGCACTGCTTCAGGATTTTCTGCAGGGCTATCTGTGGGTCTACCTGCCTTTGGACATGCTTCCAGTACTTGGGTCCCAACTCACGAGACGTATGACCATCTAATGCAATAAATTCATCCCATGAAGCACTGGAATGTCAGAGTGCCCTCTCCACCACCACTATTCCTTTCTTGCTCACCTGTCAGCCCCTAAACTGAAATGTTCACTTGCGTCACACCTACAATAGGGATAGGCAAGTTGTTAGCCACCTCGAGGCACACCCAAGTTGCGCTCCAATCACGTAGCAAGGAAGGGAAACATTTCAAAGACTGCCTTTGCCATGGTCTTCACTTGGGGTCCAGTGTCCACTAGACTGTGTCGCTCAACTCCATTAAATTTGGCCACGACCACCAGAGACTCTCCCACCAAGTTCTCAACTTCTGACAGGGGGCATAATTCAGCACCTTCCAGGCTAATTTCAATTTCTATTGCTGGTGGTCATGGGGCGGCATGGGCAATCCTGGGTTAAAAGTCCTTCTTTATCACACTCCCAGCACCTTCTTCTACCTGGCAGGTCTCTTCCCCCAGCTTGCCTTCCAGTAGTTTGACGTCCTTCTGGGTTCGATTTCTGGGGCACCACTTTATCTCTTTTGACCACCATCTCTTCCTTCAGCTCTTTTATCATTCTCTCCAGAGAAGTCATTCAGCTTCCATGCTCTTGTCTTTTTCTGATACCATCTCTGCTTGCTGGGACTCAGGGACCATTGCAAGCAGTTCCTCATTTTCTAAAGTTATTGTCTCCTTCAGCACCTGGTGTATATTCAATTCAGGTTCTTGGTTTTACTTCTCCCACAGGGCCCTCTGTAACAGCTGATTTCGGAGGCTTAGCAAAAACTGGACCCACAGCACAAGTTTAGTATTAGTAAAGGACATGGCCCTTGTTTTTCCTTCTGGTGCAACATTACCATCAATTCTTGTAGGCTGTCCACAAACTGGGGCAGTGTCTCCCCCTCTTTCTAATGCCAGGCGAGGAATCTCTTTCGCAGCATGCCCTCAGATAATATATCTCAATACACATCCTCCAGCATGTGAGAAATCTGCTCAAATGTCTGCCAGTTTCTTGCTGGTTGTAATAGCTTTGCCCTTGTTGCCTTGCCCTCCAACATGGGCCAGTTCTGTTTAAAGGTTTGAGGCCACATTACATAGTCGAGCTGACCCCTCTAGTCTCTCTAGTCAGTCATCTAAGAACAAATTGGATCAATTGAACTATAGTAGAGTTTTTATTCAGAGCTCCGACAGGTACCATCGGATGAGCTGGACTTGGAGGATCATGTTGCTCCTTCAGTTGCCATATTTATGTCCATCCTACCAACTAGCAACAAGTTGTAAGGTGCAGATAGACAGGAAACAAATGACTAGGCAGTTGTTGTGATTAACTCGTTCTTTACTGAAGTAATTGCAGCAGACAAACTTTAACAGTGCAGAAGCAACAGCTTGAATGTATATTTCTTTTAGTCCAAAAAAATTTTTATTAAAGATTTTAAAAAAACTAAAACTTCCCATTCCCACCCGGATCCCCCCGCTCTCGAACAAAAGTCCTTCAAAGGATGGTAGCAACCTTCCGATTCGCCATTTCGTGCATTTCCGCCAGTGATGTTGTCAAGATCAAAATCAGCAGCAAGGAAGTACATATTCCCCCTCATCTTTCAACAGGTTGCAAATGGTTGCAAATCATGAAGTACATAAGTAGCAGAAATAAAACATTAAGGTGCTAAACAGACGCAGCGTAGATGTACAATTGGATTGCAAGTATCAGAGAGCCAACGACTACCGAGCCTACAGCCCCCACACATCGGGAAAGTATTAACCCTGAAGGGACCTATCCACTAACAAAATCGCTGATGCCAAACCTGGATTGTCCAACCAAGGGGACCATAGGCCCTCGAATTTGGCAGGGGTACCCCTCTTTCCATATACATATTTTTCCAGTCTTAGCATGGTATTAACTCTCATTTTAAATTCAGAAAATGTGGTTGGGTCTGTAGTGGGAAGCAATCATATTTCTAGCCTGATATAAAAGGCGCATTACCGCCAGTCGTTGGCTCTCCGTCACAGGTAGCTTTGCAGTATAACCCAAAATACATATCAAACCAATAGCACAGTCATATATTTGATTAATGAGGTTTACCATATCCGTCCAAAACCTGTTTAGCCTAGCGCAACTCCACATCACATGTATCAGGTCTGCATTCAGTTTGCAACATCTATGGCATGAGGAATCTAACCTATAGCCCATTTTATAAAGCAACAGTGGGGTTCTATAAACCCTGTGTAATAGGTATAATTGGAAAAGTCTATACATTTCACTTAAGGAGATTTTATTAAACTGTTTCAAGACCTCCTGCTCTATAGGACCTACATCTCGTTCCCATCTCCCTTTAAGGGAAAGAGGTTGATCTTTATGTGAGGCCTCAAGAAGGCATTTATAAAATAGTGAAAATACCCCCTTAGTACTCCCACGTTGGGCTATTAGATCTACAAGTGAGGAGTGTGGAGCCTGCATCAATGTAGACTGCCTATTCTGTAAGTCCCATGCATGTCTCAATTGGAGATATTGATAGAAAGCGGAGTGGGGCAGGGCAAATTCCTATTGCAGGTCCTCAAACGTCCTAAATACATTAGTGTTCACGAGTTGACTGAGAGCAATGGCACCCCTGTCCCTCCACCCATTAAACCCCTGCAGTTTGTCAAACTCTCTAAAATTTAAATTATGCCAGATAGGAGAGTATTTGGTAAACCCTACCAGACCTATTACCGCTTTTAACTTGGCCCAGATTTTGTGTATAAGTAGCAACGTGGGTATAGTTCGCCCCATCTCTCCCAAGTGACCCGCTTCAAAGGCCTTCAGGAGGAGTTGTTCCCCTATAACATATCTAGTTAATCTGCCTGTCGAGCCTTCAGTTCTATCTGTCCCCATCCCTTAAGGTGTTGGAGCTGTATTGCTAGGTAATACAACCAAGGGTTCGGCACTGCTAATCCCCCATCCCCTTTGGGTCTCTGCAATGTCTCCAATCGTATCCTCGGCACACCCCTCCTCCATATGTGATCATGAAAAATAGCATTACGTTTATGGAAGAGTCTAAGGGGTAGCCATATTGGGGCATTGTGAAGTATATATAAGACTTGTGGCATAAAAATCAGTTTGGCAAGATTTGCACTACCGATTTCACCAAGGAGGAGTCTGCATCTTAGTTAGTAGTGGAGCAACGTTCAGAGTCTCAAAGTCTTGAATTCTAGCACTAATCTGGAAACCCAAATATTTAAACTGAGGAACAACCTGCAACTGCCATGTTGGCATCGGATCTGCCGCTGATTGTGGACCCACCAGAAGGAGAGAAGATTTGGTCCAATTAATAGAGAAACCAGACAGCCTACCAAAGTCAGTGATAAGCTGGATAGCCTTGCTCAACGAGATGGACCAATCATTCAAGAATAGCAACATGTTATCAGCATAAAGGGCAATTTTTTCATGGAGCACACCATATTGGAAACGCCTCACCTCGTCAGACTTTCTAATGGCTGCCGCAAGTGGCTCGATTGCTAAGGCAAATAATAGGGGTGAAAGGGGACACTCTATGCAGTGCAAAGGATTCAGATAGCAGCCCATTAGCTTTAAGTTTAGCCTTAGTGTAGCGTCCATGGCCGCGGACCGTTGGGTTTACTCATCCCCCGGCGCCCGCAGCCATGGATCTGTGAGCGCTGGCTCGCATCTCCTTCCTAGGAGACTTCCGCTCCGGTCCGCTGTGTCCCGTAGGGTGCGCGCGCAGGCTCGTGCCCGGCCTTAAAGGGCCAGTGCGCGCACATGGGAATCATTATCATCAATTAGCCCATGATTCCCTGCACTATAAGAAGGGCCCTGCCCCTTTGCTCATTGCCTGAGCATTGTTATTATTCCCATGTCAGCCTTAGTGTTATCCTGTTCCCGTTTTTTACCGTGCCCTGCTACCTGTATCCTGTATACTGTGCTGTGTCCTTGTTCCTGAGCCCAATTGGAGTCATGTCCTACTGCACCTGCTGTCATCTGCCACGTTCAGTGTCATCTGCCACGTCCAGTGTCATCTACCACATCCAGTGTTATCCGCCATGTCTGGTGCAACCTGCAGCACCTGCTGTCATCTGCCACGTCTGGCGTAACCTGCTGCACCCACCTCCATCCATGCTAAGGCCTCGGCCACTGTCTGGACTATTCAGGTACCCTAGAGCGGGACTTTGTATTAATTGGGTGCTCTGTTGCTTGGCCAGCTGCCTTCCCACTATGGCAGTGCGGCCTAGTGGGTCCACATACCCACAGACCGTAACACTTAGGGGAGTCATACAGAAGCTGGACCCATTTAATAAAAGTGTCCCCAAAGCCCAGACATTTCAATGTGGCCCAGAGGTACTTCCACTCAATGCTGTCAAAGGCCTCATCTGCATCAAGCGACGCCACTGCCTTATCTCCTTCAATTGACTGTGTCATCTAAAGATTTCAAAACAGTCTTCTGAGATTAACAGCTGTGGACATATTGGGCATAAAGCACGCATGGTCCTGATGTACCACTTTAGTAACCATTTGGAAAACTCCGTTAGCCAAGAGATTTGCTATAATCTTGATATCCACCGTCAATAAGGATATTCGGCCTATACGATTCAGGTTGTCGGACATCATTACCGGGTTTAGGAATTAAGACAATTATAGCATCAGTCATGGATGTAGGGAGATGTCCCAAAGAAAAAGCCTCTTGATATACCTCAAGTAACTGTGTTAGCAGCGCTTCTTTATATAATTTAAACACCTCAGATGGGAGGCCGTCTACCCCTGGAGACATCATTAGACATAGAAGTACGGGCTGCTTCTAATTCACTCGCATCTTCTGGGGACAGAGAGGGCAGGTCTAAGCCCTGCAGAAAGCCATCTAATTCTTCAGGGGAGGGGTCTGCCTTGGAACCATATAGGTTTGCATGGTAAGCTTTCAGAACCTCAAGTATATCTGGGGAGGTATTAACTACACAGCAGGTATCTTGAATGTATATTAAGTCAGTCCGTTACTCTTAGCAACAGTGACAGCCAGGATCCTGCGATACTTTGGGAAGTCCCTATTTGTATCAGAACAGTCTCTATGAATTAAACGTAAGTTGATATCAGAATAGTCCAACAGGACAACTCAGGCCTCCCTATATAGTCTGGGAGGCTGCACTCTTTTACCTCCTTTTGTATTATGCTCTACGGAAACCAGGTGCTCTTTTCTGAATAGATGGTTTCTCCCAGTAGTTCTGCAATGCAGCCACTGTTTTGCTGGAAACCTCACCCTAGCACTGACTTATATCCTGGCTGCCTTGTCTCCTCTGCTCTGACTCTGGTTTTAATCAGGGTACTCACTGACCTGATCCTCTGCACACAGTTTCCATGCACACAGATTCTCTGCAGACAGATCACACAGGCCACCTCTGGAACAGCCTCTCCAATTATAGCGCCTTCTTTTGTAGGTTACAGCTGAAAAGTTATTTGTATGGTCTAAGTAATGATTTGAATAGAGATAAAAGGATTTTCTTATTATGTGAATCTATGCCCGGTTTGATGCATCCCATGATCTTATTTGCTTTGGTAGCAGCTGCCTGGTACTTGTTGCTACAGTTCAGTTTACTGTCAACTAATACCCCCAAGTCCTTTTCCATGTCGGTTTTGTCCCATTCAATATGTAACCATAACAATTGCTTTCCTTTCTCAAATGTATAACCTTACACCTATCAGTAGTCAACTGATTCTACTCTCCCCAAGCCTCATCCTTATCCAGATCCATTTGTAACATGATACTGTCCTCTTTTGTGTTAATTACATTACAGATTTCAGTATAATTTGCAAAAATTGGGCTTTTACTAAGTCCTCTACAAGATCATTAATAAATATATATTTTTTAAAAAACAGAGCCAAATACTGACCCATGTGGTACTCTACACAAGTAATGGTGAATTTGTTATTTTAATCGGTTAAGGACTAGGCTGTTTTACAGCTATGTAAATGAGCAGAGAAAATGTCAAAATTTTGCTATGCGCTTATCTAGATGACTATAACTCTGCAGGTGAATAAAGTTAATCTTTGAATTTGACACTCTTTTTAACGGACCGATAGGGCTTTGTTTTAATGGCATTTGTCAGTATACATCATCTTTATTTTTTTCTCTAAAGTGGGCAAAATTGGAAAAAATGCAAGAATTTAGCAAATGAATAAGTTTATGCTAGCATTTTTCAAACACAGTATGAACCACAGACAAAATGAATCTCCTTTCACGTTCTACCACTTCTCCTGTGCATGGGGATACCAAATATGTTTGCTTTATTCACTGTCCGGGCATATGCCAGAGCTTGGCATAAAGGGTGGCCTTTTTGGCCTTTTCAGTCCAGGAATTCTGCACTTGATTTTATAGCAGCATACTGTTTTCTGGGGGCCTAATGCTGCTGAAACATTAGAAATACCCCATAAATGACTCAATTCACACAAGGGGTTTATCATCTTTTTAGAAAGTCCAGTTTTCTTCTGAAAGTTTCTTGAATAAGATGGAACAAAAAAAAATTAGCATTTTTGTGGCAAATTCGTCAATTTACGTGAGCATTTTTCACAGACAGTATGGACTACAAACAAAATTGATCTTCTTTCACGTTCTGCCACTTCTCCCGTGTATGGGGATACAAAATATGTATGCCTTATTTTTCACATAGAGATGTAGGAGGGCTTACGAAAGAAGAAGCTTATTTCACAAATCACCTTTTTTTCAAAATATCTGCTCTTGAAGCAGAGATCCCAAAAGAATTCATCTAGGGGTATAATGGGAATTTATTTTTTTGGGTTTCCTAAAATAAGAAATTGCAGGTTTATGCAAATGAGGCTTTCCAGCAGTTGAACTTTAGAAAATACGCAAATATGACATTCTCCCTTCACCCATTCCCTCCCTCACCCTTGGAGTAAAATCAGGGGAAATATAAAAATGTAATGTAGGGCAAATATATTTTCAACAAATTAACTAAAATATAATAATTCAGAACAGTGTGGTATTTTTTTTAAAACATGGGTGAATGCACAGGCCTGGTTATGAGGAACAGAAATATCGGGAATCTTTGCGGCGCCCATCTTTTCTGCGGATGTGGCACTTTTGCCGGGGGTCATTATTTCTAACCTTGTCAATGTCTTGACTATATTTTCTAGTCATTTTGCAACTCTTTTGATAAATATAAGTGTGAGTTTTCATGGAAAACACAAAATTGTCTGGGTGACCCCAAACTTTTGAACGGTAGTGTATATATTATATATATATATATATACATACACACACAAGCTAACTGATGTATATATATATATATATATATATATATATATATATACATCAGTTAGCTTGTGTGTGTATGTATATATATATATATATAATATATACACTACCGTTCAAAAGTTTGGGGTCACCCAGACAATTATATATCAATAGCGGTTTATTTTTTTGTTAGCGGTAGTGTAGATAGGCTGTTCGATCATATATATATGTATATATATATATATATATATATATATATATACATATATATATGATCGAACAGCCTATCTACACTACCGCTAACAAAAAAATAAACCGCTATTGATATATATATATTATATATATGTGGATATATACAGGGCCGGCCTTAGGGGTGTGCGACCTGTGCCTTCGCACAGGGCGCATCACTCCAGCAGGTGGAAGCGGGTGCTGCGCTGGCTCCTTTCCCCTGCTTGATTCAGAAGCGCCCGGGTCTGGCGACAGCAGTTGTCTTTCCGCCCGGGCGCTTCTTCACTCAGTGCCGTCGCTATCGCTGTAGCAGCCATAGCGGCTGCTTGCAGTGACACCGGGCATGAGGGCAGTGGCGCCGCCAGCAGCCGCTGCTACAGCGGTAGCAACGGCACTATAGCAGAGCAGGGAGGTATGTACCGCGATCACATGTTTAGGGACCAACAGATTAATCCCTGATACTCTGTCCAGTGCCCAGAGTTGTTAACAGCGCGTGCACACTCTCTGAAGTGCAGCCGTAATTAGTCTATACGGCGGACTTCAGAGACCCTGAGCGCTGACCGTAAAAACACAGCCAGAAGTCGGGAACCTGTTAATGACAACTCTTTTTTTTACCCAGATACACATATTTCCCCCAGTCCCAGCATTATCATTTTACATAGCAACCTTTTAGGATATGTTCACATGCTCTGTTTTCAGACGTAATTAGAGTGTTTAACGCCTCCAATTACGCCTGAAAAAACGGCTCCATTACGCCTAAAAACATCTGCCCATTGCTTGCAATGGATTTTACCGTGTTCTGTCCCCACGAGGTGTAAATTTACGCATCGCTGTCAAAATATGGCACGTAAAAAGACGCCCGCGAAAAAGAAGTGCATGTCACTTCTTGGGACGTTTTTGGAGCCGTTTTTCATTGACTCCATTGAAAAACAGCTCCAATAACGTCCGTAAAATAAGCCGCGATAAACGCGAGTTGCTACAAAAACGTCTGAAAATCAGGAGCTGTTTTTGCCTGAAAACAGCTCCGTATTTTCAGACGTTTTTGGTCACTGCGTGTGAACGTACCTTTACTTGAAACATATTATGTACCAAACGTTTATGTCGAACAGTATCAAATGCTTTGTAAAAATCAAGATATACAATATGTGCAATTGAGAATTTACCTCGTCATCGGAAGCCAATCAGATTAGTTTGGCAAGACTAGTCTACTCATTGCGATTTAAATCAAGCTTTGACTTGGCCATTGAAGAACCCTCTATTTCTTTTTTTTCCTCCTATTCTTTGGTGGATTTACTGGTATATTTTGGGCCATGTTGCCAAGTCCACTTTCTGCTGAGCTTCAATCTACTGACAGACGGTCTCACATTATCCTCAAGCATCCTCTATTACAATGAAGAATTAAATGTGGATTCTATGATGGTGAGATGTCCAAGTCTTAATGAAGCAAAGCAGCCTCAAATCATAACATTTCCACCACCATGCTTTTTAGCTGGTATCAGGTTCTTCTGTTGAAATATTGTCCTCGGATACTGTGACCAAAATAACTGTATCTTAGCCTCATCTACCGAGAGCACATTTTTCCAGACACCCTTATGTTTACCTAGGTGAGAAAACTTTAGTCTTGCCCTGACGTTCTTTGTACATATTTCTGAAAAGTTTCCTCTGTAGATCTAATTCGTGCCACTTGTTTCTAATGGTAGACTTGCACTTTGCACTTTGTCACAAAGTGTCCTTTCACACGTCACATTTGCATATTAAAAATTCGGCACGTAATTACTACTAGATCCACAGTAGAAATCCTAGGCATTTCTGCTGCCGGTGTGCAGCAGTTCCTCACGAGGATTACCCTTATTGTATCATGCTACTTATTTGTGCGGTTTAGTTTTTTCCACGATGCGGACAATAAACTGTGTGTAAATTTTACGTAATATGTGAATAAGACTGCAGAAACCCCATTGACATACATGGGATAAGGATTGTCATCAGATTTGATCCAGATTTCGGCCTAATAGTAGTAAGAGCAAACCTGTAGGTCCTGTGATGAAATTCTGTGGTTCTTGCAGACTTCTTAAAGCAGCATCTGTTCTGCTCTCAGGTTAAAGTTGCTGGGATGGCCTGGCTTGTGCTATTTGGCAATTGTTTAAAATCTTCAGTGGAATCATTGATGTCCAGCTATTAGATCTTTTTAAAAATAATTTTAAGTCTCATAGTCATTGTATAACCTTTTTTCTGAAAGCCTTAGAGCGCACTTTAGATCAAGGCATGGTGATACCACATACTGTATTTCAATAGTAAAGAACAAATTAAAGTAAGTATGAGTGGTTTAAAAAGGACAGGTTCCTCTTCCTCTTCCTATTTCTTGTTCAGTGTGCTCTCCCCTTGGATTGCTTATTGTATGTTACAATTATCATTTGTCTTTAATCTGGTGCACTTAATTCTAATTTTATATCTTTGACGTTAGTGTGACGCCAGTGGGAATAAGCTCCTGTACAGTGCCGGACTATTACTCCTGTGACATAGCGTGGGCGCAGAAGCTCAGATAGGGGATCAGGAGTGGGAGTACATCTCATCGGTGGAGATCAGAGAAAACTGTTATCTCCTATGTTTAACCCCTTCTATGGAGCGGTTAGTGCTGACCGCAGCATAGAGGAGGTAAAACAAAAGGGGGGATGCCCATACCTTTTATGGGCAGGATACTGCCTTTTAGTATAGCTAGACATACTAATGGATGCCCTAGCAACTGCCGTGTATTTCACATACACAGATTAATATACTGGTGTATATGCTAACATATCACAAAAAAAACAAAATTATGAATAAAGAATGTCCCTATACTAAAAGGATTAAGATAAATAAACAAAATAGGGCTTAAAGGAATTTTTTTTTGTATAATAAATATATTCAATTAAATATTAATTGAAAGACACCAAATAATATAGACATATTTAGTATCCCCATAACCATAACGATATGTACAATGTACATCAATGTAAAATGTATACCACTAGTTAAGATGATTGGCTAACGTACTCCTTTATGTTATTAAACTTGTTGCACTGTCAGGCTGGATTCACACGAGCATGTTCGGTCGGTAAAGGACGGAACGTATTTTGGCCGCAAGTCTCGGACCGAAGACACTGCAGGGAGCCGGGCTTCTAGTATCATAGTTATGTACGACGCTAAGAGTCCCTGCCTCGCTGCGGGACAACTGTCCCGTACTGTAATCATGTTTTCAGTACAGGACAGTAGTTCCACGGAGAGGCAGGGACTCCTAATTTTGTACATAACTATGATGCTAGGAGCCTGGCTCCCTGCAGTGTGTTCGGTCTGGGACTTGCAGCCGAAATACGTTCTGTCCTTTACCGACCGAACATGCTCGTGGGAATCCAGCCTCAGGCGCATGTGCTACATATCTGTTTCTCCCTGCAAAACCCACAATAATACACTAGGAACGCTCCATATACTGTTCTTGTATTTTTTTCTATATCCATGTGATTACCGGTTTATCGATACAGTGGAGATTTGTTGGAGCAACACTAGTGTATATTCCACTTCTAAATGCATGCGTCTCCAGTGCTGTGTCTGTATTACACAACTTGACAAGCTGAGAGTCCATATTTTGGTAATGGCCCTCACAATTTTATATTTGTGGTCCAGGTGGGTACTCGTCCCATGAAGTGCATCCTGTTTTTTCCTTTTTAATACATAGTTCAGGTTCTGAAGGCCTGGATAAAACTGGATAAATCCTGAAGTTGTTAAGGTAGTGATAAATGTAGGAGTGTTTTTAATTTTGTCCTAAAACCATGGGCAGCTACAACAGCCTCTACTCTTCTGGGAAGACATTACACAAGGTTTTAGAGTGTGCTTATGGGAATTTGTGCAGAAAGGGCATTTGTGAGGTTAGGCACTATTCTTGGACGAGAAGATCTCGCTCGCAATTGGTGTTCCAATGCATCTCAAAGGGGTTTGATGGGATTGAGGTCAGGGATCTGTACAGGCCACTTGAGTTCCTCCATGCCAAACTTGCCCAAGCCATGTTTTTATGGACCTTGCTTTGTACATAGGAGCCCAGTCATACAGGAACAGGAAATTCCCTTCACCAAACTGTTGCAGAAAGTTGGAAGCATACAATTGTCTAAAATTAATTTGTAAGCTGAAGCATTAATGTAACCCTTCACTACAAAGGAGGGTCCTAGCCCAAACCCAGACAAAAAGCCCCAAACCATTAACCCTGCTCCACCAAATTTTACAGTAGGGACTATGTATTTTAGTAGTTAGCGTTCTCCTGGCATCCGCCAATCCCAGATTGATTAATCAGACAGCTGGATGGTGAAACATGATTCATCACCCTAGAGAACCCGTTTCCACTGCTCCAGAGTCTAGTGGTGTTACAGTATGCAATACACCACAACAGCCGATGTTTGGCATTGCGTTTGATGATCTTAGGCTTGTTTGCAGTTGTTCGACCATAGAAACCATGGATGCAACAGAGGATAGGCAATTCTTTACATGACACATGCTTCAGCACTTGGTGGTATGGCCGGACTGGGATATAAATTCAGCCCTGGCATTTTAAAGCAAACCGGCCCACCTACTATCTAAGCAATATGTTTGTGCGGTTGTGTGCCCAGCCTCCAGATATACAAAAACATTCTACATTGTTTCCGATGCTTCTTGAAATGCTGCCTTCCTTTTGTGCTATTCAGATATTTCATAAATCAATAAATCCCACAAAACTGCTAAATGGGAGCATCGTGTGATAGGCTGAATGTATACATCGGTCGCAACACTCACTCAGGAACGGTGACTGATTATCCATTATAAAATGTTTGAGCAGCACAGAAAGAATTTTGGTTAGTAAGGATAAATGAGATGTGTGTTTCATTATTAGGTGTATGGAATTAATATTTTATTGATCCTTACTGCCCAAATTCATCATATTCTTTTTAATGGTGCTATATACGGTACACACTAATGCAGTCATATATAGTATACACATGAATAAAGGTATCGTATATACTCTACACATAAATATTGTCATCATATATACTGTACACATAGATTAACACCAATTTATACTGTACACATTAATAGTGCTGCTATACAGTGTTGGCCAAAGGTTTTGAGACTGACACAAAGTTTGCTGCTTCAGTTTTTATAGTGGCAATTTGCATTAACTTTAGATTGTTATTAAAAGTGATCAGAATTGCAATTAATTGCAAAGTCATTCCTTGCATGAAAATTAACTTAATCACAAAACCTCCATTTCCACTGCGTTTCAGCCCTACCACAAAATGATCTGCCTACATCATTTCAGTGATCTTCTCGTTAGCTCAGGAGAAAGTGTTAATGAGGACAAGAAACCTGATATCACTCTGTGATGCTGATTGAATTATAAGAGCAGACTGGTTGTTTTAAAAGGGGGATGGTGCTTGAAATCATTGCCTTCTTCTGTTAACGATGGTTACCTCCAAGGAGGTTGTGCAGTCATCATTGCTTTGCATCTAAAGGGCTTTACAGGCAAGGACATTGCTGCTTGTAAGATTGCCCCTAAATCAACCATTTATCGGATCATCAAGTACTTCAAGGAGGGAGGTTCAATTGCTGTGAAGAAAGCTTCAGGGAACGCAAGAAAGTCCAGCAAGTGCCAGGGCCGTTCCCTAAAGGGGATTCAGCTACGGGATAGGTTCAACACCAGTTCAGCATGACTGTATATACTATACACATAATTAATGTCGCCATGTATACTGTACACATGAATGACGGCCACACATGCTGCATACATGCCACTCAAACCTAGGACATTGACTTACAATGGGGTTTATCAAGCTAGGGCGTGGTGTCTGTCATTTTGATTCAGATGTGAACAGAATTTAACTTCTCTGCAGCTACTTGGGGTGTTGGTTTACTGTAGACAGTAATAGAGGGAGTTGCACTGCTGAGCAGCTGCTCTATGCCAGATTTAGTAGCTGCTTATTGGCTCAGACTACAGCAGCTATTCATCAGTGCCATTCTCCCTTTCTCTTATCAAATGCGGTATGTGAAACCTGCTGCTGTGGCACCACCCCCAAGGACCAAACAGTGAACAAACCAATGCTGGGCTGGTGGGCAAACTTTTTTCTCTTGGGGAGACGAAGCACTGCTTCCTCTCTGCCAATTGTTTGCTGCTTGATTATACAGATACAACCAACCTCATCCCAGTGGCCGCTTTCAGATAAGCTTGACCAGACACCCAAAGTGAATAAGCTTGAGTCCACAGCAATAATTAAAAAGAACTGTGTGGGTGACAGCCAACCAGTCCACTGTGCACAAGCCCATCTGGCATTTGCCAGAACTGCCAGATGACCAGCCCCGCTCTGTGAGTTTGCATGATTTACAGCTTTATAGCTTAGTGGTTGTAGATGCTTCTGTAGATAGGAGGGATTTGAGATCAAGTGTACACATTATAGTAAAGTAGGAGGAAGTTTCCGGAGTGTGGAATCAGGGGTTAGAGCAGTTGTGTCATGTAACACCATTGGTTATATATTGTGACTACAGTTTGTGCCATTTATATGGATACACCTAAATAAAATGGGAATGGTTGGTGATATTAACTTCCTGTTTGTGGCACATTAGTATATGGGAGGGGGGAAACTTTTCAAGCTGGGTGTTGACCATGGCGGCCATTTTGAAGTCGGCCATTTTGTATCCAACTTTAGTTTTTTCAATGGGAAGAGGGTCATGTGACACATCAAACTTATCGAGAATTTCACAAGAAAAACAATGGTGTGCTTGGTTTTAACGTTACTTTATTCTTTCATGAGTTATTTACAAGTTTCTGACCACTTATAAAATGTGTTCAAAGTGCTGCCCATTGTGTTGGATTGTCAATGCAACCCTCGTCTCCCACTCTTCACACACTGATAGCAACACCGCAGAAGAAATGCCTCCCCATCTGATCCCCTTAGACTTTTATCTTTGGGGTCATCTGAAGGCAATTGTCTATGCTGTGAAGATACGAGATGTGCAGAAACTGAAACTACGGATACTGGAAGCCTGTGCTAGCATTTCTTCTGCGGTGTTGCTATCAGTGTGTGAAGAGTGGGAGAAGAGGGTTGCATTGACAATCCAACACAATGGGCAGCACTTTGAACACATTTTATAAGTGGTCAGCAACTTGTAAATAACTCATGAAAGAATAAAGTAACGTTAAAACCAAGCACACCAATGTTTTTCTTGTGAAATTCTCGATAAATTTGATGTGTAACATGACCCTCTTCCCATTGAAAAAACTAAAGTTGGATACAAAATGTCGGACTTCAAAATGGCCGCCATGGTCAACACCCAGCTTGAAAAGTTTCCCCCCTCCCATATACTAATGTGCCACAAACAGGAAGTTAATATCACCAACGATTCCCATTTTATTTAGGTGTATCCATATAAATGGCCCACCCTGTACTCACTGAGACTGTGTGTGTAACAGTACTGACCACCATGCCGTACCCTGTGCTTCTGTTAGGCACAGTAATAATAACCTACTCCATTTATATATTTATAAAATTATCAATGGGCCCATGAAGTATTATTTAGGCCCTGCTCACAACTGTGCTAGAGGCTCCATTAGGAGCTTCTGAAACAGATTCCGTAGTTTTTGCCAGACAAAATAGCACAGCATGCAACGCTATTTTGTCCAGCAAAATGATGGAAACCATAACGGAAACCAGGCAAAACATAAAAGTCAATGGGTTCCGTCGGGCACTGTTGGTTTCCATCCTGCGACGGATCTAGCGCTTTTGTTTATCCCATTATTCTGTTCCTCAGACGGAACAGGATAACGGAAATCGTACTGCAAATGTGAACAGACCCTTCGATAGGTAATAACCCTTAGACTTGAAGCCAAGTTTGAGCGAGTTTGTTGAAGATCCAAGAGAACATCCACCTCCTTTCTACATCACTCTCACACCTTCGGACAGCTTCCACTTCAGGGATCAGTCCTAGGTCCCCTCCTCTTTTCTCTCTACACAGCCCCCATTGGACAAACTATCAGCAGATTTGGCTTCCAGTACCATCTCTACGCTGATGACACCCAATTTTATACATCTGCCTGTGACATCACCCCTGCTCTAATACAAAACACCAGTGATTGTCTGTCTGCTGTCTATAACATCATGCCCTCTCTCTATCTGAAACGGAATCTTTCTAAAACTGAGCTCCTTATGCTCCCAGCATCTACTAACCTCCGTAAACCTGATGTCTCCATCTCTGTGTGTGGCACTACCATAAATCCTAAGCAGCACGCCCGCTGTCTCAGGGTTATTTTTTACTCCGATCTTACCTTTACTCCTCACATTCAATCACTAAGGCCCCATGCACACGACCGTAAAAAACCTCAGTTTTTGCGGACCGCAATTGCGGTCCGCAAAAACGGAGCCATTCACTTTCATTGAACACTGACACCTTTCCGTAGCACTACGGAAGGGTGTCCGTGCCGTGGAAATGTTCCGGGAATTATGGAACATGTCCGTTCTTTCGCATTTTGCGGGCCGTGCTCCCATACTTCGTATGGGAGCACGGCCCGAAAATGCGGCTGTCAGTCAGCGGCCGGCCGTGCCTGCAATTGCGGGACATGATTGCGGGCACGGTCGTGTGCATGGGGCCTTACACACTCCTGTCATTTTCACCTCAAAAATATCTCCAGAATCCTTTTCTTACTGAGGAAACAGCCAAAACTCTCATTGTTGTTCTGATTCACTCTCGTCTTGACTACTGTAACTCATTATTAGTCGGTCTTTCCCTCACTAAACTCTCACCTCTCCAATCTATCTTCAATGCCGCAGCCAGGCTCATCTTTCTGACCAACTACTACACCAACACCTCTATCCTCTGCCAGTCACTGCACTGGTTGCCCATCCCCTTCAGAATAAAATTCAAACTTATTACTCTCACCAACAAAGCTCTCCACAGTGCTGCACCTCCTTACATCTCCTCCCTCATCTCTGTCTACCAGCCTACTTGCACTCCACGTTCTGCCAACAACCTTAGATTAAAATCCTCCATAATCCGAACCTCCCACTCCCGTCTCCAAGATTTTTCTCATGCTGCACCAGTCCTCTGGAATGCGCTACCACAGACAACCAGATTAATTCCCAATATCCACAGTTTTAAACGTGCCTTGAAAACACATCTTTTTAGACAGGCCTATAACATTCCCTAATCTGACTCCTTTCTTTGGCCCCATTAGTCATCAGAATAAGATTCCCACACACATGTGTATAAAAGATGGCTGGACCATTGTACTGAACAAAAACTTTTACACATTGTGTCTCCCTTATTTCCTCATAGATTGTAAGCTCTTGCGAGCAGGGTCCTCAATCCCCTTGTTTGAATTGTAAATTAGCTTTGTCACAATGTAATGTCTGATATTGTTTGTTTCATGTTCCCGCTAAATTGTAAAGTGCTGCGTAATATGTTGGTGCTATATAAAGATTATTATTATTATTTATTATTGTAAAGTAATGCATCCAGGAGAATAAGGGGGAATAACTGTAGGCCACAACTTTTCAATATTCTAGTGTGTATGGGTCGTTTAATTTTTTGTAAAAATGTTTACCTATCTTTCATAAAATGTCCTTTTTTCTCTGCCTTTTTAAAAAATATTTCCTGTCAAATAATGTCTAGGAAAGTATCTTTGAAGTATTTTTTTCTATAGGCTAAACGAATGTCATAGTTTTATTATTTTTGCATACTTTCTTGTGCACTATACCAAGGTTACTGTTTTGTTTTTTTTAGCATAGGCAGTAATGTAGGGCTTAACACTATAAAAGTAAAAGCTTAAATTGGAGTCAATCCGGCGACATATGCCATACGATTGCATACATTTTTGGGCTGCTTTTTTTTTTTAATCTACAGAAAAAAACTATTTCTTCTAGCTAAGAACACTTAACCATTAACTATTAATTAAAATGTTTATCTCATTATGATAACTCCTTTTTACACTGAAACTAGACCAGTGATCCAGCTGGTCATAGATTCTCAGGCCATGCAAATTAATGGCTATTTATGTAATACATGGACCGCTCTGGCTAATAGACAGGGGTTCCAAACATAGGAAAACCGTATGTTATGTCCATATGCTCAGGGGTCTCAAGCTCGGCCGGGTAAGTGGGCCACATATAGAAAAAATGTGAAGTTGACGAGCCGCATTACTTTCAAATTTGATACAATGCAAAATTATTGTTAATTAATTAGTTATTTGAACTACCATAATACTACATTACTATAATAATACTACATTGCTATAGCAATACTACATTACTATAACAATACTACATTACTATAATACTACATTACTATAATAATACTACATTACCATAATAATACTACATTACTATAACAATACTACACTACTATAACAATACTACATTACTATAATACTACATTACTATAATAATACATTACTATAATACTACATTACTATAATACTACATTACTATAACAATACTACATTACTATAACAATACTGCATTACTATAACAATACTACACTACTATAATAATACTACTTTACTATAATACTAAATGACTATAAAAATACTACATTACTATAATAATACTACATTACTATAACACTACATTACTATAATAATATTACATTACTATAATAATACTACATTACTATAACAATACCACATTACTATAACAATACTACATTACTACAATACTACATTACTATAACACTACTGCATTACTATAATGCTACATTACTATAATAATAATAATACTACATTACTATAACAATAATACCACAATATTTTAATAATAGTACATTACTATAATACTACATTACTATAATACTACATTACGCTAATAATATTACATTACTATAAGAATACTACATTACTATGATCTAAATTACTATAAGAATACTACATTACTATGATCTACATTGCTATAATAATATTACATTATTATAAGAATACTACATTACTATGATCACCATTACTATAATACTACTACGTTACTATAATACTACATTACTCTAATAACATTACATTACTTTAATAATACTACATTACTATAATAATACTACATTACTATAAGAATACTACATTACTATGATCTACATTACTATAAGAACACTACATTACTATGATCTACGTTACTATAATAATATTACACTACTATAAGAATACTACATTATTATGATCTACATTACTATAATACTACTACATTACCACTTTACTATAATCCTACATTACTATAACAATACTACATTACTATAATAATAGCGGTAGGTTTAAACTTAACGGAAATTTGTGAGATTGCTCCACATGCTTAGTTCAACAATTCAGTTTTACAGTTTAAGTGTCACTAAATGCAGTCCGGCAGCACAGTTGGCAGCGTTTGGCAGACACACAAATGTCAAGATTAGGCAGCCCCTTTTTAGATATTGTCACAGAGCCCTCTATAGATACTGCCACAGTGCCCTCTGTAGATACTGCCACAGTGCCCTCTGTAGATACTGCCACAGTGCCCTCCGTAGATAATGCCACAGTGCCCTCTGTAGATAATGCCACACACCCACCGATAGATAATGCCACATTGCCCTCTCTAGATGCTGCCACAGTGCTCTCTGTAGATGCTGCCACAGTGCCCTCTGTAGATGCTGCCACAGTGCCCTCTGTAGATGCTGCCACAGTGCCCTCTGTAGATGCTGTCACAGTGCCCTCTATAGATGCTGCCACAGTGCCCTCTGTAGATACTGCCACATACACCCCTAGTAGATAGCTCCATTGGATCTCCCTCTAGCAGTGGAATCCCCAGCCAGAGCGTTGCCGATGCTTTGGCCAGGGATACCTCTGCTGGAGGAACCCCTGACGTTACTGTCCATACACCGTGACGTCAGGGACAACCCCAGAGCCGGTCTCCAAGAGCGGAGCAATAGTAAAGGCTCTGCTCCGGAACTCTGGGGAAGCCACTGACATCAGTGTCCATATATTGACAGTGATGTCAAGGGCTTGCCCAGAGCTGGAGTCCCGAAGCAGAGCCACTTCTAGCACTCGGCCTGGGATATCAGCGCTGCTCCTGACATCACTGTTCATATATGGACAGAGATGTCAGGGGCAACCCCAGAGACATCGATGTCCATATGTGTACAGTGATGTCAAGGGATTCCACAGAGTCCCGGAGCAGAGCATATACTAGCGCTCTGCCTGGGACTTTGGCTCTGCGGAAGCCCCAGACATCGTGTGTCCATATATGGACAGCGATGTCTGGGGATTCCACAGAGTCCCGGATGCAGGGCCTATACTAGCGCTCTGCCCGGGACTCCGCTCTGGGGAAGACCCTGAAAACACTGTCCATATATGGACAGCGATGTCAGGGAATTCCGCAGAGTCCCGGAGTAGAGCCTATACTAGCGCTATGCCTGGGACTCCGTTCTGGGGAAGCCCCAGACATCGTGTGTCCATATATGGGGAGTCCCGGAGCAGAGCCTATACTAGCGGCAATGTGTCCTGTGGCCCACAGATGACAGCCTCAGGGGCTGCTTGCGGCCCACGGGCCGCGTGCTTGAGACCTCTAATAGCATATATAGAGAGGGGTTCTTAATAGTAACTCAAAGATCACTACATACATAATTACATAGAATAAAAAAAGACACGTCTCCATCAAGTTTTCCTCTTTCTGATTTTGCTACTTGATCTTCATCAAGGCAACGCAGAATCATTTGCTTCAAGTTCTTGTAATGGTCTGTCTTCCTCAGTTGTATTCCATTTGCTGAGAATAAGAAACGTGTCAAAACCATGTTCACACAGGGCGGATACGCTGCGTAAATGTACACAGCATATCCTCCCTGCAGCCCAGGGAATTTCGTTTGAAAAACTGCATTAAATTGTGGTGCAGTTTTCTGGGTGGAATGTCTGCTGCAGAAAATAGCAGTTAAAAAAAAAGCCTATACTTACCCCAGTCTCCGTAGTCATGGCGTCACGTCCTTCTGTTGTCTCTGCAGGCCAGCCCTCTGGGATAAAATTTTATCCCATAAGACTGCTGCAGCCTGTGATTGGTCACATGAAGCGTCATCCCAGGACAGCCTGGATGGAGAAGCATAGTGATCTGGGTAAGTATAAGCATTTTTTTTCCTGAGTTGCGATTTTTGTGGCTTTTTCACCACAAAAATCGCAAAACATCTGCTATTTGTTGCGGGTTCTACCTCCCCATTGAATTCAATGGGGATAACCCGTGACAGTAAAGCAGCGATTTTGAATAATTAATTGACATGCTACGGATTAAAATGCAATGAGATTTGTTCAAATCTGATCCACTCTTCTGCTATTGTATTACACTACGGACTTTCCGCAATGAAATATGTTGCGGAAAATGTGCAGTGTTTACCCTACGCAGGGGTTATCCAGGTTATTTATTCATATGTCCTAATAAGGTATATGAATGTAATAGGGGCCAATAAAAAAAAAATTTGTTATTTATGAATATATGATAATAGTGCAGATGATAGTGATTCCTCGCCTGATAAATTGCCAACAGAAAACTGACTGCAGATTGGCTGACAGGGAACATGTGGGAATGTGATATTCCGCCAGCTTTCACGCTCTGTTGAAGGATTCCATCAAGTCCCATATTTTTATTATTTCAGTGTAGAAGAGAAAGCAGGCCAGACTTACTGAATTCTTTGATGGGTTACAATATCCCACATTGAATGGCATTAGTAAGAAGCAGGGGCGTAACTAGGAAAGACTGGGCCCCATAGCAAACTTTTGACTGGGGCCCCCCTCCCCTGGGTATCATACAACCCCCCCTTGTAGATAGTGTCTCCCTATAGATTCCGCCAAACAGCGCCCCCCGATAGATAGCACCATACAGCCTCCCTGAGGATAACGCCATACAGCCCCCCCTGTAGATAATGGCATACAGTTCCCCCTGTAGATAACGCCATACAGCCCTCCCCCTGTAGATATCGCCATACAGCCCTCCACCTGTAGATAACGCCATCTAGCCCCCTTTAGATAACGCCATACAGCCCCCTGTAGATAACGCCATACAGCCCCCAACCCCCCCCCCCCCAAAAAAAACGGCCTATAGTTTGTCCTACAAAAGAGATGTATCCACAGGATAGGGGATACATGTGTGATCGCTGGCAGCGATAAGGAGAATGGGTGACAGAAAGTCCCTCGAAGTTCTTTATGAAAAACCTCAGACTTCGGAGGTCTGCGCAGTTCAATAAAAATTAAAGGAGTGCTGGTGACGCATGCACACAAGCGCGACTGGTGCACAATTCATTTCTGTGGAGCTGCCAACAGACCCCAGAAGTGGCGGGCCCCGTAGCAGCTGCTACGGCTGCTACAGCGGTAGTTATGCCACTGGTAAGGAGCTTTCAGAGGCTTTGCCAAGGGCTCCTCAAAGTAAAATGCAAAATTCTCAGCATTACATTATGAAAATGAATTTAAGAAGAATGTTTGTACTTCACTGATGATAAAAATGTTCCCAACATGACATGTTCCATGTAAAAATATCATCTTTTGTTGGTTTGTTCATTACAGTAGACCACAAAGGCAAAGAAGAGAGGTACAAGAAGAGACGCACAAGCAAGGCAGGTATGCTAATTCTTTCTATTCTATTAAATTTCTATTTGTCAGGTAATTCTAGGTAATGTAGTAGTATATGATTTGTGTTTGCCTGACATGTTTATAATGTCTAAGGATAATGTAAGTTTTGTATGCTATCAATGAAATCTATTGAACCAAGATGAAAACCAGTGTGTAACAATGCAAATATAGCCATTGCAACCAATTTAACTGATATGGTACCCATCAACACAAGTTGTTGTCTAAAGTTACATAATGATTATTACAGACAAGTATATTATATGGTATATAATGCGGAGAAAATGCCTGTTCATTTTTATGACAGATGTATCAATGTTCTGTGAATGTACGCACTCTCATCTGCAGGACATGGAGGCAATCGCGAATGTGAGTTTATGATGTCGCTCAGAAAATTGTGGGTCACTCATGTTGGTCATATGATTCCAAAATGCAATTTGAATATTTTTTCACGAATGGCTTTAAAAGCTACACCAAAAACTGCATGTCTGAATCTAGCCTTCTGAATTCACACACAACATGTAGGTCAGGTTTCCATCACGTCTTTAGTGATGTTCTTTTAGTTTAATTTTTGTTTGCAGCAAGTTTTTGTTGTTTTATCCCCTATGATGTTTTTTCAAAAGCATAGCGTGTTCTAGAAGCAGTGTTTTTGAATGTGTTTTCCACCCATAGGTCTCTATTTTAACAAAAACAGCATCTGCCTGCTTGACCTTTGCCAATATTTATGGAATAGTTGTTCAAAGCGTACCTAAACTTTCTGGTGATTTTTCAGAATAAGCTGTCGCATGTTTGTGCATGAGGAATAACACAATTTCTGCACATTATATGACTTGTATTCTGAATTTCTTGCAGTTCTCCCCTTTGCGGGCTCTATCTCTAATTCTTGGTATTGTCTAAGCTAGTAGGCGGAGTCTAACTGCTATCATGTCTTTTATATGCTGCACAAAGAGAAGAGAACCTTGCGCTCCTTTCTCTATATACTGTAGCATATATATAAATAAAAGTAGTAACAATATAACAATATGGAGGAGATTATACAGCAGTAATGAGCAGTGCAGCTGTGAATTCAGCACTGGGGGGAGAGATATAGAACTTACTAGCAGCATTTCCGTGTTTCTCTCTGCCTCTCTCTCTCTCTCTCTCAGCTTCTGCTCCCTCCTCTCCCTCCCCTCTCCATAGACTTCTTAGGGAAGCTGCAATTTGATCCCTCAGTGAGCGAATAGTTTGTCTTGAGGAGATAGATTAAGCAGTACATTTAGAGTGATTGAACAGTTAGACTGGGTAAGCACATCATGATCAAAATGCATTTTTTTCCCACAACTTTTTGCCTTAATCTTTACTGTTAGGAAGTTTAAAAATCCAATTCACACTCTATGGTTATGTGGGTTAGTTGTGAATGCAACTGCATTTAAAAAAAAATTTAATGCATGTTCTGTGGCGTTTTCTTCATTGACTTCAATGTGGTACATGCAGTAACATGATGGAATTAATATATATAAAAGCCATACTGTCTTAGGCCAGGATCACATAGACATACACTATATGGACAAAAGTGTTGAGACACATTACACCTACAGGAGCTTTCTAAATGCCTATTCTATCTATAGGCATTAAAATCGGGTTGCCCCCCCCCCCCCCCCCCCTGCAGCTAAAACAGTTTCTACTCTTCTGGTACGGCTTTCTTAAAGATTTTGGAGTGTCTGTGGGAGTATTTGCCTATTCAACCTGAAGAGCATTTGTGAGGTCAGACACTGATGTTAAATGAGGGGGCCTGGCTCGCATTCTCTGTTCTAGTTCATTCCAAAGGTGTACGATGAGGTTGAGGTGAGGGCTCTGTGCAGGCCAAACAAGTTCTTCCACACCAAACTCACCCAACCGTGCCTTTATGGACCTTGATTTATGTACTGTGGCACAGTCATGCTGGAACAGAAAATTACCTTACCCAGACTGTTCCCACAAAGTTGTAAACATACAATTGTCCAAAATGTCTGCAGACACATTTAAATTTACCTTTACTAGAATGAAGTGGCCTAGGACAACCCCTGAAAAACAACCTCATAGCATTGTCCTTCCTCCACCAAACTTTACAGTTGACACAATGCAGTCAGGCAGGTAACGTTCTCCTGGCATTCGACAAACCCAGACTCATCCATCAGACTGCCAGATAGAGGATGGTGATTCATCACTCCACAGAACACGTTTCCACAGCTCCAGAGTCCAGTGGCGGCGTGCTTTACACCACTCCATCCAATGCTTGGTGATGTAAGGCTTTTGCATGCAGCTGCTCAACCATGGAAGCCAATTCAATTTTTTGGAGCCAAAACCAGAAGTGGATCCAAAAGGAATGAAAAGGTATAAAGAAAAGACTGATGCATCTCCTTTCTTTTATATCCACTTCTATGTTTGGCTAAAAAAAAAAACCTGATCCAGAAACTGCCACAAAAACTGCATCAAGACTGCGTGTGTGATGCTGGCATTGTGGTGCTTTAGTGACGCAGCTTTGTGCCAAACCACTATCACTTTGTGTGAATACACAGTATTTCTGATTCTGACACTAATCCTAAGTGATAGCAGTTAGTATACTGCCTGGAGGACCAGATGTCTAAACAGACGTATTAATTTAAAGGGACATTTTATTTCCTATGTAAACATTACTATAATTTAGTTGTTCTTTAGTCAACCCATGTAGCATGAGGGAGTCTATACTTGTGACAAGCACGTACCATCTCAGATACAATACGTAATAAAATTAGTTGCTTAGCTATATACTAGTCCCGCTGTGAAAATTATCTAAAATCTTTATAGACAAACAATACAGACCTCATTTTAATGTGATTAATACCTTTCAATAGCTGTGGATACCAGTTTGAGTGAAAAATTGCATTAGAGCTTTACCATGGACAAAATGCCATGATTCTTCAGCTGCCTGGATACAGAACAATAGGTGATTCTTTGTTGTGTCGAGGCAATAGCTCTGCAGCTGATAGTATTGCACTTATTGACATAAAGCACTGGTTAAGCAGTTTACCCTGCCAGAGGCATCACGTGTCATACTTGCTTTTCTGAGTATCTCCATTTATTCCTGGAAAAGAGCCAGTTGGCTTCTATTTGGGATATTTATAATCTAATGCGTAGCTTAACAGTCTGTCATGGACATATATCTACATTCTTTAGATTTCAATTATCAGTTTTAAAATGGAATACTCCTATTAACCTTATATTTTTTCCAATTAAATAAAATTTCCTACATGACGCTTAACCATTCTGTAAACAGCAAGTTACTTAAAGGAACAGTGTCATGGCAAATAATTTTTTTATATGTTAAAGATGTTAGTGCTTTAATAAAAACGTTTTTATTCATTTGTGTGTTTGTGTTTTACTTTTTCTTATTTTTACACTTTTTCTTCCCTATGGGGGCTGCCATTTTTTGTTCCATTTCTGTGTGTGTCGATTAACGACACACACAGACATGGAATACGGCAGCCACAGTCCCATAGGGACTGCGAACGGCTCCCGTCCCATTGACTGCCGTGTACGGCGTCTGTGTGGGAACTGCGCATGCGCCGCTCCCACACAGTCCTATTCGAAATTGGCGCCGTCCGGCGCCATTTTCCTGTGGACCGGAAGTCGCGGCCGGACAGTAATATTACTACTTCCGGTCGCGGCTTCCGGACTTGTGCACATGGAACAGCGGCAGCAAACGGAGCGGACGGGCTGGAGGGAGCCGCGGCGGCAGGAGCAGGTAAGAGATTTCAATGTATGTTAGTGTTTGTGTGTGTTTACTACTGTATGTAAACCTACTACACTGTGGGTTACCTCAAAAAATGGCGACACACAGTGTAGGAGGTTAAACCTTTCAAAACCCTCGTTTATCCCGGCACTAGCCAGGATAAAGGAGGGGGGGATGCTGAGAGCTCACTAGAGCGAGGGCTTTTAACCCAATGTTGCAATGCTGCAATTTTGGGAACAGCCCCATCTAGTGACCAAAAATGGGTAGTATTATAAATTAGAAATAATTTATAATATTTCCTGGCTCGTGCCAAAAAAAAAAAAAATATTTGAACAATGTTTAATCACCCACACACTAAATGTTTAATTTTTAAAAAAAAAACATGTTTTTCTGGCAACACATTCCCTTTAACATCTTCTTGCCTTTATTTGCTGTAAACTCACCCTAACAGAATAATCAGTGTTATCAAAGACAGAGATTTAAAGAGGCTCTGTCGCCACATTATAAGTGGCCTATCTTGTACATGATGTGATCGGCGCTATAATGTAGATTACAGCAGTGTTTTTTATTTAGAAATATTTATGACCTATATTAGATTTATGCTACTGAGTTTCTTAATGGACAACTGGGCGTGTTTTACTTCTTGACCAAGCGGGCGTTGTGGAGAGAAGTGTATGACGCTGACCAATCAGCGTCATACACTTCTCCCCATTCATTTACACAGCACAGTGATCTAGCTAGATCACTATGTGCAGCCACATACACACATTAACGTTACTCAACTGTCCTGACAGTGAATAGAGATCACTACCAGCCAGGACGTGATGTCTATTTAGAATCCTGACACTTCGGTAACGTTTGTGTGAGACTTACAGCAAGGCAAGCATAATCTCGCGAGATTACGCTGTAAACTGTCATTTAAAACGAGATTACGCTTGCCTTGCTGTAAATCTCACACAAACGTTACAGAAGTGTCAGGATTGTCAATAGACGTCCTGGCTGGTAGTGATGTCTATTCACTGTCAGGAACACTTGAGTAACCTTAGTGTGTGTGTATGTAAATGGTCAGCGTTACGCACTTCTCTCCACAACGCCCACTTGGTCAAAAAGTAAAACACGCACAGTTGTCCATTAAGAAAGTTATTAGCATAAAGCTAATATAGGTCATAACTTAATAAATAAAAAACACTGCTGTATTCTACATTACAGCGCCGATCACATTATGTACAAGATAGGCCACTTATAATCTGGTGACAGAGCCTCTTTAAAATAAATTTTAAAAAAGTCACTTTTAACCCCTTCAGGACACAGCCTGTTTTGGCCTTAAAGACAAAGCCGATTTTTTTTAAATTTAACATGTGTCACTATATGTGGTAATAACTTTGGAATGCTTTTACCTATCCAAGCGATTCTGAGATTGTTTTCTCGTGACATATTGTACTTTATGTTAGTGAAAAAAAATTGGTTGATAAATTAAATATTCATTTGTGAAAAACACCACAATTTAGAGAAAATTAGGAAAAATTAGCGCTTTTCTAAATTTAAATGTATCTGCTTGTAAAACAGATAGTAATATCACACAAAATTGCTACTATTTCACATATCCAATATGTCTACTTTATGTTGGCATTGTTTTTTTTACATTCTTTTCTTTTTCTAGGACTTTACAAGGCTTGGAACTTTAGCAGCAATTTCTCACATATTCAAGAAAATTTCAATAGGGCTAATTTTAGAGGGACCAGTTCAAATGTGAAGTGGCTTTGAGGGGCCCATACAATATAAACCCCCATAAATCGCCCCCACTTTAAAAACTGCACCCCTCAAAGTATTCAAAACAGCATTAAGAAAGTTTCTTTAAAAATTTCATTTTTTTTTGCAGAAATTCATATTTAATCCTTTTTTTCTGAGGGTTTTACCAGAGAAACGAAACTCAATATTTATTGCCCAGATTCTGCTATTCTTAGAAATATACCACATGTGGCCCTAGTGTGCTTATTGACTGAAACACAGGTCTCAGAAGCAGAGGAGCACCTGTAGGACTTTGGGGCCTTTTATTAGAATATATTTTAGGCACCATGTCCGGTTTGAAGAGGTCTTGTGGGGCCAAAACAGTGTAAACACTCAGAAAAAGACACCATTTGGCAAACTACACCCCTCAAGGGATTTATCAAGGAGTATAGTGGACATTTTGATCCAACAGGTTTTTTTGCAAAATTTAGTGGGATTGAGGCAGTGAAAATGAAAATCTAAATTTTTTCCAGTAGAAATTTTAAATTTTTACAAGGCATAAAGGACAAAAGACACTCCAAAATTTAAAAAGCAATTTCTCCCAATTATGGTAATACCCCATATGTGGTAATAAACTGCTGCTTGGACACACGGCAGAACTTAGAAGGGAAGGAGCACCATTTGGCTTTTGGAGCTCAAGTTTTGCTGCAATGGTTTTCGGATGCCATGTCGCATTTGCAAAGCCGCTGTGGGACCAAAACAGTGGAAAATCCCCAAAGTGACCCCATTTGGGAAACTGCACCCTCAAGGAATTTTTCAAGGGGTATAGTAAGCATTTTGACCCCCATGGGTTTTTTGCAGACTTTAGTGGAATTAGGCCGTGAAAATGAAAATCTACGTTTTTTTTCCAATAAAATGTCGTTTTAGCTCAGATTTTTCAATTTTCATAATAAATAAAGGAGAAAATGCACCTCAAAATTTGGAAAGCAACCTCTTCTGAGCACAGCAATAGCCCATATGTGGCAATAAACTGGTTTGCAGCGCCATGTCATATATGCAAAGCCCCTGCGGGACCAAATCAGTGGAAACCCCCAAAAGTGACCCCATTTGGGAAACTACACCCCTGATGGAATTTATCTAGGGGTATAAGGTACATTTTGACCCCACAGGTTTTTTGCCGAATGTAGTGGAATTAGGCCATAAAATTTAAAAGCTAAATTTTTTTCCAATAAAACATGGATATTTTCAATTTTTACAAGGAAAAAAGGAGATAAAGTACCCCAACATTTGAAAAGCAATTTCTCCTGATACAGCAATACCCCATGTCACATTTCAAAAGCCCCTGCAGGGCCAAAACAGTAGGAGCCCGCCAAAAGTGACCCATTTGGGAAACTACACACCTTAAGGAATCTATCTAGTGGTATAATGAGTATTCAAACCCTACACTTCTTTTGCGGAATTTATTGTAATTAGGCCGTAAAAATGAATATCAAATTTTTTCCACTAAAAAGTACATTTTTTTCATTTTCACAAGGGATAAAGGAGAAAGCCGGCAAAATTTGTAAAGCAATTTCTCACGACTAAGGAAATTCCCCACATGTGGTCATAACCTGCTATTTGGATACACAGCAAGGCTCTAAAGAGAAGCAGCGCAATATGGTTTTTGATGTGGAGATTTTACAATATTAGTTTTCTGACACCATGTTGCATTGAGCTAAGGTACCAGTACAGTGGAAAACCACAAAAAATTACCCCATTTTGGAAACTACATCCCTGAAGAAATTCATCTAGAGGTATTGTGAGCATTTTGACCCCGCAAGTGTTTTGCAGAAATTAGTGCACAGTGGATGTTGCACATTGAAAATTGCGATTTTTCCACTGATATGCCATCTCAGTGATGAATATGTTGTTCCCAGTTTGTGCCACTGGAGACACATACCACATAAATTGTTAAGCAGGTTCTCCAGAGTACAGTAATACCCCATATGTGGTCATAAACTGCTGTTTGGGCAAACTGTCAGGCTCAGAAGGACTGCCATTTGGCTTTTGGAGTGCAGATTTTACTTGGTAGTAGTTTTGTTTGGGGTTTTACTGGTATTTCAGCTTATAATGTGGGGGCATATGCAAGCTGTGCGGAATATATCAAGGTTTATGTAAGCTGTGAGGCAGGGGCGTAACTAGGAAAGACTGGGCCCCATAGCAAACTTTTGACTGGGGCCCCCCCTCCCCTGGGTGTCACACAACCCCCCCCCTTGTAGATAGTGCCTTTTTTTACAGCCCCCCCTGTAGATAATGCCATACAGCCCCCCCTCTGTAGATAGCGCCATACATCCCCCTGTAGAGAACGCCATACAGCCCCCCTGTAGATAACGCCATACAGCCCCCCTGCAGAGAACGCCATACAGCCACCACCTGTAGAGAACGCCATACAGCCCCCCCTGTAGGGAACGCCATACGCAGCAGCCTGCCACTAACGGCACCCGGCGATCATGTGACCAGTCACATGATCACCGGGAGGAATAGAGACAGTGCCGCTGCTGCTGTCTCTATTCCTGTACACAGCGTTCATTCAGCGCTGTGTACAAGTGATCAGAGAAGACAGAAGCAGCGAAAGCTGCTTCTATCTTCTCCTCAGGGTCCCCGGCAGTCACTGACAGCCGGAGACCCGACATTCAGCTGCCCGATCGCGCGGGCAGCAAGTTAAAACCCGAGCCGTAGAAAGTCTATGGCTCGGGTTTTAAGGACCCTGACCGCTGGCTGTAAAAATACAGCCAGCGGTCGGGAACCAGTTAATGGCAGAGCGGGGAGATACCTCCCTGCTCTGCCGTAGTGTTCAGTGGCGTCCCGCTGTAGCAGCCATAGCGGCTGCTAGCGGAGCCTCCGGCCATGGTGGGGGCCCGTGCCGGCGGGCGACACGGGCCCCCTCATGCCGCGGGCCCCGTAGCAGCCGCTACTGCTGCTACGGCGGTAGTTACGCCACTGCTGTGAGGAGTACATCAGGGTATATGTAAGACATGTGGAGCACATCAGGGTATATGTAAGATTTGTGGAGTACATCAGGGTATATGTAAGATGGGGGAGTACATCAGGGTATATGTAAACTGGGCGGAGTGCTTCAGATTATATGTAAACTGGGCGGAGTACATCAGGGCATAATAGGATGATGTAATAATGGGGTGAATGAATAATAAAATTACTAATCCACGAATTGGTGTGGTACGCTTTGAACCAATCCTTAATGCACATGCCGGGTCTTTTGGGTATTGTACAAAACATCTGCGCTCCTTTATTATCTAATCTTGGACTACTTCACTAGCCCTATAAGCAGCACAAGGCCCTAAAGTGTCCTCAACTCCGCTGCATCTACGGGGTCCACCTGTGGGGTCTAACAGATGAGAGTGTGGGGTTTTTAGTGAAAAACTACAGGACCTAAAAAATTAGTCGGGGTCGTCATTTTGCATCATTGTGAATCATTGCGTTTTGAGTCATAACGTGTTATTTTTCCATTGACGGAGCTGTGTGAGGGCTTGTTTTTTGTGCAAACGAGCTGTAATTTTTATTAGTTCCATTTTGGGGTATGTGCGATTTTTTTTATCACTATTTATTCCGTTTTTTGGGAGACGAGGAAATAAAAAAATAGCAATTCTAGCACTGTTTTGTTTAGTCTTTTTTACAGTGTTCACCGTGCAGTATAAACAACATGTTAACTTCATTCTGTGAGTTGATATGATTACAGCAATACCAAATTTATATTGTTGTTTTACATTTTACTATCTTCCCACAATAAAAATACTCTATCTAAAAAATCATGTTTCAGTGTCTCTATTTTCTGACAGCCATAACGTTTTTATTTTTACGTTGATATCGCTGTGGGATGGCTTGTTTCTTTTCGTGACGAACTGTAGTTTTTGTGGGTACCATTTTGAAGTACTTGCGGCTTTTTGATCACTTTTGAGGCAAGGTGACCAAAAAATAAATTCTGTCCTTGTTTTTTATTATTTTTTTTTTACGGTTTTCATTATGCGGTACAAATAACGTGATATTTTTATAGTTCAGGCCATTCCGAACACGGCGATACCTATAATGTATAGTTTTATTTATTTTTAGGCCCATGCACATGAACGTGCTTTTGCGGCCGCAATTCCCCTGAAAATCCACGGGAGAATTGCGGCCCCATTAATTTCTATGGGGCCATGCACACGACCGGGGTTTCCATGGCCCAGGAGCCTGGACTGCAGAAAGAACGGGCATGTCTTATTACGGCCGTGTTCTGCGGTCCAGGCTCATAGAGAATAATGGATGCGGCCATGTGCACGGCCCGCGATTTGCAGGCGGCTCACGGGTGACACTCCGCTGCCAGCCAACCCGAAAATCACGGCCGTGCACATGGCTACGGTCGTGTGCATGAGGCCTTATTTTTTTCAATTGTAAAGGACTTGATCAGGAAACTGGGCGATTATTGTTTTTATTACCTAAAACGTTTTATTTATTTATATTTCTTAAACATTTTTTTTGTACTTTTTTTTACTTAGTTTTTTTACACTTACATGATCGCCGCATTGAAGGTGTTAAACGGAGGTGATCATTGGTAACTGCGATCGCTGCCGTTGCAGCGGGATTTCAGCTGTATATTACAGCTGACACCTGCTGAATATGAAGCGAGCACAGCTCCTGTGCCCGCTTCATCTACATGACGGGTCTGGTACGTCGGATTGCGGTAAGTTACTTGCAATGTCGACGTACCAGACCAGTCACTTTGCAGGATGGGCTTAAAGATTATCTGTCCCTCTTTCCAGCCCAGCGTGATCTCAGCTTCAGTCATGAGATCACGCTGTGTTGCTGGGTTGGAAATAGGAGAACTGTTGATGCTGATTGGACAGCGTCATACAGAAAACATTACACCGACCAGAGAGAAAAGAAAGTCACCTCCCATTTGGCAAATATAGCCAAATTAGCATATCTAGAAAAAAGCACATAACTTTGCAAATAATAAACATTTTGAAACACAATTGACACTGTAGTTATCAGCATCATAGCGCCTATTAGATTAGTTAGCAGATAGGGAATTAATAAACTAGAGACAGATCCTTTTTAAAGAGGCTCTGTCACCACATTATAAGTGCCCTATCTCCTACATAAGGAGATCGGCACTTTAATATAGGTGACAGTAATGCTTTTTATTTTAGAAAAACGATCTATTTTAAACCACTTTATGAGCGATTTTTAGCTTTATGCTAATGTGTTTCTTAATGCCCAAGTGGGCGTGTTTTTACGTTAGACCAAGTGGGCGTGCTCTGACTAGAATATAAGGATTCGAGCTTAGATGTTGAATTTATGCCCTGAATTCTAACTTTCAAATGCTAACCAAGATCAAAGCTCAAAGTGCAATATTCAGAAAACAGCAACCATTTGGAATCAGGAAGAAGGATAAAAAAATCTTACATCTAAAGCCCCATGCACACGAGCATGTTTTTGCGCACGCAATTCACCCGCATTCATTTCTGTGGGCCCATGCACACGACCGTGGTTTACACGGTCCGTGCATTGCCCGGGAGCCTGGACCGCAAAAAGATAGGACATGTCTTATTACGGACGTATTTTGTGGTCCAGGCTCATTGAAATAAATGTACACGGCCATGTGTTCGAGCCGTAAATCATGGGCTGTGCACACTACTATGGTCGTGTGCCTGAGCCCTTAGTTCTGTGTAGGGGAGGGTTAGCAGGGGTAGCTTCAAATGACAGCAGAAATAAAGAACAAAATCTGTTACTTTCATCTATCCCCCTCTTCAGTCTTCCAGAGAGGATATGTGCACTCTGATTGTGCCGTTTAGGGGGCTTTTATTTTTCTTCCAAAGGAATGAGAAGATGAGCCTATTCAGACCACTTGTCATCTCCATCCCTCAAATGTTTACTGGCATGTAGATTGCAGAGATTTATGGTCTCTTCAGTTCAGTGCATCTGTACGTAGGCTTAAAGGGGTTGTCCCAGTATTAAATATTATTGCAATATAATTTAGCATTACAATCGAATTACCGTACTTTTGTTACGAAAATGCTCCAGTTGTGAGATATTAAAATTACTTTATTCCCTCTACCTTTACTTTATTATAATGGCACCTCCTGGTGTTCGGTATAGTAATGTGCACGTCCTCTTACTGAGCTGAATGAGGAAGGACCCACATGCTCAGTTACACTCTTCAACTGTCACCAGCCAATAGAAAATGCCTTCTCCTGCTTGTCAGTAAAGAAGCAGAGAGGAAGCTTTTATCCAGAAACACAGCTTGTAGGGTGGATGGAGACTCACACAGTAAGGCGTCATGTACACGGCCGTGCATTAGCGCCCATATACTATCCGCAATTGTGGAGCAGCAATTGCGGATAGCATAAAACATTATACGGTCCGCAATTGCGGTTTGGGCTCATTGAAATCAATATACATTCTGTGTGTGCACGGTCCGTGATTGTGGACAGCCCGCGGATGACACTCCATGGCCCGTCCGTGCCGTAATTAGGGACCGTGCACACAGCTACAGCCATGTACATGAGGCCCTAGAAACACACAGGAGAGCCAGCAGTCTGCTTAGCTGAAGAAAGAGCCTGCACACAGCACTGCTTACATACAGCATTGAGTTCTCCCCTATCTCTGTGTGTAAGCTGCAAGCTCCCCCTCTTCTTGAGTTATATAGGCCTGAGATCTCCCCATTTAGAGCAATGATTGGGGATATCTCTGGATCCATGTGAGATACAGGGCTGGTTCTAGCTTTGTTAGAAATAAATTGTCCTGCACTATATTATCTCTGATTTTGGTTTTTTTCAATAATTCTGGGATAACCCCTTTGAATGGCATTTTAGAACTTTGCACATCTGAAACTTTTTTCATTAGAAGATGTTGTGCATCTCAGGCTCTGCTTGGCTTTACTTTTAGCCACAAACATTAATATTTATGCATTTTTTTTAATGAAATGTAATGCTTTGATTCAAAATTTCATGGAGGCCCCCATGAGTGTAAAGTGCTAGGGGACAATTTCACAATATGCCAGGTCTCTTTTTATGGAAATATATTTGTATAAGAATATACTGTAATCTGATTTCTACTTTTATAAGGTTCAGGTTCTATTTGTTGAAAGTCTGAAAGTCAAAGGATTAAGTCATACTCCTATTTATTTCTTTAAAGGGTGAACTGTATATACAAATTTTCCAAAGTCTAACAAAAAACGAAATGGACTATATTTAAATGACTTACGAGGCATAGTCGATCTGCCAGAAATGGCAGAATCATCAAGAAAGTATGTGTTATGCTAACTGTGGCCACAGGGGCTGTGCTGGAGACATTATGGCTGGTACTAGGGACAATGTGGCTGGTACTGGCGGTACTATACACACTATGGTTTGGTTGGTGAGGCCCCGGAAAAAACATTTGAGAAACCCTGCAATAGAGAGTGTTTAAACTATGTTAGCACTGCACATATATTTACTGGAAATATAACATTCTAAGCAAAACAGAAATCAAAGTAGAGCCAAAGGTGTTCACAAGCTCTATAGAATCCTTTTGCTCTCGAAATTGGTGGTAGGAAGTCTAATATCACAGCTTTTACCAACGTGATCTTCTCTCTTGCATCTATAACAAATATGTAGATCATTTTCTAGATTTCTGTACAGAGAGTGAGGGGCGACCCTCTCATTAAGGCCTTGATGCTAAATATAAGCATCTGGAATGGAGTCACTTTGTTAGGTTAAAGTACTTAAAAGGTTAAGGTACTCCATGATAAATTCATCATGTCATTTTTGTGGGTCCAAATTTTATCTTACTGTATCTTAAAATGGTTATCCGGCTTATTAAAATTGAGGGCCTATTCTTGGGAAAGGCCATCAATATTAGATTACTTGAATGGGACAGTGGTGCAATACCTTGCACAGCCAGCCCATATGTAACGGCCCGTGTAAGTACGAACGGAGAGAAAGATGTAAACTATGGAGGCAGCGGCGCCGGTACAATTGCCGCGGCCACTTCAAACAGCTGATCGGCCGACAGTCTAACCCCCACCGACAGGCCATGAATTTTAATAACCCGGATAACCCCTTTAACCTTTTGTTTTATACATGCATACATATTAAAAAGTGTTCAATGTCTATTACTGTTATCCAATATTTATTTTGTAATGGTGTACTATGTATAGCTAGATTAAGTTTAACAAACTGTGCATTTTTGATACAGCCCAGTTTTCAAAAGAAGTCCAGATATCACAAAATCGCCGCTCACAAAGTCTGAACAACTTCTTCGAATAGACGACCACGACTTTACTATGAGACCTGGCTTTGGGGGTAAGTTACAAATTCTGTGTTCCTTGCGATGCATGATAATGTATGCTTATTCTAGCATAATAAGACTATAACAGGAGAGATTAAATATAATTATTGCTAATAAATATTATAAAAACCAAAAAAGAACAGAAGAGGGAAACAGACAAAAGAAAGTAATACGGAGCCTTGCAAAAGTATTAAAAAGCTTGCCCCTTGCTACCGACCAACAAATCATACACTAAATTGTTTTCTGATCTGCAATTTTGTTATGTCAAAACACAGATACTCACACTTACAGGGTAATGCAATAAACTCATGTTAAAACATAATAAAAAAAAATTATGATATAAGGATGAAATCCACTCGTTTTTTGTAGTGCTATTTTGTATAGCAATAACAGATTTATGCCTTTGGGGTAAAATGCAATAGATTTGCATACAGTTCTTAAAGGGAATCTATATACTATATACAGAAAGGGTAGAGCAGTGTAACCATACCTGTGGTTTTGGTCAAGTCAAGCACGGAGAAATCTACGTTTTCATTTCCCCAGCGCTGCGATCGCAAGTACCCTCTCTGCTCTGAGTGAAGGTTCTAGAGGTCTCCAGATTGGATGCTAGAGCCATCACTCAAAGCAGAAGGGAGTGACTGGCAGCGTTTAGTAAAGAGAGCCTTGCAATCGCGGAGTTGGGGACATTAAGGCATTAGTGAACTAGGACATTAAGGCCTAGTTCACACAGAATTTTTTTGTGCTGTCTGACGCAAAAACCGCATAGGAAACCGCTCCAAAAAGAGGCAGAAATCTCCTCCCATTGACACTATTGCTTTATGACCTTCATGTGTTTCCGCCTCTGACCACCGATTGACATGGGAGGCAGAGAAAGTGTTTTTTGCTGCAAATTTTGCACGCAGCGCTCAATGCCTGCGGACGAAAAATTCCCAGAAAAACGCTGCAAAAAACGCGGCAGAGAGTGCAGGCAGGTCAAAATCTGCCTCAAAATTACGCAGATTTTTCTGCCTTCAAAAAACTCCATGTGAAAATACCTTTGCGCTGCTCTCCCCTGTATATAGAGTTGTCATCAGTTTCGTGGGGTTTTAAACTACTGCCAGATTCCAAGGCTGGGTTCACACGACCTATTTTCAGGCGTAAACGAGGCGTATTATGCCTCGATTTACGCCTGAAAATACGGCTCCAATACGTCGGCAAACATCTGCCCATTCATTTTAATGGGTTTGCCGAAGTACTGTGCCGACAACCTGTAATTTATGCGTCGTCGTTTGACAGCTGTCAAACGACGACGCGTAAAATGACTGCCTCGTCAGGACACTTCTTTAGACGTAATTTGAGCCATTTTTCATTTAATTCAATGAAGAACAGCTCAACATTATGGCCGTCAGTGACGCCTCGCAAAATGCGAGTACGAGCAATTACGTCTGAAATGACGGAGCTGTTTTCTCCTGAAAACAGCTCCGTAATTTCAAACGTAAATGCAGTTTACATGTGCACATAGCCTAAGGGATGTTTGCCAACGTATTGGAGCCGTATTTTCAGGCGTAAATCGGGCATAATACGCCTCGTTTACGCCTGAAAATAGGTCGTGTGAACCCAGCCTAATTGTTTAATGCTGTTTTGCCACAGGTTGTTCATTTATTTTTTGTGATGCTTGTGTCCCTCAATTGTCAAACAGTACCTGAATTTCTCAATTGCTCTTTGTTCCAGAGGTAGTTTAGTTTTACTTGGGCTTGTGTTTTTAATCTTTTGCTGAGGTTTAATTTTTTTGTTAGATTAAAACTTGTTTTCTTGCAGTATTTCTCTGTACCATCAAGATTAAAAAATGTGATCTCTTTATTAACCAAAAAAGGGTAGGCTGGAAATATAGACTTCAGACGTAATGGTATATATAATTCACATGTACCTGTATATAGACTTCCCTTGGGCAAAAAATCTAATAGGGCCCCAGCATAATTGTAAAATTATGTGCACAAATAGGCCATTATTGTCTGGGAGAGTCACAGAGTTTTATCAGAACACCAAAATGAATTCAGACTGCTTCATCAGACCCCAAACTGTATTCAGACCCCAGACGATATCCCAAAATAAATTCAAACCTCAGACCAGACCCGAAAACAAATTCAAACCTCAGACCTAACCCCAAAATTAATTCATACCGTACACCCCTAAATACCCCAGACCAGTCCCAATATTAGTCCAGACCCACAGACCAGACTCTAAAATGAATTCAGACCCCAGACCTTTAAATTAATTCAGTCCCCACATCAGACTCTAAAATTAATACAGACCAACAATTAATTCAGACTCCAGACAAGACGCCCTAATTAATTTAGACCCAACCCCAAAATTAATGCAGGCTCCAGACAGATCCTAAAATAAATGTAGAACCCAAAAACCCTAAATAAAGCCAGACCAGATCCTAAAATTAATGCAGACTACTAAATAAATTGACCCTAGATACGACCCTGAAATAAATCCAGACCAGACCCCTAATTAAATTCAGACCCCAGTGTCTAAAATTGATCCAGACTAGAACTCCAAACTGAATTGCGACATCTTCATAAGACCCCAAAATGTATTCAGGCTCCGGATCAGACCAAACATAAATTCAAAACTCGATCAGACCTCATAATTAATTCATATCCCATACCTCTTAATAAATTCAGATCACGGACCAGACCCTAAAATGAATTCAGACCCCAGATTCCTAAAAAAAAAGTCAGACTCCAGACTAGACCTCAAAATAAATTGAGGTAAGACACCAAAATGAATTCAGATCTCAGAACAGACCTTAAAATTCATGCAAACCTAAGATTACTAAAAAAATGTACCCCTAAAATTAATCGGACCAGAACCGTAATTCATTCAGACCCCAAACCCGACCCCAAAATGAATTAAAACCCCAGACCTCTAATAAAATTCAGATACCAGACCCTAAAATTAATCCAGACCTGAGACTGTCTGACTCTGTTGGGGCTCCTAAGTCCCGCTGGATGGTTGAGGGCCCAATCAGGTGACATGAATGCCCTCCCCATAATGTAGCCCTACATCGACTTCACATGTGCCCACATATAAAATTCCCATGTTCCTATATATAGACATCGCATGTATCCATGAATAGTTTTCACATTTACTCGTTTATTGAATTCAAAGGTACGGTACCTGTATATAGACTTCATATATACCCATATACAAATTTGACTATACATGTACCCGTATACAAATTTCCCATGCACCAATATACAGACAGTTTTCTTTTCTTTTGTACCCTGTGCCATATACTGCATAAAGCTATCGTCACTAGTGGGCTGGTTGACTGCCAACCACATAGTTCTTGTTAATTATAGCTGCGGTCTAAAACCTATTCACTCTGGGTTTCTGATCAAGCTTATCTGTACATGGCCGCTGATTAGACACTCAGGAAGATGGCAAGGGGAGAAAAGGGATGAGATTGGCGGCCCCTGTATAATCGAGCAACAATCAATCGGCAGAAAATAATCAGTGCTCATTCTCACCAGAAGGAAATAGCTCGTCCACTAGCCCAGTTAGTTCACTGTTTGGTCCTTAAAGTGTAGCTAAACGTTCGTCAAACTTCTGACATATCATAGTGACATGTCAGAAGTTTGGATTGGTGGGGGTACGAGCACGGAGACCCCACCAATTCGCTAGAGCTAAGCAGCTGAAGCACTCGTGTGAGCGCTCAGCTGCTTCGTGTCTTTTCGGCTTTTTCCGGAAAGCCTATGTATCGGAGTACGGGCACATAGACTTTGTATTGAGTCCCTACACGATACATTTATTTCCCGGAAATAGCCGAACAGATACGAGCACTTCAGCTGCTTCGTTCTAGAGATTGGTGGGGGTCTCCGTGCTCGGACCCCCACCAATCCAAACTTCTGACATGTCACTATGACATATCAGAAGTTTGCCGAACGTTTAGCTACACTTTAAGGGTGCAGCTGCACCTGCAGATTTCAAAGACCTCTTTAGAGACCTGAAGAGAAAGAGAGAATGGCACTGCTCATCAGGTGCTGTATTCTGAGCCAATAAACAGCCATTGGACTTAGCATACAGCAGCTGCTCAGCAGTGCCACTCTCTCTCTCTCTCTCTTTTCATTACCATCTGCAGTAAACCAACAACCTCCAGTAGTTGTAGGGAGTTAGGCTTTGTTCACATCTCCTTTAAAGCCTCTGTCGCAGTTTCTGTCAGATTTGACTGGAAAAATAACGTTAGATGCTACGTTATTTTTCCTATCAAAATGCAGACACCTCACTGGAACCCAGCGGACCTCTTTGTAGGTTTGAGTGGCAAGTGGGTGGCCTGAAAAAATCAAGATGTCATTGAGATAGACCACGATGCAGACATAGAGGAGATCTAGGAAGAGGTCATTGACGAACTCTTGGAAAGACCGCAGGAGCGTTACACAGGCCGAATACCGGGCATTACCAGGTATTCATGGTGCCCGTCTCGGGTGTTGAATGCCATCTTCCATTCGTCACCCCGGTGGATCCGGATTAAGTTGTAAGCCCCACGCAGGTCTAGCGTGAAAAAAATCTTGGCTTCTCATATGCGGTCAAACAGTTTGGAAATTAGCGGCAACGGATATCTGTTCTTGACCGTGATTTCATTGAGGCAGTCGATGCTAGGTCGAAGAGATCCGTCTTTTTGACAAAAAAGAACCCGGCCCTAGCCGGGGAGGAGGATTATTGTATGAAACCCCTCTCCAAATTCTCCCTGATGTAAGCAGACATGGACTGAGTCTCTGGCAAGGAGAGAGGATATACCCGTCCACGAGGGAGGGATGAATCAGGAACCAGTTCAGTAGGGCAGTCAAACGCCCAGCAGCTTCTCAGCCTCCTTCTTGCTGAAGACATCCGGAAACTGTAAGTAGTGAGGAGGCAATCCTGCCAACGGCTGAGGCAGAGGAGGCTTGGCCGGATGGATCTGCCTCTGACAGCGGTTGAGATACTGCGGCCCCACTGGAGAACCCCACCAGAATTCCAGTCCAGAACTGGGGCATGTAGTCGAAGCCAAGGCAGGCCCAGCAGCAAAACGTTGATGGCTTTGGGCAGGACGAGGAAAGAAATTAGCTCCGAATGAAGGGCTCCAACCTGGAGCTTCAGTGGTTTGGTCACCGATACGACTGGATCTGGCAGAGGCAGTTCATTTACTAAGGCAACAGCCAAAGATGTCTCCAGGGGAACTGTGGGCAACTGGAGAAGATCCACTAGGTCTTTTTGGATAAAATTAGCTGCGGATCCAGAATCCAGATAGGCAGAGACCCAGTGCGTCTTTTCGCCGGACACTATGGTCACGGGGGATGGATATTTTCGGGGAAAGTATTTTATCCAGCGCTGTATCGCCTAGGTTTGTCTCCCCAACCAATCCTAGGCATTGGCGTTTTTTGGGCTTTTGAGGGCACAAACACACAACATGGCTTCCGAGGCCGCAACATAGACAAAGTCCCGAAGTGCATCTGCGTTGTTTCTCCAGCTTTGACAATTTCAGCTGGTCCACTTGCATAGGCTCCTATGGTGGAACCACTGGTGGGGGCCATAGGGATTGCTGGAAAGTAGGAGGCAGTCTAGGGAATCTTCTCTCCCGACGAACCTCTTGAGATCGCTCCTGGATCCTCATGTCAATCCGGGGGGCTAAAAGAATGAGGTCATTCAGGGTAAATGGCAGATCACGAACGTCAAGTTCGTCTTTGATCTCGGTAGACAGTCCCTGCCAGAATGTAGCCACCAAGGCTTCGTTGTTCCAAGACAGTTCTCCCGCCAGTGTGCGGAACAATGGCGTATTCCCCCACGGAGGCAGCTGCTGACGGAACTCGTCCAGGCTCCTCAAATACCGCGTGAAATGTCCGTAGGATACCCTGGAAGTCACAGGTCTCCGTTCCCTGACGTTCCCAGTTAGGATTTGCCCATGCTAGGGCCTTGCCAGTAAGCAGAGAGATAATGAAAGCGATCCTTGCGCCATAAAAAGGGAACGCTCTGGCATGTAGCGTGACTTGGATCTGGCACTGGTTCAGAAATCTGCTGCAGGTACTTGCGTCTCCATTGTAACGAGGCGGTAGTGGCAGCGAGAATCGGGGATCAGCACTGGTAATGACAGAAGATGTAGCAGGAGGAACAGCCGGGGTAACAGGAACAGGAGCTGTGGAGACTGCAGCTTGCGCATCTAGCCGAAGTGCAATGGCGTTCACTGCCAGGAGGAGTTGATCCTGTCATGACCTAGGGTCTCGCAGATCCTCTTGCATGGCTTGCAACGTCGTCAGGGTCTCGGGTTGACTAGCGGGTCCATGGCCTGAGCGTACTGTCACGATCTGTGGGTTTGTGGACTCACTAGGCTATACCGCCGTAGCGGGATAGCAGCTGGCCAAACAGGGTACCACGACAAAGTCTATAGTCCGAGCACAAGGGTACCTGTGGTATTTCAGACAGTAGTAATGGCTAGGCTCTGATGGGACCTTGGCAGCAGACACCAAGCGCGGTGTAACACAGCAGGTTGGGACGCAAGCAGCACACGACCCCAACTCTTCAAGGACATGGAACCAGGTATAGCATGGGATACAGAATACAGGTAGCAGGGCACAGGAACACTGGGTACAGGAAAACACTAAGGGGCCATTTGGAAGACTAACGCAGGTAAACACAACAGCGCTCAGGCAATGAGTGTGAAGGCAGAGCCCTTTGTATAGTCCAGGAGAATTATGGGTTAATTAGAGATTTCTGAGATGTGCGTATACTGGTCCTTTAAGGCTGGGCACGAGCATGCCCGCGCACCCTACAGGAGACAGTACAGTGATGCGGAAGTGAGTGCCGGCGACTCTCGGGAGGGAGATGCCGCCCAGCACTCACTCATCCATGGCCATGACAGCGGCCGTCGGGGGGTAAGTTAGAACGACAGTCCGCGGCTGTGGACGTTACACTCTCTTCACAGCAGCCAGCTGCCACACTGCCAGTCAACACAGTTAGGTAATCCCAGGCCCCACACCATCACTCACTTATTCGGCTACAAAGAACCTGAGCTGAATAAGGGTGCTTTGGCGTTTTGTTTGTGTTTGACAATAAATTGGTTTCACAGGTTAAGTACAGCGCTATGAATATTACCGGTGACACTTTTGAGCTAAACACAAGAAAAAAATGGCTGGATGTTTTAAGAGGGCTGCTCAGCAATACATTCCTATTTTGCTAAAACCTGTGTTATTAAGTTATTACATAGTTAGTACGGCTGAAAAAAGACACATGTCCATCAAGTTCAACCAAGGGACGGGAAATGGGAAGGAAAAATTTCTATACATAGGAGCTAATACTTTTTTGTTCTAGGAAATTATCTAATCCTTTTTTAAAGCCATCTACTGTCCCTGCTCTGACCAGCTCCTGCGGTAGGCTATTCCATAGATTTACAGTTCTCACAGTAAAGAAGGCTTGTCGCCTCTGCAGGTTGAACCTTTTTTTCTCCAGATGGAGGGAGTGCCCCCTTGTTTTTTGAGGGGGTTTTACATGGAACAGGATTTCACCATATTTTTTGTATGTGCCATTAATATATTTATATAAGTTAATCATGTCTCCCCCTTAGTCGTCTTTTTTCAAGACTAAATAGGTTTAATTCTTTTAATCTTTCCTCATAACTTAAATTCTCCATGCCCCTAATTAGCTTCGTTGCTCTTCTTTGTATTTTTTCCAACTCCAGGGCATCCTTTCTATGAACTGGAGACCAGAACTGAACTGCATATTCTAGATGAGGCCTCACTAATGCTTTGTAAAGTGGCAATATTACATCCCTGTCCCGTGAGTCCATGCCTCTTTTAATACACGACAATATCCTGCTGGCCTTTGAAGCAGCTGATTGACACTGCATGCTGTTATTTAGTTTATGATTTACAAGTACACCCAGATCCTTCTCAACAAGTGAATCCACCAGTGTAGCTCCCCCTAGGACATATGATGCATGCAGGTTGTTGGTACCCAGATGCATAACTTTACATTTATCTACATTAGACTTCATCTGCCAAGTGGACGCCCAAACACTTAGTTTGTTTAAATCCGCTTGCAATTCATGAACATCTTCCATAGACTGAACTATATTACATAGCTTGGTGTCATCTGCAAAAATAGAAATAGTGCTATTAATTCCATCCTCTATATCATTATTAAATAAGTTGAATAATAGTAGTCCCAGCACTGAACCCTGGGGTACACCACTTATAACTGGGGACCATTCAGAGTAGGAATCATTGACCACAACTCACTGGATACGGTCCTTGAGCCAATTCTCAATCCAATTGCAAACTATATTTTCTAAACCTATAGTTCTTAATTTACCCATTAGGCGTCTATGGGGGACAGCGTCAAATGCCTTTGCAAAGTCCAAAAACACTAAATCCACAGTGGCCCCTCTGTCTAGGCTTCTGCTTACCTCTTCATAAAAACAGATTAGGTTAGTTTGACAACTTCTGTCCTTAGTAAAACCGTGCTGGCTGTCACTTATAATTCTATTTTTTGTCACATAATCCTGTACATAGTCCCTCAATAGCCCCTCAAACATTTTCCCCACGATGGATGTTAAGCTTACTGGTCTATAATTACCCGGGGAAGACCTAGAGCCCTTTTTGAAAATAGGCACCACATTTGCCCTGCGCCAGTCCCTTGGCACTATTCCAGTCACTAGAGATTCTCTGAATATTATGAAAAGGGGGACAGAAATAACTGAACTAAGCTCTTTAAGAATTCTAGGGTGTAACCCATCTAGTCCCGGGGCCTTGTGCACATTTATTTTATTTAATTGAGCTTGGACCATATCTACATTCATCCAATTCAGTATATCAACTGATATATTAACAGCACTGGTACCAGCTACATCAGCTGCTCTTTCTTCTGTTGTATATACAGAGCTAAAGAACCCATTTAGTAACTCTGCCTTCTCTTGATCCTCTGTGACAAACTCCCCATTACCACTATATAGGGGTCCTACATGTTCAGACCTTGGCTTTTTAGCATTTATATACTTGAAGAATTTATTGGGATTTGTTTTACTATCCTTGGCCACCTGCCTTTAATTTTGTATTTTTGCTAATTTTATTACATTTTTACAGATTTTATTAAGCTCTTTATATTTTACAAAGGCTACAGCTGTACCCTCAGATTTGTATTTTTTAAATGCCCTTTTTTTGTCATGTATTGCCCCTTTCACAGAAGGTGTAAGCCATGTGGGATTTAATTTGAGTCGTTTATACTTGTTACCTATAGGAATAAATTTTTCACTATAATAACTCAAAGTAGATTTGAAAATCTCCTATTTATCATTTGTCCCATTATATGACATTAGTTCTTCCCAGTCTATACCCTGAATTGCAGCCCTCATCCTGGGGAATTTGGCTTTCTTAACCCCTTCCCGCACCTTGGCGTAACTGTACGTCCAGATAAGCAGTAACTTTGCGCACCTGGGCGTACAGTTACGTCCGCGCTTTAAAAGTTAACCGCCGCGCTGCGCTACACCGCAGCGGCGGCTAACTGTGCAGGGTGTCAGCCCTGCTCTCCCCGTTGCCGATCAGCGGCCTGTCGCCGCTGAAATCGGCAATTAACCCCTTCGATGCGGTGGTCGATTGCGATCACCACATCGAAGAGGTTTACAGCGGATCGGCAGCCCCCCACATGTATTTGCGGGGGCTGGCGATCCTTATCATGGCAACCAGAGGCCAGACAATGACCTCCGGGTTGCCATGTACGGAAGCCTCGGAGGATCAGCCTCCGGCCGTTCCTCCTCTGCTTCCTGTCAGTGTGACAGTTACGTCACAATGACAGTTAGAACACATTACACTACGTGTGTAGTGTAATGTGTTCCAGCAGCGATCAAAGCTGCAAGTCTAAGTGTCCCCTAGTGGGACAAGTAAAAAAAGTTAAAAAAAGATAATAAAAATGTTTTGAAAAAGTGTAAAAATCAAAGTTAGAAGTGACATAAACAAAGAATGCTTTTTTTCCTATAATAAGACTTTTATTATAGGAAAAAAATTAACACGTTAAAAAAAGTACACATATTTGGTATCGCCGCGTTCGTAACGACCCCAACTATAAAACTGTAATATTATTTTTCCCGCACGGTGAACACTGCGAAAAAAATAAACGAAAAACAGTGCCCGAATCACAATTTTTTGGTTACCAACCCTCCCAAAATATACAATAAAAAGTGATCAAAAAGTCGCATGTACGCCAAAATGGTACCAATACAAACTACATCCCGTCCCGCAAAAAACAAGCCCTTACACCGCTTTTTTGACTGAAAAATAAAAACGTTATGGCTCTAAGAATATGGTGACACAAAAATTTATTTATTTTATAAATAAGTGATTTTATTGCACAAACGCTGCAAAACATAAAAAAATTATATACATCTAGTATCGCCGTAATCGTATCGACCCGCAGAATAAAGTATAATGGTCATTTATAGCCCAGGGTGAAGGCCATAAAAAAAAACAAATAAAAAACATTGTCAGAATTTATGGTTTTTGGTCACCTTGCTTGCCAAAAAATGGAATAAAATGTGATCAAAAAAATTTCTGGTACCCCAAAATGGTACCAATGAAAACTACAGATTGTCCCGCAAAGAATAAACCCTCACACGGCTCCGGTGGAGAAAAAATAAAACAGTTCTGGCTCTTAGAATATGGCGATGCAAAATGTGCAGAGTGTTCCAAAAGCAGATAAGATCGTGCACCATTTATAAGTGCGACACTGGCCACATATCTGCGGATTATTATTTATTTACTGCATTATTATACCCTCTTATTATACCCTGATGTACCCCGCACAGATAACATGTACCCTGATGTACTCCGCACAGATAACATGTACCCTGATGTACCCCGCACAGATTACATATGCCCCCACATTATAAACTGAAACACCAGTAAAACCCCAAACAGAACAACTACCAAGCAAACTCTGTGCCCCAAAAGCCAAATGGCGTCCCTCCCTTCTGAGCCCTGCAGCGTGCCTAAACACCAATTTACGTCCACAGATATGGCATCGCCATACCCGGGAGGACCCGGTTAATATTTTGAGTTATTTGTCTTCAGTGGCACAAACTGGGCATAACATATAGTGCACTAAAATGGCATATGAGTGGAAAATTGTAATTTTCACTCCGCACCATGCGCTGCGCATTAACCCCTGCGCGCACCATGACATAGCATGTCGTAGTGTGGGGGGTGATGTATGGAGCGTCTCATGTAAAAAATAAAGAATTTAGAACGGCAAAATCGCTGTTTTTTTGGTCACCTTGGCTCTACCTAAAAATTTAATAAAAAGTGCTCAAAAAATTGTATGTACCAAAAAGTTGCACCAATAAAAACGACCGCTCATCCCTCAATAAATAAGCCCTCATACCGCTCTATTGACTGAAAAATAAAAAAGTTGTGGCTCTTGGAACGCGGGGAGGAAAAAACTAAGAAGGAAAAGAAGAAAATGGATCACTCCAGAAAGGGTTAATCACTTTCTAATGAAAAACCATTTATGACCACACGTGGGGTATTGCCGTACTCGGGAGAAATTGCTTTACAAATGTTGGGGTGCTTTTACCCCCTTTATCCTTTGTGAAATTGAAAAAAATGCAACATTTTAGTGGAAGAAATGTCGATATTCATTTTCACGGCCTAATTCTAATAAATCCTGCAAAAGACTTGTGGGGTCTAAATGCCCACTATATCCCTAGATAGATTCTTTAAGTGGTGTAATTTCCACTTTTGGGGGGTTTCCCCTGTTTTGGCCTCTCAGGGGCTTTGCAAATGCGACATGGCACCCAAAAACCATTTCAGCTAAATTTGAGCTCCAAAAGCCAAATAGCGCTCCTTCCCTTCTAAGCCTTGCTGTGGGTCCAAACAGCAGTTTATTACCACATATGGCATATTTCCGTAATCGGGAGAAATTGTTTTACAAATGTTGGGGTGCTTTTTCTCCTTTATTCCTTGTAAAAATTAAAAATGGCTACCTTTTTTCAGAAAAAAAGTCGATTTTTACCTTTACAGAATAATTTCAATGAATTCAGCAAAACAACCGTGGGGTCAAAATGCTAACTTTACCCCTAGAAAAATTCCTTGAGGGGTGCAGTTTACAAAATGGGGTCACTTTCCGGGGGTTTCCACTATTTTGTTCCCTCCAGTGCATTTCAAACGCGACATGGCACTGAAAACCATTCCAGCAAAATCAGAATTTCAAAATCCAAATGGTGCTCCTTTCCTTCTGAGTCCTGCTGTGGGTCCAAACAGCAGTTTATTACCACATATGCGGTATTGCTATAATCAGGAGAAATTGCTTTACATATGTTGGGGTGTTTTTTCTCTTTTATACCTTGAAAAAATTAAAAATTTCTACGTTTTTTCAGAAAAAAGTAGATTTTCATCTTCACAAACTAATTCAAATAAATTTAGCAAAAAAACTGTGGGTTCAAAATGCTAACTATACCCCTGGATAAATTCCCTGAGGGGTGTAGTTTCCACTTTTGGGGGTCTTTATTGTTTTGGCCCCACAAGACCTCTTCAAACTTGACATGGTACCTAAAATATATGCTAAAAAAAGAAGGCCCCAAAATCCACTAGGTGCTCCTTTGCTTCTGAGGCCTGTGTTTCAGTCCATGACCGAACTAGGGCCACATGTGGGGTATTTCTAAAAACTGCAGAATCTGGGCAATAAATAATAAGTTACATTTTTTGGGAAAAACCTTCTGTGGTATAGAAAAGAATGTATTACAAATGAATTTTGTATAAAAAAAATGAAATTTGTAACTTTCACCTCTACATTGCTTTAATTCCTGTGAAACGCCTAAAGGGTTAATACACTTTCTGAATGCTGTTTTGAATACTTTGAGGGGTGCAGTTTTCAAAATGGGGTGATTTATGGGGACTTTCTAATATATAAGACTCTCAAAGCCACTTCAGAACTGAACTTGTCCTTGTAAAAATCGTCTTTTGAAATTTTCTTGAAAATATGAGAAATCGCTGCTAAAGTTCTAAGCCTTGTAACGTCCTAGAAAAATAAAATAATGTTCAAAAAACGATGCCAAACTAAAGTAGACATGTGGGGGATGGTAACTAGTAACTATTTTGTGTGGTATTACTATCGGTTTTACAAGCAGATACATTTAAATTTAGAAAAATGCTAATTTTTGCAATTTTTCGCTAAATTTTGGTGTTTTTCACAATTAAATACTGAATCTATTGGGCAAATTTTGCCAGTAACATAAAGTCCAATGTGTCACGAGAAAACAATCTCAGAATCGCTTGGATAGGTAAAAGCATTCCGGAGTTATTACCACATAAAGTGACACATGTCAGATTTTAAAAATCGGCTTCGTCCTGAAGGCCAAAACAGGCTCAGTCCTGAAGGGGTTAAAATTAAATGTTTTTGCCCTCCCAGCCTGCGTTTGTTTTTTACAGTATAGGTAAAATGTAACTATATTGTGATCACTGTTACCAAGGTTTTCACGAACATTGACATTCCCAACAAGATCTGCATTATTAGAAATGACCAGATCCAACAGAGCTTCACCTCTAGTCGGGTCTTCCACAAACTGGCCCATAAAATTTTCCTGCAACAGGTTGAGGAAATGTCTCCCCTTAGCAGTTGAAGCTGAACCATGACACCAATTAATATCCCAGAAATTAAAATCTCCCATTATCACTACAGTACCCGCCTGTGCAGCCCGCTCCATCTGTTTATATAGCTGACCTTCCATCTCCTCAGTTATATTGGGGGGTCTATAGATTACACCAAAAGTAATTTTTTCAGTGTTTACCTCCCTTTCTAGTTCCACCCACAAGGTTTCAACCTCCTCACAATCTTCACCCACTATTGTCTCTTTCACACTCGCCTTCATATCATTTCTCACATACAGACATACACCACCGCCTTTCCTATTTGTCCTGTCTTTCCGAAACAGTGTAAAACCCTGTCGATTTACAGCCCAGTCATGTGAAGAGTCCAGCCATGTTTCAGCAACACCAACTATATCTATATTTTCTTCCAGTATCAAGGCCTCCAGCTCCCCCATTTTGCTTGCTAGACTCCTGGCATTTGTGAACATACACTTTAACTTGCCTGTCAGTTTTTCACTTTTATTATCAGAAATGTGATTTGACATTATTTGGGCATTTTTATTTACACTGCCGTTCTGTAACGAAAGGATCTCCTTATCTTGTTGCCTAGTCCTCTCCCCACATTCTGTTTCTCCCCCCACCAATATAGTCTGACCCCTCTCTAACCTGGCTACCCCTTTTTTTTCTACATTGACCTCCCTCCTCAGCCCTAGTTTAAATACTCCACCACCCCAGCTAGAATTCTCTCCCCCAGCACAGCGGACCCTTTTCCATTTAGGTGCAAATCATCTGCAGAATACAGTTTGTACCCCAATGAAAAGTCAGCCCAGTGCTCTAGGAACCCAAATCCTTCTCCTCTACACCAAGACTTAAGCCATGCATTTAACTCCCTGAGTTCCCGCTGTCTTTCCTGTGATGCGCATGGCACAGGCAGTATTCCTGAGAATACAACCTTGGAGGTCCTTCCCTTCAGCTTGTAGCCTAGTTCTTTAAAATTATTCTTAAGGTTCCTCCACCTACCATTTATTCTATCGTTAGTACCGACATGGATCACGACAGCTGGATCATCACCAGCCCCTCCCAGCAATTTGTCCACCCGTTCCACCACATGCCGAACCCTGGCACCAGGGAGACAGCAAACCATTCGGTTGAGGTGGTCTTGGCGACAAATTATTCTATCCGTCTTCCTGATTATAGAATCCCCTACGACTATCAATTGTCTTGGCTTACCTGCATTACCATCCCGCCGACTACTAGATGGGCTGTTCTCCCGGCTGTTAGGGAGATCAGTATCCACTAGTGCTGCCATTTCTGAGACCGACACCCTCGCATCATCACCCAACTTGGCAATTTTGGTTGGAATGTCAGAAACCGGATCGGCCTTCCTTTTCTTTGACCCCTTTCTACTGCCCCTAACTACATTAACCCAGCTACTTACCTGATCCTGCTCACCCATGTCTTCACCCTCCAGTTCTAACCCACTAACTGCATGCTCCGTGAGCAGCATGCTCCGCTCAAGATTGTCTATCCTCCTCAGTGTTGTATTCTGCTCCTCCAGATCTCTAATACGAGCTTCCAGGTGACCAACATGCTCACATCTGCCACAGAGGTATTCACCCTGGAACTCCGGCTCCAGTCGTGCATACATATGGCAATTATTGCGGCATTATACGGGGAAGAACGTGAAATTCTTACTTTTAAGCAAAACTAGGGTTTTCATATTGATATAACTATTTAACATTTTTAGTTAATTATATGTGAAGATTTTTTTTTTGCTGGGATATTTGGAAACACAGTGATTTACTGTTAAGTAAGAGAATGCTTTTCTTATGACCTATAAGATTAGAAATTGTAATTCATCTTCTTTTCTTGGCTGCCAGATGGTAATATAAATCCAGGCTCGTGTTTTCTGCACCAGCGATATGTATAGAACTGGGTAATCCATACACATGAACAGAGAAAAACATGCACGTTTGTAGTTGTAAAATAATTCTCTTATTAAAATAGCACAGTTAAATGATCATACAGTAACCTGTTCCTGTCCCCCACTTTGTACTGCTCAGCATGTTTACATGGCTCAGTAGTTGCAGATTTACTGCTGTGTCTGCATCTACATTGTGTCGAAAAATGTGCTAAATTTTGGTGGGGTCCCAGAGCAAGGGGTTCCACTTCCTCTGTTTGAATGGAACGGAGTTTGAGCATGCACGCTGGCGCTCTATTCACTTTCTATTGCACTGACGGAGATAATCGAGTACTACAGTGCTCTGCTATCTTGTCAGTCTCATAGAAAGTGAATATAGCGGCATTTTTTATTTTGCACTTTATATAAAGTCATACCAGTTATACCTTTTACATTGTAGCTTGTACATTGTAGCTATATCTGTTTTCAATAGAGATTAAATGCAATGGGGCAGATTTACTTTTTAAAATTCACCAGACTTATGGCGTACATGCTGTGTAACACATTTATTAACTGTTTTAGACACTTTTTTCGACAGCCTCAATAAAGGGGTGTTGGTCTAGCAAAAAGGGGAGTGGTTTAAAATGCAACACTGTGCGCATACTAATAGGTGGTATAAACAAGAAAAAAGCGTCTAGCATGTCTAGCTAGATGCGCCAAATTTATCATGCAGCATGCACCACTTTGATCAATTTGTTTGTTGCATTTTCTGACTGTCTTGTCTAAATTTACACTGTCTGAAACTTAGACAGTACAAGTAAATCTACCCAATGTGTTTGAGGGGTATATTGCGGGACACATTGTAACAGTTCTAAACATATAAGGTGGATTTGCATGAAATATTTTTAGCCACACGGTAAACACTGCATCAAAAATCACAGAAAAATCATGCGTAGTTTTACCATGAATTGCCACAGTTTTCAGCTGTGCTGGTTTTAGGGGTGAAACACATTTATTTCACATGTTTCACTTGTAAAAACACACACAGGTGAAAACTGCATCATAAAAGCACGGCAATTTGACAAAAAGTCTCATGTAAATGTCCCCTTAGGTCTTGCTTCGGAGGCTCCACTAGGGACCTCCGTAATAGATCCAGCCCAAAATTCCAGAAACCATAGTGCAGCATTCAGCACTATTGTTTCTGGTAAAACCATGGGCGTCCTGACAGAAACCCCACGGAATCCATTAAAGCCAATTGGTTCCGTTGGGCACCGACAGTGTCAATCATATAACGGATCCGGCGCTGCCAGTAAATTCATTGCTCTGCTCTTCTGACGTAGCAGAACAACAGAAACACCAATGCAGGCATGAACAGGTCCTTAGTCTCTAAAGTGTTCAGTCTCTAAAGGTAATAAATTGCAACAGTCTGATCTTGCTCTGTCCTTTGCAACCAGAGGAATCACTTGCATAATCTACTGCTTTAAATTAAAGCCTCATTTAAATTAGGCCTCATTCACACGAGCGAATCCGATTCACGCGCGTGAAAAACGTGCGTAAATCGGGTCCGTGTGTGTTGCGTTATGCATCAGTGTGCTTTGTGAGGTGCATGCGTTATTCACTCACTCGCAAAGCACATCTTTTTTTTTTTTATTATTATTGTTTTCAACTGAATTGATGGGCAAATCACACACTGCACACGCATGTTTTCACGCACCCAGTGACTTCAATGGGCGCGTAGGTGCGTGAGAACGCAGCAATATAGGACATGCAGTGAGTTTCACATAGCGGACTCTCACTGCGTGAAAAATCACGCATGTGTGAATGGCCCCATTGAAATCAATGGGTCCGTGTGCTGTGCGTTGTTTCAACGCACAGACCACAAACGTAATTCACACTCATGTGAATGGGGCCTAAGAAAGCGAGAATGAGGGTTTGCGAGAGGGTCTTGAATACAAATTTATGACAGTCTTTTACACACTTAACACAGGACTGAATTTGTCGTTAAGGATTTATGTAATGTTACAACATCTTAGGTATCTGCTCTGGAGATAGTGGGGGCATCAGTTCTCTGAACTAAAATCAGTTTAGAGACCATAACATTTTCACACTGCTCAGTGTAGCCAACCGTCAGTAAATCTACGGACAGTCTACAAAAAACTGTGAATCCAGCCTTTCTGAGGGAGTTGATCACATTCTGAACATTGCTTAAGTGGCTGTCCCAGTCTGTACTACAAACCACAATGTCATCTAAGTACGCAGCCGCGTATGCTCTATAAGGCCTCAGGACCCGAAATGTGGTCGGGGCTCCCTGTAGACCAAATGGCATGTTGACATACTGAAATGAGCCATCTGGGGTAGAGAAGGCCATCTTCTCTTTGGACTCCTTAGACAAAGGAATTTGCCAATAACCTTTGGTGAGATCTAGGGTTGTAATATACCTTGCTGGACCAATTCTTTAAATTAATTCTTCAACCCTGGGCATGGGGTATGCATCAAATTTAGAGACCTCATTTAGTTTCCTGAAGTCATTGCAGAACTTCCAAGTACCGTTGGGTTTTGGAACCAGGACTATAGGACTGGACCACCCGCTGGAGGATTCCTCAATGACACCAAGCTCAAACATTGTTCTTATTTCTGCTGTGACAGCCTGTCGTTGAGCTTTTGCGATTCGATAAGGACATACCATAACTCTGACGTGTGGATCTGTAAGAATCTCATGTTGTATTACATTAGTTTTACCTGGTACCTCAGTAAAGAAATCCCTATTTCCTTGGAGAAACTCCTTTACCCCTTGGTTTTGGGATTGGGTCAAGGTAGCCGCCACTTTCACTTTGTTTATCCCATTGTCACCACCTTTTTGGGGCACTATCCCTGTGAACAATGACTCCCTCTCCTTCCAGGGCTTAATCAGGTTGTCATGATAAATTTTATATTGTTTTCTTTTAGATGACTGAAATACTTTATAATTCACCGGGCCGATTTTCTCTATAATTTCAAAGGGTCCCTGCCACTTAGCTAAAAACTTGCTCTCTACCATTGGGATGAGCACTAAGACGCGGTCACCAGGGCTGAACTCACAGATTTTAGCAGGTTGATTGTATACCCTGCACTGAGCTTCCTGTGCTTGGAGCTAGTGCTGTCTTACTACAGGCATTATGGCCTGCATTTTGTCCTGCATCTGGGACACACGTTCCACCACAGTTTTATAAGGACTGACCTCTTGTTCCTAGGCTTCCTTAACCACATCAAGCAGTCCACGGGGATGCTGACCGTAGACCAATTCAAACGGTGAGAACTCAGTGGAGGCCTGTGGTACTTCATGGATAGCAAAAAGTAAAAAAGGCAACAGCATGTCCCAATCTCGTCCATCTTACTCCACCTGTTTTTTTTTAACATGCCTTTGAGGGTCTTGTTAAACCTCTCGACCAGGCCGTCTGTTTGAGGGTGGTAGACAGAAGTGCGCATCTGTCTAATCTTAAACAATTTACACAATTCTTTCATTATTCAATGAGAAATAAATGGGGTACGTTGGTCAGTCAGACGTTTCTTTTGTAACCCTGTTCTAGTAAATACCTGAAATAACTCTCTTGCAATTAGTTTTGAAGAGGAGTTCCTCAATGGTATAGCCTCTGGGTTACGAGTTGCATAATCCAGGATCACCAGGATATACTGGTGCCCTCTGGCCGATTTGATCAGAGGACCCACAAGATCCATCGCTATGCGCTCAAAGGGGGTCTCAATGATTGGGAGTGGGACTAAGGGGCTGCGGAAATGAGGCATTGGGGCGCTCAGCTGGCAGGTAGGACAGGAACCACAGAAGTCTTTCACTTCTCGGTATACTCCGGGCCAGAAGAACCGCTGCAAGATGCACTCCTGTGTTTTTTCCACCCCTAAATGTCCTCCTAAAACATGTGTGAGGGCCAGTTCCAGGACCTGCCGCCTGTAAGTTTGCGGCAACACTAACTATTCAGTAACCTTCTCGTTTGCCTTATCCACTCTATACAACAGATCATTGACCAACACAAAATATGGATAATGCATATTTTCCTCAGGCTCCTGGGTCACACCATTTTTACATTTTCAAATGCTTTTTTAAGGCTGGGTTCACACTACCTATTTTCAGGCGTAAACGAGGCCTCGATTTACGCCTGAAAATAGGGCTACAATACGTCGGCAAACATCTGCCCATTCATTTGAATGGGTTTTCCGACGTACTGTGCAGACAACCTGTAATTTACGCGTCGTCGTTTGACAGCTGTCAAACGACGACGCGTAAATTGACTGCCTCGGCAAAGAAGTGCAGGGCACTTCTTTGCAACGTAATTTGAGCCGTTCTTCATTGAACTCAATGAAGAGCAGCTCAAGATTTACGAGCGTCACAGACGCCTCGCATAATACGAGGAGGAGCTTTTACGGCTGGAACGAGGCAGCTGTTTTCTCCTGAAAACAGTCTGTCATTTCAGCCGTAAAAGCCTCTCATCGTGTGCACATACCCTAAGACTTGGGTTTCTCAACTGAGCAGGGCCAAAATTTGTCCTAGGAATTCCCAAGTCAGGGATTTCCTGCTCAGAGAGAAAATCCTCAGGCTCAAAAGGGACAAAAGGGAAACACTTTATTCCCAATGCTTTCAGCAACAACATTATCATTGCTTAAGGAAATAGACAGATCTTTCTTACACGAAGGCTCTTTCTTATCTGTCAGTGTCTTTTCCCACAGTAGCCAGAATGATGGAAAGTCACAGCCGAGAATAAGTTCATGTATCAATCCAGGTACAACCCCCACATCGCAGGTAACAGTCCCATTAGAGGTTTCCACAGAGACCTGCGCAACGGGGGACTCTTTTGTGTCTCCATGTACACACTGTACCGCCATTTTCTTTTCAGGGTGCCCCACCTTATAAGGAACGGTAGCTCGGAGTAAGGTGACCACGCTGCCTGTGTCAAGAAGGGCTGTGGACCTGCTGGCCATTCACCAACACTTCACAAATCCACCGTTGTTCCGGTGCCTCTGCAGTGCACACAGAGTGGACAAACAGTGACTGGCGCCTTGCCATAGTCCAGTCCATGGGCTCCTCAGCTTCTGGACATTAGGCTACAATATGTGACTTCATGACATCTCCAGCAGCGAAGCTTAGGAAGGTGTTGGGGTGGGACGACCCTGAGCTGTGGGCCTGTATTGGATGGAAAAACTTGAGGAGCAGCAAACCTTGGACTCCTAGGATTCTCCAGTACGCTCCCTAGTACTGGGGCCACCCGAGTATACTTCCGTGGTAAGAGAAATTCTGCCTTTTTCCCAGTATGTCTCTCCATCACTGTATGTCTTTCCAGGGCAGAGATCATTTGCTCAAAGGTCTGGGAATCAGCTTGCATCACCCAGTATTGTAAATCCCTGGAGAGGCAAAACAGGCATTCAATGATGATCCGATCCACCACCTCCTGCGGAGACAACCTCTCTGGTTCAAGCCATTTATCGATCAGATTCATCAGGTCATACACCTGCGACCTAGGAGGCTTATTGACATCATATTACCACTGGTGTACCCTTTGGGCACGAACCATCAAAGAAACAACCAGCCATGCGAGTATCTCGGCTTTAAGCAACACATAGTCCTTTGCATTTTCTGCAGACAAGTCACAATAAGCTTTTATCGGCTCACGTGCTAGTAACGGAGCCAGGACTTCAGCCCACTGAGACATCGGCAACTGTGCCCTTTCTGCAGTACGTTCAAAAAGGGAAAGGTATGCCTCAACATCCACTCCTTCCACCATCCGTTGCATTGCCCTCTGCACCACTTTCTTGGGGTTTCTCTGGGCAACGGTCTGAGAGGAGGCCTGTTGGACAGTCCCAGTTAGTTGTAATGCTGCCAGTTGCTGCAAGAGCAGGTTGTTGGTTTGATGTTGGGCCTGCATTGCATCAGCATGAGCCTGTTGTTGCTGCACATTGGCCTGAACTCCTCCATGATGGCAGATGGTCTGGACATCAGGGCGCAGCTTTCAACCAGGACATATATTCACTACTGGCTCTTGGAAGTGTTTCTTTCTGTCGTTGCCCCTAGCAACCAAGAACTAGCGCAGACAGAAGGCTTGCATTCTCCACCATATGTAGCAGTTTGGGGAATGTTGTTAGACAAAGAGACACTCTCAGCGCAGCATTCTTGTTAAACAGGACTTAGAAGCTTTATTTCTCTTTCAAGCAGGAAAGTCCAATAAACACAAAGGTAGCTTGTTTCATCAGCATACACAAAGTTTAGAACAGAAAGAAACGTTTCACGTAACAAAAGTCCAAGTATAAAGCACACAGTCCAGCTCTTTACATGGGTATATGTATGTGTTTCTTCAGATATTTTGTTATACCACGCCTGATGGGACCTAAATTGTCTCTTGCTGTTAACAGAATTTATTTTTGTTAGCCATTAACCCCTATCCGCACCAGGACGTAACTGTCCGTCGTTGCGGGAGGTTACTTCCCGCACGAGGACGTACAGTTACTGAGTTTTTCCCGGTGCACACTGTCGGCGACAGTGTGCACCGGGAACCGGGAGGTCAGCTGTCGCCGACAGCTGACACTCCCTCTTGCCGGCCAGCGGTCCTTTGCCGCTGATTTTGGCGAATTAACCCCTTAAATTCGGCGATTGCACCGAATTTTAGGGGTTTCTAGCATATCGGCAGACCCCCGTCCGAAATCGCGGGGTCTGCCGATAGTTAGTATGGCAAACGGAAGCCAAACAATGGCTTCCGGGTCTGCCATGGATGGAAGCCCATCAGGACCAACCTTCGGCTGGTCCTGATAGGGTTCCTGTCAGAGTGACAGGAAGTCACTGTGTCGTTCCCGATGCATACTGTCGGCGACAGTGTGCATCGGGAACTTGGAGATCAGCTGTCCCCGACAGCTGACACTCTCCAGTGTTGCCGATCAGCGGCTCATCGCCGCTGATTTCGGCAATTAACCCGTTACATGCGGGGCTCGATTGCGATCTCCACATGTAGCGGGTTTGTAGCGCATCAGCAGCCCCCATGCAATCGTGGGGGCTTCTGATGCTTGTGATGGCACCCAGGGGCCAGACAACGGCCCCAAGTCTGCCAGGTATGTCAGCCTATGAGGATCAGCCTCTGCTGATCCTCGTAGACCAACTGTCAGAGTGACTGTGACGTCACACTGACAGTTGGAATAAATTACACTACCTAGGTAGTGTAATGTATTCTAGCAGCGATCAAAGCTGCAGGTAAAAAAAAGAAAGTGTAAAAAGTAAAAAAAAAGTTAATAAACAAAAATATAAAGTGTAAAAAGTAAAAAAAAGTTAATTAAAATGTTTTATAAAAGTGTAAAAATAAAAGGTTTTGTTTTCCTTTAATAAGTCATTTGTTATAGGGAAAAAATGAAAACGTTAAAAAAAAGTACACATATTTGGTATTGCCGCGTTTGTAACGACCCAAGCTATGAAACTATGATGTTAATTTTTCCGCACGGTGAACGGCGCAAACAAAATAAACGGAAAACTGTCAGCATCGATATTTTTTGGTCACCACCCCTCCCAAGATATAGAATAAAAAGTGATCAAAAAGTCGCATTTACCCCAAAATGGTACCAATAAAAACCCGTCCCACAAAAAACAAGACCTCCCACAGCTTTTTTGACGAAAAAATAAAAAAGTTACGGCTCAGAATAGCGTGTCCCAGAAAATAAATTATTTTATAGAAACTTAATTTTATTGTGCAAACGCTGCAAAACTTTAAAAAAACGATACACATATGGTATCGGCGTAATCGTACCGACCGGCAGAATAAATGAAAACGTAATTTATTGCGCACGGTGAACGCTGTAATAAATAAAGAATTTAAAGCGCCAAAATCGCTGTTTTTTGGTCCCCTTAGCTCTAAATAAGATCGTGAGGGGCCAAAATGCTCACTATACCCCTAGAAAAATTCCTTTAGGGGTGTAGATTCAAAAATGGGGTCACTTTTGGGGTGTTTCCACTGTTTTGGTCCCTCCGGGGCGTTGCAAACCCGACATGGCACTGAAAAAAACAATCCAGCAAAATCTGCGCTCCAAAATCCAAAAGGCGCTCCCTCCCTCCTGAGCCTTGCTGTGGGTCCAAACATCAGTTTAAGACCACATATGGGGTATTGCCGTAATCGGGAGAAATTGCTTTGCAAATGTTGGGCGGCTTTTTCTCCTAAATTCCTTGTAACAATGAAAAAATTCTATGTTTCCACAGAAAAATAGGTGATTTTCATCTTCACAGACTAATTCCACTAAATTCTGCAAAAAAAACTGTGGGGTCAATACGCTAACTATACCCATAGAAAAATGCCTTGAGAGGTGTCATTTCCAAAATGGGGTCACTTTGGGGGGGTTTCGACTGTTTAGGTACCACAAGACCTCCTCAAACCTGACATGGTGCCTAAAATATATTCCTAAAAAAAGGAGGCCCCAAAATCCACTAGGTGCTCCTTTGCTTCTGAGGCCGGTGTTTCAGTCCAGTAGGACACTAGGGCCACATGTTGGATATTTCTAAAATCTGCAGAATCTGGGCAATATATATTGAGTTGCGTTTCCCTGGTAAAACCTTCTGTGTTACAGATTTTTTTTTATTACAAATGAATTTCGGCAAAAAAAATGAAATTTGTAAATTTCACCTCTATTTTGCTTTAATTCCTGTGAAAGGCCTAAAGGGTTAAAATACTTTCCGAATGTGGTTTTGAATACCTTGAGGGGTGCAGTTTTCAAAATGGGGTGATTTATGGGGACTTTCTAATATATAAGGCCCTCAAAGCCACTTTACAACTGAACTGGTCCCTGAAAAAATAGCCTTTTGAAATTTTATTGAAAATATGAGAAATTGCTGCTAAAGTTCTAAGCCTCGTAACGTCCTAGAAAAATAAATGCACGTGAAAAAAAATGATGCAAACATAAAGTAGACATATGGGGGATGTTAACTAGTAACTATTTTGTGTGGTATTACTATCTGTTTCACAAGAAAATACATTTAAATTTAGAAAAATGCTAATTTTTGCAAATTTTTGCTAAAATTTGAAGTTTTTCATTGAATTTATCGACCAAATTTTTTCACTAACATAAAGTACAATATGTCACGAGAAAACAATCTCAGAATCGCTTGGATAGGTAAAAGCATTCCGGAGTTATTACCACATAAAGTGACACATGTCAGATTTGAAAAAATCATCTGTTTCCACAAGGCCAAAACAGGCTGTGTCCTAAAGGGGTTAATAGGATTAATATTCGCAAGACTGCTATTTTGTTTCTCTTAGGCCCCATGCACAGGAATGTATTTTTGTGGCTGCAATTCACCCGCAAATCTGCGGGTGAATTGCGGCCACCATTCATTTCAATGGGCCCATGCACACGACTGTGGTTTCCACGGTCCGTGCATTGCCCGGGAGCCTGGACCACAAAAAGATAGGACATGTCTTATTACGGTCGCATTTTGCGGTCCAGGCTCATAGAAATAAATGCACACGCCAATGTGCATGGCCCGTGATTTGCGGGCGGCCGCGGGTGACACTATGTGGCTGTCCGAGCCGCAAATCACGGCCCGTGCACACTACTACAGTTGTGTGCATGAGGCCTAACTGAGAGCAATCAAACTTGAGATTAAAGGCTATGAACACCTTTGAGGGCATTTTTTTTTTTTTATAAATAAGATTAGTCAGTGTGTTTAATGTAACTCTGTAATTAATCTTTATTAAAAAAATCATTTTACTTTTGGATATACAGCTACTCTCTATTCTCTATACAGAGCAGCTGTATCGCTAGTTTTACACTGAATTCATCGGTCCCGCGGACCTGGCTCGTTCAGTGACGACGGGTCCTGTGTGTCCTGACCCACCGACACTGAACCCGTCAGGTCCGCGGGACTGACGGATTCAGTGTAAAAAGAGCGCTACAACTGTTCTGTAGACAGAATACAGAGCAGCTGTATCTCCAAAAGTAAAAATGATTAAGATTAATTACAAAGTTACACTAAACACAGTGACTAATCTATTTATTTTAAAAAAAAATTGTCCTCAAGGTGTTCACAGCCTTTAACCCTTTCAAGACCGAGCTCATTTTGGCCTTCAGGACCAGCCCCATTTTTTTCAAATCTGACGTGTCAATTTATCTGGTAATAACTCTGGAATGCTTTTGCCTATCAAAGCGATTCTGAGATTGTTTCCTCGTGACATATTGTAAATTTGGTCAATAAATTCATTGCTTATTTGAGGAAAAACACCAAAATTTTGAGAAAATTTGCAAAAATTATGATTTTTCTCATTTTAAATGTATCTGCATGTAAAATAGATAGTAATACCACACAGAATAGTTACTATTTCCCTGCTATTTTTACAGGGACAAGTTCAGTTCTGAAGCGGCTTTGAGGGCCTTATATACTAGATAGACCCCATAAATCACCCCATATTAAAATCTGCACCCATCAAAGTATTCAAAACAGCATTCAGAAAGTTTCTTAACCCTTTAGGCGCTTCACAGGAATTAAAGCAATGTAGAGGGGAAATTTACAAATTTTATTTTTTTTGCTGAAATTCATTTGTAATACATTTTTTTCTGTAACACAGAAGGTTTTACCAGAGACATGCAACTCAAAATTTATTGCCCAGATTCTGCAGTTTTTAGAAATATCCCACATGTGGCTCTAGTGTGATAATGGACTGAAACACCGGCCTCCAAAGCAAAGGAGCACCTAGTGGATTTTGGGGCCTCCTTTTTTAAGACTATATTTTAGGCAGCATGTCAGGTTTGAAGAGGTCTTGTAGTGGCAAAACAGTGGAAATCCCCCAAAAGTGACACGGTTTTGGAAACTACACACCTCAAGGAATTTATCTAGGGGTATAGTTAGCATCTTTACCCCACAGGTCTTTTGCTATATTTATTGGAGTAAGTCTGTGAAAGTGAAAATCTACTTTTTTTCTGAAAAAATATTTAAAAAAAATAATATTTGCAAGGAATAAAGAATAAAAAGCACCCCAAAACTTGTAAAGCTACTTCTCCCGATTACTGCAATACCCCATATGTGGTACTAAACTGCTGTTTGGACCCACGGCAGAGCTCATAAGGGAAGGAGCGCCATTTGGATTTTGAAGCGCAGATTTTGCTGGATTGGTTTCCAGTGCCATGTCGCGTTTGCAACGCCCTGGACGGAGCAAAACAGTGGAAACCCCCCAAAAGTGACCCTATTTTGAAGACTACACCCCTCAAGGAATTTTTCTAGGGGTATAATTAGCATTTTGACCCCACAGTTTTTTTGCTGAATTTAGTGGAATTAGGCCGTGAAAATTAAAATCTACTTTTTTCTGAAAAAACAAAGAAATGTTTAATTTTTACAATGAATAAAGGAGAAAAATCACCCCAACATTTGTAAAGCAATTTGTCCTGATTACAGCAATACACCATATGTGGTAATAAACTGCTGTTTGGACCCACGGCAGGACTCTGAAAGGAAGGAGCGCTATTTGGCTTTTGGAGCTCAAATTTAGCTGGAATGGTTTTTGGGTGTCATGTCGCATTTGCAAAGCCCCTGAGGTACCAAAACAGTGGAAACCTCCCAAAAGTCCCTTTAGGGGACTGGAACGAACGATCATTAGGACACTGGTACAATACACTGCAATACTAATGTATTGCAGTATGATATAATTTTTACAGGCTCCTGTAACAGCACGATCGATGTTCCTGTCCGTTAGTCCCGGGTGTCAGCTGTAATACACAGCTGACACCTGCAGAATATGGAGCGGGCGCAGCGCAAGAGCCCGCACCATATATAACCCCCAGCATCACAACATGCTATTAAGTCGTGGTGCGCGAAGGCGTTAATGCGCAGCGGATGGTGCAAAGTGAAAATTTAAATTTTTAACTGATATGCCATTTTAATGCACAATATGTTGTGCCTAGTTTGTGCCCCTGAAGACAAATACCTCATACAAGTTTGAGAGGGTTCTCCCGGATATAAAATATCATATATGTGGACGTAAGCTGGTGTTTGGGCATGCTGTGGGGCTCAGAAGGGAGGGAGCGCCACTTGGCTTTTGGAGCGCAGATTTTGCTTGGTAACTGTTCTGTTTGAGGTTTTGCTGGTATTTCGGTTTATAATATGGGGGCGTATGTGAGCTGTGCGGAGAACTTCAGGACATAATAAGAGGGTATAATAATGGGGTAAATAAATAATAATCCGCAGATATGTGGCCGATGTCGCACTGATAAATGGTGCCGATCTTATCCGCTTTTGGACACTGCACAATTTCTGTCGCTATATTCTGAGACAGAACTTTTTTTATTTTTTCTTCACCGGAGCTGTTTGAGGGCTTATTTGTTGCGGGACAATCTGTAGTTTTTATTGGTACCATTTTAGGGTACATGTGATTTTTTTTATCACTTTTTATTTGATGTTTTTGGCCCACAAAGTGACAAAAAACATAAATTCTGACAATGTTTTTTGTCTTTTTTTTTGTGCGTTTGTGCAATAAAATCACTTTTCGATAAAATTATTTATTTTTTGTGTCACCATATTCTTAGAGCCGTAACTTTTTTTTTTTTCAGTCAAAAAAGCTGTGTAATGGCTTGTTTTTTGCGGGACGGGTTGTAGTTTTTATTGGTACTATTTTGGGGTACATGCGACTTTTTGATCACTTTTTATTCTAAATTTTGGAAGGGTTGATGACCAAAAAATAGTGATTCTAAAATAGTTTTTTAATTATTTTTTTTGCGGTGTTCACCGTGCGGGAAAAATAATATTATCATTTTATAGTTTGGGTCGTTATGAACGCGGTAATACCAAATATGTGTACTGTTTTTTAACATTTTCATTTTTTTCTTATAATAAAAGACTTATTATAGGAAAAAAAGCATTTTTTGTTTTTGTAACTTATAACTTTTTACACTTTTATAAAACATTTTTATTACTTTTTTTTTTACTTTTTACTTGTTTTACTTGAAGACCTGCAGCACTGATGGCTGCTATAATACATTATACTACCTAGGCAGTGTAACGTATTATAAACTGTCATTGTGACGCTGAGAGTCACACTGACAGGAAGCTTATGAGGACCGGCCTCCGGCTGGTTCTCGTAGGCTGCCGTGCATGGCAGAACCGGGGGCTGTTGTATGGCCTCCGGTTTTGCCTTATAACCGACTGCAGACTGCAGCAATCGGTCTCCGGGAAAGTTTGTTATAGCAACAAACTTTCCAGTTCGTTGCTACAACAAACTTTCCCTGCGATCACATGACCGGGGCCTGAACCAATTAGGTCCCGATTATGTCTCCGAGACCAGAGGCAGGGGATAACAGCCCGATCCAGGTGTCAGCGCTACTTTGAGACACCCAGATCGCGCTTTTAACACCCACCGTGAATTCACGTTGGCGCTGCACAGAGCCCAGCAAGCGCCGACGTGAATTTACTGTGTGCGGTCGGGAAGCGTTTAAGTGACTTTATATTCAGGGAGCTAAGGGGGTATTGGTATTTTGTTTGTCTCCATTCACTCGTATAAATTACATTGTTTTAAATTACTGTAGCTGTGACATGTATCTGTGACATCCCCGTTAGTAACAATGTGCTTTATACTTAAAGGGGTTTGCCTATCAGGGACATTTATGGGATATCCATGTCAGACAGATGTGGGTCCCTGGGACCCGCAACTAACTCTAGAACGGATCCCCCTAAACCACGTATTAATTTCTCGGTTCGCGCTGCCTCCTGGGCGACTTCCTGATTACATGGTCGGAAATTACGAAAACAGCATAGCTTGCTGAGTTACGCTGTTTCCATAACTCTGATAGAAGTTAATGGCAGTTACGGAAGCAGCGTAGCATGCAAGCCACGCTGTTTCCGTAACTGCCATTCACTTCTATGGGAGTTACGAAAACAGAGCCGAGGTAGGACCCGCATCTATCTGACATTTATGGCATATCCTGTGGATATGTCATAAATGTGCCTGATGGGAAAACCCCTTTATCAATGCTATACAGTGTGCATCTTAAACAATCTTTAACCCCTTAATGACCAAGCTTGTTTGAACCTTAATGACCAAGCCAGATTTTTCAAATCTGGTATGTCTGACTTTATCAGACAATAACTCTGCAATAGTTTTGCATCTCCAAGTAATTCTGACATTGTTTTTCGTCACATGTCGTACTTTATTTAGGTGGCAAAAGTAGACTGATGCGATTTGCATAAATTGATGAAATTCTGTAAAAATTTGGCGACACAAGAGAAGTGAAGCTGTGTATTCATAACTGATGCATGTCGTCGCTATATACGCATTTGTCTGTACATATGACTATGTCTTGCTAAAGAAGCAGTTGTCCCGCATCTGTGCCATTATGATGTAATTGTGGACAGCATTCTGTTCTAATATAAAATCAGTCAGAGATGAAAAAATAAGGCTACATTCACATAGTCGGGACTCCGTTTATGGGCTACATCGAACCTTTCCGTCAGGGGAACCCATGAACGGAATCCAAACTGAAACAAACGGAAACCTTAGGTTTTGACGGAATCAATACCATAGTCGACTGCACTATTGATTCCGTCAAAACAACGCAACCCTTACACAACGGTGACAAACAGAAACCAATTTCACCGCATCCGTCACTATTAAAATCAATGGTGATGTAAGTGATTGCATCGCTACCGCTGTAGTAGCCATGACAGCTGCTAGCGGCGACACCGGGCATGACTGCGCTATTGACTCGGTGACAAACAGAAACCATTAGCTAGGTTTCCGTCTCCATTGAGTTCAATAGTGAGGGAAATGGAAGCAAAGGTTTTAGTTTGCCTTTCCGTTGAGGGGTTCACCCGACGGAAACCACCGTCGGAACCCCTCAGCGGAAAGGAACGATGATGTGAAAGGGCCCTAACATTGACTTTTTTATCTCCTCTCACCAAACATTCTTGGTGAGAGGAGATAAAAAGCTTATTTTCACTTAACACAGCATTATAACGGTGATCGCTAGTATATACGTTGAATACCGGCGATCACCGGTTTGGAGACCACAAACAACGATCCCCAGTCAATGCTCCAAGCCCTCAGCTACCTCCGGTAGCTGAGAGCAGGGAGCTTTCCCTCCTCCCGGCGGCGCTACTTTATTCTACCCCAGTGCCGTAAAAAGGCTACTGCATCAGAATAAAGCCCGTTAGTGGCCGCCGTAAAAACACCTATGGGTTGTCATTAACGGGTTAAGAAAGGGATTGCTGGCGCATATGTGGGGCAGGATGGTAGAATGGAGGTTTCCGGCTGATGAGGCAGTGTGTTGTCTTCCTGGTGCTCGAGTTTGACATATCGCGGATCGGGTTAATAAATTACTGGGAGGGGCTGGTGGAGACCCAGCGATCATGGTGCACATTGGCAATAATGCTAAAGTTAGAGGTAGCTTGAAGGTCATAAAAAATTATTTCAGGAACTTAGACCATAAATCTATGGCAAGAACTTCAAATGTAGTATTTTCATAAATACTCAGTGTACCGCGTGCCCTACCAGAGAGGCAGTTGGTGATTAGGGAGGCAAACAAGTTGTTCAAGAACTGGTGTAGGAAAGAGGGGTTTCGGGTCTTGGAGAACTTGGCCGACTTTTTCTGGATCAACATTGCAGAATAATTTGGCTGAACTGGATGGACATACAGTATGTCTTTTTTGGCCTTACAAATTATGATACTATGATCCAGTGGATAGCTGAAACTCGTAAAAACTCTTAGCAACCGGAATACCCATTTAAGTCGAATGATTGTAGTTTCAATTTCTCCAGCCATAAATCAAAGCCTAGCAATATCATATTGATATATTGTTTTTTCAGTAGAAAGGAGTCTCAAAACTCTAGCAGCAGTATAAGGCATGCATTTGTCTTAGTCAGTAATAGTACTTGCTCTTGTAGAAGAAAAATAAAATATGGTTGCCCTTACAAACCAAGAAGAAGAGGCATGAGAATTTACATGAATGTACTTGTTAATGGACATGTTCTGAGACCAAGCTTGATTCAACCATGTACATTGACGTAATAATAAAGCCCTATATACATTATCAACCGTACATTTTGTTGGTAACCGCCTTCACGACCACCATATGTATGTATATGTCTTAACTGACAATGCACCGTGCAGCTAGGTTGTATTTATATATGTATTTATGCCACGTGAAGGGCAATATGCGCTGCATAGTGCTCTGCTATTAAAGAGATTAGGCCGACACTTTGTCAGTCAATATATACCAGCTATGGGGTGGTATGCTAAGAGTACAAATGTAGACCTTTATTCTCTGGTATTACAGCAATGAAGTAGCATAAGCAAAGAACACATATTTGATATCACACTTGTGAGAGTGATAGAATAATTTTGTGTATATATTTTTTTCGTTACACTTTACACATTGTATTGCAAACGGAAAAAAAAAAGGAGAAAGTAAGAATTGTTTCCTATTTCTGACCATTTTTTCATATACAAAGCTTAAAGTGACTGGTTCTGTTTTAGTGCCACATGATACCCCACCTGTATAAAAAAGAAAAAAAATATTTGGCTACAGTATAAAACAAAAACAAAAAAACATTACTAAATATGAGAGTCTTAAAATCATTGATAATAAACTAATATACATAGCGCTCGATCTGGGTTACTGAAGGCCCCCTCACTTAACTTAACCACTTAAGGACACAGACAATTTTGGCCTTGAGGACAGAACAATTTTTTTTTATATTTCCCTCTTTGCATCCCGGCGCTCATAACTTTTTTATTTTTTTGTTCGACATAGCTGTTTGAAACTTTGTTATTTGACAAGTTGTACTTTATGTAATTTTTTGGTATATTTACATTATCGTTTAACTTATATGAATTTTTATTTTGGCAAAAATGCAGAAAAAAAAGCAGTTCCGATGCAGTTTTCATTTATTTTTTTTTACACCATACACCGATCATCATAAATAATGTTATACATTATGTAATGAAGGATTAATCATTGAAAAAAATTTCAATTTCTGTGTATTTTTTTTAACTTATTTTTTTTATTTTATTTAACATTACTTTTTTTTAAATTAACTTTCCTCCTTTTTTTTTTTTAATCCCATAGGCGGATTTTACATTTTTATTTTTTAACTTTAACTATATCTATATGCCAGTACATCATCCTCTGTACTGATTGTACACAGGCAGTTGTTAGGGCATACCTCAGTATGCCCTAACAGGAAATATGGTCAGACAGCCCTGGGGTCCTTCAATGTCTGCCTGTCCATATATGGCATGTCCCTCAATCACGTCACAGGGATTTCCTGTGACGTGATCAAAGCGGGGTCCCCCTTCTCATATTCCCTTTGAATGCCATGGTCAGCATTGATCGCGACATTCAAGGGGTGACGGCGGAGAGAAGAGGTTTCTCATATCTCTGCCGTTGGAGCGGTGACGGCGGAGAGAAGAGGTTTCTCTTATGTCTGCCATTAGAGCGGGGCTGTGGCTGTGTATTACAGTCGTTGCTCTGCTCTTGATTGCGCCGGCATACTCTGTCTCACACAGGACGAGAATGCTCGTCCTAATGCGGCAAGCCCCCGCCACTCAGAACGAGTATTCTCGTCCTGTGTCGCCAACCAGTTAAAGTATTAAGTATTCACATCTCGGAAATTACACAGGATATGCTATAAATGTCCGATAGGTGCGGGTTCTACTTCTGAGACCCACACATATCTCTAGAAGGAGGCCCTTTGAGCCCCATCCTACCTTCTGCCACTACAAGGTGCCCGGGTTCTCCAGAAACGCTATGCTACACTGTTTCTGGCATTCCTGTTTCCATAGCTCCCAAATTTTGGAAACAGCGTAGCTCCCTGTGCTACGCTGTTTCCGTAACTGCTATTCACGTTGGGCTCCCTTAGGCAACAGGGCCCAGGTGCAACTGCTACCTCTGCACCCCCTACAATGCTTCTGGTTAGAAGTTTATTAAAAATATATATATATAGTATGTGTCTTTTAATTATATCATAAAATATCATATGTGGCTTGTTTTTTTTTTATTACAAATTTATCATGGCCTTTAGGAAATATGAAACAGCACATAAACAGAAAAATACAGAGAACAATTGTGGCATAATTATTATTTAGGCACAGATCAACCACACACAAGTGATGGGACTACTGAAAACTTGTGTACACAAAAATAAGACAAGGGAACACTACATCTGCTTAAACTATTATCTGCTAACTTTTTTCAAGGTCCAACTCACACTTATTTTATAAATTCTTATAAAAGTTTTTTTAATTGTATATTTTGCTAAATGTTATTCACTCTTTTATTTTTGAAGGGCCAGCAATTCCAGTTGGGGTGGATGTACAAGTGGAAAGCTTAGACAGTATTTCTGAAGTGGACATGGTAAGTCTAATATTATTTATAATGATAATCATGATATTATTTTGAATACGTATGGTAGTATCTAATTGTTTGGTAACTAGAAAAATGTTGGGTTTGTTTTTTTACGATTATGGTGTTCAGTAGGACAATGTTTGAATTTTGGTAAAAAAAATGAATTACTTACTAAAAAGCTGAGGAAAACGTATTCAAGCCAATGGATCTATACATAAGCCTTCTGCTTTATTTGTTTCCATTGCCTACATTTTAGCTAGTGTCCATTAAAGCACTATGTAACGTACACAGCACATTATGCTGCCACCTTTATTATGCGTATGGTAATGTATATTTCCTGTTTTGTTTTTTAAATAAAAATTTTTTTTGCCCATATCTAAATAATATGTTGAAAGCAAAGCCACACCGGCAGTCAGCTGTTTAGCATGGGTCTGACTGGTGAAACCCACAACCACCCCCTGGCGAGCACACATTTGAATGAACGCCATGTAATACTACATTTTCTCCCTTCAGAAATGAGTTTAATCCGATGATCTCCCTGTCAGTTTGCAAATGACGTTCTCTGTACAATGCTGCAGAAAATAAAGATGCCATTTAGGCTGGGTCCACACAACCTCTTTTCAGACGTAATGGAGGCGTTTTACGCCTCGAATTACGTCTGAAAACACGGCTCCAATACATCGGCAAACATCTGCCCATTACTTTCAATGGGCTTTACGATGTACTGTGGCGACGACCTGTCATTTGACGCGTCGCTGTCAAAAGACGGCGCGTAAAATTACAGCCTCGTCAAAAGAAGTGCAGGACACTTCTTGGGACGTAATTGGAGCCGTTTTTCATTGACTCCAATTAAGAACAGCTCCAAATTACGTCCGTAAAAGACGCCCTGCAAAAAGCGAGTACGAGCAATTACGTCTGAATTTCAGGAGCTGTTTTCACCTGAATACAGCTCCGTAATTTCAGACATAATTGCTGTTATCGTGTGCACATACCCTTACAAGAACCTGAGTGAGCCGATGCTCAGCTGACAGCAGCTATTGTGATATAATGATATTTGGGGATTTTGTTTGGTTTTGCAGTAGTTTGTACTCAAAATTGTTTATTTTACAGGATTTCACAATGACTTTATACCTTAGACACTACTGGAAAGATGCGAGACTGTCCTTTCCCAGCACCACTAACCAAAGTATGACCTTTGATGGGAGACTAGTGAAAAAGATCTGGGTACCGGACATGTTTTTTGTCCATTCTAAAAGATCCTTCATCCATGACACCACAACAGATAATGTCATGCTGCGCGTACAGCCTGATGGGAAGGTGCTGTACAGTTTAAGGTAACTGTTCACACTTTGATAATATTCCTAGGGATGTCAGCCGGGATTATGGAAGTGTTAACGTCTTCTCCTGCTGTGTGTTTGAGAGTATTATCATGTACTAGCTTTATAGTATTCCAGTGACATCTTGTGGTGACATGGACATCACAGTTTTACATTTTATACATCAATTTCAGGTTGAGATAAAATTAATTTTTTGCCTGTACTTCATTTATATAAGGGCTTCCTGATTTTATGTGAATAAAGATTAATCACCGTATAAATTAAAAGTTCTACAAATCTTTAATATTCTTTGTGTTTCAATTCCTCACTATTTACTATTTTCAAGATATTTGTTTCCTGTTGGTGAATTAGAAGCTTATATCCAGAGGCAGAAAACAGCTGTATTCAGTCTGGGCAATGCTCTGTACACAGTCTGCACTCCAGAATGACACATTGTAACAAACTACCAGAGAGATTTGTGCAGCTGCTGGTGTTTTCAGTTCTTAGAGCATTGCCTAGACTTGATACAATTGTGTCCACTTATCAGCTGAGAGCCAGACTACCTATGTACATGTGTTCTCATTCACTGACAGCAAACAATGATCTTGAAAATGGTCAGGAATTTAAATAAATTAATTAAAGTACATTAGATAGTGGCAGAACTTTTCATTTATACAATGACTAACTTTTTATTTACATGAAACCAAAAAACACCTTTATCCCCTTCCTGCAAATGGTGGTAACTGTATGGCCATTTTAGCAGTACTTTCCCACAAATGGGCGTACAGTTACGTCCATGGGATTGCGTGGGCATCAGTATAAGGGCTTATTCAGACGAACGTTTAAATAATTTGTGTGACGGACGTTTTCATGCAACACGGCTGCATGAATTTCTATGTGGCTACTTACATGGCCATTGATTTAACGAACAGTGTGAACGGTTTGTGAAAAAATAGGACATGTCCTATTTTTGTCCGTTTTCACGGATGCCTTAATAGACTCAAGTCCATGAGGCAAAACGAGTGCCACCCGGGTGCAAATCTGCCGATTTGCCAAACGTTTGCCTAAATAAATGCTAAGTGTATGTTTACATGAGTGATTTTCTGCTGCGATTTATACCAAATTGGCACAGTTTTTCCACAAAAAACGACTAATGTAGACATACCCATAGGGTATGTTCACACGGCTTAGCAAAATACAGCTGAAAATACGGAGCTGTTTTCAGGCAAAAACAGCTCCTGATTTTCAGACGTTTTTGTAGCAACTCGCGTTTTTCGGGGCGTATTTTACGGACGTTATTGGAGCTGTTTTTCAATGGAGTCAATGAAAAACGGCTGCAAAAACGTCCCAAGAAGTGACATGCACTTCTTTTTCGTGGGCGTCTTTTTACGCGCCGTCTTTTGACAGCGACGCGTAAAATAACACCTTGTGGGAACAGAACATAATAAAACTCATTGAAAGCAGTGGGCAGATGTTTGCAGGTGTAAAGGAGCCGTTTTTTCAGGCGTAATTCGAGGCGTAAAACGCCCAAATTACGTCTGAAAACAGTGCGTGTGAACATACCCTAAGGCAGGGGTCTCAAACTCGGCAGGGTAAGTGGGCCGCATATAGAAAAAATGGGAAGTTGACGGGACGCATTACTTTCAAATTTGATACAATACAAAATTATTGTTAATCAATTAGTTATTTGAACTACTATAACACTATATTACTAGAATAATAATACTACATTACTATAATAATAGCGCTAGGTTTAAAATTTGAGATATTTCTCCACGTGCTTATTTCAACAATCCAGCGTTCCAGTTTAAGTGTCGCTAAATGCAGTCCAGCGGCTCAGTTAGCACACATGTCAAGATTGGGCAGCCCCTTTTTAGATAGTGCTGCAGTGCCCTCTGTGGATGCTGCCGCAGTGCCCTCTGTGGATGCTGCCGCAGTGCCCTCTGTGGCTAATGCAACACACCCCTAGATAAGGCCACAGTGCCCTCTGTAGATAAGGCCACAGTGCCCTCTGTAAATAAGGCCACAGTGCCCTCTGTAGATAAGGCCACAGTGCCCTCTGTAGATAAGGCCACAGTGCCCTCTGTAGATAAGGCCACAGTGCCCTCTGTAGATAAGGCCACAGTGCCCTCTGTAGATAAGGCCACAGTGCCCTCTGTAGATAATGCAACACACCCCTAGATAATGCCAGTGTCTTCTTCAGATATTGTCACACACCCACTTGTAGATAACGCCACAGTGCCCTCTGTAGAGGCTGCCACAGTGCCCTCTGTAGAGGCTGCCACAGTGCCCTCTGTAGAGTCTGCCACAGTGCCCTCTGTAGAGGCTGCCAAAGTGCCCTCTGTAGAGGCTGCCCCAGTGCCCTCTGTAGAGGCTGCCCCAGTGCCCTCTGTAGAGGCTGCCCCAGTGCCCTCTGTAGAGGCTGCCCCAGTGCCCTCTGTAGAGGCTGCCCCAGTGCCCTCTGTAGAGGCTGCCCCAGTGATGTCAGAGGCTTGCCCAGAGCTGGAGTCCCAGGCAGAGCGCTAGTAGGCTCTTCCTGGGACTCCAGCTGTGCTCCTGACATCACTGGGACTCCTGCTCTGGGGAAGCCCCTGACATCATTGTCGATGTATGGACAGCGATGTCAGAGGCTTCCCCAAAGTCCCGGAGCAGAGCCGATAATAGCGCTCTTCCCGGGACTCGGCTCTGGGGAAGACTCTGAAACACTGTCCATATATGGGCGGCGATGTCAGGGAATTCCACAGAGTCCCGGAGCAGGGCCTATACTAGCGCTCTGCCCGGGACTCCGCTCTGGGGAGGACCCTGACACACTGTCCCCATATGGGCAGCGATGTCAGGGAATTCCACAGAGTCCCGGAGCGGAGCCGACACCAGCGCTCTGCTCGGGACTCCGGCTCTGGGGAAGCCCCAGGCATCGCTGTTCATATGTGGACAGCGATGTCAGGGAATTCCACAGAGTCCAGGAGCAGACCCGACACCAGCGCTCTGCTCCGCTCTGGGCAAGACCCTGACACACTGTCCATATATGCGCAGCGATGTCAGGGAATTCCACAGAGTCCCGGAGCAGAGCCGACACCAGCGCTCTGCTCGGGACTCCGGCTCTGGGGAAGCCCCAGACATCGCTGTTCATATGTGGACAGCGATGTCAGGGAATTCCACAGAGTCCAGGAGCAGAGCCGACACCAGTGCTCTGCTCCGCTCTGGGCAAGACCCTGACACACTGTCCATATATGGACAGCGATGTCAGGGAATTCCAGAGTCTCGGAGCAGAGCCGATACTAGCGGCTCTGTGTCCCGCGGGCCGCAGATGACAGCCCCAGGGGCCGCATGCGGCCCGCGGGCCGCGTGCTTGAGACCCCTGCCCTAAGGGTATGTCCTCTTTTCAGACGTAATGGAGGCATGTTACACCTCGAATTACGCCTGAAAAAACGCCCCTAATACGCCTACAAACATCTGCCCATTGCTTTCAATGGGAATTACGATGTTCTGTTCCCACGAGCCTTTATTTTACGCTTCACTGTCAAAAAATGGAGCGTAAATAGACGCTCCGTAAAAAGCAGTAGCATGTCACTTCTTGAGGCGTTTTTTGTAGCTGATTTTCCATTGAACACTATGAAAAACGCCTCTTAAAAACGCCTCAAAAAACGTCTGAAAAGAAGCTCCAAATTTCATTCTCAGGCTGGGTTCACACGACCATATTACGTCCGTAATGTACGATGCTAGGAGTCCCTGCCTCTGCGTGGAACTACTGTCCCGTACTGTAATCATGATTACAGTACGGGACAGTTGTCCTGCAGCGAGGCAGGGACTCCTAGCATCGTACATCACTATAATGCTAGGAGCCCGGCTCCCTGCACTGTGTTCGGTCCGGGTCTTCCGGCTGAATTACGTTCCGTACATTACGGACATAACATGGTCGTGTGAACCCAGCCTAAGCTTCAAAAACGCCTGAAAATCAGAGGCTGTTTTCTCTGAAATCAGCTCCGTATTTTTCAGACGTTTTTTGTTAAGGGTATGTTCACACGGCAGCGTCCGTAACGGCTGAAATTACGGGAATGTTTTCAGGAGAAACATCCCCGTAATTTCAGCCGTAACGGCATGTGCAGGCGCTTGAACGCCGCGTCCATTACGGACGTAATTGGCGCTGCTTTTCATTGGAGTCAATGAATAACGGCTCCAGTTACGCCCCAAGAAGTGACAGGTCACTTCTTTGACGCGGGCGTCTATTTACGCGCCGTCATTTGACAGCGGCGCGTAAATATACGCCTCGTGTGAACAGACAAACGTCAGCCCATTGCTTTCAATGGGCAGATGTTTGTCAACGCTTTCAAGCCGCATTTTTCGGACGTAATTCGGGGCAAAAACGCCCGAATTACGTCCGTAATTAGTGTGTGTGAACATACCCTAAGCGTGTGAACATATCCTAAGGGTATGTTCACACAGCAGCCTCCGATACGCCTGAAATTACGGAGCTGTTTTCACGAGAAAACAGCTCCGGAATTGCAGACGTAATGGCATGTTGCAGGCGTTTTTCGCTGCGTCCATTACGGACGTAATTGGAGCTGTTTTTCCATTGTGTCAATGGTGTCTTCTTTGATGCAAGCGTCTTTTTTACGCGCCGTCTTTTGACAGCGGCGTGTAAAAAAAATGACCGTCGGCACAAAACATCGTAAAGCCCATTCAAATGAATGGGCAGATGTTTGCCGGCGCATTGCAGCCGTATTTTCGGACATAATTCGAGGTTAAAACGCCCGAATTACGTCCGTAAATAGGGTGTGTGAACCCAGCTTAACACTGACAAGCAATAATGCTTTGGTATACTCAGTGTATAAATCAGCGATCAAAGCTTAGTCAGGTACCCTGGTGGGACTAAAAAAATAAGTAAACGAAGTTAAGTAAAATTTATTAACCCCTTCCCGACATCCGCCGTATATATACAGCGCACGTCGGGTGGGGTTGTATGGAGCGGGCTCACAGACATTTAACCCATTAAACGCAGTCAATAACGACTGCGGAACTTAAATTACTAAAAACAGCTGGCGACCCCCTGTAACATTCCAATGGCCCTCCACGGCGAGATTTGGGGGATGCCGTTGGATGGCGTGGCAGCCTGGGGGCCTGATGAAGGTCCGCCATCTTTATACTCCTGCTCCGGCAGGACTTCATAGAACACTGTCAGAATCACAATATACTGCAATACATTAGTATTGCAGTATATCGTGCAAGCGATCCAACGATCGCTGGTTCAAGTCCCCTAGGGGGACAAGTAAAAAAAATATGTTTTTTTAATAAATAAAAAAACCTTAAAATGTAAATTTAAAAAAAAAACTTTTCCCATTTTCCCTCAAGCGCAATAAAACATTAACATAACTGGTATCAACGCATTCGTAAAAGTCTGAACTATTACAATATATCATTATTTAGTCCGCACGGTGAACGCTGTAAAAATAAAAAATTGAAAACTTCAGAATTGCTGTTTAGTGGTCACTTCATCTCCTACAAAAAATGAAAGAAAAAGTGATCAAAAAGTTGCATGTTGCTGAAAATGGTACCACTATAAACTACAGCTCGCAAAGCAAAAAAAAGCCCTAATACCGCTAAATCGACAAAAAAATAAAAAAGTTATGGCTCTCAGAATATGGCGACAAAACTAAAATGTTATTTTTAACAATCAGTTTTTTCCTTGTAAAAGTAGTAAAACATAAAATAAACGATATAAATTTGGTATCGCTATAATCGTATTGACCCGGAGAATAAAGTTGACATGCAGTTTTTACCGCACAGTGAACGCCGTAAAAACCAAACCACACAAAAGATTGAGGAATCGCTGTTTTTTTCCTATTCCACCACAAATATTTTTTTCCCAGTTTCCCACTACATTATATGTACAATAAATGGTGGTGTGAAAATCTACAACTTGTCCCGCAAAAAACAAAACCTCATACGGCTATAGTGATGGAAAAATAAAAAAGTTACGGCTTTTGGAATGTGGGGAGGAAAGAACAAAAGTGAAAATCCAAAAAATGGCTGAGGCGGGAAGGCGTTAAAAAAAAAAGTATACAAAGTAAAAAAAATAATAATAAAACCAATTTGTTCCATAAAAAGTTGTTTTAGTTTGTAAAAGTTTGAAAAAAGGAATACACATGTGGTATTGCTGCAATCATAATGACCCGTACAATAAAGTAGCATGTTATTTAAACCACACAGTGAAATACGTAAAAAAAAACTGCAAAAAACATTGGGGGCATTGCTTTTTTTTTTTCAAATAAATTAATAAAAGTGAATCAATAAATTTAATGTACCACAGAATGGTTTTATAAAAAATGTATGACTCGTCCCGCAAATAACAAGCCCACATACAACTACATAGATGGAAAAATTACGAAGTTATGACTCTTAGCATGCGGCGACACAAAAACTTTTTTTCATTAAATCCGTTATAATTGTAAAAGAGTAGAAAAACATAAAACAAACTATACATATTTGGTCTTGCCATAATTGTGGCTCAGTGGTTAGCACTGTTGCCTTGCAGCACTGGGGTCCTAAGTTCAAACGCAACCAAGGACAACATCTGCATGGAGTTTGTATGTTCTCCCTGTGTTTGCGTGGGTTTCCTCCCACATCCCAAAAACATACCAATAGGGAATTTAGATTGTGAGCCCCAAAATGGTGCTGATCCTTTAAAAAACATGCACCCCCAATGGCTATGTCAATGGAAAAGTTAAAAAGTTATATCTTTCAGAAGCCATACTACAAAGAGACAGCAGCACATCCACAAAATTTGTTTAAAAAGTGAAGGCGAGTGCACAGCAGTCAATAGGTCCAGGTCCAAAATAAAGTTAAATTGTGAGATTTATTCACCCCACAGCATGTATGCAACATTTCCACCCCAGAAGGTCTTTGTCTTAGAAGCCAGTGAAGGAAAAAAATAAAATAAAACGCTGGGTCACAAAGGCCAAAACTGGCTGTGGCGGGAAGTGGTTAAGGATCCATAAGGATAAAAGAAAACAGGATGAAAAATATGGCTGGCAGAGTTGTAAATGTTGTAAAGTCCAGACTTTATAGAAGGATTTGCATTATTGCTCAATGTAAATAATGATCATATAGAAGAGTGCTTGTACCATAGAGGCAGTCCATGTGTTTCTATGGGGTTGCAGTGTGATCCCTCCTGCTCAGATTGGTACCATCTTGCGCTATTAGTTGTGCACAGGCTCCTCCGCAGGCATAGTAATGTTAGCACACTCTGAAGAGTTGAGCTGGCCTTGTCATGCTTCCCTCTTTTTCATCTTAAAACATGGGAAAAGTAGATTGGAAACATGTGCAAGATCCGCTAGTCTAGCAGTGCGTTGCTGTGAACCAGCACTGGAAGGGAAGCCAGGGACGTAACTATGCCTGGTTCAGAGGTTGCCGTAACACCCCGCCCTTGTACTTGAGGGGTCCAATAGCCCCTCAGCCACATAAGAAGACACTTGAACTATAAATGTTACATAAAAGTTGGGGGCCCTGCTAGAGATACTGCATCGGGCCTAAGAGCTTCAAGTTGAAGGGGTTATCCAATGACACAAAATGAATGGCCTTTCCTCAGCATAGGCCATCAATATTTGATCAGAAGGGGTCGGACTCTCTGCATCCAGCCACTCTGTTTGAGGGCCGCATTGCTTCCCCTTCATTGCTTACTCAGCTCGACACTGCACTATGCCGTCACATTCGTAGCGGCTGTGCACAGTATAACAACTTCCTCCATTGAAGTGAATTTTATGTCACCAGAAAACCCCTTTAAGCCTCTAAGTGGCCCTGTAATTTAGAGATCAATACAAGTTGAACAAGTATAAAGTGTATAATTTTTGAAATGTGTAAAGTATATTTCTAATTTTCCTTTATGGCAGGGTTACAGTGACAGCCATGTGTAACATGGATTTCAGCCGATTTCCACTTGACACGCAGTTCTGTTCCTTGGAGATTGAAAGCTGTAAGCATTGTACATTACTGTGTTCTTCAATAAATGTATCTTGTACCGTCTTTGCCTGGAGCTGCCTGTATGAGACACCAGGTTTATACATGAGGTTTCCCCTGCTGCAGTTTTAACCAATTAAATCAATGGGGTAAAATGTCTGGAATAGATGTTTTTCAAACCACAAGTTCTAGAACATGTTCCTCACTAACATATGGCAACTGGCCTCCACAATAAAACACTAAGTACCCAAAATGTGGAATAACCATAATGCTTAGACAGGGCCACAACCTCTGCAAATCACACATACAGGCTCCAATTTCTGCCTACAAAGTGGCTGCCTTTATTGTGTAATGTAGACACTGGTTCACATTAAAGAATATGTGCAGTAAAAGTGACTTCACTTAGGCTGGATTCACACGAGCATGTTCGGTCTGTGATATACGGTCCGTATATGTCGGCCGCATTTCCCGGACTGAACACAGTGCAAGGAGCCGGGCTCCTAGCATCATAGTTATCTATGACTAGGGCCGGCCTTAGGATAGATGGCGCCCCGTGCGAAAGGATCTTTCGGCTCCGCACTCCCATCATTAAATAAAAATGCCCCATAAAAAAAGTATAATGCCCCTTTAGTGCCCCCATACAGTATAATAATAATATTTAATAATATAATGTATTACAACCCCTTCAAGGACACAGTATTTTGTTCTCTAATTGTGCCCACAGTATTATGCCCCCTGTAGTACCCCTACACAGTATAATGTCCACTTAGTGGCCACCACACAGTATAGTGCCCCCTGTAGATTTTGTCATACAACCTCCCTGTAGACAGTGCAATAATCCCCCACCTCCTCCTTGTAGATAGTGCCATACAGCCCCCCAACTCCCCCTTGTAGACAGTGCCCCCAAACAAAAACAAAAATTGTGCTCACCTAGGCCCCGTTCCCACGACCAACTGAGCTGCTCCACGATAGGATTCTTGCGTTGGCCGGCGTGATCCTGTAGCCTAGTACAGAGTTTCCCAACCTTTTCGGACTCGAGGCAGCAGTGGCAAAAGAAAATTTCCTCACGGCACCCCTACCAATTTTTTTTTAACAAAGACAGAAAACGGCTAAAAACAAGTACTACACTCGTAGGGTATGTTCACACAGCGTTTTTTGTAAGGCCAAAAAAATCAGCCTCAAAATTTTGAAGCAGATTTTGTATTGACAGCGTTGTTTGACCTTTTCTTTGCATTTTTTTTTTTTAATCCGTTGAAGCTAATGCAAAAGAAAAAAAACTTCAAACAGGCGACACAGGTATTTTCTTCCTCATATTAATTTCAAATGGAGGTCAGAGGCGGAAACCACTTGAAGACCATCAGCCCCCACTCACACTAAAATGACCATCAGCCCCCCACTCACAGTAAAATTACCATCAGCCCATCACTCTCAGTAATGTGACCATCAGCCCCCCTTGTAAATAGTGCCACACAGCCCCTTGTAGATTGCGCCACATAGCCCCATTGTAGATAGTGCCACATAGCCCCCTTGTAGATAGCGCCACACAGCCGCCTTGTAGATAGCGCCACACAGCCCCCTTGTAGATAGCGCCACACAGCCGCCTTGTAGATAGCGCCACACAGCCCCCTTGTAGATAGCGCCACACAGCCCCCTTGTAGATAGCGCCACACAGCCCCCTTGTAGATAGTGCCACACAGTCCCCTTGTAGATAGTGCCACACAGCCCCCTTGTAAATAGTGCCACACAGCCCCTTGTAGATAGTACCACACAGCCCCCTTGTAGATCGTGCCCCACAACCCCCTGTAGAGAGTGCCACACAGCCCCCCTGTAGAGAGTGCCACACAGCCCCCCTGTAGAGAGTGCCATACAGTCCCCTGTAGAGAGTGCCACAGAGACCCCTGTAGGTAGTGCCACACAGCACCCTGGTAGGTAGTGTCACACAGCCCCCTGGTAGGTAGTGACACACAGCCCCTTGTAGGTAGTGCCACACAGCCCCTTGTAGGTAGTGCCACAAAGCCCCTTGTAGGTAGGGCCACACAGCCCCTTGTAGATTGCGCCACATAGCCCCATTGTAGATAGTGCCACATAGCCCCCTTGTAGATAGCGCCACACAGCCCCCTTGTAGATAGCGCCACACAGCCCCCTTGTAGATAGCGCCACACAGCCCCCTTGTAGATAGTGCCACACAGTCCCCTTGTAGATAGTTCCACACAGACCCCTTGTAAATAGTGCCACACAGCCCCTTGTAGATAGTACCACACAGCCCCCTTGTAGATCGTGCCCCACAACCCCCTGTAGAGAGTGCCACACAGCCCCCCTGTAGAGAGTGCCACACAGCCCCCCTGTAGAGAGTGCCATACAGTCCGCTGTAGAGAGTGCCACAGAGACCCCTGTAGGTAGTGCCACACAGCACCCTGGTAGGTAGTGTCACACAGCCCCCTGGTAGGTAGTGACACACAGCCCCTTGTAGGTAGTGCCACACAGCCCCTTGTAGGTAGTGCCACAAAGCCCCTTGTAGGTAGGGCCACACAGCCCCTTGTAGATTACGCCACATAGCCCCATTGTAGATAGTGCCACATAGCCCCCTTGTAGATAGCGCCACACAGCCGCCTTGTAGATAGCGCCACACAGCCCCCTTGTAGATAGCGCAACACAGCCCCCTTGTAAATAGTGCCACACAGCCCCTTGTAGCTAGTGTCACACAGCCCCCTTGTAGATAGTGCCCTACAACCCCCTGTAGAGAGTGCCACACAGCCCCCCTGTAGAGAGTGCCACACAGTCCCCTGTAGAGAGTGCCACAGAGACCCCTCTAGGTAGTGCCACACAGCACCCTGGTAGGTAATGCCACACAGCCCCCTGGTAGGGAGTGCCACACAGCCCCCTGGTAGGGAGTGCCACACAGCCCTCTGGTAGGTAGTGACAAACAGCCCCCTGGTAGGTAGTGTCACACAGCCCCCTGGTAGGTAGTGCCACACAGCCTCCTTGTAGGTTGTGCCACACAGCCCCCTTGTTGGTAGTGCCACACAGCCCACAGTCCCCTTGTAGATATCAATCCCCCCCCTTCCTGTAGATAGCGCCACTGTAGCTCCCTGAAGGAGCGGAATCCACGTGTGGCCGGAGATTTCGGCTCCTGGAGCGCTCCACTTTATTTCTCTGTGCATATATGCACAGAGAAATCATCAGGTGAAACTCCTGAAGCGGAATCCCTGTCCACGGCGTTGCCAACGCTGTGACCGGGGATTCCACTCCAGGAGAAGCTCCTGTCGTCTGTGTCCATTTATAGACAGTGACGTCATTGGCCTCTCCTGGAGTAGAATGTGAACGAAGCCTAAGTGATTCCTTACCTCCAAATAACACACACTTGTATTTGAGCTCAATCACTACCAGTGTAAGGTTGTATCTTAAAGGGCTTATCCCCTTTGGACAAACGAGTGGTGCTCAATGTAAAAATGTAGAGTTGCATATAATCCAGAGTAGTAGAAGTCCACCACACTCGCATATATGGTAAATAGCAGACTTTATTCAGGTGCTGACAGTAGGTTAAAACGGGATATTAACATACAAGATTCAGTTGACGGACGGTTTCATATCACATTTGCACTTTCTCAAAACCCCTTGACAATAAGCTCATCACAAAGGGTTCACCTGTTCGGACTCCAGCGATCAGCCTTAATCTGTGGGGAGAAACCTACCCGTACACGTTCAATTTCCCTGCAGCGCCACCACAAGGAAATCAAAGCATTACACAGTGTCCCCCTGAGCGAGAAATGCTCTTTAAAACCGCTCTCCTCTCTGACTAAGGGCAGATACAGACGGACGTTGCTTTTTGCGCGCGCAAACAACGCGGCTTTTTGCGCACGCAAAAACCATTTGACAGCTGCGTGTGTCATCCGTGTATGATGCGCGGCTGCGTGATTTTCGCGCAGCCGCCATCATAGAGATGAGGCTAGTCGACGCCCGTCACTGTCAAAGGTGCTGAAATAGCTAACTCTTTCAGCACCCTCGACAGTGAATGCCGAACACAATATCGAAAAACCTGTTGAAAAAAAAGAAAAAGTTCGTACTTACCGAGAACTTCCCGGCCGTTGCCTTGGTGACGCGTCCTTGGTGACGCGTCCTTGGTGACGCGCCTCTCGACATCGGGCCCCACCTCCCTGGATAACGCGCCAGTCCATGTGACCGCTGCAGCCTGTGCTTGGCCTGTGATTGGCTGGAGCTGTCACTTGGACTGAATTGTCATCCCGGGAGGTCAGACTGGAGGAAGAAGCCGGGAGTTATCGGTAAGTCAGAACTTCGTTTTTTTTTCTACAGGTTCATGTATATTGGGATCGGAAGTCACTGTCCATGGTGCTGAAACAGTTTAACTCTTTCAGCACCATGGACAGTGACTATCTCCTGACGTCGCGTGCCGATCATTTTTTTGCCGGGTTCGGCCAAAACGAGTTCGGCCGAAACCGGTGAAGTTCGGTTCGCTTGTCCGGCTTCGCTCATCGCAAAGACACTCCGTTTGGATGTTCGGAAACAGAAAAGCACGTGGTGCTTTTCTGTTTACATTCATCCTTTTGACAGCTGGTGCGCTGTTTCAGTCGGTTCGCACGGAAGTGCTTCCGTGCAACCTGCATGGTTTTCACGCACCCATTGACTTCAATGGGTGCGTGATGCGCGAAATACACAGAGTTATTGAACCTGTCGCGTTTTGTACGCAGCGAACAAACGCTGCGCAAAAAGCACGGACTGTCTGTACTGCCCCATACACTTGTATTGGTCTATGCATGGCGCGTGAAAACCACGCGGCCCGCACGGACCGAATACACGCTCGTGTGAATCCCCCCTAAGAGAATGAAGATCCTGAATAGAGGACTCCTCCCTTTTAACTCAGAATTTCCTAATAGGATATATGAAAATGGTTTCTTATTTTTTAATTAGACAACCCCTTTAATGTACAAGAGCAGATTTCTGGCAAAATATATATTTTAAGAATTAATAATAGGTCCTGAACATTTACTAGACAGACCAAATATTGGATTGTGAATGATTAACTTGGCTCTTGTGTATTTAGATGCCTACACTGAAGATGACCTCATGCTTTACTGGAAGAATGGTAATGAATCCTTAAAAACCGATGAAAGGATTTCTCTATCACAGTTCCTTATCCAGGAGTTTCATACCACCACAAGACTGGCATTCTATAGTAGCACAGGTAATAGTTTAGTTATATACATTAACACTCAAGTGAATTCTTGAAAAAAAAAATATTAGTGTTTATATTGAAAATTGGGAATTTGTGTGTGATAATATCATAACATTACATATACCTACAAGAGGAAGCTGAGGATTTGCTTGACTATGCAGCACAAGCACGTTGGGGCACATTTAGAAAGAACAGTCAGACAGTTGTTAGCAAAGAGTTGGAGTAGAAAATGGCACAAGCATGTATACCATATGTATAATGCATTTGGCGTCGACTTTCCACATGGTTGCCACTTTGTAGTCTGGGAAGTGTGGACTAATTTATCACAGACATGCAAGATTTTCTAGGCAGGAATGCATTCCCCACTGAGACCAGTCGTACAACATAAAAGAGTCTTGTAAAATTCAGTATGTGCCCATATGTTCTACTGATGTTCCTACAAAGGGTATGTTCACACACTTAGCAAAAAACGTCTGAAAATACGGAGCTGTTTTCAAGGGAAAACAGCTCCTGACTTTCATAAGTTTTTTTAGCAACTCGCGTTTTTTACGCCCGTTTTTGGAACTGTTTTTCTATAAAGTCTATGAAAAACGGCTCCAAAAACGGCTCAAGAACTGATGTGCACTTCTCTTTCGCGGCCGTTTTTTTATGCAGCCGTTTTTAAAAACGGCCGTGTAAAAAAACGCCCTATCGGAACCGAATGCCGGTTTTCCCATTGAAATCAATTGGCAGATGTTTGGAGGCGTTCTGCTGCCGATTTTTCGGCCGTTACGGCACAAAAAACGGCCGAAAATAAGCCGTGTGAACATACCCGAAGTGCATACTAAGCATGCTTATTCAAAAAATGGGGAAAAGCCGTTGGCCTGCAGCTACTTGCCCTGGACAAATTCTTGAACTGGACATTCAGAAATTGCAGTATTGTAGCTCTATTATTTTGAAATTATGTAGTACAAAGTAATAAATCATAACAATGGATGAATGAAAGGCCTAAACATTTTGCAACAAATTAATGAAACTGTTAATTATTCTCACAGGATGGTACAATCGCCTGTACATTAACTTCACATTGAGACGTCACATCTTTTTCTTTCTTCTGCAAACATATTTTCCTGCAACTCTAATGGTCATGCTTTCCTGGGTCTCTTTCTGGATAGACCGCAGAGCAGTCCCTGCCAGAGTTCCACTGGGTAACAATAAATCTTTTCTTTGTATACGTTTCAGATGTTACCAGACCATGTGGAGAGTGCTGTGTGCTTGAACAGTCTGACAAATGTCTGCATTGTGTACTTTTTACAGGTATAACCACAGTGCTGACCATGTCCACCATTATTACTGGACTAAATGCCTCGATGCCTCGAGTGTCATACATCAAAGCTGTGGACATTTACTTGTGGGTCAGTTTTGTCTTTGTCTTTCTATCGGTGCTGGAATATGCAGCGGTGAATTACCTGACCACAGTGCAAGAGCGGAAAGAAAGGAAGCTAAGGGAAAAGGTAAGCTGATCACTGGTATCAGAATCAAATAACAAAGCACAACTGAAAAGATGATAATGATGGTGGAGGAGTTCTACATCAGAACCAGTCAGATTGTCACCAGTTATAGAAAGTAACCAGACTCAAAAAGTTTGTGCTTACTTTTATAAATCTATTTAAAGAGGCTCTGTCACCAGATTTTGCAACCCCTATCTGCTATTGCAGAAGGTCGGCGCTGCAATGTAGATTACAGTAACGTTTTTATTTTTAAAAAACAAGCATTTTAGGCCAAGTTATGACCATTTTTGTATTTATGCAAATTAGGCTTGCAAAAGTCCAAGCGGGCGTGTTTAAAAGTAAAAGTCCAAGTGGGCGTGTATTATGTGCGTACATCGGGGCGTTTTTACTACTTTTACTAGCTGGGCGTTCTGACGAGAAGTATCATCCACTTCTCTTCAGAACGCCCAGCTTCTGGCAGATCACGCTGTGACGTCACTTCCCCAGGTCCTGCATCGTGTCAGACGAGCGAGGACACATCGGCACCAGAGGCTACAGTTGATTCTGCAGCAGCATCGGCGTTTGCAGTTAAGTTGATGTGCATAAATACAAAAATGGTCATAACTTGGCCAAAAATGCTCGTTTTTTAAAAATAAAAACATTACTGTAATCTACATTGCAGCGCCTATCTGCTGCAATAGCAGATAGGGGTTGCAAAATCTGGTGACAGAGCCTCTTTAAGGTTCTGGGTTGCACAGAGTACTTATATCTAAATAAAGGAGGATTCACACACGGCAGATTTTGTTGCAGAGATTTCGGCTATGGTAAAATCAGTTCCATTCATCTGAATAGGTTTGCTTCTGCAGCAAGCACATGGATTTCAGAAGAATGGAACAGATTTTCAGTTACAGAAATTCTTCAACAACATGTGCATTCACCATAACTCCCCCGGCTGACAGAAAATTTAGAAGTGATTGTCCAGTCATGATCTAAAAAATTATATGTAAATCAGTACCTAAGGGTGATGCTCCCCTGCTATTTATTTTCTTCAGTGCTTACTGCTTTTAGCTCAGCTGTTATGACAAAACTGTAATCTCTCGCTACAGTTTAGCTACAGAGTCTTCAGGAGTCTAAGGTCATCTGAAATCCATCTTATTTCTATTACAGTAAGAGCAAAATACTTATAAGGTACAGAATGCTAAATTACCAACAAAAAAAAGATGGTTTCCTGGTAATTGGCACACATATACTGAGGGAAATGAGACTAAGTAAGGGGAAGCCTGGAGAGTCACTTTAAAGTACCAGTAACATACCTCCCAACTGTCCCAGACTCAGCGGGACAGTCCTGGATTCCGGGCAGTGTCCCACTGTCCCGGGCAGCCGGTGGTATGTCCCTGTTTCAACTGCGTCCTCAGGACGCAGATACAGTTGAATCCACTGCTGAAGCAGGGAACCGTCAGCTCTCTGCTCCAACATTCAACTATGCAGTCCCTGGCCAGAGCAGCCCAAGCTCTCTGGCCGGGGACTCCTGCCTTGGGAAAACCCTTCACGTCACGTCCATATATGGACAGTGACATCAGTGGCCCCTCCAGGATCAGAATCCCCGGCCAGAGAGTTGATGAGCCGTACTGCGTAGCGGAAAGGCAGCTGGCCAACCAGGTACAATACAATGTATATAGTCCAGAAAGGGTACCTGTGGCAATGTAGACAGTAAGGCTGGGTTCACACGACCTATTTTCAGACGTAAACGAGGCGTATTATGCCTCGTTTTACGTCTGAAAATAGGGCTACAATACGACGGCAAACATCTGCCCATTCATTTGAATGGGTTTGCCGACGTATTGTGTAGACGACCAGTAATTTACGCGTCGTCGTTTGACAGCTGTCAAACGACGACGCGTAAATTGACTGCCTCGGCAAAGAAGTGCAGGGCACTTCTTTGCAACGTAATTTGAGCTGTTCTTCATTGAACTCAATGAAGAGCAGCTCAAGATATACGAGCGTCACAGACGCCTCGTATATTACGAGGAGGAGCATTTACGGCTGAAACGACACAGCTGTTTTCTTCTGAAAACAGGCTGTCATTTCAGCCGTAAATGCCTGCTATCGTGTGAACATACCCTAACGGTGAGTCAGGCTTAAGATAAGGCTCCGGCAGCAGGCAGACACCCGGTGGGTGTAACACAGTAGATGTAGTGGAAGACACAACTCGACTTCAACTCTAGACGACACAGAGGCACGGTAGCACAGGATACAGGGTACAGGCAGCAGGAACGGGTAACACTGGGAACTGGAAAACACTAGGAGACCATTTGCAAGACAAACTAAGGTAACACAACAACGCTCAGGCAATGATCAACAGAGCCCTTTTTATAGTCCAGCAGCATTCTGGGTTGATTGCAGATTCACTGCAACTGGATGTGTACTGGCCCTTTAAGGTCATGCACGCGCGGGCGCGCGCGCCCTGCGGGAGACAGTCACAGAACCAGTAAGTGAGTGCCGGCGTCTCTCAGGAGGGAGATGCCACCGAGAACTCACACGTCCATGCCCGCGGCCGTCAGAGGGTAAGTCAGAACGACGGTCCGCGGCCATAGACGTTACAGGGGGCATCTGTGTTGTCTTTATACTGTATGGGTGCATCTATGGAGGCATTATACTGTGTGAAGGAAGGTATTTAGCATTATACTGTGTGGGGGGAAGCTATAGTGGCATTATACAGTGTGGGGGTTCTATGCGGGCATTATACTGTGGGCAGGCACTATAGAAGCATGATATTTGATAAAAATGTATACACACACGAATGAAAATTAATCAGTTATCCTTAATAGTGCTGGTCATGCAAACATATGGAAAAATTCACTATTCTGTCATTTGACTTTGGAATTGATACATGATACATCGGTTTTGGTTGGTATATAAATGTGGGAAGTTACGCAAAATTTATTATTCCTTTCAGCTTCCCTGTACTTGTGGGGTACCTCAGTCGAGGGGAATGATGGACAGCAGCTATAGCGATGGTGAGGTCAACAATCTGGGTGGGTTTGTGTCTGAAAACGGTGACAAAGAAGACCGAATTATGGTACAACTAGCACTCAACACAGAGAGAAACTCAAACAGAAGAAAGAGTCAACGGGCTTCTTACGTCAGTATGCGTATTGACACACATGCTATTGACAAGTATTCACGAATAATTTTCCCTGCAGCTTATATTCTATTTAATCTCATCTACTGGTCAATTTTTTCCTAGAATCACCAGACTTGCCAATGAACTATGCAAGAGGACTATGGGCAGGCTGTAATACAGGGGGTTTATGAGTTTGGATACATGCCAAGCTCATTTTTATACATTGTTGTTCATTAATAATCCATTTTTTTTGTAAGTTTTTGACAATGCATCTGTACCTTATCTTGTGTCCACGCGACCCAACTTTTTTTTTTAATGTAAATTGTTTTATTGCTCCCTTTTTTTTTTACTTGTGTTTTGTTAGGAAAAATACCAATTTGAAGACACTTATAGAAGGTCATACTTGTAGAGTAGACACTTGTGTTAATTTACTTACACACCTACCTATTGGATGACTACCTAATTCTGCAATGGACATAACAGTGTAACAGTGCAATGGTGTAACTGTACCTGTCTGGGGGTGGAAACACAGGTAAATGATTACACTTTCAGCATTTCATTTTTAGCAGTTTCCGAGCAGGTGACCATTACAACCATATACTGGATTTATTATTTAATAAAGTTTCTTTACTTCATAAATGTGTTTTTATTATGGAATAGGGGAACATACTGAAAATAAAGATGATGTTAAAAGGGCATTCAGATTCCAACCAACCAAACTTTGGAACATGAAAAGTTCTGCAATGTTCTAATATTAGTATCTAAATGTTTGCAAAATCTTTTATTTTGTCTTTTCATAATGGAGCATTAACAATTCACCAACGTATTTAGTATAGATAATATCACAGAACAACACAGATCATATGCTGTGTATACTGCGCACAAAAAAAGTAAATAGCGTTTAGCCTGGAACCATGTAAATTAGATTCTCGTGAAGAAGACCTTACTCCGCTTAAAGTGTGGATGGACATCCCCCTTTTTTCGCTGTTGTGGAAGAAATTGCAGGGTTTTCAAAGTTGGACGAATTAGCAAGTCCCATATAGAGACCAACCAACGTAGACTGTAGTAGCATCAGGTGCCACATTTCAGCATTAGTGAATTAGTGATACCCAAAGACATTATAGATATAGATAACAGGGCATAAGATGGGAACAATAGCCGTGGCGCCTAAAATGTAATGGAGCCAGCTAGGCAAGCAGCAGATTTGACCAGTAAAATGCCATCTCTTGATCATCTGTCCATCCTGTCCTACATATCTGCCAAAATGAAAACGTGTGACTATAGTTTAAAAATAGAGCTCCATGTCTGGGCAAATTGTTGTGTTCTGTTGTGGCTGGCACTGCATATGGACACCTCAGCTGCAGCAAACTTTGTTGTATAATATAAGGAACTATGTACTCCTAAAAGAAATTATTAAACATATTAAAAGTCACCTCCTCATTTTTCTTAACTTCTAATATTCCTACAATATACAGAAGAGAATACACATTATATAAAGCGGTGCAAACCATGGTTGTAAACCAAAATGGTCCAGAAGTTGTGGCTTTCAAGCTGTAAAAATACAAGACCTAGCATTTCATGACATACACATTGCTATTTAAAGTGATACCCAAGCTGAATAAACCGCTATTGTCTGGAGGGGAGGAGCCCAACTCAGCTCCAAAGTTTTACTTATGCGGTACCCACCGATCCGGGGATCCATGGGTGTTTTCTGACAGGCCGATCCTACTTCCTAACTTTATGCTCAGGTCCTGATTGTGCGTAGATTTTATAGTGAGTAACTTCCTATACGTGTTTCCAGGAGCCGCTGTTAGAAAATACCTGTGTATACCCTAATTGGCAGGGAGCACAAAGAATGTGGCTGAGGTGGGCACCTCCACTCCTTGCAACAGCTGTATTTTCAGCTTTTGCAGAATGAATCCGGTATCTTGCATTAGGTCAATTTTCTCCTAGAAGCATCTGACCTGCCAATGAACTATGACCGACGTCTATGGGAATGCTGCAATACTGGTGAACCTATGAGGTTTATGAGTTTGGATACGTAACATGCTAGTTTTTATACATTGTTGTTCAATAATAATGCATTTTTTGGGGGGCGCTGGATTGGGCACCTCCACTCCTTGCAATAGCTTTGTTTTTAGTTTTTGCCCAGAGAATCAGGTATCTTTTATTAGAATTGTTCAAAACGAGAGAAAACCCTCTGCAAGTTTGATTTCAGAAACATTTTCCTGACCGAAATAAACTTGGTATTTCTCAAAATTGTTAATACAGAAGAGAAAAACATCTCCATATGTTTCTTCACGTTAGACATTTCTTCATATAACACACACACAGTAAATTGAAAAATGTGTGATACATTAAACAAAAGAAACCTGAACGTTTTTTTGAAGGTGAGAAGGAGAATTTAGAAGATGAGTGCATGTTATTCGCCGTGCGGTATAAATAACATGTTACCTTTTTTCTATGTCTCTGTATGATTATGGTAATACCAAATATGTATATATTTTTTTTATATTGTTTACTACTTTTACACAATAAAAGCTCATTTCATGGAAAATATAAATTGTTTTAATGTCGCCGCATTGCAAGAGCCATAACTTTTTTATATTTCCGTCGCTGTAGCTGTTTGAGGGCTTGTTTTTTGCTGGACAAATAATTTCTTCTTGACTTGGGTGGTGGAAAAAATAAGCAATTCTGCCGATGCTATTTGCTTTTTTTCTCTACGCCGTTCACAGTGCGGTTTAACTAACAGGTTAACTTTGTTATATGGGTTGTTAAGGGCCCAGTAATACCATATATGTGTATTTTTTACCTTATTTGACACTTTTTTAAATAGAAGAAACACTTTTTGTAGAAAAAAAAAATGTTTTTTTTACGGAACTAGCGAACAAGCAATTTATTAGACTGTGCCTTCAGCATGCCTTGATAGGCATACAGCTATGGCTTCGTTAGGCCCAAAGCTGCTATGGCAACCCATTGTCAGGCGCTGATGGCTGGCCAAGAGAGCCCCCTCTGTTTAACCACCTAGATGTCGCTTTTGCGATTGACCATGGCATCTAAGGAGTCAAGAGGCCAGGATCTGAGGTAAGTACGATTATGTCCATTGAAGCAGAATATCGGCTGTATATAACAGATGGCACCCACTGAGGATGGCGTGAGCACAACTCCTGCAACAACAACTATTTTAGCAGTATATTCCCTCAAATAGACGTCCAAATAAACAAAGGAGCTAAAGTACATTTAGTACCACATTATTGTGCCCCTGCTCAACTACAAGGCTTCATGTATACGAGCGTGCATATTTTAGCTCCTAGTATGGCGTGCAAAACGTCTTGCACACTGTATTGTGGCTGCTTATGAATTTAATGCATCTAGGGGAGAACTCGGTCCGATATATATGGCATGTGATAGAGCATTCTACTTTTATGTGGACCTTGGTGGTATGCATAGCCTCATTGAAATGCAGTGAAATCGTATTTGGTATCCTTGTGATAAAAGACCCAAATACACTTGTGTATATAAAGTCTGAATGGAATGCCCCATGCTCAGGTAGTCGTGCGCAGTAGTAGTAGTTTTCCTTGGCATGCTACTGTGAAAAAGAGTAGTACATAGTGTACATAGTTGCACATGAGTGGTCATTCCAGAACTTATATCGTTTTCCTTTTCAAGGCATATAATAGAGTGATGCTTTGTGGTACCTACAATTCTCTCAATATTATCAGTAAAAACGCAGCAATCATACGGTTAAGACATAAATTACATTGAGTATCCGAAGGTGTGTAAAAGTAAGCATAATACATTTATTTAACATATTTGCAGATATTGTTCCACAATGCACCGATTACATTCATACATAATAAACTGCAGTTGGGGGCACATACAATCAAAATGACATATACAATTTAGTAGAAAAGGTAGAAAGAGCTCTCTTCATATAAGTATACTATCAAATATTAACTATAGTAATAAGTGGCACTGAATTATAATGACATACTTGTCACTATAGTCGTATTCCACAAAAATGACGCAGTCAATATTTTGTGATGTTTTCTTAATTTCAATTCACCACGTTACTATGAATGAAAGATGTTACAATGAACCAGGGTAGAATAGCGCCCATTACAGATCTTTACTGTTCAGCATGAAGCACATCCTGCTCCGCTACTTGATTCTCTGGCATTGTTAGCTATTCCAGAATTAATCTCTTCCTCCATTTGCTTCATCATCTTCCAATCATTGCGAATACTTTCTAGTAAATCCGGGTTGAAGATGACATCTAATGCAGTCATTGCTAATGATTTTGCAGTCCGCAGTGCGTAATGTTGAGCGTCTCGTGAGCCTGTTAAAATGGCAATTACAATGACAAAGAATGAATGTACGATGATTACCATTCATGCTGAAGATATATGGGCCGGGTAGTCAAATGCAATTTCTTCCACTGTAGTTGGCTCTTCATAGTTCTTTAGATATGTGTCTAATAGCCTAATATACTCTTAGGCCCCATGCACACGACCGTAAAAATCGTCCGTAATTACGGTCCGCAATTATGGACCCATTCACTTCTATTGTGCACGGACACCTTCTCGTTTATTTACGGGAAGGTGTCCGGGCCGTAGAAGTGTACCGCAAAAGATAGGACATGTTCTATCTTTTGTGTTTTACGGGCCGTGCTCCCATACTTGTGAGCGGCTGTCCACGGCCGTCAGGAGCCAGCCGTGCCCACAATCGCGGCCCGTGTTTACGGGCACGGCTGTGTGTATGGGGCCTTAGGTAGGCAAAATTTGCATTTTACTTTAGTAAATGGCCTTAAGTCTTGTATACACTAGTGCAAGTGTTTGGCATCATGCTATGAGGAAGCCCAAAGTCTTATGAAGTAAGCGAGAGAAGGCAACTTTAGGCAGTATAAATGTTTATCATAGCTCAATGAACACAAAGTAGATTGAATTCAAAACGATCTCTCAACAATGGTCCTAGAGATTATGGAAAGAGACGTGCTTTTTTTAAAATCTGCACCTCAAAACTTTCTTTGCATTAAAAAGGCACTGTTCATACCTAGAGGAAGAGTATCTTGGACACAGACATTTTTTTTTCTATCCTATGGCTGGCCATAGACTAACTGTAGGCTTGTTCAACTAACAACTATCCCACCTAACTTCTCCATAAACCCTGCATGTTTGGTTCGGCTGTTTATTTCCATAGGGGGATGGGGATTACCAGTCACCATGGGGCACTGCAGGTCCCATTCACATCACATTTATTTGCCTATGTTTTATGTATAAGCCGGATTAAGTTCTCTCTATGCAAAACTGGGGGGGGGGAAACAGGATTGTCAAATGGGGGTGCATATATATATTTTTAATAAGGACGGAAACATTTTAATATGTTTTAAATAACCCCTTCACGGTCAAATTAAAGGGAGGGGATCATATGGACATATAGACATCATAGAGTGCCCCAACAGAACAAATGAATGGTCGCCAAGTAATGCTACGTTTCCCCTGAAACGCCTGGCCAGACGCGGATTCCCCGGCAAGAACAGCTGATTGTTGGTGATTAGAAAAGTTGCACTAGCTTCCAGTTAAAAAGGGGTTGTCTCAATGGGACAACCCTTTTAAGTTTGCAAAGAATGGTCCAAAAATGTGAACTTTAACTTTGTAACTGTATGAGGCCTTGTTAAATTGTGGGATGAGTTATAGTTTTTATAGGCAAATTCAGATTTTTGCGGTTCACCTTAAATAATGTTACATTTATTGTTTGGGTTGTTATGTTAAGGAGTATATTAATTATGTGTATGTTATTTACTGTCTTGCAAAAATACTTTTCTTTTTTTATATATGTTTCTTTTTTTCTGCTTTCTTTTATTCACTTTCTTATTTTTTTGTTCATGCCTATAACATAATTGTTTATATGCTAGTGCATTACAATTTGTGTCATTATTGATACAGGCACGTGTTAGGGCAATATGTGCAGACAGCCCAGCGGTCTATTTAATACCTAGGAGGCGCGAAAGGGAGCCCCCCCTCCCTATGTTAACTCCACGATCAGGCTTGAGTATGGTGTTTCAAGGGTTTACGGCAGAGGTCAGAGGTGTGGAAGCTAGTATGTTGGTGCTATAAAAGCAATGGGAAATAAAGTATTTAAAGAGTTACTGTCATTTGACAAAAGTTCTGCCGTGTCATAGAGACATGTCAGATGTTGTTCTGGGAGCTGAGACTTCCACCAATCGCTAGAACTAACAAGCTGTGGCGCACCATCTCTATTGATAAGTGGATGTCTTAGTGCCCAGAACCCGATCGATCACAACTGATCACAGTCAATTTTTATTTTTTTTAATGCCAGTGACCCTACATCAGGACATTCTGTACAGAACGTAGGCAGAGAAGAAAATGGAGGGCGGAGGGAGAAAAAATCCCTAATATTATGTTGTATAGATGATCCCCTAAACCAAAAGGCTTCTTCACAATAAATATACTCTGCCCTGTGGAATTCTCTAGTTAGGTGCTTACCTGCAGCTTTAGTATATTCTTCAGTATGATTAAGAGCATCTGAACCAATGAAAAAATAGGGATGAATTCCAGGAACTACAAAGGTGACATTTCCAAAATCTGTTGAACCTAGAAATATGAAACACATTAGAAGATGCGAAAAATAAAAGAATATACTTTACAATTATAAGCTTTTAGAAATACTCTTGGTATTTTATTATTCACTTTGTGTATTTTATTTAATGTTTACATAATTTTATTATATGGGTGAACCTTAGGTTTTGTTCTTAAAGTGTGTAGCATCACATTTTCAATATTATATTTCATGGAAACATGATCACTATGGTTAGGAATGTATGTACAATGGAGAGTCCAGGCAGAATTCTTCTAGTATGGTTGTTGACTGCTATGAGATCATTACTTTACATTGACACGGAGAGTGAAATAAATTCCAACAGATGTAGTAAAAGCTGCTGCTGTCAGAAAACAATGCTTTCTAAAGTTCTTTCCATCTGACATATAAGGGTATGTTCACACGAGGGCGTCCGTAACGGCTGAAATTACGGGGATGTTTCAGCCTGAAAACATCCCCGTAATTTCAGCCGTAACGGCATGCGCAGGCGCTTGAACGCCGCGTCCATTACGGACGTAATTAGCGCTGCTATTCATTGGAGTAAATGAATAACGGCTCCAAATACGGGCAAAGAAGTGACAGGTCACTTCTTTGACGCGGGCGTCTATTTACGCGCCGTCATTTGACAGCGGTGCGTAAATTACGCCTCGTGTGAACAGACAAACGTCTGGCCATTGCTTTCAATGGGCAGATGTTTGTCAGCGCTATTGAGGCGCTATTTTCGGACGTAATTCGGGGCAAAAACGCCCGAATTACGTCCGTAATTAGTGCGTGTGAACATACCCTAACAGTCATAGCTTTGGATACGCTAGGCTAGCCTTAGATGCTAAGTTGACGCAACTTAGACTGTTAGGTGTAGATGCAATTTACAGCATTGTTATCTGACAGTTGGATGTGGTGAATCTGGGACAATGTCAGTTTCTTCCGTTGTTGCTGCACCATTGTAATATGACAGGTTCTTGGAGTTTAGCTGGAGGGTAATGAATCCCTGCTTAGCCACAGCCTAAGGTCTCATTTACAGGAGCTGGTGCATGGAGCCTTATTTTACCTTACGTATGCCTCCGATTTCATATTCGGCATGCTTCATCGGAAGTTCTATTATGGAGCTCCCTTAAAAACATTGCTTCTAAGGAAAAAATAACTTCATATGGTACTGCGGCACGTAGAGTCCCTACGGCTCAATGGTATAGAGCTGCATGGTGCTCTGTGTGCCACTGTAGAGACTCAAGCACAAGGCTCTACATTGGTAGGAGTTTACACTTTGCCTTTTGCTTTAGTTTTTCTGTTGCACTTTTTGCAGAGAAAAAACTGCAGTGGCAAGAGTAAAATCTAATTTACAATTTGCATTAGAAAACCCTAAGTTTTTTAGGGTTTGGTATTTCTTTTGTTTTTGCCCCTTGTCCTTTTCGGTTGTGATTTGCAGAGGATTTTCCACCTTGACTTCAATCCATGATTGTGGTTTGGGCATACATTAATTAGAATTATTCCAATATAAAAATGCACCTATGGCAAAGTTGCATGGAATAACATGTATTTTGACTTGGTGAAGTTGAGGCTTTTTGCCGCACCACAATGCAAAATTTAAACCTGGCCTTAGTTTCATTTGAAGTACTACATATTGCAAATGGCACATCATGCTGTTCATACATTGTATACAGAAAAACCAAAACGTGTTAGGCCTCATGCACACGACCGTAGCCATGTGCACGACCGTGATTTTCGGGTCGGCCGGCCACGTAGTGTCAGCCGCGAGCCGCCCGCAAATCGCAGACTGTGCACATGGCCGCGGCCATTATTTTCAATGAGCCCGGACTCCGGGCTCCGGGGCCATGCACGGACCGTGGAAACCACGGTCGTGTGCATGGCCTCATAGGAATGAATGGGGCCGCAATTCTCCTGTAGATTTTCGTGGAAATTGCGGCCGCAAAAGCACGTGCGTGTGCATGGGGCCTTAATTTCCCTTTCCCATGAAATATTTAATATACATTTACTAGAAGTCCAGACACATTCAAACTTTACCTGACAGAGCATTTAACACCAGGTTATCGGTAGTAAACTGCATTCCCAGTTGCTTGCCATTCTCTATGTATGCTTTTGCAAGAGTTTTATTTGGAAGCACATTATAATAATCATGGCTGGAAGAGCATAACTCCACCTAGAAGGGACAAAAATCAGCGGTGGTAGTGTTGTATAGTGTTAGTTTGTAGTTGAAGAGATTACTTTTATTGGCCTATAATATAGGTTCAAAACCTGTTGTGATCTACAGACAATTACGAGGATGACTTTCCTACCTGCAGTATATACACTACACAATGTGACGAGTAAATGACATACAAATGTCAAATATATTTGTCTAAGCTAGATTGCAACACCAGCCATGCAATTCTTAAACCTTAGATAGTTCATGTGGCTCAAATTCCATGATGTGTTTCTTTCTAAAATACTGCTCTATTTACACTCATTTGTCACTTAAAGAGGCTCTGTCACCAGATTTTGCAACCCCTATCTGCTATTGCAGCAGATCGGCGCTGCAATGTAGATTACAGTAACGTTTTTATTTTTAAAAAACGAGCATTTTTGGCCAAGTTATGACCATTTTCGTATTTATGCAAATGAGGCTTGCAAAAGTACAACTGGGCGTGTTGAAAAGTAAAAGTACAACTGGGCGTGTATTATGTGCGTACATCGGGGCGTGTTTACTACTATTACTAGCTGGGCGTTGTGTATAGAAGTGTCATCCACTTCTCTTCACAACGCCCAGCTTCTGGCAGTGCAGACACAGCCGTGTTCTCCAGAGATCACGCTGTGTCGTCACTCACAGGTCCTGCATCGTGTCAGACGAGCGAGGACACATCGGCACCAGAGGCTACAGTTGATTCTGCAGCAGCATCAGCGTTTGCAGGTAAGTCGATGTAGCTACTTACCTGCAAACGCTGATGCTGCTGCAGAATCAACTGTAGCCTCTGGTGCCGACACGATGCAGGACCTGTGAGTGACGTCACAGATCTGCACTGCCAGAAGCTGGGCGTTCTGAAGAGAAGTGGATGATACCTCTCATCAGAACGCCCAGCTAGTAAAAGTAGTAAACACGCCCCGATGTACGCACATAATACACGCCCAGTTGTACTTTTACTTTTCAACACGCCCAGTTGTACTTTTGCAAGCCTCATTTGCATAAATACAAAAATGGTCATAACTTGGCCAAAAATGCTCGTTTTTTAAAAATAAAAACGTTACTGTAATCTACATTGCAGCGCCTATCTGCTGCAATAGCAGATAGGGGTTGCAAAATCTGGTGACAGAGCCACTTTAAAGAGGCTCTGTCACCACATTATAAATACTTACGGCAGAGCAAGCGTAATGTCGCGAGATCACGCTGTAAATGACAGGTTACAGGGATATTACGATTGCTCTGCTGTAAGTACCACAGAAACGTTAGTGAAGTATCGGGATTGTGAATAGACATCCCGTCCTGGCTGGAAGGAATATCTATTCACGGTCTAAACACTTCAGTAATGTAAATATGTCAGTATAAGACCGCACATAGCGAACAACGCAGTGTCACTATGCGCTGACTAAATGAATGGGGAGAAGTGTATGACGCTGATTGGTCACTGATTGGTCAGCGTCATGCACTCTTCTGTACATCGCCCACTTGGTCTAAAGTAAAAACACGCCCAGTTGGGTATTAAGAAAGTAATTAGAATAAAGCTAAAATCGCTAATAACATGGTAAAAATAGATTGTTTTTCTAAATAAAAAGCACTGCTGTCACCTACATTACAGCACCCATCTCCTTATGTAGGAGATAGGGCACTTATAATGTGGTGACAGAGCCTCTTTAATTGTGAGTAGGAAAATGAAAGTCTGTCTTTAGGAAATATTGCTAGAAAAATGAAAAGTAAAACAGTAAAAATAGAAAGTCGAAAATATGACCTATTTAAAGTACACTGCATGAATTAGTACACCCCCTGTAAAACCAAATTAATTCCGCAATTTTTTAGGCCAAGGCGTGTTCGGAATTTAATGGAGTCAGACATGTGAAGCCCAAGCTCGTACCATAGCAGCTACAGTAACTGGCTGACAGCCTTTAACCCCTTAATGACTGGCCTATTTTAGGCCTTAATAACCAAGGCATTTTTTATCTTTTTCCATCATCGCATTAAAAGACCTAGAACTTTTTTATTTTTGCGTTGACATAGCTGTACAAGGACTTTTCGCGGGACAAGTTGTACTTTTGTACAGCACCATTTTAGGGTAAATATAATTTATTGATAAACTTTTATTCACTTTTTTGGGGGCGAATAAAATAAAAACCATCAATTTCGCCACTCTTTTTTTCGTACTAAATTTACGCAGTTTAGCGTGTGGTAAGAATAACATAATAACTTTTGTTCAGCGGATCGTTATGATTGCGACGATACCAAATTATATCATTTTATTATGTTTTACTACTTTTACACAGTAAAAACATTTTTTTTTTAGAATTATTTGTTTTTGAGTGTCCATATTTGAAGTAGGGATGTCACGATACCAGAATTTGGACTTCGATACCGATACTTCGTTTAGTATTGCGATTTCGATACCAATTTCGATACTTTTGCCAACAGTAATTTAAAAAAAAATCTTCCATTTTCTGATGAGAGGCGCGATGTGATGAATTTTGAACGCTCCTCACATTAATAGTAATTAATCCCATCATGTTTCTCAGTCATAATGGGTTAATGTGCGAGGTACATGATGGGGTTAATTACTATTAATGTGAGGAACATGGAGGTTAAATTCATCGCGCCTCACATTAATAAGTGATAGAAAGCCGTGTTCATTTCATTTTTTTACAGCGTACACATCATAAATGATGCAAAAAAATTGTTGTGCGCGCCATTACTGAATGTGTATATTTTATGTATTTATTTTAACAATACTTTGTTTTTACTTTATTTTTAAACTTTAATGTACTGACATATATCAGATATGTGCCAGTACATTAGCCTGTGTATGTATAGCACACAGGCAGTTGTTAGGACATACTTGGGTATGTCCTAACAACATGAAATATGGTCAGACAGCCCTGGGGTCCGTCAATAGACCCTGGGCTGTATGCCCATATATGGTATGGCCCTCGATCGTGTCACAGGAATTCCCTGTGACGCGATCCAGGGGCATCCCCCTTCTCATTTTCTCCTGAATGCTGCTGTCAGCTGCGATCGCAGCATTCAGGGGAATAACGGCGGAGATGAGAGGTTTCTCTGATCTCCGCCGTTATAGAGCGGGGCTGCGGCTGTGTAATACAGCCATTGCCCCGCTCCTGACAGGAAGTGCGCGCGCGGTCAGCATGAGGAGGTGCGGCCGACGCTGCTCTAATGAGCGGCAGTTCAGGCACTGAGGACAGAACATGGGGGTGTTTTGCAGTGCACCCGCCATGTTCTGTCTTCAGTGCCGCCGCTCATTAGTGCAGCGCTGGCCGCATCGCATCATCCTGACCCCGCGAATTTATCATGACTCAGGAGCGGGGCTGTGGCTGAATTACACAGCCGCAGCCGCGCTCCAATACATTCATGTATTACTATACTGAGCTGTGCGGCTGCGCAGCTCAGTATCGAAATACAGGAAATAGCGGTATCGAACCGTTTAGGGATGCAGAGTATCGAAACAGTATCGAAGTTTCGATGCACCGTGCATCCCTAATTTGAAGAGCCAAATATAACGTATACTATAACAATACTACAGGGTGGGCCATTTATATGGATACACCTAAATAAAATGGGAATGGTTGGTGATATTAACTTCCTGTTTGTGGCACATTAGTATATGGGAGGGGGGAAACTTTTCAAGCTGGGTGTTGACCATGGCGGCCATTTTGAAGTCGGCCATTTTGTATCCAACTTTAGTTTTTTCAATGGGAAGAGGGTCATGTGACACATCAAACTTATCGAGAATTTCACAAGAAAAACAATGGTGTGCTTGGTTTTAATGTTACTTTATTCTTTCATGAGTTATTTATAAGTTTCTGACCACTTATAAAATGTGTTCAAAGTGCTGCCCATTGTGTTGGATTGTCAATGCAACCCTCTTCTCCCACTCTTCACACACTGATAGCAACACCGCAGAAGAAATGCCTCCCAATCTGACCCCCTTAGACTTTTATCTTTGGGGTCATCTGAAGGCACTTGTCTATGCTGTGAAGATACGAGATGTGCAGCAACTGAAACTACGGATACTGGAAGCCTGTGCTAGCATTTCTTCTGCGGTGTTGCTATCAGTGTGTGAAGAGTGGGAGAAGAGGGTTGCATTGACAATCCAACACAATGGGTAGCACTTTGAACACATTTTATAAGTGGTCAGAAACTTGTAAATAACTCATGAAAGAATAAAGTAACATTAAAACCAAGCACACCATTGTTTTTCTTGTGAAATTCTCGATAAGTTTGATGTGTCACATGACCCTCTTCCCATTGAAAAAACGAAAGTTGGATACAAAATGGCTGACTTCAAAATGGCCACCATGGTCAACACCCAGCTTGAAAAGTTTCCCCCCTCCCATATACTAATGTGCCACAAACAGGAAGTTAATATCACCAACAATTCCCATTTTATTTAGGTGTATCCATATAAATGGCCCACCCTGTACATTACTATAACAGTACTACATTACTATAATACTACATTACTATAACAATACATTACTAACAGTATTACATTACTATAATAATACTACATTACTATAACAATACAACATTACTATAATACTACATTACTATAACAATACATTACTAACAGTACTACATTACTATAATAATACTACATTACTATAACAATACAACATTACTATAATACTACATTACTATAACAATACATTACTAACAGTACTACATTACTATAATAATACTACATTACTATAACAATACCGCTGGGTTTAAATTTACTGGAAATTTGCGCGATTACTCTACGTGCCTTTTTTATCAACCCAGTTTTCCAGTTTAAGTTTCGCTAAATGCTGTCTTTGGTAGAAACAAGTGTGTCAAGATTGGGCAGCCCCTTCTTAGATAATACCCTCTGTAGATAATGACACAGTGCCCTCTTTAGATACTGCCACACCCCCATAGATAATTCTACACCCTCCTAGATAATGCCACAGTGCCCTCTGTAGATAATGCCACACTGCCTTCTGTAGATAATGCCACATAGCCTTCTGTAGATAATGCTACAGTGCCCTCTGTAGATACTGCCACAGTGCTTTCTGTAGATAATGCCACATCTCCTTTCCTTGAAGTTAGCACCACCCCCATGTAGATAGCGCTACAACCCCCCAACCCCCCCCCCCCCCGTAGATAGAGCCATCGGGACCCCTTCTAGAAGTGGAGCCCCCTGCCAGAGCATAGGCCGGGGATTACGCTGTGCGTATAGGTTTTGTGCGTGCTTTATGTGCGTTTTTTGGACGCGTAATTAGGACTTCCATTGACTATGGGAATTAGGTGCGATTTTGGCCTTTTTTCAGCACGCTTTACGTGCCAACGAATTGCCTTCACGCTTCTTCTGGCCTTGTTCAAACGGCGCCAAAAACGATGTGTAAACGTGCCAAAAACGCTTGACGCGTTTTTGTTGCTTTTGATGCGTTTTTTTGCGCACTCTCTACACGTTTTTTTGGTGCGTAGTTAGAACTCCCATTGACTATGAGAATTAGGCGCATTTTCGGTGCATAAAAGAATTGCCCGGACGCTTCTTTTTTTACACAATGCGATTTCTAAATACACTTGTTTAAAAAAAAGCGTTGCATGCACTAACAATGCTCTTTACCATTAATGTCAATGGGAAGCTTAAATCATGTGTTTCACGCTTTTTCCGCGCCGTCTGAACAGGGCCTTTTTTACACTATGCATTTTTTAAATACGATTGCGTAAAAAAACGCATCGTATGCACTAACAATGCGCTTTCTCATTGATGTCAATGGGATGCTTAAATCATGCTTTTTTTACGTGTTTTTCGGCGCGCCAAAATATGCGTAGAATATACGCCGTGTGAAAAGGGCCCATTCTTAATCTACGCTTTGTCCTATCGTTTGCTGCAAATGTTCACACTTTCTCCACTACAAATTCAACAAGATTAAAGTGGAGGCTTCGTTAGGTGCCTCCGATTACCGGAGACAATAGCGCAGCGTTAATGTCTCCAGTAAAACCACATACACCCTGATGGAACCCATTAAAGTCAATGGACTCAGTCAGCCGCCGGTTGTATCCGTTATGCAACAGAATAGTTGCTTCCGTTATTCCCTTGTCCTGCTCCTCTGACAGAGCAGAACATTGGAATAACACAACGCAGATTTAAACAGGATCAAACACAAGGGCTGGAAGCACAGCAATTGTCTGAGGATACCTCCCTGTAACATTGTTAGGAAGAAATTATTAGTAAAATGATGACAGACTGCTGATATTTACAATTTATCATACATACTCTCTTACCTTACATCCAGTTGCTAATGCAGCAGCGTTAAAACAAGCACTTGCCTTTTCCTGTAATTCAGCAAGATCTTTGCGTGTTGGCGCACGCAAATAAAATTCTAATTCTGCGTATGATGGAATGATGTTAGGTTTCACACCACCATTTTTTATTACTCCTGCAAGACAAAAATATCCATAGCTAAAGCCCAGTGTCAATCTGGAGGGCACTAAAGTATTAATTCAATTGTAATAATGGAAAGATCCAAAAACAATTGAAAACACTGACAAAGTGGTACAAGATAAACTTGCCATGTCCTGAATCTACATCTATGCTCTGTAAAACTAAACTAAATACAAATATTACTTACTTATGTAATCATCAAAAAGAAATTACTGGTTGTTCAAAAGATATTTAAAAATAAGTTGGAATAGAATAATGCTTCCTCTATGCACTCTGCTGCTCGTTGTCTTATGCTGGCCCATGGGGCGTAGCTAGGGGGGGAGGCGGGGCATGTGCCCCGGGCGCAACTTAGAGGGGGCGCCAGCGCCACCTCCTCCTGCACTATAATTGTACCTGTGTCTATAGGACACAGGTACAATTAGAAGCAATGAATTGCCGGGTACGTTCTGTGCCCGGCTATTCGGCGCTTTCGTACCATTGAAGCGACTGGTACCTTTTGTACCAGTGAAGCGTTTGTCGCTGAAAGACAGGCAAAGTCATCCTGCCCAGCCAATCAGCACCTTTCATAGATGCTTCGTTCAACCCCCAGGAGACCTGTGCAGAAGAGAGCAGGTCTCCATTGCTGCCGGCCGGCGTGGGAACGGGATTAAGGTGAGTTTGAATAGTTTTTTTTTTTTTATTGCAATATCTACAGGGGGGACTTTATCTACGGGGGTGGCTTCATCTACGGGGGTGGCCTTTATCTACAAGGGGGGACTTTATCTACAAGGGGGACTTTATCTACGGAGGGGGACTTTATCTACGGAGGGGGACTTTATCTACGGAGGGGGACTTTATCTACAAGGGGGACTTTATCTACGGAGGGGGACTTTATCTACGGAGGGGGACTTTATCTACGGAGGGGGACTTTATCTATGGGAGGGACTTTATCTATGGGGGGACTTTATCTATGGGGGGGACTTTATCTACAGGGGGACGTTATCTACGGGGGGACTTTATCTACGGGGGGCTTTATCTACACGCGGGGGGGCTTTATCTACAGGGGTGTCTATCTACAGGGGGGCTATATACTGGGGTGGGCTATCTATGGAGCACCATATACAGGGATGGGCTATATCTACAGGAGGGCTATATAAAGGGGTGGGCTATATCTACAGGGGGGCTATATACAGGGGTGGGCTATCTGTGGAGCACTATATACAGGGGTGGACTATATGTGGAGCACTATATACAGGGGTGGGCTATATCTACAGGGGGGCTGTATACAGGGGTGGGCTTTCTGTGGAGCACTATAGGGGGAGCTATTTGTGGGATACTATATACAGGCGTGGGCTATATCTACAGGGGACTATATACAGGGGTGGTCTATATCTACAGGGGGCTATATACAGGGGTGGGCGATCTATGGAGCACTATATACAGGGGTAGGCTATATCTACAGGGGGACTTTATACAGGGGTGGGCTATCTGTGGAGCACTATATACAGGGGTGGACTATATGTGGAACACTATATACAGGGGTGGGCTATATCTACAGGGTGCTATATACAGGGGTGTGCTTTCCGTGGAGCACTATAGGGGAGATATTTGTGGGATACTATATACAGGGGTGGGCTATATCGACAGGGGGGCTATATACAGGGGTGGACTATATGTGGAGCAATATATACAGGGGTGGACTATATGTGAAGCACTATATACAGGGGTGGGCTATATCTACAGGGGGGCTATATACAGGGGTGGGCTATCTGTGGAGCACTATATACAGGGGAGGGCTATATCTACAGGGGGGCTATATACAGGGCTGGGCTATCTGTAGAGCACTATAGGGGAGCTATTTGTGGGACACTATATACAGGGGTGGGCTATATGGGGGCACTATCTACAGGGGGCTCTTTGGGGGGGACTATCTACAGGGGGCTCTATGGGGGGCACTATCTATAGGGGGCACAGTGTGTGTGTGTGTGTGTGTGTGTATGGGACACGATGTATGGTGCTATTATAATTAGAGAAGCAGTGTATGGCGCTATTATATTTAGGGGCATAGTGTGTGGTATAATGATAACTTTATCTTTATTTATAGGTGTAGAAATGTTGGAAAAGTGAGAAGCTGAAGAAATCTTAGCGGCAAACTGCAGAAATGGGCTGTGACCGGGAGAAGTCATCATAGAGGTCTGGACCGGATGAAGAAAAAGAACTAGAATCTGAGACGTCACCGGTGAGTCACTTAATGTAAATGTTCATTCTGCCTCTAATCAGCACTGTAGTTACTGTATGATCTGCAGCGAGATGATCGGTGGTATGATTATGATATGATTTCTTTTTTTTGTGAAACGGCAACTCCCAGCATATCCTTATCATTGTTCGGGCCATGCTGGGAGTTGTAGTTTTACGCTGTACAAACCTATACGTCAGGGGTTGCACTAAATGGAGCTGTATTTGTGCTGGTGTTGTATTTATGTACTGAGATTGGTTCTGTTGCTGTATATATGTATTGAGCTTGGTTCTGGTGCTGTATTTATGTACTGAGCACTATTCTGGTGCTGTGTATAGAACTATATTGCTTGTAAAATGTACAAATGTTTTTTATGCTCGAGTTACATAAAAAGAAATGTGGAAAAGAAATTACATGTCATTGATTGGTAGAGAAAACAAACACGGCGAGGGGGAAGGAGATGTCGGGAAAGAGGTTGGGGGGGTGCGCCAAACTGATTCTTTTCCCCGAGTGCTGGAGAACCTAGCTACGCCTCTGTGCTGGCCATAGACAATGCATCATATCAGACAGTTATTACCCACAACTCCCCAATTAACATGACCGTTTGGCTCAGCCTGTGGATTTTTCAATTGCAAGTATGAGCAGAATTGTCTATAATACAGAACTAGTTTGTTAAAGGGGTTTTCCAGGTTCTAAAAATATATTGATTTAGGCTCCAAATTAAATATAATTACCGCCAGTCCCACACCGCTCCTATTGTCCCTCAGTGCTCAGTGACGTAATTTTCCTAGTGATGACAATAGGTCCTTAGTGCGGTCACCACTGTGGCCATTGATTGGTAGGCACATGGATTATGGATGAGCATCAGGAGTGGCGGGGGACGCACAAGAGCAGCAACAGGGGACTGGAGCAGAATAGTTAAGGTAAGTATATTACAAAGATTGTTATTTTGTAGTTGTAAGCCCAAATTTACAGATTTTTAAACCCCAGACAACACCTTTAACTGTAAAGAAGCTGAAGCTCCTGTAGCACGTGCATTATAAAGCAAGCAGTAATCACATGGCGGAGAGCACATTGGTGATTTTGTATCTTAATTGTGGCCATACACATTAAATAAATGACGGCAGAAAATTATTTCTCCCGATTCACCCATGTCTAATTTAACAGGGGAGAGGGGAATATCATGTGGACGCACACAGAACGTGTCATTTTTGAAATTTATCATGCCAATCAATTTTTCCCCTGACATCTGCTTTCGGAGGAGAGTCAGGTGGCCCCCATACACATTAGATTGTTTACCGATCCCGCCAATATTGGTAGGTTTGGCAAGTTTTGTCTAATGTATTGGCACCTTTAACGTCAAATAGATTCCAGCAGTCCCTTAGCTTATTTTATGTGTACTACAGATCTCTTAGTCAGACAGGGAGAGGAAAGTTTCAGAATATGGGATGCAGTCAGCTGACTTAGTTAAATAGCACGTCACCCTGGGTAATTAAAGTATACTAGTAACGTGATATTAAATGACTGGCTATACAAAGAAACTTAAAGTGTAGTTACATGTGAAACAGATACCGCAGCCCGCACATTTTCATGAAATAGGTATTTATCATTAAAATCTGACTTTTTTCCAGGGTCTGAACTAATTTATGGGTCTTGTCTGAGGTTTGAATTTATTTTGGGGTCTGGTCTGAAGTCTAAATTAATTTATGGTTCTGGTCTAGAATCTGAATTAATTTAGGGTTCTGGTCCGGGGTCTGAATTAATTTAGGGTTCTGGTCTGGGGTCTAAATTAATTTAGGGTTTTGGTCTGGGGTCTAAATTAATTTAGGGGGCCTGAATTAATTTTGGGGTCTGGTCTGAGGTCTAAATTAATTTAGGGTTTTGGTCTGGGGTCTAAATTAATTTAGGGGGCCTGAATTAATTTTGGGGTCTAGTCTGAAGTGATCCTTCCTATGCCCCATCCTACATTTTCTTCTTGTGCGGCTGATAGTATGTGTGGTACCATTGCCCATCATGCTTTAATCATTTGTCAAGTCATGCTGGGAGTAGTAATTTTACAAGAGTTATCCTACCTGTTCTGTGAAACGATAACTCACTCTGTTGGTAATAAGGTGTCAGGCTATGCTGGAAGCTGAACTTTCATAGAAGTTGTGTTTGTTTACTGCAAATCATCCAGCAAGAGCGTTCTCACCCTAAGTTTCACATGGGTTTAGTAAATGCTTAGGGGGCATTCAAAAGTTTTCTATAGGAACCTGAACATTTTAGTTATGTCCCTGTTTGGTTGAAAGTAATAGAATATATATGGCTAAATTTAGTGTCGAGAATGTATTTCTATAACAGGACTCCTCAGTGAAGTAGAGCAGTATTAGGGGGCAGAGTTTATTGTAATAGTATACCTTTAACTGTTACATTTAAGAAAATAATGAAATACATTATTTGCAAAGGCCCATTCTCTTCAAACTCATAAACAGCAATAGAAAGTTATTCAGTACATTTCTCACCATGAACTCTCCAGGAGGGTCTCATTTGCTGCCGTAGGACAGACATATTGTTGTATGCAAGAATAGCAGCATCTAAAGCATTAATTCCTTCCCATGGATATGCAGCAGCATGAGAAGATTTTCCATAATATTTCACAGTCACACTAGGATATAAAAGCCAACTCTTATCAATTATTTCTCTTTTCTCTAAAATCTGACCAGTACACAAGTTAAAAAGTACAACAAATATTATACTCCCTTTGCCAATTATAGGCGGTGTATGTGTGTGTGTAGAAATGTTTTTCCTCCTTCATTTTCCCATGTAATGGACTAGTACAAATTCCACTTCCAAGCGGTTCCAAATCCTAAACGTCCTTTCTTCTTATTTTAGATGGTTTGGAAAATTGTAGCATGCTGTTCACACGAGCGCAATGGCTTTTGTTTATAACAGAAGACATGACGCTATGGCCGAATTCAGACGAACGCAAAGTACGTCCGTGTAACGGCTGTTAAAACAACGGCCATCACATGGACGCATGTATTTCGATAGGGGCCGTTCACATGACCGTTGTTCCAATGGACCGTGTGAAGGGTCCGTTGAAAAATCGAACATGTCCTATTTTGTTCCATTTTCACGAATCCCTCCATAGACTCGAGTCTATGGGGATCCATGAAAATGGAACCCTCACGGGGGCATCTCAGACTTCACGTTTTTCACGTCTGAGTTTCACTACATTCATGTGAATCTGGCCTATGATAGATTCGTTTTTAGTCGGATCCAAGCGATACTGATGGACGCCTTTGATTTTATTGAGGTCTTTTCCGGTTCCTCTATTTTTGATGGCAAGATTAGCACTCCAGATTCTGTTAATGTTGCTGTAATAAATAATAACAGCTACATAGAAACTCCAGAAAGAACCATACAGTGGCATACGTCACCCATAAGCGCCCATGTAGAAAAAAAAAAGAAAAAAAAATATATATATATATATATATATATATACAGTGAAGGAAATTAGTATTTGATCCCTTGCTTATTTTGTAAGTTTGCCCACTGTCAAAGACATGAACAGTCTAGAATTTTTAGCCTAGGTTAATTTTACCAGTGAGAGATAGATTATATATAAAAAAAAAAGAAAATCACATAGTCAAAATTATATATATTTATTTGCATTGTGCACAGAGAAATAAGTATTTGATCCCCTACCAACCATTAAGAGTTCAGCCTCCTCCAGACCAGTTACACGCTCCAAATCAACTTGGTGCCTGCATTAAAGACAGCTGTCTTACATGGTCACATGTATAAAAGACTCCTGTCCACAGACTCAATTAATCAGTCTGACTCTAACCTCTACAACATGGGCAAGACCAAAGAGCTTTCTAAGGATGTCAGGGACAAGATCATAGACCTGCACAAGGCTGGAATGGGCTACAAGACCATAAGTAAGACACTGGGTGAGAAGGAGACAACTGTTGGTGCAATAGTAATAAAATGGAAGACATACAAAATGACTGTCAATCGACATCGATCTGGGGCTCCGTGCAAAATCTCACCTCGTGGGGTATCCTTGATCCTGAGGAAGGTGAGAGCTCAGCCGAAAACTACACGGGGGGAACTTGTTAATGATCTCAAGGCAGCTGGGACCACAGTCACCAAGAAAACCATTGGTAACACATTACGCCGTAATGGATTAAAATCCTGCAGTGCCCGCAAGGTCCCCCTGCTCAAGAAGGCACATGTACAGGCCCGTCTGAAGTTTGCAAATGAACATCTGGATGATTCTGAGAGTGATTGGGAGAAGGTGCTGTGATCAGATGAGACTAAAATTGAGCTCTTTGGCATTAACTCAACTCGCCGTGTTTGGAGGAAGAGAAATGCTGCCTATGACCCAAAGAACACCATCCCCACTGTTAAGCATGGAGGTAGAAACATTATGTTTTTGGGGTGTTTCTCTGCTAAGGGCACAGGACTACTTCACCGCATCAATGGGTGAATGGATGGAGCCATGTACCGTCAAATCCTGAGTGACAACCTCCTTCCCTCCACCAGGACATTAAAAATGGCTCGTGGCTGGGTCTTCCAGCATGACAATGACCCGAAACATACAGCCAAGGCAACAAAGGAGTGGCTCAAAAAGATGCACATTAAGGTCATGGAGTGGCCTAGCCAGTCTCCAGACCTTAATCCCATCGAAAACTTATGGAGGGAGCTGAGGATCCGAGTTGCCAAGCGACAGCATCGAAATCTTAATGATTTACAGATGATCTGCAAAGAGGAGTGGGCCAAAATTCCATCTAACATGTGTGCAAACCTCATCATCAACTACAAAAAACGTCTGACTGCTGTGCTTGCCAACAAGGGTTTTGCCACCACGTATTAAGTCTTGTTTGCCAAAGGGATCAAATACTTATTTCTCTGTGCACAATGCAAATAAATATATATAATTTTGACAATGTGAATTTCTGTTTTTTTTTTTTTTATATAATCTATCTCTCACTGGTAAAATCAACATAGCCTAAAAATTCTAGACTGTTCATGTCTTTGACAGTGGGCAAACTTACAAAATCAGCAAGGGATCAAATACTTATTTCCTTCACTGTATATATATATATATATATATATATATATATACCAGTAGAAAAAACGGCAGCACTCTAATTCAGTATATAGGTTCCTGTAATGAAGGGTGCCAGCTGATAGTCCCGATCCAAAGACCATACGTATATCCAAAAAGAAAGTTCAGCAGCACTCCAATGATCAAGGTGAAAAAAAGGTGAAATTTATTGAGCCAACATGGCAATGCAACGTTTCCGTCCCACCTTGGGAGAGAAAGGTCCTGTAATGGTGGGGGGGGTAGGGAAACGGACAAGTGAGCCCTAATCTACCCGCCACTCTGTCCCTGCCTACTTGCAACGACCCGCCCTAGGCGACGGGGTACAACTGGGCGGCGGTCCCTGCGCTCAGTAAGTGCATGACAAACAAACAAGGGAATACAAGCAAGGGAAATGGGCAGTTGCTCGCGGAAACACCGTGAGCAACAGAGTAGTGAACGAGCCGAGTCAAGCCAGGAGAGTGCGAGGTACAAAGCGAAAAGCAGAAGAGTAGTCGGTAAGCCGGGGTCTGTATGGAGCAGGATCAAAAAGTAGCAGGAGCTGTAGCTGGGCCAGGAAACCTCAAGGAAAGAATTCACAAGCACAGATGGACAGGAAGAGCAGGCTTAAATAGACCGAGGGCGGGAGCTAGCTGAGTCTGGCCAGGTTGCGATAGGCTCTCCCACTCCTAAGCCTGCCAGCCTGAGTGGAGGAAGCTGGTGTCTGTCTCAGGGATGTACACTCAGGTGTTGACTGATTAATTCTGGGAGTTAACCCCGAAGCAGTGCCTGGCAGATCCTTTACAGGTCCCAAGGTGGGACGGAAACGTTGCATTGCCATGTTGGCTCAATAAATTTCACCTTTTTTTCACCTTGATCATTGGAGTGCTGCTGAACTTTCTTTTTGGATATATATATATATATATATATATATATATATATATATATATATATATATATATATTATGCGAAGTATACAATTTTTTACAGGATTCCATTGTATGGAATAGTGTAGTCTACTATGCTATTCCATATATTTTGTTAAAAAGTATACAAAAAATGTAATTGTCTTTCACAATGTACCAGAGGCCCTAGAAATAAAGACAAGTTTTACTGTTCAAAAAAGTAAAATAGGATTGCATATTTTGTAGTACTTTGCTTAGGAGTTACAGATAAGTACATAAAAATGGAAAACAATTAAGTCAATGAGATGTACTGACTAGGAGACTAAAGTTATTGTTATTTGAAGCCTCTATTAGAAATTCCATCACTATTTTTAAATGGGTACTCCTACAATGATGATCAGGTCTTAATAAATAATAGCTTAAAAATTAATAATGTATTAGCTAAATCGCATTGTTCATAAAAAATCCTTAAGTACACTAAATTCTACCAGTATTTGGATCAACTAGAAGCCCCTGGTTACGTCCTGCAATAGTTTCTGTTTTGCAGTACGAGTAGCAGTTGCTATGGATTTCACAAGGGGAGAAACGCATCTCACACAGAGCTCATGGGTAGTGTAGTTCTTCACATTGTAAGGGCACGTTCAGACGTGGCAGAATTTTTCCGCTGCAAATGTTGGTGCAGATTTGGGGCAATTACTCAACGAATCTGCACCAACATTTGCATATTTGACAGGTAATTCAGACGTTGCAGATATCACAGCAGACTTGCCACAGATTTCAGTTTTTGCATTGCAAAGGCTGAAATACGCAGTTAAATTCCGCTTCTTCTCAACAATGGAATGAGCATGCTGCGGAGGGAAAATTCTGCACCGCAGCCTGATTTCCGCACATTTATTTTCTGCAACGTCTGAACTAACTTTCCTAAAAATGGATAGAAACAAATGTAAAAACGGCTGCTGCAGAATTCTAATGTAGACTGTCCGCAGCGGAATTCAACAGCAAGTCCGCCACGTGTGAATGTGCCCTGACGGAGGTCCCGTGACACACTCTGCAGGACCGCCGAGTTCAGGTTGTTCACAGAAGAAAATATATTAGAGCCGCAGCGGTCAGAAAAGAGGAAGCAGATAGCTGCTTCTAGAACTTTGTTAAGGTTGTGGGAGTTTGGTAAAAATGCTGCAAACCCATTTAATTAAGTTGATAGATATCTAAAGAAGGGGCTGGACGCAGCCTGCAGGGCTTAAGGGGAAGCCTCCATGACCTCCCTGGTAGGGAAAGGGTTAACAGGTGAGGGAGAGTTGGAGGGAGTCGGAGGGGGGGACAAGGAGGAGTCAGGGGGCCGTTGCTGCGCTTCCCGCTGTTTTCGGCATTGAGCCGGAAGCAGCGGGAGGAGTAGCACAGGGAAGACAAGCTCCCCGTTGCCCGCGCTCGTAAATATGTCGGAGGCAGTTTTATTAGAGCAGCTGCTGTGCATCACGGTCTCGGATGGCTGGAGGAGACCGTGGCTGCATTAGCGAGGATCCCGGACGCCGTTTTGTCACGTCAGGCCCGGCGTTTGGGGTCTGTTGCAGGAGACAGGCTCCCCTCCCCCGGCCCCCTTCCTAGCATGGCGGCGGGGGGGGGGGGAGTCGGCAACAACCGCTCCTGCTCGGAGCAGGCAGAGAGCGTTGCCGGGGGTGACGGCAACGCAGGCCGGGTCGACCCGTCCCTCCCGGCGGTCCCGACCTCCAGAGCGCCTCAGTCCTGAGGCAGTCCCGCGGACACGGCGTCGCAGAGGGAACCCGATCTCGGACGCTGCAGGCCAGGCAGCTGGGAGGACCGCCCCTTCCCAGGCCCTGCGTCCTGGCAGGAATCCCAAGCCGCGACGGGGTCCGGCGGTAAGCAGGGAGTCGCAGGCCGGGCTCCCTGTCACCCCTCCCCCATCGGATGGAAGATTTGGAGGACAAGGTACGGCCGCCCCGCCTGGTGATGTTCCGGCCAGGGGGCAGGCTTCTTCAGGATCATCGAGACGGACGCCTAGATCTGCAGCGACGTTGAGGCAACAGGTCCGGTCGGAAGTCTGGGTTCCATCGGTCGGGCGACAGGTTGCCGGCCCATCGGTCAGCGCTTCATCATCTCCGATCCGAAGATGTCGGTGGGATGGCCAGTCGTCTGCGAGAGAAGAGCTGGAGGAAGGTGAACTGGACGCGTATCGTCGAGGTCAGGATGGTCCGGCTGACGGGAACACAGCGCCTGTGCGGCCCGGTGAGTGTGTAACTCCATCATTGTCATATCCAGCGATTTTTATGTCGGGTGTCGGCGGGGGGGCGGCTAGCGTCGCATCGGTGGCCGGTAGTGGCGCGGGCGGGCGCGATGGCGCGTGTCTGGCAGATTTAGTGGGTTGCTTGAGGGAGCTGGTCGGGCGCCTAGATAGGGGGGCGGCGCCGGTAGTCACGGAAGTGTCCCCGGCGGTAGTGTGGGAGGGCCCCAGGGACGTGGGATTGCTACAGGCGCGGCCCGTGCTGGCGGTTAGGGAGGCGGTCGCGGTGTCGGTACAGACCGAGGCACAAAAAGATGGCGATCGGGAGCGTATTGATGACCGTGCTCGTGGGGAGGTGTACGTTTGTTTCGAAGGTCCGTTGGGGGCGCATTAAAGCAGGAGGTGCGTGAGCGGATCTGGAAAGACGAATATGTTGAGATTTTTTCTCTCTTGCCGCTCGCTAAATTTAATTTGGATAAGATCAAGCGGGACGAGAGTAAAAAGGATGAGGAGGAACGGCGGCGGTATAGGCTTATCCCGCAGACGTTCGTTAATTGGTCGCAGGCGTTCACCATATTGGCTAGTGTGATAGGGGAAAAGGCGCAGGAAAATTGTTCGGCGTTGTTTTGTTATTTTGATGCCATTGGGGAGGCTCATAGGGCGTATGGGGGTCAGGCGTGGCTGCGATATGATGAGCAATTCCGTCAGCGGAAAGCGGTTCGGCCGGCGATTCGGTGGGACAAGAAGGATATTGCTCTCTGGTTACGGGTTACGGCTCCGGTTAGGCAGTCCTTTCCCGGGAGCGCCGGCCAAGGAGGCCAGTCTAGTCAGGTTGGACAAGGCGGCGGGGGAAAGGCGGGCTTTTGCTGGCAATTTAATGAAGGCCAGTGTAAGTTCGGGGCCACGTGCAAGTTCAAGCACGTGTGTTCCGAGTGTAATGGTGCATCACACGGGGCGGCAAAATGTCTGCGAAAAAAGAGGTCAGGGAACCAGTCCTCCGCGGCTGGCCAAGGGGGTGTCACCGGTGAGGGTGGAAAAGATGGCCCCTTATCTAAATGAGTATCCGGATAGGGCGGCGGCTAAGTTGCTTTACGAAGGGTTTTGTGTTGGTTTTGTTATTCCTCCGCCTCCTTATGAGGTTCCGGTTACGCGGAGGAATTTAAAATCAGTTTACTTGCATGCCAAAGTCGTGTCGGAAAAATTGTTAAAAGAAGTTTCGTTGGGTCGCATGTCGGGGCCTTTTGTTGAGTCGCCTGTAAAAGATTTAGTTGTGTCCCCGTTGGGTATTGTTCCTAAGCGCGAGCCCGGAAAATTTCGTTTGATTCAACACTTATCGTATCCCAAGGGTTCGTCGGTAAATGACGGGATTGATCACGAGTTGTGCTCCGTAGTCTATACCTCATTCGATAAGGCGGTGGGTTTAGTGCGGGCTGCAGGTCCAGGTGCGCTGCTAGCAAAAACCGATATCGAGGCGGCGTTCAGGTTGTTGCCAGTTCATCCAGAAAGCCAACGGCTGTTGGGTTGTTTTTGGAATGGGGCTTTTTACGTGGATCGGTGCCTTCCGATGGGGTGTTCCCTTTCTTGTGCATACTTCGAGGCGTTTAGTAGCTTCGTGGAGTGGGTAACGAGAGGAGTATCCGGGGTCGACTCGTTGATCCATTACTTAGATGATTTTTTGTGCGTTGGCCCGGGGGGTTCGCCGGTTTGCGGTAATTTGCTTTATGCACTACAGAAGGTGGCGAGGGATTTTGGGATCCCTTTGGCGCCAGAAAAAACGGAGGGCCCGGTAGCGACGATTTGTTTTTTGGGAATTGAAATAGACTCGGTGGCAATGGAGTGTCGTCTCCCTGCGGATAAGTTGGGTGCTTTGAGGCTGGAGGTACGGCGGGCTTGTAGACTGAAGAAAATGACGCTGCGGGAGCTTCAGTCGCTGCTGGGGAAGTTGAATTTCGCCTGCCGGATTATGCCAATGGGGAGGGTGTTTGGTAGAAGGTTGGTGGCGGCAACGGCGGGAGTGCGTGTGCCGCATCATTTTGTGCGGCTCAAGGAGGAGCACCGAGCTGATCTTCAGGTTTGGGATGACTTCTTGGGCCAGTACAATGGTCGCTCGCTATGGATGGCCCCAGCGCAGGATACGAGTGATTTGAATATTTTTACGGATGTGGCTGGGGCGGGCGGTTTTGGAGCTTACGGGGGAGGTCTGTGGTGCGCAGGTCAATGGCCGGCTAGTTGGGTGTCCAGTGGACTCACGCGGAATCTGGCCCTGCTCGAGCTGTTCCCCATCGTGGTGGCGGCTACCATTTGGGGGGACAGACTCAGGGATAAGAAGGTTCGTTTTTACTGCGACAACATGGGGGTGGTGCTGGCCATTAATAACATCACGGCGTCCTCTCCTCCGGTAGTTCAATTGTTGCGACATTTAGTGTTGGTGTGTTTGTCATTGAACGCGTGGGTGGTGGCGGTGCATGTGCCGGGAGTACGGAATTGTATCGCTGATGCTCTTTCTCGCTCGCAGTGGGACCGGTTTCGGCAATTGGCACCGGGAGCGGAACGTCTCGGTTTGGCTTGTCCGGAACATCTTTGTGATCTGGTCTCGGTCCCGTAGAACAACTGTTACAAAGGTCTTTGGCGCGCACGACGTGGAGTGCTTATGCTGCTTGTTGGAGGCAGTGGGAGGAGTGGGTAAGAGAGTTGGGTGACGTCAATACGGATAGAGACAGGTTGGTGGCACTTTTGTACTGGTTAGGGGACGCCTGGGAGGCGGGGTTTTCAGTGGCAAAGGTGAACCGGTTCATATCTGCGGTGGCGTTTGGTTTTAAGTTGCGAGGCTTTCAGGATGTATCGAAGGAATTTCTGGTGTTGCAGGCTTTGAAGGGGTTGCGCCGAGGTAGAGTGGAGGCGGATAGTAGAAGGCCTGTGTCGTTTGCTTTGCTTAGCGCGTTGGGCGGTTCATTAGCATCGGTCTGTCGTTCTTCAGACGAAATGGATTTGTTTCGGTTAGCTTTTTTGTTAGCATTCTTTGGGGCATTTAGGATAGGTGAGTTGGTGTCGCCAAGTACCAAGCAGGCAGGGGGGCTGAGATCTGGGGAGGTGAGCCTATTCGCAGATCGCCTGGAGGTATGGTTGCGTCGGTCGAAAACTGACCAATTGGGGAAGGGTAAGCTGATAGTTTTGTTCGCCCTCCCGGGGTCGGTTATGTGCCCAGTAGAGTGCATGCAGGGTTTTAAGCCAAAAGGGGGGTCTCCAGATTTGCCTTTGTTACGTCATGTGGACGGGTCGTTTTTGTCCAGGTTTCAGTTTGGAGCTGTATTTAAAAAATGTTTGACGGCGGTTGGTGTCGCGGCGGGCTCATATTCATCTCATACCTTCAGGATTGGCGCAGCAACAGAAGCGGGGCGCTGGGGGTTGGATGATGAAGGGGTGCGGCGTATTGGTCGTTGGGAGTCCAACAGATTTAAGTCCTATGTCCGCCCCCATATGTTATGAGGTTTGTTGTTAACGCTTAAGAAATGTTATATGGTGGTGTCTAATTGTTTTTTCAGTTTCAGATTCGCCTCCGTGTTTGGTGTGGTTGCTGGGTCATTCTTACGTGCACTGGGGGGCTTTGAGGGCAGACGTCCGCCCGGACGGTCGCCAGTTGCGCATTCCGCGACAGGATGCGGTTGTGCATTGGCTGGGATTTAGAGGTATGTCTTGGAGCAGGGTGTTGGCGGAATTCCAGATATATGCCCGGCTTGATAGGGTTCCGGAGGTCTTAGTGTTGCACGTGGGTGGGAATGACTTAGGAGTCCGCCCCTTTCGTGAGTTGGTGCGGGATATCAAACACGATATGTTGTGTTTGTGGGTTTCTTATCCCAAGTTGGTAATAGTGTGGTCGGACATAGTCCCAAGGAAACATTGGCGGTTGGCTAGATCTGTGGAGAGAGTCAATAAGGCTCGTATTAAAGTTAATCGGGCGGTGTCCCGTTTTGTGGCAAAAAACGGGGGCATTTGCGTGAGGCACAGGGATTTGGAGTCAGGAGTGGGGAATTTCTGGAGGAGTGACGGGGTTCATCTGACCGAGGTTGGCATTGATCTTTGGAGCTTGGCAATAGCAGAAGGAATAGAAAGGGTGGTGGTGGTGTGGAGGAACTCACAGGCTTAAGGTGGTCAAGGCCTGTTTCGCTGTGGCGGGGGGAGTCCTTGAGGCCAGTCAGTACAAAATGGTGGGGGGGTCGCATCGGGGGTATGCGTCCCCCAAAAAAGGTACATGGTTGAAGACTTCATCGGGTGTTATCCCTTTGAAGTGGTCTTCTGGTGGAAGGTATATCACTTGAAGGCTTCATCGGGTGTTATCCCTTTGAAGTGGACTTCTAGTGGTCGGTATATCACTTGAGGGCTTCATCGGGTGTTATCCCCTTGAAGTGGACTTCTAGTGGTTGGAGCCATCTGCAGAGGTGAACGGTGCTTCCGAGCTGGTTTACGGCTGGAGGTAATTGGTGGTTTGCAGATGGCTAACTCGGTGTGTTCTTAAAAAAGGAATATCTGAAAGGGCTTCAAGGACTTCCTCTGCTCGGGTTAATGTTAACGTTAAATTGTTATTTACGATTCTGACCCATGTTGGGTCATGTGAATTATTAGAAGGAATTCTCTGGTGGATTCCTAACTAGTTAGCCGAAGGTTTCGGATTTAAATTGTTTTTATAAAACTGTGAAATTAATAAACGGCTGCTGTGGCCATTTCACATCCAACCTCGGTGTCACGTGTCTTTCCTAAAGGTGGGGGTGGGGGGATAGGATGGGGTAAGGGAAGGTTCATTAACACACGACTCTACTTAGGCAGGTCAAGAAGGGGCTGGACGCAGCCTGCAGGGCTTAAGGGGAAGCCTCCATGACCTCCCTGGTAGGGAAAGGGTTAACAGGTGAGGGAGAGTTGGAGGGAGTCGGAGGGGGGGACAAGGAGGAGTCAGGGGGCCGTTGCTGCGCTTCCCGCTGTTTTCGGCATTGAGCCGGAAGCAGCGGGAGGAGTAGCACAGGGAAGACAAGCTCCCACCCTCCCGCCTTTGGTTTGTTACTTTGTGGGTCTTTACGTACGTACGTCCGTCTATGAGTGTTGTGTTTTATTTGTGTGCTTATTTAACATGTTTTTCCTTTTTCCGGAGTAGGTTCTGTTGTCATGGCAGCTGGCGGGGGGAGTCCTTGAGGCCAGTCAGTACAAAATGGTGGGGGGGTCGCATCGGGGGTATGCGTACCCCAAAAAAGGTACATGGTTGAAGACTTCATCGGGTGTTATCCCTTTGAAGTGGTCTTCTGGTGGAAGGTATATCACTTGAAGGCTTCATCGGGTGTTATCCCTTTGAAGTGGACTTCTAGTGGTCGGTATATCACTTGAGGGCTTCATCGGGTGTTATCCCCTTGAAGTGGACTTCTAGTGGTTGGAGCCATCTGCAGAGGTGAACGGTGCTTCCGAGCTGGTTTACGGCTGGAGGTAATTGGTGGTTTGCAGATGGCTAACTCGGTGTGTTCTTAAAAAAGGAATATCTGAAAGGGCTTCAAGGACTTCCTCTGCTCGGGTTAATGTTAACGTTAAATTGTTATTTACGATTCTGACCCATGTTGGGTCATGTGAATTATTAGAAGGAATTCTCTCGTGGATTCCTAACTAGTTATCCGAAGGTTTCGGATTTAAATTGTTTTTATAAAACTGTGAAATTAATAAACGGCTGCTGTGGCCATTTCACATCCAACCTCGGTGTCACGTGTCTTTCCTAAAGGTGGGGGTGGGGGGATAGGATGGGGTAAGGGAAGGTTCATTAACACACGACTCTACTTAGGCAGGTCATGGGCTTTAAAATTAAAATTTGGAATATTTCTTACCATGATAACGCTGTCAATGTTAATGATATCATTCATTACTGTGTTACTCACTCATGTACGGCAATATCTGGAAGATAAGCTGCATCATCTTGGGCAGGGTGGGCCATAAACACAACATCCATATCTTCAAAAGCTCCAGCCTTGATAAGGTCAACTTTCCCTCCACCCTCTTCCTCAGCAGGTGTTCCTAACACTGTGATCTAAGAAATGCAAACATTTGTATAAATATAAGCTGATCAAGATGGGCAAATGGACAGCTCCTTTTTTCTGAAAAGTGAAATGAGTTAACACCTAGCCACTGCAGCCATTATTCTTGTTTTTCATTTCAGTATTTTTTCTTCACGTGTTTCAAAAGCCATAGCTTTTTAATTATTTTGTCAACATAGGTTTACGAGGGCTCAGTTTATTTAAGACGAGATGTAGTTTTATACGTCACCATTTATTGTACCATATTAATATAGTGAGTAACTGTAAAAAGCATTCTTTGTGGGATGGAATAGGAAAATAACAGCGATTCTTCCATTGTTTTTTTTTTTTTACTTTACTTTAGGGTGAAAATTTGGGTGTTTTGAACGTTAATATTTTTTTCTACATAATTAAAAACGTTAAACAGTGTTTTTTTAATCATTTTTTTTAGTCTCCCCAGGGGACTTGAACAAGCGATCGTTTGACCACTAGTAAAATAGACTGCAATGCCTACGCATTGCGGTGTATTGTACATTTTACCAGCTCCTATTAGGCCTTGTTCACACAGTACAGATTGATAAAAAAATATCCTACCATTTTGTGTCTACATCACCTATGCTGATATATTTTTCTCCATGGTTAGAACTTGCAAACAAACCCTGTGAAGTCTGATTCTGCAGTCATACTACCTTCTGCTTGTCACCTACTTTTTATCTACATACACTATATAGACAAACGTATTGGGACACACCTCTTAATCTCTGAATTCATGTGTTTCATTCAGTCCCTTTGCCACTGTTGTATAAAATCCAGCCCCATGCAGTCGCCTTTACAAACATTTGTGAAAGAATGGGTCATTCTAAGAAGTTCCCTGAATTCAAGCGTGATACTGTAATAGGATTCCACCATAGCAACAAGTCAGTTTGTGACATTTCTTCCCTCCTAGATAATATACGATCAACTATGAGTGGTATTATTGCAAAGTGGAAGCGTTTAGGAATCACAGCAACTTAGCCACGAAGTGGTAGACCACATAAAATCACAGAGCGGCGTCGCCGAGTGCTGAGGCGCATAGTACATGAAAGTCACCAACGCTCTGCTAACTCAATAACTGCAGAGTTCCAAACCTGCTCTGGCATTAACATCCACACAAAAACTTTCAAAAGCTTCATGGCACAGGTTTCCATGGCCGAGAAGCTGCATGCAAGCCTTACATCACCAAGCACAATGCCAAGCGTCGGGTGTAAAGCACGCTGTCACTGGACTCTGGAGCAGGGGAAACATGTTCTGTGGAGTGACAAATCCCCATTCTCTATCTGGAAGTCTGATGGACGAGACTGGGTCTGGCGAAGGCCAGGAGAACGTTACCTGCCTGACTGCATTGTGTCAACTGTAAAGTTTGGTGGAGGAGGGATAATGCTATTAGGTTTTTTTCAGGCATTGGCCTTTTCTGTTCCAGCATGACTGTGCCACAGTGCACAAAGCAAAGTCCATAAAGGCATGGTTAGGTGGGTTTGATGTGGAAGAACTTGACTGGCCTGCACAGAGTACTGACCTCAACCCGATTGAACACCTTTGGGATGAACGAAAATGGATAATGCATGCCAGGCCCTCTCGGCCAACATCAGTGTTTGACCTCACAAATTCTCTTCTGGATGACTGGAAGTGGAAGTTGTATTAGTAACAAAGCGGGAACCAACCCGATATTAATGCCTATGGAGTTAGAATGGAATGTCATAAAAGCTCCTGTAGGTGTAGTGTGTAGGTGTCCCAATACTTTTGTCCAACTGTACATTTGGTAGGTAAGTGGGGGACAGATGGAAGATAGTATGACTGCAGAATCAGACTACACAGAGTAAGTTTGTAGTCTGTAACCATAAGGCTGGAAACACAAGCTTTTGGTGTAGATTTCGGTGCCGAGTTTGATGCAGTTTACTGAGACAAAACCAGAAGTGGATCCAGGAGGAAGGAGAAGTAAAAGTTCTTCCTTTATATTTCCCATTCTTTTTGAATCCCCTTATGGCTTTGGCTAAAAATCTTCAACAAACACTCGGTGTGTTTCCAGCCTAGGAGCTGTGAACACAAAACAGTGGTATATTTTTAAGGCTCTGTTCACATCTGCGCCATTGGCTCCTGACGTTTTTGCTGGACGCAATAGCGCAGCATGCAGCGCTATTTTGTCTGGCAAAATGACAGACACTATGACGGAACCCAGATAGAGCCACTTAAAATCAATTGGTTCTGTCGGATGCCATAGGTGTCCATCATGCACTGCCGCTCTTCTCGTTATTCTGTTCCTATGACAGAAGAGAATAAAGAAAAAGCTAGCACAGATGTGAACAAAGCCTAATCAAGACTATTTTAAACTTGCTTCATTTTTCCTGCATTGTTTTTTTGCACAAGTGTTTGTACATATCTTTTAAGCACTAGCATATTTGAAGAGAAGCGTTTTCTTAGTCTACTACATCAGCAGTGTTCTGTTTCTATAATATGGAGCGCCAATCCCCTATTCTATTCCACCATAAACATAACATTTCAGGATCTCTCTGCTACCAATAGGAATCCATGAATAGCTGTATATGGCTCTGTATGACCTGAATTAGGAGTGTGTAGATGTAACTATATAAAATGCTTGCCATACACATTAAAGTCAGCTGAACCTGCCGATCAGCTGACAATCTAATGTGTATGGGGCAGCCTCACAGTTCCCTGAAGTCTTGCTGTCAGGAGAGAGAAGATTTCTACACGTTGAATTTCAACATATATGATCCCTTATTATGCTAAGAGATATTCCTTGTTCCCTAAAGAAATAAACTTGCTTGTTCAGCCGATCCAGGGGATAGAGTTGGGAAAAATACTGTAAGGCTCTGTTCACAGTTGTTTCGCCATTTCTATTTTTCTGTTCCATCATAAAAACATAAAAATTTCAATAATTGAAGCACCGGATTTGTCCCATGATGAATACCAACATCACCCAACTGAACCCATTAATTTTAATGGGTTCCGTTAGATTTCCATCATTTTGCCGAACAAAATAGCACGTATGCAGACTTAGAAATTCACGGATACAATAGTAAAATCCCTTACACAAGTGGACAACTTGACGACTTACTTTACCAGCTCATTCTAATTTATATGAGGGGGAAATGCATTTATCATTGACCATCCACAGATAAACATGTTCAGGGACCAGGGAACACTCACATATATTTGGGAGTACAAATTGTTATGCATTACAATGAGAACAATATACCCCACACCTGGATCTGTCGTGGTGGCTGTACACTCTCTAGAGCTCCCCTCAGTCCCAGTGCAGCAGCTGCCCCGACTTCAGCAATCAAGTTGTGTCCGCAAGCATGTCCTAGCCCAGGCAGAGCATCATACTCGCACAGGAAGCCCACATGAAGATGAGGGCTGTCAATGGGTAAAGAGGTCCACTGTGCTCGAAATGCAGTGTCCAGATGGTAGTGGGGCTGCACCTCCCATGTCCGGCTAGAGAAGAAGCTTGTAAGGAGATTATGTGCTGTTTGCTCCTGATAGGCCAGCTCTGGAGTCTTCCATATGTCTTGGCTCAGAGTGTTTAGTTGCCCCGACTCTTGCTCTATCACATCGCATGCCCATTGTTTGCACTTCCTTAGGATTGTCATGTCAGTTCCACCTATGCTTGATGCACGCTGTTCTTTATCCGGTCCCATGTCAAACACGTTAGTTCTGTTGTAGGTTATGAGGAGCACTGCCTACAGATGTCAGTTTTCTTCTAGCTACAGTAAACCTGGAATTTGGCTCTATGCCAAAGCATGCAGGATCGTATAAATGTGTCCTCCTGGGAACTGTAGTCAGTCACAAGAACACCGTCCTAAGCATTTCCTTCCCATGGACTTCAATTCCCAGAATTATGTGCGGCCTGTTTATCTGCACTCCTCTAGGGACCATTCTTGGAATAGAGGTGTCGTGCACTACTATTTATAATAAATGTCTACCTCTAAAGGATTATATATCATTTTTTGTATGTTTACAGTTGTAACAGCTGCTTACATATAGAAATGGAGTGATAAATCAAACTGGATAGTTGAAAAAGGGACTCTTTACTTAAAAACAACCCTTTGCTTCTATATTAGAGAATTGTATATACTACAATTTCTTTATATACTTTAATCTAAATCTCTCCCTGTACAAGTGAGATGAATTTGGTTATTAGTGAACAGCTGGTGGTGGTAAGAAAATATATTCTACTCATATTCCCCCCATATGCCTGTATATTGTCAATGAAGGAAGGAGTAGAGATGTGAGAGCTTCTTGCAGATCATGACAATCACTATACTCTTTCCTTTCAATGAATATACTTAAGGTGGGTTTACACGGGCAGATATGTCCCCATAACAAGCGGCAATTGCCGATAATTACAGGTCAATCGGCGCTTGTTGAAAGGTCCTTTACACAGGTCAATGTAAAATGTATGTTATTATGTTAATACAATAATTCAGTCCCCATACAGTTTACTAAATCTCGGCAAGACATCCCGTTTACACGGAGAGAAGTGCTGCCGACAACGATGATTTTCAGGGCAGCATAAAGGATGAAATCACCTGCCGATCGAGCGTTTACACATGGCAATGATCAGAAACTAGCGATTGTACGAATGCTTATTCACCTGATCATTGGCTCTTGTGACTGGGTCTTTATTCTGTTGACAGCAGCATGTTTGTATGGAGACCAGTAATAGTAAAGATACTTTTACACTGGCCCCGTTTGGCTGGTGCAACGAGCGCCGATCAACAAGACAGCTCGTTGATCGGAGCTCATTTGCTCCTTTCACAAGGAGCTATTATGGGGACGAGCGATCGTTACTCCGACCGCTCATCCCCATACATTTGTATTATGTCGGCAGCGCGTCTTGCTGTTTACACAGGGAGGTGTGCTGCTGACAACGATAATATTTTACACATTTAAAACTATACGATCAGCTGATGAATGAGCGTTTGCTCGTTCATCATATGATCGCTGACTTGTTTAGAGCGGGCAATTATCGGGAACGAGCGTTCTTTGAACGTACGATTGCCCGATAATTGGCCAGTGTAAAAGGGCCTTAAATATATTACAGAGTCCTGGAAAACTTCATTGCATGAAAACTGCATTGATAAATTAAAGTTTTAAATAAATGAAAATATACATTTATGGGGAAATGTAGGTCTTCCACTTTGATCTACCTAAATATAGTGAGTGATCTCATTATGTGATGAATCAATATCTGTCATAGATTTTTTCTTAGTTTCTGTATTCGACGTGTTGTACCTTGGATGATTAATGATTAAACGTTGTTTACCGATTGTTAAAGTAAAGACATTTCCTGTACTTTGTATTGAATGTGAATATTCTATATCACATATGTCAAGGGGGGACATGGTTTTGTATTCGTGCAATAAAATTAATTACAGTGGTTACTTGGGAAGCCTGGGACTACACTGCACATGTGAAACCACCACTCCCAGCATGTACTATAGAAGGCTCAGACAGGTCATGCTGGGAGCTGTTGTATAGTACAGCAGGAGAGGTTTAGATGAGTGGTTATTTGAGAAAGCTGGTTCTACAATGCAACCGTAAAACCACCACTTCCAGTATGTCCTGAAAGCTAAGGCTCCACTGCAACTAAGCTGGGAGTTGTTGTTCCATAGCGAGTGTTTTGCCTGCTCCTTGGCTTTATCTGGGAATTAGGCCTCATTTACACGAGCGTGTGCGTTTTGCGCGCGCAAAAAACGCAGCGTTTTGCGTGCGCAAAAGGCACTTGACAGCTCCGTGTGTCATCCGTGTATGATGCGCGGCTGCGTGATTTTCGCGCAGCCGCCATCATAGAGATGAGGCTAGTCGACGTCAGTCACTGTCCATGGTGCTGAAAGAGTTAACTGATCGGCAGTAACTCTTTCAGCACCCTCGACAGTGCATTCCGATCACCATATCGAGTAACCTGTTTAAGAAAAAAAGAGGTTCGTACTTACCGAGAACTTCCCGGCCGTTGCCTTGGTGACTCGTCCTTGGTAACGCGTCCTTGGTGACGCGCCTCTCTTGACATCTGGCCCCACCTCCCTGGATGACGCGGCAGTCCATGTGACCGCTGCAGCCTGTGCTTGGCTTGTGATTGGCTGCAGCTGTCACTTGGACTGAATTGTCATCCCGGGAGGTCAGACTGGAGGAAGAAGCCGGGAGTTATCGGTAAGTCAGAACTTTTATTTTTTTTTACACGTTCACGTATATTGGAATCGGAAGTCACTGTCCAGGGTGCTGAACCAGTTTAACTCTTTCAGCACCCTGCACAGTGACTGTCTCCTGCCGGGTTCGGTCAAAACTAGTTCGGCCGAACCCGGTAAAGTTTGGTTCGCTCATGTCTAAGACACTCCGTTCGGATGTTTGTAAACACGTGGTGCTTTTCTGTTTACATTCAGTTTGACAGCTCTTGCGCGAATCACGCAGTTCGCACGGAAGTGCTTCCGTGCGACCTTCGTGGTTTTCACGCACCCATTGACTTCAATGGGTGCGTGATGTGTGAAAAACGCAGAATTATAGAACATGTCGTGAGTTTTTTTCAGCGCACTCACGCTGAGCAAAACTCACGGACCATCTGCATGCCCCCATAGACTTGTATAGGTCCGTGCGACCCGCGTGAAAAGCACGCGAGTCTCACGGACGTATATCACGTTCGTGTAAATGAGGCCTTAAGCTGAGACTGTCCCTCATGCCATCGGTATGTACAATTTACATGTGAACTACATTATCTATTATCAGTGCTGAGCTAAATTCCTCATGTAAGGTTCAAATATTTCATCTGTGCTTTATGTCACGATAACAAGGGCCATATTATTGTTGGTGTAGTAGAATACCTGGTCTAAGCCCTAGAAGTTCTGGGGCATGAAATCAGAAGTAAGATTAACCCCTTCCCTCCTCAGCTATTTTTCGGATTTTCACTTTTGTTTTTTCCTCCCCACCTTCCAAAAGCTATAATTTTTTTATCTTTCCATCTATATAACTAGAGATGAGCGAACCGGGACAACCGAACCCGGTTTCGGTCTGAGCATCGTGAAAAGTTCGGTTCGCAGCGAATCCGAACTTCACCGGGTTCGGCCGAACACGTTTTGACCGAACCCGGCTAAATTTTGGCGCCTGCCACATGTTAGATCTAAAATGGAGTATTTCAAAATATCACCTGACATCAGGCTACCCCATAATGCCTTGCAAACGGCTCTCCCAGCCAATCGGGAGGCAGCATAGGGGCGGGCTCAAGCCTGCAATAATAGTCTATGCACGGAGCTCAGCGGCCATTTTAGAGACAGGAGCTGTAGGGATAGCATCTCTGTGCAGTAAGGGAAAGCTTTAGGAATCTAAAAGCGAGGAATCCAGCAATAGAAGGGGCTCATCCACTACAGCGGGAGTCTACTCTCAACATCCAAATTGCAATACAGGCTGGCAGCTGCTGTAGTACTACACCGGCCAGCATTCCCTGAGTGCACAGTGGCTGATAGAAATTCTCATTCATTGCCATTTGCGAAGCCAGTGTGTGAATAAGCTTTTATAAAGGGCTCATCCCCGTTGCATGGGTTAACATACAACTTGCAATACAGGCATGCGGCTTTAGTAATACAACGCCCAGCATTCCCTGAGTGCACAGTGGCTGATAGAAATTCTCATTCATTGCCATTTGCCAAGCCAGCGTGTGAATAAGCTTTTATAAGGGGCTCATCCCCGTTGCATGGGTTAACATCCAACTTGCAATACAGGCAGCTTTTGTAGTACTACAACGCCCAGCATTCCCTGACTGACTGGCACCTTATGAGTCACTGATTTTCCACCAGTCCGAATAACAATTTAAAAGGGCCTCATTTCTGTCTAATGGTTTAATTGAACGTGCTAATTAAGTACAGCCGGTGCCTTTGGTGCTATACAAGTGACAGCATACACTGACTGGCACCTTATGAGTCACTGATTTTCCGCCAGTCAGAACAACAATTTAAAAGGGCCTCATTTCTGTCTAAGGGTTTAATTCAACGTGCTAATTAAGTACAGCCGGTGCCTTTGGTGCTATTATACAAGTCACAGCATACACTGACTGCCACCTATTCACAGTCACTCATTTTCAGCCAGTCCCAATAATATTTTATAAGGGCCTCATTCCTCTAGTAGGGGAAGGGGTTTTGATTCAACTTACTGCACTCCAGCAGTGAAATGTCTGGTAAAAAAAAAGGTTGTGAAAGGACAGGATAGAGGAAAAAACACCCATGCCATGTCCTCTTCCAGTCCAAATGTTGGATCTGTTGGTGCCAGTACCAGCATTTTTGGCACAAGACATGTGCCCAGTTCTACTAGTAGCAGCAGCCATGTGCCTGCTGGTAGTAGTAGCAGTATCAGCAAGCCAGAGTTGTCCATCTCCTCCGGTGGGCAGGTTATTTCAGACAATACGGCCATTGTGGACTGGTTGGCTGGCTCGCGGTCATCTCAGCAGGAAGACTCTGACGATCTGGCTTCAAGCTAGGTTTCGTTGGATTCCAGATCCTCTACAGTTCCTTGGCACAGTAGTAATATGAGTATTTCTAGCGTTTCCATTCCATCATCTATGTCTTCACTCCCCCTTCCTAGCGGGAAGCCAACTTTCCTGAGAGTCCTAAGAGACATCTCCTCGGGTGCGAAGGAAGATACTGAACAACATAGTGATGATGATTTGTTTTTCCGCGAGTCAGCCAACGGAGTGTGTTGCGGCGGTGGTTGAGGTGGAAGCGGTGTCCGAGACGCACAGCTGTGGTAGTGGGGGTGTTGGTGGTAGCCGTGGTGGCAGACGCAGTAATGAGGGGGGGGCATGGAGCCCATGATGTCACATCACAACACAGGGACAGAAGTGGTGGGGATGATGAGGAGGGCTATAATGATGTTGTTTTAGACAGGACGTGGGAACCAGGTGACGAGGTGATGACGGCATCAGAGGAGGAGGGTAGTAGTGGCGGCAGCCAAGCCGAGGTAGGGGCAGAAGTAAATCTGAAAAACGTTGCAGCGGTAGGGTCAGCTCAGGAGCCGGTGACGGCGACACTGCTGCTACTGGTGTAGGCTCCCGAAAAAAGCCTGCCAGACAAGGGGCAAGCTTGGGTGGTGGTGGTGGACGTGGTACTACCTCTTTACGGTACTCTGCCGTGTGGCAATTTTTCTGTACCTTCCCGGAGGACGAAAACATGGCACAGTGCCGTATCTGCAAGCAGAAAGTAAGGCGTGGGCAGGGCAGCAATGTAGGAACTACCGCTCTACGTAAACACATGGAGCGGCATCACAAGGCCATGTGGGACAATCGACATGCCCCACCATCATGTACATCTAATGAAGACCCCTCTGCCGCTGCTGCTGCTCTGAGTCCCTGTCATCTTAGTAGCCAAGCCTTATCCACCATCTCGTTGTCATCATCATCATCACTGTCATCTAGTGCTCCTCCTACGTCCCATCAGTTATCCATTACGGAATCGTTCTCCAATAAGCAACAATATATACCCAGTCATCCACTTGTCGTGCGGCTTAATTCACACCTGGCTAAGTTGTTGGTGGTGCAGTCGCTGCAGTACCACCTGGTCGACTCCACCGGCTTCAAGCAATTGATGGCGTGCGCTCAGCCTAGGTGGCGAATACCTAGCCGCAATTACTTCTCAAAGACAGCTGTCTCTGCCTTGCACAAGCACGTGGAGGAAAAGGTGGGCCAGTCCTTGCAATTATCCGTGTGCAGCAGGGTACATGCCACCATCGACACGTGGAGCAGCAACCATGGGAAGGGACAGTACATGTCTTTCACGGCCCACTGGGTCAATATTTTGCAGTCCGATGCACCACCGCAGCAATTCCAGGCATTACCACCTTCACGCTTGTATCTTTCAGGTTCAACTCCGGACACCAGGCGCCTACCATTCTCCTCCTCCTACTCCTCCTCCTTGCCCTCCTCAATGGAGGTCTTCCCATCCCCGACAGGACACAGCGTATCTTCCACTCCTCCTCTTTTCATAGGTGCAAGGTGAAGCGCCACAACGCTGTCTTACACCTGCTGAGCCTGGGCGAGAAAAGCCACACAGGGCAGGAGCTGCTGCTGTGCATCAAGGAGGAAATCGCACGCTGGCTGTCTCCTCTGAAACTCACACTGGGCAATGTTGTCTCTGATAACGGGAAGAACGTTGTGGCTGCACTGCGTCTAGGTCACCTGACACACGCTCCTTGCATGGCACATGTGATCAATCGGGTCATAACACGCTTCTTAAAATCATATGTTGGTTCGAAGTGTGTGCTGGCCATGTCCAGGAGGGTTTGCGTTCGCTTTAGACATTCGTATGCATTTAAGCACGCCCTCCTGGACTTGCAGCGTCAAAACAATCTCCCAGAACACAGCCTGATTTGCGACGTTCCAACACGCTGCACATGTTGGACCGTCTGTATGAACAGCGGAAAGCCGTGAATGATTTCCTGATGCAGCAGACGGGCAGCATTTGGAGCCAGTGTAATTTCGAGCTCAGGCACTGGCAGCTGGTTAGAGACGCATGTCACGTTTTGAGGCCCTTTGAAGAGGCCACACGATTTGTGAGCCGCGACACTAGCGGAATGAACGATGTTATGCCGCTGATATTCATTCATTCTTCTCACAGTGATGATTCAGCAAGGGATGGAGGAAGGATCACATCTGGCTATGGATGTTGAGGAGGAGGAGGAGGAGGATGATGATGAGGAAACAGGACCTGAAGAGGAGCTGGATTTGGAGATGGAATCACAGGAAGGGATAGGGGACGAGGCAGCCGCACAACATGACAGTGATGATGATGACGAGTCTGACGACGACCTTGATGATGGACAACCATGGCAGTATGGGGCGGAGATGGAACCAACCGGGCCCTCTGAAACGCTGGCCAGGATGGCGAGCTGTGTGCTTCGTTACTTGCGCGCTGACTGTCGTATTGTTAGCATGAAGCAAAGAGATGAGTACTGGATAGCCACACTTTTAGACCCTCGGTATAAAGCCAGAATGGGGGAGTTTTTTGCGCCTTCCGAGAGGGAGGCAAAATTGGCTTATTATCGAGAGAAGCTATGTAGCCAGCTTGTCACGGCTTTCAAACGGCAAACACCTGCCGCAAGCATGTCTGACCGGGGGACCACTCTCCGCTCCCCACTGTCTCATCGTTCCACCGCCTCTGGCAGAGCTACCTCTGCAATAGGCAGCAGCAGCAGCCAATTCAGTTTGGAAAATATGATGACAACATTTTTACATCCAATATCCCGACCTGACACACATCGTAGTCACCAAAGGGATGTTCACCATCACCAGCACCTAAACAACCAGGTTCACTCGTACCTGGACTGTGCCCTTTCTTCGTCAGAAATCCTGATCCCAGACCCCATGGACTTCTGGGTCAGCAGATTTGATCATTGGCAAGAACTGGCCCAGTTTGCCATGGGTGTACTGTGTTGTCCACCCTCCAGTGTAGCGTCTGAGGAGGGTATTCAGCGCGGCAGGGGGCTTCGTCACCCCTAAGCGAACAAGATTGTCCGCCAAGAGTTTGGAAAATCTCACGTTTGTGAAAATGAATTAAGCATGGATCGGTGAGGATTTTAAAACCCCTGTGCCTGATGCCACTGATTAGATCTGACATTGCTGCTGCTGCCGCCTGCTACTGCCGCCTGCTACTACGGGTTTCTGTCCTGTCCACTCTTTTTTTAATGTGCCGCTGTTGGTGCTGCTACTACTTCTACCACCAATCCACCCCCAGTGCCGTCTGCTACAAGCAGGCCTGCTCCACCACAGGGCTTTGTCTGTGACTGTCCAGTCTGTTTTAATGTGCTGCTACTACTACTACCACCACCCGTGCTGTCTGTTGGCTACCTCTACTACCACCAATACACCTCCACTGCCGTCTGCTACAAGCAGGCCTGAGGCCTGCCCCACCACAGGACTTTGTCCTGTGACTGTCCAGTCTGTTTTAATGTGCTACTACTACTACTACTACTACCACCACCCTTGCTGTCCGTTGGCTACCTCTACTACCACCAATACACCTCCACTTCTGTCTGCTACAAGCAGGCCTGCCCCACCACAGTCTTTTTTTAATGTCCTTTTTTTATCTTGGGGATAAAGTTTATTTTCCACATGTTCTGTTCCAAAGGAAGCATTGGCTTGCTCTTCCATGTTGTCTGTGTCTGCCTAGTAACCGACGCCGGTCCTCATACACAGCACCATCCGCAGTACCTCTGACAAGTCTCAGAAAAACAACCACAGGGCTTTGTCCTGTCCACTCTTTTTTAATGTGCTGCTGTGCTGTGTGTGCTGTTGATGCAGCTACTACTACTACCACCACCCGTGCTGTCAGTAGTCCACCACCACCACTACTACCAGTCAACCACCACCAATCCACCTCCACTGCTCTCTGCTACAAGCTGGCCTACACAACCACCGGGATTCTGTCCTGTCCAGCTACTACAACTTCTACCACCAATCCACCATCCCTGCTGCCATCTGATACTGCCAGATGATCCTAAAAAAGGAATCATTTTTGTTCTTTTATAGCTTCTTCACTTTCCAGATGCAAAACCTGTTGCTACTCCCAAAAAGGGTTAATTTTTTGAGGGCTTTGAAAAAGCAAAGGCTAAGTAATGACTTCTTCTTTTACCACCATATATGTATGAACCCCGGCAGGCATCTGCCACCATAAAGGGTACATTTTTGGAGGGCTTGTCAAAAGCCATTGCTTGTTGTTGATTTTACATCCATGTATGGATGAACCCCGGCAGGCATCTGCCAATAAAAAGGGTCAATTTTTTGAGGGCTTGTGAAAAGCCATTGCTTGTTGCTTTTATATCCATGTATGGATGAACCCCGGCAGGCATCTGCCAATAAAAAGGGTACATTTTTGGAGGGCTTGTGAAAAGCCATTGCTTGTTGCTTTTACATCCATGTATGGATGAACCCCGGCAGGCATCTGCCAATAAAAAGGGTAAATTTTTTGAGGGCTTGTCAAAAGCCATTGCTTGTTGCTTTTACATCCATGTATGGATAAACCCCGGCAGGCATTTGCCAATAAAAAGGGTACATTTTTGGAGGGCTTGTCAAAAGCCATTGCTTGTTGCTTTTACATCCATGTATGGATGAACCCCCGGCAGGCATCTGCCAATAAAACGGGTACATTTTTGGAGGGCTTGTGAAAAGCCATTGCTTGTTGCTTTTACATCCATGTATGGATGAACCCCGGCAGGCATCTGCCACCATAAAGGGTAAATTTTTTGAGGGCTTGTCAAAAGCCATTGCTTCTTCTTTTACCACCTTATATGTATGAACCCTGGCAGGCATCTGCCGCCAAAAATGGTTAATTTTTGTACCTTTTTTAACAATGAATTAAGCATACAACATGCACAAGTGCAGTGGTTTCTGTTAGTTATCACCGTGTCCCATCCGTTTTCCTATAGCCATACATGTTGGCGTAACTTTGACACTAACTTTGCCTTAAAGACAGCTCAAAAGTACTTGGATACACTCATGGGTGACCTAAGAGTGTTATACAGGGCTTCTAGGGCTTTTAAACAGTGTTATACACGATTTTTATGGGCTTTCTTGAATTACAGGTTCGGTCAGAACTAGTTCGGTCCGAATCGAACTTTTTCATGAAATTCGGCGAACCAGCCGAACCGAACTTATCATAAGTTCGCTCATCTCTATATATAACCATACGAGTGCTTGTTTTCTGCGTGATAAGTTGTAGTTTTTTATAGCACCATTTATTCTTGCATAATGTACTGGGAAGCTGTAAAAAAATTATTTGTGGGGTGAAATGGGCAAAAAACAGCGATTATGGCGTAAGTTTTGGGGTTTTGTTTTTACGGCATCCATCAGGCAGTAAAAACTACGTATTCACCTTATTCTGCAGGTTGATACGATTACGGCGATACCAAATTTATATGTTTTGTTTTATGTTTTACCACTTTTAAAAAAATCAAACCATTTGCTAAATTAAAAAAATCTTTTGTGTCACCATATTCTGAAAGCCATAACTTTTTTTTATTTTTCCATCAATTTAGTGATGTGATGACTTAAATTTTGCAGGGCGAGCTGTAGTTTTCACTGATACCATTTTGGGATATATGCAACATTTTGATCACTTTTTATTTCATTTTTTGGAGCGCTAAGGTGACCAAAAACCAGCAATTTGCGTGTTTTATATATTTTTTTTACGGCATACACAGAGCGGGTTAAGCAACGCTATATTGTGATAGTTCGGACTTTTACGGATGCGGTAATACCAGTTATAGTAGCTTTTATTTTTTTCACATTTCTTTTTGTAAAAAATGTAAAAAGTTTTTTTTTTTTTAACTTTTAATACTTTCTTTTTTTTGGAACATAACAAAAAATTTATTTAACTGTTTTTAACTTTTTTTTATTAGTCTCCCTAGGAGACTTGAAGCAGAGATCGTTGGATCGCTTGCATGATATACTGCAATACTGCAGAGGCAGAGCTTCAAAGGAGTACAAAGATGGCAGACCTGGGGGCCTTTCTTAGTCCCCCAGGCGGCCATAGCAACTGTTGTTACCGGCCGATCGCGCCACGAGTGGGCGTGATACCATGTTTGAGGGGGCACACCCCTGATTCTAAGACTTTAAATTTAAGTTGTTAAACAGGCGAAAACAAAGTGAACTTTGATTCCGCCCGTTGCAGTGAGGTGTCAGCTGCGTGTAACGGCCGTCACCCGCTGTGTATGGAGTGAGCTTAGCCCGTGTGCTCGCTCCATACTTCCCCTTAACCCATAGCTCCCAACCATCCCGGATCTGGCGGGACAGTCACAGTTTTTTCAACCGCTGTCCCACCGTCCCGGGCGGTCTGAGCAATGTCCCGCCCTTCCCCGGACCATGACTTTATTTTATGATTTTAGAAACTCTTGTGTCTCTAAGCACATTCTTTTTGCGGCTCCCGCCCCTCGTGGCGCCCCCCCCCTCCTTCGCTCCCTCATCTATTATGTCTCTATCTCAGAGGTCTCAAACTGGGTCGGGTAAGTGGGCCACATATAGAGAAAATTAGAAGTTGATGGGCCGCATTTCAACAATCCGGTTTACCAGTGTCGCTAAATGCAGTCCGGTTTGCTCAGTTGGCAGCGTTTGGCAGACACACAAATGTCAAGCTAGTGCAACAGAGCCCTCTGTAGATACTGCCACAGTGCTCTCTGTATATACAGCCACAGTGCCCTGTGTAGATAATGCCACAGTGCCCTCGGTAGATAATGACACAGTGCCCTTTGTAGATAATGCCACACACACCCCCCTAGATAATGCCACAGTGACCTCTGTAGATGCTGCCACAGTGCCCTCTGTAGATGCTACCACAGTGCCCTCTATAGATTCTGCCACAGTGCCCTCTGTAGATGCTGTCAGTGCCCCCTGTAGTGCAGCCACAGTGCCCTCTGTAGATGCTGCCACAGTGCCCTCTGTAGATGCTGTCACAGTGCCCTCTGTAGATGCTGCCACAGTGCACTCTGTAAATGCTGCCACAGTGCCCTCTGTAGATGCTGCCACAGTGCCCATCTGTAGATGCTGTCACAGTGCCCTCTGTAGATGCTGCCACAGTGCCCTCTGTAGATGCTGTCACAGTGCTCTCTGTAGATGCTGTCAGTGCCCTCTGTAGATACTGCCACACACCCACCCATAGATAATGCCACAGTGCCCTCTGTAAATGCTGCCACAGTGCCCTCTGTAGATGATGCCACAGTGCCCTCTGTAGATGATGCCACAGTGTCCTCTGTAGATGCTGCCACAGTGCCATATATGGACAGTAATGTCAGGCTTGCCCAGAGCTGGAGTCCCGGAGCAGAGCCGCTTCTAGCCCTCTGCCTGGGACTCCAGCTGTGCTCCTGACATCACTGTCCAGCTCTGGGGAAACCCTAGACATCGCTGTCCATATGTGGACAGTGATGTCAGGGGATTCCACAGACTCCCGGAGCAGAGCCTGTACAAGAGCTCTGCCCGGGACTCCGCTCTGGGGAAGACACTGACAACACTGTCCATGTGTGTCATATACAGGGAGGCTGTGTAGCATCTACAGGGAGGCTGTGTGGCATCTACAGTGAGTCTGTGTGGCATCATATACAGGGGGTCTGTGTGGCAACATATAGGGAGGCTGTGTGGCATATATAGGGAGGTTGTGTGGCATCATATACAGGAAGGTGTGAGGAATCATATACAGGGTGGTGTGTGGCATCATATACAGGGAGGTGTGTGGCATTATCTACAGAGAGGCTATGTGCCATCATCTAGAGGGAGGTGTGTAGCATATGCAGGAGGTGTGTGGCATCATCTACAGGGAGGCTGTGTGGCATCATATACAGGGGGGCTGTGTGGCATCATATACAGGGAGGCTGTAAATAGTGTCTAGGTGAACATGTGACCTTCTTTTGGGTGTTTTCAGGGGGTTGGGACAAAAAAAGCCTGACCAATGAAATTCATCAGTTTTTTTAACGGCCATGAAAAACTGATGCAAAAAGGATGTCAAACGGCCATTAAAAACGGACAGATGGACTGGAAATGGATGAAAATTTAGAGACACACTGACGCAAAACTGCCATGAAAAACTGACAGTTGATCAGTTTTTAATGGACATTTTTTTTCACTGTCGTGTGAATATAGCCCACGTTCACGTGACAGTGAAAAAAAAATGGCCATTAAAATCTGATTTTTAATTTATCAGGTTTTTATTTTGTCCCAACCCCCTGAAAACACCACAGTGCCCATGTAGATAGTGCTGCAATCTCCCTGTAAATTGTGCCACAGTGCCCACTGTAGATAGTGCCCACATATAAAGTGCCAGTGCCCACATAGTGCCACAGTGCCCACTATTGATAGTGCCACAGTGCCCATATATAAAGTGACATAGTCCCCACATATAAACTGCCAGTGCCCACATAGTACCACAATGCCCCTGTAGATAGTGCCACAGTGCCCATGTAGATAGCACCACACTGTCCCTGTAGTTGGTGCCACACCCCAAATAGCACCCCCCCTGTAGATAGCACCCCCCCTGTATATAGCACCCCCTTATAGATAGCACCCCCTTGTAGATACCTTCCCCCTCCCCTGTAGATAGCGCCACTGTAGGAGCGGAATCCCTCTGGCCGGGGATTCCTCATAGACGGAGCCCCTGACATCTCTGTATATATATGTACAGTGACAAGAAGGTAAGAATTGAATCCAGCGCTGGGTTTAGTGCATCTGTTAAAACGGGAAACTTCTTCCACGTTTTATTCCAATAAGTTTAACAAGCCATGACTAAGGACGCAGTAGGCGTCTGAAAGGCGTAGGCACCGCCTAGACTGATAACTCACCTATTGTACTCTGGAAAAACCCGTACATATCTTTTCACTGTTTTAAACTTATTGGAATAAAACTTGGAAGAAGTTTCCCGTTTTAACAGATGCACTAAACCCAGCGCTGGATCCAATTCTTACCTTCTTGTCTATGCAAATCCGTGTACCGACACGAGGACTCGTGCGCTAACTACAAACCATACCCGTGATAAGATGAGCCTTAGGAACCTTCCTATTTTTTGTTCTATGTACAGTGACGTCAGGAGAGCGGAATCCCCTGCCAGAGTGGGCCAGGGATTCCGCTCATGGACGGAGCCCCTGACGTGTCTGTCCATATATGGACAGTGACGTCAGGAGAGCGGAATCCACTGCCAGAGCAGGCCGGAGATTCCACTCATAGATGGAGCCCCTGACGTCTCAGTAGAGCGGAAACCCCTGCCAGAGCCCATGACGTCACTGTGTCCATATATGGATAGTGACACCCGGGGCTTCTCCAGGAGCGAAATCCCCTGCCAGAGCGGGCCAGTGATTCCGCTCCAGCAGTAACCCCTTGACGTCACTGTCCATATATGGATAGTGACGCTGGTGGATTCTCCAGGAGCGGAATCCCCTGCCAGAGCGGGCTGAGGATTTCCCTCCAGGAGATACCACTTGACGTCACTGTCCATATATGGATAGTGATGCCGGGGCCTTCTCCAGGATGCGGAATCTCCTGCCAGAGCGGGTCGGTGATTCCACTCCAGCAGTAACCCCTTGACGTCACTGTCCTTATATGGATAGTGACACCGGTGGCTTCTCCAGGAGCGGAATCTTCTGCCAGAGCGTGGTCTGGTCACCAGGGATTCCGCTCCTACAAGGAGCTTCAGTGGCGCTATCTATGGGGGATGCGGGGGTTTGCTATCCTAAGGCAGGGAGCTATCTACAAGACAGGTGTCCCCGGCCAGAGATCTTGCTATCTACATGGAGGGAGCTATCTACAAGACAGGTGTCCCCGGCCAGAGATCTTGCGATGCTCTAGCCGGGGATTCCATTGTTGAAAGCCCTGACTTCACTGCCCTTATATGGACAGTACTGTCAAGGGCTTCCTCGGGCTCAGAGCTAAAAGTAACGGCCAGGATTAATTTTTACCGGCCATTACAAGGATTGTTTCCTGAAAAACGGCCGGTAAAAACTGATCCATTGACTTCTATGGGAGCCGTGAAAGGGGCCAAAAATAGGGCATGTCCTATTTTTTGACGGCCAATATTTACGGGCCGTTAAAAATACGGCCATGTGAATACACCCATAGAACTTCATTGTTCTGAAAACGGCTTTGCGACGGCTGCTAAAAAAAATGGCCACACAGTCGTGTGAATGTAGCCTAATATGCAAACATTTTGTATTGTTGCAACCGTAAGGGTAAGTTCACACAGGGCGGATACACTGCATAAAGGTCCACATTGTATCCGCCCTGTAGCCTGCAGGGAATTACGGCCGAAAAACCGCACCAAGTTGTGGTGCAGTTTTACGCCTGAAATGTCCACTGCTGAAATGAAAACTGCTATACTTACCATACCGACACCTCTCTCCGACGACCTGACGTTCTGCAGTCCTTGGAAGGAAGTTTCAGCGGGAGCAGAAAGGCAACTTGAGGGTAGTTCACACACTAGAACGTACATTTTTTTTCGATCCAGCGCTGGGTTTAAAAGGAAATATTTTCCACTTTATTGAAAATTAGTTTAAAAATTATTATGAGCACAGATGGGTGGATGCAGAGAGCCTGTGCGTATCAAACAATTTGTTCGTTATTATTCATGCCATGAATAAGAACGAGCAAATCGTTTGATAGGCGTAGGCTCTTTGCCTCCACCACTCTGTGCTGGCTATAATTTTTAAACTAATTTTCAATAAAGCGGAAAATATTTCCTTTTAAACCCAGCGCTGGATAGAAACATTTTTTCTGTTCTAGGGTGTGAACTGCCCTCAAGTTGCCTCGTGCTGATTGGTCAGCATCAGAGACAGGGAAGCTAGCTAACTGCAGCAAATTAGGATATAGGAAGGCAACGCAACAGTGGGCCATATCTCTGGAATGGGGGGGGGGAATAAGAGAGACAGCGCTATTCAGGTCAGTTATTCAGTTTAACTTATATGGCCTAGTGACTCTTTATCCCCTTCCCACCGCAGCCACTTTTCTGATTTTCACTTTCGTTTTTCCTCCCCACCTCCGAAAACCATGACTTTTTTTTATCTTTCCGTCTATATAGTCGTACGAAGGCTTTTTTTTTTTTTTTGCGGGATGAGTTTTTTCATATAATGTAGTGGAAAACTGGAAAATATTTCTTGGTGGGGTGAAGCAGGAAAAAAACTGATTCCTCCATTTTATTGGGCGGTTTCCTGACTAAATGTTTGGGAGTTACGAAAACACCATAGCTCGCTGGGCTACGCTGTTTCTGTAGCTCTCACAGTAGTGAATGGCAGTTACAGAAGAAGCAGCGTAGCATGCAAGCTACGCTGTTTCTGTAAATACTATTCAGTTCTATGGGACTTACAGAAACAGCAAATTATGCTGTTTCTGTAACTCCCGACCATGTAATCAGGAAATGGCCAGGATGCAGCGGGAGCAGAAAAAAGGTAGAACGGGGATTAGGGGACCCCGTTCTAGAGATAGGTGCGGGTCCAAGAGGTTGGATCTGCATCTATCTGATATTTATGACTTATCCTGTGGGTATATTCAAAAAAGTAGTAGGACAACAGCACACGTCTTCAAATCATCAAAGTGGTTTTATTGTCGAGACATCCACAAACGACAGGCAACGTTTCGACCAATAGTGAGTGTGGGGTCTTTGTCAAGCCTAACATCATGTCTAAAAACATCGTTATAAATAGGTGAATACAAGTAATCACATGGTCCATTCCAACCAGTGAAAATCGTGAACCTGGTCTCCCAGGTGAAGCATACATTAGTCTTAATGACATTCTTCAAATAGTTATATAATCCTCAAAAAAGTGTAAAAATGCAACATATAATACATCTTCAATACATCATCATCAACAATATGTCAGTCGTTGTTGTTGTAATGGAAAAATGAAGGAGGGAAGTTCACCACACTCCAGGTTCCAGCCACGACCCCAGAGCGCCACTGCGCATGCTCAGCAATCAGTCGTCTCTGCTGCACAAAATAAAAACCAGCAATTGATCAAAGATCACAATCGGATATATGTGGATATAATAATATCCTCAATCATGACCAGAATCCATCGAGCTACAGCTTTATTTCCATGCAATTTGAGGCAAACTCAATTCGGTTGTTATGGAAGCCTTCACTATGTGATGATAAGTCACGTGTGAATAGGTCTCCGAAGAGTCAGAAAAAGGGGGGAAGAGGTCAGGTTATTGCTGCTTCATAATCTAGATCACTAAGTGATAATACCATCAAATAATTTATTGTGTTAAATCGCCTACATAAATTAGACCACTGAAGTGATCAAAACTTCTTGGGGAATGCTCGTAGCATCTGTCCGACGAATTACATCGGACAATTATACCGCAAAAGAAACACAAGATTATACAATGATGATCAGGCATCATCTATGCCCACCCTATCAGGGTCCCTCTAACCTCAACATCAATGCATAAAAACTCCCGATGGATGCAAGCATGAGAGGAGCCACTATAATCTTCATTCTGGTCATACATCCGCTGGTGTGTGGTGAATAAGCCTCCATCAAGAATATTCTCAAACTGTAAGAAATATTCAGAATATGTTTAAAAAAACATCATGAAAACAAGAAGATGAAAAATAGATGCAATAAAATGTATCCAAGAAATACAAATTCAAAATCAAATTTAGCAGGAATGGTTTGCGGAGGCCATGTCGCATTTGCAAAGCCCCTGAGGTGACAAAACAGTGGAAACCCCCCAACAAGTGACCCCATTTTGGAAACTATACCCCTTGAGGAATTTATCTAGGTGTGTAGCAAACATTTTGACCGGCCAGTTTTTTTGCAAAAATTTTTGGAACTAGGTCATGAAAATGAAAATCTACATTTTTTAAAATAAAATGTAGGTTTAGCTTTTTTTTTTCATTTCCAAGAGAACTAAAGTAGAAAAAGCACCACAACATTTGTAGAGCAATTTCTCCCAAGTAAAACAATACCCCACATGTGGTAATAAACGGTTGTTTGGACACACGGCAGGGTTTAGAAGGGAAAGAGCGCCATTTGGCTCTTGGAGCTCAAATTTAGCAGGAATGGTTTGCGGAGGCCATGTCACATTTGCAAAGCCCCTGAGGTGACAAAACAGTGGAAACCCCCAACAAGTGACCCCATTTTGGAAACTATACCCCTTGAGGAAATTATCTAGGGGTATAGTGAGCATTTTGACCCCACAGGTTTTTTGCAGAAATTTTTGCAAGTAGGCTGTGAAAATTAAAATCTACATTTTTTCAAATAAAATGTAGGTTTAGCTAATTTTTTTTCATTTCCACAAGGACTAAAGGAGAAAAAGCACCATAAAATTTGTAAAGAAATTTCTCCCGAGTAAAACAATATCCCACATGTGGTAATAAACGTCTGTTTGGACACACGGCAGGGCTCAGAAGGGAAAGAGCGCCATTTGGCTCTTGGAGCTCAAATTTAGCAGGAATGGTTTGCGGAGGCCATGTCACATTTGCAAAGCCCCTGAGGTGACAAAACAGTGGAAACCCCCAACAAGTGACCCCATTTTGGAAACTATACCCCTTGAGGAAATTATCTAGGGGTATAGTGAGCATTTTGACCCCACAGGTTTTTTGCAGAAATTTTTGCAAGTAGGCTGTGAAAATTAAAATCTACATTTTTTCAAATAAAATGTAGGTTTAGCTAATTTTTTTTTCATTTCCACAAGGACTAAAGGAGAAAAAGCACCATAAAATTTGTAAAGAAATTTCTCCCGAGTAAAACAATATCCCACATGTGGTAATAAACGTCTGTTTGGACACACGGCGAGGCTGAGAAGGGAAAGAGCGCCATTTGGCTTTTGGAACTCAAATTTAGCAGGAATGGTTTGCGGAGGCCATGTCGCATTTGCAAAGCTCCTGAGGGGACAAAACAGTGGAAACCCCCAACAAGTGACCCAATTTTGGAAACTACACCCCATGAGGAAATTATCTAGGGGTACAGTGAGCAGTTTGACCCCACAGGTGTTTTACAGAACTTATTGTAAGTAGGCCGTAAAAATGAAAATCTACATTTTTTCAAAGAAAATGTAGGTTTAGGTATTTTTTTTTCATTTCCACAAGGACTGAAGGAGAAAAAGCACCGCAACATTTGTAAAGCAACTTCTCCCAAGTAAAACAATACCCCACATTTGGTCACAAACATCTGTTTGGACACACGGTAGGGCTCAGAATGGAAGGAGCACCATTTGGATTTTGGAATGGTTTCTGGGTGTCATTTCATATTTGCTGAGCCCCTGTAGTACTAGTACAGTGGAAACACCCCAAAAGTGACTCCATTTGGGAAACTGCACCCCCTGAGGAATCATCTAGGGGTATAGTGAAAATTTTGATCCTAAAGGTTTTTTGCTGAATTAATTAGAATTAAGCCATGAAAATGAAAAATATTTATTTTTTCCAACAAGATGTAGATTTAGATACACATTTTTCATTTTTACAAGGAATAGAGAAGAAAAAGCACCCCAAGATTTGTAAAGTAATTTCTCCCGAGTACGGTAACACCCCATATGTGGTTATAATCAGCTGTTTACATATATGGGAGCATTCAGAAGAAAAGGAGCGGTATTTATCTTTTGGAGCGTAGATTTTGCTGGAATGGTTTGCGGACGCCATGTTGCATTTGCAAAACCCCTGATGTACCAAACAAAAGTGACCCCGTTTTAGAAACTACACCCCTAAAGGCATTTATCAAGAGGTGTAGTGAGAATTTAGACTCCACAGGTGTTTTGCAGAAATTAATACGCAGTGGATTGTGCAAAGTGAAAATTGCAATTTCTCCACTGATCTGCCCATTCACCGCACAAGATGTTGTGCCCCTAGAGAATCTTACCCCATAAATTGTTAAGCGGGTTCTCCCGGGTATGGTAATGCCTTACTTGTGCCCATAAATTGCTGTTTGGGCACACTGTAGGGCTAAGAAGGGAAAGACCGCCATTTTGAGCATGGATTTTGCTTGGTAGTAGTTCTGTTTGGGGTTTTGCTGGTATTTCAGTTTATAATGTGGTGGCATATGTAATCTGTGCGGAGTACATCAGGGTATATCTAAGCTGCGAGGAGTACATCAGCGTATATCTAAGCTGCGAGGAGTACATCAGGATATATGTAATATGCGAGGAGTACATCAGCGTATATCTAAGCTGCGAGGAGTACATCAGGGCATAATAAGAGGGTATAATAATGGGGTAAATAATACAATTATCCATAGGTGTGTGTTACGCTGTGAAGCGATCCGTTATGCACAGGCCGGTGTCACACTGATAAACAGTTTTCTTTCTTATCCCCCTTTTGTAACGCTCTGCACCTTTTGGGGACTTTTTCTCCTTCGTAGTTTGGGAAATATTGCTGAGAAAGTTTTGCGCTGGTATAATACGGGCGCCCTCGCTTCCAGCGGATGTGCTGTGTCCATTCCCTTTCCTAGTTCCTAAATACTAGGGCCCTGAAACTGAAGGAATGTTCCCCTCCGGCCTGCGCATTGAGATGTTTTTTCATCACCGCATTACTAGTACCGTAACTTTTTTATTTTTCAGTTGATTGAGCGGTGTCTGGGCTTGTTTTTTGCGAGACGGGCTGTAGATTTTATTGGTACCATTTTGGAACACATACAACTTTTTGATCACTTTTTATTTCATTTTTTGGTAAAGGAAATTACCAAAAACAAGCAATTCTGGAATAGTTTTTTATTGGTTTTTTTATCGGCATCCACAGTGTGCCCTAAATTAAATGTTAGCTTTATTCTGCGGGTCGATACGATTACGGCGATACCAAATTTATATAGTTTTTGTTATGTATTGCAGCTTTTGCACAATAAAATCACTTTTTTTATCAAATCATTTGTTTTCTGTGTCGACATTCTAAGACCCATAACTTTATTTTTGCGTGCAGAAAGCGGTGTCAGGGATTATTTTTTGCGGCACAGATTGTCATTTTTTATTAGTACTATTTTGGAGTAAATGTGACTTTTTGATCACTTTTTATAGCATTTTTTGGAAGGAGATGTGACCTAAAAACAAAGATTCTGGCGTTGTTTTTCATGGTTTTTTTTTACGGCGTTCACCGTGCGGGATAAAATTACATAGTTGTTTTGTAGTTTGGGTCGTTACGTACGCGGTGATACCAATTATGTATAGTTTTTTTTATGTATTGCGGCTTTTGCACAATAAAATCACTTTTTTTAATAAAATCATTTGTTTTCTGTGTCGCCATATTCTAAGACCCATAACTTTTTTATTTTTGCGTGCACGAAACGGTGTCAGGGATTATTTTTTGCGGGACGGATTGTCGTTTTTATTAGTACTATTTTGGAGTAAATGTGACTTTTTGATCACTTTTTATAGCATTTTTTGGAAGGAGATGTGACCTAAAAACAAAGATTCTAGCGCTGTTTTTCATCGTTTTTTTTTACCGCGTTCACCGTGCGGGATAAATGACATAATAGTTTTGTAGTTTGGGTCGTTACGGACGCGGCGATACCAATTATGTATAGTTTTTTTGATTTTTACGGTTTTTCCCATAATAAAAGACTTACTATGGGAAAAAAGTAGGTTTAGCTTTATTTTTATTTGAAATGTGAGTGTTTTTATTGTTTTACCACATTTTTATTTACTTTTTTTTACTTTTTTTACTTGTCCCACTAGGGGACATGAGGGCCTGATGCCCCGATCGCTACTCTAATACACTGCACTACATAAGTAGTGCAGTGTATTAGCGCTGTCAGTTATTCACTGACAGCAAGCCTATGAGGACACGCCGCAGACTCGGACGCAATTTTCTGGCGTCCGATTGCCACAGCAACCCAGCGATTGCATCACTGGGTTGCCGATCGGGGGAGCGCAGCATCTGAGGGGTTAATCTGCCGGATCGGAGAATAGCTCCGGTCCTGGCAGTTACAGGAGGGTGCCAGCTGTATAATACAGCTGTCACCCCGCGGTGATGGTGCCGGCTCTGCTTCTGAGCCCGCACCATCACTCCGCCGTACATATACGGCGCTTTGCGGGAAGCACCTCCCGACAGCGCCGTATATATACGGCGGATGTCGGGAAGGGGTTAATAAAAAATGTTAAAAACAGCAATGGGATCTCAGAGTCCCGGTGTTATCTTATATTCTAGATTCAAGCCTTTGGGGTATAGGGAATCTAATTCAAAGATCCAACGTAATTCCTTCTTTTTCAATAGCTTCTGTCTATCCCCTCCCCTCCTGAGTATCGGGACACAATCTATTACCCTAAATCTCAATTGATTTAACTGATGATTTTTCTCAATAAAATGCCTCGGTAATGGAAGTTCCATCATTTTCTTCCTGATTGTACTTTTATGCTTATTAATTCTCAATTTAATAGGCATAGTCGTCTCTCCTATGTAAATTAATGAACAGGGACATGTGATCATATACACAACGAAATCTGAATTGCACGTGAACCTATGTCCGATATTGAAAACCTTCCCAACCTAATTTGTTTTTGTGTAGTGTCTGACACAATTCTATCTACTCTCAGTAGTTGACTCCATGGTAACGACTCAATCATGTGTCTAGGATGGTTACTACTATATAAGAGGAGATTGTTTCTGTCTGTGGGTTTCACAAATAAATCTGTGGAAAATACTCCATCTTTCCATTGTACCAATGTGTCCAAAAATTGTAACTCTCGGTCAGAGCAAACCATGGTAAATTGAAGAGCTGGAATATGAGAGTTAAGTTCTAACAAAAATTGATCTAGACACAACCTATCACCCTCCCATATGACAAAAATGTCATCAATAAATCTCCACCAGCAGCGGATGTGGCCCATATGGGTGGAGGTGTAGACATGCTCCTCCTCAAAGGTGGACATAAAGATGTTCGCATACGTAGGGGCCACATTGGACCCCATCGCCGTCCCCCTTAGCTGTAGATAGAACTGGTCACCAAAGAGGAAATAATTCCTCCCTAGTACCAGCTCCAGCAGCTGAAGGATGAAGCGTCTACACCCTGGGTCACATCCGGTGCTGGCGAGACATTTCTCTATTGCCCTTACGCCTCTCTTGTGTTCAATGCTAGTATACAAGGATACAATATCAAATGATACAAGTAATACAGGACCTCTAGCCTCAATATGTTGTAATTTATGCAAAAAATCTGTTGTGTCTTTGATATAAGATGAGGCCTTCAAAACATGTTCTCTCAGGACTTTATCAAGAAAAATTGTGATATTATTAAAAATTGACCCTCTCCCCGACACAATTGGTCTGCCTGGGGGGGGCATGCAAATTTTTATGAATCTTAGGCAGTGTATATAATATTGGAGTAATTGGTTCCTCCACCTTCAGAAACTTCCCTAATTGTTGGTCAATAATACCTTGTTCCACTGCAACGTCAATAATCCCTTTAATCTCTTTCAGTAACTCTGACTTAGGGTCTCTAGGTAGCAATTGATATATCTCATTATCTGCCAGTTGACTGTAAATCTCAGATTCATCTTTAATGCTATCCAAAATGACCGTAGCCCCACCTTTGTCGGCCTGCTTTATGGTAATCTCCTTATTACTCATAAGTTCCTTCAAAGCCTTCCTTTCCTTATTTGTAAGATTCAAATTAATCCTTGTATCATGAATGGTACTCTCTTTTAATATCCTAATCTCATCTAGCACAATCTTTGAAAATGTATCAATGACTGGGCTAGAGGGAGGCATATATGTACTAGTTGGTCTAAGACCCAATTTGTTAGACTGAAACAAACACTTGGAATCAATTTTATCACAGACAGTATCATTTTCTTTAGAAAACATTATTTTAAGGTTCAGACGTCTAAAAAAACTTTTTAGATCAAGATCTAATTGGAACCAATCAACATTAGTGTCAAGACAAAATGAGAGACCCTTCTGTAACACTTGAAGTTGGTCATTCGTAAGATCTATAGACGAAATATTTACCACTACCAGGAAGAAAATTATGGCACTTCCATTACCGAGGCATTTTATTGAGAAAAATCATCAGTTAAATCAATTGAGATTTAGGGTAATAGATTGTGTCCCGATACTCAGGAGGGGAGGGGATAGACAGAAGCTATTGAAAAAGAAGGAATTACGTTGGATCTTTGAATTAGATTCCCTATACCCCAAAGGCTTGAATCTAGAATATAAGATAACACCGGGACTCTGAGATCCCATTGCTGTTTTTAAAAATTTTTATTAACAATGTACACATGATGGGTGATTTCTTGGATACATTTTATTGCATCTATTTTTCATCTTCTTGTTTTCATGATGTTTTTTTAAACATATTCTGAATATTTCTTACAGTTTGAGAATATTCTTGATGGAGGCTTATTCACCACACACCAGCGGATGTATGACCAGAATGAAGATTATAGTGGCTCCTCTCATGCTTGCATCCATCGGGAGTTTTTATGCATTGATGTTGAGGTTAGAGGGACCCTGATAGGGTGGGCATAGATGATGCCTGATCATCATTGTATAATCTTGTGTTTCTTTTGCGGTATAATTGTCCGATGTAATTCGTCGGACAGATGCTACGAGCATTCCCCAAGAAGTTTTGATCACTTCAGTGGTCTAATTTATGTAGGCGATTTAACACAATAAATTATTTGATGGTATTATCACTTAGTGATCTAGATTATGAAGCAGCAATAACCTGACCTCTTCCCCCCTTTTTCTGACTCTTCGGAGACCTATTCACACGTGACTTATCATCACATAGTGAAGGCGTCCATAACAACCGAATTAAGTTTGCCTCAAATTGCATGGAAATAAAGCTGTAGCTCGATGGATTCTGGTCATGATTGAGGATATTATTATATCTACATATATCCGATTGTGATCTTTGATCAAATGCTGGTTTTTATTTTGTGCAGCAGAGACGACTGATTGCTGAGCATGCGCAGTGGCGCTCTGTGGTCGTGGCTGGAACCTGGAGTGTAGTGAACTTCCCTCCTTCATTTTTCCATTACAACAACAACGACTGACATATTGTTGATGATGATGTATTGAAGATGTATTATATGTTGCATTTTTACACTTTTTTGAGGATTATATAACTATTTGAAGAATGTCATTAAGACTAATGTATGCTTCACCTGGGAGACCAGGTTCACGATTTTCACTGGTTGGAATGGACCATGTGATTACTTGTATTCACCTATTTATAACGATGTTTTTAGACATGATGTTAGGCTTGACAAAGACCCCACACTCACTATGGGTCGAAACGTTGCCTGTCGTTTGTGGATGTCTCGACAATAAAACCACTTTGATGATTTGAAGACGTGTGCTGTTGTCCTACTACTTTTTTGAATTTACATCGTGCCGGAGTGGGTTTGCCTGGCTTGACAGCGTGCACCGCATCATACTCGGGATTAGTGCTGCTTCAAAAATCCTTTTTCTCTTGATATCAAACCACAGGAGCGTGCATTTTGGAGGATGAATCCGAATCCACCCAGTGTTATGGGCTTGATTCCCCGGGATACTACTGTACCAACTTTACAAGGTATGTCAAAGACATTTGCATACAGCAATGAAGATGCGTTAAGGATTGCACAGAGTGCAACTTATGATTCAGCGTTTTTAAGTACTCCATCAATGGATGCCTTAAAGAGGCAATATGAAAGTGAAGCTAAAAGAAAGATTTCACTGGAGTTACACCTATCCACATTATTGGAGTACTACAAGGCACAGAGAATCCCCAGAGGCTTAAGATCACATCTACTCCCGAATCTGTTTCCTAATAATGAATACTTCTGTACGAAGTTTGAACACATCCAATAAATATGCCTTCGATTTGATACTTCTCAATGTGGAATATCTACAATCAGAAATCGTATTGATTGAAAACAAATTGAAGGAAGTTGAAGCATCAATTGTTCAATCCTCTAATGAGCAGACCTTCGGTTCTCTAAAGGAGAAAATCTCCATTAATTTGGATAGAGTGAAGACCGAGATAGAGAGAACGAAAAGAGATAAATGGCATCGTGATCTGGAGGACTATCGAAATGGAAAAATTTACAACTGGCAAAATATGAATACATATGGTCCTTCCCAGAGACGGAGAAAACCAAGGAAATTGGGGAGTGGCAATCTTTTATACACCACAGGTGATTCTGATTCAACCGATGACGCCAATCATGTACCTTTTTTAGACAAAGGTCCACCTGGAAGCATGGACGGTCTAGGAGGGGTGGATGGAAGCATCAACGGCAACGCAAGAGGCCGGTTCCGTTCGAGATCGAGACCCCCAATGAGGAGGAATCCTCCAAGAACGAAAACATAGTGGTAAATATTTCGTTTATAGATCTTACGAATGACCAACTTCAAGTGTTACAGAAGGGTCTCTCATTTTGTCTTGACACTAATGTTGATTGGTTCCAATTAGATCTTGATCTAAAAAGTTTTTTTAGACGTCTGAACCTTAAAATAATGTTTTCTAAAGAAAATGATACTGTCTGTGATAAAATTAATTCCAAGTGTTTGTTTCAGTCTAACAAATTGGGTCTTAGACCAACTAGTACATATATGCCTCCCTCTAGCCCAGTCATTGATACATTTTCAAAGATTGTGCTAGATGAGATTAGGATATTAAAAGAGAGTACCATTCATGATACAAGGATTAATTTGAATCTTACAAATAAGGAAAGGAAGGCTTTGAAGGAACTTATGAGTAATAAGGAGATTACCATAAAGCAGGCCGACAAAGGTGGGGCTACGGTCATTTTGGATAGCATTAAAGATGAATCTGAGATTTACAGTCAACTGGCAGATAATGAGATATATCAATTGCTACCTAGAGACCCTAAGTCAGAGTTACTGAAAGAGATTAAAGGGATTATTGACGTTGCAGTGGAAGAAGGTATTATTGACCAACAATTAGGGAAGTTTCTGAAGGTGGAGGAACCAATTACTCCAATATTATATACACTGCCTAAGATTCATAAAAATTTGCATGCCCCCCCCAGGCAGACCAATTGTGTCGGGGAGAGGGTCAATTTTTAATAATATCACAATTTTTCTTGATAAAGTCCTGAGAGAACATGTTTTGAAGGCCTCATCTTATATCAAAGACACAACAGATTTTTTGCATAAATTACAACATATTGAGGCTAGAGGTCCTGTATTACTTGTATCATTTGATATTGTATCCTTGTATACTAGCATTGAACACAAGAGAGGCTTAAGGGCAATAGAGAAATGTTTCGCCAGCACCGGATGTGACCCAGGGTGTAGACGCTTCATCCTCCAGCTGCTGGAGCTGGTACTAGGGAGGAATTATTTCCTCTTTGGTGACCAGTTCTATCTACAGCTAAGGGGGACGGCGATGGGGTCCAATGTGGCCCCTACGTATGCGAACATCTTTATGTCCACCTTTGAGGAGGAGCATGTCTACACCTCCCCCCATATGGGCCACATCCGCTGCTGGTGGAGATTTATTGATGACATTTTTGTCATATGGGAGGGTGATAGGTTGTGTCTAGATCAATTTTTGTTAGAACTTAACTCTCATATTCCAGCTCTTCAATTTACCATGGTTTGCTCTGACCGAGAGTTACAATTTTTGGACACATTGGTACAATGGAAAGATGGAGTATTTTCCACAGATTTATTTGTGAAACCCACAGACAGAAACAATCTCCTCTTATATAGTAGTAACCATCCTAGACACATGATTGAGTCGTTACCATGGAGTCAACTACTGAGAGTAGATAGAATTGTGTCAGACACTACACAAAAACAAATTAGGTTGACTCAGATGTGCAACAAATTTAAGAGGAGAGGTTATCCTAGGAATCTTGTGCAGAAACATAAGGACAGACTAGACAATGGTTTGGAGTCTAAAATCAAGAGTACACAAGCTGAACGTATACCGTTCATCTCAACCTTTGGCAATTTGAGTGGTCGCATAGGCAATATTCTGCGTAAAAATTGGCCAATAGTGTCTAAGGGGCATAATGAGATTGACACGTTGAGAACACCACCTATTATGTCATATCGGAGGACTAAGAATATTAGAGACACACTGGTTAAGTCAGATGTGGGAAGCAGGAAGAAAAATACACAATCACTACTTTGCCCCCCCAAAAATGGAAATTTTCCATGTTTGAATTGTTGCAATTGCAATAATATTCTGAAAGGGAATAAATTTCAGCACCCATACACTGGGAAGGTTTTCAATATCGGACATAGGTTCACGTGCAATTCAGGTTCAATTTCGTTGTGTATATGATCACATGTCCCTGTTCATTAATTTACATAGGAGAGACGACTATGCCTATTAAATTGAGAATTAATAAGCATAAAAGTACAATCAGGAAGAAAATGATGGAACTTCCATTACCGAGGCATTTTATTGAGAAAAATCATCAGTTAAATCAATTGAGATTTAGGGTAATAGATTGTGTCCCGATACTCAGGAGGGGAGGGGATAGACAGAAGCTATTGAAAAAGAAGGAATTACGTTGGATCTTTGAATTAGATTCCCTATACCCCAAAGGCTTGAATCTAGAATATAAGATAACACCGGGACTCTGAGATCCCATTGCTGTTTTTAACATTTTTTATTAACAATGTACACATGATGGGTGATTTCTTGGATACATTTTATTGCATCTATTTTTCATCTTCTTGTTTTCATGATGTTTTTTTAAACATATTCTGAATATTTCTTACAGTTTGAGAATATTCTTGATGGAGGCTTATTCACCACACACCAGCGGATGTATGACCAGAATGAAGATTATAGTGGCTCCTCTCATGCTTGCATCCATCGGGAGTTTTTATGCATTGATGTTGAGGTTAGAGGGACCCTGATAGGGTGGGCATAGATGATGCCTGATCATCACTGTATAATCTTGTGTTTCTTTTGCGGTATAATTGTCCGATGTAATTCGTCGGACAGATGCTACGAGCATTCCCCAAGAAGTTTTGATCACTTCAGTGGTCTAATTTATGTAGGCGATTTAACACAATAAATTATTTGATGGTATTATCACTTAGTGATCTAGATTATGAAGCAGCAATAACCTGACCTCTTCCCCCCTTTTTCTGACTCTTCGGAGACCTATTCACACGTGACTTATCATCACATAGTGAAGGCGTCCATAACAACCGAATTGAGTTTGCCTCAAATTGCATGGAAATAAAGCTGTAGCTCGATGGATTCTGGTCATGATTGAGGATATTATTATATCTACATATATCCGATTGTGATCTTTGATCAAATGCTGGTTTTTATTTTGTGCAGCAGAGACGACTGATTGCTGAGCATGCGCAGTGGCGCTCTGTGGTCGTGGCTGGAACCTGGAGTGTAGTGAACTTCCCTCCTTCATTTTTCCATTACAACAACAACGACTGACATATTGTTGATGATGATGATGTATTGAAGATGTATTATATGTTGCATTTTTACACTTTTTTGAGGATTATATAACTATTTGAAGAATGTCATTAAGACTAATGTATGCTTCACCTGGGAGACCAGGTTCACGATTTTCACTGGTTGGAATGGACCATGTGATTACTTGTATTCACCTATTTATAACGATGTTTTTAGACATGATGTTAGGCTTGACAAAGACCCCACACTCACTATGGGTCGAAACGTTGCCTGTCGTTTGTGGATGTCTCGACAATAAAACCACTTTGATGATTTGAAGACGTGTGCTGTTGTCCTACTACTTTTTTGAATTTACATCGTGCCGGAGTGGGTTTGCCTGGCTTGACAGCGTGCACCGCATCATACTCGGGATTAGTGCTGCTTCAAAAATCCTTTTTCTCTTGTTATCCTGTGGGTATGTCATAAATGTCCCTGATCGGAAAACCTCTTTAAGTAGTCAAATGCCCCTCGCCTTGTAGGGTCTGAGTGTCTGACTCTGACGTCTGTGTGGGGAGCGGATATTCCTCTCATAGAGCTTTCAGCAGTTAGTCGCTCAGACCCCCCTATAGAGCCCCCCGCAATCAGTCAGACAATCGTGCGTTGACAGAGAGGCGTGTCCTACCACTATTAGACGTGCCTATCGTGCTGCACGTCTGGTAGTCCTATCCCGCCCCTGCAATTGCTGTCCCTCCCACTCCTCCCCATCAGCAGCGGCCCTCACCATACTCCCCAACCGACCTCCGCCGTATATATATGGCGGATGTTGGGAAGAGGTTAAGGGTAGGAACACACACACAGTGCATACACTGCAGAGTTTCTGCAACGGATGTAATTGTGGAACATTCGCAGTGTTATACAGTAGCAGCAGAGTGGATGAAATTTGAACAAATCTCATTCACACACAACGGAGATAATCCTTTGAGAAACTGTTCCTAAATTGAGTTGTGGTGCGTTTTTTTTAATTCACAGCATGTCAATTTATGCTGCGGAATCGCTTTTCTGTTGCGGGTTTTTCCCATTAAACTCAATGGGGAAGTAAAACAATGGGGAAAACCCGCAACAAAGAGCTATGAGTTGAGACTTTTGCGGTAGAAACGCTTCAATTCCATCGCGAAAATCGCAAATGAGAAAAGAAAAAAGCTTTTTTTTTTTTTTTTTAGAAAAAGCTGATACTTACCACCTGGGTGTTGTCATAGCGACGCAATCCACTGTTCGGAGCGCAGCCCGGCCTCCTGGGCTGACGTTTCATCCCATGTGACTGCTGCGGCCAATCAAAGGCTGAAGCGGCCACATGAACTACAGCGTCATCCCAGGAGGCCAGCTGCGCTCAGGACAGAGGATCGCGTCGCCATGACAATGCCCGGGTGGTAAGTATAAAAAAAATTCCTGCAGTATTTTCGCAGCAGACATTCTGCCCAAAAAACGGCACTACAATTTGGTGCGTTTTTCGGGCACAATTCTCTGCGGTTTCCAGGATGGATAAGATGTGTACTTTTACGCAACGTATCCGCCCTGTGTGTTTCTACCCTTATGGTCCATAAAAATCTGGAGACGGTGTGGTGGAGAAGTCATGTAGGTGGGAAAAGTGCCCCTAAGGGTATGTGCACACGATGAGAGGCTTTTACGTCTGAAAAGACAGACTGTTTTCAGGAGAAAACAGCTGCCTCGTTTCAGCCGTAAAAGCTCCTCCTCGTATTATGTGAGGCGTCTGTGACGCTCGTAAATCTTGAGCTGCTCTTCATTGAGTTCAATGAAGAACGGCTCAAATTACATTGAAAAGAAGTGCCCTGCACTTCTTTGCCGAGGCAGTCAATTTACGCGTCATCGTTTGACAGCTGTCAAACGACGACGCGTAATTTACAGGTCGTCTGCACAGTACGTCGGCAAACCCATTCAAATGACTGGGCAGATGTTTGCCGACGTATTGTAGCCCTATTTTCAGGCGTAAATCGAGGCATAATACGCCTCGTTTACGCCTGAAAATAGGTCGTGTGAACCCAGCCTTAGACCTCATTCACACTTTTTTGCATCAGTATTTGTGAATCAAAACCAGGAGTGGAACCAAAACACAGAAAAAGTACAAAGGAAAGATTTGTACTTCTATGTTTTGTATCCATAAAAATACTGATGCAAAATAGGCAAGTGTGAATGAGGCATTAAGGCCAGTTCCACACAAGCGTAATATTGGACTTGACTATATCAAACCAGCCTCTTGAAGCATGTTTACTCCTGTAAAATACATGGTTGTTTACTCTTAGGAGTACGTATGAGTACTGTAGTCTTGTCTAGCATTTCACAATATCAAGCATTTGCAGCATGCATGATACCAAGAATCCCAGGAGCACAGGGGTTATTCTTAGGAAGTAAACAAGAAGGTTTGACTCGTCGAGAAAAGCACAAGTCATTCTGCTTTTAGAACGCAAGCACTGAATGCAAATTAGTAATTGGAGTATAAGGGTATGTTCACACGCTTACTAAAAATCGTCTGAAAATACGGAGCTGTTTTCAAGGGAAAACAGCTCCTGATTTTCAGATGTGTTTTAACCCCTTAAAGAGGCTCTGTCACCAGATTTTGCAACCCCTATCTGCTATTGCAGCAGATAGGCGCTGCAATGTAGATTACAGTAACGTTTTTATTTTTAAAAACGAGCATTTTTGGCCAAGTTATGACCATTTTCGTAGTTATGCAAATGAGGCTTGCAAAAGTCCAAGTGGGTGTGTTTAAAAGTAAAAGTCCAAGTGGGCGTGTATTATGTGCGTACATCGGGGCGTTTTTAATACTTTCACTAGCTGGGCGCTCTGAAGAGAAGTAACATCCTCTTCTCTTCAGAACGCCCAGCTTCTGACAGTGCAGATCTGTGACGTCACTCACAGGTCCTGCATCGTGACGGCCACATCGGCACCAGAGGCTACAGTAGATTCTGCAGCAGCATCAGCGTTTGCAGGTAAGATCGACTTACCTGCAAACGCTGATGCTGCTGCAGAATCAACTGTAGCCTCTGGTGCCGATGTGGCCGTCACGATGCAGGACCTGTGAGTGACGTCACAGATCTGCACTGTCACAAGCTGGGCGTTCTGAAGAGAAGAGGATGTTACTTCTCATCAGAGCGCCCAGCTAGTGAAAGTATTAAAAACGCCCCGTTGTACGCACATAATACACGCCCACTTGGACTTTTACTTTTAAACACACCCACTTGGACTTTTGCAAGCCTCATTTGCATAAATACAAAAATGGTCATAACTTGGCCAAAAATGCTCGTTTTTTAAAAATAAAAACGTTACTGTAATCTACATTGCAGCGCCTATCTGCTGCAATAGCAGATAGGGGTTGCAAAATCTGGTGACAGAGCCTCTTTAAGGACACGGACAATTTTGGCCTTGAGGACAGAGCAATTTTTTTAGATTTCCCTCTTTGCATCCCGACGCTCATAACTCTTTTTTTTTTTGTACGACGTAGTTGTATGAGACTTTGTTTTTTGCGGGACAAGTTGTACTTTATGTAGGTACCATTTTTTGGTACAAATACATTATCGTTTCATTTCTATACATTTTTATTTTGGCGAAAATGCAGAAAAAAAGCAGTTCCGCAGCAGTTTTAATATTTTGTTTTAAACACCATAAACCGATCATCATAAATAATGTTATACATTTGTTGTACAGGTTGTTACGGTCGTGGCGATACCAAATATGTCTATATTATTTCATGTTTTGGGACTTATATTTTAATAAGTTTATTTATTATAAAAAATGTGTGTTTCTGTGTATTTTTTTTACTTTTTATTTATTTATTTATCATTAATTTTCTTTTACATTCATTTAACTTTTTTTTTTTTAATCCCATAAAGGGATTTATCATTTTGATTTTGTAACTGTAATGTACTGGCATAGATCTATATGCTAGTACATTAGCCTGTGTACGGATTGTACGCAGGCAGTTGTTAGGGCATACCTCAGTATGCCCTAACAACAGGAAATATGTTCAGACAGCCTGGGGTCCTTCAATGGACCCTGGGCTGTCTGGCCATATGAGTTGTGGGCTTTGATCACGTCACAGTTATCTTCTGTGACGCGATTAAAGTGCAGTCCCCTCTCCTTGAACGCCGCGATCAGCTTTCATCGCGGCGTTCAAAGGGTTAACGGCGGAGAGAAGATGTTTCTCTCCTCTCCGCTGTCAGAGCGGGGCTGTGGCTGTGTATTACAGCCATTGCCCCGCTCTCGATCGGGCGCAGAGACGGCTTTCACACAGGACGAGTATGCTCGTCCTAATGCGCCAAGTACACGCCAAAATAAAAATGTATAGAAATGTACAAATTTCTCTTTTTTTTGCCGAAATTCATTTGTAATAAAAAAATTGTGTAACACAGAAGGTTTTACCAGAGAAATACAACACAATATTTATTGCCCAGGTCCTGCAGTTCTTAGGAATATCCCACATGTGTCCCTAGTGCCCTAATGGACCGAAACACCGGCCTCAGAAGCAAAGGAGCACCTAGTGGATTTTGGGGCCTGCTTATTTTTAGATTATATTTTAGGCACCATGTCGAGTTTGAAGAGTTCTTGTGGTGCCAAAACAGTGGAAACTCCCCAAAAGTTACCCCATTTTGGAAACTAGACCCCTCAAGGAATTTATTTAGGGGTATAGTTAGCACTTTGACTCCACAGGTATTTTGCTATATTTATTGGAGTTAGGCCCCATGCACACGAACATAAAAACGCCAGTAATTAAGGGGAGTAATTACGGCACGTTTTTACGGGCCCATGGACTTCTATTGGCCATGGGTACCTCCTCGTATGCTTACGGGAAGGTGCCCGTGCCGTTGAAAAATATAGAACATGTCCTATTTTAGGCCGTAATTATGGCACGGGCAGGCCCATAGAAGTCTATGGGGCTCCCGTAATTACGGGTGACTACGTGTGTGCACCCGTAATTACGGGAGCGTTGCTAGGCGACGTCAGTAAATAGTCAATGTCCAGGGTGCTGAAAGAGTTAACTGATCGGCAGTAACTCTTTCAGCACCCTGGACAGCGACTTCCGATCACAATATAGATCAACCTGTAAAAAAAAAAAAAAAAGACGTTCATACTTACCCAGAACTCCCTGCTTCTTCCTCCAGAACGGCCTCCCGGGATGACGTTTCAGCCCATGTGACCGCTGCAGCCAATCACAGGCCAATCACAGGCTGCAGCGGTCACATGGACTGCCGCGTCATACAGGGAGGTCGGGCTGGATGTCAAGAGAGGGACGCGTCACCAAGGCAACGGCCGGGTAAGCATGAATTTCTTTTACTTTTATCTCGGAAATGGCTGCCCCTTCTCTCTATCCTGCACTGATAGAGAGAAGGCCTGCCGATTAGTGCAGTGCAATTTTGCATCAAAAATGTGCCCGTAAATACGGGTGGAATACTGGTGACATCGGACCCGTTTTTACGGGCACGGATCCGTAAATACTGGTGCAATACGGGTCGAATACGTGTGACCAAGGACCCGTATTTACGCCAGTATTTATGGGTGGGAAAAAATATGTTCGTCTGCATGAGGCCTTAGTCTGTGAAAATGAAAATCTACTTTTTTTCTGAAATAACATAGACATTTTTAATATTTACAATGAATAAAATGCACCCCAACATTTGTAAAGCATCTTCTCCCGATTACGGAAATACCCCATATGTGGTAATAAACTGGTGTTTGGACCCACGGCAGTGCTCAGAACCCTCAGAGCGCCATTTGGAATTTGGATCTCAGATTTTGCATGATTGGTTTTTAGTGCCATGTCGCGATTGCAACGCCCTGAAGGGAACAAAATAGTGGAAACACCCCAAAAGTGACCCCATTTGGGAAATTACACCCCTCAAGGAATTTTTCTAGGGGTATAGTAAGCATTTATACTACATAGGTCTTTTGCAGAATTTACTAGAATTAGGCCGTAAAAGATAAATATAAACATTTTTGTCCACTAAAATGTTGCATTTTTTCACTTTCACAAGGGATAAAGGAAAAAAAATGTCGCCCTAAATTTGTAACGCAATCTCTCCCGAGTATGACAATACCCCACATATGGTAATAATTTATTTTTTTAATAGAAATTAATTAACCTTTGCAGGACTGATCCTTTTCTGCTTTTCCATTTTAGTTTTTCACTCCACGCCTTCCAAACGCCATACCTTTTTTATTTTTCCATGAATTGAGCGGTGTTAGGGCTTATTTTTGGCAGGCGAGCTGAGTTTTTATTGTTACCATTTTTTGGTACATGCAACTATTTGATCACTTTTTATTTAGAGCTTTGGTGGCCAAAAACAATGATTTGGGCGTTTTAAACTCTTTATTTCTTACGGCGTTCATAATGCGCTATAAATGACAATTTTACTTTATTCTGCGGGTCCATACGATTACGGCGATACCATATGTATATAGTTTTTTTTATATTTTGCAGCGTTTGAACAATAAAATAATTAATTTTCTGTGGCACCATATTCTGAGAGCCGTAACTTTTTTCTTTTTTAGTCAAAAAAAGCTGTGTAAGGGCTTTTTCTTGCGGGACGGGTTGTAGTTTTTATTGGTACTATTTTCGGGTACATGCGACATTTTGATCACTTTTCATTCTATATTTTGGGAGGGGTGGTGACCAAAAAATAGTGATTCTGGCATTGTTTTTAGTTTGGTTTTTTTTGCGGCGTTCACCACGCGGTAAAAATAATATTATAGTTTTATAGATTGGGTCGTTACGAATGCGGTGATACCAAATATGTGTACTGTTTTTTAACGGTTTAATTTTTTCCCTATAGTAAGTGACTTATAGGAAAAAAAAATCTTTTATTTTTACACTTTTGTAAAACATTTTTATTAACTTTTTTTTTTATTTACTTTTTACACTTTCTTTTTTTACCTGCAGCTTTGATCGCTGCTAGAATACCTTACACTACCTAGGTAGTGTAACGTATTCCAACTGTCAGTGTAACGTCACAGTCACTCTGACAGTTAGTCTACGAGGACCAGCCAGAGGCTTATCCTCATAGGCTTGCATACATGACAGACCCAGAGGCCATTGTCTGGCCCCCGGGAGCCATCTCAAGCATCAGCAGCCCCCACAATTGCATGGCGTTTTACGCCTCGAATTCCGAATGAAAAAACGCCTCCAATACGTCGGCAAACATCTGCCCATTACTTTCAATGGGTCTTACGATGTACTGTGCCGACGACCTGTCATTTTACGCGTCGCTGTCAAAAGACGGCGCGTAAAATAACAGCCTCGTCAAAGAAGTGCAGGACACTTCTTGGAACGTAATTGGAGCCGTTTTTCATTGACTTCAATGAAGAACAGCTCCAAATTACGTCCGTAAAAGACGCGGCGAATAACGCCAGTACATGCATTTAAGTCTGAAATTCAGGAGCTGTTTTCTCCTGAAGACAGCTCCGTAATTTCAGATGTAAATGCAGTTATCGTGTGCACATACCCTTACGGCTGAAATTACGGAGCTGTTTTCAGTAGAAAACAGCTCCTGAATTTCAGACGTAATAGCATGTACTGGCGTTTTTCGCCGCGTCATTTACGGACGTAATTTGGAGCTGTTCTTCATTGAAGACAATGAAAAACGGCTCCAATTACGTCTCAAGAAGTGACATGCACTTCTTTCACGCGGGCGTCTACTTACGCACCGTCTTTTGACAGTGGCGCGTAAAAAAACAACCGGTGTGCACAGAACATCGTAAGCCTATTGATTTCCATGGGCAGATGTTTGCCGGCGCTTTGGAGGCGTAATTTCGGACGTAATTCGAGGCGTAAAACGCCCGAATTACGTCCGTAAATAGGGCGTGTGAACATACCCTAACGGGTTAATTGCCGAAATCAGTGGCAATGAGCCGCTGATCGGCAACAGTGGAGTGTCAGCTGTCAAGGACAGCTGACCTCCCGGTTCCCGATGCACACTGTCGCCGACAGTGCAACATCGACAGTGTGCATCGCGAACGGCAGTGACGTCCTGTCACTCTGACAGGAAGTCTATCAGGAGGCTGATCCTGATAGGCTTCCGTACATGGCAGACACGGAGGCCATTACTTAGCCTCCGATCGCCATGCTAGCCATCTGCAAACCTCACGATTTCATCGTGAGGTCTGCCGATGAGCTAGAAACCCCTGAATGCGGTGATTGCAATCGATCACCACAATCAAGGGGTTAATTCCCAAAATCAGCGGAAATAAGCCGCTGATCGGCATACAGTGGAGTGTGGCCTCCCGATTCCCGGTGCACACTGTCGCAGACAGTGTGCACCGGGAACCACACAGTAACTGTACGTCCCTGTGCCTTAAGACACTGGCCACATGGACGCCCAGTTGCGTCCTGGTGTGCCTAGAGGTTAACTGCCTGCACATATTTTCCAAATTTTTTCGGCCCGTTTTTCACCTGCAGCCATTGAAGCTCATGCAAGGACCGCGGGCAAAATACACAGCAAAAAACTGTCAGAAACAAGCAGCACAGGTTTTTCTATCTCTTGATTTAATAGGAGATCAGAGGCGGAAACCATGGCAAGAAAGGACAAGCCGCTTTTTTTTCTCGTGAGCGGCCAAAAGCCGCCGGGGGGAAAAAAACGCCTCTGCCTCCCATTGAGATCAATGGGGGGCGATTTCGGCCATTTTTTGCCACTGATTCAGATGCAGTTCCGCGTCAAAATCAGAGTAAAAAAAAATCTGTGTGAACTGACCCTTAGAGAAAATTTTCCCTATGGAAAAAATGCCTGAAAAAAAAACGCCATACCAAGAGCATGCTGCATTTGGAAAAAAATGCCATTGAGCACAAATTTGCCTCAAAAACGCCACAAATCAAAATGCAGTTGTGTGTAGTGCATTTTATATTTTACAATAGACTTTAACGTGTTGTCTGGCCACACTGAATAAACTCCAAAACTTGAATTCTAAGAGGGGTATTCCAGAAACGAATTTAATATTTGAATAAATCAGCAATGCTAAATGAATAATTTTTTTTTAATATGGTTCTATTAAAAAAAATTTGAACCAATGTTTTTGTTTATTATTGTGTTGCCAGCAGAAACAACAAATGTGTGGCCAAGTCTGCTGGCTTTACATGTCTGTGTAATGACGGGGTAGGGAGACAGACAGGTGAGCCCTAATCTACCCACCACTCAGTCCCTGCCTACTTGCACGACCCGTCCTAGGCGACGGCGTACAACTGGGCGACGGTCCCTACGCTCAATATGTGCACAACAGACAAGGGTACACAGAAGCTAAGAGAAATGGGGCAGTTGCCCACGGCAACACCGTGAGCAACAAGAGTAGTGAACGAGTCGAGTCAAACCAGGTGAGTACGAGATACCAAACGCAAAGCAGGAGCGTAGTCAGTAAAGCCAGGGTCAATATGAAGCAGAGGTCAATAGTAATAGCTGGAACAGCAGAGCCAGGAAACAAGAGAGAATCACAGGCAAAGACAAGAAGCAAATGAAGGTATAAATAGACCGAGGGCCGGAGCTAGAACCGTCTGGCCAGGCTGTGATAGGTTCTCCCACTCCTCAGCCTACCAGCCTGAGTGGTAGCAAATCGAGTCACTCTATCAGACCTAGGAGCAGATGCAGACTGATTAACCACGGGCGTTGACACAGAAGCTGTGTCTGGCAGATCCTTTACAGTACCCCCCCTTTTCTGAGGGGCCACTGGACCATTCCTAAGTGGACCTGGCTTATTGGGGAACCGAAGATGGAACCACCTGAGCAATACCCCAGTGTGAACATCCCGGGCGGGTACCCAAGTCCTCTCCACAGGCCCGTATTCTCTCCAATGGACCAGGTACTGGAGGGAGCCTTGGACCATCCTGCTGTCCACAATCTGGGCCACCTCGAATTCTACCCCTTCAGCAATGAGAACAGGGATCGGAGGTTTCCTCTAGGTAACCAAGGACGGGGAGCAGCGTTTCAGAAGAGAGGCATGAAACACGTCGTGTATTTGAAAAGACGAGGGTAACTCCAGCCGGAAGGAGACAGGGTTAAGGACCTCAATGACCTTGTACAGCCCTATAAACCAGGGAGCAAATTTTTGGGACGGAACTTTAAGGCGCAAATTTTTTTAAGACAGCCACACCAGATCCCCGACCGCAAACAAGGGGTTAGCAGAACGTCTTCTATCTGCCTGAGTCTTTTGTATGCTCTGGGACGCCTCTAGGTTCTTCAGAACCTGGGCCCAGACTGTGCACAGTTTCCGATGAATGACATCTACCTCGGGATTGTTGGAACCACCAAGTGAAATGGAGGGGAACCGTGGATTAAACCCAAAATTACAGAAAAAGGGGGAGACCCCTGACGAGTTACTGACCCGGTTATTAAGGGAAAATACGGCGAGGGGAATGAAGGAGACCCAATCATATTGACCATGGGAGATAAAGCACCTTAAATATTGTTCTAGAGACTGATTAGTCCTCTCAGTTTGGCCATTAGTTTCAGGATGGAAGGCCGAGGAGAAGGACAGATCAATCTCCAACTTTTTACAGAAAGCTCTCCAAAACAATAAAACAAATTGTACCCCTCTGTCAGAAACAATACTGACAGGAACCCCATGGAGATGCAGGATGTGTTTGACAAACAAGGTAGCTAACGTCTTGGCATTGGGTAGTTTCTTGAGGGGCACAAAGTGGCACATCTTACTAAAGCGGTCTACTACAACCCACACCACCGACTTGCCTTGAGATGGAAGCAGATCGGTGATAAAATCCATGGAGATATGGGTCCAAGGTCTCTGGGGAATGGGCAAAGAACATAGTAAGCCCGCTGGTCGGGACCTGGGAGTCTTGGACCTAGCACAAATTTCACAAGCGGCGACGTAGGCCTTAACGTCTTTAGGCAACCCAGGCCACCAATAGTTTCTAGCAATGAGGTGCTTGGTACCCAGGATGCCTGGATGGCCAGATAGTGCAGAGTCATGATTTTCCCTGAGTACCCTTAGCCGGAATTGCAGGGGAACAAACAGCTTGTTCTCAGGAAGGCTCCCGGGAGCTGAACCTTGATCAGCCGCAATTTCGGAGACTAAGTCAGAATCAACAGAGGATATTATTATACCTGGGGGCAAAACACAAGCAGGATCTTCCTCCGAAGGAGGGCTGGCCATGAAGCTACGCGACAGTGTATCAGCTTTAATATTTTTAGACCCAGCCCTATAGGTGACCACAAAGTTGAATTTAGTAAAAAACAACGCCCATCGAGCTTGTCTCGGGTTTAGCCTCCGGGCAGATTCTAGGAAGACCAGATTCTTGTGGTCGGTAAGGACCGTTACCTGGTGCCTAGCCCCCTCCAAGAAGTGGCGCCACTCTTCAAATGCCCATTTAATGGCTAAGAGTTTGCGGTTGCCCACGTTATAGTTACTCTCAGTGGGCGAGAACTTCCTGGAGAAGTAGGCACAGGGACGGAGATGGGTGAGGGACCTGGTACCCTGGGACAAGACAGCACCCACTCCCACCTCGGAGTCGTCAACCTCCACGATGAATAGCTCCATTTGGCTAGGCTGAATCAGCACTGGGGCAGAGATAAAGCACTTCTTAGGGATCTCAAAAGCCTGGACCGCCTCCGGAGGCCAGTGGAGGAGATTAGCACCTTTGCGAGTAAGATCCGTAAGAGGCTTAGCGATGACCGAGAAGTTAGCAATAAATCTCCTGTAATAATTAGCAAACCCCAGGAAGAACTGTAACGCCTTCAGGGAGGCAGGTTGGACCCATTCAGCCACAGCCTGAACCTTGGCAGGGTCCATGCGGAATTCATTAGGAGTGAGGATTTGACCCAAAAATGGTATCTCCTGCACCCCAAACACACATTTTTCGGATTTAGGAAAGAGTTTGTTTTCCTGACGGGCCTGGAGCACCGTCCTGACATGCTCAATGTGGGAGAACCAGTCCTTGGAAAACACAAGTATGTCATCAAGGTACACTACAAGAAATATCCCCAGGTAGTCTCTTAAAATCTAATTTATGAATTCTGGAATACCGCGGGAGCATTACACAACCCAAAGGGCATGACGAGGTATTCGAAATGACCTTCAGGCGTGTTAAACGCAGTCTTCCACTCATCCCCTTCTCTGACTCGGATAAGGTTATAAGCCCCCCGAAGATCATACTTAGAGAACCATTAGGCCCCCTGAACCTGATTGAAGAGATCAGGAATCAAAGGAAGGGGATACTGGTTCCTTACAGTGACCTTATTCAAGTTTCGGTAATCGATGCATGGCCTAAGACCACCATCCTTCTTCCTTACGAAGAAGAAGCCAGCACCTACCGGAGAAGTAGAGGGGCGAATGTAACCCTTGGCCAGGTTTTCCTGGATATATTCTCTCATGGCCTCACGTTCGGGACAAGAGAGATTAAATATCCTACCCTTAGGGAGCTCAGCTCCTGGTACCAAATCGATTGCGCAATCGTATTCTCTATGAGGAGGTAACACTTCGGAGGCCTTTTTAGAAAAAACATCAGCGAAGTCCTGAATAAACTCAGGTACAGTGTTCACCTCCTCAGGGAGAGAAATAAAATTAACAGAAAAACATGACGTCATGCATTCATTACCCCATTTAGTAATATCCCCAGTACTCCAGTTAAACGTGGGATTATGCATCTGCAACCAGGGAAGGCCTAAAACCAAATCGGATGATAATCCCTGCATCACCAGTACAGAACACTGCTCCAAATGAATGGAGCCAACAATGAGTTCAAAAACAGGGGTATTCTGCGTAAAATAACCATTAGCAAGTGGAGTGGAGTCGATACCCACTACCGGGACAGGTTTAGGCAAATCAATCAATGGCATAGCTAGAGACATAGCAAATTCCACAGACATAATATTAGCAGAAGACCCTGAATCCACGAAGGCACTGCCGGTGGCAGACCTACCCTCAAAAGAGACCTGAAAGGGAAGCAAGATCTTATTAGGTTTCATATTTACGGGAATTACCTGTGCGCCCAAGTGACCTACCCGATGGTCACTTAGGCGCGGAAGATTTCCGGCTGCTTATTCTTACGCCTAGGACAGTTGTTCACTTGATGCTTGTCATCCCCACAGTAGAAGCAGAGACCATTCTTCCTGCGGAGCTCTCTACGTTGTTGGGGAGACACGGAGGCCCCCGAGTTGAATTGGTTCATCCGAGTTTTCAGTGAAAGAAAGAAGCAACGGAACCTCGGGAGCCATCATGGGGGAGCCAGAGGAGAAGGCACAAAAACGTTCAAGTCGTCGTTCCCTGAGATGTCGGTCAAGACGTACCGCTAAAGCCATAACCTGATCTAGAGAGTCAGAAGAGGGACAGCTAACTAGCAGGTCTTTCAGGGCGTTCGACAGACCCAATCTAAACTGGCACCTCAAGGCAGGGTCATTCCAGCGAGAAGCTACACACCACTTCCTAAAGTCAGAACAGTACTCTTCAACGGGTCTCTTACCCTGACGTAAGGTCACCAGCTGACTCTCGGCAAAGGCTATCTTGTCAGTCTCGTCATAGATGAGCCCGAGAGCGGAAAAAAAGAGGTCAACAGAGGAAAGTTCAGGGGCGTCAGGAGCCAAGGAGAAAGCCCATTCTTGGGGGCCATCCTGGAGCCGGGACATAATTATACACACTCGCTGGCTCTCAGAACCTGAGGAGTGGGGCCTTAGATGGAAATAGAGCCTACAACTCTCCTGAAAGGAGAAAAAAGTCTTCCGGTTCCCTGAGAACCGGTCAGGCAACTTGAGGTGGGGTTCAAGAGGTGAGGTGGAGGGCACTACCTGGGTAGCATCACGCTGGTTGCACCTCTGAGCCAGGGCTTGGACCTGTAGGGAGAGACCCTGCATTTGCTGAGCCAGGGTCTCAAGGGGGTCCATAGTAGTAGGAACCAGGGTAGAAAAGGTATATGGGCCTGTGATTATGTAATGACGGGGTAAGGAGACAGAAAGGTGAGCCCTAATCTACCTGCCACTCAGTCCCTGCCTACTTGCACGACCCGTCCTAGGCGACGCCGTACAACTGGGCGACGGTCCCTACGCTCAATATGTGCACGACAGACAAACAGACAAGGGTACACAGAAGCTAAGAGAAATGGGGCATTTGCCCATGGCAACACTGTGAGCAACAAGAGTAGTGAACGAGCCGAGTCAAACCAGGAGTGTACGAGGTACCAAACGCAAAGCAGGAGCGTAGTCAGTAAAGCCAGGGTCAATATGAAGCAGAGGTCAATAGTAATAGCTGGAACAGCAGAGCCAGGAAACAAGAGAGAGTCACAGGCAAAGACAAGAAGCAAATGAAGGTATAAATAGACCGAGGGCGGGAGCTAGAATCGTCTGGCCAGGCTGTGATAGGTTCTCCCACTCAGCCTACCAGCCTGAGTGGTAGCAGATCAAGTCACTCTATCAGACCTAGGAGCAGATGCAGACTGATTAACCACAGGCGTCGACACAGAAGCTGTGTCTGGAAGATCCTTTACAGTCTGGTTTAATTATCATACTAGCTGACTGTCAGGGCCATGCATATAGACACTAGTGGTGCTGTGAAATACAGGCTGACCTGAAGTCAAATGGGAATCCGGGATCCATCATATGGCAGATTGTGAACACTGCTTAGAATACAACTAACGGCTATTTATACATAGCTGTCGGACGAAAACTCATTTGTCCAACAGCTACTCATCCCATCCCTCCCATACACCGAGCTGAGTGTGCACGTGTACTCAATGGGAAGAGAGGAATAGGACACTGCCAGATACCTTTAGCGGCGGATTATTGGATCGAGCATGTTGAAACCCAACTTGTCTAATCCTTTATTCCCCGCCACCGTATGTCGGGAGAGAGTCAGGATAACCCCACACAGGGCCGGCATCAGCATCCGGCACACCCAGGCAAGTGACGGGGCCCACTGTGCCGTGGTGGGCTCACTCAGAGGTGGGATCCGGCCGGTTCTCTAAAACTGGTTGTTAAAATTGCAGCTGGATTATGGAATAGGGGAGAAAAACTAGTCCCTCTGCCTTCAATTCTATGCGTGTCCATAGGATGTGTATACAATTAAGTAGTCTAGCACTGGCGAGGCAAGGGAACTATCAGTACCCTGCTTCACCACTCGGTGCTTTACCTGTGATGCAGGCGTCAGGATGACGTCATCGATGCGCCTGCCTCTGAAGCAGGCATGATCAGAAGAGACAAGAGACAAGTACCTTTTTTTTTTCCCGGGGAGCAGTATGAATGGCACTATCTACAGGAGGCTTTATGAGGGCCGCTATCCATAGGAGGCTTTATGAGGGGCACTATCGAAAGGGGACTTTATAAAGGGCACTATCTAGAAGGGGCTTTATGAGGGGCACTATCTCCAGGGGGCTTTATGAGGGGCACTATCTACAGGGGGCTTTATGAGGGTCACTACCTACAAAAGGCACTATAAATGGCACTATCTACAGAAGGCACTGTGAAGGGCACTATCCACAGGGGGCTCTGTGAGTGGTGCTATCTACAGGGGTATGGCGACAGAGCACATATACTCTCTCATTGGTAAAGGAGAATGGTAACATGAAGGAACATTGCTATATCACCACCCCAGTGTCACAGGAAGGCTGGACAGAGTGAGAAACAAGAGTAACAGACTATGATCTTTCTTCTTGCTATCACTTGCAGCTTCCCCGATTGCTCACGTAGCGTAAACGCTGCGGAATTTCCGCACCAGAATTCTGTGTAGAAATTCCGCAAGATATACATTAGCAGCAAAGTGAATGAGATTTAGAAAATCTCATTCCCACGCTGCAGGAAAAAAACTTCAGAAAAGTTGTGCGGAAAGTGTTCTGCGGTGCGACTTTCAATTCCGCAGCATATAAGATTCGGCTGCGGGTTCTGGGCCCATAGACTTCAATAAGGAGCATAAATTCCGCAATAGATTTGTTTTGTTGCCGTTTTTACAGCATTTACACAGCAGAAACGCATTAAAAACCACTGGAAATCCACAGGTGCACATATACTTTGCTATAATCAATGTTTAACACTAAATCCGCAGGTAATACTGCTGCGGAAAAAACGTAGCATTTCCCCAGCAATATGAGCAGGGAAAACGCACTATTTTTGTCACAGATTTACCAGAGGTTTTCTTGAGATTCTGCTGCAGAGTATCCTGTGTGTGGGAACATACCCTTAGGCTATGTACAAACAGTGCGGATACGCTGTATAAAAGCACACAGCGTATCTGCCCTGGGCAACGCTCCCTGTGGTGCAGTTTTTTGGCTGGAATGTCTGCTGCAGAAAACTGCACATTAAAAAAAAATAATAATTCATATTTCTGTAGCCATGGCAGCGCGTCCCACTGTTGTCCGGCAGGCCGGCCTCCTGGGATGACGTTTCATCCTATGTGGTAACATGGGATAAAATGTCAACTCAAGAGGCCAGCCGGGAAGAAGAAGCACAGAATTCTGGGTAAGCATAAGGTTTTCATTTTTTTTGTGAATTCGATTTTTGCGGCAGAATCAAAGCTTTTCCAATGCAAAAATCGCAACATCTGCTATTTGTTGCGTGTTTTACCTCCCTATTGAATTCAATGGGGAAAACCCATAACAAAAATATAGCGATTACGCAAATATAATTGACATGCTGCGGATTAAAAAACTGCATTGCAGGTTAATTTCTGAGAGTTTTTTCTGCTCATGATTTATGCAGTGTGGATGAGATTTGTTCAAATCTCATCCGCTTTGCTGCTACTGTATTATGCTGCAAATTTTCCGCAGCAAATCCGTTGCGGAAAATCTGCCGTATTTACGCTACTTGCAAACTTACCCTTAGGGTGTATTCACACGGTGCGGTATAGCCGTAATCCCAAAAAACGCACTGAAAAAAATGCATGTTTTACCGTGCTTCTGCAGTTAGCACGGAAACTGCAGAAAATTAAGAAGCTTAACCCCTTCAGGACCCAGCCTGTTTTGGCCTTCAGGACCCAGCCAATTTTTTTAAATCTGACATGTGTTACTTTATGTGGTAATAACGTTGGAATGCTCTTACCTATCCAAGCGATTCTGAGATTGTTTTCTCGTGACATGTTGTACTTTATGTTAGTGAAAAAATGTTGTCGATAATTTTGCTATTTATTTCTGAAAAACACCACAATTTAGAAAAAATGTGCAAAAATTAGCATTTTTCTAAATTTAAACGTATCTGCTTGTAAAACGTATAGTAATACCACACAAAATAGTTTCTAGTTAACATTTCTCATATGTCTAATTTATGTTTGCATCGTTTTTTGAACGTCCTTTTATTTTTCTAGGACGTTACAAGGCTTAGAACTTTAGCAGCAATTTCTCATATTTTAAAGAAAATTTCAAAAGGCTATTTTTTCAGGGACCAGTTCAGTCACCCCATTTTGAAGACTGCACCCCTCAAGGTATTCGAATCAGCATTCACAAAGTGTTTTAACCCTTTAGGCGTTTCACAGGATTTAAAGCAAAGTAGTGGTGAAATTTACAAATTATTTTTTTTTTGCCGAACTTCATTTCTAATAAGAAAAAAATTGTAACACAGAAGGTTTTACCAGAGAAATGCAACTCAATATTTATTGCCCAGATTCAGCAGTTTTTAGAAATATACCACATGAATATATTTTAGGCACCTTGTCAGGTTTGAAGAGGTCTTGTGGTGCCAAAACAGTGGAAACACCCCAAAAGTTACCCCATTTTGGAAACTACACCCCTCAAGGAATTTATCTAAGTGTATAGTTAGCATTTTGATCGCACAGGTTTTTCGCTAAATTTATCAGAATTAGTCTGTAAAAATGAAAATCTACTTTTTTCTGAAAAAACATAGAAATTTTTAATGTTTACAAGAGATAATAAAGAAAATGCACCCCAACACATGTAAAGCAATGTCTCCCGATTACGGCAATATCCCATATGTGGTAATAAACTGCTGATTGGACCCACAGCAAGGCTCAGAAGGGAAGGAGCGCCATTTGGATTTTGGAGCATGGATTTTACTGGATAGGTTTTCGGTGCCATGTCGCGTTTGCAACGCCCTGGAGAGACCAAAACAGGGGAAACCTCCCAAAAGTGACCCCATTTTGGAAACTACACCTCTCAAGGAATTTATCTAAGGGTATAGTTAGCATTTTGACCACACAGGTTTTTTGCAGAATTTAGTGGAATTAGGCAGTGAAAATGAAAATCAACTTTTTTTCTGAAAAAGCATAGAAATTGTAAAGGATTTGCCAGACACAGGTTCTGTGTCGACGCCCGTGCCCGTGGGCAATCAGTCTGCACCTGCTCCTATGTCTGTGAGACTAACTCCATCTTCCACCACTCAGCATGGCAGGCTCAGGAGTGGGGGAGCCTATCACAGCCTGGCCAGACGGAGCTAGTTCCTGCCCACTGTCTATTTATACCTGCCTTTCCTGTTCCTCCTTTGTCTGTGATTCTTCTATGCTTGTTTCCTGGCTTGCTGCTGCTTGTACTACTGATCCTCTGCTTGCTATTGACCTTGGCTTTCTGACCACTCTCCTGCTCAGCGTTTTGTACCTCGCTCTCTCCTGGTTTGACTCGGCTCGTTCACCACTCTTGTTGCTCACGGTGTCTCTGTGGGCAGCTGCCCCGTTTCCCTAGCTTCTGTGTACCCCTGTCTGTTTTGTCTGTCTTGCACTTACTGAGCGTAGGGACCGTTGCCCAGTTGTACCCCGTCGCTTAGGACGGGTCGTTGCAAGTAGGCAGGGACTGAGTGGCGGGTAGATTAGGGCTCACCTGTCTGTCTCCCTACCCTGTCATTACAGAAATGTAAAATTTTTACAAGGAATAAAGGAAAAAAGAACCACAACATTTGTAAAGCATTTTCTCCTTATTACGGCAATACCTCATATAAGGTAATAAACTGCTGATTGGACCCATGGCAGCGCCATTTGGATTTTGGAGCACGGATTTTGCTGGATTGTTTTTCGGTGCCATGCCGCCTTTGCAGCACCCTGGAGGGACCAAAACAGTGGAAGCCCCCCAAGTTACCCCATTTTGGAAACACCCCTCAAGGAATTTTTCTAGGGGTATAGTGAGCATTTAGACTCCATGGGTCTTTTGCAGAATTTATTAGAATTAGGTGGAGAAAATTAATATCACAATCAATTTTTTTCCACTAAAATATTGAATTTTCTAATTTTCACAAGGGATAAAGGTGAAATAAACAACCAATTTTTGTAAAGCTATTTCTCCCCAGGGTACGGAAATACCCCACATGTGGTCATACATTTTTTTCATTAGAAATGAATTAACCCTTTCAGGACTGATCCATTTTTTGCTTTCTTATTTTCGGTTTTCACTACGCGCCTTCCAAGAGCCATAACTTTTTTCTTTTTCCGTCAGTAGAGTGGTGTGAGGGCTTATTTCTTGCAGGAGGAAGTGTAGTTTCTATTGATACCATTTAAAGTGCCATAAAAAGTACTGGGAAACTGAAAAAAATAGGAAAATATAGGAATATAGGAAAAAAATCTGATTCCATTTTTTGGGGTTTTCATTTTTACAGCTTTCGCCGTGCGGTAAAAACGAAAACTACAGCGATTTTGGCGGTTTAAATTATTTAAGTTTTTTACGGTGTTCACCGTGCGAGTTAAATAATGGTATATTGTAATAGTTCGGCCTTTTACGGACGTTGCGATATCAATTCTGTTTATGTTTTTACATTACTTTTGAAGAAAAATGGGAAAAGTTTTTTTTTTAAACTTTAACCTTTTTTCTTTCTCACTACTAATAACTTTAATTCTTCTACACATTTTATTAGTCCCCTTAGGGGACTTGTACCAGCGATCATTGGATCCGCGGGTACAATATGCTGCAATACTAATGTATTGCAGTGTATTGTTATTTTTACAGACTCCTGTAACAGCGCAATCGCTGTTCCTGTCCGTTAGTCCCGGGTGTCAGCTGTAATACACAGCTGACACCCGTAGCGTATGGAGCGAGCTCAGCTCACATGCTGAGCCCGCTCCATACATCACCCCCGCACCATGACGTGCTATTAAGTCATAGTGCTCAAAGGGGTTAATGCACAGTGGATGGTGTGAATATTGCAATTTTCCACTGATATGCCATTTTAGTGCATAATAAGTCGTGCCCAGTTTGTGCCCCTGAAGACAAATACCTCATAAAGCGTTAAGGGGGTCCTACCGGGTATGCCGATGCCATATATGTGGGCACAAACTGCTGTTTGGGCACGCTGCAGGGCTCAGAAGGGAGGGACGCCATTTTGCTTTTGGAGCGCAGATTTTGTTTGGTAGTTTTTCTGTTTGGGGATTTGCTGGTATTTCAGTTTATAATGTGGGGGCATATGTAATCTGTGCGGAGAACATCAGGGCATAATAAGAGGGTATAAAAATGCGGTAAATAAATAAAAATTCATAGACATGTGGCCGATGTCGCTTTGATAAATGGTGTTGGATCTTATCCGCTTTTAGAAAACACTGCACATTTTGCATCGCCATATTCCTGGGAGCCAGAACGTCTTTATTTTTTCACCACCGGAGCTGCGTGAGGGCTTATTTGTTGCGGGACAATCTGAACTTTTCATTGGTATCATTTTGGGGTACATGCCAATTTTTTGATCACTTTTTATTACATTTTTTTGCAAGCCGGGTGACCAAAAACAAGCAATTCTGACAATGTTTTTTAGTTTATTTTTTCCGGCGTTCACCGTGCACTATAAATGACCATTATATTTTATTCTGCGGGTCGGTACAATTATGGCGATACCATATGTATATAGGTTTTTTATGTTTTGCAGCGTTTGCGCAATAAAATCACTTTTTTATAAAATAATTTATTTTCTGTGTCACCATATTCTGAGAGCCGTAACTTTTTTATTTTTCAGTCAAAAAAGTTGTGTAAGGGCTTGTTTTTTGTGGGACGGGTTATAGTTTTTATTGGCATTATTTTCGGGTACATGCGACTTTTTGATCACTTTTTATTCTCTATTTTGGGAGGGGTGGTGACCAAAAAAATAGCGATTCTGGTGTCGTTTTTTATTTATTTTTTTGGGGGTGTTCATCGTGTGGGAAAAATAACATTATAGTTTTATAGTTGGGGTCGTTACGAATGCGGTGATACCAGATGTTGTGTTACCTAAAGTTTGTCTTTGAAAATGGTCTCCTAGTGTTTTCCAGTTCCCAGTTTTACCCGTTCCTGCTGCCTGTACCCTGTATCCCGTGCTACCGTGCCTCTGTGCCTTCAAGAGTTGGAGTCGTGTTGTATCCTCCGCTGCATCTAGTGTGTTGCACCCCGCCGGGTGTCTGTCTACTATCTGAGCCTCATTTTAGCCTGAATTCATCGCTACTGTCTACATTGCCTCAGGTACCCTTTCTGAACTATAGACATTGCATTGTACCTATTTGGCCAGCTGCTAGCCTGCTACGTGGTATGGCCCAGTGGGTCCACACCCCGCGCCGTGACGGTACGCCATGGACCCCACTGGTCAATTCAAGCGCCTGTCACCCTCCCAAGCCATGCAGGCGGACCTGCAGGATCTTCGATCACGACTTCTTGTGGCAGTAGACTCCATGGCACAGCAGCTAGGGGCGCTAGCTGCTTCCTTCTCTGCTCCTGCTTGCCTGACTGACCATCCTGCTACACCTTCTGGCAGCACCGGTTCTTATCCTCGGTTCTCGCTGCCACTGCCACCTCGTTTTCATGGAGACGCAAGCGCGTGCAGGGGATTTCCTAACCGGTGTCATATCCACTTCACCCTGCACGCCAGAGCATTTCATTCAGATGGAGCCAGGATCGCCTTCATTATTTCCTTACTTGCCGGCAAGGCCCTGGTGTGGGCGAATCCAATCTGGGAACGATAGTGTAGCGTCCATGGCCACAGGCCGTCGGGTTTACTTATCTCCCGACGCCCACAGCCATGGATCCGTGAGCACTGGTCCCCATCTCCTTCCTAGAAGACGCCAGCGCTCATTTACGCTCCGTTCTGCTGTGTCCCGTAGGGCCAGCGCGCGCACAAAGGAAATCATCATCATCAACTGCCCTGATTTCCTGGTCTATAAGAAGGCCCCAGGTCTTCTGATCCTTGCCTGAGCATTGTTAGTTTATCCCAGTCTGTCTTGCAATGGTCCCTTAGTGTTTCCCGTTCCAGTTGTTACCCGTGCCCTGTTACCTATTCCTGTGTCTCGTACTGTTCTTGTTCCTGTGCATACTAGTGTTGGATTCGTGTCTACTGCACCTCCTCTCATTTGCCACGTCCAGTGTCTTCTGCCACGTCCAGTGTCGTTTGCCACATCCAGCGTCTTCTGCCACGTCCAGTGTCTTCTGCCACGTCCAGTGTCTTCTGCCACATTGGATACTGCCCGTCACGTCTGGCGCTACCTGCTGCACCGGCCTCCATCCGTGCTGAAGCCACAGCCACCGTCTGGACTAGTTCAGGTACCCAAGCGTTACTATCTACTATTGACTTTCATATACACTGTGACCTGGTCAGCTGCCTCTCCGCTACGGCGGAGCGGCCTAGTGGGTCCACATACCCTGTGTCCGTGACAGACAGGGCCCCGAGACTTCCAGGGGTTCGTGCAGTTATTCCGTACTCTGTTCGAGGAGCCTGGACGAGTCTCGTCGGCAGCTACCTCTATGTTGAACCTTCGCCAGGAGGACACCTCCATGGGCGAGTACACCATCCAGTTCCGGACCCTGGCAGGAGAACTGTCCTGGAACAACGAGGCGTTAGTAGCTTCCTTCTGGCATGGTCTGTCATCCGAGATTAAAGACAAACTTGCTGCTCGTAATCTACCATTTACCTTGGACGACCTAATATTACTCGCCACCAGAGTGGACATGAGGCTCAGAGATTGATCCCAAGAGGTTCGTCATGAGAGGAGACTTCCTAGGTTGGCTCCCAACTTCCAGCAACCCCTCTTGTCTTCATCTGCTGCTGCACCCGAAGTTCTGATGCAAGTGGATCATCTGAAACTATCGGCCCAGGAGAAACAGCGCAGGCGCACTTCTGGACTCAAAAAAGCAGAAGCAAAAAAACTCCAATGCCTAGGATTGGTTGGAGAGACAACACTGGGCGATACTGCATTTAATAGAGAACTCTCCTCCAAACTGTTCATTCCTGTGACCATCGTCGCTGGCGAGAGTCCTCATCCAGTCTCTGCCTACCTGGACTCTGGCTCTGCAGCCAATTTCATCTGCCAAGACCTTGTGGATCTTCTTCAGTTGCCCACTGTTCTGTTGGAAAGGCCGTTGATCGTTGCCTTGGTAGATGGACTGCCTTTGCCTGACCTAGTTTTGTCTGTGACCAAGCCATTAAGACTCCAAGTGGGAGTTCTTCACTCTGTACTCATCTCGCTATTTGTCCTGCCCAAGGCCGTCAACCCCGTGCTGCTGGGTTTGCCTTGGCTCCGTTTACATGCCCCAGTCCTGGATTGGAACTACGGAGAGGTTCTCCAGTGGGGTCCCAAGTGCCTCAACCACTGTCTGGGGCATATCCGTCTGCTTCAGCCTTCTCCGCATTAGTCATTGGCAGGGTTGCCCTCCTGCTACTCTCAGTTTTCTGATGTTTTCGACAAGAAGGAGGCAGAGACGTTGCCACCACATCGAGCTTATGACTGCCCTATTGACTTGGTTCCTGATTCATCCCCTCCTCGCGGTAGAGTATACCCTCTCTACTTACCTGAAACCCAGTCAATGTCGGCCCATATTAAGGAGAATCTAGAGAGGGGCTTCATACACAAATCCTCATCCCCGGCCGGGGCAGGGTTTTCCTTTGTCAAAAAGAAGGACAGTTCCCTCCGACCCTGCATTGACTACCGGGGTCTCAACCAGATCACGGTAAAGAACAGATACCCATTGCCTCCGAACTGTTTGATCGCATATGGGGGGCAACATTTTTTTCTAAACTAGAGCTGCGGGGGCTTACAATCTAATCCGGATTAGTCAGGGTGATGAGTGGAAGACTGCATTTAATACACGTGATGGGCACTACGAATACCTGTTTATGCCCTTCGGCCTGTGTAACGCCCCCGCGGTTTTTCAAGAATTCGTCAATGATATTTTCTGTGATCTCCTCTATGTCTGTGTTGTGGTGTATCTCAATGAAATGTTGAAGGTAAAGGCTGTCCTGGAATGGCCGAGCCCTCAAGGCTTAAGGGCCATACAGCACATCCTGGGATTCGCCAACTTCTACCGGCTGTTCATTCCCAACTTCTCCTCACTGACAGCTCCCATCTCTACCCTCACCAAAAAGGGCATGAATGCCAAGGAGTGCACTCCAGAAGCAGAAGCCGCGTTCAAGAGCTTAAAGAAGGCCTTCACGTCACCCTCAATTCTTCATCATCCTGATGTGACCCTACAGTTTTCATTGGAGGTGGACGCCTCCTCTGTTGGTGCCGGCGCACTTCTGTTCCAGAGTGATTTCAAAGGCAAGACTGTTGTATGTGGCTACTACTCTAAGCTGTTTTCTCCCACAGAGATCGGGGATCGGGAGTTACAGGCCATCAAGCTGGCCCTGCAGGAGTGGAGACACCTAAAAGAAGGCGCAGCTCATCCAATCCTGGTCTTCACGGACCACAAGAACCTCACCTATCTTCAGACGGCTCAATGGCTGAATTCTCATCAAGCCAGGTGGTCACTCTTCTTCGCTCGGTTCCAGTTCGAACTCCACTACCAACAAGAATGTGAGGGCCGATGCCTTGTCTAGGTCTTTTGAGACAGAGGACACTGTGGAGTCCCCACAGAATATCATTGACCCTTCCTGTATCATCTCTGTCAACCCTCTGCAAGTTAGAGACATTCCTCCTGGAAGGACCATTGTACTTCTGGTAGACAGAGGGAGAATCCTTCGCTGGGGACACAGTTCCAAGCTGGTAGGTCACGCAGGTGCCTGTAAGACCCGAGACCTAATTGCCATCACAGACTTTGTCTCCTCCTGTACGGTATGCGCTGCAAATAAAGTTGCCCACACCAGACCAGCTGCTCTGCTCCAACCACTGCCTGTGCCCGATGCCCCTTGGCGACATATTGCAATTGACATTGTCACAGATCTGCCTCTCTCTGCTGGATGCAGTGTGGTCTGGGTGGTGGTGGATCGATTTTCCAAGATGGCTCATTTTGTTCCACTGACTGGTCTTCCTTCTTCTTCCCGACTGGCCGATCTCTTCGTCCGACACATTTTCCGTCTGCACGGCTTGCCTCTGCATATTGTCTCGGATCGAGGGGTCCAGTTCACCTCGAAGTTCTGGAGAGCACTCTGCGGTCTCCTCGGTGTAAAGTTGGACTTCTCCTCGGCCTACCATCCCTAGTCCAATGGTCAAGTTGAGAGGGTTAACTTGATTATGGAGAACTATCTGCGGCACTTTGTCTCCAGGTGGCATGATGACTGGGTGCAGCTGCTTCCGTGGGCTGAGTTCTCCTATAATAACCATACTAGTGAGTCCACCACCTCCAGTCCGTTCTTCATTGTCTACGGCCAACATCCACGAATACCTCTTACTGTCTCTACTATGTCCCAGGTGCCTGCAGCTGACTCTACCTTCAGGGATTTTCTGCAGATATGGCAAAAGACCCAATCTTCTATTCTGCTGGCGATGGACCGCATGAAGAAAAAGGCAGACACTAGAAGACGAGATCCTCCCCAGTTTCTTCCAGGTACGAAAGTCTGGCTGTCGTCCAGGAATATCCGGCAGAGGGTGCCGTCTTGCAAATTTGCCCCCAGGTTCCTCGGATCCTTCGAGATTTTGCTGCAAATTAATCCTGTGTTTTACAAGCTTCGGCTGCCTCCTACCCTCAAGATCCCTAACTCCTTCCATGTCTCCCTGCTGAAGCCTGTGGTCCTGAACTGCTACTCCAGGACTCCTAGTTCCGCAGTGGCTCTTGGCGGCTCGTCAGGGACTTTCGAAGTGAGGGAGATCCTGGCCACCAAGAAAGTGGGAGGAAGGACGTTTTATTTGGTGGATTGGAGGGCATTTGGCCCAGAGGAGAACATTTGGCCCTCTTGGAGCCAGAGGAGAACATCGATGCCCCTGTCCTCATAAAGAATTTTCTCTACCGCTCTGGCCCCAAAAAGAGGGGGCATAAGAGGGGGGATACTGTAACGTCTATGGCCGCGGACCGTCGTTCTGACTTACCCTCTGACGGCCGCAGCCGTGGCAGTTCTCGGCGGCATCTCCCTCCTGAGAGACGCCGGCACTCACTTCCTGGTTCAGAGACTGTCTCCCGCAGGGCGCGTGCGCCCACGCACGACCTTAAAGGGCCAGTTAGCGCGCAGTTGCAGAATATCTGCAATCAGCCCAGAATGCTGCTGGAATATAAAAGGGGCTCTGCCCTCTTGATCATTGCCTGAGCGTTGTTGTGTTACCTAAAGTTTGTCTTTGCAAATGGTCTCCTAGTGTTTTCCAGTTCCCAGTGTTACCCATTCCTGCTGCCTGTACCTTGTATCCCGTGCTACCGTGGTTCTGTGCCGCCAAGTGTTGGAGTCGAGTTGTATCCTCCGCTGCAGCTAGTGTGTCGCACCCCGCCGGGTGTCTGTCTACTATCGGAGCCTCATCTTAGCCTGAATCCATCGCTACTGTCTACATTGCCTCAGGTGCCCTTTCTGAACTATAGACATTGCATTGTACCTATTTGGCCAGCTGCTACGCGGTACGCCCAGTGGGTCCATACTCCGCGCCGTAACAGTTGGTATTGGTTTGAAGCTATCCTTTATGCACAGGCCAGAATTTTTGGGGCAGGCATCATACTGATACTTCATATACCCCTTTTGGAACACACTCTGCACCTTGTTTGGGCTCCTCCCTTGTATGCAGATGGGCAACTTTGCTGCATTACAGGCGGTATCGCTTCCAGCAGAGATGATGATGTTTTGGGCGGATGTGCTTCGGGCCGCCCTTTTTTTGGTTCCAATATTAGGACCTTGATAACCACCTCTTGAAACCGAAGGAATGTTCTCATCTGGCCTGCACATCGGGATAGAACGATAGCATTATACAGTACAATGCCATCTATATGATGTGCTTTAGTATTGCCTATTCTTTGGCTTCTTTACGAGCTGTGTGAAGACTTGTTTTTTTGGGGTACATACAAGTTTGATCACTTTTTAATTTTCCGTCTATGTCCCTGTGTCAGGGATTTTGGAGTACATTCAACTTTATGATCAAGAGAAAGTAGAAAAATCCTCCAGCTCACCTGACACACTCCTGTGTGTCGTTGATAGCGCCCGGATCCTCGTGTCGGCACACGGAGTATCACGTAGAAAACAGGGGAAGAAGGTAGGATCCAGCGCTGAGGCCTAAGAGGATACCCTCCCTCAACTTCATATACACCCTGGACTTTATACCACTGGACTTCCTTTTAAAATTCAACAATTAAACTCGGAAAATCGTTTTCCATTTTAACGCCTCAGCGCTGGATCCTACCTTCTTCCCCTGTTTTCAACTTTATGATCACTTTGTATTACATTTTTTGGAGGCAAGGTGATTAACCCCTTCCCGCTCCTGGACGTACTATTAGGTCATGGCAGCTGTATCGTTCGCGCTCCATGACCTAATAGTACGTCTCGGGAGTAACGGCCGTTTCGGCCGTTCTCCCGACACATACAGGAGCTGTGACAGTTGCAGTCTCATGCAGCAGCTGTCACAGCTCCTACAGCGGGGACCGATCGCTGTGTCCCCGCTGATTAACCCCTTAAAAGCCGCGTTCTGTAGAGATCGCGGCTTTTTAGGGGTTAAGCTGCCATCGCCGGCCTGCTACACGATAGCGGCCGGCGATGGTGACTATGGCAACCGGACACCAAACAATGGCGTCCGGCTATGCCATAGACGGAAGCCTAGTGGGTCCTGACAATGTCAGGACCCACTATGCTTGCTGTCAGTTAGTAGCTGACAGTTCTAATACACTGCACTACGCATGTAGTGCAGTGTATTAGAATAGCGATCAGGGCCTCCTGCCCTCAAGTCCCCTAGTGGGACAAAGTAATAAAGTTAAAAAAAAGTTAAAAAAAGATGTGTAAAAATAAGAAAATAAAAGTTTTAAAAGTGTTAAAAGTAAAAATCCCCCTTTTTACCTTATCAGTCATTTATTATTAATAAAAATATATAAACAAACAAATAAACTATACATAATTGGTATCGCCGCGTCCGTAACGGCCTGAACTACAAAATTATTTCGTTATTTATCCCGCACGGTGAATGCCGTAAAAAAAAATAATAATAAACCGTACCACAATCACAATTGTTTGGTCACTTCACCTCTCAAAAAATGGAATAAAAAGAGATCAAAAAGTCGCATGTACCGAAAAATGGTACTGATCGAAACTACAGTTCGTTACGCAAAAAATAACTCCTCGAACGTCTTTATTGATTGAAAAATAAAAAAGTTCTGGCGCTTAGAATAAGGTAAGACAAAAAGTGAATGATTTCTTACAAAACTTATTTTATTGTGCAAACGCCATAAGACATAAAAAAAAACTATAAACATCTGGTATCGCCGTAATCGTATCGCCCCGCAGAATAAAGTGAATATGTCATTTATAGCGCACGGTGAACGCTGTAAAAAAAATTCAATAAAAAAACAATAGTAGATTGGATTCCTCAAGGGGTCTAGTTTCCAAATTGGGGTCACTTTTGGGGGGTTTCCACTGTTTTGGCACCACAAGACCTCTTCAAACCGGACATGGTGCCTAATAAAAAAGAGGCCTCAAAATCCACTAGGTGCTCCTTTGCTTCGGAGGCCGCTGCTTCAGTCCATTACGGCACTAGGGCCACATGTGGGATATTTCTCTAAACTGCAGAATCTGGGCAATAAGTATTGAGTTGCGTTTCTCTGGTAAAACCTTTTGTGTTATAAAAAAAATGGTATAAAGATGATTTTCTGACAAAAAAATAAAGTAAATTTCACCTCTACTTTGCTCTAAATTTCTGTGAAACACCTAAAGGGTTCTTAAACTTTCTAAATGCTGTTGTGAATACTTTGAGGGGTCTAGTTTCTAAAATGGGGTGTTTGATAGGGGTTTCTAATATATGGGCCCCTCAAAGCAACTTCTGAACTGAACTGTAACCTAAAAAAATAAATAAATTAGGCAATACTTCGCTTCTTACATTATACTGATAATTATCCGTGCCCACCCCGAGATGACCCCAGTTTTGACCGTTTGTATAAACGGAGACCCCTATTAGACCGTTTCAGTGCCCGGTTTTCCCAAGCATACACCCCCGAGAAGTGTATTTCTATTGATGAGTCCCTGGTACATTTTAAAGGGAGGGTTCAATTCCGCGAGTACCTGCCGGGTAAGAGGGCAAGGTATGGCGTGAAGATGTATAAGCTGTGCGAGAACGCATCAGGGTATACCTACAGGTTTAGGATATATGAAGGAAAGGCCATCCCCAAACCAGACTGCATTCTGGACTACAATAGGTACATGGGAGGGATGGACTTGTCAGATCAAATCCTGAAGCCCTACAGCGCAATGCGGTGTGGTATAAGAAGCTGGCTGGGCACATCATACAGATGGCTTTGTACAATGCGTACGTGCTACATCGATGTGCCGGCTAGACGGGAATTTTCCTGGAATTTCAAGAGGTGATTATCAAGAACCTAATCTTTAGGGACCAAGAAGGGGGGGCACCCAGTACTTCTGGAAGCGAGGCCACACGGATCGTACCAGGGCAACACTTTCCAGGAGAAGTTCCCCAAACTGGCAAGAAGGGAAAAAGTCAAAAGAGGTGCAAAGTCTGCTATAAGAGGGCAATAAGGGATGACACAATATATCAATGTGACACGTGTCCCGAATAACCAGAGCTCTGTATGAAAGAGTGTTTTAAAATTTATCATACATCCCTTGGTTTATAATTTACCCCAATTTTACTTACCCTGATGTACTGCGCACAGCTTATCCCCCCTCGTCTTTCCCCTCTGAGCCCTGCTGCGTGCCTAGGCAGCTGATTACAGCCACATGTAGGGTATTGCCATACCCGGGAGAACCCACATTACAGTTTATGGGGTGTAGGTCTCCGGTCAAAATGCTCACTACACCTCTAGATGAATGCCTTAAGGGTGTAGTTTTTAAAATGGGGTCACTTCTTGCGGGTTTCAACTGTACTGGTACCTCAGGGGCTTCTGCATACATGACTTCGCACTAGAAAATCCCGAGTAGGCCAAATGGTGGTCCTTTCCTTCTGAGCCCTCCCATGGACCCAAACGGCAGTTTATCACCACAAATGGGTTATTGCGGCACTCAGAACAAATTGCGCAACAGAATGGGGTATTTTGTTTCTTGTGAAAATAAGAATTTTTGAGCTAAAATGACATATTATCGGAAAAAATATATTTTCTTTAAATTCCCAGCCCAATTCAAATAAGTTCTGTGAAGAAACTATGGGGTCTAAATGGTCACATTACCCATAAATGAATTCCTTGAGGGGTGTAGTTTCCAAAATGGGGTCACTTCTGGTGGGTTTCCATTGCTTTGATACCTCTGGGGCTCTGCAAATGCGACACGGCACCCGAAAACCAACCCAACAAAATCTGTACTCAAAAGAACACACAGCGCTGCTTCCCTTCTGAGGCCTCCCATGGGCCCAAACGGCAGTTTATCGGCACAAATGGGGTATTGCTGCACTCAGAAGAAATTGGGCAACAAAATGGAGTATTTTGTTCCCTGTGAAAATAAGAAATTTTGATAAAAAATGACATCTTATTGGAAAAAATTTCATTTTTTTAATGTCACAGCCCAATTGAAATAGGTGCTGTGAAAAAACTGTGCGGTAAAAATGCTAACAACAACCATAAATTAATTCCTTGAGGGGTGTAGTTTGCAAAATGGGGTGACTTCTGGTGGGTTTCCATTGCTTTGATACCTCTGAGGCTCTGCAAATGCGACATGGCACCCGAAAACCAATCCAGCAAAATCTGGACTCCAACAAACACATAGCGCTCCTTTCCTTCTGAGCCCTCCCATGGGCCCAAACGGCAGTTTATCACCACAAATGGGGTATTGCCACACTAAGGACAAATTGGGCAACAAAATGGGGTATTTTGTTCCCTGTGAAAATAAGAAATTTTGATCACAAATTACATTTTATTGGAAAAAATGAAATTTTTTTCATTTCACAGCCCAATTCAAATACGTGCTGTGAAAAAACTGTGCGGTCAAAATGGTAACAACAACCATAAATGAATTCCTTGAGGGGTGTAGTTTCCAAAATGGGGTCACTATTTGGGGATTCCTACTGTTTTGGCACCTCAACACCTCTTCAAACCTGGAATGCTGCCTAAAATATATTCTAATAAAAAAGAGGCCTCAAAATCCACTAGGTGCTACTTTGCTTCTAGGGCTTGTGTTTTATTCCACGAGCGCAGTAGAGCCACATGTGGGACATTTCTAAAAACTGCAGAATCTGGACAATACATATTTAGTAGTGTTTCTCTGGTAAAACCTTCTGTGTTACAGAAAAAAAATGAATAAAATTGAAATTCAGCAAGAAAAATGAAATTTGCAAATTTCACCTCCACTTTGCTTTAATTCCTGTGAAATTCCTGAAGGGTTAAAAAACTTTCTAAATGCTGTTTTGAATACTTTGAGGGGTCTAGTTTTTAAAATGGGGTGTTTTATCAGGGTTTCTAATACATAGGCCCCTCAAAGCCACTTCAGAACTCAAGAGGTACCTTAAAAAAAAGGCTTTTGAAATTTTCTTAAAAATATGAGAAATTGCTGTTTAGGTTCTAAGCCTTGTAACGTCCAAGAAAAATAAAAGAATGTTCAAAAAACGATGCCAATCCAAAGTAGACATATGGGAAATGTGAACTAGTAACTATTTTGGGTGGTATAACCGTCTGTTTTACAAGCAGATGCATTTAAATTCTGAAAAATGCTATTTTTTCTAAATTTTCTCTAAATGTTGCAATTTTTCACCAATAAACACTGAATATATCTACCAAATTTTACCACGAACATGAAGCCCAATGTGTCACGAGAAAATAATCTCAGAATCGCTTGGGTAGGTTTAAGCATTCCGACGTTATTACCACATTAAGTGAAATATGTAAAATTTAAAAATGGGCTCTGAGCCTTAAAGGAACAGTGTCGCCACAAAAATTTTTTTTATATCAGTTTGATGTTAGTGTTTTATTAAAAACGTTTGTATTTATTTGTGTGTTTGTGTGTTACTTTTTTTATTTTTACACTTTTTCTTCCCTATGGGGGCTGCCATTTTTTTTTCCATTTCTGTATGTGTCGATTAACGACACATACAGACATGGAATACGGCAGCTCCAGTCCCATAGGGACTGCGAACGGGGCCCGTTCCATCCACTATGGTGTACGCAGTCTGTGTGGGAACGGCGCATGCGCCGCTCCCACACAGTCCAATTTGAAATGCGCGCCGTCCGGCGCCATTTTCCTGTGGACCGGAAGTCGCGGCCGGACAGTAAGATTACTACTTCCGGTCGCGGCTTCCGGACTTGTGCACATGGAGCAGCGGCAGCAGACGGTCCGGAGGGAGCGGCGGCGACTGGAGCAGGTAAGTGATTTCTATGTATGTTCGTGTTTTACTGTGTGTTTACTAGTGTATGTTAACCTACTACACTGTGTGTTAGCTCAAAAAAAGGCGACACACGGTGTAGGAGGTTAGACCGTTCAATCCCCTCGTTTCTCCCGGCACTAGCCAGGATAAAGGAGGGGGGATTCTGAGAGCTCACTAGAGCGAGGGATTTTTTCCCAATTTTGCAGCATAAAGCAATGTGGTTGCTTTACCACATGCAATGCTGCAATTTTGGGAATTGCTCCATCTAGTGACCAGCAATGGGAAATATTATAAATTGAATACAATTTATAATATTTCCTGACTCGTGAAAAAAATAAAAAACATTAGAACAATGTTTAATCACCCACACACTAATTGTTTAACTAAAAAAAAAAAAAACATTTTTTGCTAACAACACATTCCCTTTAAGGCCAAAACTAGGCTGCGCCCTTAAGGGGTTAAAAATAAGCAATTCTGACACAGTTTTTTATAAATTTATTTTAGAGCGTTTACTGTGCGGGATAAAAAAACATGATAGTTCATGTTGTTACGAACACGATAATATCAATTATGTATAGCTTTTCCGTTTCATTTTTTCTAACAATAAAGGACTTGATCAGGGAAAATAGGTGAGTTCCCTTTAAGCAGCGCGGCCGTGCTTTTAGATGCATTTAGATTGCATTTAGATGAGAAATTTTTGCCAGTGTGGTAAAAAAAAAGCGCATAAAAAAATCGCAGTACCGTAAAGTGCTGCAGTTTGCGTCTGTGCGGTTTTTACAGGTGCAACATTTCATTTACAAGTTTCACCTATAGAAAACGAACAGGCAAAAACCACGTTAAAAAACGCAGCAATTCGCATGTGGTTTTGGCGCTATTTTTGATGCTTTATTTATTGCACGGCCAAAACGTCTTATCTAAATGCATCCTAAAGAGAACAGTGCTCTTCAGTCTTGATTTGCAGCCTTGACTTCTCTGCTTCAGAGAGCCTTGCTTGTTCTAGCTTTGTCCCAGCCATGTTTGCTGCTCTTGGTGGTTAGTTATGGATTGCATCTGCTATATAGCCAATCACAGTAGTTGCTGCTGTATATGTACCCACAGCTAAGTACTTCCCTTGCCTGATTATTTTGTTTCGCCCACAAACCAGGCTGAAATATGGAGTGGGCTGTATTACAGCTGGCACCTCTCTCCAACGGCCAGGAACAGCTATCGTGCTGTTCCTTTCCGTTTAACCACTTACATGCCACAGTCAATAGTGACCACGGCATCTAACCTGTTAGAAAGAGGGGGCAGCCCCTCCGACAGTCCACCCCCCCCCCCCCCAGAGTGCCGATGGATGTCATGGCAGCCCTGGGCCTAATGAAGGCCCCCAGGTTTGCCTTTCTTCTGTAAAAATTACAATACACTGCAGTACATTAGTATTAGGCTGGGTTCACACAACCTATTTTCAGACGTAATGGAGGCGTTTTACGCCTCGAATTACGTCTGAAAAAACGGCTCCAATACGTCGGCAAACATCTGCCCATTACTTTCAATGGGCTTTACGATGTACTGTACCGACGACCTGTCATTTTACGCGTCGCTGTCAAAAGACGGCGCGTAAAATTACAGCCTCGTCAAAAGAAGTGCAGGACACTTCTTGGGACATAATTGGAGCCATTTTCCATTGACTCCAATGAAGAACAGCTCCAATTCCGTCCGTAAAAGACGCCCCGCAAAACGCGAGTACATGCAATTACGTCTGAAATTCAGGAGCTGTTTTCTTCTGAAAACAGCTCCGTAATTTCAGACGTAAATGCAGTTATCGTGTGCACATACCCTTACAGTGTATTGTACCAGTGTACTGACGATCGCTGGTTCAAGTCCCCTAGGGGGACTAATAAAAAGTGTAAAAAAAAAAAGTCTAATTAAATTTTCAGCATTGAAAAAAAACCTTGTTTTAAAAGTTAAAAAAAAACACCTTTTTCCCCTAATGTAATAAAAATGAAAAGTCTGAACTATTACAATATAACATTATTTAACCCACATGGTTAACGCCCTATAAAAATAATTTAATACTCCAGAATCACTGTTGTTTTAATCACCTTAGCGCTAAAAATATTTACTAAAAAGTGATCAAAAAGTCATATGTATCAAAAAATAAAAAAGTTATGTCTTTGTTTTTTTAAGACATTGTTATTTCTTAGTAAAAGTAGTAAAAGAGAAATAAAACAAAAACTATATCAATTTGGCATCACCTTAATCGTATTGACCAGCAGAATAAAGTTAAAGAGGCTCTGTCACCACGTTATAAGTGTCCTATATTGTACATAATGTGATCGGCGCTGTAATGTAGATTATAGCAGTGTTTTTTTATTTAGAAAAACTATCATTTTTGATGGAGTTATGACCTATATTAGCTTTATGCTAATGACTTTCTTAATAGACAACTGGGCGTGTTTTACTTTTTGACCAAGTGGGCGTTGTGGAGAGAAATATATGACGCTGACCAATCAGCGTCATACACTTCTCTCCATTCATTACACAGCACATAGTGATCTAGCTAGATCATGATGTGTAGTCACATACTCACACATTAACGTTACAGAAGTGTCCTGACAGTGAATAGACATCACTACCAGCCAGGACGTGATGTCTATACAGAATCCTGACACTTCGGTAACGTTTGTGTGAGATTTACAGCAAGGCAAGCGTAATCTCGCGAGATTACGCTATAAACTGTCATTTAAAAAGAGTTTACACTTGATGTGCTGTAAATCTCAAACAAACGTTACTGAAGTGTCAGAATTCTGAATAGACATCGTGTCCTGGCTGGTAGTGAGGTCTATTAACTCTCAGGACACTTCAGTAACGTTAATGTGTGTGTATGTGGCTGCACATAGTGATCTAGTAAGATCACTATGTGCTGTGCAAATGAATGGAGAGAAGTGTATGACTCTAATTGGCCAGCGTCATACACTTCTCTTCACAACGCCCACTTGGTCAAAAAGTAAAACACGCCCAGTTGTCTATTAAGAAAGTCATTAGCATAAAGCTAAAATAGGTCATAACTGTCAAAAATTATCGTTTTTCTAAATAAAAAACACTGCTGTAATCTACATTACAGCGCCGATCACATTATGTACAAGATAGGCCACTTATAATTTGGTGACAGAGCCTTTTTAAGTGGATGTTTTTACCACATGATTAAGGGTAAAGCCACACAGTGCAGTCACCGTACGTTTATGTTGCATTTTTAAACCGCAGCAAGCCATTTTTCAATAGAAGTCAATGGTGAAATTGTTGTTATGGACAGACTGCTGCTATTATATTACAATGTGTTCTTTGTGCAGTTAACTGCATCTTCATAATGTCCGACCGCATGCAGATAATGACCGCGCTGCCAAAGTTGTTGTTGAACTGCTTGTGTTTTTGCTAACAGTTCTGCGATGCATTGTAATGAACTATATACAGGAAGCACCTAACAAACTTCAACACGGATGAAAACTATGTCCATCAATTATTTCCTTTAAAAACGCAACAGAACTGCAGCATTACAGAGACAAAAAACGCATGCAGTTGACCGCATGCGGTTTTCAAACGCAAAAAAAACCACGTCAACGACGCACCGTGTAGCCGTAAAAATGAAACCCAAAAAACAATGGAGGAATCACAGGTTTTTCTAATCCTACCCCACAAAGATTTATTTTTTTTCAGTTTCCCAGTACATTATATGGTGCTTTAACCGGTTGTTTTACAGCTAAATCACCAGAGAAAATGTCACAATTTTGCTATGCGCTTCTTTAGATGACTATAACTATGCAGGTGAATAAAGTTCATCTTTGAATTTTACACTCTTTTTAAAGGACAGATGGGGCTTTGTTTTAGTGACATTTGTCAGTATACATCATTTTTTTTTTCTCTGAAGTGGGCAAAATTGGAAAAAATTCAAGAATTTTGCTAATTGCGCCAGTTTATACCAGCATTTTTCACACACGGTATAGACCACGGACAAAATTAATCTCCTTTCACATTCTGCCATTTCTCCCGTGCATGGGGATACCAAATATGTGTGCCTTATTCACTGGCATGTGCCAGGGCTTGGCATAAAAGGAGGCTTTTTGGCCTTTTCAGTCCAGCAATTCTGTATTTGATTTTATAGCCGCATACTGTTTTCTGGGGGGCCTAATGCTGCTGAAACATTAGAATCACCCCATAAATGACTTCATTCACACAAGTAGACCCCACAAGGTTTTCTTCAAGGGGTTTATCATATTTTTAGAAAGTCAACAGAGTTTCTATAACACTTCCAAAATTTCTGCTCTTGAATTATCGATCCCAAAATATTCATCTAGGGGTATAATGGGAATTTATTTTTTTGGGTTTCCTAAAATAAGAAATTGCAGGTTTATGCAAATGGAGCTCTCCAGCAGATGAACTTTATAAAATATGCAAATATGACATCCACCCCCCACCCACCCATTCCACCCCTCACCCTTGGAGTAAAATCATTGGAAAAATAAAAATTTAATGTAGGGCAAATATATTTTCAACTAAATAACTAAAATCTAATAATTCAGAACAGTGTGGTATTTTTTAAAACATGGGTCAATGCACAGGCCTGGTTATGAGGAACAGAAATATCGGGAATCTTTGCGGTGTCCGTCTTTTCTGCAGACGCGGCACTTTTTCTGGGGGTTGCTTCTGGTTGGTGTTGGTGGAATGCGAGTGATGAAATGTCTTTCAGTCATTCGCGTGACATCCTCAGACTGGGGGCATTCTCTGGTGTAATGAACGACAAAAATGAGGCCTTCAATAACTTTCTCCAGGAAATCCAGGTATGTGTCTCTGCCTCTGTTTTTTTTGTAGAGCACAAATGAGTTGTGGATGGCCACCTGGAACAGATAAATGGCCACTTTTTTGTACCAGGTTTTTGTTTTGCGTTTTACTAAATAGGGCTGTAAAACCTGGTCGCTTAAATCCACACCCCCCTCCCATGTACTTGTTATATTCGGACACGCTCACTGGTCTGTGCTTGTCCGATGTTGCCCCTCTTTAGCTGGGTTCACACGACCTATTTTCAGACGTAAACGAGGCGTATTATGCCTCGTTTTACGTCTGAAAATATGGCTCAAATACGTCGGCAAACATCTGCCCATTCATTTGAATGGGTTTTCCGACGTACTGTGCCGACGACCTGTCATTTAGGCTGGGTTCACACGACCATATTACGTCCGTAATGGATGGAACGTATTTCGGCCGGAAGTCCCGGACCGAACACAGTGCAGGGAGCCGGGCTCCTAGCATCATAGTTATGTACGACGCTAGGAGTCCCTGCCTCGCTGCGGGACAACTGTCCTGTACTGTAATCATGTTTTCAATGTGAACCCAGCCTTACGCGTCATCGTTTGACAGCTGTCAAACGACGACGCGTAAAATGACTGCCTCGTCAAAGAAGTGCAGGACACTTCTTTGAAACGTAATTTGAGCCGTTTTTCATTGAATTCAACGAAGAACAGCTCAAGATTACTGGCGTCAATGACGCCTCGCAAAATGCGAGGAGGAGCATTTACGTCTTAAACGACTGAGCTGTTTTCTCCTGAAAACAGTCTGTAATTTCAGACGTAAAAGCCAGTTATCGTGTGCACATACCCTTTCCCTCACTGCCACTGTTCCTGCGGTATGTATTGTGCTTAGTACACACACATCTTTGTGATCCCTGTACTTGACCGCCAGCAATTCCTCAGATGCAGATGCACAGGAGTCCCCCTTTACCATGCACTTCCCCACTAATTGCTGCGGAAAACCAATTAGTTTTTTGCGCATGGTACCACATGCCCCAGTCCTTGCAGCATGCAAATGCCTAAACAGGGGCACACTGGAATAAAAATTATCGCAGATGGTACCCCTTGTGAAGCAGAGGCTGCATTATCTCCCATACTATCTTACTGCTGGTGGAAAGATTAGGGGGGCATCCAGGAACATTTATTGTGCGGTCCCGCCCTTCATAAAGTCTGAAGGCGGTAGTATATCCTGACCCGCTTTCACACAATTTATAAAGCTTAACGGAATATCTTGCACTTTTGGAAGGTAGATATTGACAAAAACTAAGTCTTCCATGGAAGTTGAGGAGGGATTCGTCCACGCTTACATTCTGCTCAGGGGTGTAAAGTTGCAGGAATATATTAATGAGGGAATTTATCAGTGGTCTTATTTTGAACAACCAATTACGGTTTGCATCAGTACTTGGGGGGGCCTGTGCGTTGTCAGTGAAGTGGAGGAGCCTCATTATTGTCTCATAACGAGACCTGGGCATTACTGCAGAATACACTGGGGTGGCTTGGGCGGGTCTTGTTGACCAGTGAGGGTATGTGCACATGTAGTGACCAAAAACGTCTGAAAATACAGAGCTCTTTTCAAGGGAAAACAGCCCCTGATTTTCAGACGTTTTTTGAGCAACTCGCGTTTTTCGCGGCGTTTTTCTGTTTTCATTGGAGTCTATGAGAAAACAGCTCCAAAAACGTCCAAAGAAGTGTCCTGCACTTCTTTTGACGAGGCTGTATTTTTACACGTCGTCGTTTGACAGCTGTCAAACGACGACGCATAAATGACAGGTCGTCTGCACAGTATGTCGGCAAACCCATTCAAATGAATGGGCAGATGTTTGCCGACGTATTGTAGCCCTATTTTCAGACGTAAAACGAGGCATAATACGCCTCGTTTACGTCTGAAAATAGGTCGTGTGAACCCAGCCTAAGACCTAATGGAGGGCTTTTTGACAATACCCATATTTACGATGAGCCCCAAACAATTTTTTAATTCCTGCAAATTGGTGGGCGTCCACACTCTGGCATGGGTGGATGAAGGTTTCTGCCTTATATACTGAGCGGCATATAAATTAGTTTCGTGGACAGTCATATTTAGGATGTTGTCAGTAATAAATAAATGGAAGTAATCCATTTGGACAAAATTTGAATTGTCCACAGTTATGCCAGGAGTGGCAGTAAGTCCGTGGATTCTAGGCCCAAAAGATGGAGCAGGTTCCCATACAAGAGCCTGAACTGGAGGGACCAGGCTGTCCTGTGTTACAGCGCTACTAGGCCCTGCGCTTCCATGTTCTGCAGTTTCAAGTGTGTCAGGGATAACGTCCCCTGAAGATGAACCTGAAGTGACGCTATCATCGTCACTGCCTAAATCAGGTTCCATCTCTGACGCCATCTCTGATGCGGTCTCAGACTCTGACCACAGCATGGAGTATGTCTCCCCAGCGCTAAATAACTTCCTCGCCATAATGTCACCAACACTAACTAAACAAACGATTATTTTTTTTTCATTTTTTTTTTTTTTTATAAACACAAACTAACTAGTATATATATACAGACGTTATGGCTGCTACAGCAGTAGTGCCGTTACTATGGGGCCCGAGCCTCCAACGAGAATGGGCCAGGCAACACAGGCCCTTTCATGCCTGGAGGCGTCGCTAGCACCGGAGGGGGCCCCGGTGCTAGCGACAGACAAATACATGCATTAGCGCTGAATAGCCGGGCATGTTTCGTGTCCGACTATTCAGCGCTTTACAATGACGCTGATTGGCTGGCGGCGCGATGACGTCATCACGCCGCTTCCACGCTTGAAAGGCGCTGATTGACGGGGCAAGTCATTCTGCCCCGCCAATCAGCATAATTGGACGACGCTCGTCCAACTCCTGCAGACCCGGTCAGAAGAGAGCAGATCTGCATCGCCAGCGAACAGGAACAGGATTATGTGAGTATGTTTCGGTTTTTTTTTCTCATAAAACTGTTAATAGCATTATCTATAGTGGGGGCTCGATCTACAGGGGGGTCGTCTATATGTGGGCCACTGTATACAGGGGGGGTTTATATGTAGGGATGTGGGGCACTAGCTACAGGGGTGGTCTGTATGTGGGTATGTGGGGCACAATCTACACGGGGGGTCTATATGTGGGGATGTGAGCCACTTTATACAGGGGGGTCTATATGTGGGCCACTATCTACAGGGGGGTCTATACGTGGGGCACTATCTACAGGGTGGTCTATATGTGGGGCACTATATATACAGGGGGAGCTATATGTGAGACACTATACAGGGCTGGGCTATATGTAGAGCACTATCTACAGGGGAGCTACTTTTTTAGGGCACTTTCTATAGGGGTGGACTATATGTGGGACACTATATACAGGGATGGGTTACCTGTGGGGCACTAGCAACAGGGTGGCTATATGTAGCGCACTGTCTACAGAGGTGGGCTAAACGTGGAGCACTACCTATAGGGTAAGCTATTTGTAGGGCAGCATGGTGGCTATGGCGCACCATCTACAGGGGGCATGGTGTGTGTGTGTGACAGTGTACTATTATAATCAGGGACACAGTGTAACGCGCTATTATAGTTAGATGTGCAAGGGGTGTTGAGAATTTTAACTTTGTTTATACAGTGGAGGAAATAAGTATTTGATCCCTTGCTGATTTTGTACGTTTGCCCACTGTCAAACACATGAACAGTCTAGAATTTTTAGGCTAAGTTAATTTTACCAGTGAGAGATAGATTATATAAAAAAAAATAAAAAAAATCACATTGTCAAAATTCTATATATTTATTTGCATTGTGCACAGAGAAATAAGTATTTGATCCCTTTGGCAAACAAGACTTAATACTTGGTGGCAAAACCCTTGTTGGCAAGCACAGCAGTCAGACGTTTTTTGTAGTTGATGATGAGGTTTGCACACGTGTTAGATGGAATTTTGGCCCACTCCTCTTTGCAGATCATCTGTAAATCATTAAGATTTCAAGGCTGTCGCTTGGCAACTCGGATCTTCAGCTCCCTCCATAAGTTTTCGATGGGATTAAGGTCTGGAGACTGGCTAGGCCACTCCATGACCTTAATGTGCTTCTTTTTGAGCCACTCCTTTGTTGCCTTGGCTGTATGTTTCGGGTAATTGTCGTGCTGGAAGACCCAGCCACGAGCCATTTTTAATGTCCTGGTGGAGGGAAGGAGGTTGTCACTCAGGATTTGACAGTACATGGCTCCATCCATTCTCCCATTGATGCGGTGAAGTAGTCCTGTGCCCTTAGCAGAGAAACACCCCCAAAACATAATGTTTCCACCTCCATGCTTGACAGTGGGTACGGTGTTCTTTGGGTCATAGGCAGCATTTCTCTTCCTCCAAAAACGGCGAGTTGAGTTAATGCCAAAGAGCTCAATTTTAGTCTCATCTGACCACAGCACCTTCTCCCAATCACTCTCAGAATCATCCAGATGTTCATTTGCAAACTTCAGACGGGCCTGTACATGTGCCTTCTTGAGCAGGGGGACCTTGCGGGCACTGCAGGATTTTAATCCATTACGGCGTAATGTGTTACCAATGGTTTTCTTGGTGACTGTGGTCCCAGCTGCCTTGAGATCATTAACAAGTTCCCCCCGTGTAGTTTTCGGCTGAGCTCTCACCTTCCTAAGGATCAAGGATACCCCACGAGGTGAGATTTTGCATGGAGCCCCAGATCGATGTCGATTGACAGTCATTTTATATGTCTTCAATTTTCTTACTATTGCACCAACAGTTGTCTCCTTCTCACCCAGCGTCTTACTTATGGTTTTGTAGCCCATTCCAGCCTTGTGCAGGTCTATGATCTTGTCCCTGACATCCTTAGAAAGCTCTTCGGTCTTGCCCATGTTGTAGAGGTTAGAGTCAGACTGATTAATTGAGTCTGTGGACAGGAGTCTTTTATACAGGTGACCATGTAAGACAGCTGTCTTTAATGCAGGCACCAAGTTGATTTGGAGCGTGTAACTGGTCTGGAGGAGGCTGAACTCTTAATGGTTGGTAGGGGATCAAATACTTATTTCTCTATGCACAATGCAAATAAATATATATAATTTTGACAATGTGATTTTCTTTTTTTTTTTTTATATAATCTATCTCTCACTGGTAAAATTAACCTAGCCTAAAAATTCTAGACTGTTCATGACTTTGACAGTGGGCAAACTTACAAAATCAGCAAGGGATCAAATACTTATTTCCTCCACTGTAGGTGCAGAAATGTTTTAAAAGTGAGAAGCTGAAGACATCTGAGCGGAAAACTGCAGAAATGGGTCATGGCCGGTTGAAATCCTTCATAGAGGTCTGGACCGGAGGGAGAAGAAAAGAACTAGAATCTGAGACCTCACCGGTGAGTCACTTAAAGAGGCTCTGTCACCAGATTTTGCAACCCCTATCTCCTATTGCAGCAGATCGACGCTGCAATGTAGATAAGAGTAACGTTTTTTGTTTTTTTTAAAACGAGCATTTTTGGCCAAGTTATGACCATTTTTATATTTATGTAAATGAGGCTTTCTAAAGTACAACTGGGCGTGTTTAAAGTAAAAGTACAACTGGGCGTGTATTATGTATGTACATCTAGGCGTTTTTACTTCTTTTACTAGCTGGGCGTTGTGAATGGGAGTGTATGATGCTGACGAATCAGCATCATCCACTTCTCTTCGTTAACACCCAGCTTCTGGCAGTGCACAGACACAGCGTGTTCTCGAGAGATCACGCTGTGACGTCGCTCACTTCCTGCTCCAGGTCCTGCATCGTGTCGGACGAGCGAGGACACATCGGCACCAGAGACTACAGTTGATTCTGCAGCAGCATCAGCGTTTGCAGGTAAGTAGCTACATCGACTTACCTGCAAACGCCGATGCTGCTGCAGAATCAAATGTAGCCTCTGGTGCCGATGTGTCCTCGCTTGTCCGACGCGATGCAGGACCTGGGGCAGGAAGTGAGTGACGTCACAGCGTGATCTCTCGAGAACACGCTGTGTCTGTGCACTGCCAGAAGCTGGGTGTTAACGAAGAGAAGTGGATGATGCTGATTCGTCAGCATCATACACTCCCATTCACAACGCCCAGCTAGTAAAAGAAGTAAAAACGCCCAGATGTACGCACATAATACACGCCCAGTTGTACTTTTCCTTTAAACACGCCCAGTTGTACTTTAGAAAGCCTCATTTACATAAATATAAAAATGGTCATAACTTGGCCAAAAATGCTCGTTTCTTAAAAAAAAAACGTTACTCTTATCTACATTGCAGCGCCGATCTGCTGCAATAGGAGATAGGGGTTGCAAAATCTGGTGACAGAGCCTCTTTAACACCTTCCCGACCGACCACTGTCTTTTGACGTCAGGCGGTGCGGGTGCTTAATCTACAGAGACGTCTTTTGGCGTCGCTGCAGATCAGGCTGATGAGCGCTCGTGTGAGCACTCATCCTCTAAGCAGGAGATGTTACTAACAGCTCCTGATCTTAGAGCAGCCTCCTGAACACAGCTGGGGTCAGCAAACATTCGGACCCCAGCTGTGTAACCCTTTGATCAAAGGGAATTTCCCTCTTTGATCGCATCACCGGGATTCCAGTGATGCGATCAAACACCGGGGAATCCCTCTGCAGTCAGTCCTGGGGACCTACAAAGGACCCCAGGGCTGTCTGTTCTGTGTGCCTGCTGTTCGGGCACACTATGTGTGTCATAGTAACACAGTGTAATGTATTAGCGTACAGAAGTATGCTAATACATTACAAGTAAAAAATAAAGTTACAAATAAAGTTATCCCTTGATGGGATTAAAAAAAAAAAAAGTAACAAAACAAATAAATAAATAAAAAAAGTGCCAAAAAGAGTCTTTATTTTGCATTAAATACATTTTATTGCCCCTACACTAAATAAAAACAAAAAACCTACGCATATTAGGTATCTACACGACCGTAATAACCTGAAGAATTAATCTAACGGGTTATTTAGCGTGAAACGTGAACGGGATAAAAAAGAAACAAAAAAAACTATTCCGAGAATCGCTTTTTCCTATATTCACGCCGTAAAAAAATTTTTTTTTACCCCCAAACTGTGCGAAAAATAAAATACTATTTCTCTCGCATAAAATAAGGCCTCATACAGCCACGTCAAAGAAAAATAAAAATGTTATGGCTGCTGAAACGCAGAGAGGCAAAAACAGAAAAATTTAGCTGGTCATTAAGGTCTTTTCAGGCCCGGTCATTAAGGGGTTAATATAAATGTTTATTCTGCCTCTAATCAGTATTATAGTCACTGTGTCATCTGCAGCGAGATGATGGGTGGTATGATTATGATATGATTATTTTTTGTGAAACAGCATCTCCCAGCATATCCTCACCATTTTTCGAGCCATGCTGGGAGCTGTAGTTTTACGCCGTACAAACCTATACGGCAGGGGTAGCACTAAATTGAGCTGTATTTGTTCTAGTGCTGTATATATGTACTGATCTTGGTTCTGATGCTGTATGTAAGTACTGAGCTTGGTTTTGGTGTTGTATATACGTATGAGATTGGTTTTGGTGCTGTGTATATATGTAATGAGTTTTGTTCTGGTGCTGTATATATGTACTGAGCTTGGTTCTGGGGATGTATTTATGTGCTGAGGTTGGTTCTGGTGCTGTATTTCTGTACTGAGGTTGGTTCTGGTGCTGTATATATATGGTCTTGGTTCTAGTGCTGTATTTATGTACTGAGCATTGTTCTAGTGCTGTATATATGTACTGAGCTTTGTTCTGGTGCTGTATTTATGTACTGAGCTTGGTTCTAGTGCTGTATATATGTACTTAGCTTGGTTGTGGTACTGTATATATGTCAGATCTTGGTTCTGGATCTGTAATTATATAGGATATATTTCTAATAAAAAAAATTGCAGGGCAGATGGAATTGTTCTCAATTCATTGTATATTTAATGGGAATCTGTCAGGTAGTTTTAACCCCTTGAACCGCCACCATGCGGTAATACATGACCTGACAATATTTCCAAACATTCCCTTGTATGGTTTTTTTCAGATGCAGCAAAATTCTTAAAATCCACTTTTAAAACGACACACACTATATGCTAATTACTCATTAGAGGGTCATGGGGCGGTGCCACTATCCTGAAGAGTCACATAGTCCTGACTCCAAACCCACCTTTCCATGTTTGAGTGACATCTCCCTGGCTGATACAACTTTCTCGGATGCGCCATTTCTTTGTACACAAGGGGGGGCTGTGTGGCACTATACACAAAGGTGGAGCTGTGTGGCACTATACACAAGGGGGAGCTGTGTGGCACTATACACAAGGGGGAGATGTATGGCACTATTTACAAGGGGGAGGGCTGTGGCTCTATCTACAGGCGGCTGAGTGTGGCGCTATCTACAGGGGTCTGTGTGCTGCACTTTCTACTAAGGGGGGGCTGTGTGGCACAATATACAAGGGAGGTGGGCTGTGTGGAACTATATACAGTGGGAGCTGTATAGCGCTATATACAGTGGGGGGCTTTATGGCAATATCTACAGGGGGCTGTATGGCACTATCTACAAGGGGGAGATGGGGGCGCTATCTACAAATGAGGTTTGCCACTGTCTATAGGCGGGGCTATATAGCACTTTCTACAGGGGGGCTGTATGGCACATTCTACAGGGGGCACTATTTAGAAGATGGGCTGCTTGTGGCACCCGGGGGGGGGGCCCCGTCAAGAGTTTGCTATGGGGCCCAGTCTTTCCTAGTTACGCCCCTGGATACAGGGTAAAGACAAGCGGATTACTAAGACTCGGGAAGAATCTGCTTTGTAGCAGTACGGTTTTCAGATCTCTAAAGTGCATAACATTACTTTTGTTCTAGTAAAGATGTGTTTTTATTGTACTCCATGTGCTAAAAGGCTCATTAAAAGTTCAGCTTTGTTAGCCCAGACACAAAACTAAGTAGTAAAATCTAGTTTTGGCTGGTTCATAAAGGAGGGGCATATGAGCATTTATTTGTCCATTTTGAGAGACACATCTGGGTGTAGCAATACTTTGCTAATCTTGGTTATTGTATTACGATTGGTGATCGACGCCCAACTGATGTTGAATGATAGGTGTTGTGTCAAATGATGCTCTAAAATGTACTCACATTTTGCTATAAAATCAAAGAAGGGGACTGAGGGATGTCCTTAGAAACGCCATAAGGGTAAGTTCACACGGAGTGTTTTCAGGCATATTTCTGGGCATTTACGCCTCGAAAAACACCTGAAAAAAACCAGAAGCAGAACGCCTCCAAACATCTGCCCAATGGGAAATACAGCGTTCTGTTCCGATGGGGCGTTTTCAAAACTGCCGTTTAAAGAAACGCCCGCGAAAAAGTGCAAGATAAATCTTGAGCCGTTTTTCATAGACTCTATAGAAAAAACAGCTCCAAAAACGGCCATAAAACTTGCCGCGAAAAACTCGAGTTCATTAAAAAACGTCTGAAAATCAGGAGCTGTTTTGCCTTGAAAACAGCTCCGTATTTTCAGATGTTTTCTGCTTAGCGTGAGAACATACTCTAATACAGCACTGTGTGTCTGCACTCCGACAGCGGTCATCCATTACAATTAGGAACACAGAGTGAACTGATTTGATAGTATTTGTCACCTAACCTTTGGAATACTCTTAGGCCTCATTCACACGGCCATATACTATCCGCAATTGCGGATAATATGAAACACATGTTAACCTATGGGTCAATTCACATGAACGTGATTTCCATGGTCCGTATACCAGAGGCGTAGCTAGGTTCTCCTGCACCCGGGGCAAAGATTCATATTGGAGCCCCCCCCCAACTTATTTCCCTACATCTACTTCCCCCTCGCCATATTTGCTTTCTCTACCAATCAATAAAATCTCTTTTTTTTTTTCACAATTTTTTGAATGTAACTCGAGCATAAAAGCATTTCTACATTTTACAAGTGATATAGTTATATAACGTAGTTAACATAAAAATAAATTAAAAGAAAATAAATTAGAGGCCATACACAGCCCCCTGTAGATAGCGCAACACACAGCCCCCCCTTGTAGTTAACGCCACACAGCGCCCCTGTTGTAGATAGTGCCACACAGCCCCCCTTGTAGATAGCGCCACACAGCACCCCTTATAGATAGTGCCACACACAGCCCCCCATGTAAATAGCGCCACACACAGCCCCCCTTGTAAATAGCGCCACACAAAGCCCCCTTGTAAATAGCGCCACACAGCCCCCCTTGTAAATAGTGTCACACACAGCCCGCTTCCCCCATTGTAGATAGCGGCACACTCCCCCCCTTGTAAATAGCGGTACACTCACCCCCTTGTAGATAGTGCCACACAGCCCGCTGCCCCTTGAAAATAGCGCCACACACCACCCACAGCCCGCTGCCCCTTGTAAATAGCGCCACACTCCCCCCTTGTAAATAACGCCACATTACCCCCCTTTTAAATATTGCCACACTCCCCCCTTGTACTTAGCGCCACACTGTAAACAGAGGGGTGAGCGGTACCCTACTGCTACTACTCTCTGCTCTGCCTGACGTGACTTACCGGAGGAGCCGAGGAAGTCATGTGGCAAAGGCAGTGGCGGAGTTCCTTCTGACTAGGGTCGGTGACAGCTTGGGAGTGGACCAGTCCAGTCATCTGACCTAAGTAATCAGCCCCCTGTATATGATGCCACACACCTCCCTGTATATACCACACATCCTCCCTGTATATGCCACACAGCCCGACATGAATGCCCTACATACTCACCGATGCAGCGCTGTCTTCACAGGATCTGTGGTGACGCGATGACACTCACCGATGCACCTCATCTTCACGCATGGTCTTTCGTCTTCACGGGATCTGCGAAGGCGGCATGATGACATCACCGCGTCGCCTTCGCAGAACCCGGGAAGACGAGAGACCACACCTGAAGAGGTCGGCGCTGCATCAGTGAATGTCATCGCGACGCCAATAGCCAGCAAGGGAACTAGTAGTTCCCTTGCCAATCCCCATGTCACAGATCCGTTTTTAATGGTTGTTACATGTATTGACAGCCGTTAAAAACGGATCCATTGACTTCTATGGGGGCCATCAGGCCGTGAAAACGGCCAAAAATAGGACATGTGAATACACCCATAGAACATAATTGTTCTGAAAACGTCACACGTCCATTTTTCACTGTCGTGTAAATAAGGCCTTAGGCCTCTTTCACACGACAGTGAAAAACGGCCATGTGATGGCCGTCCTTTTAACGGCTTTCACATGGCCGTTTTCAGAACAATGATATTCTATGGGTGCATTCACACGGCCGTTTTTTTAACGGCCCGTGAATAATGGCCGTCAAAAAATAGGACATGTCCTATTTTTGGCCGTTTTAACGGCCTGACGGCCCCCATAGAAGTCAATGGATACGTTTTTAACGCCTGTCAATACATGTAACAACCGTTAAAAACGGATCTGTTACATGGAGATTGGCAAGGGAACTACTAGTTCCCTTGCTGGCTATCGTTGGCATACTCACGTTTGCGGCGCTTCTTCAGGTGTGGTCACTCGTCTGTGGTCACTCGGGTTTGAAGGCGCCTCGATGACGTCATCGCCCCGTCGCGCTGCCTTGCCAGATTCCATGCAGACGAGTGACCATACCTGAGGAAGAGGAGAGACGGCGCTGCTCTCGTGAGTATGTTGCATGATCTATAGGCAGGCTGGTGTGGCATCTACAGGGAGGCTGGTGTGGCATCTACAGGGAGGCTGGTGTGGCATCTACAGGGAGGCTGGTGTGGCATCTACAGGGAGGCTGGTGTGGCATCTACAGGCAGGTTGGTGTGGCATCTACAGGGAGGCTGGTGTGGCATCTACAGGGAGGCTGGTGTGGCATCTACAGGGAGGCTGGTGTGGCATCTACAGGGAGGCTAGTGTGGCATCTACAAGGAGGCTGGTGTGGCATCTACAGGGAGGCTGGTGTGGCACGATCTACAGGGAGGCTGGTGTGGCACGATCTACAGGGAGGCTGGTGTGGCACGATCTACAGGGAGGCTGGTGTGGCACGATCTACAGGGAGGCTGGTGTGGCACGATCTACAGGGAGGCTGGTGTGGCACGATCTACAGGGAGGCTGGTGTGGCACGATCTACCGGGAGGCTGGTGTGGCACGATCTACATGGAGGCTGGTGTGGCATCATCTACAGGGAGGCGTGTGGCATCATCTACAGGGAGGCGTGTGGCATCATCTACAGGGAGGCGTGTGGCATCATATACATGGAGGCGTGTGGCATCATCTATAGGGAGGCGTGTGGCATCATCTACAGGGAGGCGTGTGGCATCATATACAGGGAGGCGTGTGGCATCATATACAGGGAGGCGTGTGGCATCATCTACAGGGAGGCGTGTGGCATCATCTACAGGGAGGCGTGTGGCATCATCTACAGGGAGGCGTGTGGCATCATATACATGGAGGCGTGTGGCATCATCTACAGGGAGGCGTGTGGCATCATATACAGGGAGGTGTGTGGCATCATATACAGGGGGCGTGTGGCATCATCTTACAGGGAGGCTGTAAATAGTGTCTAGGTGAACATGTGACCTTCCTTTGGTTGTTTTCAGGGGGTTGGGACAAAAAAAGCCTGACCAATGAAATTCATCAGTTTTTTTAACGGCCATGAAAAACTGATGCAAAATGGATGTCAAACGGCCATTAAAAACGGACAGACGGACTTGAAATGGATGAAAATTTAGAGATACACTGATGCAAAATGGCCATGAAAAACTGACAGTTGATCAGTTTTAAATGGACATTTTTTTTCACTGTCGTGTGAATAAGGCCTAAGGATACATTCACACGACAGTTAAAAAAAATGGCCATTAAAAACTGATCAACTATCAGCTTTTCATGGCCATTTTGCCTCAGTGTGTCTCAAAATTTTCATCCATTTCCAGTTCGTCTGTCTGTTTTTAATGACCGTTTGACATCCCTTTTGCATCCGTTTTTCATGGCCTTTAAAACAACTGATGAATTTCATTTGTCAGGATTTTTTTGTCCCAGCCCCCTGAAAACACCCAAAGGAAGGTCACATGTTCACCTAGACACTATTTTCTCTGGACCTATTTCTATTTCTACAGACCTCCTGTATATGATGCCACACTGCCCTCCTGTATATCCAAGAAAGAGAACGTGAAGCAGCACTCAAATAAAGTGAATTTATTCATCCAACATGGAACCACAACGTTTCACCTCCTCTATGAAGGCATTTGAAAATGCCTTCATAGAGGAGGTGAAACGTTGTGGTTCCATGTTGGATGAATAAATTCACTTTATTTGAGTGCTGCTTCACGTTCTCTTTTTTGGATATCTTACACATAAGGAGAGGTCACTCCTTTATTTTTGAAGCAGTGCTGCTCCAATCCTCTGCTTTTTTTTGCCCCCCTGTATATGATGCCGCACAGACCCCTGTATATGCCACACAGCCTCCCTGTAGATGATGCCACACAGCCTCCCTGTAGATGATGCCACACAGCCCCCTTTTAGATGATGCCACATACCTCCCTGTATATGATGCCCCACAGCCCCCTTTAGATGATGCCACACAGACCCCCTGTATATGCCACAGAGCCCCGATGTAGATGATGCCTGTCACGATCACAGGGTATGTGGACCCAATAGGCCGCTCCGCCGTAGCGGAGTGGCAGCTGACCAGGTAACAGTCTATACAAAAAGTCTATAGCAGTTCGCAACACTTGGGTACCTGAACTAGTCCAGACAGTGGCTGTGGCTTCAGCACGGATGGAGGTTGGTGCAGCAGGTAGCGCCAGACGTGGCTGGCAGTACAAGATGTGGCAGAAGGCACTGGACATGGCAGAAGACACTGGACGTGGCAGAAGATACTGGACGTGACAGACTACACTGGACGTGGCAAACGACAGCAGGTGCAGTAGACACGTCTCCAACACTAGTAGGCACAGGAACTAGAATACAGCACGGGATACAGGGACGGCTAACAAGGCACGGGTAACAACTGGAAAGGGAAACACTAAGGGACCATTTGCAAGACAGACTTGGGATAAACTAACAACGCTCAGGAAAGGATCAGAAGGGCTGGGGCCATCTTACAGACCAGGAAATCATGTGGATTGATGATGATGATCGTTTTCATGTGCGCGTGCTGGCCCTTTAAGAGCAGGCACGAGCGTGCGTGAGCAACCTACGGGAGACAGCAGACCGGAGCGGAAGTGAGCGCTGGCATCTCCTAGGAAGGAGATGGGGACCAACGCTCACGGATCCATGGCTGTGGGCGTCGGGAGGTGAGTAAACCTGTGTCGCAAGGACACAGGTACAATTAGAAGCAATGAATGACCGGGTACGCTCCGTGCCCGGCCATTCAGCGCCCTTCCACGAATGAAGCAACTGGTACCTTTTGTACCAGTGAAGCTTCCGTCGATGAAAGACGCTGACTGACTGACAGGGAAAGTCATCCTGCCCAGCCAATCAGCGCCTTTCATAGACGCCGCGTTCAACCCCCTGGAGAACTGCGCAGAAGACCGCAGGTCTCCATGGCTGCCGGACGGCGTGGGAGCGGGAATAAGGTGAGTTTGAATTTTATTTATTTTTTAAACTGTAATAGAAGTGTGTGGCTGTATCTGCGGGGGGACTATACAGGGGGTGGGCTATCTACAGGGGGACTATATCTACAGGGGGACTTTATCTACAGGGGGACTATATCTACAGGGGGTGGGCTATATACAGGGGGACTTTATCTACAGGGGGACTTTATCTACAGGGGGACTTTATCTACAGGGGGACTTTATCTACAGGGGGTGGGCTATATACAGGGGGACTATATCTACAGGGGGGCTATATACTGGGGTGGGCTATCTACAGGGGGACCATATCTACAGGGGGTGGGCTATGTACAGGTGGACTATATCTACAGGGGGTGGGCTATATACAGGGGGACTATATCTACAGGGGGGCTATATACTGGGGTGGGCTATCTATGGAGCACCATATACAGGGGTGGGCTATAGCTACAGGGGGGCTATATAGTATATAGCCCCCTGTAGATATAGCCCACCCCTGTAGATATAGCCCACCCCTGTAGATATAGCCCACCCCTGTAGATATAGCCCACCCCTGTAGATATAGTCCCCCTGTAGATATAGCCCACCCCTGTATATAGTCCCCCTATAGATATAGCCCACCCCTGTAGATATAGCCCACCCCGGTATATAGTCCCCCTGTAGATATAGCCCACCCCTGTATATAGTCCCCTGTAGATATAGCCCACCCCTGTATATAGAATCCCACAAATAGCTCCCCCTATAGTGGTCCACAGAAAGCCCACCCCTGTATATAGCCTCCTTGTACATATAGTCCACCCCTGTATATAGTGCTACACAGATAGCCCACCCCTGTATATACTATATACAAGGGTGGGCTATCTGTGGAGCACTATATACAGGTGTGGACTATCTAGTGGAGCACTATATACAGGGGTGGACTATATGTACAAGGGGGGCTATATACAGGGGTGGACTATATGTGGAGCACTATATACAGGGGTAGGCTATATCTACAGGGGGGTTACATACATGGTTGGGCTATCTGTAGAGCTCTATATACAGGGGTGGGCTATATCTACAGGGGGCTATATACAGGGGTGGGCTATCTGTAGAGCACTATAGGGGGAGTTATTTGTGGGACACTATATACAGGGGTGGTCTATATGGGGGCATTTAGATAGTAAGCTCTTGCTAGCAGAGACCTCTTTCCTTTTGTTGTATTGTTTGCTTTATTTGTCATTTTACATGTTTGTTACTGCCCTAATAGTAAAATGCTGCAGAATAATGGATAATTGTGGGTTCAGGAAATACGGCTTCCTTGCTCTGCTGCTTATTATTTGCATATAAGATGTACCTCAATGTGCTACATTCTGACCAGATATTACATTGTAGTGGATAGGATTTTAACCTTCCCAACGTGGTTAGAAATCCTAGTGGCAAAATAGTAACGTTTCCCGATACAAAAATGGCCGTCTAGCCGCTTCCGGATCCGCCCTGAGGGAAACACCTTCTCGCTACACCTCTCGGGAGAGCTGGTGCGCTCCGCCATCCTGAAAGATTACTGAGCGTAGTGAGAGCAGTTTGCGTGCTCGTGTAGTGTTCGAGGTGCTGGTTCGTCGTTATTCGATTCTGCAGCTTGTGTTGCCGAGTGGACGGTCCGAGGGCCCCGAGGTAGTGCAGCATGTCCCGCTACACCAGGCCGCCCAACACCTCGCTCTTCGTCAGAAACGTAGCCGATGCTACCAGGTAAAGACTTACCGTATGATTCCTCCGCCATTCATCGGACCTGCATGCGTGTGGGGGAGGGAGGCCTCGCACGCAGCTGCGGATAAGACTTGTGTGCGGGAGGATTACAGGCGAGCGGTCGTGCTGGGAGTTCTTTGGGTTTTCTTATACGGTGACTACTAATTTGCCGCCAAAATATAAGCTTATATAACGAGGTTCGCATCTATACTTTTCTGTTCTGTTACACGAATAGAAAAATAAAAGCGGCGGCCCTATTGTCACGGACTTTTTGCAGGCAGAAAAATCTGCAGATTTTGACCTGCCTGTACCCTCTTTGCCGCGTTTTTCGCGGCCATTGAGCACCGCGAGCAAGAAACGCCGCGAAAACCGCTTTCTCTGCCTCCCATTGATGTCAATGGGAGGTCAGATATGGAGCGCATGAAGAAAGGACTCGTTTTTTCCCCTTGCGGGAAAAACTTCACCTCCCATTGATGCAGTTAAAAACTGTGCCCAAAAACTGTGTAAACTAGGCCTAACCCTAACTAGCCTAATTTGGGCCTTTACCACTGCGGGATGAGTTGTATTTTTTTGTTTATTTAATGGTACCGTTTTGTGGTATGCATAATTTAAGCTTCGTGCACATCTGTGTCTGCCTTCCGTTTATGGCTTCCGTCTCCGCTTTCCGTCAGGGGAACCCATTTACGGAAAACGTTTATTTCCATTTGCATCACCAATGATTTCAACTCTGACTGATCTGTTTCAAATGGTTTCCGCTATTGAGTGTCAAAACGACAGAACCCTTTGGCCCTGTTCAGTATTTTTGCAGGCAGAAAAATGCCTCAAAATACTGCCCGGAATAATGTTTAATGGCCGTTGAGCGCTGTGGGCAAAAAACGCAGTGAGACTCTTTTTCTTTGCCTCCCATTGATGTCAATGGGAGTTCAGAGAAGTAAATGCCGGAATATAGGGCATGTCACTACTTTTTCCTGCGAGTGGTTTTTACCGCTCGCGGGGGAAAATACTCTGCCTCCCATCGAAATCAATGGGAAGCATTTTCAGCTGTTTTTGCAGAGTTTTCTGTCGCGGTTTCCACGTCAAACTGTGTGAACTCCCCCTTACACAACGGTGACAAACGAAGACAATTTGCAACAGATCCGTCACCATTGGTGATGCGAACGGAAATCAATGGTTTCCATTAGTTTCAGTTTGGTTTCCATCCATGGTTTCCCCAGACGGAACCCATGAATGAATTCCCGATGCAGATGGACAAAGCCTTCGGGTATGTTCACATGACTTACTTGAAAATAAACTCCTCAAAACTGCTGAAAAAAACCGGAAGCTGAACACCCCCAAACATCTGCCCATTGACTCCAATGGGAAAAATGGCGCTTCATTCCGACGAGCGGTTTTACGCGGCCCTTTGAAAAACTGTGCGTAAAATACACTCCGTAAAAAAAGTAACCGCTCCAAAAACTGCCGCGAACAAAAAATGTTTTGTGGTTTAGAAAACTGCTGATCAGGCTGTTTTCCCTTGAAAACCGCTCCGTATTGTACATTAGTTCTGCGTGTGAACACGCCCTATTTCATTTTGTTTTTTTATTACGTTGTATTTGGCGGGGGTAATGTAAATTTTTTTTTATTGTGACATAACTTATTTTGTCAAGTCTGCACACTTTACCGTGTGGTATAAATAACATAACTTCATTCTGTGGGTCGTTACGATTACAGCGATACAAAATTTATAAAGCGTTTTTTTTTTTTTTGAGTTATTATTTTTTTTTTTTAATTTTTATTTAAAGTATAACTAAATGTTTGACAAACTTCTGATATGTCATAGTGACATGTCAGAAGTTTGGTTTGGTGGGGGTCCGAGCACTGAGACCCCCACCAATCGCTCAGACGACGTGGCAGAAGCGCTCAGCCGCTATGTTTCTTTTTGCCATTTTCCGGAAAGCCGATGTATCGGAGTACGGACTCATAGTCTTTCTAGTAATTAATTAATAGTAGTTAACCCCATCATGTTTCTCAGTCATAATGGACAACATTGGGTTAATGTGAGGTACATGATGGGGTTAATTACTATTAATGTGAGGCACATGGAGGTTCAAAATTCATAATACCTCGAGCCTCACATTAATAAGTGAAAGAAAGCAGTTTATATTTTATAACAGCGTAAACATAAATGGTGCTATAAATTTATTACGGGCGCGACGATACAGAATGTGTATTTTATGTATTGAGACTTTATTTTAATGTTTGTTGTAAAACAAAAAAATGTTGTTGTTTTTTTTTAAATTTAACATTACTTTGTTGTTTTATTTTTAAACTTTAATGTACTGGCATTTATCTATATACTAGTACATTAACCTGTGTATTGCTAGTACACAGGCCGTTGTTAGGCCATACCTAAGTATGCCCTAACAGGAGATCTAGTCAGACATCCCTGGGGTCCTTCAATAGAATTCTGACGTAATCCAAAGGGCATCCCCCCTTTCTCATTTACCCCTTGAATTCTGCGGTCAGCTTTGATCACAGCATTTGAGGGAATAACGGCGCAGATGAGAGATTTCTCTGACCGCCGCCGCGGCTGTGTAATACAGCCATTGCCCCGCTCATGACAATAAGTGTGTGAGCTTGCGGTCAGCATAAGGTGATACGGCCTGCGCTGCACTAATGAGCATCGGCGCAGGCACTGAAGACGTAACACAGGGGTGTTTTGTAGTGCGCCCGTCGTGTTCTCAGTCTTCAGTGCCGGCAATCATTAGTTTAGTGCAGCGCTGGCCGAATCACATCATGCTAACCGCGCGCGCACTTGTCAGGACTCAGGAGCGGGGCAATGGTTATATTACACAGCCGCAGCCCAGCTTTGACTTCATTCATGTGTTACCATACTTAGCTATGCGACCGCACAGCTTCGTATCGAAATACGTGAAATAACAGTATTGAACCGTTTGAGGGTGCACGGTATCGAAGTTTCGATGCATTATGCAACCCTAATGTGCAGTACTAAGATTCCACTAGTTTAACCCCTTAGATCCCGCAGGCAATAACTACAGCGGCATCTAAGCCATTAGAAAGTGGGGATGGCCCCCGCTGACGACCCATTGCCCCCCCCCCCATGCGATGTTGAGGTACCGATGGCTGTCATCACAGCCTGGAGGCCCAGGTCTGCCATCCTTGTGCTCCTATTAAGCCCTGCATTACATTAGTATTGCAGTATATCGTGTAAGTTATCAAACGATAACTGGTTCATGTCCCCTAGGGCAGTGATCCACAACCATCGGTCCGTGGATCATTTGGTACTGTGTGGCGTTATCTGGTATCTGCCCCGGTGGCTTCAGGGAATTCCGGACGAAAAACCACCAAATTGCGGCGCAGTTTTTCGCCCGGCATGTCCGCTGTGGAAAACTGCTGAGCATTCTACCGGCCTGCTAGCAGGCTGGCCTCCTGGGATGACGTTTTATCCCAGGAGACCACTGCAGCATGTGATTGGCTGCACTGGTGGTCACATAGGATGAAGCATTATCCCAGGAGACTGGCCCTTTGACATCATCCAGGCCGGCCTCCTGAGATGTTTCATCCCATGTGACTGCCGCTACAGCCTGTGATTGGCTGCAGAGGTCACATGAGTGGCGGCACTAAAGACAGAACATGGTGGGCACACTACAAAATACCATTATGTTCTGTCTTCAGTGCCGCCGCTCATTAGTGCAGAGCCTGCCGCATCACCTCATGCTGACCGCGCACACTTGTTGTCAGAAACGGGGAAATGACTGTATTACGCATGCCGCAGCCCCGCTCGAACGGCGGAGATGAGAGAGCTCATCTCCGCCACTATTCCCCTGAATGCTGTGATCAAAGCTGACTGTAGCATTCAAGGGGTAAATGAGAAGGGGGGGGAGGATGTCCCTTGGATCGCATCACAGGGAATTCCTATGACGCGATTGAGGAACATACCATATATGGGCAGACAGCCCAGGGTCTATTGAAGGACCCCAGGGCTGTCTTCGTATACCCCGAACAGGAAATATAGTAACATACCTAGGTATGTCCGAACAACTGCCTGTGCACTCAGTACACATGCTAATGCACTGGCATATAGGTATATGCCAGTACATTACTTTAGGTTTTTACTTTTTTATTTTTAGACTTTAATGCACCTTTTTTTCAATAAACATTAAAATACGTCTAAATACATAAAATATACATTGGGTATTGGCGCACCGTAATGACCTGCAAGACACATTTTTTGCGTCGTTTATGATGTGTACGCTATAAGAAAACAAACTTCTTTCTTTCACTTATTAATGTGAGGCACGAGGTGTGATGAATTTAACCTCCATATGCCTCATATTCGTAGTAATTAACCCCATCATGTACCTCACCCATTAACCCAAAGTCAATTATGACAGAGAAACATGATGGGGTTAATTACTATTAATGTGAGGCACATTCAAAATTCATCACACCACGTGCCTCACGTTAGAAAATGGAAGAGCTTCTTTTGCCAACAGTAATGTCCGATTTTTGTGCGTTCGCGCATCACGCACCCATTGAAGTCAATGGGTGCGTGGAAATCACGCGCAGCACACGGAAGCACTTCCGTGTGATTTGCGCAACAGCAGTAAAAAGTATGCATGAAAACCGAAAAGCACCACGTGCTTTTCTGTTTACAAACCGTGTCATAATGATGGTGGCTGCGCGAATATCACACAGCCACGCATCATACGATGCTGACACAGAGCTGTTAAGTACCTTTTGCGCGCGCAAAAGTAGCGTTTTTTTGCACGCTCATGTAAATCCGGCCTAAAAGTAGTAAAACATACAAAATCCATATCAATTTGGTATCGTCTCAATCGTAACGACCTGCTGAATAAAGTTATTGTGTTATTTATACCACACGGTAAACGGCGTCGATTTAGGACGAAAAAAGGGTGGGGAAATTGCTGGGATTTTTTTTTATCCCCCCCCCCTGAAAAAAATGTAATAAGTTAATCAATAAATTCTATGTACCCCAAAATGGTGCTGTTAAAAAAAAAAATAGAACTCCTGCAAAAAACAAGACTTTATAGAGCTATGTCGACACAAAAATAGTTATAGCTCTTTGAATGAGACTATGGAAAAATGAAAAAAATAAAAATAAATAGCTTGGTCATTAAGGGGTTAAATGTATTTCGAATATATTTTAAAAATTGTTTCATTTTAGAAGCGGCTTCAATGTATCCACTATACAAACAAGCTGCATATTGTAGCTGTAAGCCGATTCCGTCAGTGTGTTAGACTGACTGCTCGGCTGAGAGCAGCTCCTGCGTGCCTCTGACTGCTTATCTAACCCTGAGGGTATGTTAACACGCTTAACAAAAAACGGCTGTGAAATACGGAGCTGTTTTCAAGGGAAAACGGCCTTTGATTTTCAACCGTTTTTTAAGCATCAAGCGGGTTTTGATGGTTTTTTTTTTACGGCCGTTTTTGGAGCTGTTTTTCTATTGACCCAACGGCTCCAAAAACAGCTGAAGTGAAATGCGCTTTTCTACCGGGCGTTTTTTTACGTCCAGTTTTTAAAAACTGCTGCGTAAAAACATTCCCCCGTGGGAACGGAACGCTGTTTTTCCCCCATTGAAATAATGAGCAATTGTTTGGAGGCGTTAAGCCCCTGTATTTTCAGTTTATGGCCCGAAAATCGGCTGTGTGAACATACCCTCATACTGATCAAATCTATCAGCTAGCACAGTGGAAGTTCCTGGCGTCTGTCCATATATGGACAGTGATGTTAGAAGCTGCCTCCCAGCAGAGCAGCTATTCAGAAAGCTACGACAGTTATGTCACTGGAACTTTCCCTAAGTATACGTTTAATGTGTAACTGACCGATGCCAAACAGTAGCACTCCTCACCCATAGACACCCTTGTAAAAAAAAAAGTATACTGCGCACAATGTTTTTGCGCTATCAGTCAGGATGAAATGGCAGTCCATTACGTAAATGTGTCCATAGAGCTAAAATAGGTCATAACTCTGTCAAAAATGATTGTTTTTCTAAATAAAAAAACATTGCTGTAATCTACATTACAGCGCCAATCACATTATGTAGAAGATAGGGCACTTATAATGTCGTGACAGAACCTTTAAGTCTTTTACTCTGTTCTAATACCTGCCTGGGACTGGTCTGTCACTGTACACTGCAGCGCGATTGGCACGTCATTAGGAAGCCTGTGCCGCTCGCATATGCCCCTCCCCTCTCTGCCCCTTTTTCACGTTCTCAGCTTATCATTGGTGGCAATAGAGAAAGGAAGGAGGAACATTCCTCCCTCCTACTGTGACACGGCTGGCACTCTAGACGAGCTATGCGGTCGCTGAAGGCAGAGAACATTGCGGGTGCTATACAGAGCACGTGCCATCTTCATTTATTTCAATACCAAACTGTGCGGTCACACAGCTTAGTATCGAAATACATAAATTGACGGTATTGAACAGTTTCAGGGTGCACAGTATCGAAATGGTACCGAAATTTCGATGCATCTCGCATCCCTACATAAGTGATGTGGCGCACTATGAAAATGAGTGACACCCCTGCTGTACATGGCTCAGTTTTTGGGACCTTTTTTAATATGGAACTAATAAGCTTGTGTGAATGGGGCTTGAGGTTTACTGACTGCCTATTGTTACGATATACCATCAATGTCTGACTACGGTGACCGGCAATGGTGCTAGGTAATAGTTGTGACCCTTTGGCTTTTTATCAATGTTTGCATGGTTGGCCATAGACTATAAAGGTCTAGGCATGCAGTCTCCGAATAAAGCCAACTGGAGCAAAATGGACGTAGTTCTTTCCTAGCGTCGGTGCCACTTCTAGCGATTGTTACATCGGTTGAATTGCCTACCGAGGGAAAACTTGTGGTATGTCCATGGATATGTCATTCATGTCTTTACTGAAGTAACATTTTAAAGAGGCTGTCACCAGATTATATGTGCCCTATCTCCTACATAATATGATTGGCGCAGATAACAGTGGTTTTTATTTTGAAAAACGATCAGTTTTGAGCAAGTTATGAGCAATTTTAGATTTATTCTAATTTAGTTTTTTAATGCCCAACAGGGCGTTGTACAGAGGCGTGTATGACGCTGCCCAATTGGCGTCATACACTTCTCAATGGTCCAGCCCAGCTTCTTTCACTGCACAATCACACTGCTGTGGATCATGCTGGGCTGGAACAATGAGAAGTGTAGGACACTGATTGGTCAGCGTCATACACTTCTCTGTACAACACCCAGTTGGTAAAAAGTAAAAACACGCCCAGTTGTCTAAGAAACTAATTAGCATAAATCTAAAATTGCTCATAACTTGCTAAAAAATTATCGCTTTTCAAAATAAAAACCCCTGCTGTTCTCTACATTACAGCACCGATCAGTTTATGTAGGAGATAGGACACTTAAAGAGGCTCTGTCACCAGATTATAAGTGATTTGTCTAACTTTTCTTTCCCTCTGAGGGGGAGGCACACGGATAAACTTAGTTTTTATTGAATGTGTTCTGTTTGAACTCTATTCATATCAAGTAATGCTCTCACTTGCTTATGTTAAACTCAAACTAAATGCTGTACGCCCATAGCTTCCTATAACATTATACTTGATGTATCTTGTCCAAACACTATATAGACGAGAGTATTTTTATAATCTACTCCCGGTAACATGATGAGCATTGGAAAGTGTCCTCACTTGTGCTCTGTTATTTGAGCCTGGTTTATATAAAGAGCTCTTTCTAAGCTGGCCATGCTTGGTAGATGCTACAACTGCTTCTGAGAACTAAGCAACAGAACTCTAGTACAGTTTAGCCCCTTTCATACCAATGATTTTGGCTAAATAACTTGTAATGGAGAGAAGGGATCCAACCTGGAGGGAAGAAATGTTAGGTCATTTGGTAAGTGTAACTTCATAAGCCACGAATGTATGTAAAGGTTTTTCCATTGTCCATTCCCAGGTAGATGTTAATATGTGACTCTCATGGAAAATTGTTCTGAGTTTGCGGAAAGCAGAAGAAACACACCTGACATGAACTGTCCCCCTCAGAACAGTCAGGTTGTTGGTTTGCTTTGTCGGGCAGAAAAAATCTGCCTCAATTCCTTCAGGATTTTTAAATGCCAGCTTTTTTAAAAAACATTTTTGGTGTTTTGTAAAATGAATTGAATGCACAAAACTGCATAAGGAGCGCTGCAGTTTTTTTATTTTTCTGACTCATTGATTTCAGCCCCTTTGGCGATCGGCCAAAAGCTGCACAGGTAATTCCTCCTCCACCTCCCAAATCAATCAGGAGAGATTTGGGGTATTTTTATTTTTTTTTAGCATTAAAATCTACGCCAAAAAACTGAACTGGCCCTAAGGATTAGATAGATTCGCTCTAGTGGGTAATTAGTCTACAACCTCCCTTTGACACAAAGCTGCCTTGTGACACTAGCCCTTGTAATACTGTAATATGGAAGCAGATGGAAAATCTTGCAATGTATTGCTTTATTAGAGCGGCTTGGCTCTCCTGAGTGCTGACCTGCAGCGTGTCCTGCGCACTTCTGCCAGTAACTTTTTATAAAGGCTGTTTGAAGCAAGCATTGTAATCCCATGTCCCGTAGCGCCTTAAGGGAGACATTCAAGGTGAATTGAAAAGTACTGCTTTTATGCCCCAGAATTAGTCTATTTATTACAAAGGCCACAGCTTTCTTGTTGGGGTTCTGTCGTTTTGACAGGAAAGACAGTTTTTGCATGGAGTTCTATTCTTCCCATCAAGTTTGACGGTATATGTAACACAAATGTTGCAACTGTAAGGTAATGGCTGTCAAATGCAGCGAAAAGTCAGTCTTAGGCTTCATGCACACGACTGTGCTCGTAATTACGAGCACGGGCAGCCAGCCGCTTTTCCGAGCCGTGCTCCCATTATAAAGTATAGCAGCACGGCCCGTAAAATAAAAAAATAGAAAATGTTCTATTTTTTTAACGGCACGGGCACCTTCCCGTGAGAAAACAGGAAGGTACCCGTGGCTAACAGAAGTCTATGGGCCCGTTATTTCGTGTCGTAATTACGACCCACAATAACGGGTGTTTTTACGGTCGTGTGCATGAGGCCTTACAATATTGCTCTCAGCAAAAGTTCCTATCTTTTTTTTTTTTTTTTTCCAATGAAGAGAACAGACAAAGTATTGTTGACCTGCTATAATAATGAAATTACACTATCAACCTTGTTTCTTTGCCTTACACACTTCAGGCCGGAGGATATACGGCGTGAATTTGGTCGGTACGGCCCCATAGTAGACGTGTACATTCCACTTGACTACTACAATCGTCGCCCCAGAGGATTTGCATATATTCAATATCCTTTATTTGACTGTGTTAATGTTCAGGAGCATGGATGTACCTGCTTCCTAACTGTATGTGTGTTTATTTCTCTGTCTCAGAAAATGTAAAGCAGTCCACAGTAGCTGGCAAGCACCCCAAGGTTTGAATGAGCCTGGTTAGATAGAACCAAGAGTAAAGCCCACAGACATCTTTGAAGTTGCAGCTTCAAGGAATAAAGAGGGAGGGTTGAAACAGATAAGAAAGCTGGAAGAGGGAAAGTTCTTGCCAAGCACTAAAGACACAGCCTGCACCAAGCTGAGTGTTCAAATTACCTACCTTTAAATCCAAAGCCAAGTTCGATTTGGTTGATCCTTGTCCAAGTTCACCTTGCAAGCCCCAAAGAATAAAGGTCAAGGTTCAAGATCAAGTCAAACGAGGTAATCACAAAAGTTTCCTTTTGTATCCTACTTCTCCAAAAAAATGTCTAATCAGTAAAGGATGTTTCAAATTGTGAAATAATAATAGTTTTGGACATTGTGGTTAACGCCGCAGTACATGGGGTTGGCTTTGCAGACCTACTTTAACTTTTGGCAGGGCTACACCTTCTCAGGTTTACTTCCTAGTAGAGATACAGGGCTGGTAGACATAGGAAATACGACTTGTGTGTGGGTAAAGAGATTTGGTATTTATGGTGTTTCGGCCACAGTAGAGCAGGATGAATGGCAGCGTTCTAAGGAGGGAATTTTACTGCACATAATGGTGATTTGTTTAACATGTTCTACATGAAATTCTGCCTCAATCTAATTCTGATAATTCTATGTTAATGTCCAGGCTTACCAAAAATTTAGATTTTATTAGTACCACAGGCATTGGCAGTTCTCTAAGGGTGTACTGACATCCCTTTTATGAAGTGTCCACCAAATAGAATGCCATTATATACTGCAAAGGCATAAAATTAAAATACATAAAAAACATACATTTCATCTGCTGCAAGGTACATGTGAAGGAGGCTGCTACAAATTCCTGAAGAGGATCTGGATGGACATTAAGAGCCTTCGCAGTAGTTACAATTATATGGGCATTCCCTTTTACTTTTTTTACAGCTTATTTTCCTCCCTCTTAAATGTATTTAGAAATTGGATGTAATTGTTAGGTAAAACAAGGCTGGGGCCCCACTGCATCTTTTTGTAAGGGGACTCTACAATATTCCCACTCAACTGTAAAATTTGTGTTAAATTCCTCATTTTGAAGATATATTTGCTGTCCGTGAATGGGAGCATTCGGAGCCAGAAAACCTGTACATACCTAGCAAACTAAGAATTATTAAAATAGTTTCCAGTCCCAGTAATCCTCTGTGCTAAGCAGCCTGATTGGTGACTTGGCTAAACTTCACATGGTCAGATTTCTTGCGATGGTCATGAGTCACTTGTCACAACCCGAAGCCCCCCCATCCCATATGGAAACATTGCTATCCATGTAACCTTTGATTTGTTTTACCACATCAGTAACTTGCCTTAGTCTGTATGCTTCTCTGCCTCTGGATGTAAATTGGCATCTTGAAAATATCAGGAGTCAAAACAAAGCATATTAGTAAGCTGTTTAGCTTTTTATTTACATAAAATCAAAGCCTTTCAGGGAGGAATGTATAGGAAGATGCTTTGTGTGACACATTTCTGTGTCCTATCCAGCATGCAACTTTTTACTTTGCTGAAATTTTTTTACCAGACGCTTAAGAAAAATTATGCCAAACTGTAAATGGGTTTTCTGAAACCTTGTTTTGTATGATGCCATATACAGTGTACCTCAAAGTCTCCTTAACAGACAGCTAGGTTTGAAGATGTTCGGGATGCAGAAGACGCACTTTACAATCTCAACAGAAAATGGGTTTGTGGCCGTCAGATTGAAATACAGTTTGCTCAAGGTGACCGTAAAAGTGAGTACTTTAGTTTACAGACTTATTACCAGCATTAAACTGTAACTTGAAAGAAATCTGATAATTAAGCGTGTTGTATGAGGTTAGAAGGCCGTGGATTCTTTCATTCAGAAACAGTGTCACTCTGGTCCACGGGCTGTCTGGTGTTTTACGCCTGCCCACATTCAAGTGATTGGGGCTGTGCTGTAATAGCAGACATAACCTGTGGACAAGAGTGGAAAAAAATACCCATGACCACCTAACCTTATACAATACCTTAAAAATTTGTAGTATGAATTTGACTTAATTTTAGCTAAAGAGTTCACAACGACCCTAAAGGCATATTCCTACGTGGCAGATTTAAATGGGGTTGTTTCTGCAAGCTCCCTTTAGATTTGGTGCACATCTGCTGTATGAATATCTCTATCACTCGTCAGGTATATATGACATCTGACACCTCGCTCTTACGGCTGGGATCGAAGAACTCCAATTCTAGCGGTTTAATTTATAAGATCCTGCGAGCAGTAGCTAGTCGTTTCACAGAACAAGGCCCAATTAATATATAATTTTTTTTTAACTTAAGTTAAAAACAACCCATCTATTTTTCCCCTAAAATAAGCGAAACAAAAAAAAAAACTGGTATCGCTACATCTGTAACAATCCAAACTATTTTAATATAGCGTTATATATCCTACATGGTGAACATCATAAAAGGTGGAAGGGGATGCCAGTATTGCTGTTCTTTTTTGGTCACTGCCTCCAAAAATGAAATTTTAAAAGTTGTATGTACCCCAAAAATACCAATAAAAACTGCAGCTTTCCCTGTATAAATCACGCCCTCACAATGCTCCATTGATGTAAAAATAAGTTTAAAGAGGCTCTGTCACCAGATTATAACTTTCCTATCTCCTACATAATCTGATCGGCGCTGTAATGTAGAGAACAGTGGTTTTTATTTAGAAAAACGATCATTTTTGAGAAAGTTATGAGCAATTTTAGATTTATGCCAATTCGTTTCTTAATGCCCAACTGGCCGTTTAACTTTTGACCAAGTGGGCGTTGTAAAGAGAAGTGTATAACACTGACCAATCGGTGTCATACTACTCTCTCCATGTCCATTTGTAGTCACAGCACATCGTGATCTTGCTGTCCTGTCACACACACCCACATTAAAGGGAATGTGTTGCCAGCAAAACATGATTTTTTTTTAAATTTTTTTTTTTTTTTTTTAGTTAAACAATTAGTGTATAGGTGATTAAACATTGTTCTAATTTTTTTATTTTTTTTTCACGAGTCAGGAAATATTATAAATTGGATTCTAATTTATATTTCCCATTGCTGGTCACTAGATGGAGCCATTCCCAAAATTGCAGCATTGCATGTGGTAAAGCAACCACATTGCTTTATGCTGCAAAATTGGGAAAAACTCACTCGCTCTAGTGAGCTCTCAGAATCCCCCCTCCTTTATCCTGGCTAGTGCCGGGAGAAAGGAGGGGTTTGAACGGTCTAACCTCCTACACTGTGTCGCCATTTTTTGAGCTAACACACAGTGTAGAAGGTTTACATACAGTAGTAAACACACACTGAACACAAACATACATAGAAATCCCTTACCTGCTCCAGTCGCCTCCGGTCCATCCGCTCCGTCTGCTGCCGCTGCTCCATGTGCACAAGTCCGGAAGCCGCGACCGGAAGTAGTAATCTTACTGTCCGGCCGCGACTTCCGGTCCACAGGAAAATGGCGCCGGACGGCGCGCATTTCAAATTGAACTGTGTGGGAGCGGCGCATGCGCCGTTCCCACACAGCGGCGTACATGTTAGTGGATGGAACGGGCCCCGTTCGCAGTCCCTATGGGACTGGAGCTGCCGTATTCCATGTCTGTATGTGTCGTTAATTGGGAAGAAAAAGTGTAAAAATAAGAAAAAGTAACACACAAACACAAATTAATCCAAACGTTTTTAATAAAGCACTATCGTCTTTAACATATTTAAAAAAAAATTGTGGTAACACTGTTCCTTTAACTTTACTGAAGTGTCTCGAGAGTTAATAGACATTGCTTCCAGCCAGGACGCGATTTGTATTCACACTCCCGACACTTCGGTAAAGTTTTTGTGGGACTTGATCACAGCACTGCGTGATCTCACTGTGCTGTGAGTCAGTCCCACACAAACTTTACCGAAGTGTCGGGAGTGAATACAAATCGTGTCCTGGCTGGAGGCAATGTCTATTAACTCAAGACACTTCAGTAAAGTTAAAGAGGTTCGGTCACCAGATTATAAGTGCTCTATCTCCTACATAATCTGATCGGCGCTGGAATGTAGATAACAGCAGTGGTTTTTATTTTGAAAAACTCATTTTTGAGGAAGTTATGAGCAATTTTATATTTAGTTTCTTAATGCCCAACTGGGTGTGTTTTTACTTTTGACCAAGTGGGTGTTGTAAAGAGGTGTATGAGGCTGACCAATCAGTGACACACACTTCTCATTGTTCCAGCTCAGCTTCTTTCACTGCACAATCTCACTGTGCTGTGGATCATGCTGGGCTGGAACAATGAGAAGTGTATGTCACTGGTCACTGATTGGTCAGCCTCATACACCTCTTTACAACACCCACTTGGTCAAAAGTAAAAACACGCCCAGTTGGGCATTAAGAAACTAAATATAAAATTGCTCATAACTTCCTCAAAAATGATCGTTTTTCAAAATTAAAACCACTGCTGTTATCTACATTCCAGCGCCGATCAGATTATGTAGGAGATAGGGCACTTATAATCTGGTGACAGAGCCTCTTTAATGTGGGTGTGTGTGACAGGACAGTGAGATCACGCTGTGCTGTGACTATGAATGGACAGAAGTGTATGACACTGCTTGGTCAGTGCCATACACTTCTCTTTACAACGCCCACTTGGTCAAAAGTTAAACGCATTAAGAAATTAGCATAAATCTAAAATTGCTTATAACTTGCTCAATAATGATAGTTTTTCACAATAGATCAGATTATGTAGGAGATAGAGCACTTATAATGGGGTGATAGAGCCTCTTTAAAATCTCAGCGTTTGACACAAAGCAAAGGGTTTTTTATTTTGTAAATAGTAAAAAAACAAAACATAAATTTGCCACAATCATATTGACCTGCAGATTAAAGTTAATGTAATTTTTACTGTAAAAACAAACCCACAAAACAATGTGGGAATTTATTAAGGCCTTTGCTCTAGAATTCTGGTGTAAAAAAAAAAGTTGCGACTTGTCATTTTAAAGCCACTTACAACCCTTTAAAATAAAAGAAAAAAAGGGATTGGCTCTAGTGTAAGGGATGGGACCAAAAATGTACTATAATTTACACCGTAAAAAACCAGAGAAAAAGAGTCCGTATATATCCACATATGAAAAAATTACACATCTTTATTGATAATAAATACACAAAATAACAAAAAAGCAGAGAATCTAAAAATGAGTCCTTGACTAAGTCACAGTTACCAATATTAAACGGAATATTAAGTCACATAAGAGTATACAGGTTTAATTGATAATCAAAATTACTCCTACACAGGGTATCTCTATAAAAATTTATAAATAATAAGATGTAAATACAAAGAGTACAGCAGACCAGACCATTAGACCGTTTGCCTAAGTGAACTAGTGTTCCTAAGGAAATAGCAAGTGTCCCTATGAATCCAGTAAATGCACTTACCCATATTGAGGAGAATCGTGTGACCCAGAGTGTGGAAGTGCGCCCCGATTTACACCGTGAAGTGTCATAAATTGTGCCGGAAGTCTGCCGGCTCATAGCTGACCCAGATTTTATTTATTTTTTTTAATCGGGAAGTAATTTTTTTATTTCCATGTTCAACAAAAACACAACATTTGCGTCAGTGATTCAACACAGATACACCCCCCACCCCTTTTTCCAAAGTATGCTTGTTCATGTATGCATAATGATCAATACCGAAATCCGTGTCAAATATACAGAATACCATATACATAGCCAGGAAATATGCATGTACTATTTAACATAATCCTCCCCCCCCCCCCCCCCCCCCAGATTAACCAGATTCCTCTAAGGAGCATCTATTATCCTCCCAACTACCTTACACTAGACTGCATCCCAGCTGAGCTGACCCAGATATTACTGTGGCACACGTACAGCCAAAGATGCACCAAATTAAATTAAAAGACGTCCATTTGGCGGATCTTACTCCAATTTATTTACTTACCCCACCCCCTTTCCTGGTCTGGCCTTCTATTGATGAGATGTAAAGCTGTCCATGCTAGATAACAGATCTGCAAGACTGCACCTGAAAATGATTTAAAAAAAATCCAACACCGCAAAGTCAACTTTTTTAGATATTCGTCTTCACTTCGCATCGGTCAGGCTTGTTCATGTCACAATAAGGTGCCGAGGGTGGGCAGAAAATGGCCTAAGGCCTCATGCTCACGACAGTGTTCGGACCGTGATATACAGACTGCATGTCTGCCGAATTTCCTGGACCAAATACCGTTCAGGGAGCCAGGCTCCTAGCATCATAGTTATGTACGACGCTGTGAGTCACTGCCTCTCCGCGGGATTACTCTCTCGTACTGAAAACGTGTTTCCGTACAGGACCGTATTCCCACGGGGGCAGGGACACCGCGTCATTCATGGCTAGGATGCTAGGAGCCTGGCTCCCTGAACTGTTTGGTCTGGGAATATCATGGACTGAACACATGCATGAGGCCAAAATCTCTAGTTTATGGCCATTTTTCATTTGTTCTAGATCTTGGAAAAAAAGCTTAAATCTTCTCTGTGGTACATGGGTACCCCTGAAACTACATAGCCTACAACCCTTAATCCCACTAACCTGTTACTGTGGATTTTTCCCCTGCTGTGGACACCTTCAAACATAACTCAAATATTGCAGACCGCAGAAAATATTTTAGGTCTTATATTTTCCCCCATACAGAAATCTTATCAAATAAACATTGTCTAGAGGGCTTTCACATCCACTAGGTGAACTGTTCGTTTTAAAGGGGTTGCTTCATTAAAGAGGCTCTGTCACCACATTATAAGGTGCCCTATCTCCTACATAAGGAGATGGGCGCTGTAATGTAGGTGACAGTAATGCTTTTTATTTAAAAAACCATCTATTTTCACAACGTTAGGAGCGATTTTGGTTTATGCTAATGAGCTTTCTTAATGCCCAAGTGGGCGTTCTTTTACTTTCGACCAAGTGGGCGTTGTACAGAGGAGTGCATGACGCTGACCAATCAGCATCATGCACTCCTCTCCATTCATTTACACTGCACTAGCGATATAGATATATCACTATGTTCAGCCTCATACACAAACCCTAACATTACTACAGTGTCCTGATAATGAATACACATGACCATCCAGCCTGGACGTCATGTGTACTCAGAATCCTGACACTTCTGAATCTTTTTTTTTTTTCTTTTTTGGAATCTCACAAAAAATAAATAGTCAGAAGTGTTAGGATTCTGAGTACACATGACGTCCAGGCTGGATAGTCATGTGTATTCATTATCAGGACACTGTAGTAATGTTAGGGTTTGTGTATGAGGCTGCACATAGCGATATATCTATATCGCTAGTGCAGTGTAAATGAATGGAGAGCAGTGCATGATGCCGATTGGTCAGCATCATGCACTCCTCTGTACAACGCCCACTTGGTCGAAAGTAAAAGTACACCCACTTGGGCATTAAGAAAGCTCATTAGCATAAACCAAAATCGCTCCTAACGTTGTGAAAAAAGATAGTTTTTTTTTAAAATAAAAAGCGTTACTGTCACCTACATTACAGCGCCGATCTCCTTATATAGGAGACAGGGCACTTATAATGTGGTGACAGTCTCTTTAAGACAGCACCTTTCCATATGTTCTATTTTGGCATATGGACATCAGAGCTCCACCTTGGGATCCTCCTCTATGAAACAGAATGGAGAGCAGCTCTGGCGGACCCGGCCTGTCAATGCATTACATGCTTGGCCATTCATTTGCATTACCAACATGTAATACCTTTCCCCTGCTCTGCAGCAGATTCTTTTTAAGGACCGTTATGTAGTATTTCATGGTCTTAGGCCTCATGCACACTAACGTATTTTTTTCCCTCCCGTAAATACGGGTCCTTGGTCACACGTATTCGACCCGTATTGCACCAGTATTTACGGGCACATTTTCGCTGCAAAATTGCACTGCACTAATCGGCAGCCCTTCTCCCTATCCGTGCAGGATAGAGAGAAGGGACAGCCCTTTCTGTAGTAAAAGTAAAAGAAATTCATACTTACCCGGCCGTTGTCTTGGTGACGCGTCCCTCTTTCGACATCCAGCCCGACCTCCCTGAATAACGTGGCAGTCCATGTGACCGCTGCAGCCTGTGATTGGCTGCAGCGGTCACATGGGCTGAAACGTCATCTGGGGAGGCCGGACTGTAGGAAGAAGCGGGGAGTTCTGGGTAAGTATGAACTTCTATTTTATTTTTTTTACATGTTGCTGTATATTGTGATCGGAAGTCACTGTCCAGGGTGCTGAAAGAGTTACTGTCTAACTCTTTCAGCACCCTGGACAGGGACTATCCACTGACGTAGCCTAGCAACGCTCCCGTAATTACGGGTGCACACACGTAGTCACCCGTAATTACGGGAGCCCCATAGACTTCTATGGGCCTGCCCGTGCCGTAATGGCCTGAAATAGGACATGTTCTATATTTTTAAACGGCACGGGCACCTTCCCGTAAGCATACGGGGAGGTACCTGTGGCCAATAGAAGTCTATGGGCCCGTGATTACGGTCGTTTTTACGTTCGTGTGCATGGGGCCTTAATCATTGCCAATTTAATGAAAATGACTAATTTTTGTTTTAAATTATAATGTATGGAAATCCTTGGAAATTGCTGATTTAGTTAGGATCCTGCCATAAATACATTATTAAAAACACCATAAACTGACCACTAGTTTCTAAGGCTTGTTATGCCGTATTCTCCCTGCAGAGCTGCTAGCAGAAAAAAGGCATTCGCTATCTTCTAGTCTGTTACGTTATGCAATAGTCATAAGTCCGCAGCAATTTAAGTCCTTATCATTAGAAGTGCATTGAGAGATAAATTGACATAAGTTATGCCTGCTTGTTCCATCTGCACTTGATTTGGAAACGCATCTAGGCTACAGAGAGCAGATCCCAGGCCACAATATGTAACGATACAGCAACTGCAATCTGTGGGCATCCACTGCTAGCCAAAATATAAATAAGGATTGTAATTAAATATCTATGCTTTAATCGAAATTTTTAGCTCCTGGACAAATGAAAACAAAGGAACGACATGACTGTTCACCAGTTGATCGCAGAAGATCAAGAAGCCACAGCAGACTAAGAACACGCAGCCGAAGTGCTTCTTGGGACCGCGGCAGAAGGTGGGGCATTTACACCGTAATTGGCTATTTGTTATGGTAGCACTGTGTTTTTGGATTCTAGAAGGCCCATAAGGAGTAGCTGTAAGGGTATGTGCACGCACAAAATAAAAAATGTCTGAAAATTCGAAGCTGTTTTCAAGGGTAAACTGCTCCGGAATTTGCCGTTTTTTTATTCAGTTGCGTTCTTAACAGCCGTTTTTGGAACTGTTTTTCTATAGTCTGAAAAACCGCTAAAGAGACATTCGCTTTTTCACAGCCGTTTTGAAAAACGGCTGCGTAAAAAAACGTCCTGTCAGAACAGCGCCATTTTTCCCATTGAAATCAAATGGGCGGATGTTTGGAGGCGTTCTGCCTCCGGTTTTTCGGGACGTTTATGGCCCGAAAAACGGCTGAAAACACTCCGTGTGAACATAGCCTAACAATACTGTATAACAGGCTAATGCTCATGCTCCCTGCAAGAATGCAGCCTATATATATTCATATTCAGAAATGTGTGTACTCGGCACAATAGGCTTTACCCCATGTCTTCTACTCTTAAGGGAACCCATCACTAACTTTATGCTGCCCTCTCTGAGTAGTGACACTCATTTCAGCGGTCTGTCACTCATGTCTGATTAATGATTTAGGACATGAGTGACCGATCACTGAAACTTTTACATGAGGCGATGATCGCCCCAAAAAATTATTTATTTGTTCCTGGTCACTGCCCAGTGTAAACATTACCTCCGACCAAATGAGGAAATGTACGTTTGTAGTTGACCGCGTATTTTATGCAGGCCTTGTGCAATAATCAAAAAACTTTTCCCCTATCATTCTGTGCTCCATACACCATAATGACAAAGTGGAAACAGAACTTTAGATGTTTTTTTTTTTCAAATTTATTAAATGAAAACCACCAATTTCACATGGTCCTAAATATTAAGAACCTTTCCTGACGCTTGGAATTTAGCTCTGTGGGCCTCTAATTTCTCTAGATCATCTTTGAAATGTTTCTACACCTTGATTGGAGTCAACCATTGGTCATTTGATTTAAACATGATTTGGAAAGACACAACCCGGTCTATATAAGGTCTCACAGTTGACATTGCATATCAAAGCAAAAACAAAGCCATGAGGAGGAAAACTGCCTGTAGAGCTGAAAGACAGGACTGTGTGGAGGTGCAGATCTGGAGAAGGGTACAATAAATATTCTGCTGCACTGAAACTTTCCAAGATCAGTGGCCTCAATAATTCTTAAATGGAAGAAGTTTGGAACAACCAGGACTCCTAGAGCTGGCCGCCCCACCGGACTAAGTAATCGGGGGAGAAAGGGCCTTGGTAAGAGAGGTGACCAAGAACCCAATAGTCACTCTGGCTGAGCTCCAAAGATCCTGTGTGCAGATGGGAGAAACTTCAAGAAGGTCCACAATCATTGTAGTGTCAAGTGCAGGTTGGAGGAGTGGCCAGAAAGAAGAATCTACTCCATAAAAGACACATGAAAGCACGCCTGGTGTTTGCAAAACAAAAACCTAATGGACTCTGACACTGAGAAACAAGGTTCTGTGGTCTGAAGCCAAGATTGAACTCTTTGGCCTCAATTCTTAGTGTCATGTCTGGAAGAAACCAGGCACTACCCATAATCTGCCCAATACCATCCCTAGTGAAGCATGGTGGGGGTGTTTTTCAGTGGCTGGGACATGTAGACTGGTCAGTGTTGAGGGAAAGCTGAATGGAGCAAAGTACAGAGAGATTCTGAATGAAAACCTGATCCAGAGTTCTCTGGGCCAAAGATTCACATTCTAACAAGACCATGACCCTAAGCACACAGCCCAGACAACACAGGAGTGGCTTAGGGACATCTCTGTGAATATCCTTGAGTGGCCCAGCCAGAGCCCTGACCTGAACCCAATCAAACATCTCTGGAGAGACCTGAAAATGGCTGTCCAACTATGATCCCCATCCAACCTAACAGAGCTTAAGACGATCTGCAGAGAACAATGGCAGAAATCCCCAAATCCTGGTGTGCAAAGATCGGGACATCATACCCAAGAAGACTGGAGGCTGTTATCACTGCCAAGGGTGCTTCTACTAAGTACTGAGTAATAGGTCTGAATACTTCTGTCAATTCTATATTTTAGTTTTTCCTTTTTCAATAAATTAGCAAAGATTCCGAACATTCTGTTTTCACTTTGCGGTTATGGAGTATTGAGTGCAGAATGATGGAAGAAAAACTCCTTTTCATTTTGGCACAAGGCATCAACATGTGAAAAATGTAAAGAGTCTTTCTGAATGCATTGTACAAGGGGATGTCCTGCCGTCAAATTATAAACGGGGGGGGGTGTGCGCTGACTACCATGTAAAGTGTATCTGAAGCGGATTGGACAATATATGCCCAACTAAACGGACACTTAAATCAACTAATAGATAAGTGGATTACACTAGTCTAGAACTACAGATAGACTACATTAATGTAAGACTTAGTTAACACATACCTCCACAACTCTGCAGTGAGCCAGTGTCCTGTTTGTCTCCATGGCTCCCATGTGCAGAATGGCAGCTATAGGATTCTATAATGCTCGAGGCTGTTCTGCATAAAGGAGCCATAGAGAAGCTGGACGCTCTGTCTCCATAGTCTGTGCTACCGGCAGCTCTTAACTCTTCATATAGGAGACATGGAGACCCAGCCGGACGCTCTGTCTCTATCTGCAGAGCGGCCTCCAGCAGAATCCTATAGCGGCAAAGCCATGGAGACAAGTCGTACGAGCACTGCGGCACCTTCAAAACAGCTGATCGGCAGGGGATCCGGGAGTTGGACCCCGACCCATCAGCTATTGATGGCCTATCCTGGGTGTAGGCAATCAATTTTTATTGGCTGCAAAACCCCTTTTACAGACATTTGGAATAAATGAGTAATTAAAGATGCCATAAATATTCACAAATAATAGACGGATGGGATGGATATCCTTTTTATTTTTAACAAACTTTCTGGACTGTGTAAAACATGCTTTTGAGATGTGTTTTCTATCCCTCAGGTCAAAACACAGAAGACATTCATATAGTCATTCAAAATCTCGTTCAAAAACTCCACAAAGGCATTCCCGATCACCTCAGAGACCTTCCTTCTCAAGGGGACGCTCTAGATCAGTGGAAAAATCACCATCTGGTTCACCACCGAAGAAGCCTGAATCAAAGTCTCAATTTGGCCAGGGGCGTTCTGGTTCTGCAAGATCCCGCTCAAAGTCTCCACGTCAAAGGCACTCCAATTCTACTTCACAAAAAGAAATTGCCCAAAACTCTCGCTCACGTTCGAGGTCTAGATCACGGGGCTATTGGGGTAAAAACAGTCGGCAGTCTGGTTCTGATCAGGACTAGGGTCTGCTACTAACCGGTTACCAAGACCAAGGAACATGCAATGCAGCTCATTCAACCAGAATGCTTTGTACATTCCTTGACTGTTTTGAGGCGTTTCTTATCACTTAGGCTTCCTGGGAAGAGAACACAAATCTTCTCAATAGTGTAAATATAAAACTAAAACTCGTTTAGCAAATGTGGGTGGAGGCAATTCTGTTTTTCTTTTACAAACATCAGTATTCTGTGAAGCCTCCACATGTTTTCTTTTGCTGTATTAGAATCCCTTTTATATCTCCATATATGCGTTTCACATGCCAATGTCCCTGAACAGTCTCGTTCACATCTGTGTCGGGACTCTGTTCATGGGTTCCATCGGAGCTTTCCGTCAGAGGAAGCCATGAATGGAACCCAAACGGAAGCCATAGGTTTTCATTTGCATTAAAATTGATTTCAATGGTGACTGATCTGGTGAAAATGGTTTCTGTTTGTCACGGTTGCATAATTTGTCCCGTCGTTTTGACTGAATAGCGCAGTCGACTACGGTATTGATTCTGTCAAAATGACCGAACCCTTAAACAACGGTGACAAACGGAAACCATTTGCACAGGATCCGCCACCATTGAACTCAATCGTAATGCCAACGGAAACCTATGGTTTCCGTTTGGATTCCGTTCATGAGGTTTTCCTGACTGAAAGCTCCGGCGGACCGTATTGACTGAGTCCCGACGCAGATGTGAACGAAGCTTAAACTGGCGCTGCCTGCCTTCTGAGTTAAATGCTATCTAAATTGTTACCTTCCCATATTTTGTAATAACTTTTTGAAATAAACGAAGTTCCATTAAAGTATCATTTTAATCTTTTGGACTTTAAATATTTTCATCAAATATCAGTTAGGCTATGTTCACACGGGGTATTTTGCCGAGTTTTTTGACGCGGAAACCGCGTCGCAAAACTCGGCAAAAACGGCCAGAGAACGCCTCCCATAGATTTCAATGGTAGGCGTCGGCATCAATGGCTCAATGGCCGCGGGCAAAAAACGGCGCGAAAATCGGCGTGCAGGGAGAGGAAAATCTGCCTCAAAGTTCCAAACGGAATTTTGAGGCAGATATTCCTCCCCCAAAATACTCCGTGTGAACATAGCCTAAAGCTGCATTTATTCAATATGCCTAAACTGAAGGTGTTTTCTTTTCCTGGTATCTTATCCAGTGCCGCCTTGCCCTCCCCACCACACGGTCTTATTGTTTAGCATAAAACCTAATGTGATTTTCTCTATTGTGTGTATCTTACTCCTAGTATGATTTTCATATTGTGCTTTTGTTGCTTGGAAACGTCTTTTGGAAATTGTATTGTTGGATATAGTTTCCTTTTTTTTTGTCTAGCAGTTTTAATAAATAGAGTGCACCACATGTTTTTTACTTTGAAGACTGACTTTTTCAAAATCATGTATGGAATTTGTAAGCCTGGACTTTTTTCGATTTAGTAAAAAATCAAAAAATGTAAACAAAAAAAATAGCTCTCATAGTTTCCGCATGCGTTCAAGGCTTTGTGCCATATTTTTGCTGTTACTGCATATTTCCTACAATGAAACACTAAATGACTTTCACACCAGGAAATATAATTTGTCAAAGAGGTACAAACTCCAGGAATCCTGCAACACGTACGTCTGAGCTGGGAGCTCCTGCCAAGCATGTTTGGAGTAAAAGAGCCTATTGTCTAACTCAAGTTTTATGATTGTAATTGTCCATATCATAACTATATAGTTTTAAACAAAAACTATATCTCACAATAGACTTTCACTTCCTGTTTTGTAGAGAGAACAAATGTGGAAAAATACTCGTGGATATTCATTGGGAGTCACAAGAAAAGAATATAAGCTGTATCTGCCATACAACGTCCATTCTTACTGTGTGGCGCTCAATGAAAATCCACAATCTTCTCCCACTTTTAGTCTCTCACTGGATAATTGTGGTCCGGTTTCAGCATCCATAAATAGTGCAGTTTATTGACCCTATATATGTTTACATTAGTGTTATGCTTATTAGCCTAACCGTAGAAGGTCAGCCCCTTCACTACACTTTCATGAGTGGTAGCCTTAACCAGAGGAACATCTTCACACACTTTGGCATTATTTTTGGCCCCAAATAAGCATCTAAAAATACAGAATATTTTTGGTAAAATTAAACATGCCACTTTTGTGGCTTGTGTTTTTTTTTTTTTTGTTTTTTTCAAATAGTGTGCGTGTTTTGCTTTTTTGGGCATTTTTTTTTTCACATTGCCATCGTGTCATTCCAAGATCTTGTAATGCAAATATTTGTCTGGCAACGTGTTGTGTTTTTTGAAAAAATTGAAATGCCAAACTAATTCTACTGCCACCTTAAAGAATAACGAAACTTATAAAAACTTGACATTTTATGTCACATGTCAGAAGTTTTGATCGGTGGGGGACCAAGCACTGAGATCCTCACCAATCGCTAAAACAAAGCTGCAGACACTACGTTTTTATTTCAAAATTCTTTTTCACAAAGGTATTCAATTTTAAAACAAATAGGATGAGGCAAATAAAATGTGCATATTTGTACCTTAAATCATAGGAGAACATATGTATATTCTCAATATGCAAAGTGTATGGTAGTATAGGTAATGGGTACAACAGATCAGACCGCAATGGTCAGGATCTATACAAAATACACAAGAAACATGAACTATTTACATGAGAAGATACAGTGCTCGTCCAAGTTCTGTTAAATCTGGAGTGTTCTATCTTCCCAGCTGGCGAGCTCCTACACTGGTGGTCCATTTTGTCTACCGACACTCGAATGGGAGGTGGTTCCGTGGAGTTCCAGTTTATTGGAATGAGTAATTTTGCCGCAGACATTACATAAGTTTGAAAAGCAATGGGAATGAAATGCCAGGGATTGCATCTCGGGCTACTTAGAACAAGACTTGAATGCTAATGGGCTAGGTAATGATGAGGTAGTCAAGGAGATGTAATGATCTTATGGCACCACATGTAACTGACTTGGTATTGAAGAAAAACCCTGAGATTTTTACTATGTCTCCTTCGTTGGTGAATATGTAACATCAGCATCCTTTTTAAGACTCGCTGGTGCACAGAGATCTGGGAGTACGGGGTGGGGGGGGAGTACATGTTAGTGTCATTTTTGTATGTGTGAGAAACTAAAATTGTTTCTTGAACTATCTGATTTAAAGAAGAAAAAAAACAAGCCCGACGCGCTCAGGTGAGTGCTGTGCCACTTAGTTTCCAACCGGCTTCCCTCAATTTCTATTGAGCCCATACACAGGTGATCAAAACGGACATGTAAAAAAAAAAAAAACTTAAGTTACCTTTTTTTTTTAAGGGTATGCTTACTCCGGGCTAAATAAAAGTACGTAACCTTCCAACCTAGAACCCACAAGGAGTCCTGGCCGAAAAACTGCGCTAAATTGTGGTTGTTTTTTTTGGCCTGGAATCTGCTGCAGGAAACAGATTGGCATAATAAAAAAATCCTTCCCACCAGGCTTTGCCATAGCAATGTGTCCTCTGTTCTCCATGCAGCCGAGCCTCCGATGATGATGCTGCCTATAATTGGACAGAACCGTTACTATGACCACACTGGGTGGGTAAGTATAGACTTTTGTTAATTTACATTTAAACAAAAGGGTTTTTTCTGATGTGCAATTTTTGCGGCAGAATAGTTTCCTTTCCGCCCCAAAATTGCAACGTTTGCTCTGTGTTGCAGCTTTTACCTACCTTTCTCTATGCCACGGGAAAAACCTGCAACAAGTGACCATTTAAGCTGTGGGTTAAAAAAAAAAAAAAGCACCACAGGTTAATTTACAAATGTTCTCTCAGCTGATTTTATTTTCCGCAGCATGTGGAGTTTTGTTGAAATCTCAACCATTTTGCTGCTACTGTAATATGCTGCAGATCTGGTCTTGCAAAGGCAACCCAGCTTAAAATCAAGTTGGCGGTAACCGGCTTCTTACCGCCAGCTGATCTTGCGAGGGGAAGCTGCGTCTAGGTATGTGGTTTCCCTCCCTCGGATAGTCGATATTGCTCACTTGGAAGCCTCTGTTGCTTGAAAGCCAATATTAGGGGAAATTAGGCCTTTTGGGGTGAAAATGGTGGTGGTGTAGCAGTCCTTTTATTCTAAACGACGCTTGGAATCAGTGGAAGAGGAGGATATGCATAAACAAGAGCGAGACAGTAAAACCTGGTTATATTCGCGTTCAATCTCATTCTCAAGGTACTAATTCCTGGTGATTAGGCAAAATTCTGAGTGACCGTTCTTTTGGATTCATCTGGTTCCTCTGAGAAAATCTGCTTTACCTAGCTTTATCGTTTGTGCACATTATTTTGACATCTGGTGACCCTTAGTACTTCCCTGCTTGTGGATATAAGCAGCTGCAGGTTGTCTATGGACTAGATGTTTTGATAATTGAGATCTTGAAAAATCGATCAATGTCTCCTTGATCGTACTAAGTGCCTTCAGATTGGAGGAGAGGCTTTGCTAGTTTATTCTACCTGCATTAAAACAAAATTTGATGAGCACCCTATCCACAATATCTGATGTGAAACCATCTGAGGACCGCACAGAATCCTCTTGCTGTGAAAATTGGATGTTAAGTTTCCTTTCGTTCTCAGGTGCTGTTCAGACTACTGACACTTTAATGAATACTGTGTGTGTGGTCTTGTGAATTGGTAATATATGACCTGAAATCCTGAGGAATCTACTGTGAGAATTGTAATGTAGAGATTAGTATCACTCAGGCTTATTCTAGACAATCAATCTTGCTTGTTGATAGTTTTCTGAGCATTAACCCCTTAAGGACACAGCCGATTTTTGCAAATCTGACATGTCACTTTATGTGGTAATAACTCCGGAATGCTTTTGCCTATCCAAGCGATTCTGAGATTGTTTTCTCGTGACATGTTGTACTTTATGATAATGAAAAAATTTAGTCGTTAAATTCAATATTTATTTGTAAAAAACACCAAAATTTAGAGAAAATTTGCAAAAATCTGCATTTTTCTAAATTGTAATGTATCTGCTTGTAAAACAGATAGTAATACCACACAAAATATTTACTAGTTAACATTTCCCGTATGTCTACTTTGTTTGCGTCGTTTTTTGAACGTGCTTTTATTTTTCTAGGACATTACAAGGCTTAGACTTTAGCAGAAATTTCTCGCATTTTCAAGAAAATTTCAAAAGGCTATTTTTTCAGGGACCAGTTCAGTTCTGAAGTGGCTTTGAGGGCCTTATATATTAGAAACCCCCTATAAAACACCCCATTTTAAAAACTGCACCCCTCAAAGTATTCAAAACCACATTCAGAATTTTTTTTAACCCTTTAGGCATTTCACAGGAAATAAAGCAAAGTAGAGGTGAAATTTACAAATGTCAATTTTTTTTTTTACTAAATTCATTTGTAATACAGTTTTTTCTGTAACACAGAAGGTTTTACCCAAGAAATGCAACTCAATATTTATTGCCCAGATTCTGCAATTTTTAGAAATATCCCACTTGTGGCCCTAGTGCGGTAATGGACTGAAACACCGGCCTCAGAAGCAAAGGAGCAGCTAGTGGATTTTGGGGCCTCTATTTTATTAGAATATATTTTAGGCACCATGTCAGGTTTGAAGAGGTCTTGTGGTGCCAAAACAGTGGAAACCCCCCAAAAGTGACCCCATTTTGGAAACTACACCCCTCAAGGAATTTTTCAAGAGGTATAGTTAGCAATTTTAGCCCACAGGTTTTTTGCTAAATTTATTGGAACTGGTCTGTGAAAATGAAAATCTACTTTTTTTTTCTGAAAAAACATACGATGTTTTAGATTTGACAAGGAATAAAGGAGAAAAAGCACCCCAACATTTGTAAAGCAATGTCTCCCGATTACGGCAATACCCCATATGTGGTAATAAACTGCTGTTTGGACCCACGGCAGGGCTTAGAAGGGAACGAGGGCCATTTGGATTTTGGAGCGCAGATTTTGCTGCATTGGTTTTCGGTGCCATGTCGTGTTTGCAAAGCCCTGGAGGGACCATAACAGTGGAAACTCCCCAAAAGTGACCACATTTTGGAAACTACACCCCTCAAGGAATTTTTCTAGGGGTATAGTTAGCATTTTGACCCTACACAGTTTTTACTGAACTTATGGGAATTATGCTGTGAAATTGAAAATCTAAATTTTTTTCTAATAAAATGTCGTTTTAGCTCAGATTTTTTTCATTTTTACAATAGATAAAGGGAAAAAAACACCCCAATATTTGTAAAGCAAACTCTTCTGAGCACAGCAATACCCCATATGTGGTAATAAACTGCTGTTTGGACACTCGGCAAGGCTTAGAAAGGACGGAGCGCCATTTGACTTTTGGAGCTCGAGTTTTGCTGGAATGGTTTGCGGCCCCATGTCATTTGCAAAGCCACTGAGGGGCCAAAATAGTGCAAACTCGGAAAATGTGACCCCATTAGGGAAACTATACCCCACGTGGAATTTATCTAGAGGTATAGTGAGCATTTTGACCCCACAGTTTTTTTGCTGAATTATTGGAATTATGCAGTGAAAATGAAAATCTACATTCTTTCCACTAAAATGTTGAATTTTTTTTCATTTTCACAAGGAATAAAGGAGAAAAAGCGCCCCAACAATTGTTAACCAATTTCTCCCGAGTACGGTAATACCCCACATGTGGTCATAAACTGCTGCTTGGATACACCACAGGGCTCAGAATGGCAGGAGTGCTACTCGGCATGTAGATTTTGGTTGATGGTTTTGCAGAGCGCCTGAGGTACCCGTACAGTAGAAACCCCTGAGATGTACTCCATTTTGGAAACTATACCCCTCAGGGTAATCATCTAGGGGTGTATTGAGCATTTTGATCCCACAGGTGTTTCCTAGATTGTATTAGAATGAGGCAGTGAAAATGTAAAATTATTTTTTTTTCCCCAAAAAAATGTAGTTTTGCACCCAATTTTTTTTCCACAAGGGGTAATATTAGAAAAAAAACACACATTTTGTTACCCAATTTCTCCCGAGTACGGCAATACCCCATGTGTGGCCCTAAACTGCTGTTTGGGCACATGGCAGAGCTCAAAATGGAAAGAGTGGCTTTTAGAGCACCGATTTTGCTGGACTGGTGTAGGGGCGCCATGTCGCATTTGCAGAGCTCTGCACATTTTGCATCGCCATATTCTGAGAGCCAGAACTTTTTTTTTTTTCTCCACCGGAGCTGGGTGAGGGCTTATTTGTTGCGGGACAATCTGTAGTTTTCATTGGTACCATTTTGGGGTACATGCGATTTTTTTTTTTTTTTTTTTTTTTGATCACTTTGTATTTCATTTTTTTGGCAAGCCAGGTGACCCAAAACCTGCAATTCTGATGTTTTTAATAAAAAATTTTTTACGGCGTTCGCCATGCGCTATTAATGACAATTTTACTTTATTCTGCGGGTCGGTACGATTACAGCGATACCAGATGTATATCGTTTCTCTTATGCTTTGCAGCGTCTGCACGATAAAATCACTTGTTTCAAATTTATTTTTTGTCACCATATTCTGAGAGCCATAACTTTTTTATTTTTCCGTCAAAAAAGCTGCGGGAGGGCTTGTTTTTTGCGGGACGGGCTTCAGTTTTTAATGGTATAATTTTGGGGTACATGCAACTTTTAGATCCCTTTTTTTTTTTTATTCTGTTTTGCGAGGGGTAGTGACTAACAAACAGCGATTCTGGAATCGTTTAATAAAAAAATTTACGGTGTTCACCGTACGGGTAAAATAGCGTGATATTTTTATAGTTTGGGTCGTTACGGACGCGGTGATACCAAATATGTGTACTTTTTTTTAATGTTTTTCTGTTTTTCCTATAATAAAAGACTTATTATAGGAAAAAAGGCTGTTAGTGTTTTTTGCAACTTATTTTTTTTTTTTACTTTTTTACAACATTTTTATTAATTGGTTTTACCTTTTTTTTGTGTCCCACTAGGGAACTTGAAGGCATGAAGCCCTGATCGCTATCCTAATACACTGCACTACCTACATAGTGCAGTGTATTAGAGCTGTCCGCTATTCACTGACAGCAAGCCTATTAGGCTTCGCCTCCCGGCGGGGCCTAATAGGCTTCCGTACTAGGAAGCGATTGTTAGGCTACGGTTGCCATAGCAACCATCGGAACACCCGCGTGTGCCGATGGTTGTCATTAGCAACCATAGCGTGCGGTCTAATCACTTAGATGCAGCGATAGCTGCATCTAAGGGGTTAATCCGCCGGATCGGAGCCTAGCTCCGGTCCTGGCCGTTAGAACACGATGTCAGCTGTGACAAACAGCTGACACCCGCGCCCGTGGCAACCATCGTGGTTGCCGACAGGCTACAAGACACTTCGATGCATCGATCGCGTTGATCGATGCATCAAAGGGGTTAATCGGCCGGATCGGAGCCTAGCTCTGGTCCTGGCCGTTACAGAGGGGTGCCGGACATCTGATTACCGGCGGTGATAGCGCTGGCTCAAGCTGAGCCAGCGCCATCACACATACCTTACGTCATGGAGATGTGATTGGTCAGTCTGCTTTGACTGACCAATCACAGTGATCGCCGGAAGGAGACCGCTGTGAATGGTCGCCTGCCGTCTTACTGTGCTGGTCAACTGTCAAACAGTTGACGGCACAGTTCTGTCACCTTGTCATTTGACAGGGTGACAGTTTTTAGCCAGGACGCACCGGTACGTCCCTGTGCCTTAAAGCACTTCAATGCAGGACGTACCGGTGCGTCCTGGTGCGTTAAGGGGTTTTCCGGGGACCAAAAGTTGCATTGCAATTATATATTTATATGAGACGAAGTAATGTACTAATATACTTTAAAAAGATTCTGTACTAAATGGTGCAGTTCACACCATGAATTATTCCCCGAAGTGCTGGAGCTTATCTAATAATGATGATGCTCCGACACGGCCCCACGTGACTGACTGAGCTCTTGCTTCTTGTGCTGTTTGTTAACATGACCACATGGGGCTGTCACATTGCCTATTGCTTGAGTCTCGAGCAGAGCATCAGCTAGCGCTTTGCAATGCAATTTTAGGTCCCCTGATAACCCCTTTAAGTATGATGTATTATCTATAAGTGACGTATTAAAATGATAGCGGCTATTCCTGTCTGCAACATGTTCTTGTATCTCATAAGAATGGCCTCTACGAAACAACACGCATACACCGCTGGACGTGTGCACCTACGTAGTGCAATGTATTAGATCTGTCAGTTATTCACTGACAGCAAGCCGATTAGGCTTCCGTAATGCCAGAGCAGGAGGCCATTGGGTCTCCTGTTGCCATAGCAGCAGTCGCCAGTCCTGATTGCCTGTCAGGGCTGGCGATCTGCTAGCAACCGCTAAGATGCAGCGATCGCTTTTGATCGTTGCATCAAAGGGATTAATGGCAGGGATCGGAGCTAGCTCTGGTTCCTGCAGTTACAGGTGGATGTCCGCTGTAACATACAGGTGACATCCACCGCTGATGATGCCGGCTCAGCTGCTGAGTCGGCGAAATCTTGCCGGTGGCTACGAAAGCCGTTCAGGCTCCGCCGCAGGGCGGGTCCTGAACGGCTTCCGTGCTAGGCAGACCGGGAGGCCAGTATTAGGCCTCCGGTTGCCATTGCAGCCACCGGAATCACGGCAATTTCATTGCCAGGGTTCCGATGAGCTGCAAACACCTTAAGGGCTTAATAGCGAGGATCGAAGCTAATTTCGGTCCCCGCCATTACAGCCGGATGTCAGCTGTAAGATACCGCTGACATCCAGCGAAGATGACACCGGCTTCTGAGCCGGTGCCATGCATTTAGGATATGGATACGGCAGAATGTGGGAAGCACTAGCTTTCCATGACGTATCCATACGACAAATGTCGGGAAGGGGTTAAAGTATTTGACATGAAATCACTCAGTCTTATTTATGGCGATTTGAATTTTTTTTTTCTCTTTTTTCTGGGGATTGGTTTATAGAGGGTGGGCCCTAAGGGAGGGTAGGAATGGTGGGTGAGGGGATATTTTGCCCTTTTCATTTATTAATGGAATTCTTCTATTGAGTTGTATAAAATGTACACAAAGTGTTCAATAAAATTTGATGAAAAAAAATAAATCATACCATTCATACTCACAATGACCACATCAAAGATAGGGGAGGCCAAATTATTTTAATTTAATTGAACAATAGCCAATTTATGTGGAAGATGTGATTTTCTTACCCAATAAAATCATTAGAAACTTATATTGGGAATATATCGGATTCCCAGTTTCAATTTTTGCAATCTTTACAAATGTGACTAAAGTGCATGAACTTTTAAGATACTTGTCTTAGTAAAACAGTGGTCATTTTTTGAACTGCTGAATTGGATTAGCAGCTGCAATGAGGATAGATCAAAAAAGTGCATCCTATTTCATTCAAGGGAACAAACGCTAGAAATTTGGGCAGATACATAGTAAACAGGGAAGTCTTCTGCGTTTTCATATGACTGTAGAGAAGCCTTGTCACCTTACGTATAAAACACCTGGGTTTCTTTAGTCAGGTCAAAATACATACCTTTATAACAAAACTAAAAATTTACTTGGAGTATAAACGAGGATATACACATATTACACTGTGTACACTATTTACACAACCATACAAAATATAATACAGTTCTGTACAGAAATGTAAAACGCAAGGTCTGTTAAGTACCTGCACAAAAAAAAAAAAAAAAAGGGTTCCAAACTTGGAAAAATGCTGGGCATGGCGATTGGGTCTGTAACAAAATGTTCATTAAAAGAGGCGCCAAGCAGAACTTTGGACGATTACCGCTGGACTTTCAATAGGGCTTTCAGCTGATGTGTCATTAACTCCTTACATTGGTCAAGACGTTGACCATTTATCCCCATCCAGTGGCTTGGCGGTTTTGGAAGCACACTCGGGGATGGTGGATCACTAAATTTTGCTCCTGCATAGTTAATCTCTTTTTCAATTTCATCTTTCTTCATTTTAATATTTTGGACATTTTCGGCACTCGTTAATGGTTTCTTCTCATGTTTTTGAACAGCGCTATTTGTAAGCTCAGAGTCAGCTGGACGCCATTCAGTCTTTTTTGGGGCATTGTTCTTTATAGACTGAATGTTACATTTAGTCTTTTTGTGGAGACTACGTTGCTCACACCGATGTGCTGCCGGGCTGTGGGAGGTATTGTTCTTTTCTGATTTAACAATCTTCTTGTCAGACTTCACTCTTGATTTTAACACCTATTTATAAAAGAAAAAAATATATATTTAAAAGTGAAATTCACATACGTGACGCCTTTCTTAGGGTATGTTCACAGGGAGTTTTTTGCAGGCAGAAAATTCTGCCTCAAAATTCAGTTTGGATATTTGAGGCAGATTTTGATCTGGCTGTATGCGGTTTTTCGCTAACGCCCATTGAGCGCCACGGGTAAAAACGCCGAAAATAAAGCTTTCTCTGCCTCCCATTGATGTCAATGGGAGGTCAGAGACTTAAACACCCGAAGAGAGGGCGTGTCGCTTCTTTTTCCACTCGCGGGAAAAATTACCTCCGCTTCCCATTTAAATCAATGGGAGGCATTTTAGGACGTTTTTGGCGCGTTTTCCGCATCAAAAAACTCTGTGTGAACTGGGCCTTAAAGTGTAGCTAAACTTTTAACAAACTTCGGACATATCATAGTGAGTGCTCAGCTGCTTAGTTTCTGTTCAGCTTTTTCCGGAAATCCGATGTATCGGAGTACGGGCTGATAGAATTTCTATTAAGTCCGTGCTCCAATATATAGATTTCCAGAAAAAGCCGACCATAAATTAAGCGGCTCAACGATCACACGAACGCTTCAGCTGCTTAGTTTTAGCGATTGGTGGGGGTCTCACTGCTCGGACCCCCACCAATCAAAACTTCGGACATGTCACTATAACATGTCAGAAGTTTGATAAACATTTAGCTACACTTAAGTTAGGGTTCACAGTTGAGCCAAATGCCTGAAAAAACATTGAGCTCAACTTTATTTTTACTGTGCTTAACCCCTTAACGCCGAAGGACGGATATATCCGTCCTCAGCAGCTGCTAGTTCGCGCAGGAGGACTGATATATCCGTCCTGTGATCGCGCGGGTACTGACAGTTTACCCACGCGATCAGCGGCAGGAGCACGGCTGTTATACACAGCCTGGTTCCTGCTGCAACTGCCGGAATCTAAGCACGCGCCGATTCCGGCAGTTTAACCCATTAAATGCCGCTGTCAACAGTGACAGCGGCATTTAATGTGTTTGACAGAAGGGGGAACTCCCTCTGTCTCCCGATCGGCGCCCCCGCAAACAAATCGCGGGTCGCCGTCGGGTTTCCATGACAGCCGGGGGTCTAACAAAGACCCCCAGGTCTGTCTTCAGCATCTGCCTGTTAGGCGATGCCAGAGGCATGACCTAACAGGTTGCCTGTCAGTTTTACACTGACGGGCAATAATGCTTTGGTATACGAAGTATACCAAAGCATTATATATGCGATCTGCACATCGCATAGTGAAGTCCCCTGGTGGGACTAAAAAAAAAAAAAGTAAAACCGTTAAATAAAGTTTGTGAAAAAAAAAATAAAAAAAATTACAGTCAAAGTCAAATAAAACTACTTTTTTGCCCCAAAAAGTGGTTTTATTTAATAAAACGGTCAAAACAAATCACACATACACATATATGGTATCCCCGCGATCGTAACAACTTGACCAATAAAATGAACACATTAATTAAACCGCCGGATGAACGGCGTCCAAAGAAAACGCAAAAAACAACGGCAAAATTCTCTCTTCTCCCATTCCCCCCATAAAAAATAAAATAAAAGTTCATCTATAAGTCCTATGTACCCCAAAATAGTACTAATGAAAACTACACATTGTCCCGCAAAAATCAAGCCCACGTACGGCCACATCGACGGAAAAATAAAAAAATGACTGCTCTTGGAACGCGGCGATGCAAAAACAAGTAATTTTTTTCTAAAAGGGTTTTTATTGTGCAAACGTAGAAAAAACATATAAAACCTTTATACATTTGGTATCCCTGTAATCGTGCCGACCCATAGAATAAAGTTAACATGTTATTTACGCTGCATAGTAAACGGCGTAAATTTATAACGTGAAAATTAATGCTGGAATAGCTGCTTATTTTCAATTCTCTCCTAAAATAAAGTTAATAAAAGTTAATCAATATGTTATAAGCATCTAAAAATGGTACAATTACAAAATACAACTCGTCCCGCAAAAAACAAGCCCTTATACGGCTATATAGACGGAATACAAAAACAGTTACGACTCTTGGAATGCGACCGTGGAAAAACAAAAAATAATCCTTGGTCATTAACGTGCAAAATGGCCCGGTCATTAAGGGGTTAAAGGGGGTTATCCAGGAAGTCAAATTTTTTTTCTTAGGGGCTGCAAATGAAATAAAAACAAAAAAGCAATACTTATCCCCCCCCCAGCGATCGAACGCTGTAGTTCCGGCAGCAGTCACATCGCTTGTTTATATGCACGTAGCATGTAACCGCTGCAGCCAATCAGAGGGCTCAGCGGGGCTCTCTGGTGACAAATCGCATATGGCCGCTGAGTCCTCTGATTGGCTGGAGCGGTCACATGCTACGTGCATATAAACAAGCGATGTGACTGCTGCCGGAACTACAGCGTTCGATCGCTGGGGGGGGATAAGTATTGCTTTTTTGTTTTTATTTCATTTGCAGCCCCTAAGAAAAAAAAATTGACTTCCTGGATAACCCATTTATTATTGAATTAATAATTTATTGGAAACGTATTTACCTCCTAACTAGGGCCTATAAGGGTAACTTCAAGTTAGATGCTATGACTAGAAGTCCGTGGATCATGTTAAAGCTACTGAAGAGAAACAAGTCCTTCCATCGTGGACTCTTCTACATGGTATGGAATGCTAGAGTTCTGCTTCTAGCACTGGTTTTCCTTTACTGGCGTTCAGTTAAAGGACCAGTGTCACGGAAAAAAATTTTTTAACATCAGTTTGATTTTAGTCTTTTATTAAAAACTTTTATATTTATTTGTGTGTTTGTGTTTTACTTTTTTTTTATTTTTACACTTTTTCTTCCCTATGGGGGCTGCCATTTTTTTTTCCATTTCTGTATGTGTCGATTAACGACACATACAGACATGGAATACGGCAGCCCCAGTCCCATAGTGAATGCGAACGGGGCCCGTTCCATCCACTATGCTGTACGCCGTCTGTGTGGGAACGGCGCATGCGCCGCTCCCACACAGTCCAAGTTGAACTGCGCGCCGTCCGGCGCCATTTTCCCGTGGACCGGAAGTCGCGGCCGGACAGTAAGATTACTACTTCCGGACTTGTGCACATGGAGCAGCGGCAGCAGACGGAGCGGACGGACCGGAGGGAGCGGCGGCGACTGGAGCAGGTAAGAGATTTCTATGTATGTTCGTGTTTCAGTGTGTGTTTACTACTGTATGTAAACCTACTACACTGTGTGTTAGCTCAAAAAATGGCGACACACAGTGTAGGAGGATAGACCGTTCAATCCCCTCGTTTATCCCGGCACTAGCCAGGATAAAGGAGGGGGGGATTCTGAGAGCTCACTAGAGCGAGGGATTTTTTTCCCAATTTTGCAGCATAAAGCAATGTGGTTGCTTTACCACATGCAATTTTGGGAATTGCTCCATCTAGTGACCAGCACTGGAAAATATTATAAATTAGAATCTAATTTATAATATTTCCTGACTCGTGAAAAAAATTAAAAATAATTAGAACAATGTTTAATCACCTACACACTAATTGTTTAACTAAAAAAAAAAAAATTTTTTTTGCTAACACATTCCCTTTAAAAGGCATTTTTCCATTTTATCTAAATAAACTTTAATCCTTGTATAATAAAAACTAATATCCTTTGTTTTCCAATGCCACACCTTTCACAAGATCACTATTTGCTGTCAGTAAATGGCTTGAAAATCTGCACAGGCCTTCCCCTGCTCTCTGCGGAGTAGATACAATTGTATCTAGTGTAGGGAAACCTACATGACCTAATATCACCATCTGCAGCCATGCATCAGAGTAGGAATAATGGATCAGCCGGATGTCCATGTAATGTTTATCAGGGCAAACTGTTTTGGCCGGAGCTACAGCAGTTTGAACTGAGAGCTGATTATACTTGCAGCTCTCACTTCAACCCATGCTTCTAAGGGTATGTTCACACGAGGTCATTACGTCCATAATTGACGGACGTATTTCGGCCGGAAGTCCCGGACCGAACACCGTGCAGGGAGCCGGGCTCCTAGCATCATAGTTATGTACGATGCTAGGAGTCCCTGCCTCGCTGCCGGACAACTGTCCCGTACTGAAAACGTGATTACAGTACGGGACAGTAGTTCCACGGAGAGGCAGGGACTCGTTGCATCCCTGAGGTGTATCTTTAACACATGCATATGTGAACGTAAACATCTGGGGCCCTGTTCACACTGAATTTTGAGGCAGACTTTTTCTGCCTGCAAAGTACTCACATATTTGATGTCCAAATATTGCATGGCCTTGGTTTGTACTTTTTGCATGCCTGAGTTTTAGGCGCGAATGTATATTATAATGAAAAAAATAAAAATAATGATTCCAGTTTGTGACAAAGTTTTGAGAAGGCGGCTGCCAATAGTACGTCAAGACAATGGCAATCGTCAGATTTTCTTCTCTCAGGAAATATATAGTATTGGGGGTGCATTGACTTTTTAATTCACATGAGCGTGGCAGATTTACGTGCGGAAATCTGTCCGTGTACTCTGCGTGTGGCTTTCATGCACTTGCAAGCACTTTTTTTTTTCAATGTAATTGATGCGTGAAACACGGACAACACACAGATGTGCGTCCGTATGCCGCCTGTGGTTTTCACGCAACCATTGACTTCAAGGGGCGGCTAGGTGCGTGAAAACGCACCAATATAGGACACGCTGTGAGTTTCACGCAATGGACACTCGCTGTGTGAACACTGACGAATGTGTGAATAGTCCTATTGAAATCAATGGAGCCATGTGCTGTGCGCTGTTTCAACGTAGAGACCACGGATGAGATTCACGCTCCTCTGAATGAGCCCTAATGTGTGTATATATATTCCCATATTTTATAAGTGGTTTCTTTTTTCAATTTCCAGCTTAAAACCAGATTTTTTTTCTCCGTCATTCTGGTGATTCTATGAAGATATGTGAATGTGCACATGGTCATAAGTGGTACTGTATGAACTCTGCAAATCATTTCCTGCTTGTTCACATTTGTAGCCACAAATATAAATTTATATGCATTTTATATGAAAAAAAATTGCATGACGGTGCCTGCGTGTATTAAGTGCTGAGTGGTATTTTGACAATATGCCAGGTATCTACTTTCAGAAAATATATATGGATTGGGTTTAGTATGATTATTTTGTCATTTAGGTTTTATTTGTACATGTCAAAAGTGTGAAAATTGTCCTGGCTACCAGAGGTGAAAAATGTTCAAAAGCCCCTGGCAGCAAAAGGTTTAATTTAGGCCCTGTTCCCACTTTTTTGGTGCTGATTTTGATGCAGAAAAAACGTGCCGGAATCAGCACCAAAACATGGGTGAAATCGACCCCATTGATTTCAACGAAATGTCCTTTTATGGCGCAGTTTCCACCTCTGACCTCCCATTGAAGGCAGAAAAAAAACCTGTGGCGCTCATTTCCGAGTGTTTTTCCACTGTTTTTTTGTCCAGTCCTTGCATTAGCTTTGATGGCCGCGGGCGAAAAACGACACGGAAAAAAAGCGCAGCCGGTTTAAAATCTGCCTCAAAATTCCTGAAGGAATTCTGAGGCAGATTTTTTCTGCCTGCAAAAAAACGGTGTGAACAGGGCTTTAGGTCTTTAAGACAGATGTCTATGGCGAACAAAATTTGTGTATAAAAAGCCCCTAAAAAACAAAAAAAAAAGGGTCTTAAAAATGTTCCTCTCTAAACGTGTAAAATACGCTAGCGTTTTTATAAAGCGCTTTTTAAAATACAGTCATTTGAGGCGGTGTCCGCTTTCTGTACTTTTTTGGCGCATAATTAGGACTCCCATTGACTATGGGAACATAGAAATTGGCAAAGAATTGACCTAATGCAGTTTTTGTTTTGTTTTTTACACGACGCGTTTTTAAAATGTAAAAAATAAAACACGTCAAATACATGCCATGTGAACAGGGCCTTGGGCTTCAGCCCAATTAGTGATTCGCGATTAAGGGGGACGTTGAAGGCATAAAAAAAACGCATCCGAAAACCCAATGCATATTTTATATCGCAACCACGTTAAAAAATTAAAAAAACTGCGGTTAAAACACATGCGATTTTGGAATGAGTTTGTTTTTTTGATCTGGGCTAACTGCATTTCAATGTCTGAACGAACCCTAATAGGATTTTGTTTGCCTTCCTCTGGATCAAAGTTCTAAGATTTTCCCTTCTCCCGGCTTGATCAGCGGTCGCTTTCCGTTCAGGGGTTCCGTCTGAGTTTTCCGTCGTGGAACCGCGCAGCGGAAAGTCAAACAGAAACCACAGCTTCAATTTGCATCACAATTGATATCAATGGTGACGGAAACATTGCTAATGGTTTCCGTTTGTCACCGTTCCGGCAGGTTTCCGTTTTTTCGACGGAATCAATAGCGCAGTCGACAAACGGAAACCATTAGCAAGGTTTCTGTCACCATTGATATCAATTGTGATGCAAATTGAAGCTGTGGTTTCTGTTTGACTTTCCATTGCGCGGTTCCACGACGGAAAATTCTGACAGAACCCCTGAACAGAAAGTGAACACTGATGTGAACAGGTCCCTAGTCTTGTCTTTTCTTGACCATACTAACATATAAACTGCAGTGTAACGGGCATGGCTTTTCCCCTTGACCTACTTGGGATATTCAGCATGGGAAGACAGGCGCCTGATAAGTGGACAAAGAGGCATTTTTCTCTAAAAACATAGATTACAACGTTTCCTATATTCTCTAATACTATTGGTTCCTGCAACCTTTGCGCCGCAGCCATTTTTTGGATTGTCACTTTCGTGTTTTCCTCCCCACCTTCCAAAATCCATGAAAAAAAAAGTCCCGTTAATATAGCCATACGAGGGCTTGTTTTTTGCGGGATGAGTAGAAGTTTTTCACGCCACCATTTATTGAACTGGGAAACTGGAAAAAGTTTCTCTGTGGGTTGGAATGGGAAAAAAACAAAACAGATTTCTCCATTGTTTTTTTGGGTTTCATTTTTATGGTGTTCACCTTGCAATAAAAACAACATAACTTTATTCTGCGGGTCAATACGATTACGGCGATACCAAATCTATAGTTTTATTTAAAGGAAAAAAACTAATTGTGAAAAATAAAATTTGCTTTGTGTCGCTATCTTCGGAGTGATAACTTTTCTATTTTTTCATAGATTTAGCGGCGAGAGAGCTTGTTTTTTTTGTCGGGTGACCTGTAGGTTTTATTGGTACCATTTTGGGGGTACAGGATCACTTTTTATTCCATTTTATGTGCGAGATGAAATTACCAAAAAACAACAATTCTGGCTTAGTTAGTTGATTTTTTACTGCATTCACCGTGTGGGTTAAATATTATATTGTAATGGTGCACATTTTTACGGACACGGTGATATCAGTAAGGCCTCATGCACGCAATAGTAAAAATCGTCCGTATTTTCGGACCGTAATTACGTACCCATTCACTTCTGTTGACCGCGGATGCCTTCCCGAATATTTGCGGGAAGGTGTCCGGAACGTAGAAGCGTACTGCAAAAGATAGGACATGTCCGTTCTTTTGCTTTTTACGGGCCGAAAATGCGGGTGGCTGTCCGCAGCCGAGCCCACAACCATGGCCCATAATTACGGGCACGGCCATGTGCTCATTTTTTTAATTAAATTTCTTTTTGGGGAAAAAGGGATAAGGGTTTTTGTTTTTTTGCCTATTTAAGAAAAACTTTATTTAACTGTATTTTACATTTAATTTTTTAATTAGTCCCCCAGGACTTAATAGGAGGACAAAGATATCCGGCACTAAGGCTGCCATGACAACCATCGGCACAATGGGGCGTCGGAGGGGGCTGCCCCCTCTTTCTAACTGCTTAAATGCTGCAGTTGATTTTAATTGTGGCATCTAAAGGAGTTAAACAAATAGTAATCTGCCGTCCCACTCATTGCAACCTTTGGAGAAGGCTCAGGCCGGTGAGCCCACTCCATACTTTCCCTCCACCGTGTATATATACGTCAGATGTCGGGAAGGGGTTAAAGGCGTTATTCGGAGAGAGAACATTGATTCACTGCTCTGTCAAACATCGACACAAGTGAGGACAGGCCATCAATTTTATCTCTACGAATAACCGCTATAAAGGGGGGATTCACCCAAAACACAAATGTTCATGTATCAGTAAATCTGTTCACATTTGCGTCAGAGCCTCCATTAGGGGCCACCGTCACACAGAGTCCGCTGCGTTCGCCAGAAAAATGGCGGAGCGTGCTGCATTATTTTGTCCGGCAAGATTACGTAAACCATGATGGAAACCCAAAATCAATGAGTTGGTTTCTGCCATGCGACGGAACCAGAACTTCTGATATCCTATGACGGAGCAGATCAACGGAACCCAGAACGCAAATGTTAAACGGTCTTAAAACGATAACCAAAGAACGGCTAATATTGTGATTTACTTAGAGATATTGAAACCTCTCTTTTACTGTGGCCATTTTTATTTTTTTTTGCGAAAGTGACAGCAGGAAGTGCAGCTACAAGATCTCATGTTGGGGTGGCCGCTCAGAAACAGGTGGGAAGACCGTCTCTTTGTTTTTGAGGCTGGGTTCACACGACCTATTTTCAGGTGTATTATGCCTCGTTTTACGTCTGAAAATAGGGCTCCAATACGTCGGCAAACATCTGCCCATTCATTTGAATGGGTTTGCCGACGTATTGTGCAGACGACCTGTCATTTACGCGTCGTCGTTTGACAGCTGTCAAACGACGACTCGTAAATTGACTGCCTCGGCAAAGAAGTGCAGGACACTTCTTTGCAACGTAATTTGAGCCGTTCTTCATTGAACTCAATGAAGAGCAGCTCAAGATATACGAGCGTCACAGACGCCTCGTATATTACGAGGAGCTTTTACGGCTGAAACGAGGCAGCTAGTTTCTTCTGAAAACAGTCTGTCATTTCAGCCGTAAAAGCCAGCTAGCGTGTGCACATACCCTGAGGGTATGTTCACACGCTGAGCCAAAAACGTCTGAAAATACGGAGCTGGTTTCAAGGGATTTTCAGACGTTTTTTGAGCAACTCACGTTTTTCGCAGCGTTTTTTCGGCCGTTTTTGGAGCTGTTTTCAATAGAGTCTATGAGAAAACGGCTCCAAAAACGTCCCAAGAAGTGCCCTGCACTTCTTTGACGAGGCTGTAATTTTACGCGTCGTCTTTTGACAGCTGTCAAACGACGATGCGTAAATGACAGGTTGTCTGCACAATACGTCGGCAAACCCATTCAAATGAATGGGCAGATGTTTGCCGACGTATTGTAGCACTATTTTCAGGCGTAATTCGAGGCATATAACGCCTCGTTTACGCCTGAAAATAGGTTGTGTGAACCCAGCCTAACAGTGGGCCATCTGTTTCTGAGAAGCGAATTGAAAGATGACAGCCGCAATGTCTGCATATGGTCGTCTATTTCTCGGGGCGTGTATGATCGGAGGAGCGGGATATAATGGCTGCATACATCGGCTGATGAGTGTCGCCTGGTCCCTGTACTCACCTCTTTTCGAAGCTGCCTGTACTGGGCCGCTCTGGCGGGCTGGGCATCTCCGGCTGCCAGGCTGGGGCTCCTGGCTCCATTCTCTCCAGATCTACCCTGCAACGGGTTATGATGATGTAGTCGAGTAGAGAAAGGGGTCGATCGGACTTTATTCTTCCTTCTCTTTCTGCGGCCGCAGCTTCTCGCTCTGCTCACACTGGTCCCCCGCCTACGTCCACCGCCGCCTCTTTCGGGTCCGGACATGACAGCTCCGTGTCACCGAGCGCAGAGAACCGTAACGCTCCAGTACAACTCTGTGTCTGAATTGGTTCCGTCACCTTCCAGTTGTTGACGATCTGCCCGCGTCCAGCTTGTTCCAGAAGACGGAACTCTTAGCTCTATAGACAATTACAAGCTGTATGGTTACTGCACAAGATGTCGGCACTGCTGCTCCCACCTCCACTGTTGTGTTTTCGTTTGTGGCACCACCCCTGCGCGCTCCCGCCCGCACTTGAGGCTCGTTCCCGCTGCCTGTGAGGTAATAGTGGCGGACATGAGTGCGTCTCCCGGTAGCGCTCGTTCCCGCCCTCGCAGTTTCTGTGGTTCGCTCCCTGTCTGCTCTTTCTTACCAATACTTCATCGTCTTCCCTCTACTATTATCCTCCAGAATGAGAAGAAATATATCTTGAACTCGGTGGAATTAAGTGACAACTTATTCTATAGTCAGTTCTTAAAGGGGTTGGCTTTGTATAATTAGGCCTTGTTCACACTGCGCTCAAAAAACAACAACGTGTAAACGCGTCAAAAACGCTAGCATTGTTTGCAAAGCGCTTTTTAAAGTACAGGCGTTTTTGGCGCGTTTTTTTTTCGGTGTTTTCGGCACGTTTTTTGGACGTCTAATTGGGGCTCCCATTGACTATGGGAATTAGGCGCGCTTTACGCAGCAGGAATTGACCTGATGCTTCTTTTTTTACACGACGCCTTTTTTAAATGCGCACTTATTAAAACACATATGCACTACAATGCCTTTTCCCATTGATGTCAATGGGAAGCTTAAAGCATGCGTTTTTGATGCGGTTTTTTTAGCGCGTAAAATGCATGGAATACACATCGTGTGAACAAGGCCTTACACTTTGTTCAAGAACTCAGATGCTGCTGGTAAAGCACACAAGCCACCCTGAAATTCTGGCCCCCACTCCTTTACTAGTGACAGAGTGCCCCCATAAACAGTGCCAACTATTATGTTTAAATGAAAAAATCACCTCACAGAATAATTCCTCTCATTTAGCAAAGATTAGATTTAGGCCTAATTCACATGAGTGTGTTCGGTCCGTGATATACGGTCCGCAGGTCGGCCGCATTTCCCGGACCGAACACAGTGCAGGGAGCCGGGCTCCTAGCATCATAGTTATGTACGATGCTAGGAGTCCCTGCCTCGCTGCCGGACAACGGTCCCGTACTGTAATCAGGTTTTCATTACAGGACAGTAGTTCCACGCAGAGGCAGGGACTCCTAGCGTCGTACATAACTATGATGCTAGGAGCCCGGCTCCCTGCACTGTGTTCGGTCTGGGAAATGCGGCCGAAATGCAGACAATATATCACGGACAGAACACGCTCATGTGAATTACGACACATACAGACATGGAATACGGCAGCCACAGTCCCATAGGGACTGCGAACGGCTCCCGTCCCATTGACTTCCGTGTACGGCGTCTGTGTGGGAACTGCGCATGCGCCGCTCCCACACAGTCCAATTCGAAATTGGCGCCATCCGGCGCCATTTTCCTGTGGACCGGAAGTCGCGGCCGGACAGTAATATTACTACTTCCGGTCGCGGCTTCCGGATTTGTGCACTTGGACCAGCGGCAGCAAACGGAGCGGACGGGCCGGAGGGAGCCACGGCGGCAGGAGCAGGTAAGAGATTTCAATGTATGTTCGTGTTTGTGTGTGTTTACTACTGTATGAAAACCTACTACACTGTGTGTTAGCTCAAAAAATGGCGACACACAGTGTAGGAGGTTACACCGTTCAAACCCCTCGTTTATCCCGGCACTAGCCAGGATAAAGGAGGGGGGAGATGCTGAGAGCTCACTAGAGCGAGGGCTTTTAACCCAATGTTGCAATGCTGCAATTTTGGGAATAGCTCCATCTAGTGACCAAAAATGGGTAGTATTATAAATTAGAATTAATTTATAATATTTCCTGACTCGTGAAAAAAATATGAACAATGTTTAATCACCCACACACTAAATGTTTAATTTAAAAAAAAACAACATGTTTTTCTGGCAACACATTCCCTTTAAGTAATCTGCAGAGCATCTGCAGACTATTACAAGGCAAACTAAAAGACAAAAATGAATATCACACTGTGCAGTGTATACTGACACAAAATACAAAACATGGAATTTTGAAATTATTCCTTTACCAACTGGGTGTTGTACAGAGGAGTGTGTGATGCTGACCAATCAGCGACCAATCAGTGTCCTACACTTCTCATTGTTCTTTCACTGCACAATCACACTGTGCTGTGGATCATGCTGGGCTGGAACAATGAGAAGTGGATGACGCTGATTGGTCGCTGATTGGTCAGCATCACACACTTCTTTACAACACCCACTTGGTCAAAAGTAAAAACACACCCAGTTGTCTATTAGACGCAGCCTAGTTTGGGCCTTAACCCCTTAATGACCAGCCTATTTTAGACTTTAATGACCAAGCCATTTTTTAAGTTTTTCCATCGTTGCATTCCAAGAGCTATAACCTTTTTATTTTTGCGTCGACATAGCTGTATAAGGTCTTGTTTATTGCGGGACAAGTTGTATTTTTTAATAGCACCATTTTGGGGTACATATTATTTATTGATTAACTTTTTTGGGGGGGGGGAATAGAAAAAAAACAGCAGTTTCGTCACACTTTTTTGCGTCCTAAATTTAAGCCGTTTACCGTGTGGTATAAATAAGATAACAACTTTATTCAGCGGGTTGGTGCAATTGCAACGATACCAAATTTGTATAGTTTTTGTATGTTTTACTTCTTTTACACAGTGAAAACCCTTTTTTTTACAAAATTATTTGTTTTTGTGTCTCCATATTTGAAGAGCCGTAATGTTTTTATTTTTTCGCTGATGCCATTGTAGGAGGGATTTTTTTTTTTTTGCGGGACGACGTAGTTTTTATCGGTACCATTTTGGAGTAGTTGCGACTTCTTGATCACTTTTTATCACAGTTTTTTTAAGGCTGGATTCAAAGAAAACAGCAATTTTTGCATGTTTTTTTGTTTTATTTTTTTACGACGTTCACCCACCGTGCGGGTTAAATGATGTAATAAGTTTATAGTCGGGGTCGTTACGTACGTGGCGATACCAAATATGTGTAACTATTTTACTTTATTTTGTTTGTTAACCCCTTCCTGCTTTTGGGCGTGACTGTACATCCAAATTCAAAGTGCGTTCCCGCACTCGGGCAGACAGTCACGCCCTGTAGATGAAGCCAGCACAGGAGCTGTGCACGCTTTATCTTCATTGGCTGTCAGCTGTCATACACAGTCCGAGGCATGACGTAATAGGCTAACTGTCAAATGAAGAATGACAGTTACGATACACTGCACTACATAAGTAGTGCAGTGTATTGTACCGGGGATCAGAAGACCAGATCTTCAAGTCCCCAGGTCAGTGTAATAAAAAAAGTGAAAAAAGTAAAAAAAAAATGTGAAAGAAAAATAAATAAATAAAAGTTTTAACTAATAAAAACAACAATCGCCCTGTTTCCCTGATCAACTCCTTTATTATTAGAAAAAAAATTAAAACATGAAAAAAAACTATACATAATAGGTATCGCCGCGTTCGGAACAGCTGGATCTATAAAAAGATCAATTTTTTTTTACCGCACGGTGAACACCGTAAAAATTTTTAATAAAGAACAATGACAGCATTTTATTTTTTGGTCATCTTGTCTCAAAAAAAATGTAATAAAAAGTGATCAAAAAGTTGCAAGTAACAAAATGATACCAATAGAAACTACAGTTCGTCACGCATAAAACAAGCCCTCCCGCAGCGATATCAACTAAAAAAGAAAAAAGTTATGGCTGTCAGAAAATGGCGACACTAAAACATGATTTTTTTTTTAAAAAGAGTATTTTTATTGTGGGAACGCAGTGAAACGTAAAAAAACGATATCAATTTGGTGTCGCTGTAATCGTATCGACCCGCAGAATAAAGTTAACATGTTGTTAATACTGCACGGTGAACACTGTAAAAAAGAAAAAACAAAACCGTGCTAGAATTGCTGTTTTTTGGTTTCGTCATCTCCCAAAAAATTGAATAAATAGTGATAAAAAAAAATCGCATGTACCCCAAAATGGAACCAATAAAAATTACAACTCGTTCCACAAAAAACGCGCCCTCACATAGCTCTGTCATTGGGAAAATAACACGTTATGACTCTCAAAATGCAATGATGCAAAATGACGGCCCAGACAAATTTTTTAGGTCCAGTAGAATTTCACTATATACCCCACATCGTCATTTGCTGGACCCCACAGGTGGACCCTGTAGATGCAGCGGAGATGAGGAAACTCTAGGGCCTTGTGCGGCTTATAGGGCTAGTGAAGAAGTCAAAGATTAGGCAATACTTGAGCGCAGATATTTTGTATAATAGACAAAAACCCGGCTTGTGCATAAAGGAAAGGTTCACAGCGTACCACACCAATCCATGGATTTGTCATTCACCCCATTATTACATCATCCTATTATGCCCTGATGCACTCCGCCCAGCTTACATATACCCTGATGTACTCCGCCCAGCTTACATATACCCTGATGTACTCCGCCCAGCTGACATATACCTTGATGCACTCCGCCCAGCTTACATATACCCTGATGTACACCGCACAGCTTACATATACCCTGATGCACTCCGCCCAGCTTATATATACACTGATGTACTCTGCCCAGCTTACATATACCCTGATGTACACCGCACAGCTTACATATACCCTGATGTACTCCGCCCAGCTTACATATACCCTGATGTACTCCGCCCAGCTTACATATGCCCCCACATTATAAGCTGAAATACCACTAATACACCAAGCAAAATCTGCGCTTCAAAAGCCAAATGGTAGTCCAACTGAGCCTGGCAGTGTGCCCAAACGGCAATTTATGACCACATATGGGGTATTACTGTATTCTGGTGAACCCGCTTAACAATTTATGGGATGTGTGTCTACGGTGGTACAAGCTGGGCACAACACATTGGGCATTGAAATGACATATCTGTGGAAAACTGCAATTTTCAATCAGCAACATCTATTGTTTACTCATTTTTGCAAAACACTTGTCGGGTCAAAATGCTCACTACACCCCTAGATAAATTATTTGAGGGATCTAGTTTCCAAAATGGGGTAATTTTTCGGGAGTACCACTGTACTAATATTATAGCTCAATGCAACATGGTGTCAAAAAACGAATCTTGTAAAATCTCCACTCCAAATACTAAATGGCGCTCCTTCCCTTTAGAGCCTTGCTGTGTGTCCAAATAGCAGTTTATGACCACGTGTGGGGTATTTCCCTACTCTGAAGAAGTTGCTTTACATATGTTACTGTGCTTTTTCTCCTTTATTTGTTAAGAAAATGAAACATTTTGAACTAATGCTACGCCTTAGGCCTTATGCACACGAACGTATTTTTGTCCTCCCGTAAATACTGGCGTAAATACGGGTCCTTGGTCACACGTATTCAACCCGTATTGCACCAATATTTACGGACCCGTGCCCGTAAATACGGGTCCAGTGTCACCCGTATTCCTCCCGTATTCCTCCCGTATTTACGGGCACGTTTTCGCAGCAAAATTACACTGCAGTAATCAGCAGCCCTTCTCTCTATCAGTGCAGGATAGAGAGAAGGGACAGCCTTTCCCTATTAAAAGTAAAAGAAATTCATACTTACCCGGCCGTTGTCTTGGTGACGTGTCCCTCTCTTGACATCCAGTCCGACCTCCCTGGATGACGCGGCAGTCCATGTGACCGCTGCAGCCTGTGATTGGCCCGTGATTGGCTGCAGCGGTCACATGGGCTGAAACGTCATCCCAGGAGGCCGGACTGGAGGAAGAAGCAGGGAGTTCTGGGTAAGTATGAACGTCTTTTTTTTTTTTACAGGTTGATATATATTGTGATCGGAAGTCACTATCCAGGGTGCTGAAACAGTTACTGCCGATCTTTTAACTATCTCCTGACGTCGCCTAGCAACGCTCCCGTAATTACGGGTGCACACACATAGTCACCCGTAATTACGGGAGCCCCATAGACTTCTATGGGCCTGCCCATGCCGTAATTACGGCCTGAAATAGGACATGTTCTATATTTTTCAACGGCACGGGTACCTTCCCGTAAGCATACGGGGAGGTACCCGTGGCCAATAGAAGTCCATGGGCCCGTAAAAACGTGCCGTAATTATGGCCGTTTTTACGTTCGTGTGCATGGGGCCTTAGCGGAAAAAAACATTTAATTTTTGATTTTTACTGCCCAATTCTAATGAAATCTATGAAACACCTGGGGGGTCAAAATGCTCACTACACCCCTAGTTGAATTCCTCTAGGGGTGTAGTTTCCCAAATGGAGTCACTTTTGGGGGGTTTCAACTGTACTGGTACCTTAGGAGCTTTACAAATGCGACATGGTGCCGAGAAATCAAACCAGCAAAATCAGCGCTCCAAAAGCGAAATGGCGTGCCTTCCCTTCCGAGTCCTGCCGCTTGCACAAACAGCAGTTTATGACCACATGTTGGGTATTTCCGTACTCTGGAGAAGTTGCTTTAAAAATGTTGGGGTGCTTTTCCTCATTTATTTGTTGAAAAAATTAAAAATTCTGAGGTAAACTACATCTTATTGGAAAATAATGTAATTTTTCATTTTCACTGCCCAATTCGAATGAAATCTATGAAATACCTGTGTGGTCAAAATGCTCACTACACCCCTAGATGAATTCCTCTAGGGGTGTAGTTTCCCAAATGGAGTCACTTTTGGGGGGTTTCCTTTGTTTATGCATCACAAGACCTCTTCTGACCTGACATGGTGCCTGAAATATAATTTAAGAACAGGAAGGCCGAAAAATCCACTAGGTGCTCCTTTGCTTCTGGGGCCTTTGTTTCAGGCCCATAGCACACTAGGGCCACATGTGGGACATTTCTAAAAACTTCAGAATCAGGGCAATAAATATTCAGTTGTGTTTCTCTTGTAAAAACCTTCAGTATTACAGGAAAAATGGATTAAAATGGAATTTCTGTAAAAAAAATGAAATTTGCAAATTTCCCTTCCACATTGCTTTAATTCCTGTGAAACGCATAAAGGGTTAAGAAACTTTCTAAATGCTGTTTTGAATACTTTAAGGGGTGCAGTTTTTAAAATGGGGTGATTTGTGGGGGTTCCTAATATATAAGGCCCTCAAAGATACTTCAGATCTGAACTGTTCCCTAAAAAAATAGCCTTTCGAAATTTTCTTGAAAATTTGAGAAATTGCTGCTAAATTTATAAGCCTTGTAACGTCCTAGAAAAATAAATGGATGTTCAAAAAATGATGCAAACATAAAGTAGACATATGGGAAATGTTAACTAGTCACTATTTTGTGTGGTATTACTATCTGTATTATAAGCAGATACATTTGAATTTAGAAAAATGCTAATTTTTGCAAATTTTCTCAAAATTTTGGTGTTTTTCACGAAAAATATTGAATTTATCGACCACATTTTTTCACTAACATAAAGTACAATATGTCACGAGAAAACAATCTCAGAATCGCTTGGATAGGTAAAAGCATTCCGGAGTTATTACCACAAAGTGACACATGTCAGATTTTAAAAATGAGGCTGTCATTTGGTCCAAAAGTAGCTGCATCCTTAAGGGGTTAATAATAAAGCAGTTTGTAAGGGGGAAAAGTAGGTTATTAATTTTTATTTTTTTTCCACTTTTTTACTAGTCCTACTAGGGGACTTCACTATGCGATCGTCCGATCGCATTTATAATACACTGCAGTATTGCAGTGTATTATGCCTGTCCGTGTAAAACGGACAGACATCTGCTAGGTCATGCCAGAGGCATTCACTCATACCAAAGGCATTCACTACAGGCAGACCTGGGGGCCTTTATTAGGCCCCCAGCTGCCATTGGAGACAGAGACACTTGGCGATCTTATCTCCGGGTGTCAGTGTGATGAGAGGGAACTTTCTCCCTCTCTCCAAAACCATTCAGATGCGGTGCACCACATCTGACGGGTTAAACGGGTGAGATCGATACTAATATCGATCTCACACGTTCGAGCAGGGACGCCCCCAGCCCTCAGCTACCTCTGGTAGCTGAGAGCAGGGAGATTTGACAGCTCCCTGCTCTGTTTATTTTTTCCGATGCAGTGACGTAAAAAGTCTATTGCATCGGAATAAAGCCCGTTAGTGACTGACATAAAAACACTATGGGCCGGTCACTAACGGGTTAAAGGCTCAGAGCCCATTCTTGAAATCTGACATATTTCACTTTATGTGGTAATAACGTCGGAATGCTTAAACTTATCCAAGCGATTCTGAGATTGTTTTCTCGTCACACATTGGGCTTTATGTTAGTGGTAAAATTTGGACGATATATTCAGTGTTTATTGGTGAAAAATTCCAAAATGTAGAGAAAATTTATAAAAAAATAGAATTTTTCAGAATTTAAATGCATCTGCTTGTAAAACAGATGGTTATACCACCCAAAATAGTTACTAGTTCACATTTCCCATATGTCTACTTTAGATTGGCATTGTTTTTTGAACATTCTTTTATTTTTCTTGGACGTTACAAGGCTTAGAACATAAACAGCAATTTCTCATATTTTTAAGAAAATTTCAAAAGCCTTTTTTTTAAGGTACCTGTTCGGTTCCGAAGTGGCTTTGAGGGGCCTATGTATTAGAAACCCCCATAAAACACCCCATTTTGAAAACTAGACCCCTCAAAGTATTCAAAACAGCATTTAGAAAGTTTATGTAACCCAGAGGCGTAGCTAGGTTCTCCAGCACCCGGGGCAAAGATTCAGTTTGGCGCCCCCCACCCAAACCTCTTCTTCCCCCTCGACGTGTTTGTTTTCTCTACCAATCGACGTGCCATTTCTTTTTATGTAACGCGAGCATAAAATTATTTGTACATTTTACAAGCAATATGGTCCTATACACAACACCAGAACCAAGCTCGATACATATATACAGCCCCAGAACAAATACAGCTGTGCAACCCCTGCCGTATAGGTTTGTACGGCGTAAAACTACAGCTCCCAGCATGGCCCGAACAATGATAAGGATATGCTGGGAGATGCCGTTTCACAAAAAATAAATCCTATCATAATCATCTCGCTGCAGATCATACAGTGACTACATTACTGATTAGAGGCAGAATAAACATTTACATTAAGTGACTCACCGGTGACGTCTCAGATTCTAGTTCTTTTTCTCCATTTGGTCCAGACCTCTATGATGAATTCTCCCGGTCACAGGCCATTTCTGCAGTTTGCCGCTCACATGTCTTCAGCTTCTCACTTTTCCAACATTTCTGCACCTATAAATAAATATAAAGTTATCATTATACCACACACTACGCCCCTAAATATAATAGCGCCATACACTGCACCTCTAATTATAATAGCACCATACACCGTGTCCCACACACACACACACTGTGCCCCCTGTAGATAGTGCCTGCCATAGAGCCCCCTGTAGATAGTGCCTGCCATAGAGCCCCCTGTAGATAGTGCCCCACAAATAACTCCCCCTATAGTGCTCTACAGATAGCCCACCCCTGTATATAGCCCCCTGTAGATATAGCCCACCCCTGTATATAGAGCTCTACAGATAGCCCAACCATGTATGTAGCCCCCCTGTAGATATAGTCCACCTCTGTATATAGTGCTCCACATATAGTCCACCCCTGTATATAGTGCTCCACTAGATAGTCCACCCCTGTATATAGTGCTCCACAGATAGCCCACCCCTGTATATACTATATACAAGGGTGGGCTATCTGTGGAGCACTATATACAGGGGTGGACTATATGTACAAGGGGGCTATATACAGGGGTGGACTATATGTACAAGGGGGCTATATACAGGGGTGGGCTTTCTGTGGAGCACTATAGGGGGAGCTATTTGTGGGATACTATATACAGGGGTGAGCTATACACAGGGCTGGGATATACACAGGGGGGCTATATACAGGGGTGGGCTATACACAGGGGGGCTATATCTACAGAGGGGGGCTATATACAGGGGTGGGCTATACACAGGGGGGCTATATCTACAGTGGTGGGCTATATACAGGGGTGGGCTATACACAGGGGGGCTATATCTACAGAGGGGGGCTATATACAGGGGGGCTATATCTACAGTGGTGGGCTATACATAGGGGGGCTATATACAGGGGTGGGCTATATACAGGGGGAATATATCTACAGGGGGAATATATCTACAGGGCTGGGCTATATACAGGGCGACTATATCTACAGGGGGGGCTATATACTGGGGTGGGCTATCTATGGAGCACCATATACAGGGGTGGGCTATATCTACAGGGGGCTATATACTATATAGCCCACCCCTGTATATGGTGCTCTATGGACAGCCCACTCCAGTATATAGCCCCCCCTGTAGATATAGTCCCCCTGTACATAGCCCACCCCTGTATATGGTGCTCTATAGACGGCCCACTCCAGTATATAGCTCCCCTGTAGATATAGTCCCCCTGTATATAGCTCCCCTGTAGATATAGTCCCCCTGTATATAGCCCAGCAGATATAGTCCCCCTGTATATAGCTCCCCTGTAGATATAGCCCCCCTGTATATAGCCCAGCAGATATAGTCCCCCTGTATATAGCTCCCCTGTAGATCCCCCTGTATATCCCCCTGTATATAGCCCAGCAGATATAGTCCCCCTGTATATAGCTCCCCTGTAGATATAGCCCCCCTGTATATAGCCCAGCAGATATAGCCCCCCTGTATATAGCCCAGCAGATATAGTCCCCCTGTATATAGCCCAGCCCTGTAGATAGACCCCCCGTAGGTAGACAAAGTCGTCGCCCCCCCCCCGCAGATACAGCCGCACACTTCTATTACAATTTAAAAAAAAAACAAAAAACATTTCAAACTCACCTTATTCCCGCTCCCACGCCGTCCGGCAGCCATGGAGACCTGCTCTCTTCTGCGCAGGTCTCCAGGGGGTTGAACGCGGCGTCTATGAAAGGCGCTGATTGGCTGGGCAGGATGACTTTCCCTGCCAGTCAGTCAGCGCCTTTCATCGACGGAAGCGTCACTGGTACAAAAGGTACCAGTCGCTTCATTCGTGGAGAGGCGCTGAATGGCCGGGCACGGAACGTGCCCGGTCATTCATTGCTTCTAATTGTACCTATGTCCTTGCGACACAGGTACAATTATAGTGCAGGAGGAGGGGGCGCTGGCGCCCCCCTCTGAACTGCGCCCGGGGCAAGTGCCCCTCCTGCCCCCCCCCCTAGCTACGCCCCTGTGTAACCCTTTAGACATTTCACAGGAATTAAAACAAAGTAGAGGTGAAATTTGCAAATTTAAGTTTTCTTGCTGAATTTCAATTGTATTAATTTTTTTTTTGTAACACAGAAGGTTTTACCAGAGAAACACTACTAAATATGTATTGTCCAGATTCTGCAGTTTTTAGAAATGTCACACGTGTCTCTAGTGCGCTCGTGGACTAAAACACAAGCTTCAGAAGCAAAGAAGGACCTAGTACATTTTGAGGCCTCTTTTTTATTAGAATATATTTTAGGGGGGCGTGGCCAGCTATGACTGAGTGAGGACGTGCTTCTCTGAGCTCCTCCACCAGCGTCCATTAAATCGGCTGCCATCCACCTTTTCTGATAGGGAAAACTACCAAAAAAGGCAAAGTGGCCTCCTCTACACGGCCTCCATCTCCCCAGACTGATATTGGGGCATTTTTTGGGAGGCAGACACCCATACAACTTAGGGGCCCGGCCCGGCCTGAGGACAAGATGGCCGCCTGGCCCTGACACCTGGGCCGCCCCACTGCCCTGAGGGCTCTACCCCGCTATCTCCAGACGGCTCCCTACCTTCCTGGCTGCCTCCACTGGGGTCCCTTGATTCCTCGCTCCAGGACGGGGGCGAGGCAGATGCTGGATCCCGGGTTCCACAAGGAACTGCCGCCCAAGATGGCCGCCGCGACCTCGGCAAGGCGGATCCCGGCCCTGCAGGTACCGCTACTCGGTCTGATGGTGGGGCCAGACCTGTGAGGGCCCCTCTGCACTCCGTTGCTACCTCTGCCGCTGCTGCTGAGGGTGGAACACCGATATCTGTCACTCACGCAGCTCTACAAGATGGCCGCCTTGACATCGGCATGGCGGATCCCGACCCTGTAGGTACCGCTCCTCGGTCCTGGCCGGCCTCACCTGATGGAGGGGTCGTGCCTGTGAGGGCCCCTCTGCAATCCACTGCTGCCTCCGCCGCTGCTGCCGAGGGTGGCCTGCTGATCCCTGACACGCTCGCGGCCCTCCAAGATGGCTGCCACCATGTGCTGCAGGAAATGAAGGGACCGGAAGTGGGTCCTTTGGACGCGGCAGTTCTCCCGACTTCTCCTCTTGGACTGGAGGCACATCTGACAGCCCCTGATGGGAGCAGGACGCCTCCAGGCACTCAACACACGGCTGCACTTGGGGACTCCTGCTGTGATGTCCCTGAGCCCCGGGAGCTGCTCATCCATTCCTCTCCAGGCTGCACCCGCACTGCTTCTGGGACCTAACCGTGAGTACGGGGGTCATGGACCCCATGTCCCTGTGTATGCTGCTCAGACCCCCGTACCCACCCAACCCCATCGGGGCCCTAGCCCACTGGGAGCTTCCCCTGCTTGGTCCTCTGGCTCCTCTTGGGGTAGCCCCCCTCATGCCCACCAGACTCCCTCAACCTCAATGCTCCAATGGTCTACCTCGCCCCATCAGCCCTTACCTCCCTCCCGCGCTCACATTCGGGGCTTCGCCAGCCTCTCCTCTAGCCACCATGTTCAAGACTCTGCTCGCAATCCGGAGGTTATTCCGGTTGTTTTTGGATTAAGTCATATGGACCCCTTACCTGTACCTGTCTGTGAAAATAGACCAGCAACTCTCCTGGGCATTTGCCAGATGGCCCAATTGCTACCAACTAGGGCTGATATGACTTCCTTTGCTAGACAGATAGTGGAAGAATGTAAACTGGAGTTTTCCCAGTTCCGAGCAGAACTTTCCTCACTCTCCACTAGGGTGGATACCCTCGCTCAAGACCGGGCCGCTGACAGCGCAACATTGGCCAATGTACAATGCACCCTGTAGCATCATTCTGCTAAATTATTTACCCTGCAACAGCATCTGGACGACATTGAGAATCGTAATCAGAGGAACAACATACGTATCCGGGGTCTACCTGAATCTATTCCAGCGTCTTATTTTTTTATCCATTATTGTCCACCATCTTCAACAACTTATTGGGTCACCCGCCAAATACCCATATTGAACTTGACCGAGCTCATAGAGCCCTACGTCCACCGAGTCTTGATGACCAACGGCCCGAGATGTTATTTGCCAGATACATTTCTATGCCATTAAAGATGCTATTCTGCAAAAAGTCAGACAACAATCCTCCATCTAGCACCACGGGACGCAGATACGTATATTGCCGGATCTGTCCAGACACACCTTGGCACAAAGAGCAGCGCTGAAGCCCCTCTTGGAGGTTCTCCGGAATCGAGGCTTCATCTATAGATGGGACTTCCCCTTTGCCCTAATGGTCCGGCACGATGGTCACACCTATACACTGAGGTCTCCCACAGAATTGCGTGACTTGCTCAGAGAGCTTGGCCTTCCTTCCGTCTCAATCCAAGAGTGGCCCTCGTTGTTGTCTTCTGCGGGCAGGGGGCCCCCAACTAGGACGCCCTCCTTTGTCACGCAAGGATTCTATGGGGGCCGGTCTACGAGGGGCCCCAGAAGACGATCTGGTCGCATACGCGGCTGGGAACATGCACAGTCAGAGGAGACTGCCCCTTCAGCATGAGGACCTGTGCTGATAGGAGCCTCATGTGTCTACTCCAGGACTTAGTTTGCCTTCTGAGATTTCTTATGTTCCTGGAAGTCCTCTTTGTTCTTGTTTACTGTGAGATGCCTAGTTTGTTTTCTGCCTAAGAAATTGTGTTCATTACTGCTGCCATATGCCTTCCCCTCTATTCTCATTGTATCTATAACAATAGCTGTGTATATTTATACTTATGTTATTATATGCTGGGAGAGCGGGTCGTTCTCATGAATAGCTGTCACTTCCCCCCCCCCCCCGTAGGTACTGGACCAATCCAGAGCGCTGCTGTCGCTCACTGGTCCCTCATATTTTTGTGTTTAGCTTATGAGGCAGTGTTGCTGACCTCACTGTGGCCTCCTTCAATGTGAAGGGGTTGAATACGCCTGAGAAGAGAGTGCAGATTCTGCACCACCTCCATAAGCGTAAGGTACACATTGCTTGTTTCCAGGAAACACACTTTAAGGAGGGTCACTCCCCGCCTATTAGACACAAATTTTATACACACTGGCACTTTAGTAACAATCTACATTCCAGATCCTGTGGGGTGGCCATAGCTCTGCATAAATCCCTCACCCATCAGGTCATTAATATTGTTACCGACACTGACGCTAGATATGTCATCCTAGTCTTGAACATTGGTGGACGTGAGTTCACGGTGATCAATGCCTATGCCCCTAATACTGGTCAGGTCCCTTTCCTCCATCAGCTTATAGACACTGCCATACCGGTTGTACGGGGGACTGTGGTGTTATGCACTGATTTTAATCTCACCTTGGACCCGACCCTAGATATTTCTACTGGTCGCTCCTGTGTCGCCTATGGCGCTATCAGACGGGTGCGGTGGCGCACTATCACAGCTTCAACTATGTGATGCTTGGCGCCTTCAACATCCCTCTGATAAAGAGTTTAGCTTCTACTCTAATACGCATGGCACCTACAGTCGCTTAGTCTACATCAGGGGTCTCAAACTCGGCCGGGTAAGTGGGCCGCATATAGAAAAAATGGGACGTTGACGGGTCGCATTACTTTCAAATTTGATACAATACAAAATTATTGTTAATCAATTAGTTATTTGAACTACTATAACACTATATTACTATAATAATAATACTACATTAGTATAATAATAGCGCTAGGTTTAAAATTTGAGATATTTCTCCACGTGCTTATTTCAACAATCCAGCTTTCCAGTTTAAGTGTCGCTAAATGCAGTCCGGCAGCTCAGTTAGCACACATGTCAAGATTGGGCAGCCCCTTTTTAGATAGTGCCGCAGTGCCCTCTGTGGATGCTGCCGCAGTGCCCTCTGTGGATGCTGCCGCAGTGCCCTCTGTTGATACTGCCGCAGTGCCCTCTGTGGATGCTGCCGCAGTGCCCTCTGTAGATAATGCAACACACCCCTAGATAAGGCCACAGTGCCCTCTGTAGATAAGGCCACAGTGGCCTCTGTAGATAATGCAACACACCCCTAGATAAGGCCACAGTGCCCTCTGTAGATAAGGCCACAGTGCCCTCTGTAGATAAGGCCACAGTGCCCTCTGTAGATAATGCAACACACCCCTAGATAATGCCAGTGTCCTCTTCAGATACTGCCACACACCCACTTGTAGATAATGCCACAGTGCCCTCTGTAGAGGCTGCCACAGTGCCCTCTGTACATTCTGCCACAGTGCCCTCTGTACATTCTGCCACAGTGCCCTCTGTACATTCTGCCACAGTGCCCTCTGTACATTCTGCCACAGTGCCCTCTGTAGATGCTGCCACAGTGCCCTCTGCAGATGCTGCCACAGTGATGTCAGGGGCTTGCCAAGAGCTGGAGTCCCGGAGCAGAGCCGCTTCTGGCACTCTGCCTGGGATTCCAGCTCTGCTCCTGACATCACTGTCCATTTATGGACAGAGATGTCAGGGACAACCCCAGAGCTGGAGTCCCAGGCAGAGCGCTAGTATGCTCTTCCTGGGACTCCAGCTGTGCTCCTGACATCACTGGGACTCCTGCTCTGGGGAAGCCCCTGACATCATTGTCGATGTATGGACAGCGATGTCAGAGGCTCCCCAGAGTCCCGGAGCAGAGCCGATAATAGCGCTCTGCCTGGGACTCCGCTCTGGGGAAGACCCTGACACACTGTCCATATATGGGCAGATATGTCAGGGAATTCCACAGAGTCCCGGAGCAGAGCCGATAATAGCGCTCTGCCTGGGACTCCGCTCTGGGGAAGACCCTGACACACTGTCCATATATGGGCAGATATGTCAGGGAATTCCACAGAGTCCCGGAACAGAGCCGACACCAGCGCTCTGCTCGGGACTCCGGCTCTGGGGAAGCCCCAGACATCGCTGTTCATATGTGGACAGCGATGTCAGGGAATTCCAAAGAGTCCAGGAGCAGAGCCGACACCAGCGCTCTGCTCCGCTCCGCTCTGGGCAAGACCCTGACACACTGTCCATATATGGGCAGCGATGTCAGGGAATTCCACAGAGTCCCGGAGCAGAGCCGACACCAGCGCTCTGCTCGGGACTCCGGCTCTGGGGAAGCCCCAGACATCGCTGTTCATATGTGGACAGCGATGTCAGGGAATTCCAGAGTCTCAGAGCAGAGCCAATACTAGCGGCTCTGTGTCCCGCGGGCCGCAGATGACAGCCCCAGGGGCCGCGTGCTTGAGACCCCTGGTCTACATCCTCCTCCAACATCATGCCCTCCCCTGGGCGGTTTCCACGTCCATAGGCAACATATTATGGTCGGATCATGTCCCAGTGTTTTGTACCCTACACCTTACCTTTCTCACTAAAGGCCCCTGGACCTGGAGACTTAACGAGTCCCTGCTTCTTGATGGGGTTTGTGGTACTGAGCTGTTACAAACGGTCAGAGGCTCCCCAGAGTCCCGGAGCAGAGCCGATAATAGCGCTCTGCCCAGGACTCCGCTCTGGGGAAGACCCTGACACACTGTTCATATATGGGCAGATATGTCAGGGAATTCCACAGAGTCCCGGAGCAGAGCCGACACCAGCGCTCTGCTCGGGACTCCGGCTCTGGGGAAGCCCCAGACATCGCTGTTCATATGTGGACAGCGATGTCAGGGAATTCCACAGAGTCCAGGAGCAGAGCCGACACCAGCGCTCTGCTCCGCTCCGCTCTGGGCAAGACCCTGACACACTGTCCATATATGGGCAGCGATGTCAGGGAATTCCACAGAGTCCCGGAGCAGAGCCGACACCAGCGCTCTGCTCGGGACTCCGGCTCTGGGGAAGCCCCAGACATCGCTGTTCATATGTGGACAGCGATGTCAGGGAATTCCAGAGTCTCAGAGCAGAGCCAATACTAGCGGCTCTGTGTCCCGCGGGCCGCAGATGACAGCCCCAGGGGCCACATGCGGCCCGCGGGCCGCGTGCTTGAGACCCCTGGTCTACATCCTCTTCCAACATCATGCCCTCCCCTGGGCGGTTTCCACATCCATAGGCAACATATTATGGTCGGATCATGTCCCAGTGTTTTGTACCCTACACCTTACCTTTCTCACTAAAGGTCCCTGGACCTGGAGACTTAACGAGTCCCTGCTTCTTGATGGGGTTTGTGGTACTGAGCTGTTACAAACGGTTGAACACTTTATGTCCGACATTGACAGACAGTCTGGCGCCGCTTCTTCTCAACGCCTTTAATTCTATTTCCCCTGCAGTCTTGTTCCCCACGGGTTCCACCTTGGCACGTATTACGGTCATCCCTAAACCGGATAAGGACCCGCAGCTCTGCTCCAGCTATTGCCCCATCTCCTTACTCAACGTGGATTTAAAAATCTATGCCAAACTGCTTGCTAACAGAATAAACAAACACCTTCCCGATTTAATTCATCAGGATCAGGTGGGGGTTGTGCCTGGCCGGGAGGCGCGTGATAATACCCTGAAAACCCTAGATATTATTCACCATTATATTTGCAAAAAACTCCTAATGCAATTCAAATAATGGTCTAGATGCTATTATAAGTAAAGCATTCTCCCTTAATTACGGCAAAGACAACTCCTAGGTATTTATTTAAACAAAAGAGAAAAAAATGGAGCATGGAAGCCATATATGAAAAATAAATAAACTTTATTAATCACATAATTTTAAACAGAACGTCACCCCAGAGGAAGCACACCGCGAAACGCGCTTTGGGGTTCTTTGCATGACATCCAGACTCCCTGCAACACCAATATGGGTAAGTCTTTTTAAAGGAAGGGGGGAGGGGTGGATTAATATCTGTTCGTGACTGATTGTATCTTGCTTATAAGTACCTGTTATTTATCTGACTACTATGTCTCTAACCTATAAACTATAACCAACAGACACTACATGATGATTTAGTGTTACTACACTTTCCACCACCTATCCCTCATACTCCTCTCTTAGAATGTACTATACATTCCCATTAATGATGTAGGGAGTCTGCCTTTCATGTGCAAACTGGAACATTATAGAGTCTCTTTGTCCTTTTTTGTACCTCTTTTAAATGACGTTCTGTTTAAAATTATGTGATTAATAAAGTTTATTTATTTTTAATATATGGCTTCCATGCTCCATTTTTTTCTCTTTTGTTTACATTTTATTCATCATGCCCAGTCCCATCATATCCCTCTCAAGATCCTGTCCCTGGATGCTGAAAAGGCATTCGATAGAATATCCTCTCCCACCCTTTAGCAGACTCTCCAACAAATAGGTCTTGGTCCTTCCTTTATAGGTAAAATTATGGCCCTCTATAATTCCCCATCTGCCCAAATAAAAATAAACGGCTCCCTCTCTGCGCCGTTTTCTATTCATAATGGTACCAGTCAGGGTTGCCCTCTCTCCCAATTGCTGTACGTCTTCGTCATGGAACATCTCATGGCCTCCATCCGGAGCAGCTCGGATATTTAGGGTATTCTCATAGGTGGGACGGAATATAAGTGCTCCGCATTTGCTGATGACCTTTTGGTCTATCTTACGAATCCGCATGTATCTCTCCCATCGTTGATGTCCGAGCTGTCCAGTTTTGGCTCATGGTCCAACTTTAAGATTAACTTCTACAAGTCCGAGGCTTTGAATGTATCTCTTTCGCCCTCGACACTATCACTCCTCAAAAGTAATTTTCCGTTTTCCTGGCCTTCTAGGGGTATAACGTATTTGGGAGTACGTATAAGTTCTGACCTCTCCCAACTGTTTACTAATAACTTTGCCCCTTTACTAGGCAAATTTCGCACTGATTTCGCCTCATGGCATAAACAGGAATTCTGGTTTGGCCGTATTAATATCATTAAAATGTCACTCCTCCCCATGTTGCTGTATCTCCTGCAGACGTTCCCCATCTCCATCCACTCTTATTATTGGCTGCGTATCCAACAGTGCTTTGGATCCTTCATCTGGCCAACGGGTCGTCCCCGCCTGAGTAGGACAATTCTTACTCGCTCCAGGGACGCGGGTGGGGTTGGTCTGCCGGACTGTCGTCTTTATTATTTGACGTCGACTCATGCTCGTGTTCTCGACTTTTTTCATAATCATGATTCTAAACTCTGGGTTCAATTAGCCCATCGGCTCTGTGCCCGTACCCTCTCTACCTTGCCATGGATCCTGCCTGGGAACAGACCAATACCCGACTCCTTTGTTGTTTTTCATACCCTCCTGGCGCTACGCTTTTTCTGGGATAGGGGGTTCCCTCGTGGACCCACTGACCCCTATTAACGACAACCCAGCATTTCTTGCTGGGGAGACGCGTCTCTCCTTCTTAGGCAGGTCTTCCACTAATCCCATGTCTTTCACTCAGGTCCTATCCGATTCTTCTTTGCTCCCATTAACTACTATCTGCCTGGCTGAAACGCCCTCCCCCATCACATATTTCAATACTCCCAGTTAAAACATTTCTATAGTGCTACTAAACGCCAGGCTCACCTTCATCGCCCACTTACTGACTTTGAAAGTTGTGTGTTTCCACCCGGCCCCCTGCACATGCCATCTCCACACTCTATAAATTACTCCTAATCCAGCGATCTCCTCACCTCCCATTTTTTTTGTAAGGCTTGGGAGGCTGAATTGAACATGACATTTACTGACGCACAGTGGAGGCGATCTTTTCACCTGTCCCTGAAAGCCTCGATTGCCATACGAGCCCAGGAAACCAGCTACAAAATTATCTCTAGTCTGCCCTACATAAATGGTACCCGTCTGTACCTGACACATGTTGGCGCTGTGGGGCGGCAGGGGGATCCATGTCTCATATTTGGTGGAGTTGCCCCTCCCTATGGAATTTTTGGGAGGCGATTGTTAAAATCATACTGGAGGTCTCGGGGGTCTCGGTACCTAGCTCCCCCGAGGCGGCCCTTATATTTATGTTCCCTGTGCCACTACCCATCTACAAGTGGTCCCTAATTAGGCACCTCCTTCAGGCTCCTAAATGGGTTATTCCCCGCAAGTGGAAGGCGGCAGCTCCTCCACTCTTGGATGAGTGGTTTCAGGAGGTTGCCTTGATACAACGTATGGAACACCTTCTGGCTCAATCCCCGGCTGCCTCTGCACGATATACAGATACGTGGTCTCCATGGTTTCAGGTTCTCTCCTCTCCCACCTACCGCACTGTAGTGGCCTGAGGCCCAGTGCCCATCCCTCCCCACGAGATTACGTCTGTGAGGGGACTGCATGCGAGTGTGGAGGGGATTGCTGGTTTGCTCGGCTCACTCAGGTGTTTATTAAGTGCATGGCTGCCTTTTCTTACTTTTAGGTATCCATGATTATCCGGAGCTGGAGTCCAGGCTCACCACGAACTACCCTGGTCTCTTCCCTGCCTTGTTTGTCTCCTATTTTGTTTTTCACTTTCTTTCTTGTGTCTATTTTGAGGGGTTATTTGCTTCCTGTGATGATGCTATGACCATGGCGTTTCAAGATGTACAGCAAGTTACGCACCCTGTTTTGTTTTGCTCACCACTTCCTTTTCAGTATTACTCCTTCCCGTTATGATGCCCAGATGGCTGTTGTGGTGTGTGCGCTTCATGGGTTGTGATGTTTACCCTTCTGTTTGGGCTGCGCCCTATTTGTCATGTTCCTTTTATTATGGGGACAGAATTTCTCTGTATGTTTTTGTAAGTGTTTGTATTAAAACCAATAAAAAACTTTGAATAGGAAAAAAAAAAGAATATATTTTAGGCAGCATGCAAGGTTTGAAGAGTTATTGAGGTGCCAAAACAGCAGGAATCCCCCAAAAGTGACTCCATTTTGGAAACTACACCCCTCAAGGAATTAATTTATGGTTGTTGCTACCATTTTGGCCCCACAGTTTTTACACCGCACGTATTTGAATTGGGCTTTGAAATTAAAAAAATGAAATTTTTTCCAATAGGATGTCATTTTTCATCAAAATTTCTTATTTTCACAGGGAACAAAATACCCCATTTTGCTGCCCAATTTCTCCTGAGTGCAGCAATCCCCCATTTGTGGCGATAAACTGCCGTTTGGGCCCATGGGAGGGCTCAGAAGGAAAGGACCACCATTTGGCCTACTGGGGATTTTCTGGTGCGAAGTCATGCATGCAGAAGCCCCTGAGGTACCAGTACAGTTGAAACCCCCAAGAAGTGACCCCGTTTTAAAAACGACACCTCTTAAGGCATTCATCTAGAGGTGTATTTTGACTGGAGACATACACCCCATAAACTGTAATGTGGGTTCTCACGGGTATGGCAATACCCTCAATGTGGCTGTTATCAGCTGCCTGGACACGCAGCAGGGCTTAGAAGGGAAAGACGAGGAGGATAAGCTGTGCGGAGTGCATCAGGGTAAGTAAAACTGGGGTAGATTAAAAATCAAGGGATGTATGATACATTTTAAAACACTCTCTTTCTTACAGAGCCTTTGTTTTTCGGGACACGTGTCACATTGATATATTGTGTCCTTCCTTATCCCCCTCTTATAGCAGACTTTGCACCTCTTTTGACTTTTTCACTTCTTGCCAGTTTGGGGAACTTCTCCTGGAAAGTGTTGCCCTGGTACGATGCGTGTGGCCTCTCTTCCAGAAGTACTGGGTGCCCCCATTCTTGGTCCCTAAAAATTAGTTTCTTGATAACCACCTCTTGAAATTCCAGGAAAGTTCCCGTCTGGCCTGCACATCGACGTAGCACGTACGCATTGTACAATGCCATCTGTATGATGTGCACGGCCAGCTTCTTATACCAGACCGCATGGCGCTGTAGGGCTTCAGGACTTGATCTGACAAGTCCACCCCTCCCATGTACCTATTGTAGTCCAGGATGCAGTCTGGTTTGGGGGGTCTCTGTACTGGTACCTCTTACAGGTACATGGGTACTGGTGTGGCCATGTATTGTTAGAATGTGCCCTGCTCTCACCCCTTCTTGTTTGCCCAAGGAGAGTCTTAGGGATGCCTCTCAGATTTCTCCTAGCAGTGCCGCATGCCACAGTACTTCTGGAAGCAAGGCACTTGAAGAGTGGGACGCTGCTATAAAAATTATCCAGGTAGAGGTGGTAACCCTGGTCCAGCAGTGGGTGCAACAAATCCCACACAATTTTTGCATCAACTCCCAGTAAGGGGGAGTATTCTGGAGGCTGAATACTAGTGTCCTTCCCTTAATATATTCTAAATTTGTAGGTATACCCTGATGCACTCTCGCACAGCTTATACATCTTCACGCCATACCTTGCCCTATTACTCGTCAGGTACTGGCGGAATTGAAGACTCCTTTTAAAATGCACCAAGGACTCATCAATAGAAATACACTTCTCGGGGGTGTATGCTTGGGAAAACCAGGCACTGAAACGGTCTAATAGGGGTCTCCGTTTATACAAACGGTCAAAACTGGGGTCATCTCGGGATGGGCACTGCTTATTATCAGTATAATGTAAGAAGGTAAGTATTGCCTAATTATTATTTTTTTAGGTTCCAGTTCAGTTCTGAAGTTGCTTTGAGGGGCCTATATATTAGAAAACCCTATGAAACACCCCATTTTAGAAACTAGACCCATCAAAGTATTCACAACAGCATTTAGAAAGTTTATGAACTTTAGGTGTTTCACGGGAATTTAGAGCAAAGTAGAGGTGAAATGTACACATTTTTTTTTGTCAAAAAATCCTTTTTATACCATTTTCTTCTATAACACAAAAAGTTTTACCAGAGAAACGCAACTTAATACTTATTGCCCAGATTCTGCAGTTTTGAGAAATATCCCACATGTGGCCCTAGTGCGGTAATGGACTGAAGCACCGGCCTCAGAAGCAAAGGAGCATCTAGAGGATTTTGAGGCCTCCTTTTTATTAGGCACCATGTCCGGTTTGAAAAGGTCATGTGGGGCCCAAACAGTGGAAACCCCCCAAAAGTGACGCCATTTTGGAAACTAGACACCTTGAGGAATTAATTGCAGTTTTCATGGGGTACATGCGGCTTTTTGATCAGTTTTTATTCTATTTTTAAGTGGCGTGGTGACTAAAAAACAGCATTTTTTTTACAGCGTTCACCGTGCGCTATAAATGACATATTCACTTTATTCTGCGGGGCGATACGATTACGGCCATACCATATGTTTATACTTTTTTTTATGTCTTATGGCGTTTGCACAATAAAATACTTTTTGTAAAAAATCATTTACTTTTTGTGTTACCATATTCTAAGAGCCATAACTTTTTTATTTTTCCATCAAGAAAGCCGTGCGAGGACTTGTTTCTTGCCTAACGAACTGTCGTTTCGATCAGCACCATTTTTAGGTACATGCGACTTTTTGATCTCTTTTTATTCCATTTTGTGGGAAATGAAGTAACCAAACTGTGATTCTGGTACGGTTTATTATTATTTTCTTTTACAGAGCGGGATAAATAACAAAATAATTTTGTAGTTCAGCCAGTTACGGACGCGGCGATACCAATTATGTATCGTTTATTTGTTTGTTTATATCTTTTTATTAATAATAAAGGACTGATAAGGGAAAAGGGGGGATTTTTACTTTTATTACTTTTAAAACTTTTATTTTCTTATTTTTACACATCTTTTTTTTACTTTTTGTTTACTTTATTACTTTGTCCCACTAGGAGACTTGAGGGCAGGAGGCCCTCATAGCTATTCTAATACACTGCACTACATGCGTAGTGCAGTGTATTAGAGCTGTCAGGACCCACTAGGCTTCCGTCGATGGCATAGCCGGACGCCATTGTTAGGTGTCCGGTTGCCATAGTCACCATCGCCGGCCGCTATCATGTAGCAGGCCGGCGATGGTAGCTTAACCCCTAAAAAGCCGCGATCGCTATTGAACTCGGCTTTTAAGGGGTCAATCAGCAGGGACACAGCGATCGGTCCCCGCTGTAGGAGCTGCGGCAACCGCTGTACAAGACAGCAGCTGTCACAGCTCCTGTATGTGTCGGGAAGACGGCCGAAATGGCTGTTACTCCCGCGACGTACTATTCCGTCATGAAGCGCAAACGGGATGGTTTCCATGACGGAATAGTACGTCGCTGAGTGTTAAGGGGTTAAGAAACTAATTAGCATACATCTAAAATTGCTCATAACTTGCTCAAAAATGATCGTTTTCAAAATAAAAACCACTGTTGTAATCTACATCACAGCGCCGATCACATTATGTAGGAAATAGGGCACTTATAATCTGGTGACAGCCTCTTTAATAGAAGCCTGTCAGAATCACGATATACTGCAATACATCACTGGTTGAAGTCCCCTAGGTGGGGGGGGGACTAATAAAAAAAGTTAAAAATTGTAAAATAAAGTTACAAATATTAAAAGTTCAAAAAAACACCCTTTTCCCATTTTCCCCCTAGAGCATAGTCAAAAAATACATAAATAAACATAATTGGTATAGCCGCATCCGTAAAAGTCTGAACTATTACAATATATCATTTAACCGCACGGTGAACGCCGTAAAAAAAAACAAAAATGTAATCACCAGAATCGCTCTTTTTTGGTCACCTCATCTCCCACAAAAAATGAAATAAAAAGTGATCAAAACTTTGCATGTACCCCAAAATGGTATCAATAAAAACGACAGCTTATTCCGCAAAAAATAAGCCCTCATACCGCTTAATCGACGGAAAAAATAAAAAAGTTATGGCAACACAAAATAAATTTTATTTTTTACACTTAGGTTTTTTTTTTTTATTCGGTTTATTTATAATATTTAGTTACAAATACATAGGCAAAACTGCCAAATAAGAAACATAAACAGTCAATTCACTATACATCTTACAATTCAGACAGATTAGCACAGTAGATATACAGGAGAAAGTCACAACAGAAGTACAATAAACATCTTACAATTCAGACATATTAGCACAGTAAATATATATGAGAAAGTCACAATAGAGGTACAATAGGCATGTAACACCCGCTCGGCCTCCTAATCAATAGTGTCAGAGATGGCACACCAGGAAGCCCATATCTTATCAAATTTGGTAGGACATTTGAGATGGTGGTATAAAACCTTTTCATACGGAAGTAAGCCGTTTACCAGAGATCTCCACTGGGCCAGTTCAGGTACCACAGGTGCCATCCACCGTAGCACAATTGCCTTACTGGCCATAAACAGAGTTTCATGAAGGAAAATTTTTGGGTGGCGTGAATAGGAGTCATCTCCAGTCAGGCCAAAAAGGCAAAACAGTGGATCCGGAGAAAGTGGGGTCCCCATGACCCCAGAAAGATAAGATAAAACCTCACCCCAAAAGGATAATCGTATTGACCCACAGAATAAAGTTAACATGTTGTTTTAATTGCACAGTGAATTCCGTAAAAACAAAGACCAAAAAACAATGGAGGGATCCCTGTTTTTTTTATTTTCTACCCCACAAATATTTTTTCCCGTTTCCTAGTACATTATATGGCACAATAAATGGTGCTACAAAAAACTACAACTCGTCCCGCAAAAATCAAGCCCTCCTAGAACTATATCGACGGAAAAAGAAAAAATTTATGGCTTTTGGAAGGTGGGGAGGAAAAAACTAAAATGAAAATCTGAAAAATGGCTGGGGCGGGAAGGGGTTAAAGATTGCCTTTAGTTATAATGAAATTATATATAAAAAAAAACAATTATAGTGCAGGGGTGTGCACAATAATATTTTTTTCTAAATGACTTGTCTACATTCACACGACAGTGAAAATAAAATGGCCATAAAAAAACGAATTAACTATCAGTTTTTCATGGCCAAGTGTGTCTCCAAATTTTCATCCATTTCCAGTCTGTCCATGTTTAATGGCCGTTTGTCATCCGTTTACCATACGTTTTTCATGGCCGTAAAAAAAAAAAGGATGGATTTCATTTGTCGTTTTTTTTTGTCCCAACCCCCTGAAAACACCACAGTGCCCATGTAGATAGTGCCGCAATGTCCCTGTATATAGTGCCACAGTGCCCACTGTAGATAATGCCCACATTGGGCCAGGGTGCCCACATAGTGCCGCAGTGCCCATATATAAAGTGACATAGTGCCCACATACAAATTGCCAGGGCCCACATAGTGCCACAGTGCACATGTAGATAGCGATAGTGTCCCCTGTAGATAGTGTCACACCCCCATATAGTGCCACAGAGCCTATGTAGATAGCACCGCAGTGTCCCCTGTAGATAGTGTCACACCCCCATATAGTGCACAGTGCCTATGTAGATAGTGCAGCAGTGTCCCCTGCAGATAGTGCCACACCCCCCATATAGCACCACCCCCTGTAGATAGCACCCCCCCTTGTAGATAGCGCCACTGTAGGAGCGGAATCCTTCTGGTCGGGGATTCCGCTCATAGATGGAGCCCCTGACGTCTCTGTCCATATATGGACAGTGATGTCAGGAGAGCGGAATCCTCTGCCAGAGCGGGCCGGGGATTCCGCTCATAGACAAAGCACCTGACGTCTCTCTCAATATATGGACAATGACGTCAGGAGAGCGGAATCCAATGCCAGAGTGGGCCGGGGATTCCGCTCATAGACTGAGCCCCTGACGTCTCTGTCCATATATTCCAGGTATTCCACTCCAGGAGTAACCCTTTGACGTCACTGCCAGAAGTAACCCTTTGACGTCATATGAATAGTGACGTCGGGGGTTTCTCCAGGAGTTGAACCCCCGGCTAGAGCGGGGTCTGGCTGCCGCGGATTCTGCTCCTACAGGGAGCTACAGTGGCATTATCTACTGGGGATGGGGGGTTGCTATCTACAGTCAGGGAGTGCTATCTACATGGAGGGGTGCTATCTACAAGACAGGAGTCCAATGTTGAAAGCCCTGACTTCACTGTCCTTATATGGACAATAATGTCAAGGGCTTCCCGGGCTCTGCGCTCAAAGTAGCGCTGTGTGCGGAGAGTCCTCGGCCAAGATCAGATTTTACCGCCCGTTGCAAGGATTGTTTCCTGAAAAGCGGCCAGTAAAGACTGATCCTTTGACTTCTATGGGAGCTGTCTGGCTGTGCAAATGGCCAAAAATAGGACATGTCCTATTTTCTAACGGACAGTATTCACAAGCCGTTAAAAAATGGTCCTGTGAATACACCCATAGAACTTCAGTGTATTAAAAACGGGCGTATAGCCTTAGCGATTCTGCTGCTAAGTACAACATGGACTGTCTAAAGTCCAAGCTGCCGGCTACTCCTAGTTCTGCATTAGAAGATAGAGCGTCCTGTTCGTTTCCATGTCTTTGTATCCAAAACGACCGCCAACACTGTAGAATGTAACGTGATTCTACAGCACTGGCGGCTGTTCTGTATGTGGGAGCCATGAAGATTGCAGCGTTATGAGTCACCGGCAGCACAGACTATAGACAGTCCGTGCTGTATTTAGAAGCAGAAACGCTAATAGAAGTAATTTAGAAAAACGATTGTTGTGCACTCTCCTGCACTATAATCGTTTTTCTATATAATTTCAGTATAACTGGAGGTACTCTTTAAACCCTTTCAGGACCGGGGATGTTTTCGGCCTTGATGCCCAGAGCAAAATTTCTACTTTTGGAATTATGTATTCTAAAAGTGATTTCTTTTGAAATCTTTTTTTTATTTAAAATTGGAGCTGATATAATTTAATTTCGTAGGTCTTATTTAGGGAAGAATGGTCAGAAAAGAGAAAATTTTTTCCCCTCATTCCTTCATGTTCTGTATTAACCCCTTCCCGCTGCAGCCACTTTTGACCTTCCTGACAGAGCCTCATTTTTCAAATCTGAAATGTCTTAACTTTAGAATGCTTTTACCTATCCAAGCGATACTGAGATTGTTTTCCCGGGACACATTGTACTTTGTTAGTGAAAAAATGTTGTCGATAAACTCAATATTTTTCGTGAAAAACACCAAAATTTTGAGAAAATTTGCAAAAATTAGCATTTTTCTAAATTCAAATGTATCTGCTTGTAAGACAGTTACTGATAGAATTTGGTCGATACATTCAGTATTTAATTCTTAAAAATGTAAATATATCTGCTTGTGTTATACCACACAAAATAGTTGCTAATTAACATTTCCCATATGTCTACTTTAGATTGGCATTGTTTTTGAACATCCCTTTTTTTTTTTCTAGGACGTTACAAGGCTTAGAACTTTAGCAGCAATTTCTCACATTTTCAAGATAATTTCAAAAGGCTATTTTTACAGGGACCAATTTAATTGTGAAGTGGCTTTGAGGGGCCCATAGAATACAAACTCCCATAAATCACCCCATTTATAAAATGCACCCCTCAAAGTATTTAAAACAGCATTTAGAAAGTTTCTTAACCTTTTCGGCGTTTCACAGGAATTAAAGTAAAGTAGAGGTAAAATTTACAAATTTCATTTTTTTTTTTGCATAAATAGCATTTTTAATCCATTTTTTTTCTCCTAATGAGAGCTGGAGCATCTACATTCTCTTTAGGTTCCCATAACCTTTCCTCAGGACCAAACCCTTTCCAGTCTACCAGGTAGAAGGTCCTCCCTCCTACCCTCTTGTAATCCAGGATCTCTTTTACTGCAAAGATGTCAAAAGAACCGCAGGGAGCAACTGTAGAACCAGGGGATATGCTGAATTGGTTCTGGACCACAGGCTTTAGGAGGGACACATGGCATGAGTTGTGGAATTTGAGGGTAGGAGGTAGATGAGGCTTATAGGATACAGGGTATATCTGTTGCAAAATTTCTGAAGGGACCGTGGAATCTGGGAGCAAATTTGTGGGAAGGAATCTTCTGACGAATGTTTTTGGAAGACAACCAGACCTGCACGCCAAAGAAAACTGAGAAGGAATTTTTATTTTCTCATCTGCATATCTCTTCATGCGATCAACTGCCTGAAGGATCGCAGACTCAGTTTGCTGCCAGATGTGAAGGAAACCTCCGAAGGAAGAATTGGCTGCAGGCACTTAAGACTTAGCTGGCACAGGAAGAGGAACACATGTATGTTGACTGTACACAATGAAGAACGGAGAAGAAGCAGTAGATTCACTAGTATGATTGTTGTGGGAGAATTTGGCCCATGGCAGAAGCTGTACCCAATTGTCTAGTTGAACTGAAACAAAATGACGAAGATAATTCTCAAGTACCTGGTTGATACTTTCAACTTTGTGATTAGCGGAAGCGGAAGAAAAGTCCTATTTCACATCCAAAAGTCTACATGGGGCTTTCCAGAACTTGGATGTGAATTGAACTCCCCGATCTGACACAATATGTGTAAACGTCTGCAACCGCAGACTCCTCTCATCCTGCCAACATCTTCCTTCCCGGAGATGCCAGGCCGTCCTGGCCTGCAGTCACCACTATGGTGCGCGGGAGCTCAGTCCCGGCCATGTTTACAATTGTCTAATCACCCTGGATTATAAGAAGGGCCCTGCACCTGCACTCATTGCCTGAGCGTTGTTGTGTTTTCCTGTGTCAGTCTAGCAAATGGTCCCTTAGTGTTTTCCTGTTCCGAATGTTCCCATTCCTGCTACCTGTATCCTGTATCCCGTGCTACCTTTTTCCTGTGCATTAAAAGAGTTTGAGTCATGTTGTGTTACACCACGCCTGGTGTCTGCTGCCAAGGTCCCATCTGAGCCTAGCCATCGCTACTGTCTGTACTACCACAGGTACCCTTGCTCGGACTATAGACTTTGCTTGGTACACTGCTTGGCCAACTGCTATCCCGCTATGATGGTCCGGCCCAGTGGGTCCACATACCCACAGATCGGGACAGTACGCTCACGCCATGGACCCCGCTGGTCAACCTCAACCCGAGACAACATCACAAGCCATGCAGGCGGATATACTAGTCTGCCAATTACGACAGGACCAACTCCTCCAGGTGGTGAACATTATTGCACATCGGCTGGATATGCAAGCTGCAGTTCCTCCGACACCTGCTCCTATTGCCTCTGCTGTTCCTCCTGCTACACCTCCTTGCAGTACAGACATCCCAACTACACCTCCTGGCAGTGCTGACCCCCGATTTTCTCTGCCACTACCCCATCTCAATCTCAATCAAGTCACGGTCAAAAACAAATATCCGTTACCCCTAATCTCTGGACTATTTGACCGCACACGGGAAGCGAAGATCTTCTCTAAACTGGATTTGCGTGGGGCTTACAACTTGATTCGAATCCATCAAGGTGATGAGTGGAAGACGGCGTTTAACACTCGAGACGGGCACAATGAATACCTGGTGATGCCCTTCGGTCTGTGTAACGCTACTGCGGTCTTCCAGGAATTCGTCAATGACATCTTCCAAGACCTCCTCTGTGTCTGTGTTGTGGTCTATCTCGATGACATTTTAATTTTTTCTCCAGATCCGACTACTCATGTCCGTCAAGTTTGCTGCGACTATAGGAGAATCGCCTGGAGATAGGTAAGGTTCTTGTGGTCGGTGTATATCAGGATAGGATGAGCTGCGCCCATTAGCAGATGTCTCTACTTCTCCAGAGCCAAATTGATGGCCAGTAACTCCCAATCCCCAATAGAGTAATTGCGCTCTGCGGGGGAAAAAAGTCTCAAGTAATAGCCACATACTACTGCCTTTCCTTTGAATCTTCTCTGGAATAGAAGTGCACCCGCACAAACAGAAGAAGCGGCTACTTCCAATGAGAACTGCTGAGATACGTCAGGATGATGGAGGCTCGAGACTGAAGTGAAGGCATTCTTGAGGCTATTGAATGCTGACTCTGCCTCTGGAGTCCACACCTTGGCGTTCATACCTTTCTTGGTAAGGATTGAGATGGGGGCCGTCAGTGAAGAGAAGTTTGGGATAAATTGCCGGTAGAAGTTAGCGAATACCATGCCTGCAGGCCCTGAGGGCGTGGCAACTCCAGGACGGACTTTGCTTTCCCAGGATCCATCTTGAGACCCTGATCCGAGATGATGTAGCCCAGGAAGGACAGAGAATTGTTTTCAAACGTGCACTTCTCCAGCTTGGCATACAGACGATTTTCCATTCTCAATCCCGGTGGCTAGACGAATGAGGTAATCTAGGGTAGAAAGCAGATCTCGAGTGGCAAGCTCATCTTTAACATCGGAGGATAGACCCTGCCAGAATGTAGCCACCATGGCTTCATTGTTCCAGAGAAGCTCTGCCGCTAGGGTACGGAACTGAATGGAGTTCTCGCCCACGGAGGTGTCTCCTTGGCGAAGGGTCGGCAGGGATGCGGCAGCTTAAGAGACTCGCCCAGGTTCCTAAAATACTGTGCTGAAAGTCTGCAGGAAACACTGTAAGTCACGGGTCTCTGGTCCTCCACGTTCCCAGATGAGGTTCGCCCATGTCAGGGCCTTGCCAGTAAGGAGAGAGATTATGAATGCGATCCTTTCGCCATCGGAAGAAAATGCTCCGACATATAGAGTGAAGTGGATCTGACATTGGTTCCGAAATCCCCTGCAGGTCCACGCGTCTCTGTCGTAGCGGGGAGGTAGTGGCAGAGAGAATTGGGGATCGGCACTGTCAGGAGGTGTAGTAGGAGGAACAAGAGCAGGTGCCCTGAAGGCTGCAGCTTGCGTATCTCGCCGATGTGCAATAATGTTCACCGCCTGGAGGAGTTGGTCTTGCCGTGACCGGAGGTCTAGCATATCCGCCCGCATGACTTGTGATGTCGTCATGGTCTTGGGTTGACCAGCGGGGTCCATGGCCTGAGCGTACTGTCACGATCTGTGGGTATGTGAAACCACTAGGCCGCACCGCCATAGTGGGGTAGCAGCTGGCCAAGCCACTGTGTACCAAGTCTATACAAAGTCCAAGCACCGCGGCCGTTGCAGATGTGCTGAATAAACTTGCCAGACGAGGAGCAGAGTGAAGGCCGGTTAATGGAACAAAATGTGCCATATTGGAGAAGCGCTCCACCACGACCCAGCGCGTAGGGTATCCAGAAGAAGGAGGGAGGTCAGTAATAAAATCCATGGCAATGTGTTGCCACGGAGCATCAGGAACTGGCAGAGTTAGGAGCAGGCCAGCAGGTGTAGAATGAGTAGACTTGTTTTGGGCACAGTTCGTACAGGAAAAAACAAAGAAACATAGTCCAAGACATCTTTCGGTAGCGTGGGCCACCAGTAGTGACGAACAATAAAGTCCCGAGTTTTACGAACACCAGAGTGACCAGCCAGTTTGGAATTATGTCCCAAGCGGAGAATTCTTCTCTTGTCAGTAAGACGGACCAAACTCTTTCCAGGAGGAATGTCCTTGATTTGCAGGGGGTTAACAGAAATAATCCTGGAAGGATCAATAACATGTTGGGGACTCTCTTCAGAGTTGTTAGTCTCAAATGACCAGGACAGAGCATCGACCTTAATGTTTTTGTCCGCAGGGCGGAAATGAAGCAGGAATTGAAATCTGGTGAAGAACAGTGACCATCTGGCTTGATGAGTGTTCAGTAGTTGTGCAGACTGTAGATATGTAAGACTTTTGTGATCTGTGAAGATGATGATCGGATGAGCAGCCCCCTCCAGCAGGTGTCTCCATTCTTCTAAGGCCAACTTGACGGCGAGTAATTCTTGATCCCCAATAGAATAGTTGCGCTCTGCAGGAGAGAAGAGTTTGGATAAAAATCCACGTGATACTGCCTTACACTTGGACTTCTTTTGAAACAGGAGTGCTCCAGCACCAATGGAAGATATGTCAACCTCCAATGAAAACTGTCGTGTCACATCACAATGATGAAAAACAAAAGCAGAAGTGAAGGCGCTCTTGAGGTTGGAGAATGCCGACTCTGCCTCAGGGGTACAGTCCTTAGCATTCACTCCCTTATTGGTATAAGCTGAGATGGGAGCAGTAAGTGACGAGAAATTTGGGATGAACTGACGATAAGAATTTGCAAATCCTAGAAATCGCTGTATGGCTCGGGGACCTTGAGGACGTGGCCACTTTAAGATGGACTTCACATTCTCCGGATCCATTTGTAGACCATAATCAGAGATAATATAGCCCAGGAAGTGCAAAGATTTTCTTTCAAATACGCACTTCTCAAGTTTAGCGTATAAGCTGTTACCCCTGAACCGCGATAGGACTTGGCGGACATGCTTCCGATGCGTTGCCAGGTCAGATGAGATATCAAGATGTTGTCCAGATAAACCACCACACGGACATACAGAAGATCACGGAAGATATCCTTTACAAACTCCTCAAACACCGCTGGAGCGTTACACAGTCCAAAGGGCATTACTTCATGCTCGTAGTGACAGTCTCGGGTATTGAATGCGGTCTTCCATTCATCACCTTTACGGATCAGGTTATAAGCCCTGCGTAGATCCTGATCTCATTGGAGGACCTCTCCTGAATTCCAATCAAGAACTGGAAGCCGTGTCAATCCCAGCAGCAGGGGGTTTATTGCTTTGGATAGGACATAGAAAGTTATCAGTTCAGAGTGAAGGACTCCTATCTGTAGTCTCAGAGGTTTGGTGGTAGACAGGATATGGTCCGGCAAAGGCAGTCCATCAACAGAAGCGACCGCCAGAGGTTTTTCTAGAGGAACAGTAGCCAAGTGGAGACGGTCTACTAAGTCCTGATGAAGTTTGCAGCTGCTCCAGAATCAAAGTAAGCAGGTACAGAGAGCGATCTTTCACCAGTGATGATAGACACAGGAATGGAAAGTCTGCAAGAGAATTTAGTAGTCGAGGGAAATTAACCTAGAATGGTCTCTACAATCAAGCCTAGGTGCTGGAGTTTTCTGGCTTTTGAGGGCATTGGACACGAAATGTCTCTTGTGGCCACAGTATAGACATAACCCAGTCGAACGTCTGTGTTGCCATTCCTGGTCGGACAGTCGGAATCTGTCTACCTGCATAGGCTCCTCCGTGTCACATAGGGTTCGTGGACCCACTGGGCCGTACCGCCTTGGCAGTATGGCAGCTGGCCAATAGGGCACAGGTCACAGTCTATAGTTCGTATAGGGTACCTGTGGCAGCTCGGACAGTAGCAAGGCAGGCTCGGCTGGGACTAGCCAGAAGGTAGATGTCGGGTGTGGAGTAGCAGGACAGGCGTAGAATACAGCACAGCATGAATACAGCACAGCACGGCACTTGAACAGGATATCATGGGATACAGGATACAGGGAACATTGGGAACTGGAAAACACTAGGAGACCATTTGCTTAGACAAACTGGGATACGACAAACAACGCTCTGGCATCGAAACAAGGGGCTAGGCCCTTCTTATAGTCCAGGGCACTCATGGGCTGATTACACATAAAAGTCTGGTGGACCCGGCCGAGGTCAGTGGAAGTGAGCGCTGGTGTCTCCTGAGGAGGAGACTAGGGCCAGCGCTCGCAGACACATGGCTGTGGCCGTCAGGAGGAGAGTGAGCCTGACGGCCCGCAGCCATGGATATGACAGTATCCCCCCTCTTCTTGGGGCCAGAGCGAGAGAGAAACTCCTTCAGAAGGGTAGGAGCATTGAGGTTCTCCTCTGGCTCCCAGGACCTCTCTTTAGGACCAAACCCCCTCCAATCCACCAAATAAAATGTCTTTCCTCTCACTCTCTTGGTGTCCAAGATCTACTTAATCTCGAAGGTGTCTGAAGGGCCGCTGGAGGCAACCGCAGGGCTAGGAGTCTTGGTAAAGCGGTTCAGAACCACTAGTTTCAGGAGAGAGACATGGAAGGAGTTGGGAATCCTGAGGGTAGGAGGCAGCCGAAGCTTGTAGGCGACAGGGTTGATCTGCTGCAGGATCTTGAAGGGTCCGAGGAACCTGGGAGCAAATTTGTACGACGGTACCCTCAGGCGAATATTCCTGGAGGACAGCCAGACCTTTGTGCCAGGAAGAAACTGAGGAGGTTCTCTTCTCCTTGTGTCCGCCTTCCGTTTCATTCGGTCGACCGCCAGTAGGATGGAGAATCGAGTCTGCTGCCAGATCTGTAGAAAGTCCCTAAAAGCCGTGTCAGCAGCTGGTACCTCGGACGTATCAGGTACCAGGAGAGGAATTTGTGGGTGTTGGCCATAGACAATAAAGAACGGTGTCTTCTGTGTGGACTCGCTGGTGTGATTATTGTAAGAGAATTCAGCCCACGGGAGCAACTGCACCCAGTCATAATGCTGCTTGGAGATGAAGTGGCGTAAGTAGTTTCCCAAGATCTGATTGATCCTCTCGACCTGACCATTGGACTGAGGATGGTAGGCCGAGGAAAAGTCCAACTTTACTCCTAGGAGTCCGCAGAGGGCTCTCCAGAACTTCCAGGTGAACTGAACCCCTCGGATCAGACACAATATGCTGCGGCAAGCCGTGCAGGCGGAAGATGTGTTGGATTAACAACTTGGCCAGTTGAGGAGCAGAAGGAAGACCGGTCAGAGGAACGAAGTGGGCCATCTTCGAAAATCGATCCACCACCACCCCCCAGACAGTACTGCATCCAGCAGAGAGAGGCAGGTCAGTGATAAAGTCCATAGCTATATGCTGCCAGGGAGCATCGGGCACAGGCAATGGCTGGAGCAGGCCAGCAGGTCTGGAGTGAGTGACCGTGTTAGCTGCACACACTGAGTAGGAAGAAACAAAGTCCATAATGTCCTTGGGCAGCGTGGGCCACCAGAAATTATGGGCAAGCAGATCCCGGGTCTTACGGGTCCCCGCGAGACCTGCCAATCTAGAGGAGTGTCCCCAGCGGAGGATTCTCCCTCGGTCAGCCAGGTGCACAAACGTCCGCCCTGGAGGAATGTCCCCAACTTGCAGGGGATTGACAGAGACAATGGAAGACGGATCAATAATGTTCTGTGGAATTTCCATGGTGTCTTCTGTCTCGAAAGACCTGGAAAAGGCATCAGCTCTCACATTCTTGTCGGCTGGGCGATAATGGAGCTCAAACAGGAACCTGGTAAAGAACAGTGACCACCTGGCCTGACGAGGGTTCAGCCGTTGGGCTGTCTGAAGATAGGTGAGGTTCTTGTGGCCCGTAAAAATCGATGGGATGAGCTGCGCCCTCTAGTAGATGTCTCCACTCTTCCAGGGCCAATTTGATGGCCAGTAACTTCCGATCCCTAATCGAGTAGTTGCGTTCTGTGGAAGAGAAGAGCTTAGAGAAATATCCAAATACCCTTGACTTGCCCTTGGAACCTCTCTGGAACAGGAGTGCACCAGCACCGACGGAGGATGCGTCCACCTCCAACAAGAACTGTAGAGAAACATCTGAATGATGGAGGATAGAGGCTGATGTGAAGGCACTCTTCAGGCTATTGAATGCGGACTCTGCCTCAGGAGTCCATGCCTTGGCGTTCATGCCCTTCTTAGGGAGGTAAGAGATAGGAGATGTCAGTGAGGAGAAATTTGGAATAAACTGTCTGTAAAAATTGGCGAAACCCAGAAAGCACTGTATGGCCCTCAAGCCTTGAGGGCGTGGCCATTCCAGAACAGACTTTACCTTTTCAGGATCCATCTTGAGACCTCTATTCGAGACAATGTAACCCAGGAAGAGTAGAGCATCCTTTTCAAACACGCACTTCTCCAACTTGGCGTACAGACAATTCTCCCTTAACCGCAGCAAAACATACCGGATATGTCTATGTTGAGTCATAGCATCTGGAGAAAAAAATCAAGATGTCATCAAGATAGACCACAACACAAACATAGAGGAGGTCATGGAAAATGTCATTAACGAACTCCTGGAAAACCCCGGGAGCATTACACAAGCCGAATGGCATTACTAGATACTCATAGTGTCCATCACGGGTGTTAAATGCAGTCTTCCATTTGCCACCCTGGCGAATCCGGATTAAGTTGTAAGCCCCACGCAGGTCTAGTTTGGAAAAAATCTTGGCACCACGTATACGATCAAACAATTCTGAGATCAGTGGCAACGGATACTTATTTTTCACCGTGATTTGGTTGAGACCCTGGTAGTTAATACAAGGACACAGGGAGCAATCCTTCTTTTTGACGGAGAAGAACCCGGCTCCTGCCGGGGAGGAAGACTTCCGTATGAAGCCCCTCTCCAAGTTCTCTTTAACATAGGCGGACATGGACAGAGTCTCTGGCAAGGAGAGAGGATATACCCTACCACGAGGAAGGGATGCAACAGGAATCAGCTCGATAGGACAGTCAAACGCCCGGTGTGGTGGCAGTGTCTTCGCCTCCCTTTTGCTGAAGACGTCCGAAAAAGCAGCATAATGAGCAGGCAATCCTGCCAATGACCGATGCAGAGGAGGCTGAGCCGAACGAATCTGCACCAGGCATCGGCTGTGACACTCGGGAACCCACTGGAGAACCTCTCGAGTTCCAGTCCAGGACTGGGGCATGTAGTCGGAGCCATGGCAGGCCCAGCAGCATAGGGTTAGCAGCTTTGGACAAGACAAAGAACGAGAGGAGTGGAGAGCTCTTACTTGAAGCCTCAGCGGCTTGGTCACAGAAATAACTGGGTCTGGCACAGGTAGTCCATATGCAGATGCAACCACCAACAGCCTCTCCAGAGGGGTAGTGGGCAATTGGAGACGATCCACCAGTTCCCTACGAATGAAATTAGCAGCGGATCGAGAGTCTAGATACGCAGAGACCCGATGCATTTTCTCACCGGACACTATGGTCACGGGGATGGATAATTTAGACGGAAATCCTTCTTTACCCAAGGTTGTCCCTCCTACCAACCCTAGACTTTGGGGCTGTTGGGGACACAGACGCACAAGATGGCCTCCGAGGCCGCAATATATAGAGAGTCCCGAAGTGCGTCTGCATTGTACCTCCTGGGTAGAAAGCTTACACTGGTCCATCCTCACAGACTCCTTAGGAGGGTTGGCATCAGAGGACAGCAGGGCTCGCTGCAAGGTAGAGACCGGACTAGGGATGCCTCCCTCCCGATGAGCTTCTTGGAGCCGTTCTCGGATCCTTATATCAATTCGGGTGGCCAGAAGGAGGAGGTCATCTAAGGTAGACGGTAGATCTCGAGGGGCAAGTTCGTCCTTAATCTTAGGAGACAGTCCCTGCCAGTATGTAGCCACCAGGGCCTCATTTTTCCACAACAGTTCTCCCACCAGGGTGCGGAAGTGGATGGCGTAATCACCCACGGATGTGTCTCTCTGGCGTAGGTTCAGCAAGGATGCCGCTGCAGACGAGACTCGTCCAGGCTCCTCAAACATCGTGCAAAATGTCCGGAGGAACCTTTGGAAGTCACGGGTCTCTGGTCCTTGTCTCTCCCAGATAGGATTCGCCCATGCAAGGGCCTTGCCAGTGAGGAGCGAGATGGTGAAAGCGACCCTTGCGCCATCAGACGAAAATGCCCTTGCATACAGGCTGAAGTGGATCTGGCACTGGTTCAAAAATCCACGACAGGTCACTGCGTCTCCATCATAACGGTCAGGAAGTGGCAAAGAAAAACGGGGATCAACACTGCCAGAAAGGGTTCCGTACTAGGCATACCGGGAGGCTAGTGTTAGGCCTCTGGTTGCCTTTACAGCCACCGGCAGTTTCATTGCTGGGGTGCCGATGAGCTGCAAACCCCTTAAATACAGTGATTGCTTTTGACCGCTGCATTTAAGAGGTTAATGGGGGGGATCGGAGCAAACTTCAGTCCCCGCCATTACCCCAGGGTGTCAGCTGTAACATACAGCTGACACCCGGGGATGGTGGCACCGACTCAGCTTCTGAGCTGGTGTCCACCATTTGTCATATGGATACCTCAAAATGTGGAAGGCACTAGCTTTCCATGACAAATGTCGGGAAGGGGTTAAATAAAATCATGTAAACAATGAAAAAAAAATAATAATTGGTATCGCTGCATTCGTATAATTTAAAAAAAACAACTTTCAAAATATAACATTATTTATCCTGCACAGTAAATGTCGTAAAAAAAACAAACCACCAGAATTGCTATTTCTTACCTCTCCTCTAAAAAACACTACTGCTTGTCTTGAAAAAAAACAAGCCCTCACACAGTTCCATTGAAAGAAAAATAAGTTATGGCTCTCAGAATATGGAGAGACTAATTTTTTTTTTTCACAAATTATTTTTATTTTGTTAAAGGCTATGAACACTGTTGAGGGCATTTAATAAATAGATTAGTTAGTGTGTTTAGTGTAACTTTGTAATTAGTCTTTATTAAAAATTTGTTTTACTTTTGGAGATACAGCTGTTCTGTATTCTGTATACAGAACAACTGTATCGCTAGTTTTACACTAAGTCTGCCAGTCCCGCAGACCTGACAGGTTCAGTGTCGGCGGGTCCTGGCGTGATTCACCTGTATATAATCACATCTAAGTTCATAACTTGACTACTTTAGTCAATGCCAGATGACATCGCAGGCAGACTGGACAATCCCCACAATAGTAAATGTCCCCATCAGGAATTCAAAATGGAGGACCGCGAAGGGGTTTCCAGTCACCAGGAATCTGAATAAGTAAAACAACAAAATGAGAAATTTTATCAAACCACATTTTTGCACTTTTTACATGCCCTTCCACCACACCTTGCCAGTAACCTATAGCTACACTGTATTTCAGGAACCCATTGCAATCAATATTTGTGTAAATATTGTTTTTTTGGGCAATATATGGGCATTTACGGTAGCACCAGCTCTATCTGGGTCACATGACAGCACTGTGAAAAGGGGACATTTTGTGGTAAGCATATTAGGACCACTTGGCGTAATTAAAGGGCGCAGTATTCATTCTCACCTCAGAGTGACACTGATGCTTTCCTCTGGAGAAATACACCATCGTATATTGGTGTTCCCGATCAGAACATGTGTTATAGAATAGAGCAAGTGGAAGTTGCCTTTGCAGGCCTGCTATGACACAATAGGATGAACCCTCCTCTTCCTCTCTTCCAGCATCACACGTCGTTCTCCAAAATTCCGACAGATCGACCAGGCCAATTGAATACAGTCAATAGGTTTCCAGGACATGTTCAGAAGCCAAAAACAAACCCGAGAAATTAAACAAAGCTTTATATGCTATGAAAGCAATATAAATGGTGTCTGTGCAATCATGTAAACTTCCTATGGGTGTTTTCAGTGGACAAAAATGGACCTCTCGGTTTTTTGTGTATGAGGAAAAACAGATAGCATACAGAAGTAACACAGAACGCATATGGGTCTTTACGTGGATAAAAAAATGGTCCGATGTTTGCGAACACTCATCTGGATAAGCCCGTAGACGTGTGCTGCATGCTCCCTAAGGTACACATTGCAGAGGTGGAGGAACTAAGCCATAGAGTGTGATGGAGTTAGGATCCTATAACACGGCCCGACGAGGGCTGTGTAAACGAGCGCCGATCAACGAGACGGGTTGATCGGCGCTCCTTTCACAAGGAGCTATTATCAGTAACGTATGTGGACGAGCGATCGTTACTCCGATCACTCGTCCCCATACAGGGAGATGCGCTGCCGACAATGATAATATTTTAAGCTGCATATACGATACGACCAGCCGATGAACGAGCGTTTACTCGTTCGTTGGCTGACTGTTGCCCTGTTTACACAGGGCAATTTCCGGGAACGAGTGCTGTGCGAATTGGCAGGTGCAAAAGGGCCCTTACAGCTGGTGGGGGTCTAGGGATCCAATTCTGGTTCAGGCGTAAAAAACGCCTGCAAAATCTTCTCTGTGTGAACAAGGCTGAATGGGGGTAGTTTCTGCAATAGGTGCATGGATTTCTACAAGTTCCATTTAGGAACCGATTTTCAGACGCAGAAATTTCTGCAACAAAGTCTGGCGCGTGTGACTCCACCTTTGTCCTGCAGGGGACGCTGCAGTGCTCCAAGCCCCTGCACACAGGGAGATGTAGCGTAACTAGTGCGTGGAAGAGTTTCCCATAGCACCCACATTCCAAGCTCTCATTTCCAATCCTCTTGTTGCCAACCTCCATTTTCTCTTTTCTAGGCAACAACTTTGGTGGGCACCCACTTTTCCGTTACTCATTTTGACAAGCCTCACTTTGTAGTAACTTTGCAGTTAGGTCAATGAGATGTGACGTCACTTCCTTCGCGTTATTATTAGACGTCAGAAGTTTTCTCTGTACTGCTGTAGTCAGTCCTTATTTAGTACTCTCTGGGGGAGGAGGGCATGAAGCTCGTTGGGTGGTGTCAAGTTTCCCCATGACAGCTACTGACTTCACTCATTGCAATTAAAGCCTCTGCCAGTTGCGTTTAAGTGTTGACAATAACACGTGGTTCACCAGAACTTAACCCTCTGAAAAGAAGACACGTATAAAACGCAACGAGTAATGGTCAACTATTAAAACGCAATCATAAAACTATACGAGCGCCTTCACATTTCACAGGTGTTATCCAAACGTCAGACTCCTCTCCTGCAGTTCTACTGTTATCCGCCAGATGTCGCCCGTACCCCCAGTACGTGTTTCACCGGAAGTTTCCCCATCCCGGAAGCAACCTCACTGAGAAGGTTGGTGCCGCTGTGCATTGTGGGCCGAGTGCACTACTTTGAATGGGTTTTGTGAGGCGCGGGATCCCGGTGGGAGCCCTGTTCCGTTACGTAAGGGGTGACGTCACGTTGTGAGACCGCCGCTGTGTGAGTGGTTCTGGGCGGTGTCACGTGACAACAGAGCCTCCAGGAACAATAATATCAGTATAATCTACTCCTATCTCCATCAGCATCTTCCCCTGAGTTATAGCAGCATGGCTCATAACAAGATACCTCCTAGGTGGCTTAACTGCCCTCGCAGGGGACAGCCAGTGGCAGGTAAATGGGCGCAGCACGGTTATCTCTAGTAATGAGCAGTCAGCAGCCTCCATGCTGCTACTGTGGATGTCATCATTTCTCCATCTGCCTGCCTTCTACAGTCCTCTTAGAGCATCGCACATAGGATCTATACAGTACCGAGAAGATATCGTAAACCAGTCACATGTCTTTTTGTTGTATTCTTAGTGAATTTCACTTTTATCATATAGGGTTAACTAACGAACTGTAATATAAACCCTCTTCCCTGAGCTGGCACTGGTGGAGAGGCGGTGTTGACATTGCTGCTTGTCTGTGTACAATGTTACACATAGAGATGAATGTACAGCCGTGCCTGTTCCTGGAATATGTTACATAGTCACGTGATCACTTTGGTAACGGTCTCTTATTAAACATGCAGATTATTCAGTGCAATGGACGAGGGGGTCATGTGATTACTCATGTATGACATCATATGGTCAAGCTTCAGTTATTGACATACAACACTGGTATTGTGCATATTCAGATTACCTGTAATATATAGATCGGGACTACATGAGTAAGCGGCTTACCTAAATGGAATTTATGTACATTGCTCACCTTTATCTAGATCTCTGATTGCTGTCAGGGTACAATATGATTTACATCCACAGGCAACCCCTCTTGTCTTCACAGCTGAGGGTTTGCTACAATTGCATCCAGTCTAGACAACGCTTTGCCAAATAAATACATCAGCAACACACATTTCTGTCCTGATGGTTATTTTGAAAATAAATATAAATACATTTTACTTGGATTCATCTTCACATACTTTATGCTACCCCCGCTTTTTATGTGGTTCTCTAAACTAGATATTCCTTAGGTCCTATCATAGATGTCTGATGGATTCTTCCCAAATGCACGGGAAACGTTTACAGAATGCTCTAGGCTGCGTCCTGGCTGAGCTCTTCATTGCTTGGCATGCAGAATGTATTTGATGTTAGGAAACGAGTTCTGGTGTTTAGTGTACAGGCACTCTTATATTCGCTTGAAGAATGTATTGGTGATAAAAAGGTGACTGGGCCTCACTTATAGCTGGTGGCGTAGACTCTGTTCCAGTCTATGTAGTGCCTGATCCATCGTACGACCGAGACGAACCCCAATCACATAATGAGGTCCGGCAAGCTGTCTGTTGTTTTGTCGGAAAGATGTGACTGAATCGGCTGGAAACTGGTTGGTTTGGGCAGCACGTTCCTTTTTTGTTTCCACTACTTCTTTTTACACATGAGGCACAGTCTTTTTACTGAACTTGCTTAGTTGTTCGTTCTTTGCGGTTGTCCTGCTGTATTTTCCTTTTTCCTGTCTCCCGTTGTATATTTTCATATCTTTTCACATTAGTGCTGATTATAAAGTTTATTCTTTACTATTATATATAGTTTTAGTCTGTTGACTATAAAGGCTGCAAGTTCTGTGCTGTTTGTGACCTGGCTAGCAGTCTCGTGAGCACTTCTGTAGCCCCCTTCACAGTGCACTAGCCCGAAGAGTACGATTATATGTAAGCTTAATCTTTGTAGCTTTCTAATATACTTTGTGTTCCCGCTGCCTATTTTTGTGGCATTTTTTTCTTTTGTGTAAAAATGTCTTGAAAATACTTAATTAGCATTTTTACAAAATAACTGGCCCTCCACCTTTTATCCTTTTGGACGTGTTTACATTCACTGACAGCAAGTAGACAGTTTTTTTTAAATTTGCATGCAGTTTTACTAAGGACCGAGATCACAGTAAGTTCACGACAGAATGTGGTTTTGCTATGGTACGCTAATGGTGTGGCTCATGTGACTGTACGTTTCTAGAACACTCTAAGCTCATACATTACCCGCAACTGGGGCAAGAAACAGGGGCACTTTTGGTAATGTGAGTAAAATGTATATGGTAACACCTAGATTGAGAGTAGTAGCGGATAACTTCGTAAAAGCCCTTTAAGGTCATGGAAAATAGTTTTTGTGCTAGTAGTGCCATGGAGGCCGATGAGGCATTTCTTGTGACAACACTTGAGTAATCCATCCAAGTAAGAGAATTTTATTTGCTGTAAGTGAAAAACTAGAAGTATTAAAAATGGCTGACAGTCCTGGCTGTATTTAACTGCAGGCGTGACAAATGTCCGTTCACAAGAGTTAATTTTGGTAAAGTTTAGGATTGTCCTAGTTACGTTTTTATGTTCTCTTTACAGGGAAATTTTTACCTTTAAAGACCATACTGGGACCCAAATATGATGATCAGGTTCCTGAGGAGAATCGTTTTCACCCGAGCATGCTGTCTAACTACCTGAGGAGTCTTAAGGTTTGAGAATTCACTGCTATTTAGTTATGGTATTTTTTTTCCCCCAGGAGACAAAAATCTCATATATTCATGTAATAATCGCTGCAGCAAAAAAAAAATAAGAATACCTGCCGTATTAAATAGATGAAGTTACATGATGGTGCATTCTTTCAAGCCCAGGGGTTTTCCCGCCAAAAGCATTGATGGTAGAATTGGGATCCACTGGTATGGGTGGCTTAAGTATTCGTGTGAATGAGCTGAATAAGCATGAGTTACCTTACTGAGCTGTGAAAGCCTAAGGGTATGTTCACACGGCCTATTTACGGACGTAATTCGGGCGTTTTGGCCCCGAATTACGTCTGAAAATAGCGCCTCAATAGCGCTGACAAACATCTGCCCATTGAAAGCAATGGGCAGACGTTTGTCTGTTCACACGAGGCGTATATTTACGCGCCGCTGTCAAATGACGGCGCGTAACTAGACGCCCGCGTCAAAGAAGTGACCTGTCACTTCTTTGGCCGTAATTGGAGCCGCTATTCATTGACTCCAATGAATAGCAGCGCTAATTACGGCCGTAATTGACGCGGCGTTCAAGCGCCTGCACATGCCGGTACGGCTGAAATTACGGGGATGTTTTCAGGCTGAAACATCCCCGTAATTTCAGCCGTTACGGACCCCCGCCGTGTGAACATACCCTAAGGGCTAGTCCATATGGAGTTTTTTTACGCTTTTTTTTTATGCTGAAATCGAGCCAAAAAACATCTGAAAACACCTCCCATTGATTTCAATGGGACGCGGAGGCGTTTTTTTTTTCCCCTGTGAGCGGGAAAAAGAAGCGTCATGCCTTTTTCTTCAGGTGTTTCCGTCTCTGACCTAAATTGACATCAATGGGAGGCAGAGAAAGCGGTTTTCGCTTGGTTTTTTGCATGCGGTGCTCAATGGCCACGGCCGAAAAACGCGGCAGAGAGTGCAGGCAGGTCAAAATCTGCCTCAAAATTCCTGAAGGAATTTTGAGGCAGATTTTTCCACCTGCTAAAAAACACTGTGTGAACAGGGCCCAAGAAGGGGGATAGATAAATTTTATAGGTATGCAATGCAGAAAAAAATGGAGGTTTTTATTATTGCCACCAATCATTCTATAATTCCTAGTGCCTGCATTAATCGCCATAAATTCCCAATTTCCTTCCTACCTTGGGTCTTTCACCTGGTTTCCTTATACTTTCCCTTATTACCCTTTTCTTATCTTCTTCATCTTTCCTTCTTCCGTTGTGATCTGTAGAACCTCCATTGCTGTTGATACCAGATGTTTTTTTAAATTACTGTGTATCTTTACTAGTGTAGTACGATTAACTTCATGTTTTTGCATCTGCTGCTGCAGATATTTATAACTAAATTTGGCTATGTTCACACGGGGTATTTTGCCGAGTTTTTTGACGCGGAAACCGTGTTGCAAAACTCGGCAAAAACGGCCCGAGAACGCCTCCCATTGATTTCAATGGGAGGCGTCGGCGTCTTTTTCCCGCGAGCAGTAAAACTGCCTCGCGGGAAAAAGAAGCGACATGCCCTATCTTCGGGCGCTTCCGCCTCTGACCTCCCATTGACTTCAATGGGAGGCAGGAGAAAGGGTATTTCTCGCTGTTTTATGCCTGCGGCGCTCAATGGCCGCGGGCGAAAAACGGCGCGATAATCGGCGTGCAGGGAGAGGAATATCTTCCTCAAAGTTCCAAACGGAATTTTGAGGCAGATATTCCTCCCCCAAAATACTCCGTGTGAACATAGCCTAAGAATGAAAATGAAAGAAGTAATTTTATTGGTTGCTATGGCCATCTCCTTCAAGTTTTATCTGCATTTTCATGCAAAGAATTTAAGGTATTGTTTAGTGAAGAATGGGTCACCACAGAAAGGCAGGCCCAGGATCCTTGAGAACACTGTAGTTGGAGGATAAGAATTGGCACCCAGAAACTAATGTTCTGTATTTTTTATTTTTTTTTCAGGTAAAAATGGGTATCTTAGTTGATTTGACTAATACTACAAGATTCTATGATCGAAATGATATTGAAAAGGAAGGAATAAAGTACATAAAGCTTCAGTGCAAAGGGTAATTCTTATCTCCATTTTATTTGTCAATAATTTGAAATGTATGGCCATATTCACATGTTCAGGTTTTTGTCCAGTTTTATGTGTGGCATCCGCTGCATTGTACCCATTTAACTTTGGAGTTTATTCACGTATATATACAGTTGCAAACCTGTGGCTGTAAGGGTATGTGCACACGTAGTGACCAAAAACGTCTGAAAATACAGAGCTGTTTTCAAGGGAAAACAGCCCCTGGTTTTCAGACGTTTTTTGGACAACTCGCGTTTTTCGCACCGTTTTCGCAGAGTTTTTTACGTCCGTTTTTGGAGCGGTTTTCATTGGAGTCTATGAGAAAACAGCTCCAAAAATGTCCAAAGAAGTGTCCTGCACTTCTTTTGACGAGGCTGTATTTTTACGCGTCGTTGTTTTTTGCCGAGTATTTTGCCGGGTTTTTTGTTGCGGAAACCGTGTCGCAAAACTCTGCAAAAACGGCCCTAAAATGCCTCCCATTGATTTCAATGGGAGGCGTCGGCGTCTTTTTCCCTCGAGCAGTAAAACTGCCTCGCGGGAAAAAGAAGCGACATGCCCTATCTTCGGGTGTTTACGCCTCTGACCTCCCATTGACTTCAATGGGAGGCAGAGAAAGCGTATTTCGCGGTGTTTTATGCCCGCGGCGCTCAATGGCCGCGGGCAAAAAATGGCGCGAAAATCGAAACGGAATTTTGAGGCAGATATTCCTCCTGCAAAATACTCCGTGTGAACATAGCCTTAACTGGTATTTTGCAGGAGTTTTCTCTGTGTGGCTTGGTTCTGCACCACAATGCAAAATGTGACCTAGCCTTAGAAGCAAGCAAACATCTGCAGGCATCTAAGTTTTGTGAGTAAGGGCTTGTCTACACATAACGGATTTGTGGCAGAAAATTTCCACAGCGTTTACGCATCCACTAGAGAGACAATTCGCTGCGGAAAATCAGCACCATTTCATGCTTTTTAGGCCTCATTTATACGAGCGTGTGCGTTTTGCGCATGCAAAAAAACGCAGCGTTTTGCGTGCGCAAAAGGCACTTGACAGCTCCGTGTGTCATCAGTGTATGATGCGCGGCTGCGTGATTTTCGCGCAGCCGCCATCATAGAGATGAGGCTAGTCGACGTTAGTCATTGTCCAGGGTGCTGAAAGAGTTAACTGATCGGCAGTAACTCTTTCAGCACCCTCGACAGTGAATTCCGATCACAATATACAGCAACCTGTGAATAAAAAAGACGTTCATACTTACCAAGAACTTCCTGCTTCCTCCAGTCCGGTCTCCCGGCCGTTGCCTTGGTGACGCGTCCCTCTCTTGTCATCCGGCCCCACCTCCCTGGATGACGCAGCAGTCCATGTGACCGCTGCAGCCTGTGATTGGCTGCAGCCTGTGCTTGGCCTGTGATTGGCTGCAGCTGTCACTTGGACTGAATTGTCATCCCGGGAGGTCAGACTGGAGGAAGAAGCCGGGAGTTATCGGTAAGTCAGAACTTCTTTTTTTTTTTTACACGTTCATGTATATTGTGATCGGAAGTCACTGTCCAGGGTGCTGAACCAGTTTAACTATTTCAGCACCGTGGACAGTGACTGTCTCCTGACGTCGCGTACCGGAATTTTTTTTGCCGGGTTCGGTCAAAACGAGTTCGGCCGAACCCGGTGTAGTTCGGTGCGCTCATCTCTAATTTGACACTCCGTTTGGATGTTTGTAAACAGAAAAGCACGTGGTGCTTTTCTGTTTACATTCAGTTTGACAGCTCTTGCGCGAATCACGCAGTTCGCACGGAAGTGCTTCCGTGCGGCATGCGTGGTTTTCACGCACCCATTGACTTCAATGGGTGCGTGATGCGCGAAAAACGCACGATTATAGAACATGTCGTGAGTTTTACGCAACGCACTCGCGCTGCGCAAAATTCATGCATTGTCTGCACTGCCCCATAGAGTAATATAGGTGCGTACGACACGCGTGAAAAGCACGCGCGTCGCACGCGTGTATATTACGCTCGTGTAAATGAGGCCTAATACTGTGGAAAATAATGCCCATTTTTGCTGCAGTTTTTTTGGTGTTTTTTTTTCAAGGGCTGTGTGATGGTGATATTTCTTCTTCTTGTGATGTCATTTCCACCCCCTGTAAGGAATTCTGCGGTGTTTCCATAGCAAATTACGCAGTACATCAGAAAAACATAGGAAATCAGTCCACTTTCCACAGAAAATTTACGCATCGCAGGTGAATTTCTGGACTGAATTTTTCTTCTGCTCGTGGATGACATTTGTTAAATCACCTCCCACTTTACTTCAACTGCATTCCGCTGCTTATTTTCCGTCCGCAATTCCGGATGGAACAAGCGCAGCAATTCTGTTGTGTGGACAAGCACTAAGGGTACCTAATCTTACTCTGTGTTACATGCAGATTTCACGCCTTCATTGAAAATGGTTAAATCAGCTGTGAACATACAGAATGAGCATGCTGCAGATTTATAGATCCGCAGCGTGCTCTGATTTCCGTGAGGAAAATGTTCTGCGGCTTGTGGATGAGTTTTGTCAAATCTCTTACCTGCAACAGTCTTCTACTGTGGTTTTTCTGTCCTCAAACGTAAAACCCACAACAAAAACACTACATGTGTGGGAACCGCTTAAAGTGAGTCTGTCAATCAAAGAAGGGAGGGAGGGTCCTATAGAAGGTAGAGCAGTTTGGGGAAATGTTGACTCCCTCGTTGCTCCAAAAAGCTCATTTGGATAAAAATAATAAAGTTATTATCGCTGCAACAGGGCCACAAATGAAAACAGCATTATGTTCAGCTGAGGCTACACTATATTACTGTGCTGCTAATTTGAATTTGATGGTGACTGACTCCCTTTAAGGGGATTTTCCAAGATATGAAAAAAGAGGTGGAAATGCCATAAAATAATATTAGAGAAATTACTCACCTGGCAGATCCCTCGGCATTCCAGTGCAGCCGCTCCGGTGCTCCTTGTTGACAGTGCTGCGTTAATGATGTGCTTGTATACCCGAGATCGCTGGCCTCAGCAATTTCAGGCCATATACCACTGAGGCCAGTTATTGGCTGCAGAGATCATGTGGCTATATGGGCACGTTATTACTGTAACACTGTCAACAAAGAGTGTCGGGGAGCACTGGAGCGACTGCACTAGAACTCCCCGGGGGATCTGCCTGGTCAGTAATGCCACTTTTTTCAGACAATAAGCTGATCGTATAGTGGACTGCTGCTGGGAAACCTAAAGCTCTGCTATAATCTGTATAAGGAACCTGGCAGCAAGTGTTCAAATTCCTTGCAGGGCCACCACAGAGGGAATTAAGCATTTTACAGTTCTCATTGAAATCAATGATCTGTCTGTATAATTCACGGATGTACCATATCTTCCGGTGTGAGATCCACTCTTTGTAACCACTCTCCACTTTAGCTAATAGATGAGGGTCCGGAAACGGGAAAACTTTTTACCTATTACCTCAAAATTTCCTAATGAGGCTTTTTAAAAGTGCGTTTTTAAACTGGACAACTGGCTCCTATCGTTCTTACACCATTAACTTCCTTGTTACGTAAAAATATCTTTGCCTCTAGATTAACTGACTGGTCCCTGCATCGAGATGAAAAACAGGTTACCGTAATTAGTTGGTTGACTAAGGAAATAAATAAGATGACTTAGGGTGTATTCACACGGAGCAGTTTTGCCATGTTTTTTGCCGCGTGGCTGAAAACCTCATTGGCAAACTGCATGTGATTTTACTGCGGTTCGCCGTGACTTCCATGCTAACTGCAAATTGCAGTAAAAACACCCGTGTAATTGCAGGCCGGGTTTCAGCCGCGTGGTGAGTAAACGTGGAAAAACAACACTGTGCTCGTTTTGCTCCATTTATATGAAGCAATCATTGTATTGTATGGGGACGGACAAGATTGGTCGTCCCCATCCGTTTGCATCATTGCCGGCAGCACATCCCCCTTTTTACTCTGGGAGATGTTCTGCCAACACCGATGATTTTTTACTGCTGCATAAAGGATGCGATCAGGCAACGAATGAGCGTCTGCTCATTTGTCGGCTGATCGCTGGGCCCTTTTACATGGACTAATGATCGTAAATGAGCTTTCCGTTTTCCCCAATCATCGGCGTGTGTAAAAAGGTCTGTAGATTTAAGACCTTAATAAATGTAAGAGCAAATGTAGATCATAGATTATATATAGTGCGTCAAATTCTGACTAGTAATTCTACTTTGACTTTTTTGTTCTGTAGACATGGGGAATGTCCATCACCAGAAAACACTGAAACCTTTATTCGACTCTGTGAGCGATTCATGGACAGAAGCACGGAAGAAATTATTGGTATGTTTTTAAATCCTTAACTTTTAACTAGTGGGTTTATTTTAACCCCTTAATGACCTTGACAAATATATCCATCACAAGCGGGTGCTAGCTCCTGCTCGTGGGTACTGCCACTGTTCCCATGAGACCAGCGACAGGAGCATGAATGTTATACACAGCCATGGTCCTGCCAGGGTAGGAGAGAACGCCGATCCCGGCAGTTCAACCCCTTAGAAGCCGCAGGCAATTGCTAACGTGGCATCTTAAGGTGTGTTTGACAGAGGAAGGGACCTCTGGCTCTTGGAATGTGAGGATGAAAAAAATGGTTTGATCACTAAGGCCCAAACAGACTAGTTTGTTAAGGGGTTATTAGACATTTCATTAATTTATTTAGCAGGAAATGTAAAAAAACAACACCAGAGATGTATAATAAATATACAATAACATTAATGTAATAATTCCTTTTGTACTCCATCAATCAGCATAAGGCCTCATTCACACGGCAGAGGCTGTACGGAGTCTCACAGAGTCTCCGGGGCTCTGTACTGTGGAGCCATAGGCATTTTTGATGTCTGTATATGTTATTCCATATGGCGGTGTATTACAGCTTCATAATATGGCATTCAAAGGAACATTGCACAATTTTTTTTTGTCAGGTGCATATGGAATCAAATATGAAATCAGAGACATACTCCGGTAATAATGTAGGGCCCATAGCAGTCTATGCAAACTGTATTATGGCACCATACAACTGGGAATCCGTAATCCATGGATCAGTTACCTGTCACAAAGGTTTTAGTACACGTAACTTGTAATATGTCCTTTAGCTCTTTAATGACCAGTACTGTTTGGGCCTTAGGGTATGTTCCCGAAAAACGACTGAAGAATCAGAAGCAGAACGCCTCCAAACATCTGCCCATTGATTTAAATGGGAAAAACGGCATTCTGTTCCAACGGGCCGTTTTTTTCGCGGCCGTTTTTTAAAACGGGCGCATATAAAAACAGCCGCTAAAAAGAAATGCATGTGACTTCTTCAGCCGTTATCGGAGCCGTTTTTCCGTAGACTCTATAGAAAAACAGCTCCAAAAACGGCCGTACAAAACGCAGCAAAAATGTGGTTTAAAAAACTTCTGAAAATCAGGAGCTGTTTTCCCTTGAAAACAGCCCAGTATTTTTTAGTAAGCGTGTGAACATACCCTTAAAGGGAACCTGTTAGCAACTTTATGTTGCCCTTTCTGAGGGCACGATAAAGTAGTGACCGACACGTTGATTTCATTTGTGTGATTTTTTTCCTAACCTACAGTTTAAACATTGTAGTGCGCTGTGAGCGCTCTGAGTAAATAGTCAGGTGTATTCATCAGCTGCCGCTCCCCACCCAGCCGCCACTGATTGATTGTTTTTTCCCTATTACTGTGCATAGGGGAAAAGCTGTCCATAAGCAGTGGCTAGTCCGGGGAAGCAACAGCTTATGAATACATCAGCAATAAAGTTGCTAACAGGCTCCCTTTAACCCCTTCATTCTCCGCTCAGTACTATTACATCGGGCTGAGCGCATGGTTCGCGTTCAGCTCCGTAATATTACTGACCTGAGTAAACACGGTGCCATTTTTCCCCGACACGTGTTTGAGCTGTGATACCTGCGGTTTCCGAAAGCTATGCAGAGACAGATCGCGGTGGTCCCCGCTGATTAACCGCTTAGAAGCCACGTTCAATAGCGATCGCGGCTTCTTAGGGCTTAAAACACCATCGACGTCCCGTGACATAGTCGCGGCCGCCGATGGTTGCTATGGCAACCGGAAGCCTAACAATGACCTCCAGCTATGCCCTCTACGGAAGCCTAGTGGGTCCTGTCAAAGTTAGGACCAACTATGCTTGCTGTCAGTGAGTAGCTGACAGCTCTAATACAGTGAATAAGAATTGCGATCAGGGCTTTCTACCTTTCTACCTTCAAGTCCCCTAAGTGGGACAAAATACTTTTGTTTAGTTGTTTAAAAAAAAAGTTTAAAAGTAATAAATGTAAAAATCCCACTATCAATCCTTTTATTGTTAAGAAAATGTATAAATAAATTACACATAATTGGTATCGCCGCGTCTGTAATGGCCTAAACGACAAAAGTATTTCATTATTTATCCCGCATGGTGAACGCCGTAAAAGAAAATAATAATAAACCGTACCACAACCACAATTTTTTGAACACTTCACCTCCCAAAAAATGGAATAAAAAGAGATGAAAAAGTCGCATGTACCCAAAAATCATGCTGATCGAAACTACAGTTCGTTACGCAAAAAACAAGCCCTCACACTGCTTTATTGATGGAAAAACAAGAAAGTTCTGGCTCTTAGAATATGGCAATGCAAAAAGTAAATAATTTTTTATAAAAAGTATTTTATTGAGAAAACGCCATGAGTCACAAAAAAAGCTATAAACATCTGGTATCGCCGTAATCGTATCGCCCCGCAGAATAAAATGAATGTCATTTATAGCGCACGGTGAACGCTGTAAAAAAAAATAGAATAAAAAACAATAGTAGAATTGCTGTTTTTTAGTCACCACGCCACCTAAAAATAGAATAAAAACTGATCAATAAGTCGTAGCACCCCATGAAAACTACAATGAATTCCTCAAGGGGTCTAGTTTCCAAAATGGGGTCACTTTTAAGGGGTTTCCCCTGTACTGGTACCTCAGAAGCTCTACAGATGCGACATGGCGCTCAGAAACCAATCCAGCAAAATCTACTTGCCAAATAGTGTCCCTGCCTTTCTGAGCTCTGCCGTTTGTCCAACCAGCAGTTTATGACCACGTATGGGGTATTGCCGTAGTTGGGAGAAATTGCTTTTCAAATATTTCAGTGCTTTTTCTCCTTTTATTCCTTGTAAAAATTTAAAATGTATAAATTTTATCGGAAAAATATGTGAATTTCAATTGCACAGCCTAATACCACAAAATGCAGCAAAAAAACTGTGGGGTCTAAATGCTTACTTCAGCCCTCGATAAGTTCCCTGAGGGGTGTCGTTTGCCAAATGGGGTCACTTTTGGGGAGTTTCACCTGTTTTGGCACCACAAAACCCAAAATCCACTACGTGCTCCTTTGCTTCTGAGGCCGGTGCTTCCGTCCATTAGCACACTAGGAACACGTGGGATATTTCTAAAAATTGCAGAATCTGGGCAACAAATATTGAGTTGCGTTTCTCTGGTAAAACCTTCTATGTTACAGAAAAAAATTGAATAAAATGGATTTTCTGACAAAAAAAAGAAACTTGTAAATTTCACCTCCACTTTGCTTTACATTTCTGTGAAATGCCTGAAGGGTTAATAAACTTTCTAAATGCTGTTTTGCATACATTGAGGGGTCTAGTTTTTAAAATGGGGTGTTTTATGGGGGTTTCTAATATATAGGCCCCTCAAAGCCACTTCAAAACTAAACTGTTACCTAAAAAAAAGAAAGGCTTTTGAAATTTTATCCAAAATATGAGAAATTGCTGCTTATGTTCTAAGCCTTGTAACGTGCTAGAAAAATAAAAGAATGTCTTACAAGCAGATACATTTAATAAAAAAAATCGCTAATTTTTCCAAATTTTCTCTATATTTTGGTGTTTTTCACAATTAAACACTAAATATATCAACCAAATTTTACAAGTCCAATGTGTTAATCAAACAATCTCTGAATCGCTTGGATAGGTATAAGCATTCCAGAGTTACTGCCACATAAAATAACACGTCAGATTTGGAAAATTAAACTTAACAATGGAAAACATTTAACTTTGCAATGTACTTACGTTTAATTAGCTGGACGTATCGTCGTATCCCCTCTTCCGTCAAGTGACCGGTTGTCCATGTAAAATTTGCACTTCCTGTGCATACCCGTCCATTCGCGCCTAACTTCCGGTTTCCGGTTTTCACATTGTACGGTTACGTCATAAATGACGTAACTGTACCACGTGTTTCCCCATCTGCTAAGAGCATGCGTGGTTGACACACTACCACGCATGCTCTATTAAATGATATGACTACGTCTTCAGCAGCCGTGTGTTACATTGCGCATGCGCAAGTTTTAATATGTGGTGTCGGTGTATAGTGTGACGGTCGTGTCTGCCGTCGCTCGCGCTCTCCTTCTCCTCCTCACAGTCCGAAGTGCATGTGAGGAGGAGGAGGAGGGTGTTTTTTTGCTCACTGTAGGAGCGGAATCGCCAAGCCCGGGATATGGACACAGTGACTTCTAAAGCGGAATCACCGGCGGACACAGTGACGTCAGGGACTTCTGAAGCGGAATCCCCGCCGATGTGGCCGGTGATTCCGCTCCAGGAGAAGTACCTCACTTCACTGTCCATATATGGACACAGTGACGTCAGGGACTTCTGAAGCGGAATCCCCGCCGATGTGGCCGGAGATTCCGCTCCAGGAGAACTACCTCACTTCGCTGTTCATATATGGACAGTGAAGTGAGGGATTTCTCCAGAGCCGTCCCCTACAGGAAAGTAGGGAGGGTGGCACTACCTACAAAGGGGGCTGTGTGGCATTGCCTACAGGGGGGCTGTGTGGCACTACCTACAGGCGGGGCTGTGTGGCACTACCTACAGGCGGGGCTGTGTGGCACTACCTACAGGCGGGGCTGTGTGGCACTACCTACAGGCGGGGCTGTGTGGCACTACCTACAGGCGGGGCTGTGTGGCACTACCTACAGGCGGGGCTGTGTGGCACTACCTACAGGCGGGGCTGTGTGGCACTACCTACAGGCGGGGCTGTGTGGCACTACCTACAGGCGGGGCTGTGTGGCACTACCTACAGGCGGGGCTGTGTGGCACTACCTACAGGCGGGGCTGTGTGGCACTACCTACAGGCGGGGCTGTGTGGCACTACCTACAGGCGGGGCTGTGTGGCACTACCTACAGGCGGGGCTGTGTGGCACTACCTACAGGCGGGGCTGTGTGGCACTACCTACAGGCGGGGCTGTGTGGCACTACCTACAGGCGGGGCTGTGTGGCACTACCTACAGGCGGGGCTGTGTGGCACTACCTACAGGCGGGGCTGTGTGGCACTGCCTACAGGCGGGGCTGTGTGGCACTGCCTACAGGCGGGGCTGTGTGGCACTACCTACAGGCGGGGCTGTGTGGCACTGCCTACAGGCGGGGCTGTGTGGCACTGCCTACAGGCGGGGCTGTGTGGCACTGCCTGCAGGCGGGGCTGTGTGGCACTGCCTACAGGCGGGGCTGTGTGGCACTGCCTACAGGCGGGGCTGTGTGGCACTGCCTACAGGCGGGGCTGTGTGGCACTGCCTACAGGCGGGGCTGTGTGGCACTGCCTACAGGCGGGGCTGTGTGGCACTGCCTACAGGCGGGGCTGTGTGGCACTGCCTACAGGCGGGGCTGTGTGGCACTGCCTACAGGCGGGGCTGTGTGGCACTGCCTACAGGCGGGGCTGTGTGGCACTGCCTACAGGCGGGGCTGTGTGGCACTGCCTACAGGCGGGGCTGTGTGGCACTGCCTACAGGCGGGGCTGTGTGGCACTGCCTACAGGCGGGGCTGTGTGGCACTGCCTACAGGCGGGGCTGTGTGGCACTGCCTACAGGCGGGGCTGTGTGGCACTGCCTACAGGCGGGGCTGTGTGGCACTGCCTACAGGCGGGGCTGTGTGGCACTGCCTACAGGCGGGGCTGTGTGGCACTGCCTACAGGCGGGGCTGTGTGGCACTGCCTACAGGCGGGGCTGTGTGGCACTGCCTACAGGCGGGGCTGTGTGGCACTGCCTACAGGCGGGGCTGTGTGGCACTGCCTACAGGCGGGGCTGTGTGGCACTGCCTACAGGCGGGGCTGTGTGGCACTGCCTACAGGCGGGGCTGTGTGGCACTGCCTACAGGCGGGGCTGTGTGGCACTGCCTACAGGCGGGGCTGTGTGGCACTGCCTACAGGCGGGGCTGTGTGGCACTGCCTACAGGCGGGGCTGTGTGGCACTGCCTACAGGCGGGGCTGTGTGGCACTGCCTACAGGCGGGGCTGTGTGGCACTACCTACAGGCGGGGCTGTGTGGCACTACCTACAGGCGGGGCTGTGTGGCACTACCTACAGGCGGGGCTGTGTGGCACTACCTACAGGCGGGGCTGTGTGGCACTACCTACAGGCGGGGCTGTGTGGCACTACCTACAGGCGGGGCTGTGTGGCACTACCTACAGGCGGGGCTGTGTGGCACTACCTACAGGCGGGGCTGTGTGGCACTACCTACAGGCGGGGCTGTGTGGCACTACCTACAGGCGGGGCTGTGTGGCACTACCTACAGGCGGGGCTGTGTGGCACTACCTACAGGCGGGGCTGTGTGGCACTACCTACAGGCGGGGCTGTGTGGCACTACCTACAGGCGGGGCTGTGTGGCACTACCTACAGGCGGGGCTGTGTGGCACTACCTACAGGCGGGGCTGTGTGGCACTACCTACAGGCGGGGCTGTGTGGCACTACCTACAGGCGGGGCTGTGTGGCACTACCTACAGGCGGGGCTGTGTGGCACTACCTACAGGCGGGGCTGTGTGGCACTACCTACAGGCGGGGCTGTGTGGCACTACCTACAGGCGGGGCTGTGTGGCACTACCTACAGGCGGGGCTGTGTGGCACTACCTACAGGCGGGGCTGTGTGGCACTACCTACAGGCGGGGCTGTGTGGCACTACCTACAGGCGGGGCTGTGTGGCACTACCTACAGGCGGGGCTGTGTGGCACTACCTACAGGCGGGGCTGTGTGGCACTACCTACAGGCGGGGCTGTGTGGCACTACCTACAGGCGGGGCTGTGTGGCACTACCTACAGGCGGGGCTGTGTGGCACTACCTGCAGGCGGGGCTGTGTGGCACTACCTGCAGGCGGGGCTGTGTGGCACTACCTGCAGGCGGGGCTGTGTGGCACTACCTGCAGGCGGGGCTGTGTGGCACTACCTGCAGGCGGGGCTGTGTGGCACTACCTGCAGGCGGGGCTGTGTGGCACTACCTGCAGGCGGGGCTGTGTGGCACTACCTGCAGGCGGGGCTGTGTGGCACTACCTGCAGGCGGGGCTGTGTGGCACTACCTGCAGGCGGGGCTGTGTGGCACTACCTGCAGGCGGGGCTGTGTGGCACTACCTGCAGGCGGGGCTGTGTGGCACTACCTGCAGGCGGGGCTGTGTGGCACTACCTGCAGGCGGGGCTGTGTGGCACTACCTGCAGGCGGGGCTGTGTGGCACTACCTGCAGGCGGGGCTGTGTGGCACTACCTGCAGGCGGGGCTGTGTGGCACTACCTGCAGGCGGGGCTGTGTGGCACTACCTGCAGGCGGGGCTGTGTGGCACTACCTGCAGGCGGGGCTGTGTGGCACTACCTGCAGGCGGGGCTGTGTGGCACTACCTGCAGGCGGGGCTGTGTGGCACTACCTGCAGGCGGGGCTGTGTGGCACTACCTGCAGGCGGGGCTGTGTGGCACTACCTGCAGGCGGGGCTGTGTGGCACTACCTGCAGGCGGGGCTGTGTGGCACTACCTGCAGGCGGGGCTGTGTGGCACTACCTGCAGGCGGGGCTGTGTGGCACTACCTGCAGGCGGGGCTGTGTGGCACTACCTGCAGGCGGGGCTGTGTGGCACTACCTGCAGGCGGGGCTGTGTGGCACTACCTGCAGGCGGGGCTGTGTGGCACTACCTGCAGGCGGGGCTGTGTGGCACTACCTGCAGGCGGGGCTGTGTGGCACTACCTGCAGGCGGGGCTGTGTGGCACTACCTGCAGGCGGGGCTGTGTGGCACTACCTGCAGGCGGGGCTGTGTGGCACTACCTGCAGGCGGGGCTGTGTGGCACTACCTGCAGGCGGGGCTGTGTGGCACTACCTGCAGGCGGGGCTGTGTGGCACTACCTGCAGGCGGGGCTGTGTGGCACTACCTGCAGGCGGGGCTGTGTGGCACTACCTGCAGGCGGGGCTGTGTGGCACTACCTGCAGGCGGGGCTGTGTGGCACTACCTGCAGGCGGGGCTGTGTGGCACTACCTGCAGGCGGGGCTGTGTGGCACTACCTGCAGGCGGGGCTGTGTGGCACTACCTGCAGGCGGGGCTGTGTGGCACTACCTGCAGGCGGGGCTGTGTGGCACTACCTGCAGGCGGGGCTGTGTGGCACTACCTGCAGGCGGGGCTGTGTGGCACTACCTGCAGGCGGGGCTGTGTGGCACTACCTGCAGGCGGGGCTGTGTGGCACTACCTGCAGGCGGGGCTGTGTGGCACTACCTGCAGGCGGGGCTGTGTGGCACTACCTGCAGGCGGGGCTGTGTGGCACTACCTGCAGGCGGGGCTGTGTGGCACTACCTGCAGGCGGGGCTGTGTGGCACTACCTGCAGGCGGGGCTGTGTGGCACTACCTGCAGGCGGGGCTGTGTGGCACTACCTGCAGGCGGGGCTGTGTGGCACTACCTGCAGGCGGGGCTGTGTGGCACTACCTGCAGGCGGGGCTGTGTGGCACTACCTGCAGGCGGGGCTGTGTGGCACTACCTGCAGGCGGGGCTGTGTGGCACTACCTGCAGGCGGGGCTGTGTGGCACTACCTGCAGGCGGGGCTGTGTGGCACTACCTGCAGGCGGGGCTGTGTGGCACTACCTGCAGGCGGGGCTGTGTGGCACTACCTGCAGGCGGGGCTGTGTGGCACTACCTGCAGGCGGGGCTGTGTGGCACTACCTGCAGGCGGGGCTGTGTGGCACTACCTGCAGGCGGGGCTGTGTGGCACTACCTGCAGGCGGGGCTGTGTGGCACTACCTGCAGGCGGGGCTGTGTGGCACTACCTGCAGGCGGGGCTGTGTGGCACTACCTGCAGGCGGGGCTGTGTGGCACTACCTGCAGGCGGGGCTGTGTGGCACTGCCTGCAGGCGGGGCTGTGTGGCACTGCCTGCAGGCGGGGCTGTGTGGCACTGCCTGCAGGCGGGGCTGTGTGGCACTGCCTGCAGGCGGGGCTGTGTGGCACTGCCTGCAGGCGGGGCTGTGTGGCACTGCCTGCAGGCGGGGCTGTGTGGCACTGCCTGCAGGCGGGGCTGTGTGGCACTGCCTGCAGGCGGGGCTGTGTGGCACTGCCTGCAGGCGGGGCTGTGTGGCACTGCCTGCAGGCGGGGCTGTGTGGCACTGCCTGCAGGCGGGGCTGTGTGGCACTGCCTGCAGGCGGGGCTGTGTGGCACTGCCTGCAGGCGGGGCTGTGTGGCACTGCCTGCAGGCGGGGCTGTGTGGCACTGCCTGCAGGCGGGGCTGTGTGGCACTGCCTGCAGGCGGGGCTGTGTGGCACTGCCTGCAGGCGGGGCTGTGTGGCACTGCCTGCAGGCGGGGCTGTGTGGCACTGCCTGCAGGCGGGGCTGTGTGGCACTGCCTGCAGGCGGGGCTGTGTGGCACTGCCTGCAGGCGGGGCTGTGTGGCACTGCCTGCAGGCGGGGCTGTGTGGCACTGCCTGCAGGCGGGGCTGTGTGGCACTGCCTGCAGGCGGGGCTGTGTGGCACTGCCTGCAGGCGGGGCTGTGTGGCACTGCCTGCAGGCGGGGCTGTGTGGCACTGCCTGCAGGCGGGGCTGTGTGGCACTGCCTGCAGGCGGGGCTGTGTGGCACTGCCTGCAGGCGGGGCTGTGTGGCACTGCCTGCAGGCGGGGCTGTGTGGCACTGCCTGCAGGCGGGGCTGTGTGGCACTGCCTGCAGGCGGGGCTGTGTGGCACTGCCTGCAGGCGGGGCTGTGTGGCACTGCCTGCAGGCGGGGCTGTGTGGCACTGCCTGCAGGCGGGGCTGTGTGGCACTGCCTGCAGGCGGGGCTGTGTGGCACTGCCTGCAGGCGGGGCTGTGTGGCACTGCCTGCAGGCGGGGCTGTGTGGCACTGCCTGCAGGCGGGGCTGTGTGGCACTGCCTGCAGGCGGGGCTGTGTGGCACTGCCTGCAGGCGGGGCTGTGTGGCACTGCCTGCAGGCGGGGCTGTGTGGCACTGCCTGCAGGCGGGGCTGTGTGGCACTGCCTGCAGGCGGGGCTGTGTGGCACTGCCTGCAGGCGGGGCTGTGTGGCACTGCCTGCAGGCGGGCTGTGTGGCACTGCCTGCAGGCGGGCTGTGTGGCATTGCCTGCAGGGGGGCTGTGTGGCATTGCCTGCAGGGGGGCTGTGTGGCATTGCCTGCAGGGGGGCTGTGGGGCACTGCCTGCAGGGGGGCTGTGGGGCACTGCCTACAGGGGGGCTGTGGGGCACTGCCTACAGGGGGGCTGTGGGGCATTGCCTACAGGGGGGCTGTGTGGCATTGCCTACAGGGGGCTGTGGCAGTATCTATAGAAGGTAGTGTGTGGCATTATCTACAGAGGGCAGTGTGTGGCAGAAAATTGACAAATTAAATTCATCCGTTTTTAAAACAGACAAGGAAAAAAACGGGTTAAAAACGGAACCATGGCCCGGAACGGAACAGATGCAAAACGGCCGAGAAAACGGACCAAAACCGCAGTTTTTTTATAGGCCGACACTCAGACCCTCTCGTGTGAATAGAGCCTAAAGGTAGTTGATGACGCGCCGTGTCTTTACACAGTCGAAAGTGCTGTCTTAGCAAAGACACGGAGCGTCATCAATCACAGAACACGCCCCCTCCTCTGACAATCTCGTCGTCCACACCTTCTCATCCTTCTTCGCACTTGTAGTTCCCGCACTGTGCGTGTATACATACTTACACACACACACACACACACACACACACACACACACACTTTACACATTACATATATATATACATACATACATACACACACACACACACACACACACACACACACACAAAATTTTATATATAAAAATATATATAAATAGTGAGACACACTAAGGCCTCATGCACACGACCGTAGCCGTGTGCACGGCCGTGACCTTCGGGTCGGCCGGCCGCGGAGTGTCACCCGCGAGCCACCTTCAAATCGCGGGCCGTGCACATGGCCGCGTCCATTATTTTCTATGAGCCTGGACCGCAGAACACGGCCGTACTAAGAAATGTCCGTTCTTTACGTGGTCCAGGGTCCTGGGCCATGCACGGACCTTGGAAACCACAGTCTTTTGCATGGGCCCATATAAGTGAATGGGGCCGCAATTCTCCCGTGGATTTTCGGGAGAATTGCGCCCACAAAAGCACGTTAGTGTGTATGGGGCCTTACATACATTTATAGTAAATTATGTAAAAAAAAGAAACGTTTCACCATTGTTTGGAGTAGTGTTTGGTGTTTGCTTCACTGTAAGGCCCTGTTCACACAGATTTATTTGCAGGCAGAAAATTCTGCCTCAAAATTTCGCTTGAATTTTCAGGCAGATTTTGATCTGCCTCCACGCCGTTTGCCACGATTTTCGCCCGCGGGCATTGAGTGCAACGGGCAAAAAACGCTGCGAAAAACGCTTTCTCTGCCTCCCATAGATGTCAGAGGAGTAAACGCCCGAAGATAGGGCATGCCGCTTCTTTTTCCCTCAATGGCCGCGGGCAAAAAATGTGGCAAACGGCGTGCAGGCTGGTCAAAATCTGCCTCCAAATTCAAGACAGAATTTTGATGCAGAATTTTCTGCCAGCAATAAAACTCAGTGTGAACAGGGCCTAATATAGGATCTCTTGGAACAGATCCAGCAGCAGGTGAGGTAAATGTGCTGACTGGATTGTGTGTACCAAGATGTCTGACTTAGGTGGAGTGGGCAGACTTAGGGCATGTTCACACGGCCTATTTTCGTCCGTTTTTCGGGCCGAAAAATCGTTCTGTTCCGATGGAGCGTTGTTTGATCTGTTTTTTTACGCATAAAAAAACAGCCGCGAAAAAGAAATGCAGGAAACCTCTTGAGACGTTTTTGGAGCCGTTTTCCATAGACTGTAGTGAAAAAAGCTCCAAAAACGGGCGTAAAAAAACGCAGCGAAAATCGCGATTCCCACAAAAAACTTCTGAAAATCAAGAGCTGTTTTCTCTTAAACGGCTCCATATTTTGAGACGTTTTTCACTCTGCGTGTGAACATACCCTAACATTTATCAGGCTGTGGAAGGGGCGGGGGAGGGAGACGGGTGCCTGTTCTTAGATCAGGGATAGATGGAGGCACAAAGGATAATGATGATTATTACTGTGTAAGGGCTTATTTAGACGAACGTGTAATACGTGGTTTTCACCTTGCCTCGCACGGACCTATATTAGTCTATGGGGCCGTGCAGACTGTCTGTGAGTTTCATGCAGTGTGAGTCCGCTGCGTAAAACTCACAACATGTCCGATATTTGTGCGTTGTTCGCGCATCACGCACCCATTGAAGTCAATGGGTGCGTGAAAATCACGCTCAGAACACAGAAGCACTTCCGTGGGACGCGCGTGATTCGCGCAACAGCAGTAAAAAGTATGAATGAAAACAGAAAAGCACCACGTGCTACAAAAATACAAACCGAGTGTCATAATGATGGCGGCTGCGCGAAAATCACGCAGCCGCGCATCATACGGGGCTGACACACGCGCAAAACGCCGCGTTTTTTGCGCACGCAAAAGGCACAGGCTGGTGGAAATCCGGCCTCAGACAGTGTGAAGGGAGGGAGCTGCCTGGAATTAGTAATTAGAGCAGGGAAGGACACTGTGACCATAGAGGGGCGTGGCAGTATGCAAATAGCTGAGGTGCTTTGGAGGAAGGGAAGGGATGCAACTGTCTCCTCAGATGCAGCAGGGGATCATGGGTATGGTAAGTTACAAGACAGGAAACAGCCAGTTAGGGATGTAAACAAACAGCAAGGGATGTAAACAAACAGAAAAAGCAGCAGTGATGATGGAAATCAAACAGAAACTGTTTAGAAGTTTAACCCCTTAATGACCAGCCTATTTTAAACCTTAACCCCTTCCCGCACCTTGACGTAACTGCACGTCAATGTGTGCAGTAAGTTTGCTCACCTTGACGTGCAGTTACGTCTGTGCTTTGACAGTTAACCGCCGCGCGGCGCTACACCGCAGCGGCGGTTAACTGTGCAGGGCGTCTGCCCTGCATTCCCCGTTGCCGATCAGCGGCCTATCGTCGCTGATTTTGGCAGTTAACCCCTTAATTGCGGCGTTCGATTTGAACGCCACAATTAAGTTGTTTAGCGCCGATCGGCAGCCCCCATGTGAAATCACGGGGGCTGGCGATCGTACCCATGGCAACCGGACGCCAGACAATAGCTTCCGGGTTGCCATGTACAGAAGCCTATGAGGACCACCCGGAGGCTTCCTGTCAGTGTGACTGTCACGTCACAATGACAGTTGGAGTGCATTACACTACGTGTGTAGTGTAATGTATTCCAGCAGCGATCAGAGCTGCAAGTCTAAGTGTCCCCTAGTGGGAAAAGTGAAAAAAGTAAAAAAAAGAATAAAAATGTTTTAAAAAAAGTGTAAAAATAAAAGTTATAAGTGACATAAACAAGAACTGCTTTTTTTCCTATTATAAGTCTTTTTATTATAGGAAAAAAAATGAACACGTAAAAAAAAAAGTACACATATTTGGTATCACCGCGTTCGTAACGACCCTAACTATAAAACTATAATATTATTTTTCCCGCACGGTGAACACCGCAAAAAAAATAAATGAAAAACAAAGCAAGAATCACTATTTTTTGGTCACCACCCCTCCCAAAATATGCAATAAAAAGTGATCAAAAAGTTGCATGTACGACAAAATAGTACCGATGCAAACTACAACCCGTCCCGCAAAAAACAAGCCCTTACACAGCTTTTTTGACTGAAAAATAAGAAAGTTACGGCTCTCAGAATATGGTGACACAGAAAATAAATTATTTTCTAAATAAGTTATTTTATTTCGCAAACGCTGCAAAACATAAAAAAACCTATATACATATGGTATCGCCGTAATTGTACCGACCTGCAGAATAAAATAGAATGGTCATTTATAGCCCAGGGTGAACGCTGTAAAAAATAAATAAAAATCATTGTCAGAATTGATGGATTTTGGTCACCTGGCTTGCCAAAAAATGGAATAAAAAGTGATCAACAAAATCGCATGTACCCCAAAATGGTACCAATGAAAATTACAGATTGTCTCGCAACAAATAAGCCCTCACGCAGCTCCGGTGGTGAAAAAATAAAAAAGTTCCGGCTCCCAGAATATGGCGATGCAAAATGTGCAGAGCGTTCCAAAAGCGGATAAGATCGGGCGCCATTTATAATATAAGTGCAACACCGGCCACATATCTGTGGATTATTATTTATTTACCCCATTATTATACCCTCTTATTATACCCTGATGTACTCTGCCCAACCTACATTTGCCCCCACATTCTAAACTGAAATACCAGCAAAACACCAGAGCTTCTACCAAGCAAAATCTGCGCTCCAAAAGCCAAATAGCGTCCCTCCCTTCTGAGCCCTACAGTCTGCCCAAACAGCCGTTTACGTCCACCGATATGGCATCGCCATACCCGGGAGAACCCTGTTAATATTTTATTTGTGGTATTTGTGGCACAAACTGGGCACAACATATAGTGCACTAAAATGGCACATCAGTGGAAAATTGTAATTTTCACTTTGCACCATCGGCTGCGCATTAAACCCTTCGCGCACCATGACTTAATAGCATGTCGTGGTGTGGGGGTAATATATGGAGCGTCTCACGTTCTGAGCCCGCGCCATACGCTGCGGGTGTCAGCTGTGTATTACAGCTGATACCCGGGACTAACGGACAGAAACCGCGATCACGCTGTTACAGGAGCCTGTAAAAATCACAATATACTGCAATACATTAGTATTGCAGTGTATTCTACCAGTGATCTAACGATCGCTGGTTCAAGTCTCCTATGGGGACTAATAAAATATGTAAAAACAAAAGTAAATAGTTATTGTTAGTGGAAAAAATTAAATAAATATTTAAAGTCCAAAAAGAAACCCTTTTCATATTTTTTTTCTCTAAAGTAATGTAAAAAAATACACAAAATTGGTATCGCTGCGTCCGTAAAAGTCCAACCTATTGCAATATACCATTATTGAACTCGCACGGTGAACGTCGTGAAAAATAAAGAATTTTAAAAAATTCAAAATTTTACATTTAAAATTTACAATTTTTGAAAAATCGGCTTCGTCCTGAAGGCCAAAACAGGCTCAGTCCTGAAGGGGTTAATGACCAAGCCATTTTTTAAGTTTTTCCATCGTCGCATTCCAAGAGCTATAACCTTTTTATTTTTGCTTCGACATAGCTGTATAAGGTCTTGTTTTTTGCGGGACAAGTTGTATTTTTTAATAGCACCATTTTGGCGGACATATTATTTATTGATTAACTTTTATTAACTTTTATTTGGGGGGAAATAGAAAAAAACCTGAAATTTCGCCACTCTTTTTCGCGTCTTAAATCTTCGCCGTTTACCGTGTGATATAAATAACACAACAAACTTTATTCAGCGGGTTGTTACGATTGCAACGATACCAAATTTGTATCGTTTTTGTATGTTTTACTACTTTTACAGAGTAAAAACGCTTTTTTTTCAAAATTATTTGTTTTTGTGTCTCCATATTTGAAGAGCCGCAACGTTTTTATTTTTTCGCCGATGCGGTTGTATGAGGGCTTTTTTTTTGCGGGACGACTTGTAGTTTTTATTGGTACCATTTTGGAGTAGATGCGACTTTTTGATCACTTTTTATCACATTTTTTTAAAGTCAGTATTCACAGAAAACAGCAATTTTTCCATAGTTTTTTATTATTTTTTTTACGGCGTTCACTGTGCGGGTTAAATAATGTAATAGATTTATAGTCGGGATCGTTACGGACGCGGCGATACCATTTGTGTGTAACTTTTTAACTTTATTTTGTTTTTTTAATAGTAAAGCATTTTGTAAGGGGAAAAGCTGGGTTTTTCATTTTTTTTCACACTTTTTTTTAAATTAACTTTATTAAACTTTTTTTCACTTTTTTACTAGTCCCATTAGGGGACTATAATATGCGATTCTGCGATCGCTTTTATAATACACTGCAATACTTTTGTATTGCAGTGTATTACTGCCTGTCCGTTTAACAGGGACAGGCATCTGCTAGGTCATGCCTGCGGCATGATCTAGCAGACATTCACTCCAGGCAGACCTGGGGGCCTTTATTAGACCCCCGGCTGCCATTGGAGACACAGACACTCGGCGATCGTATCGCCGGGTGTCGGTGGGAGAGAGAGGGAGCTCCCTCCCTCTCTCCAAAACCACTCCGATGCGGTGCTCGCTATTGTGCACCGCATCTGAGGGGTTAAACGGGTGAGATGGATACTAATATCGATCTCACCCGGCAGAGCATGGACGCTCCCAGCCCTCAGCTGCCTCTGGCAGCTGAGAGCAGGGAGATCTGACAGTTCCCTGCTCTGTTTACTTATTCCGATGACGCGACGTAAAAAGTCTATGGCATCGGAATAAGGCCCGTTAGTGACCGACGTAGAAACACGATGGGCCGGTCACTAACTGGTTAATAGGGGGTATTAGGGAAGGCAAATCAAGGCTGGAGGTCACTTTTTAGAATTATTTTTTTTCCTGGACAACCCCTTTAAGGCCCAAACTAGGCTGCGTCATTAACCCCTTAATGACCAGCCTATTTTAACCCCTTAATGACCAGCCTATTTTAGACGTTAATGACCAAGCCATTTTTTAAGTTTTTCCATCGTCGCATTCCAAGAGCTATAACCTTTTTATTTTTGCGTCGACATAGCTGTATAAGGTCTTGTTATTTGCGGGACAAGTTGTATTTTTTAATAGCACCATTTTGAGGTACATATTATTTATTTATTAACTTTTTTTGGGGGGGAATAGAAAAAAATCTGACATTTCGCCACTCTTTTTTGCGTCCTAAATCTACGCCGTTTATCGTGTGGTATAAATAACATCGTATCGCCGGGTGTCGGTGGGAGAGAGAGGGAGCTCCCTCCCTCCCTCTCTCCAAAACCACTCAGATGCGGTGCACGCTATTGTGCACCGCATCTGAGGGGTTAAACGGGTGAGATCGATACTTATGCCCCTGCCTCTAGCAGCTGAGAGCAGGGAGATTTGACAGCTCCCTGCTCTGTTTACTTTATCCTGATGCAGTGCCGTAAAAAGGCATATGCATCAGAATAAAGCCTGTTAGTGGCCACCGTTAAAAGGGTTACGTTTTTTCCATCGTCTCATTCAAAGAGCTATAAGTTTTGGTGTTTTTTTCCGTCTACATATCTATATAAGTACTTGTTTTTTGAGGGAGAAGTTGTGTTTTTTAATAGCACCATTTTGGGGTGCATAAAATTTGTTGATTAACTTTTGTTAACTTTTTTTGGGCAGGTAAAGGAAAAAAAACTGAAATTTCGCTGTTCTTTTTTTGTCTTAAATTTACGCCGTTTACAATGTGGTATAAATAACATAAAAAAATAAATTCAACGTGTCTTTACGATTAGGGAGAGACTAAATTCGTATAGTTTTTTTTTTTAACTTTTACTACTTTTACACAGTAAAAACCCTTTTTTTCTCAAAATTATTTGTTTTTGTGTCGCCGTGTTTTAAGAGCAATAACTTTATTTAATTTTTTTTCTGCTGACTCTGCTATATGAGGGCTTATTTTTATTTATTATTTTTTAAAGGACAACTTGTAGTTTTTATTGGTAGTTGGTACCATTTTGGAGTACATACTAGGGTAGTCCCGATATCAGAATTTGGACTTCGATACCGTTACTTCGTGTAGTATTGCGATTCTCGATACCAAAACGATACTTTGCAAACAATAATAACAAAAAAGTTCTTGCGTTTTCTGATGTTAGGCACACGGCGTGATGATTTTTGAACCTTCGTGTGCCGCAAATTAATAGTCAGTAACCCCATCATGTTTCTCAGTCATAATGGACAACATTGGGTTAATGTGTGAAGTACATGATGGGGTTAATTACTATTAATGTGAGGCACATGGAGGTACTAAATTTTATAATACACCGTTCCTCACATTATTAAGTGAAAGACAGCAGTTTTGACTTAATTTTTTTATTTTTATTTAACATCACTTTATTTTTTTTTCTACTTTTTAATTTTCAAACTTTAATGTTCTGGCATATATCTAGATGCCAGTACATTTGCCTGTGTACTGATAGTACACAGGCAGCTATCAGCTTTGATTGCAGAATTCAAGAGAGTAGCGGCGGAGATCAGAAATTTAGGTTTCTATGATCTCCGCCGTTAGAGCAGGGCTGTGTAATACAGCCATTGCCCCGCTCCTGACAACAAGCGTGCGCATGATGTTATACGGCCGTCGCTGCACTAATGAGCGATGACGTCGGCACTGAAGACAGAACTTGGTGGTGTTTTGCAGTGCGCCTGCCATGTCCTCTGTCTTCAGTGCTCATTAGTGCAGAGCCAGCCGCATCACATCATTCTGACCACGCGCGCACGCTTGTCAGGAGCGGGGCAATACACAGCCTCAGCCCCGCTCTGACTACATTCTTGTATTACAATACTGAGCTTTGCGGCTGCACAGCTTAGTATCTAAATACATTAATTAACGGTATTGAACCATTTTTGGGCGCACGGTATCGAAACAGTATCGATGCATCATGCAACCCTAGTACATACGATTTTTTGATCACTTTTTATCAAATTTTTTTGAAGGCAGGATGAACAGCAATTCTGGCGTTTGTTTTTTTTTTTTATACGGCGTTCACCGTGCGGTTTAAATAATGTAATCGTTTTATAGTTGGGGTCGTTACAAACGTGACAAAACCAAATATGTTTTTGCCAATATGGGAAAAAAAGTTTGGTTTTTAATTTTTATTTATTTATTTATTTATTTATTATAAACTTTATTAAACTTTTTTATTTAGTCCCACTAGGGGACTTCAGCGCTCCCCCCCCCACCTTCCAGTAGATAGCTCCATTGGGGCTCACTCTAGAAGTGGAGTCCCCAACCAGAGCGTTGCTGACGCTCTGGTCTGGGATTCCGCTCCTAGAGGTGGCCCCTGACGTCACTGTCCACATATGGACAGTGATGACAGGGGCTCCTCCAGGAAAGGAATACCCGGCCAGAGTGTCAGAAACTCTCTTGCTTGGGATTCCACTCCTAGAGGGAGCCCCCAATAGAGCTATCTACAGGAAGTGGTGGGGGGTGTAGCGCTGTCGACAGGGTGGGGTGTGTGGGGCATTATCTACTGGGGGGTATATGTGGCACCATCTATAGTGACGGTGTGTGTGTGGCACTATCTACAGAGGGCACTGTGGCATTATCTTGGGGGGGGGGGGCATTTGATGCAGTATCTATAGACAGCACTGTGGCAATATCTAAAAAGGGGCTGCCCAATTTTCACATTCTTGTGTTTTCCAAACGCTGAGGAGCCAGACTGCCTTTAGCAACACGTTAACTGGAAAACTGGATTTTTAACCACTAGGCACCCCAGGATGCAACTCTACATACTGGCGGAAGGTTACTCTGCGCACCAGGATGTACAGTTTCTGAGACGTTGCCGGTGCACACTGTGAGTGACCTCGTGCACCAGGAACTGAGAGAGCAGCTGTCCCCGACAGCTAACACTCCCCAGTCAACAGCAATGGACCCGTAATAGCGGTCCAATGCTGGTGATCGGTGGATCTGTACAGATCCATCGATCACATTGGTTTTAAGTTTAAAGTGTTAACTACAAGTCCCGGGAACGGTTTTTAAGTCTGGGAACGTTAACTATGCCCCATGTCCCATGTGACCGGCAATGGACCAATAGCAGCGGTCCATTGCCCGCGATTGCTCTGATTGGTGGGTCTGTTCTGACCCACCAATCAGTGTGTTTTCATCTAGGGCGGGTGAGAAATATATCGGACACAGGCTCTGATCTCTTAGTAGATGAAGAGAAGTTGGACAGATCAGAGCCTGTGCAGTGTTGTGTGCCCCTCATTGTTAAAAAAAACAATCTCATCTCCGGCTGCCCTGTTCCCAGTGTGTGACCCCAGCACCTCCTAGTGTACAAGGGAGATTTTTTTTTTCATTTTTTTGTTTTTTTTATCATCATTCACTAAAAAGAATAATTTTGATTTTGTGAGGTAGTTGTCTAGCTCGTATACATCAATTTGTCGTGTCATTCAGCGTGAGTTCGTCCGTGTCAATCAGTCGCGTCACTTGTCAGTTAGTCATCGTCAGTCGAGTCACTTGTCAGGTATTAAGTGTTATAAAAAAAAAATTGAAACACAAATAAATTTGTGTAGTGTTTTACGTGTGTGTGTGTGTGTATATATATATATATATATATATATATATATATATACACTTATAAAATGGCAGCGAGACCTTAAACCGCTGAAGAGGCTTTTGCCATGATCGCGTCTGATGCAGACTCCGCGAGCGATAAGGAACCGGAGTTCATTCTCTCGTCCTCCTCTAGGAACCTCCTCGTAGTCGCAGGGGGGTTAGTGCCCAGGTTCTGCCTGACCCTGAAACTGCCGTTCTGCCTTACCCTGGTACTGCCAGCATTGATTGGTCACCCCCAACCAATTATACCCCCCGAAACCCAGAATTTACTGCTGCGGCAGGAATTCATGTGCGTACGGAAGGGCTTCCTCTAATTGGCTTCACAGACAATTTGATACAGCTTATGGTGGACCAAACCAACATTTATGCCCACCAATTTATTTCTGAATACCCCAACTCCTTTCATGCCCAGTCCAATTGGTAGCAACCAACGAATTGTGCATAAATACAGAAGTATTCGGGGTTAGACCTCAACATGGGTCTCACTAAAAAGTCCAAAGTGTGATTCTACTGGTTCACGGACATTTTGTATCACTGTCTTTTGCACAACAGTACAATGACCAGACCCTGCTTTGCGTCTCTTCATAAATTTCTGCACTTTAGTGACCACTCCCAATGATCCCCCCAGGATGGCCCCAATTCCGACAGACTTTTTAAAATTAGGCCCCTCACTTAATATTTTTTCCCAAAATTTTGCAGCTATTTACACCCCTGTAATATTAATCTCCATAGATGAATCCCTGGTGCACTTCAAGGGCAGGCTGAAGTTTCGCCAATATTTGCCCAATAAGCGCGACAGTTACAGCTTCAAGATGTACAAGCTGTGTGAAGCTAAGGCCGGATACACACATGCTTTCCGTATTTCTGAGGGGAAGGACAGGACAATACAGCCCCCAGACTGTCCACTCTGCATAATGACCAGTGGGAAGATCGTGTGTGTGACCTCTTGCACCCAAAGTTTGATCAGGGGTACAACTCGTACTTGGACAACTGGTACACAAGTGTACCCCTGTTCAAATGTCTAATAACCCAAAAAAAGTGCCGTGTGGGACGGTCCAAAAAAAAAACAGAACCTCATCGGCAAACCCTGCAAATATAACAAAACGAAAAATTCTTATTATACCGCTAGATGAATACCTAATACTCTAACAAATGTGTATGATCTGCACAATTTGTTTAGACCTATGCTTGTGCCCAAAAATCATTCAAGTAAAAATAAGGCCTCAAAATCCTTTTGGGGCTCCTTCACTTCAAGGCACGGCTTTGTGTCCAAACAACATATTTAGACCACATTGGGGGTATTTATGAACTCCGAATAAATAACCCAATAAATGTTGAGGTGCTTTCCCTCACTTACATGCTCTGTGTCTGAAAAATCTGTCCTATAAATGACGCATTTGTGAAAAATGTAACATTTTATTTTTCAAGCCAGATTTCCACTAAATTCAGCAACAAAAACTATAGGGTCATAAAAGTGATCACACCCCTAGATAAATTCTTTGAGGGGTGCAGTTTCCAAAATGGGGTCACTTCTTGGGGGTTTCCACTGTGCTGGTATCTCAGGAGCTCTGCAAACGTGACGAGGCACCTGAAAACCATTCCAGCAAAATCTGTGCTCCAAAAGGCGCTCCTTCTCTTCTGAGCCCTGCCATGGGTCCAAACAGAAGTTTATTACCACATGTGGGGTATTTCCGTAATCGGGAGAAATTGCTTTACACATGTTGCAGTGCAGTTTTCTCATTTATTCCTTGTAAAAATTTAAAAATTCAATGATTTTAGAAAAAAAAAAAAAAAGGTAGATTTTCATCTTCACAGACTAATTCCAATAAATTCAGAAAAAAAAAATGTTGGGTCAAAATGATCACTATACCCCTAGGTTAATTCCTTAATTCCTTGAGGGGTGTAGTTTCCCAAATGGGGTCGATTTTGGGGAGTTTCCACTGTTTTGCCACCTGCCTCTTCAAACCAGACATGGTGCCTAAAATATATTCTAAAAAAAGGTGCTCCTTTGCTGCTGAGGCCTGTGTTTCAGTCCATTAGTACACTAGGGCTGCCATTGTGGGATATTGGAGAATCTGGGCAACAAATATTGAGTTGCATTTCTCATGTACAATCTTATGTGGTACAAAAAAGACTGTATTGCAAATGAATTTCGGGAAAAAAAATGAAATTTGTAAATTTCGCCTAAACATTGCTTTAATTCCTGTGAAAACCCTGAAGGGTTAAGAGACTTTGGGAATGCTGTTTTGAATACTTTGAGGGGGTGCAATATTTAAAATGGGGTGATTTATAGGGGGTTTCTAATTTATGGGCCCCTCGAAGCTAGAACTGAACTGGTCCCTGAAAAAATAGCCTTTTGAAGTTTTCTTGAAAATGCGAGAATTTGCTGCTAAAGTTCTAAGCCTTGTAACGTTCTTGAAAAATAAAAGGATGTTCAAAAAACGATGCAAACATGAAGTAGACATGGGAAATGTTAACTAGTAACTATTTAGTGTGGTATTGCGATCTGTTTTACAAGTAGATACATTTAAATTTAGAAAAATGCTAATTTTTGCTAATTTTCTCTACAAATTTTGGTGTTTTTCACAAGTAAATATTGAATTTATCGACCAATTTTTTTTAATAACAAAGTCCAATGTGTCACGAGAAAACAATCTCAGAATCGCTTGGATAGGTAAAAGCATTCCAAAGTTATTACTACATGAAGTGACACATGTCAGATTTGAAAAAAATCGGCTGTTTCCACAAGGCCAAAACAGGCTGTGTCCTGAAGGGGTTAAAATAAGCACGTGGAGTAAACTCACAAATTTCCGGTAAGTTTAAACCTAGCGGTATTATTATAGTAATGTAGTATCGTTATAGTCATGTAGCATTGTTATAGTAATGTAGTATTGTTATTATAGTAGTGTAGTATTATTATAGTAATGTAGTGTTAGGCCCTGTTCACACAGAGTATTTTGACGTTTTTTTGGGAGCGGAAACCGCTCCGCAACACTCGTCAAAAACCGGCTAAAAATGCCTCCCATTGACTTCAATGGGAGGCGGAGGTGGTTTTCTCCCGTGAGGCGGTTTTAAGAAAGAAGGGACATGCCCTATCTTTGCGCGGTTACACCTCTGACCTCCCATTGACATCAATGGGAGGCAGAGAAAGCGTATTTCGCTGAGTTTTTTGCCCGTAGCACTCAATGGGCGCAAGCGAAAAACGCTGCGAAAATCGTGGCAAACGCCGTGCAGGAAGGTCAAAATCTGCCTCAAAATCCCAAACAGATTTTTGAGGCAGAATTTTCCTCCTGCAAAAAACTCTGTGTGAACACATCCTTATAGTAATGTAATATTCTTGTTATAATAATGTAGTATCATTATTAGGGATGCACGATGCATCGAAACTTCGATATTGTTTCGATACTGTGCATCCCCAAACGGTTCGATACCGTTATTTCTTGTATTTCGATACTAAGCTGCGCGGCCGCACAGCTCAGTATTGTAACACATGAATTTATGAGTGCGGGGCTGCGACTGTGTGATACAGCCATTGCCCCGCTCCTGAGAAGTGCGCGCTGTCAGGATGATGTGATGCGGCCTGGGCTGCACTAATGAGCGCCAACACTGAAGACAGAACATGGCGGGCGCACTACAAAATACCTCCATGTTCTGTCCTCAGTACCTGCGACGCCGCTCATTAATGCAGCGCCGGCCGCATCACCTCATGCTTTCCGCGCGCGCACTTATTGTCAGGAGCGGAAAGACTATTACACAGCCACAGCCCCGCTCTATAACAGCGAGATCAGAGAAACCTCATCTCCGCCGCTATTCCCCTGAATGCTGCGATCAAAGCTGAACGCAGCATTCAAGAGGAAAGTGAGATGGGGGAATGCCCCTTGGATCGCATCACAGGAATCCCTGTGACGTGACTGAGGGTCATACCATATATGGGCAGACAGCCCAAGGTCCATTGAAGGACCCCAGGGCTGTCTTACCATATTTCCTGTTGTTAGGGCATACTTAGTACACAGGCAGTTGTTAGGACATACCTATCAGTACAAAGACTAATGTTCTGGCATATAGATAAATGCCAGTACATTATGTTTTTACTTTATTTTTATACTTTAAAGTAATATTAAATGTAAAAAAATACACATACTCTTTTTTTACAATAAACATTAAGATAAGTCTCAATACATAAAATATACACATATTCATATTGGCGCGGCCGTAATAACCTGCACAACAATTTTTTTGCGTCATTTATGATGTGTACGCTGTAAAAAAATAAAATAAAAACTGCTTTCTATCACTTATTGGGAGGCACTAGGTGTGATGAATTTTGAATGTGCCTCACATTAATAGTAATTTTGCCCCATCATGTACCTTACATATTAACCCATTATGACTGAGAAATATGATGGGGTTAATTTACTATTATTGTGAGGCACATTCAAAATGCATCACACCTCACGCCTCACATCACAAAATGGAAGAACTTTTTTTTTTTTATATTACGGTTGGCAAAGTATCGTTTTGGTATCAAAATACTACACAAAGTATCGGTATCGAAGTCCAAATTCTGGTATCGTGACATCCCTAATCATTATAGTATTGTTATAATAGTTCAAATAACTAATTGATTAACAATAATTTTGTATTGTATCAAATTTTAAAGTAATGCGGTTCGTCAACATCACATTTTTTCTATGTGCGACCCATTTACCGGGCCAAGATTGAGACCCCTGTATTAGGCCATGACTTTGGCAGGACCTAATAGGCATTCACTAAAGGCAGACCTCGGGGCCTTTGTTAGGCCCTCGGCGGCCATAATAATCGCCGCCCCCACAATGATCGCATCGCGGGCGTGCCGATGTGGTGAGAGAGGGAGCCTCCTCCCTCTAAAACCTCTTAGATGTGGCGCTCGCTATTAAGCCACATCTAAGGGGTTAAAACGGGCGGGATTGATGATTTCGATCCCGCCTGCTAGAGCAGGTGCCATACTGTTTTTAGACTGCCCGACACCCGTGCCGTGCTTATGTCTCAGCGCCGCCTTTTCACGGCGCTGTGACATAAGTACCCTTAATGGCCGCCGTGAAAAGGCCTATTTGTGTTCACTAAAGGGTTACTAACGAGCTATTTTTTTTATTTATTTTTTCATTGTTGCATTATAAGAGCCATACATTTTTTTTATATTTATGTCGATGTAGCTGTATGAGGACTTGTTTTTTGTAGGACAAGTTGTATATGGTGTGTATGGCACCTTCTTGGGGTACATATATTTTAATGATTAGCTTTTATCGTTTTATCGTGGGGGGAGGGAATGCAATAAAACCCTGCAATTCTCCCATTGTTGTTTTTCCTTTTTCCCGATCTTTACCATGCGGTAAAAAAAGCATGTTAACTTTATTCTACGGGTGGGTATGAATTCGGCAATACCAAATATGTATCGTTTTTTTTGTTTTTTTATTAACTGCATTTTAGTTACGAAGACTTTTATATTATTCTAATGTGTGTAAAAAAGGAAAAATAAAGAAAACCCCTACAATGAGCTGTGTACAAACTTTTGACTGGTACTGTAAATCCCTAAGCTCAGCAGTTCTCCTCTGCCTGACCGGTCAGATCTTTTTTTCTCTTGCTTTAGTAGGTTTTTCGCACTCCTTGCAAAACACTGAGATTTATTAAAACTGGCTCAAAGGAAAAGTGGAGTAGTTGCTCATGGCAACAAATCAGGTTGCTTTAGTTTTTCAAAGGAGCTTTTAGAAATAAAAGTGTAATGTGTTGGTTGCTATAGGCAACAATGCCACTTTTCCTTTGCACCTGTTTTGATAAAACTCCCCCTTAACCCCTTCCTTCCGTTGTATGTATACAGTGGAGGTTGGGTGGGGAGTAAGGAGCGCGCTCACGGGATGAGCGGGGTGCCAATGGTCGTCATGGCAGCCTGGCGGCCTTATAAGGGCCTCATCTCTGTCATCTTTGTATTCCTATGAAGCCCTACCTCCGACATTAGCATTGCAGTATATCATGTAAACGATCCAACGATCGCTGGTAAAGTCCCCTTGGAGGACTAGTAAAAAAGTTAAAAACTGTTTAATAAAGTTTATATATATATATATAGCAAAAGAGAAGGCAGCAGCACTCACACAGAAATCAATGACCAGGTGCCCTGCAAAACGTCCCGATCCTCGGACGGAATGTAAGGTATAGCAAAAGAAAAATTTGCAGCACTCCAATATGAAAAAAATAGTGGTTTATTCACTCCAGATACAACAGCAACGTTTCAATCCTACAATTAAATATTCAAAAATCAACCCCAAAAACAACGTAAAATGTTTGAAAAATTAACATAACTGGTATCGCTGCATCTGTAAAAGTCTGAACTATTAGAAGTCTGAACTTTTTATTGTATCAGTCTAGGTGATCCTATGTGATCCAAGCTGATACATTTTTACAAGCTCCTGACGTATATGCTGAACATAGGCTATGCTGGATGCCTAACAGGGACATCTGCCACTATAGACTTTAGTCCTATCCGTATAACGGATATGTCATGAAATGGGGTTAATGACGTATCCGTTAAACAGGATACACTTATAGTCTATGGGTGACGAATGCCATATTAGGCATCCGCTTATTGTATCCATTGCCCATAGACTATAATGGTATCCGTTCAAAGTATATGTCATGAAATGCTATCATAAAGCCTATGACGTATACGTTCAATGTATACCTGTAATGTACAATTTACAGTGGCATAAGTCACCCCTAGGCTCCTATGTTTATAAACTGTATACCGCCTGGCATACGTTTTTGCGGGATGGAGTACCGTAGTTTACTACACTATTCTATCCTTAAAAAAAAAAAATAGGTGTACTTAAAGGCATGGTGTTGCCAGAAAAACATGTTTTTTTTTTTTTAATTAAACATTTAGTGTGTGGGTGATTAAACATTGTTCAAATTTTTTTTATTTTTTTCACGAGTCAGGAAATATTATAAATTATTTCTAATTTATAATACTACCCATTTTTGGTCACTAGATGGAGCTATTTCCCAAAATTGCAGCATTGCAACATTGGGTAAAAAGCCCTCGCTCTAGTGAGCTCTCAGCATCCCCCCCTCCTTTATCCTGGCTAGTGCCGGGATAAACGAGGGTTTTGAACGGTGTAACCTCCTACACTGTGTGTCGCCATTTTTTGAGCTAACACACAGCGTAGTAGGTTTACATACAGTAGTAAACACACAGAAACACGAACATACATTGAAATCTCTTACCTGCTCCTGCCGCCGCGGCTCCCTCCGGCCCGTCCGCTCCGTTTGCTGCCGCTGGTCCAAGTGCACAAATCCGGAAGCCGCGACCGGAAGTAGTAATATTACTGTCCGGCCGCGACTTCCGGTCCACAGGAAAATGGCGCCGGACGGCGCCAATTTCGAATTGGACTGTGTGGGAGCGGCGCATGCGCAGTTCCCACACAGACGCCGTACACTGAAGTCAATGGGACGGGAGCCGTTCGCAGTCCCTATGGGACTGTGGCTGCCGTATTCCATGTCTGTATGTGTCGTTAATCGACACAGACAGAAATGGAACAAAAAATGGCAGCCCCCATAGGGAAGAAAAAGTGTAAAAATAAGAAAAAGTAAAACACAAACACACAAATGAATATAAACGTTTTTAATAAAGCACTAACATCTTTAACATATAAAAAAATAATTTGTGATGACACTGTTCCGGGATATACCAGTCCGACTAAGGCCAAAGAGCTACTCTTCTGGCCTCCATCTGGCTAAGGGAGTGCTATGGACACATTTATCATTTATGTAGAGCGCTTTCCTTGCTAAACGGACATCATGAATATAAGGTGAACAGGGCCTAACTTTTAATTATACATTATATGTCACCCTGGTAATGCACTAGTTCAGCCACTAGATGGCTCTATCTGTCTATTTTTAGCTGTAACCTTAATCATAAAAGTATATTTATGGAAGTCATAAGTCTCGGAAAGATAACCGGTAATTTATTGCTCATAAAGTTGTCTCGAATCAGTGAGCACATTTTTCTGGATCATTTAACCTTTTTATTACTGTAACAGAAAATAAATAATTAGCTTATCATTTATTTCTGCCAGCCTTTTTATATATTTATTCAAAATCTGGTGGTGATTATATTTGGGTAATAAAAAAAAATAATTATATTTTGTTGGTGGAAAGTTGACGTGCAGTTTTATCTATGCTACTACGCTGGACCTAATATTAGCTGTTTATTTCTCCTTTAGGTGTCCACTGTACTCATGGCTTTAATAGAACTGGTTTCTTAATCTGTGCCTTTTTAGTCGAGAAGATGGATTGGAGGTAACTATCTTACTGTCCTTATCAACTAAAACAATGACTTCACATCTTCAACTGTGTTTTTTTTTTTTTTTAAAAATGGAAATCTACCTTTTTATTATTCTTCCTGTGAACTAAATGTTTAAGGCCCCATTCACACGACCGTAGATTTCATCCATCCGTAAATAGTCGGTAAATATGGATCCGTAGTCATTGATAGTCCTCTGTAAATCATCTGCATATATACGGAACGGTGTCCGTAAATATGGTCTGTAGTGCATCCGTAATCTATCTGTTTTTACGGATCCGCAAAAAGAAGGAAACCAATATTGATATGCAACTTCTGAAAACCTGGCGTCACCTAGCAATGCTTCCGTAATTACGGACGGCTACAGGTACACATCCGTAGCCGTCCGTAATTACGGAAGTGCACATAGACTTCTATGTGGAGTCCGTGCCGTAATTTTGGACATAGAAAGGACATGTCCTATCATTTCTACGGCACAGACATCCATTCATAAAAATACGGAAAGGTTCCCGTAGCTCATAGAAATTAATTGGTCCGTAATTACGGATGAAAAATACGGACGTGTGCATGGGGCCTAATATGCTTTTCCCATGTGTATTTACATGTTAAACTACCATTTCGGATTTGTTTTAAAGGGACACTTCGACCAAAACTAAACTCTCCCATGGGCTCCATTATGGTATTCCAGCCTTCCTGTATAGGATGCCACGCAGCCTCCCTGTATAGGATGCCACGCAGCCTCCCTGTGTAGGATGCCACGCAGCCTCCCTGTGTAGGATGCCACGCAGCCTCCCTGTGTAGGATGCCACGCAGCCTCCCTGTGTAGGATGCCACGCAGCCTCCCGGTGTAGGATGCCACGCAGCCTCCCGGTGTAGGATGCCACGCAGCCTCCCGGTGTAGGATGCCACGCAGCCTCCCGGTGTAGGATGCCACGCAGCCTCCCGGTGTAGGATGCCACGCAGCCTCCCGGTGTAGGATGCCACGCAGCCTCCCGGTGTAGGATGCCACGCAGCCTCCCGGTGTAGGATGCCACGCAGCCTCCCGGTGTAGGATGCCACGCAGCCTCCCGGTGTAGGATGCCACGCAGCCTCCCGGTGTAGGATGCCACGCAGCCTCCCGTTTATCACTGTCGTGTGAATAAGGCCTTAGTCATTGTTACCATTTCTCTACCTGAGAGACCAGAAGTCCAAAACACTAGTGCCCCTGTAATTCTATTAAGGCCCCATGCACACGAACGTGCTTTTGCGGCCGCAATTCCCCCAAAAATCCACGGGAGAATTGCGGCTCCATTCATTTCTATGGGGCCATGCACACGACCGTAGTTTTGTAGTTTTTACGGTCCATGCATGGCCCGGGAGCCCGCACCGCAGAAAGAACGGACATGCCTTATTACGGCCGTCTTCTGCGGTCCGGGCTCATTGAAAATAATGGCTGCGGCCATGTGCATGGCCCAGGATTTGCGGGCGGCTCGCGGCTGACAGTCCACAGCCGACCGTGCACATGACTACGGCCGTGCACATGACTACGGTCGTGTGCATGAGGCCTTACTTTTCCTTTTAACCTATTCCCACCATCTGCCGTACAATTACGATGCTGGTACCAACTCGTTCATGATCAGTGCCGTATATGTACAGCAGAATATTTACTTGCATAAAAGTGGAAGACATTGCCAACTTAGAAGTTCAGAAACCGTGCCTTGAGGTGATGAGTAATTGATAATCTATGGCATACTTGTTTGTTTTTGTAACTAAACACAATTCTAATAAATGAACTTTTAATGGCACGGTCCATCTTTTTGCAAATTGCTGTTATTGTACTCTTCCTTGCATCTGACACTTGCCCTGCCTGTTTTTAATTGTTCTGTTTACTTTATTTAATTGCTTCAGTCTCCGTTTTATTCCAAAATGTTTAAGCTCTGAGTGTTCCTTCAATGTTTTTCTTTGGCATTTTAATTTGATTACATATAATCTGGCAATTAAACTGAAGCCACAAATCAAAATGAGCCATTAGCAGCATTTCCTTAAGGCAGTTAAGCGGACAAAAAAAAATATTTAAAATTTTCGGAAAAACGGTTTGCTGGATGTGCTCTGTTTGATAATGACTTTTTCCGAATGTTTTTAATGTTCGTTTCTATCATTTCGATTGCGTACTCCTTTCTCTGATACTGTCTGTTTGTATATGTACATTTTGCAATAATGCATAGTAAATTTGATTGAGTTATATTATTAACAATAACTGTGGTGATCCTTTTTTTTTTTTTTAGTAGTATTGGTATTTTTTTTGTTAAATTCTGAAGCATTACTTGTATGAGTAGTGATGAGATGTTGCGTGCTGGCACCTTACTGGTTTTATGACAAAAAAAAAGCTATTACTGAGTAATAAAATGCAAATGTTAAGTAACTTCCAGTGACCGCTCTGCACTTATCTTTGATTGACCCAGTATCATTATTTATAGTGCTCCGGCATTGAACTAAAACCCAGGGAATTTCCAGGTTAATGTCCTCCATGTGTTCTGTTCGGTGGCAAAATACGGAGCTGTTTTCAAGTGAAAACAGCCTCTGATTTACATCCGTTTTTGGTGCGTTTTTTTCTGGCTGTTTTTGGAGCTGTTTTTCTATTGACCCAATAAAAAACGGCTCAAGAAGTCACATGCACTTCTTTTGTATGGGTCGTTTTTTAACGCGCCGTTTTTACAAACGCCCCGTGGGAACGTAACAGTTTTTCCCAATGAAATCAATCGGCAGATGTTTGGAGGTATTCTGCCCCCGGATTTAAAGACATTTTTCGGGGCGTTTACGGCCCGAAAAACTGCTAAAAATAGGCCGTGTGAACATACCCTTAAGTGTAGAGAAAAATTATATCTGGTGAGCTCAAGAACCAGATTTGCAAAAGTGGAATCAGCAGAAAAGAGCAGTCTTGAAACCCCAAAATAGTTGTGAAGACATGGACCAGAGATGGATCCACGGGGTTCACAGAAATCACTAGGAAGACACCTGAAGGCAGACAATGGAACTAGAAGATGAACTAGAATGAGGGCCAGAAACAGACTGGATGGCACAACTTTCGATCCGGATAGAGCAGTAACCAGAGCCTAGAGTTAGGGTTTGAGAAATGAATGCATGAGAGGACCTGGTGAAAATGACCTGCCACAAAATGATGCTTGTTTTAAGATGAGCAATGTGCTGCCTCATGATATTATTGGGTGGTGGCAGAGGTTAGACCTGCTGGGGCTGGTGTTTGACCGCATAGAGGTGGGTACCAATCTTAACTCCACCCTTTAACTTCTTAAAGGAAGCCGGTCACCAGCATTTGACCTATTGAACTCTACTCACCCCTCGCTGACCGCTGCTGTCAAAAGTTCATTGGCGTTATCCTCTCTCCTAAACTCCTCCTCCGACAGTAAATAAGGGTCTGCAAACATTTTGCGCCTTTGATGTTTGGAAAACAACAACAATGAAATACATACACAGCCAGATTGAAACCCATAAATACTGAGCATGTGTAATTAATATACAATGTTACAATCATAAGCCATATAATAGAAACACAACATATGTCTGGCGTGCAACAACATGTGAAACCAATACAAGGTTAGAAATAAAAAAACAAAAAATAAAAGGTAAAGGTACTCGGTACTTGCATCAATGATCACCTCAAAGGCTATAAACAAGGCGAAAAACTGTTGTAGTCAGAGAAGTCAAAATAAGTACATCACAAAAGAAAGACAGCACTTAAGGGAATGAAATAGAAATAAATAGATCACCACGCTATATGTTAGCATAAAATAACAAACCATACATAGATCACATTATTAGGTGAGTCTTCGCCCAGGCGCACCACGGGGCCCATAATGTCATAAAGTTATCATGTGTTCTAGACTCCCAACTGGATAATTCTTCCAATCGATATATTTGCCTGACTCTATTGAGCCACATAGAGATATCAGGAGGTAGTTTATCCAACCATTTTTATCGGAATGAGGAGTTTAGCTACCATGATAAGGAGTGAAGACAAGTCATGTATAGTGAGGCTACAGTCTGAAGAGGGTAGATTAACTAATACTAGAGGAGTAAGTTTAATGCTCTTATTACAAATAGTATTAACATGTGATTCAATAGAGGACCAATATGGTTTGATTATAGGACACTCCCACCAGATATGAATTAAAGTACCTGGAGACCCACCACACCTCCAACACGCATCTGATGTGGTTCTGTGCATTCTAGCTATTTTATCTGGAGACCTATACCACTTCGTGAGCAGCTTAAAGGCATTCTCCTGAGTTCTAACACACCTGGACAGACCATGTGATCTTTTAAGTATAGCTGAAGTGTCTCGGGGGGTGGGGGGGGGGGACAAAACTTTCAAGTCTCTTTCCCAAGCACAAAGAAAGAGAGACTTATCCTGCACATCAAAGGGAAGTATTTTGTTATAGAGAATGGATATCCGTTTTTTAGGTAAAGGTGTAGAACCAATCAGAGCCTCAAACCAAGAGAGTGGCCTGGAGATGTTATAGCGTCCCAGGAAACCCAAACTAGTAGCCTTGAAATGGTCGTACTGCGCTTTGGACCAATGTCCTATACCCAAGTTATTATTAGCACAATACTACCTTTATACAAGTCACCTATTGGGATAAATGTCAATGAGCTCCACAAGTTCAAGGGGTCCTCAAAATGCGGGTAGAGTGGAAGGAGTCAAATTCGCTGGCATTAAAGGCGAGGGAAACTGAAAACTGGACACATGGGTAGTACGAAATTTCCAGGAGAACAGTCCCTTTATCAATGGACTCTCTCTCTCTATCAGAGACAGAGTAACATTCAGTGCCTCACATTTTGAGTGATTGATTCTAAAATTGGATAAAACTCCAAACTCCTCCAACAGTTTCAGTAAAGCAGGAAACGCGGTCTTAGGATTGGAGATAAACAATAACATATCATCTGCGAAAGCAGCAACTTTATGTTCCCTGTTCTCCACCTGCAGTCCCCGAATATCTGGGTTTTGTCTAATGGCTTGAATTAATGTTTCTAGGGTTAAAATGAAGAGGGTAGGAGACAGCGGGCAGCCCTATCTCGTACCATTGGTTATTTTGAAGGGCGAGGACAATAGGCCATTAGCTCTAACCCTAGCAGAGGGCGAGGCATAAAGAGTAAAGACAGCTTCTACCATTGCTGAGGGAAATCCAAATTTAAGCAATGTGAGGTACATATATTGCCAGTCCACCCTATCAAAGGCCTTTTCAGCATTTGTACCTAGCAACATAAGGAGCCTGTTAAAAGTTTTAGCATGGTTTATGGCATGTAAAACTCTATAAGAGTTGTCTCTACCCTCCCTGCCTCGCACAAAGCCAGATTGCTCCGAATCAATCATTTTGGGCAGAACCAGGGCCATTCTATTGTCCAATATCTTCGCCCATAGTTTAACATCCGTACTTAGGAGTGAAATGGGACGATAATTCCCACAATGAAGAGGATCCTTACCCTCTTTATGAAGTATAGCTATATGCGCCTCAAGGGCTTGCCAATGTGGGGGGCATCCAGAGTTCAGCGAATTAAAGTATTCCACCAAAGGAGCGTCTAATACATAAAAAAAATTCTTATAATAGAAAATCGTAAAGCCATCAGGACCAGGACATTTACCATTCGGGATGGTCAGCAGGACCTTCTTAAGGTGACTTGGCCAAAAGTGATGTCACATCCTCAGTTAAGGTAGGAAGGGATAACGTGTCTAGGAAACTTGAGATGGCTTGGCGTTTGCTATGTATAGAAGAGACGGCGTCCGTAAAGGCGAGATTAGTTGTGGGAACACTCTTTTTTGTAAATTATATAGTGAACTATAGAATGAGGAGAATGTTTCAGCTATGATAGATGGGTCAGAAGACAAAAGAGCCCTGCTCTGTTAGTATTTGTTTCATATGAGTTTTCTCTTTGGCTTTTTTAACTAATGCGGCCATAACTTTCCCTCCTTTATCCCCATGAGAATAATATTTATGCTGCATACGAAGGTAGGCCTGGGCAGACTTAATATTTAAGACATCTTTAAGAGAATTATGGAGATTAGTCAGTGTATCCTGTTCTAAAATCGCAAGCGATCTCTTATGCAACTTTTCAATTTTAGCTATCTGAGACAAAAGTTCACTTATCCGTTTGGTCCGCTGTTTTTTCCAGAATGCTCCAAGGGCTATAAATTCTCCTCTCATATAAGCCTTATGTGCCTCCCATCTAGAAGCTTGAGTAGTGTCTGCAGACAAATTTGTAGCAAAATAGGACTTCACCTTCCCCTCAAGAGCCACCAGCGTCGTGTGGTTGTCCAAAAGGGTCTCATTCAATCTCCAAGTCCACTCTCTCGCCGAGTGACCAATAAGTTCAACCTCAAGATAAACAGGCGCAGGAAATCGTTATGCTACCTATCGAGGAGCTGACGATCTGTGAGAGACAAGAGTCATGAGTAAATAAATAATCCAATCTCTGGTAAGAATGAAGAGCCGCAGAGAAGAAGGTGAAGTCTGGGTGCAGAATCCTCCACACATCAATTAAACCGACTTGTGCCAATGAAGAAAGAATGCGTCTCTAAGCCCTGTAGGAAACCACTGATCTCTTTGAAGTAGAATCCAGTAATGGATTCAAAACTAAATTCAAATCACCTCCCAAAAACAATAACCCTTCAGTGAATGCTGCAACTCTCTGTAAAATTTCAATGATTCATTGTGTTGTGTTAACATTTGGAGCATAAAGGTTACAAATTGTAACTAATTGTGTACCAAATCTACCCTTCAACAGTAAATATCTCCCTTCTGAGTCAGCTATCATATCCTCAAACAGGAATTTTAGAGTGCCTATGAAAGCCAATACATATACCCCTAGATGCCGAGGAGGGACTAGGGGCATGATACCATTTATTATAAAGACCATGTTGTAAATTCGGGATATGACCAGAACGAAAGTGAATTTCTTGTAATAATACAATTTCGGACTTCGTTCTAGACAATAGGGAAAAGATGCGACTATGTTTAGGCGTAGAGTTGCAACCCTTTACGTTAAATGTACAAAAGTTTAGAGTTACCACAGCCATATTTAAGATAGCGTGAATACCTTGGAAGAGCATATAATATGAGTACCACCGAGAGGAAATGCAAACAGAAACTATAACAACGTATAACAAAACTGTAGACTGTACAGGAAAATTGTGTAATTCGTATGGACAGCATAGAGAAAACGCACTGTAGAGGAGAGACTCCTATATAGAAACGCAAACCTGTAGGGAAGGAAGACATTGAGAGGGAGCGGGAGGGGAGAAGGAAGAAGAATGGAAGAGCAGAGAAAATAGTAACCCTGATCGGAGGAGCTACCATAAACCATGTAAGCATAGAAAAAACATTTGTTACCGGCCAACAATATAATCTTTTTTCGAAAACCGATATCCACTATAACAAGAGATCATAAGGAAAAAGGATATGGATGTAGATATGTATAGAAAGAGTCCTAAGTGATGGGTGATCTAGAGAAATGTTTCTTGGATCTTGGCGACTTCATCTTAGCGATCGTGGACCAGGCATCAGGAGGTGGTAAGTTGGGTAGATCATCCGATTCATCCAACGGCAGCCAGGAAGGAATTTCCATAGGAGCGATATGAAGTTCACCCCAAACATAGCGAAGATCCTCCGGTTGTCTGATCATCAGCTTCTTGCCCCCATGAGTAACGGCCAGGCCAAAAGGATACAACCAACGATATGGGACTTTAGAATCTCGAAGTTTATCTATGAGTGGTTTCAAAACTCTGCGTTTAAGCAGAGTAGAAGGGGCAAGATCCTGAAACATCTGAATTGCCGAACCCTCAAAGTAAAGTTCTCCCCTCTTGCAATGGAAAGGATAAGCGAAGTATCCGCATAACTCAAGAGTTTGCATATGATGTCCCTGGGTGGGTCAGACAGTGCCGGCTTAGGTCTCAAAGCTCTATTTACTCTTTCTATGACAATGGTGGCTGCTCTATCCCGAACTAAGATAAGTTCAAATAAATGAGAGACAGTGGTTTGCTAACCATCCGATAAGGATCAGAGGTATGCCTGAATCCTATTTAAGTTATTTCTTCTGCTCCTATTCTCCTGGTCCTCCAGGAGTAACCAGGTCTGATTAATGTGTGCCTGTTGTGTGAGAACCTTGTCCTTCAACGCAGTGTTTAATATAATGGAGGAATGTTGTGCTTGTTCCAGGGCCTCCACCCGACCCCCAACATGACGCAGGTCAGATTTAATATCTGCCAATTCACTGGCTATAGGTGCCAGAGCTGTGGTCAATGCCCTCTTCAGAAACCCCCTCGAAATAGGGAGTAAATCGTCACTTGCCTGTGCATCAGAAGCACTTTCAGCATCCACGTCGTCGGAGTGCTGGGCGGCATCTCATGGTTCCGGCGCCATCTTGGGAGCTCGTGCCGGAGAGGCCACCAAGTTCTTCTGAAAGAACAGACCAACTTCATGCTTATTCCGAGAAGGCTTCGGAGTGAGTTCCCGATTCTTGTCAGTCAACTTCCCCATGATCGATAACGGCCGGTATAGTCAGGGTTTCTGGTGCTCAACAGCGGGAGACTAAGTATCACACGTCTGTCATGTACCGTGGTCAGGCTCCGCCCCCGCGCCTTTTATTGTAATAATCCGGCAGTCTCGTTCGTTCCTCCCTCTTCTTATGTCAGCCCACTGCTGAAAACTGTCCCTTCCTGAATGGCAAAATCTCGTCTGAGATAGCGCGCATGTGCTTGTCATGTATAGTCCGACACCCTTCCTCGTCTCGTCCGGGCCTCAAATCTTGTTGCTGCGCGTGTGACGCTATGGTGTCACGTTGTGTGCATACACCAGAATAGGACATCAATGCGCAAGCGTGGGATTTCGTGTGTGCTGTGGGAGGCGAGGAGCTGTCAATCAAAAGTAAGGAGGCGGAGTTAACTCGGGAAAGGCTGGAGGAATAAAGATATGGCTCAATTCAACTGAAGATATTACTCATTTATGCTCATTAGCATACAGCACATGAATACTAATTAATTGAATACTAAAGGTACAGAGCCGACTTGGAAGTGGGTGAAAAAATATTTTAATGTAACCTATAATTATCTTCTACCAGGTACTGCTGGTTTAATAGCTGAAATGGTGATGACCGGTTCCCTTTAAGAGTATAGATCTGACGGTGAAGGGGAATTTTTATTTCTAATGAGTCTATAGGTCATTACAACACCAATTCCTGGCCAAAGCTCTGTTATTGACAGTCTCCAAAATATAAGTAGAAGTTTTCTTTAACCCCTTAATGACCGGGCCTGAAAAGGTCTTAATGACCAGCTACATTTTTCAGTTTTTACCGCTCTGCATTTCAGCAGCCATAATTTTTTTTTTTTTTCATTGACGTGGCAGTAGGAGGCCTTGTTTTATGCGGGAGATTGTATTATTTTTTTTCATAGTTTGTAGGTAGAAAAAAATTTGCGCCATGAATATAAGAAAAAGCGATTCTCTGCATCGTTGTTCTTGTTTATTTTTATACCGTTCATGTTTCACGCTAAATAACCCGTTAGATAAATTTTTCAGGTTATTACGGTCGTTTAGATACCGAATATATATAGATTTGGTTTTTTTTAGTGTAGGGGCAATAAAATATATTTTATGCAAAATAATGACTTTTTTTTGACTTTTTTAAATTTGTACAATTTTTTTGTTACTTTTTTTTTTTTTTTTTTATCCCATTAAGGAATCATTTTATTTATAACTTTATTTTTTACTTGTAATGTATTCGCATACTCCTGTATGCTAATACATTATATTGTGTCACTTTGACAAAGGCTGCTGTCAGGGCAGCACATAGTGTGCCCGAACAGCAGGCTTACTGAACAGACAGCCCTGGGGTCCTTTCTAGGTCCCCAGGGCTGACTGCAGAGGGATTCCCCGGTCATTGATCATGTCACAGGGTTTTCGATGACTAGATCAAAGCAGGGAGTTCTCTTTGATCTTGCTGTGATCACGGACTGCGGCGATCAAAGGGTTAAACAGCTGGGGTCCGAATGTTTTCCGACCCCAGCTGTATACAGCAGGCTTCTCTAAGATCAGGAGCTGTTAGTGCTAATCAGCCTCTTCTACAGCGACGACAAAAGACGTCGCTGTAGACTAAGGACATGCACCGCCTGCTGTCAAAAGACGGTGGGCGGTCGTTAACGTGTTAAGAAACATGTTATTGAAAGATCGTGGAAAGGATCTCGACTTACCCCTAGTAAATTTCTATTAATAAATAGTCTTTTAATTATACTTTTTCTGTGCCCGGTACAAATCATTACAAACATTTGTCTCCTAGACCTTATTCAAAGACCTTTTCCTAGGCTTTTATTAAATTAGTAGTTATTTAGTCATATGCATTATAAATGATAAATTGGTCTTTTAACTGGTTATTTACCAATGTCAATCATTTTTTTTCTTGTGACCATATCTATGTATATGATGTCATTTCTGAACAGCCGATGTTTTTGTACTTCATCTTTTTGTTATTTTGGCACTTTATTTGACATTTTGTCTCTTTTATGTATTGTTCCTATAGAGATCTTGTGTCTTTTGTTGCTTGTCACATTGATTTTAATGCATTCAATTATAATGTTAATTTTAGATCTGTTGTGTTTTTCCTATCAGCATCGAGGCAGCAGTAGCTACTTTTGCTCAATCAAGGCCACCAGGTATTTACAAAGCTGACTATATAAAGGAGCTTTTTCAGCGTTATGGGGATGTAGAAGATGCGCCCCCTCCTCCTGAGCTACCGGACTGGTGTTTTGAGGATGATGATGATGTGGATGATGAGGGGAATGGTATAGGTCAAGAGGCAGAGCCAGGATCCTCAGGAGCTCCCTTACATCGGAAGAAAAAAGAGAGATTAAGACTCGTAAGTCACTGTTTTTTTTTTTTTTTTTTAAATTATTGATTATTCTTTTATTCTTTAAAAAATGTATTTTCACATAAAAAAAAATAATGCACTGCATTTTAGGCTGCGCAAACATGCGAGCGTACTTCATAAACTGACAAACTGCAGTGATGCATTAACAGACAGTTCTCCCCACAAGTTAGGAATTCTATCCTTCCCTTTTTATAACTGCAAGTCGTTTCTCCATCATATTGTGAAATCTCCCTCTCTGATAGTCACACAATGTGAGCTCTGGGAGGAAGGAGTCCGGCGTATTCTTGAACTGCCTCTACCCTCACCCAACCATCGATGATTGAACGCTTTCCCCCTATGCACATGAATTCGCTGGACTTCTACCTCCCAGAGCTCACATTGCGCTTCACCATTCAAAATGTAAGTTATCCTAAATCTCCAAACTATCGGACATGAGTGACAGCCGCTGAAATCAGTGTATCTGTCACATTTTATGCTGCCATCAGATGGGGCAGCATGAAGTCACTGACACGTTCCCTTCTAGGGTGTATTCACAAATCACGATTATATCAGTTTTTACTGGGATTTTTGGGAAATCGCAGCAAAATACGATTTTCGAGCTTTCAACAAGATGCGACAGGGCACAAATGATGCAGACTGCTTTTTTTTTCTGCCCTCATGAAGACCAGGACCCTATTTTTCGAATAATAGAAGTTAACAGTAACAGGATTTTAAAGAGGCTCTGTCACCAGATTATAAATTCCCTATCTCCTACATAGTCTGATTGGCGCTGTAATGTATATAACAGCAGTGGTTTTTATTTTGAAAAACTATGATTTTTGAGGAAGTTATGAACAATTTTAGATTTATGCTAATTAGTTTCTTAAAGACCAACTGGGCGTGTTTTTACTTTTGACCAAGTGGGTGTTGTACAGAGGCGTGTATGACGCTAACCAATCAGTGACCAATCAGCGTCATACACTTCTCATTGTTCCAGCCCAGCTTCTTTCACTGCACAATCACTCTGTCCTGTGGATCATGGTGGGCTGGAACAATGAGAAGTGTATGACGCTGATTGGTCACTGATTGGTCAGCCTCATACACTTCTCTGTACAACACCCAGTTGGTAAAAAGTAAAAACACGCCCAGTTGGTCTTTAAGAAACTAATTGGCATAAATCTAAAATTGCTCATAACTTGCTCAAAAATGATTGTTTTTCAAAATAAAAACCACTGCTGTTATCTACATTACAGCGCAGATCAGATTATGTAGGAGATAGGGCATCTGGTGACAGAGCCTCTTTAAAGGTATATTTTTTTTCGATTCTTGAAATAATTACTTTCATCAGGATGCAAAAAAAAAATCTGGTGCTTGGGGATATTCGGTGTTAAAAGCGCTGCTAAATTGAGGGTCTGGAAAAGCTTTAGAAGAGCACTGTCCCCGACCATATCATGTTTTGCTGCTATTTCCCGTAAATCAACGCAATATGAGCTCAGCATATGAATAGACACTTACACTCCAATGCAGGAAAATGCCGCCACCTTTCAGTTCAGAAACATGGATAAGAAATGACAAGTAGGACCCTGGTGGCTCAATGGTGTTTGTAAATATGTCCCAATGTTTCTACTTTTTCAATCTAAAAATTAAACGGGAACTTTTGGTAATAGGTATAATTTATTAGTAATGACCTGCCCTCAGATAGCTAAAATAAAAACGACCGTATTCTTCATGACTTGTCCTTATGAAATTATGTAAAATGAATATTATTAGCACCATATTAGTCAAGCCTCTCATTCCCTCCCCCCAGTATTGGAGACTGTAGGAGGAATAACGTGAAACAAGTGGCTAGTTCTCAATAGTAGCTTTTCCACATTATATGCCTTCTTTCCTTGGCTTGTCTCCTCTGATATCAGTGACATGGGCTTCTGCCATATATTGAGATTTTCCTTAAATGTAATAATCTTCAGTAGCTATCAACATGAGTTTAATGGTGTTTGTAGGGATGATGCCTCTGGGGTTTACATGCTTCTGTGTCATTCCCTTCATTCCTCCATTTTTTTAAATGTCACTAAGTTATTACATAATCTAGAGTCTTTTTTTCTGATCTTAGCAAAGCGAAAACAAAACGTTTATTGTATTTTGTATAATATGTATCGGACCCTGTAGGTAATGTATGTTTGCTTTTCTTTAAGTTTTTTTCCCTGTGGGATTGAAACAGATTGTTACTCGACATGGCATGGTTTATCCACTGGGACTCCTCAGATGCTTGCACGTAGAGTGTAGTAAATCTCTACTTTGTACGGTTATAGCTTTTGTAGACCATCTGTATCTCTTTTTTTCAAGTACTGTACATTAACCATTTGCCAGAATCTCTTGACTAATATTGGTACATACGGTCTATGAGGAGGGCGGGATGCCATATATGAAATGCAAAACCCTGGACTCTTTAACGGGGACACCGGTTAGAATCCGAACAACACTTACTTTGACATCCTATTCTTATTTCTTGCCTCATAACCTAAAAGATGAGAAGTATCTTTGGTTACAGAAGGCATCCATTTGTCTCACCTCCCTCTCCCGTCTCCAGTGACATGCTGAATTTTTTCACCAGGCCAGTGCATTATTCTAAATAAATAGTGTCCTTTTTTTAATTTTATTTCCGCAGGGTGCAATATTTTTAGAAGGTATCGCAGTAAAGAATGTAACACAGATAACGACGCAACCAAGACTTGGAGAAATACAGAGGAAATGTCAACATTTCTCTTCCTGGGAAGGGTATGCAAATTTCTGCCTGTCTTCCATTAATCGGTCCATTTGTGCTTTTTGGGTTATAAAGTGTAAACTGACGTAGTTTAGTTGTTCCTAATGAAATAAATGTAGGGGAGTGTACATGTTCACTAAACAATGTTAGGGGTTATCTTTTATGATTTTTTTATGTTACCCTGTAGGGAAGATTACAGCACAGAAATTTTCCTTACAGGAATCCTGGGAGGAGAGCTCTTCTACTCTGCTTGTCATATGAAACTTCTGGGCCAGTCGCATGACAAATAAGTAACACTACTTATCTTGTGATTGGCTGAGTAGCTGCACATGGTAAGTAGAGTGGGACTTTTCTCTGCCTGGGACTTCCGCAGGAATAAATTGCATTGGCAGCAAAGAAAAAAAAAAGGATTTCAGGGCTCCGATCTCTCTTAAACTGGCCATACACTTTAGATTTTGGCTAAATGCTTGTTAAGCCGAAAGCTATTCCTCCTTACTCCACCTCACATGTGCACACTCTGCTCGGCCAAGTGCGCATGTATTCTTAATAGGGAGAAAGCCGCTGTGAAGACCCCTCTGGCCCACCCTTATTTTCCCCGCATCTGCCGTAGAGGGAGAGTCAATACACCGCCATACACATGAGAAGGTCAGCCAAAATCGGCATGCACGGTAGACATTAATTTAGTGTGTAAGGCCACCTTAAGGCCCCATGCACAGGACAGTATTTTACATCAGTAATTACGGACCCATTCATTTCCATTGGCCATGAACACCTTTCAGTGGTTTTACTGATGGGTGTTCATGATGAAAAAAATTATAGAACCTGTCCTATTCTTGTCAGTAATTATGGCAAGGACTCTCCCATAGAAGTCAATGTGAGCTTCCGTAAATACGGACGGCTACTGATGTGCATCCGTAAACCGTCCGTATTTACGGAAGCAATGCTAGGCAACATGTTATTGTCATTTGCAACCTCCCTCTTTTTTTTACGGATCCGGATATACGTATGCAATACGGACCATATTTCTGGACACCCTTCCGTATATATGGATGAAATACGGATGCCTACCGATCCGTATTTACGGACAATATTTCGGAATAGATGAAAATCTGTGCATGGTTCCTAAGGAATGATGTACTTACAATGACTACATTTGTTTGCAGATTGGTCCATTAATACTTTGAATTGATTACAATTTATGGACTAGGGTTTCTGGGGCTCAGTTGCTGGACCCCCACCAGTCATTCTTATGACGTGACTATTTAGGATGGTGTAAAAATGCTGTGCTTGAAAACCTATTTAACCCTTTTGCTGCCAAGGTTGTAGTAATATGTCACAAATTTAAGCATTTGCTTTGGCTCGAATATAAGGACAAGAGATCTTGGTATCAAAGTAAAGCCTAGAATCTTTGCTTTCAAATCATTGCAGGTTCAATAGTCTAGGTGACAACACAAAAAATATTCCGCTCACCGTGCTTCCTATAGTATTGGGGGTCACTTCATTCAGATACTGCTCGGATAAATCTGCATCGGCAGACGGTATAATCCATGAAGAAAGGCAATCGAAAAATTCAGCACTTCACCCAGTGAGATTAAAAACATTTTCATTTATTTCAATACATTCAAATAATGTTTAATGTATAAGGTTTAAAGAGGCTCTGTCACCAGATTAGAAGTGCCCTATCTCCTACATAGTCTGATCGGCGCTGTAATTTAGATAACAACAGTGGTTTTTATTTTGAAAAACGATAATTTTTTAGCAAGTTATGAACAATTTCAGATTTATGCTAATTAGTTTCTTAATGGACAACTGGGCGTGTTTTTACTTTTTACCAACTGGGCGTTGTACAGAGGAGTGTATGATACTGACCAATCAGTGTCATACTCTTCTCATTGTTCCAGCCCAGCATGATCCACAGCACAGTGTGATTGTTCCAGCCCAGCTTCTTTCACTGCACAATCACTCTGTGCTGTGGATCACACTGGGCTGGAACAATAAGAAGTGTATGACGCTGATTGGTCAGCGTCATACACTTCTCTATGCAACGCCCAGTTGGTAAAAAGTGAAAACACGCCCAGTTGTCTATTAAGAAACTAATTAGAATAAATATAAAATTGCTCATAACTTGCTCAAAAATGATCGCTTTTCAAAATAAAAACCACTGTTATCTACATTACAGCGCCAATCAGATTATGTAGGAGATAGGGCATTTATAATCTGGTGACAGAGCCTCTTTAATGTATTGAAATAAATGAAGCAGTTTTTAATCTCACTGGATGAAGTGCTGGATTTTTCAATTTCCTTTCTTCATCAATAGTCTAGTTGCAATAGTTAGAGAGCAACACAATGCAAAAAGTGTCCATAAGTGTAAGTCCTGGGTGGCATTTTTATAATGTGTAAGGTGTCTACTTTCATAAAATATATGGTTATGCAGGTATAATGTGATTTTTTTGTATTTCTTATTCTTGAAGTCCGGTTTTATTTTTATTAGTAAAATTGTTGCGGCAGTGTTGAAAATAAAGGTAAAACACCCGTAGATGGGGAACATGGTTTTAGCTCTGCCAAGCCCCATGCCTTCTTTAGCGTCACATCACAGGTTTTCACTTGTCATTCTGGTTGCCAGGGAAGCATTACCTAACAACCACAGCCTCATACACAGATAAAGTAGTACTAATAACCATTCTATCTCAAATTTGGCTGTTCAGTTTAATGCAAAGAAGGTCCAATGAGCCTCAAAGCTTATTGTAATAGCAAATGTGTTATCTTCAAGCGTGACAATCGTGCAGACAAACTTAAAGTTTAGCTAAACGTTTGACAAACTTCTGACATGTCATAATGACCTGTCAGAAGTTTGGATTGGTGGGGGTCCGAGCACTGAGACCCCCACCAATCTCTAGAACGAAGCAGCTGACGTTCTCGTGTGAGCGCTCAGCTGCTTCGTTTCTGTTCGGCTTTTTCCGGAAAGCAGATGTATCGGAGTACAGGCTCATAGACTTTCTATTGAGTACGTACACTGATACATTTATTTCCGGAAAAAGCCGAACAGACACTAAGCAGATGAGCGCTCACACGAGAACGTCAGCTGCTTCGTTCTAGCGATTGGTGGGGGTCTCCGTGCTCGGACCCCCACCAATCCAAACTTCTGACATGTCGCTATGACATGTCAGAAGTTTGTCGAACGTTTTGATTCAGAGAGTTTGGAAACCGATAGCAATACAATCAATCCAATGATGTGCTCCTCCTGGACCTTCTTCAGACCAATCTGGTCAATAATTAAACAGAAAGCAGGCCATTTGCTATTATGCAGACTAAAACAGAAATGTGATCAAGTGTGAGAATATATTTTGATCATAAATTGCATTCCGGTTCAGATGAAAGCTGCTGTACACTTGTTCTGTTTCATGATCGCGACATAGAGATAGAATGGTGAAATAGGTTGGCCTCCCTTTTCATCTTCAGAATGACTCCTTTTTAACCGCCAATTTCTCCCTTACAGAGAAACAAGGCATCGGTATGTTTTCAGCACTGTCAATTGCTCTTGGTAGATTTTCTTGCCTGGGGAGAATAATTGCTTCTATTTTGGATAACTGCATTTGGAAAGCAATGGATCCTAATGTACGCTTGATACATTTTGTTCACAGCCACTGCTTACAGCTGTTTGGAGTTGAATCTATAGTGTCATAGATGGCCTTCTTTATTATCACATTTTATTATACATTCAGTAATATCTGCACATCACATAATAGCAAATCCAGGCAACATGGAACTAAAACTGAAATATTTGTCCTTGCTGAAGTGTGGCATCATTAACCAGTAGATATATTATCTCCCTTCTCCTCGTCCTCCGCGCACATTACACACTGCTCACATAGACTCATTTACTTTGGAAAGCGTTGTCTTTAGAGCCATATAGTTTTTTTTATCAAGGGAATGTCATTCAGACATGATTTAATTTTTTTATCCCTATTTCATCATTAAGGGAAAATAATAAAACCAATGTCTTTCAGATCTGGGTTCCCTGGAGCACAGCCTGTATCCATGGACAGAAAAAATCTCAAATTTCTCGAGCAAAAGTCATATAAAGTAAGCTGGAAAGCAGATGGCACCCGGTAAGTGGAGCTGCTACATGAAATCTCATAACTGTTCAGCTAATTTCTTTCTTTTTTAACCCCTTAACGACCGCCCACCGTCTTTTGATGTCAGGCGGTGCATGTACTCGGTCTACAACGACGCCTTTTGGCGTCGCTGTAGTAGAGGGGGTTTAGCGGCACCCTAGTGAAGTCTGCACTAAAAACCGGCTGTAAGTAACAGGTCCGGTTCTTAGTGCAGCCATCAGGACCTGCCGATTTCGTCGTAACATCAAGTGACCGCTGTGACAGCCAATCACAGCGGTCACATGCTGTTACTGTGTACAGAGCCGCCGGGAGTGTCTAAATGACAGCTCCTGCTCTAAGAACGAGCTGTTGCTAGCAGCTCTGTTCTTAGAGCAGTGATCAGGAGCCAATAGTATTGGTTCCTGATCTTTTGTGATCACTATGAGATCCAATCATAGTGATCACTACTGTAAAATAAAAGTAAAAACATGTATCTGTTTCTCCTCACTCTGTTCTAGCTGTGGAGAGAAACAGATACAAGTGTGTCAGTGTCCCCTCACAAAATCACTTGTTCCTCACACACAGTTTAAAAAAAACATTTTTTCAGTATTTTATAGTATTTACTGTATATACTAAGAATCGTACTATAAACTACTTTGTTTTTAGGGTACGCTGTTAAATGGCGTGTACGCTGTTAGACGGCGTAGGGTGCTGTTCTGGGCTTGGGTTTACGGTTTGTGTTAGGCGTAGGGTTTAGGTTTGAAAAAAAAAAACATTTAAAAAAAAGTTTTATTCCTTTAGTGTTCTTAGTTGATTAGTTGATAAAAAAATTGAAACCGCTAGTTCCATTTATTATTTGCGGTTTAGACTTTATAATCATTATGGCTGTCAGAAGATACAGCGTTGAGGAAGCCTATCAGATGCTATGTTCAGATACGGATTCTGCATCTGAAGTTGAGCTTTTACTTGAAAGCGACAGTGAAAGTGTCGCTTCAAGGGATTCTACGGATATGAGACCCAGCACCAGTGATATGGGAGACGGCGCAGTTGCCACAACGTCCGTTCAAAGTGCTGCACCTGAAATTGCACAACCCCAACAAACCGATTTAGTGTGGGAACCCACAAGTCTATTTTCTCCCACCATAAATGACTTTATTGCTACTCCTGGCATAAGTCCCAATGTCAGTAATTTTTCACCACTAAATTATTTTAATATTTTTATTACGGACCAAGTTTTGGAACATTTTGTGCAGGAAACAAATTTGTATGCCAGGCAGTACATTGCAAATAAGCCTTCGTCACCTTATGCCAGGTTGTGGAATCCCACAAATGCAATGGAAATAAAAAAAATTCTGGGCCTCACCCTTAACATGGGAATTATAAAAAAAAAACCTCTATTAGGTCTTATTGGGCATCAAGCCTTATACATGCCACCCCCATTTTTTTCTGGCATTATGTCACGCAGCAGGTACGAAATACTTATGCGATTTCTCCACTTTAGTGACAACTTACAGGCACCCCCTTCCAGCGACAGAAGCCGTGACCGGCTGTATAAATTAAGGCCTTTGCTAAATTTTCTTAATTCCTCCTTTTTAGGAGCATATACCCCTGAACAAAATTTAGCAGTGGATGAATCGCTAATGAATTTCAAAGGGCGTCTCTCATTCCACCAATTCATACCCTCAAAAAGTGCAAAATACGGGGTAAAGATCTACAAGTTATGTGAAAGCACTACTGGCTACACATGTGCATTTAAGATCTACGAGGGTAAAGACTGTGAATTCAATCCACCAGGGTGCCCTCCAAATATTGGTACCACTGGTAAGATTGTGTGGGATTTAATTGGCCCTTTCCTACACAAGGGGTATCATGTATACACGGACAGTTTTTAGACCAATGTGCCATTGTTTAGCGCCCTTCATTGTGCCAACACCGGAGCCTGTGGCACAATACGCAGGAATTGCAAAGGTTTCCCACGTCAACTTGTGGATAAAAAACGACGAAAGGGGGAGTCATGCACTTTTCAAATTGAGAAGATGCTGGCTTTAAAATTTCGTGACCGCAAGGACGTCTACATGATCAGCACTATCCATACAAGTGCAACAGCAACTATTAGAGAACGTGGGGCCTCTGCAGATAGACAAAAGCCTGTGTGTGTCATCGGCTATAACAAATTCATGGGTGGGGTAGATTTGTGCAACCAGATGTTACAACCTTATCTGGTTAAAAGGAAAACCAGAACGTGGTATAAGAAAGTGGCACTATACCTCATCCAGGTTGCAATGCACAATGCATTTGTCCTGTACAAAAAATCAGCAGGCAGGGCGACATTCTTTGAATTTCAGGAGAAAGTGATTGAAGATCTCCTATTTCAATCTGCAGACCAGAGAGTAGTCCATGAGTCAGAGGATGTACGCCGACTTGTTGAAAAACATTTTTTACACCCCATCCCTTCAACATCTAACCAAAAATACCCCAAAAAACGGTGTCGGGTCTGCAGCAAACGAGGACAGCGAAGTGAGTCAAGATATTATTGTTCCGCTTGTCCTTCCAACCCTGGTCTATGCATAAGTCCCTGTTTTGAAATCTATCATACCGTCGCACATTACTAATTTTCTTTTGTGAGCTATAAAAGTTAAAATGCAGGATTTATTTAGGATTTTATTTTTCTGTACACCTAGGGAAGCAGCTTCACTTTATATTTAGGAGATGCCAAAATTTAGGGTTCTTTTAGAGATTTCTTTTTTTTTAATCACTTTTTTTGGGAGGGAGGGAAATATACTTTTCTAGATTGAGTCATTTTGGGATATAACCCAGTTATATAAAGTGGAATAAGGCCCTGAAATTCATTCAAGATAAAATTGTGCCCTGAAAGCTTTTTATTTGCTTTTCCGTTATGACTATGTCCTGCCATAAATAGCTGTTACTCACTGGGGATACGGCATAATTTTTTATTTTTATTCTGAGGATTTCTAATAAGCGAGCTGTTCTTTATCAATACACTATGGGCTTTATTACAGTTTTGTTCGAGTTTTTGGTGGACCTCTTACACCCGACAATACTTCTAGAAATAGCGACATTAATTTGGGGAGTAGTGGTCCTTTACTGTATCTATACATACGGTGTGGGACACTGCCCCTTTATATATTCTACAGGTGATTGGTTGTTTTGTGCACATGGCGGTTCCTACCTTGCCGGGCAGGGGCTTGTTATGGTGTACCGCGTCACTTGGCACATTCGTCCCTTATATAGGGATTGATGGAGCTAAAGAGACGTTGTATGACCAGTCACTTTGAATAATAAAGTCATTACGGCCCTACAAATTTTCTTTCATCCTGTGAACATGCTCTAGTTTTCCACATAGCTGGATACATTCTTCCTCCTTTTTTTGGGGATATATTGCCTTTTTCCGCCAACAGTTTAATACATTTTCCCACTCTAACTTACTATATATCAGAGCGGGTTGATATACATAATGTCTATGGACTGACATGATTTCAGGACAGCTGATTTCTTAGCACGACATAGTCATAGGGTGTAGAAACTGTTAGGGACATCTATTTCTCAATCTAGAAAAGTAGAATCCTCCCATTTTCAAGCAAAATGTGTGTCCTGAAAGCCTCCGGGTGCTCCCTTCCTTTTGGGTCCTGCCGTGTGTCCAGGAAACACATTAGGGCCACAATGGGGATATTTTTGAACACAGGAGAAACAGGGTGATACATTTTCTGGTGCATTTCCTTATTCTCATGTCCTCTGTACAAGAAATCTGACCTTAAAATGACACATTTGTGAAAAAAAGTGAAATACAATTTTCTTTCCACCTGCTTTGCATTAATTCCTGCAAACACTGTGGGGTCAAAATACTTAGTACACACCTAGATGAATACCTTAAGGGGTCTAGTTTTCAAAATGGGGTCATTTATGGGGAGTTTCTATCTTTTTGGCAGCTCAGTGCCTCTATAAATGTGTAATGGGACCTGAAACATTTTCAAGCAAAATGTGCGTCCTGAAAGTCTCCGGGTGCTCCCTCCCTTTCGGGCCTTGCCGTGTGTCCAGGCAACGCATTAGGGTCACAATGGGGGCATTTTTGAAAACAGGAGAAACAGGGTGATAGATGTTGTGGTGTGTTTCTTCATTCTCATGGTCGCTTTACAAAGAAATCGGTCTTCAAAGTGATACTTTTATATAAAAAGTGTTTGTTTTTCTATATATTTTTTTACGCCTGCTTTGCAGGAATTCTTACAAAAAAACTGTGGGGTCAAAATACTTACAACACCCCTTAATAAATACCTTAAGGGGTGTCGTTTTCAAAATGGTGTCACTAGTGGGGGTTTCCACCATTCTGACACCTATGAGCCTCTGAAAACCTGGCTTGGTGCAGGAAAACAAAATGTACTTCAAAATTATTATTTTTTTCCAAAAGTGCTGCCAAAATAGAGTAAAGAGATGGAAATATATATTTAATAAAAAAAATTGTACAGTATGTATGTACATATGTGACATATTGCAGTTAAAAATAGGGAAAAATGATAATTTTTACAAAATTTCTTCAATTTTTAAATTTTTTAATTAATTTCCGCAAATCGTATCAGTCTACTTTTACCACTAAAATAAAGTACAACATGTGACGAAAAAACAATGTCAGAATTACTTGGATATTCAAAACTTTCACAGAGTTATTCTCTGATAAAGTCAGACATAGCAGATTTAACAAATCTAGCTTGGTCATTAAAAGGATCCTGTCATCAACATCTTACCTGTTAAACTCGCCTGACCCCTCAATGGCCGCAGCTGTCCAGAGTGCGTTCCTGTTCTCTTCTTTCCTGAAGTCCTCCTCTGTCTGTAAATATCGTTGTTTAAACTCTTCCCGCCTTTTATGGTAATTATTTTTCCCTCTGGGATGCAGCTTCTTAACCCCGCCCACCGTTGCCACCTGACTGGCCCTGACTGGCTAAGGAGCTGTCAATCAAAAAGAAGGAGGTGGAGTCCACTCTGAGACGCTGGAGGAATGAAAATCTGACTCTTTTCAGATGAAGATTTGACTCTTTTCTGCTCATTTGCATACGGTGTGGGACCACTGAAAAACGGAATACTAAAGCTACAGAGCTTACTTAGAACATATTTATAGCTTAGATGACAATGATTTTTCACCCACTTTCACCAGGTATTGCTGGCTTTATAGCTAAAATGCTGGTGACAGGTTCCCTTTAAGGTCTTTTCAGGCCCGGTCATTAAGGGGTTAAGCTATCTAAGGTATTATTAGTGCAAAGCAATTGTTTTACTCCAGTAAATATTTTTGTAAAATCGCATCTTTAAACGTATGTTATCTAGACACAAACCCTAAAGGTGTAGTCCCCTGCGATCATCTGGTTTGTTTTTTTGCAGTATGCTGCAAAGGGAGTAATAGTCCCAACTGGCAATACAATTATTGACATGAGTAGCTGTCACTTCTGGTATTCTGGCATCTGCCCAACAAAGATAATTCAGAAACGAACGAAAAACTTTACATAAGCATATGGCATATGCACATACAAGCTAGCAACAATTTTCATTCAGTCGTTTGACTATCTCTTTATTCTACGGATCTCGTGTGCCTGACAGATACAATGCAAGTCATACAAACTTAAAGCGGTAACTATGGTCAGGGGTGTATAATATTAATTTCTTACAGTAAAGTAGTAGCATTAAAAGACATAATGAGTTAGGCTAAGTTCACACTAGCGTTAATATGCGTTTACCTCTCTTGCGTCAGAGGAAGAGATGATCTAAAGATTAGATGGAATGCAACGGTTCCGTCAGAATTACCATTGAGTTCAATGGTAATTCTTTTGTTTCAGTTTCTTTCCGTTTGTCTCCGTTCGCTAGGCTTCCATTTTTTTGACGGAAGCAAAAGTCTAATGGAACTGTTGCTTTCCGTTTAATCTTTCGATCCTCTCTTCCTCTGACGGAATAGAGGTAAACATATATTAACGGTAGTGTGAAGTTGGCCTTAGCCGTACCTTACTTTTATGCTGTATTCCACACATGGCCCTTTGAGCCAGCTGTGAAGTCTTAATTTGTGCGTGCCCAGCAATCAATGAGGTGGGTACTGAATAACAATTGTTGCAATGAATTTGGAAGAATGCTGTGTTGAAAGCGGTTGGCTCTTATATTAATCAACGTGTCAGTGTCTTGCCTTCATCTTGTCATTACGTCTCTCATTAACAACGCAAGTAGCAGATGTTTGTTCTAATGAGTGGAGCTGAATGTTCAGACAGGATTAACAAGTATATAGTAACAAATCAGCAATCTGGAAGGAAATTAACTTTATCACTAATAGAAATATTAAATATTACTAAGCATCCCATTACTGCATTATCCTCTCTATGGGTATCATGGTAGTCATGTATCAACTCTCTGGCTAATTTTTATTGAAAAATAATGGTGTTCAGCATGAATGTCTTGTGTATATCTTGTTTTGTTTATGTCAGGAAAAGGGTGTGTAAATGACTGAATTTCCAGGTTTTCTCCTCCACTTTTCTTATTTGGAAAGTGTTGGTGAACAGTTACAGATGAAACCTGGTGCTGTTTACTTGGGTGTACTCTGTTGTTGTCTCAGCTGGTACACAAATCTTTATACTTGACCCTCTAAATAGTATTGTGAATGCTTTTAGCAGATTGATTTACTGTAAATATCAAGAATTATATTACAACCAGCGGGATGTGGACCCACTGGGCTACACCACCGGTTTGGCTAGGGGCCACCTCTAATGGTATTATCTAAGTATCCTTCCCGGTATTCACTATTTAACCCCCCTACAGGGATCTAGACTTAGCTGCGGGGAGGCTACCAGGTCGCTACGTTTTTGTGGTTGTCCCAATGAGAGTAGCGGCAGGCCCAGTGGACCAGGTACAAGCGCTGGCAGATGGTACCCTGACAGATGAATGTAAACCAGACGCAACAGTATATAATAGACCAATAGTTTCAGGCTTGTCACCGACAGTTGGAGGCAGACTGGCAGCAGGCAGCTGGACCCAGGCTAATAGCGAATAGCTGGACCCAGGCTAATAGCGAATAGCTGGACCCAGGCTAATAGCGAATAGCTGGACCCAGGCTAATAGCGAATAGCTGGATCCAGGCTGATAGCGGATAGCTGGACACAGGCAGACAGCGGATAGCTGGATACTGGCTGATAATAGATAACTGGATACAGGCTCGTAGCGGATAACTGGATACAGGCTGGTAGAGGATAGCAATAGCGGACTGGAATCGGATACACACAGGAACTTTTGCAGGGCACAACTTCGTTGTTCCAATGTTGTTCAGGCAACAGGTGGATTGTGGAGGTGCCTAATAATCCTGGAGCAACAGGGATTGGATATGAGATTTTTGACTTGCGCGCGCTGGCCCTTTGAGAGGTGGCCGGAGCGCGTCTACACTATAGAACATGCAGACCCCATCAGCCTGGACAGAGAGCATAACCAAGCTGCCGGCGGAGAAGGTACGAGACAGTGGTGCAAATTCATTGCATAGAGAAGCGTACTTTAACATTTTAAGATGTACACATTCTTAACACTTATAGTTAACCCCTTCACGCAAATAGGAGTGACTGTACATCCAGATTACAAGTGCTTTACTGCAATCGGGCGTATAGTCACGCCCTGGCATTAAACTGTCACCGTGTTAAGCGACACGGTGACAGCGTCCTGACTGCAACTGTTACTGACAGTTGCCGGGCAGGACTCACTAGCACGGGACCAATCGGAATGGTCCCGAGTCGTCAAGCGCGGTGATTGGCCAGTCAGTACTGACTGGCCAATCAGAGCACAGGAGGCAAGATTCACAGGCATCGCCGGCTCTGACCAGCTCTGTTGTGTGTGAGATCTTGTCCGAGTCGGTCGTAGTGAAGAATAGTAAAGAAAAGAGAAGTAGACATCTTAAAAAAACCCTCAGATCTGCCCAATTTCTTCCCACTGACCAGTGATCACCACCTTTGCTGCCCACTGGTCATCTGATTCATCCAGCCAAAGTGCCCTTCTGTGACCTGTGCCCAGCCGTCAACTGTCACATCACCTGTCGCAGTACCCGGTCACCATCGCTGGTCGCCGGTCCATTCTTATTGCTCACTTGGGAGTCGCGAGGCTTATTTTTTCTATTTATTTTTTCGTAAAAAAAAATAAATACATTTACAAAAAAATGACCGTAGTTATTTTTGGTTTTAGTTCGTATTTGTAAAACTCCCCAATATGGCCAGGAAGGCTTTCACAGCTGAGGAAGCATATGAAATGCTCTGCTCCGATACGGACAGCACAAGCGAAGGTGAAGCACAGTTCGTGGTCTCCTCTTCGTCCGTATCCAGCGACTCTGAATCTGCACCCCCCGTCAGCGCAGAAGAGCTGTAGGTCCTGCTCTGCCGGAGCTGACATGGGTATCTGCGGACAATTATACCCACCGGGTGCCTGATTTACAACCACCTCAGGCATTCAAGTTGATAGTACAGGGTTCAGCCCCATAGATTATTTTAAGCTTTTCTTTTCCGACACCCTTTTCAATTTATTTTTCTACATGAATGCAGGTCAGTTCATATTGACCACGGCATTTAACTAGTTAAAGGGGTTTGCCATAAAACACATTTATCCCCTATCCACAGGATAGGGGCTACATGTGAGATCGCTGGGTGTCCCACTGCTGGGACCCCCAGCGATATGAGAACATGGGACCGAAAGTCACCCAAAGCGCTACATGAGAAGCCTGAACTTCCGGGTTCTGTGTCCGTCTTATCTATTCCGCAGCTCCATAGAGTTCAATGGAGAGCCGCTCGCGCATGCACAGAAGAATCCCATTGATATCTATGAAGTTGCCGGACACTGAACGCGGAAGTCACATCTTCTCATACAGCGCTCTTGGTAACTTTCGGTCCCCGTTCTCCTTATCGATCACACGTGTATCCCCTATCCTGTGGATAGGGGATGCATGTGTTTTATGGCACAAACCCTTTAAACTGCCAGGAGCAGCGAAATTGCTGTTCCTGGCCGTTAGAGCAGCATGTCAGAAGCTGACACCTGCAGTGTCCATCATCCCCTCCAGCTCCATGACGTGCCGAAACGTCATGGATCGAGAAGGGGTTAAGTAATGAAGCGGTCATGGTGCCCGTCGATGCCGGGTCCCTTGACTGCGGACTATAAGATGCAAGGACTTTTTAGCAAGATTTATGCTTACTAAAAACTGCGTCTTCTAGTCCGAAAAATACGGTACTTTCCTCCAATTTCAGGAAAAAGTCATCAATGCCCTGGTACCAGGAAGGGGAGGGCAGTTCATCTGGTCCTTTCGTCAGCAGGATAATTCCCGGCCAGCATTTCCCCACAGAAATCCCCCCCACTGAATAAAAAGAGAAGCCCCAAAAAGAATGTTGTGTGTTTGCCAAGCGAGGAATTCGTAAGGTCACCACATACCAATGTGAGACGTGTCCCACAAAGCCCAGCCTGTGCATGAAACAATGTTTCAAAATATATCATACCTTCTTGGATTTTTTATTTTATTTATTCTTTTTTTTTTAACAAATGTTTTTATTGTGATTTTCACCATAAACAATTCTTTTACAATGAAACAGAAACATCAAAGCGACAAGGGCATTGTGATAATAACAACGATTGATATTATAGCAGAAGATACAGCTAATCCTGTGCATAGAAATCAGAAATATATGGGTGTCCGCCATGTCAGTAGCTAGGTAAGGAACAATGCCCCTATCAGTACAGTAAATCATAAGAAATAAAATAACAGCAAATCAAAAATAAATTAGCACTTTGCTCAAGTGCAAACAAAAGTTCCTATGTGGAAATTAGAACCTAGAACCAGCCATGCTCCCCACATTCCCCAAAACACCGCCACCCAGCAAATATTGTATACCCTATTCCCTTGTGGTAGGCACAGGCATAAATGCCCCAGTGTATTAATGGGAAACCTGCAGTCCCGCCTAACAGGTTCCAAAACGTAGGTCCGGGTTTCACATATATTGTTATTATGACATCGGTGGTGATCCCATCAATACCCTTTCCTGGTACCACACAGTGCTCTGAAAATTGGTCTTGATAGCCTCCCTAACTCGTTGTGGAAGAACAGAGATAAAACTTCCCCAAGTGTCAAAAAATGATTCTATGAGCACCGTCTTACGTATTGAGGTTTCCATCCTGTCCATCCTGAACAAAAATGTGAATTTATCCAAAAACAATTGGAACGGCGGCGCTAGTTTTTGCAACCAAGTGTGCAAAATAGATTTTACACCTGCTGCCGCTATCATATGCAATAATTTACCTGCTCCCCATGTATAGTTATAACATCTTTTGTCCAGATATCCAAAAATAGCCCACAAGGCATCATTAGGAACGAAGTTAGTCAGGTGTGCTAAAGTAAAAGTTCTTATTCTATCCCAAAATTGTTGTATCACCGGGCATGTCCACAGGCAGTGATATAGATTTGCGTCAGCCTTGCCACATTTAAAGCAATTAGAGTTAGTATATATACCCATCAGATAACCCCTTGAGGGAGTAAGGTATGCTCTGTGACATATCTTCATTCTCATCTCCAAATACCTGGCAGATGGTAAATATTTATAGGCTTGCTCTAATGCTAACAGTATATTCCCATAAGTTAGAGTGGAGTCATCTAATACCCATTTGGAGAGGGAAACTTCAGTTTCCGCATAATCTATAAGTGTGTGTAGAGCTTGATAGTTTCGAGATATTGCTCCCCTAATACTCAGTAGTTTGTTGAATTTTGCATGTACAGTGGGGTTCCAATCCCTATCAGTCAGTTTATGGAGCAGAGTGTTAATATAACTTCTCGCCTGAAAATACATGAAGTGAGGGAACGGTACATCTGGATATTTTTGCAGAAGTTCTGTTCTCGTGTACATCCTTTTTTCCGCAACATGCAACAGACAATGTACGTTCTTGATACCTGCCCTGAACCAGTTACCAAATATAGCATGGGACCCACCATCCTGAAAGCCAAGGTTCTTGACTAAAGTCACATAAGGGGAGACTAGCGGAGAAACTCCCAATATGTGTCTGATTTTATTCCACCCCTTCCATGTAGATAGCAAGAGAGGGTTATCCTTCATTTCTTCCGACAGCATATGATGCTGTAAATGAAGCATGGTGGGTAGTGCACAGTCCGGGAGAAGCTTTTGCTCCAATCCTGTATCTGAAAAGTGTGATGTATTATTTATCCAATCCCTTATTACCCGAAGTAAGGATGCTAAGTTATATACTCGGATGTTAGGGAAAGCTATCCCTCCATTGAGTTTGGGTTGTTGTAACAATTTGTACGCTATCCTCGGTCTCTTCCCCCCCCCCCCAGATAAAAGTACGATATAAGAAATTGATGCGTTTTTCATCCCCAGGAGTGAGATAAATTGGGAGTGTATGAAATAAATATAAAAGTCTGGGCAATTCTGTCATTTTTAGTAAGTATGCTCTCCCCAGGTATGAAAGGGCCAAGGATCCCCAAATCTTCAGTGTAACCTCCAACTTTTGTATAAATAGGGGCGGATATTAACCCCTTCCCCCTGCTTGCATTCTGGGCCCTAATGTCCAAGCCATTTTTTACATTTTTCCATTGTCACATTCGAAGAGCTGTAACTTTTTTATTTTTGCGTCGGCATAGCTGTATAAGGTCTTGTTTTTTGCGGGACGACTTGCTATTGGTACCATTTGAGAGTAGATGCAACTTTTTGATCACTTTTTATCACATTTTTTTTAAGTCAGGATTAACAGAAAACAGCAATTTTTCCATTGTTTTTTATTTTATTTTTTACGGCGTTCACAGTGCGGGTTAAATAATGTAACAGCTTTATAGTCAGGGTCGTTACGGACGCGGCGATACCAAATATGTGTAACTTTTTTGCTTTATTGTAGTTTTTTTAATAGTAAAGCATTTTGTAAGGGGAAAAGCTGGGTTTTTCATTTTTTTTGTTTCACTTTTTTAAAAAAAATTAACTTTATTAAACTTTTTTACTTTTTTACTAGTCCCACTAGGGGACTTCACTATCCTCCGATCGCTATTATAATACACTGCAATACTTTTGTATTGCAGTGTATTACTGCCTGTCCGTTTAAAACGGACAGGCATCTGCTAGGTCATGCCTGCGGCATGATCTAGCTGGCATTCGCTCCAGGCAGACCTGGGGGTCTTTATTAGACCCCCGGCTGCCATTAGAGACACAGACACTTGGCGATTTTATCGCCGGGTGTCAGTGAGATGAGCGGGAGCTCCCTCCCTCTCTCCAAAACCACTCAGATGCGGTGCTCGCTATTGCGCACCGCATCTGAAGGGTTAAACGGGTGAGATCGATACTAATATCGATCTCACCCGGCAGAGCAGGGACGCCCCCAGCCCTCAGCTGCCTCTGGCAGCTGAGAGCAGGGAGATTTCACGGCTCCCTGCTCTGTTTACTTTATTCTACAGCAGCGACGTAGAATAGCGGCGCTCTAGAATAAAGCCCACTAATGACCGCCGTAAAAAGACGTATCGGCGGTCATTAAGGGGTTAAGTCTATATAGATCCGATGGATTTTTTGTTATCTGTACCCCCAAGTATTTCAGCGACTTAGGTTGCCATCGAAAAGGGTAAGCAGAAGACCATAAAGGCTTTGACAGTCCCTTAAGCAAAAGTGTCTCAGTTTTATCGATGTTGAGCGTGTAACCCGAAAGGCATCCAAAAGTAGTCAGGTCCCCCATTATCTGAGGTAGGGCTTGTTTTGGGTCGGAGATCATCAACAGTATGTCATCTGCAAATGCTACAATTTTGATTTCAGCCCCGTCTGTTTTTATGCCCTGAAATACTGGGGAGGTTTGTAAATGTCTCAACAAAGGATCTATTGACAAATTGAAAAGTAGGGGTGAGAGTGGACATCCCTGACGTGCCCCCCGGAATATATCTAAATGAGGTGTATTATGTCCGTTAACCGTAATTGTGGTCCTGGTGTCAGTTTGTAGTAGCGCTATGTAGTTCAGAAAAGTAGCACCGAATTTGCGCTGCATTAGGGCTTCGGTCAGGAAAGGCCACGCCATTTTCTCAAACGCCTTTTCTGCGTCTAAACTCATAAGCATAGTTACCGGACTCTGTGGGCTGCAAGCCATCACCCTGGCCGCCACTGCCGCGCGGACATTTTTTATGCATTGCCTTCCCTGAGTGAAGCCTGTTTGTGCCGGACTGAGTATATGTGGTAGGATAATCTATTGGCTAGGATTTTAGACAAAAATTTATAATCAGCGTTTAGCAATGATATGGGTCTGCATGACTGAGGGTTTACCGGATCTTTGTTGGGTTTTGGTAAGAGAATAGCCCTGGAGTCCGTGAAATAATCTGATAAAGCCGACTGTGTGTAAGCGGAATTATAAAGTTTAGTTAAGGTCGGAATTATTTCTGGAGACAGCATTTTATAAAATTCAGCCGAGAAGCCATCTGGTCCTGGTGTTTTACCATTCATAGAGGCCCCGACCACGTCACGGACTTCCTCCTCTTCTATAACAGAGTCTAGCATATTTTGCTGTTCCTCTGTTAAAGTGGGCATTTGTAAAGTAGTGAGGAAAGATTTGATTGTTACGGGGTCCGCCGGGGCAGCACGGAACAGATCTTCAAAATAATCATGGAATATGTGCGCTATTTTGTCCGCGTCTGAGGTCAAGCACACCGTGAGAGGATCACGTAGTGTCAGGATTGGTTTGTAAGTTTTTTTTTTTCCTTGCCATACTGGCTAGTAAGGAACCTGCCTTGTTTCCCCATCTATAGAATCTGTTCTGTGTGTGTTTTACCTGCCATTGTGCATTAGTTTGTACAAAAGTGTCTAGCAGGTGTTTAGCTGTTAAGTATATTTGCTGAGCCCGGGTGTCCGGGTCCTGAGCATATTTCAATTGAGCCGACAGTAGAGATGTATGTAGTTTGTTGAATTGGTCACGCTGTACCTTCTTCCTATGTGCCATATAGCTCATTATGTGACCTCGCATTACGACTTTTGCCGTTTTCCAAAGCAAGGGTGTGTCTCCTAGGTGTTCTATGTTATCATCCATGTAATTATTCCATTGTATCCTCAAATAGGATTTAAAGTCCTCTGAATTGACCAGGTATGCTGGGAATCTCCAAGATGCAGTTTTTGGTCGTGGGGTGACTATCTGGAGTGTCATATGTATAGGTGCATGGTCCGAAATTGTGATTGGGTTAATACAGGACGCGAGATGGCGTGTAAAAAGCGAGGTGGATATTAGGAAATAATCGATACGAGAAAACGTGTCATGCGCCACAGAATGGCATGTGTATTCCCGCGAGTCTAAGTTTGTGATCCTCCAGGGATCGCATAATCCCAATTGTTCCTTAAAGTGGGCCAGGGAGGCAGCAGTAGAGCTCAGTTGTGATCCTCAAGTATTTATATCCAGCTGAGTGTCCTGTACCCCATTAAAATCTCCCCCAATAATCATGTTTTGTGTGTTATGTTGTAACAAGATCTGCATCATATCAGTGTAGAAAACGTGTTGATCCTGGTTTGGTGCATACAGGTTGACCAAGAGGTAGGATATGTTATCTATTTGAGCCCGGAGTATAAGGTACCGACCCTGAGGGTCAGTGATAGCATTTTCCACCACATGGGTCAGACCTTTCCTTATTAGTATGGCTACCCCCCTAGAGGAAGAGCTATGGGAAGCTGTATAACATGTCTCCAGCAGGGGGCCTTTAATGTACCCGAGTGGTCTTGTCTCCAGTGTGTTTCTTGGAGGAAAATAATATCGGGGGATGAGCGTTTAATATGTGTAAGAACCTTTTTCCGTTTTATGGGAGTGTTAAGTCCCGCTACGTTCCATGAATAAAATTTTATGCCCGAGGGAGTGTGGTGTGTATCTGCGTTTGTACTCATCTGTGCGGTGTCAACCAGGGCATCACTGTAAAGTCATTCATTATGGTGCTGTCCCATTCGGTCCCAGCGAGCCGCCGGAACAGCTGAACCCCAAGTGGCATACGAGTGTTCTGGTGTAAAGCATATGGCATCTGAAATATAAGCAAGGTTAAGAAAAGAGAGCATGGCTGGCTCCAAACAACAAACAAAAAACAAACCAACAATTGAAGCATTAGTACATAGTACATCAGCAATTTAACAAGTTGAAAGGACTATGGTAAAGTGGGGACTGTCTCTCCCCTAAGTGTGGATTGTCAATCTCCGCCTTCTTCCATGTGAAGATGTCGCCTGGCAGCCAAAGGATCCTCGAATATCAGTGATCTTGTTCCATCTTTTATTCTCAGCTTGGCCGGATATAGTAGTTGAAATTTCATGTTGTTCTCTGCTAGCATTTTACAGATGGGCACAAAAGTCCTTCTTTTTTGCGATACTGCGGCAGAAAAATCTTGGAACATTAAGATTCGGTTACCCTGAATCCGCAACTCCCTTTGCTGTCGAAATACCCTCAGTATTCTCTCTTTCACCGACCAATTCAGATATTTTGCAATAACCTGACGCGGTCTGCTATTGTCATTGCCCCTGTTGGCATCCGGAGGGCCAATGCGATGCGCTCTCTCAATTGTCAGCGGGTCACTCAATGTCTCCAGTTTCAGAGCAGCTGGCAGTTCTTTGGTCAGATAGTCCAGAAGATGTTCCCCTCCTACACTCTCTGGGATGCCAACGAAGCGCAGATTGTTTCGGCGATGTCGGTTTTCCAAGTCTTCCACCTTGTCACGGAGTGCCGCCTCCAGTGTTTGGCTGCGTTGTAGGGAGGTTTCAAGATGGGCAATAGTTTGTTCCGACCCTTGTACCCGAGTTTCCAATTCCACTATCCTCTGCGCATTGTTAGTAATTTGAGATAGCGCAGAATTTATTGAGGTATGGAGCACTTCGAGAGGTTTGTCAAACAATGGGATCATTAGTTTCGATACCTTATCAGCCACCAATGCTGCTTGAAGAAGGTCCCAAAGGACTAGAACTAGGAGATAAGTTTGGAGGTGTGACGTCATCTCATGAAAAAAGATTCGCCGTGTTGGATACTTCCTCAGGTGGAATCTTACTCTTTGTATTGGATGTTTTGGAAGTGGCCTTGTCGTGCTTGGCCTGCAGCTTTTGTTTATTCATTTTTAGTGGCGTGGTAACTTCCGTTCCCGATCGTTGATCAGCCCGCAGCTGTCTACCAGACGGTGTTGTAGTAAGAAATTTGTCCATAGCAAGGTCCCAATGGACCGTTTCAGTTGCAAGGCAGAGGCGAGGTTTGAAATACAAAATAGATTACATCAAGAGAGCACAGTCCCCATCCACACACTTTTATCGCCTCATTTGAGAAATAGGCATCCTCTATTTGTGAGCATCCAGTTAGGCAATATAACGGAGGAGGGCGGATTACCCAATATCTGGGTCGCAAAAGGGAGCGTAACGATCGGCAGTTCTTACCGGAGGTATCACAGTTTCCTGTGTATATAGGAGTACTCTCAATATAAGCAATGAAGGAATGTCAGTCCCCACATAAAAGTATAGAGCATTCTAATCTCAAAATGTTCCAGGTTACATGGATGTGATGCAATTCACAAATCGGCCACTAGATGGCGCCCAAGACTGCTGTGTGTGTAGTAGTCGGCTAGTTGTTACTAAAGATTTCCAGCTCACACGCAGGGAACAATTTATTTTTATTTTTTTCTTGTTTGTTTCTTTGCAAGAGCTCCAGGTGCCTTAAACCACACAGACAGGGTAACTTCTACACGAGCAAATCACATCCACATGCTGACAGGCAATGAGGCAAACGGTAGCAGTGCAGAGTACTTAGCTGTATCCAGGCAGCGAGTCAGAGTCAGTTACCAGTGAGGTGTCTCTCGCTGTTTGCAGGCAGCATGCAGTGCGGTCGGTCCTGATGGGGGTCTGTGAGCTGACATCTGCTGGTAAGTGCTGCAGATCCTCCTTGTTTACTGAGGGGAGCCTTGCTGCCAAGGGATCCCCACCTCTCACGGCTCTATCTCTGGCTGTCTTCTGCTTCACTTCCCCTCTAGCGTGTCAGGGAAGGAGGCCTGAGATCTTGTGGCCTAGCTCTCAAGATGGCAGGCGGCAGCTCCTCCACCTCCCAGAGCTGTCTCACGCCCACCTGTTGGGCCAACTTCGGCGGTCAATATAGCGCTCCTGCGGCAGAGTGATGTCACCTGGATATTCAGTCGTCTCCGGCCACTAAAAACCCAGGATGCGCGGTCTGGAGACTGGATTCTGTAGCTGGGTGCAGGAGCTGGATTAAAATGCGGCCATCCTGGATGTCCCGCCCACCGGAAGTCTTATTTATTCTTTATCCGCCTGTTCTGTCTCCCTCATTGGCCATGACAAATTATTATAATTCGTTTTTTACTGACCAGCCCCATTGCTCATTTAAAATTTGTGAAAAAAAACTAAACTAAAGCAAAGCTAAAAATGGAATTATAGAATGATGGGTAGGTTGTTAGTGGGACCTTCCTTTCCCTCTCCCGCCATTGTGGGTTTTCCAGGTAGTTCTCAGTTACTGTACAAATTAAAAATTCTTACTATACCCCTATAGGAGTGCTGCTTCACAAATGTAAAATTCTCACTATGCCCCTAGATGAATACCTAGAGGGCTGTCACTACACAAATTAAATTTTTTTGCTGTACCCCTAGATGAATACCTTGAAGAGTGTTCTTTTTCAATCTAAAATTTCTCACTATACCTCTAGATTAATTTGTTTAGGGGTTTAGTTTCCAAAATGGGGTCACTTTTCTTGGGTTTCTAATATTTTGACACCCCAGAGCCTCTGATTTCATGACATAGGACAGTAAATACCACCATACTGGGCCTCAAATGTTGCATGGTGCTCTTTATGTTCTGAGCCCTGCCATATAGTCAAAACTATATAACTATAACTTGTATTTGAGAGAAACTGCTCTACAAATGTTGGGGTGCTTTTTTTCCTTTAGTTCTTGTGGAAATGAAAAAAAACAGTGTTTTGTTGGAAAAAATTTAATTTTTTTATTTTCACGGCCCAATTCTAATTAAATATATGAAACACCTGTGGGGTCAAAATGCTCCTAGATGAATTTCTTGAAGGGTGTAGTTTCCAAAATGGGGTCACCTTTGGAGTGTTTCCTTTGTTTTAGTACCACAAGACTTCTTCAAACCTGACATGGTGCCTAAAATATAATCTAATAAAAAGAAGGCCCCAAAATCCATTAGGTGCTTTGTTGCATCTGAGGCCGGTGTTTTAGTCCATTATCACACTAGGCCTACTTGTGGGATATTTTTAAAAACTGCAGAATCTGGGAAATAAATATTGAGTTGCATTTCTCTGGCAAAACCTTCTGTGTTATAGAAAAAAAATGATTAAAAATGAATTTCTGCAAAGAAAATTAAATTTGTAAATTTCACCTCTACTTTGCTTTAATTCTTGTGAATTTCCTAAAGGGTTAAGAAACTTTATAAATGCTGTTTTAAATACTTTGAGGGGTGCAGTTTTTAAAATAGGGTGATTTATGATGATTTGTATTGTATGGGCCCCTCAAAGCCACTTCAAAACTGAACTGGCCCCTGTAAAAATAGCCTTTTGAAATTTTAATGTGAGAAATTGCTGCTAAATTTCTAAGCCTTGTAACGTCCTAGAAAATTAAAAGGATGTTCAAAAAACAATGCAAACATAAAGTAGACATATGGAAAATGTTAATTAGCAACTATTTTGTGTGATATTACTATCTGTCTTACAAGCAGATACATTCAAATTTTTTAAAAAAATGCAAATTTGTGCAATTTTTCACTACATTTTGGTGTTTTTCACAATTAAATACGGAATGTGTCAACCAAATTTTACCACTAACATAAAGTCCAATGTCTCAGGAGAATCGCTTGGATAGGTAAAAGCATTTCAAAGTTATTAGCAGATAAAGTGACACATGTCAGATTTTAAAAATGGGGCTCTGTCATTTGGTCCAAAAGTGGCTGCGGCAGGAAGAGGTTAAATGTGCCTAAACAGCGTTTAATACAAATAAATTAGTCTCAATGCAGAAAACATTTAAAGGGGTTTTCCCGAGACCTAACATGTAGGGGCCAGTCATTGCTAAAACGGGTCACTTTCAAATTTACTCACGCTGCTAAAATTGCACTGTTTTCAAGGGTTATGTGATGCAACCCCCCCATAGGATTTTCAGTTTTCAGGTGAAAAACAAACCATTTTCTGCATGCATGCTGAGTGAAGTACCTGCATGTAGATTATTTCAGCGCATAAGACCTTGACTATATTGTGCTGGAGTGGAGTTGGAGCGGGTGGTCTTGTACAGAACTAAGTAGGTGTGCTGTGTGGGTCTGCCTGATAATCCAGCACCATGCATTTTGGGGATGTAGTCGGAGTATCGGATATTGATACAGAATTGAACTCCAGGCTGTTAAAAACAGGGAAGGGCCAAGAGAGTGAGGATATCCAGGAAAATTACAAAATCATAAATATTTGGGAGGCTTTACTTGAAGGAAAGTAGTACAGCCAGACCTTTTTTTAAAATGTGAAAATCGTGTCGGAAAAACCCCTTTAAACTATTCCAAATCTACTAAGAGGAATTGCATTAAAAAGTTCCATGCCTCTCACTTCAGTTTTGGATTGATATTAATGATCTACTGAGGTAACGGGGACTTGCACATCACAAACAGCTGAGCTCTAGGGCAAGACTTCAATAGAAGGCAAATACACAAAGCTTGAGGAACAGCATGACCTTCTTGGAACCAGACAGACTACTGCATAGCTTAATTAGAGATTCAGTTGCCTTTTAACAGATCATTGCAAGGAACACATAACATAAAGATGCAGACCTTGTCTTGTTTGATGGCAAGGAAGTTATTTTTCCGGATTTGCCATGCAAAGGTTTGTGAAATATTTTTCGTTCACTCACTGAGATGATTCTCCCATAACTCATGTATAGCCAGAAAAGGTTGCCTGGAGATCCTGCATTCTTCACCTTTTCTTATTGTTCATTTTGCAAAATTAAGCAACTGTCTTCCCATATTGCTGCTGTTGAGTTTAACTCCATCACAGGGCTGGTTGTCCTGCAAATTGTGACAATAATCCGACAGCACACTTCTCCTGTCGGGGGCTGATATCTTCTGCTCTCTTTTCTCAATGTTCGAGAGAGCAGCAGGGAGGGAGCAGCAAATCAAAGTGTGGAAATGGGGAAAGCATCCAAGTTATCATGGAGGGCCAATCACACAGGCTGTCAGTATCTAATATATATTTTGGAAAGTTTGTTTGAAGCCCGCTTTTTCATTGGTTTAAAAGCAGTCCATGTGACCGCTGCAGCGGTCACATGGTATGAAAGGTCATCCCGAGAGGCCGGACTGGAGGAAGAAGCAGGAGTTCTGGGTAAGTTAACTTTTAATACTTTTAACTCCAGCGGTAGTCACTGTCTCGGGAGCTGAAAGAGTTACTGCCGATCAGTTAACTCTTTCAGCACCCTGGACAGTGACTATCCCCTGACGTCGCCTAGCAACGCTCCTGTAATTACGGGTGCACACACGTAGCCACCCGTAATTACGGGAGCCCATAGACTTAGGCCTCATGCACACTTCCATCACCGTTTTCACGGCCGTTTTTCATGGATCCGTGTGTCCGTGATTGGAACCGTGTGCTACCCGTGTGTACTCCGTGTACACTTCCATGTTTCAGTTTCCGAAAGGAAACTGAAACCCGTTCACACTATGTACACGATATTGTGAGCGCCGCACATGCTATTCCCTGTCCAGGGGTACTCACTGTCCAGGGTGCTGAAAAAGTTACTGCCGATCAGTGCAGCCCCTTAACTCTTTCAGCACCCTGGACAGAGACTACCGCTGGACAGGGAACACCATGTGCGGCGCTCACAATATAGATTAATGGTTCATTAAAAAAAACCTGCAACAAAAAAAAAAGTTACTACCAGAACTCCCTGTTTGCCTGCTTCTTCCTCAAGTCCGGCCTCCTGAGATGAAGTTTCAGACCATGTGACCGCTGCAGCCAATTACAAGCTGCAGCGGTCAAATAGACTGCCGCGTCATCCAGGGAGGTCGGACTGGATGTCAGAGGAGGGACGCGTCACCAAGACAACGGCCAGTTAGTACAGTTTCTGTCTGTATGTGATTCCTTCCGTGTGCCTTCAGTTTTTTTGACGGCCCCATTGACTTGCATGGGCCTCGGAATCTCGGACCAAAGTAGGACATGCTCTACTTCTGGCGGAGCGGAGCAACGGGACTGTCAAAAAAACAGAAGTGTGCATGGCCCCATTGAAATGAATGGGTCAGGGTGCTAGCCGTCTGAAAAACGAACGGCTAGCACCCTGAAGAAAAAGACTGAAGTGGGCATTAATCCTTATATTGGCCTGCCCGTGCCGTAATTGCCCCCTGAAATAGGACATGTTTTATATTTTTCAACGGCCCGGACACCTTCCCGTAAGGTACCCGTGAAGGTACTCGTGGCCAATAGAAGTCTATAGGCCCGTAATTATGATCTTTACTATTGAATACAGTTTTACTCAGTGCTTATGATTTGCATTGGGTTGTTCTTATCTCTTGTATGGCATAGGAACTTTGATACATTATTACTGGTCAGAACACATTGTGGTTTTAAATTCTTTGTTATTTGTTCCTACTTGATTTAAATAAAGGTATTTTTTTTTACAATTTAACTATGCTACTAGGTAGAAAGTAGTTGGAAAAAAACGGGTTTCTATTGCCTCTGGCAATTTTTCTATATATTCAAAGTTTTTTACCCGCCAACTACTAGCGTCTTTTTCTATTTTCTTTGTTAAGCAAGATAGAGAGAAAAGCAAGGGGGAGGGAGCGGGAAACACATAGACTATCAGTGTTGAGAGAGAGAGAGAAGAGAATCCACAGACACTCTGCAGAGGGAGGAAGGGGATAAGATACTCCTCCACATCCGTGCCTGTCAGAACAAAGGGAGAAGAGAAGAACACTTCTGGGCTGTAGAAGGGGAAATCAGTACAGGAATGAAGCTGTGCTGATGGGTAAGAGCTGACCGCAGCATCCTGGATGCACAGAACTCACATCTAGCATGTATTACTGGGATGGACACACCCAAGGAGAAACATTTTAAACTAGGAGCAGGTTGTAAAGAATGAAGATTGCAGCCTGAAAATAAGTACAACCTTTTTAGATCTGGGTAACCACTAGCATATATAAAAATATTTTTTTTTCCATGTCAAAGGTTTCCATAGCTTATAAGTGATGTAATTAAATAAAATATAGAGACATTTGTATACAGTTATCTAGCAAATGTCAAAGTAAAATTAATGTTATAAAGTTCTGTTAAATACATCTTTCCCTGTAATCGGTTGTGTGACAGCGAGATTTATTGTTTGCAGAGCTTATTTTTCTATAAGTGTTATTTTCTGATATGCTGACCTTTTCCAAGTAGTAATTTGCAAACTTTGCGTTCTGTGCTTTTGAAGAAGAAAAGCATCTGTTTAGCTTGGTTGTTACCTTGTAAGATAATGCTTCACAAGTATAGGAACACACTGGCTTTCATTACAAACAGTATCATTATGCAGTGTGGTGAAGGATCTCACAACCTTGCATGAATATGGTTGTCTGATATGTCGAATGCATTAGGAGATTATTTTCTGAGCTAAGATTTCTTTTACAGTAGTCTGTAGAAAGAGATCAATGGTATAATATTCAGGCGTTTATTATTGTTTACATAGCAGTCATTCGTATCAACAAATCGAAACCTTTTGAGGAAATTTTTAAATATGATTTGTATATATAAATAATAGAATTGGGGTTATAGTGTAACTTTTGAACATTAAATTCTAAGCTGATTAATTTATGATTTTTTTTTTTATTTTGTTTCAGAGCTCCAAAACTCCAGAGCCTCCCTTTATACAACAGTCACATAATATATTTTATGGATGCCTGCAGCCACCACTAGGGGGAGCGTAATGCATACAGATTTATACAGTGTCCATTAAAATCCATAATAAATCCACATAGAGTAAGCTCCCCCAGGTGGTGGCTGCAGACTGTCAGAGTTTTGTCATTTACCTCAATGGTTTTGTGAAAGGGAAGCTGGGAATTTGAAGCTCTGATGCTTTGTAAAATTTTATATTATAAAAACAGAAACTTCGATACTGTGCATCCCCAAAATGTTCGATACCATTATTTCATGTATTTCGATACTTAGCTGTGGGGCCGCACAGCTCAGTATAGTAACACATGAATGTATGAGAGCGGAGCTGCATGTAATGCAGCCATTGCCCCGCTCCTGAGTCCTGACAAGTGAGCGCCGTCAGGATGATTGTGATTCGGCCAGCGCTGCACTAATGAGCGCCGGCACTCAAGACAGAACATGGTGGGCACACTGGAAAGCACCCCCATGTTCTGTCCTCAGTGCCTGCGCCGCCGCTAATTAGTGCAGCACCGGCCGCATCTCCTCATGCTGACCGCGCATGCACTTAATGTCAGGAGCGTGGCAATAGTTGTATTATACAGCTGCAGCCCTGCTCTATAATGGCGGAGATCAGAGAAACCTCAATTCCAGCGCTATTCCCCTGAATGCTGCGATCAAAGCTGACTGCAGCATTCGGGAGAAAATGAGAAAGGGGGATGCCCCTTGGATCGCATCACAGGAATCTCTGTGACGTGATTGAGGGACATACCATATATGGGCAGACAGCCGAGGGTCTATTGAAGGACCCCAGGGCTGTTTTACCATATCTCCTGTTAGGGCATACTTGGGTATATATATATATATATATCTGCTATATGCCAGTACATTAAAGTTTAAAAATAAAGTAAAAACATAAACTAATATTCAATTTACAAAAACACATACACCTTTTTTTTTACAATAAACATTTAAAATAAATCTCAATACATAAAACATACACATATTCGGTATTTGCGCGGCCGTAATAACCTGCACAACAATTAACACTTATTAATGTAAGGCACAAGGTGTGATGTATTTAACCTCCATGTGCCTCACATTAATAGTAATTAACCCTATCATGTACCTCACACATTAACCCAATTTGACTGAGAAACATAATGGGGTTAATTACTATTAATGTGAGGCACATGGAGGTTAAATTCAAAATCGCACCACGCGCCTCACATCAGAAAATGGAAGAACTTTATTTTTTATTTTTATTACTGTTGGCAAAGTATCGTTTTGGTATCGCAATCGCAATACTACACAAAGCATCGGTATCGAAGTCCAAATTCTGGTATCGTGACATCCCTAGTTTCAATTGACTGAGCTCTTCACCTATTCTACAAAAAAAAAATTCATATGAAAATTAAAGGCATACTTTAGGCCACATAGCGTTTCTCTCCACAGTAACATGGCAATGGAAGGAGTGTTCTGTAAGTGTAGTTAGCTTTCAGGGAGAGCTGAAAGATGGAGGGCCATCCACATGACAGCAAAGGCAGTAGTATGAGAACTGATCTGACTGAAGGTGTCCGCTAAGGTAACACGAATGAGGCTAAAAATAATTGTTACACAAAAGGATTCAGAAGCAGTGTGACACTTTTTTTTTCTTAGGTGCAGGAACACTTTAAATACAATGTGAATTTTTTGGGGCCATTTACATTGGCTGTATTGTGAGCTAAATGAACACTTTTACATTTGGTTGTTATTGAAAATTGTTCTCTGTTCGGCTTCTGCTGCCTTTATGTATCCTAGTACATAGCATCCTGCAGAATGCCATTCGGGGTAATATCTGTTCGACTATTTGTCTGACAGACTCATTCTCTAGCCCCTCTCTCTTCTCTCTTGAACGATCCGCTCAGCTGATTTATGACCAAATCAAAGTTCAGCTTTGATTTGGTAATAAATCATCTACATGACACGAAAATATGGACTTTAATGAAATAGCAGAGTAATGTATCAGGCAAGTGACAATGTAATGTAATTATTGTAGCGATTATAGTCAACAAGAAAGTTTATCTTGAAGAATTTAGTTTTTTCATTCTTTTATGCCAATGCTTTCTTCATCAAGAAACCTAATGTCCCTTAGGATCGTGTCAAGAGTTCCCCAGATGACAACGGGGACAAAAGCTGTCACTTTTACTGAAAGATTTTCGGGCAAACAATCGTTCATAGATCGCTCGTTGCCGATAATTGCTCTGTGTAAACTGGGCAGCGATCAGCAGATGAACGAGCAAATGTTGGTTCATCTGCTGATCGTATCGTTTTAAAAAAGTCAAATATGTTGTCGCCGGCACATCTCTCTGTGTAAACAGGGAGACGCGTTGCCAACATGATAATAATGTATGGGGGCGAGCAATCGGAGTAACGACCGCTCGTCCCCATACATAGCTCCTTGTGGCAGGAGCAAACGAGCGCCGATCAACGATCTGTCTCGTTGATCTGCACTTGCTTCACCGGCCAAAATCGGCCAGTGTAATAAGACCCTAAAGGCCCTGTTTACACTGGCCAATTATAGAGCAAACAAGCATTCAAAGAACGGGCAGCGATCAGCAGATGAACAAGCAAATACTTGTTCATCAGCTGATCTTCTTGTTTTAATCCCCTCCCCGACATTTGTTGTATGGATATGTCGTGTAAAGCTAGTGCTTCCCGCATTTTGCCGTATCCATATGACAAATGGCAGACACCAGCTCAGAAGCTGAGTCGGTGCCACCATCCCCGTGTGTCGGCTGTATGTTACAGCTGACACCCTGGGGTAATGGCGGGGACCGAAGTTTGCTCCGACCCCGCCATTAACACCTTAAGTGCAGCTGTCAAAAGCAATAGCTGCAAAGGCCCCCGGAGGCCTAACACTAGCCTCCCGGTATGCCTAGTACGGAAGCCTTTCAGGCCCAGCCTGGAGGCGGTGCCCAAAATGCTTCCGTAGCCACCGGCAAAGATGGCTTAGGAGCTGAGCTGGCGTCATCAGTGGTGGATGTCAGCTGTATGTTACAGCTGACATCCACCTGTAACGGCAGGAATTGGAGCTAGCTCCGATTCCTGTCATTAACCCCTTAGATGCAGCGATTGAAAGCAATCACTGCATCTTCGAGTTTGGTAGCCGATCGACAACCCTGCCATGCAATCGCAAGGCTGCCTACTGCTGCTATGGCAGTAGGAGGCCTAACAATGGCCTCCTGCTCTGCCATTACGGAACCCGATTAGGCCCCGCCCAGAGGCGAAGCCTAATCGGCTTGCTGTCAGCTTTTCTATTAGGAAAAAAAAAAAAAGCTAACAGTTGGTCCTTCAAGTCCCCTAGTGGGACTTATGAAAAGTGTAAAAAAAAAAAAAGTTGGAAAAAATATAATAAAAGTTTCAAGTAATAAAATAAAACACAATCACCCTTTTTCAATTATCAAGTCCTTTATTATTGAAAAATATAAATAAACCATACATATTTGGTATCGCCGTCCATATCACGAAAATATGTTATTCCACGCAATAAATGACGTAATTTAAAAAAAAAAAATAAATAAAAAATAAAAAAAACAATGCCAGAATTTCTGTTTTTTGGTCACCTTGCCCTACAAAAAAAAGTGATCAAAAAGTTACATGTATCCAGAAATGGTACCTATAAAAACTATAGCTCGTCTCGCAAAAAACAAGCCCACAAACCGCTCTGTCAATTAGTTGTAAAACATAAAAAAGTGCTAGAATTTATAACGCATGGTGAGCGCTATATACATAAAAAAAATATGCCAGAATTGCTGTTTTTTGGTCACATTGCCTTCCAAAAAATAGGATAAGAAGTGATCAAAAAGTCGCATGTACCCCAAAATGGGACCAATAATAATTACAGCTCATCCCGAAAAAATACAGCCCTCATACCACTAGGTCTATGAAAAAATAAAATTAGTTAAGGCTCTAATAAGTCAGGAAAGAAAAATATGCAGTTGTGCAGGCCCGAGGGGAACATTTCTTCTGTTTCTAGATGCGAGGGGCCTTAAAATTAGGGAACTAGGAAGGGGAGGGCCCAAACATATCTGCTGGAAGAGAGGGTGCCCGTATTATACCAGGACAACACTTCCTAGCAAAATTCCCCAAACTGCAAAGCTGCGGAGTGTGGACCAAAAGGGGGATAAGAAAGGACACCATTTATCAGTGCGACGCTGGCCTGTGCATAAAGGATTGCTTCACAGCGTAACACACCATCTATGGATTATAATTTTTTTTTTTTTTACCCCATTATTATACCACCTGACTATGCCCCTGATGTACTCTGCCCAGCTTACATGTGCCCCCACATTATAAACTGAAATACCAATAAAACTCCACGTAAAATCCCAGCTCCAAAAGCCAAATGGCACTTCTGCCCTTCTGAACCCTACAAGCGTGCCCAAACAGCTGTTTACTTCCATATATATGGCATTGCCAATCCCTGGGAGAACCCCTTTAACAATTTTTGGGACGTGTGTCTCCAGTGGCACAAGCTGGGCACAACATATTTGCCACTGAAATGGCATATCTAGGGAAAAATGTAAATTTTTACTTTGTACCATCTGCAGAGCAATCATTTATGGAAAAGACCTGTGGGGTGAAAATGCTCACTACATCCCTTAATGCCTTGAGGGGTGTAGTTTCCAAAATGGGGTCACTTCTCAGGGGTTTCTTTTATTTCTTTATATTTCGCATCAGAGCCTCTGCAATTGTGAACCAATACTTTGTAAATCGCTAAATTGGGCCTCCGCTTCGCATGGTACTTTCACTCCTGAGCCTAGTCAAATGTCCAGGCAAAAGATTAGGGCCACATGTAGGGTGATCCTAAAACCGGGAAACACAGCATAATAATAAAAGAGCTGTATTTTTATGGTGGCACAAGCTGGGCACCACACATTGGCATATCTATGGAAAAAAAAATCCCATTTTCTATCGAGTGCACACTAATTTCTGCAAAACACCTGCAGGGTAACATGCTCACTACACCCCTAGGTGAATACCTTGAGGGGTGTTGTTTCCAAAATGGGGTCACTTCTGGGGGGGATCCACTGTTTTAGTCCCACAGGGGATTTGCAAATGCGACATGGTGCCCAGAAACCAATCCAGCAAAATCTTCACTCCAAAAGCCAAATGGCACTCCTTCCTTTCTGAGCCCCATAACAGTCGTTTATGATCACAAATGGGGTATTGCCGTAGTCGGGAGAAGTTGTTTTACAAATGTTGGGGTTCTTTTTTTCCTTTTATTTGTTGAGAATTTTTTTTTTTTAGCTATCTATGAAACAACTGTGATGGTCAAAATGCTCACTACACCCCTAGACAAATTTTTCAAGGGGTGTAGTTTTGTGAATGGAGTCACTTTTGGGTAGTTCCACTGTACTGGTACCTTAGGGGCTTTGCAAAAGCGACATGGTGTCAAGAAACCAAACCAGAAAATCATTGCTCCAAAAGCCGAAGCGCACCCGTAGATGAATTCATCAAGGGGTATAGTTTCCTAAATGGAGTCACTTGTGCGTTTTCTCTGTTTTGGTCCCTCAGGGGCTTTGCAAATGGAACATGGCCTCCGCAAACCATTCCTGCTTAATTTGAGCTCCAAAAGCCAAATGGCACTCTTTCCTTTCTAAGCCCTGCCGTGTTTCCAAACAGTCGTTTATGACCACATGTCGGGTATTGTTTTACTCGGGGGAAATTGCTTTACAAATGTTGCGGTGGTTTTTCTCCTTTAGTACTTTTGCAAATGAGCTAAACCTACATTTTCTTTGAAAAAACTTAGATTTCCCTTTCTCACGACCTTCTTCCAATAATTTCTGCAATAAACCTGGTGAGGCCAAAATCCACTAGGTGCTCCTTTGCTTTTGAGGCCTGTGCTTCAGTCCATTACCACACTAGGGCCACATGTGGGATATTTCCTAAAACTTCAGAACCTGGGCAATAAATATTGAGTTGTGTGTCTCGGCTAAAACTTTCTGTGTGGATTAAAAATTAATTTCTGCAAAAAAAATAAAAATTAAATTTGTAAATTTCACTTCTACTTTGCTTTAACTCCTGTGAAACGTCTAAAGGGTTAAGAAACTTTCTAAATGCTGTTTTGAATACTTTGAGGGTGAAGTTTTTAAAATGGGGTGACTTATTTGGGGTTTCTAATATATAAGCACCTAAAAGCCACTTCACAACTGAACTGGTTGGTCCCTGTAAAAATAGCCTTTTGAAATTTTCTTGAAAATGTGAGAAATTTCTGCTAAAGTTCTAAGCCTTGTAATGTCCTAGAAAAATAAAAGGATGTTCAGAAAACGATGCTAATCTAAAGTAGACGTATGGGGGATGTTAATTCGCAACATTTTTGTGTGGTATAACTGCCTGTCTTACAAGCAGATACATTTAAATTTAGAAAAATGCAAATTCTTTTTCTTTTTTGCTACATTTTGGTGGTTTTCACAATTAAATACTGAATGTATCGAGCAAATTTTGCCAGTAACATAAAGTCCAATGTGTCACGAGAAAACTCTCAGAATCGCTTGGATAGGTAAAAGCATCCCGAAGTTATTACCACATAAAGTAAAACATGTCAGATTTAAAAAATGAGGCTCTGTCAGGAAGGTCAAAAGTAACCAAAGCGGGAATGGGTTAAATGTGTCAAATATTATCGTTGTCGGCAGCACATCTCCCTGTATAAACAGGGAGACGTGTTGCCAACATGATACCAATGTATGGGGACGAGCGATCGGAGTAACGATACCTCGTCCTCTAACTTGCTCCTTGTGAAAGGAGCAAACGAGCGCCGATCAACGAGCTGTCTCGTTGATCGGCGCTCGTTGCACCGACCAAACTTTATGGAGCCATGCAGTGCACCCAACAAACCTCAGCCAGAATACAGCACCAGACAAGAATTATTGTATTCCTTATCCACCCCTCCACCATGCTTGCTTAAAGTAGGCGAGAGGCTTCCCTTGAATTGCAATTATTTTACCGGGGTTCCCCCTTTATAACAATGTTTTATGCATATATATATATATATATATATATATATATATACACATACACACACACTTAAAGGCTATATATACCTTTAACATTGTTTTTTTTTTTTTTTAAATGATTGGTGCAACTTCCTAAATACATTTTATTAAAAAAATTTTTTACTTTTTAAGATACAGCTTTCTATTCTGTATAGAGAGCAACTGTTTAGTTTGCCTAGACCTGAATCCGTCAGGTCCGCGGGACTGACGGGTTCAGTGACAGCGGTTCTTGCCTGTCTCTGCATGCAGGATGCACCTGTAATCGATCACATCTAAGTTATGAACTTCGATGTGATCGGTAACAGGTCAATCTTGCATGGACCCACTGACACTGAACCCATCAGTCCCGCGGACCTGACGAATACAGGATTCAGTGCAAGATACAGCTGCTCTGTACACAGAATACGAAGCAGCTGTATCTCAAAAAGTTTTTTTTTAAATTAAGTTTGTTTAGGCAGTTGTACCAATCACAGATACACAATTTAAAAAAACAATCCGATGTCAAAGGTGTACATAGTCTTTAAAAGTCCACATTTTTTTTTCCAGAGGACAATATTCTTTAATTTTAAAATACACTAAGAAAGGTGAACTAATTCTTAGTGCTTGGAATGCTTATCTGTAAAAAAACACATACCCTGCTGTCTGCTAGAAGCAGTCACCGATAGTAGAGACATTGCTGGCAGTCTTTCTAAATATACACTAAAGGTGACTCACATACGTAATCCTGGGGGAATCATATGTTATTTATATCATGCAGGTAGATTGAAGGTGTAAAATTGTCATTACAGCCTTACAACCTGTGAAAGTTTTCATTCGAACTAGTGAGGGATGGTGATGAAATGTTTTATGTGCGTGCGCGTGTGCGTGTATAAATCTTCCCCGATCCAAGGAATATGCTGGACCAGAGCTGCGTATTTATTAGCTGGGATTATTTAGCAAAGAAAATGTAGTATTAAAAGTTTTCTGTTAGATTTTAGTCCTATCTTGACCTGTGCTACAGTTCTTCGTATTACTCAAATAATTTCTCATTCTCCTTTTTCAAAGCTGCGTTTATTTTCTTGTTATATATGCAATTGTATAGGTATTTACAGTGGCAATTTTATTGCATAGGGATCATATGGAGGTTATGCACAACATTTCTGGCTGCAATAATTATTATATACTCTACTGTATATGCCCAGAAGTATGTAAACAGCCCTCCTAATTATTGAGTTCAGGTGTTTCCACCACACCCATTCCAAACAGCTGCCTAAAATCAAGCACACAGCCATGCAACCTCCATAGACAAATATAGGTCATGCTGAAGAGCTCCGTAATTAAATCTTGGTCATAGTACGCCACCTTCATCAGGAGTCAGTTTGTGGCATTTCTGATCTGCTAGATCTGGCCCGGTCGTTATTATTGGGAAGTAGAAGCGGTAGATCACAAACATGTTCTCTGGAGTGATGAATCACATTTTACTATCTGGCAGTTTCATGTATAAATCTGGGGTTGGCAGATGGCAGGATAATGCTACCTACTGGAATGCATTGTGCCCACTGTAAAATGTGGTGGAGGAGAGATCATGGCCTGGGGCTGTTTTTTAGGGTTTAGGCTAGGACCGTTAATTCCAGTATAACTGTGCCTCTGTGCACAAAGTAAGGGCTATATAGACAGGGTCTTTAAAGTTTGGTGTAGAGCAGGAGTCGCGGGCCGCATACGGCCCCTGAGGCTGCCATATGCGGCCCACGGGGCATCGTAGCTACCTCGCGTGAGGCGAAAGCAGGCCGAAGGAGCAGTGCGCCAGCGAATTACGAAGCCGCTGACTTCACTGCCCATATATGGACAGTGATGTCAGGGGCTTCCCCTGTGTCGGAGTCCCAGAGCAGAGCTTATAGTAGCGCTCTTCTCTGGGACTCTTGCTTATATATGGACAGTGATGTCAGGAGCAGAGATGGAGTCCCAGGCAGAGCGCTAGTAGTTCTCTGCCCGAAACTCCGGCTCTGGGGTTGCCCATATGGGGCAGCCTATACTAGTGCTCTGCTCTGGGACTCCGGCTCTGGGGTTGCCCCTGACATCACGTTCCAGTCCAGGAGGATCCCCTGACGTCGCGGTCTATGGACAGTGATGTCAGGTGCTCATCCAGCAGAGGAATGGATCCCCGGCCTAAGCATCGGCAAAGACTGGCTGGGGATTCCACACTTAGAGGAATCCCAAATAGAGCTATCTTACTGTGTGTGTGTGTGTGTGTGTGTGTGTGTGTGTGTGTGTCACTATCTACAGACGGCACTGTGGCATTTTCTAGGGGGGTATGGCATTATCTACAGAGGGCACTGCAGCACTATCTAAAAAGGGGGTTCCAATCTTTATATTCTTGTGTCTGCCAAACGCTGCCAACTGAGCAGCATTTAGCGACATTTAAAAACTGGATTTTTGAAATAAGCACATGGAGTAAACTCGCAAATTTCCGTTAAGTTTAAACCTAGTGCTATTATTATAGTAATGTAGTATTATAGTAATGTAGTATTGTAGTATTATAGCAATGTAGTATTATTATAGTAATGTAGTATTGTTATAGTAATGTAGGATTATAGTAATGTAGTGTTATAGTAATGTAGTATTGTGTTAGTAATGTAGGATTATAGTAATGTAGTGTTGTTATAGTAATGTAGGATTATGGAATGTAGTATTATAGTAATGTAGTCATGTATTATAGTAATGTAGTATTGTTATAGTAATGTAGTATTATAGTAATGTTGTATTGTTATAGTAATGTAGTATTATAGTAATGGTAGTATTATAGTAATGTAGTATTGTGTTAGTAATGTAGTATTGTGTTAGTAATGTAGTGTTATAGTAATGTAGTATTGTTATAGTAATGTAGTGTTATAGTAATGTAGTATTGTTATAGTAATGTAGTGTTATAGTAATGTAGTATTGTGTTAGTAATGTAGGATTATAGTAATGTAGTGTTGTTATAGTAATGTAGGATTATGGAATGTAGTATTATAGTAATGTAGTCATGTATTATAGTAATGTAGTATTGTTATAGTAATGTAGTATTATAGTAATGTTGTATTGTTATAGTAATGTAGTATTATAGTAATGGTAGTATTATAGTAATGTAGTATTGTGTTAGTAATGTAGTGTTATAGTAATGTAGTATTGTGTTAGTAATGTAGTGTTATAGTAATGTAGTATTGTGTTAGTAATGTAGTGTTATAGTAATGTAGTATTATAGTAATGTAGTGTTATAGTAATGTAGTATTGTGTTAGTAATGTAGGATTATAGTAATGTAGTGTTGTTATAGTAATGTAGGATTATGGAATGTAGTATTATAGTAATGTAGTCATGTATTATAGTAATGTAGTATTGTTATAGTAATGTAGTATTGTTATAGTAATGTAGTGTTATAGTAATGTAGTATTGTTATAGTAATGTAGTATTATAGTAATGTAGTATTGTGTTAGTAATGTAGTGTTATAGTAATGTAGTATTGTGTTAGTAATGTAGTGTTATAGTAATGTAGTATTGTGTTAGTAATGTAGTGTTATAGTAATGTAGTATTGTTATAGTAATGTAGTGTTATAGTAATGTAGTATTGTTATAGTAATGTAGTATTATAGTAATGTAGTATTGTGTTAGTAATGTAGTGTTATAGTAATGTAGTATTATTATAGTAGTTCAAATAACTAATTGATTGACAATAATTTATTATTGTATCAAATTGGAAAGTAATGCGGCCCATCATCTTCACATTTTTTCTTTGTGCGGCCCATTTACCCGGCCAAATTTGAGAACCTTGGTGTAGAGGAACTCTAGTGACTTACATAGAGCCCTGACCTCCACCCCATCAAACATCTTTGGGATGAATTGGAACACCAGTTGTAAATCAGACCTCACAAAAAAATGCTCTTTGGACTGAATCGCCACAAATTTTCACAGACACACTCCAAAATCTTGTGGAAACCTTTCCAGAAGAATGAAGGCTTATATCCGCAAAATGGGGCACAACATCCTATTTCACGCGAATTGTATTGCAATGGGATGCCCAACAACATCATATAGATGTGTGATGATCAAGTGTCTGCATACTTTTGGCCATATAGTGTTCATCTACAGCTGTCTACGTGGGTATTGTAATTTTTTGTTTTATAGTTGGTGCTGTATGCTTTAGAGACATTTTAGCTGTTTTTTGTGAGCGTTGATTCTGCATTTTTTAGGCCTTTGAACAATGTAAAAAACAAAGCAATACATTGACTTCTCTCCGCTTGTACCGGACCACATTAAGTAATGCACAATGTATTCACAGTACAAAGAGTGTAGTGTAACTTATATGAAGGAAATGTCCGATATTTCCTAAATTCCAGAATGGAGCTTTTTGAGGTTTAATATAATTAGAGAAGATGAAAAATTGGGTACAAATGGGAATTTATCAGATCTGCAGTTCAAATGCACAACTGGCATACAACGGATATCACCGTCACGAGACGGACTCCATTGACTTATTATGGGGTCCGTCTAGGTGTGTGTATTTTTGGCTGGAAAAATAGTGCTACATGCAGTGCTATTTTTCCAGTGAGATATGTCTGGATCTGCAAGGGAAGCTCTGAATGGAGTCTCTGATGCAGATGTGAGCATAGCCTTAGATACAAAAAAAGATTGTACAAATAGCCCTGAATCTTCTATAGATCAAAGAAAGATTTATAAAACCACACCGCAAACTACATGCTTTATAAACATTTTAGTATATGCTTACAGGGGTATACTATGCATTTTATTCTTTGCATATTAAAGTTATACAATTTTCCAAAATATTTTTTTTTTATTAATTCCATGTTATTTTCAAGATGTCTGCTTGCTGTCATTCAATAGGCACCATCATTGTTTACTTCTTATGGATAAAAAACTGTCCTTATACGCAATGCTTAACCCGTTAGGGACCGCCAATACGCCTTTTAACGGCGGCCACTAACGGGCTTTATTCTGATGCATATGCCTTTTTACGGCACTGCATCAGGATAAAGTAAACAGAGCAGGGAGCTGTCAAATCTCCCTGCTCTCAGCTGCTAGAGGCAGCTGGGGGCGTCCCTGCTCTGCCGTGTGAGATCGATATAAGTATCACCCGTTTAACCCCTCCGATGCGGTGCACAATAGTGTGCACCGCATCTGAGTGGTTTTGGAGAGAGGGAGGGAGCTCCCTCTCTCTCTCCCACCGACACCCGGCGATAAGATCGCCGAGTGTCTGTGTGTGTGTAATGGCAGCCGGGGGTCTAATAAAGGCCCCTAGGTCTGCCTGGAGTGAATTCCTGGTAGGTCATGCCTCCGGCATGACCTAGCAGATGCCTGTCCGTTATAAACGGACAGGCAGTAATACACTGCAATACAAAAGTATTGCAGTGTATTACAATAGCGATCGGAGAATCGCATATTATAGTCCCCTAGTGGGACTAGTAAAAAAGTAAAAAAAAAGTTTCAGAAAGTTAATTTAAAAAAAAATGTGAAAAAAAAAATGAAAAACCCAGCTTTTCCCCTTACACAATGCTTTACTATTAAAAAAAGAAAGTAAAAAAGTTACACATATTTGGTATTGCCACGTCCGTAACGACCCCGACTATAAATCTATGACATTATTTAACTCGCACGGTGAACGGCGTAATTTTTTAAATAAAAAAACTATGGAAAAATTGCTGTTTTCTGTGAATCCTGACTAAAAAAAAAATGTGATAAAAAGTGATCAAAAAGTCGCATCTACTCCAAAATGGTACCAATAAAAGCTACAAGTCTTCCCGCAAAAAAAAAACCCTCATACAACCGCATCGGCGAAAAAATAAAAACGTTACGGCTCTTCAAATATGGAGACACAAAAACAAATAATTTTGAAAAAAAGCGTTTTTACTGTGTAAAAGTAGTAAAACATACAAAAACTATACAAATTTGGTATAGTTGCAATCGTAACAACCCGCTGAATAAAGTTATTGTGTTATTTATATCACACGGTAAACGGCGTAGATTTAAGATGCAAAAAGGAGTGGCGAAATTTCAGGTTTTTTTCTATTCCCCCCCAAAAAAAAGTTAATAAAAGTTAATAATATGTCCCCCAAAATGGTGCTATTAAAAAATACAACTTGTCCAGCAAAAAACAAGACCTTATACAGCTATGTCGACGCAAAAATAAAAAGGTTATAGCTCTTGGAATGCGACGATGGAAAAACGTAAAAAATGGCTTGGTCATTAAGGTCTAAAATAGGCTGATCATTAAGGGGTTAAGGTGCACAGCTTGTTACATCTGTACAGTAACGAGCCGTGCACCTGTGTGTACAGTACATCACATGATCAGGACAGATTTTTATCTCCTGGACATAAACAATTAAGGTTCCTATTGAAAGATCAGCAGAAATCTTGAAAATTATGAGGAATTGATACAGAAAGTATATTGGAAAATTGTATAACTTTTACTCAATTAATAACCTTAATTGGCTGAAGTCGAATATTATGTGTATATCCTAATACACGATGGGGTTGATTTATGTAAATGCGTTAGTTTGCTATAGTAATTGCATTAGAAAGAATAGTGATTGTACTGAGCGCCATATTTATTAAGGTCTGCCAGCACTTTCTTTGTACTCTTCATTCTGTAACATTTAGCATGAACGGCACTTAAAGCGGTATTACAGTTTGAGAAAATAAATGGTATTTGTATATGGAAATGTAACATTTTCCAATCTTTTTTTCTGTATGGACACACAGGTGCACAGCTCGTCACGGGACACCGCTGATACACATACTATAACTGCAATCAGTCCTGCACCTGTGTGTCCATCACATGACCAGGACAGATTTCTATCTACTGGATGGTAACAAGAATGGTCACTTTTACTGACTGTAAACAGAGATTTTAAAAACGGTGAGCAATTGCTATAGAAAGTCTACTTGAAAACTGTATACAGTAAATAACCGTTTTTTTTTTAATACCCCTTTAAATGTCTCAAACGTGAAAGTGTTTTGTGACGAGTGGCAGGCTGTGCCATTGACCTTGGAAGGCAGGTGGTGAAACATGCGATGAGTAAAGTAAATCTCCCGGTAGAACCTGCGTGACAATAAAGGGCCTGAAGAGCTGTCATGTCATGCAGAGACTACAGTCTTTTGTTAGTTTGAGTTCTTGTCATTGTGAACAACTGTTTACTAGGCTGAGACATGTTGACACGCTTATTATACACTCCATAGTTTGCATTGATGAGACTACAGCTCACTCATTGACTTGACCTTTCATGATTCGCTGGATGTTGACACTTGTGCTGTCATAGCAACAAGGTCTGTCTGCATGATGAATTTCTGCCTCAAGTTAAAAAAAAAAATCTTGTATGAGAGTGCAATGTCCCTCCTGGATTCACGTCCACTGAAGATCCTGCCTTGATTATTCTGTTGGGCACGTCTTTCTTTGCATAATTTCATTCTGCTAGAATACATACACCCACCATGTACTTTTGTTCTGCCAGATAAACATTTGACATGTAAATCAGATTTTAAATTGGCCCCTACAATTCATTATGTGTAAATATTTTCAGAACATTGCTCTGCAGGGTATATATACATCCTTGGATCTGAGCTTGTCTCGAGGGGCCTGCAGCTTGATGGCGGAGACGCAGTGACTGACTTCATTTTCTAGATCTAATAATGGGTAGAGAATACATCCGATATATTTATTTATAGGTGACAGAAGAACTGCTTTTAGATTTGCAATATCTCATTGTTATATTATAATGAATTGTTTATACCTGGTAATCTTCACAGTGCACATGTCATATATTAAAATACGAGCGTTATATCCAGCAAGAATACTGGGCCATTCTGCAGATCGTGCGTCAGGTTTTCTCCCCATGCAGTGTGCGCCAGGTTTATCTTGTGGTCACATGCTATGTTAATAAAACTTGGTTAGGCATATTTCAACGTATTTGTATGGGAGCAGAGGCTTCATAAAGGAAGAACTCCACACAAAACCTGAAAATATGTGTGTGTCTGTATTAAAGGGTTATTCCCTTCACAGAACATGACGGCATATTGACGGCCAACCACCAATCCTGAGAATGAATAAAGGAACGCTGTGGCCCCTTTACTGTATTTCCCTGCGCATCGGCGCACCTGGCAGCTCGCTCTACAGGGCACTGCAACAACGCTCCATTCACGTGAATATCCTGCAGTACCTCTACAGACAGGGGCCAGGACCATCAATGTGCACGGAAAAACTGTAGCCCCTTTATTCTCAAGGAAAGTGGGGGTCCCGGCTGTCGAATCATCACCGATCAAAAAGTCATAGCATATCCTTGTGATATATAACCACATTCTGTGATGGGAATAACCCTTTACCCCAATATCCAACACCCTGGTTCCTTCTTTCTAGGACCCAGAAAACTGTGCTATAGGAAGGGGGTTGGTAGGGCCCTCATACTACAAAGCTGCTTTAACTGTTCCTATGCTGGTGACATAGTTACATAGTTACATAGTTAGTACGGCTGAAAAAAGACACATGTCCATCAAGTCCAACCAAGGGAAGGGAAAAGGGAAGGAAAAATTTCTACACATAGGAGCTAATATTTTTTTGTTCTAGGAAATTATCTAACCCTTTTTTAAAGCCATCTACTGTCCCTGCTGTGACCAGCTCCTGCGGTAGGCTATTCCATAAATTCACCGTTCTTACTGTAAAGAAGCCTTGTCGCCTCTGCAGGTTGAACCTTTTTTTCTCCAGACGGAGGGAGTGCCCCCTTGTTTTTTGAGGGGGTTTTACAAGGAACAGGATATCACCATATTTTTTGTATGTGCCATTAATATATTTATATAAGTTAATCATGTCCCCCCTTAGTCGTCTTTTTTCAAGGCTAAATAGGTTTAATTCTTTCAATCTTTTCTCATAACTTAAATTCTCCATGCCCCTTATTAGCTTCGTTGCTCTTCTTTGTATTTTTTCCAACTCCAGGGCATCCTTTCTATGAACTGGAGCCCAGAACTGAACTGCATATTCTAGATGGGGCCTCACTAATGCTTTGTAAAGTGGCAATATTACATCTCTGTCCCGCGAGTCCATGCCCCTTTTAATACACGACAATATCTTGCTGGCCTTTGAAGCAGCTGATTGACACTGCATGCTGTTATTGAGTTTATGATTTACAAGTACACCCAGATCCTTCTCAACAAGTGAATCCGCCAGTGTTGCTCCCCCTAGGACATATGATGCATGCAGGTTGTTGGTACCCAGATGCATAACTTTACATTTATCTACATTAAACTTCATCTGCCAAGTGGACGCCCAAACACTTAGTTTGTTTAAATCTGCCTGTAATTCATGAACATCTTCCATAGTCTGAACTATATTACATAGCTTGGTGTCATCTGCAAAAATAGAAATAGTGCTATTAATCCCATCCTCTATATCATTAATAAATAAGTTGAATAATAGTGGTCCCAGCACTGAACCCTGGGGTACACCACTTATAACCGGGGACCATTCAGAGTAGGAATCATTGACCACAACTCTCTGGATACGGTCCTTGAGCCAATTCTCAATCCAATTACACACTATATTTTCTAAACCTATAGTCCGTAATTTACCCATTAGGCGTCTATGGGGGACAGTGTCAAATGCCTTTGCAAAGTCCAAAAACACTAAATCCACAGCGGCCCCTCTGTCTAGACTTCTGCTTACCTCTTCATAAAAACAGATTAGGTTAGTTTGACAACTTCTGTCCTTAGTAAAACCGTGCTGGCTGTCACTTATAATGCTTTTTATTGTCACATAATCCTGTATATAGTCCCTCAATAGCCCCTCAAACATTTTACCCACGATGGATGTTAAGCTTACTGGTCTATAATTACCCGGGGAAGACCTAGAGCCCTTTTTGAAAATAGGCACCACATTTGCCCTGCGCCAGTCCCTTGGCACTATACCAGTCACTAGAGATTCTCTGAATATTATGAAAAGGGGGACAGAAATAACTGAACTAAGCTCTTTAAGAATTCTAGGGTGTAACCCATCTGGTCCCGGGGCCTTGTGCACATTTATTTTATTTAATTTAGCTTGGACCATCTCTACATTCATCCAATTCAGTATATCAGCCGATATATTAACAGCACTGGCACCGGCTACATCAGCTGCTCTTTCTTCAGTTGTATATACAGAGCTAAAGAACCCATTTAGTAACTCTGCCTTCTCTTGATCCCCTGTGATCAACTCCCCATTACCATTATCTAGGGGTCCTACATGTTCAGACCTGGGCTTTTTTGCATTTATATGCTTGAAGAATTTTTTAGGATTTGTTTTACTATCCTTGGCCACCTGCCTTTCATTTTGTATTTTTGCTAATTTTATTACATTTTTACAGATTTTATTAAGCTCTTTATATTTTACAAAGGCTACAGCTGTACCCTCAGATTTGTATTTTTTAAATGCATTTTTTAAATACATAAAGGGGATTCTGCGGTTGCCAGTGGTTTCTTTTCCCTAACAAAACAGTGACATTTGCATTAAAGAAACACTAGGGGCAGAACTTCTAAACTGTCTTATCTAGCGCAGGATGTTTTTTAAATCCCTTTGTCCTGCACCTCCCCCCCCCCCCTCTTGCACAAGGCATAACACATGGTATCCGTTTTGGCCCGTATAAGGGGCTTTATACCTCCATAACCCCTCTGTTTGGACACTTCACTTCACCTTCAGGACTCATTTATTCACATGGTCTACTGCAATATTCTTTTTATCTGCATCCATATCTTTGTCATCATTACGTGAGGGTTATTTGAGGTACATTCTTTTCTGGGGGAGTTAGTATTGGGCTGCTTATCAGGGCAGTATCTCCCAGTGGAACCAGTTATAGCAGCCATCTGCTTTTTTAAATGTTTTTATAGTGTTTGTGGAGTATTTTTTGTTAATAGATTTATACGCTTTATTATATATTCTTTGTGTCTATAGACTTTTTGCCATATACATACCCGTGCGTGTTCTTTGTCTTTGTCCGTCGTATGTGAATTACTAGTGAAGTAATCTGGACATTTACGATATCAGGAAGAGTCGGGCAGTCAGATCTCCAACCCTTCCCCCGGCCGCTAGCTGGTGGTGACATACAACAGCTGGGGGTACGTCAGGTTTCCTTTAGGCCCTGTTCACACAGAGATTTTTTTGACACGATTTCTAACGTGGAAACAGCGTCGGAACATGTGCCAAAAAACGTCTGAAAACGCCACCCATTGATTTCAAGTTCAACCAAGGAATGGTAAAAGTGGCTCGCGGGACAAAGAAGCGACATGCCCTATCTTTGGGCGTTTACGTCTCTGACCTCCCATTGACATTAATGGGAGGCAGAGAAAGCGTTTTTTTTCACGGTGCTCAATGGCCGTGGGCAAAAAACGCAGTGAAAAGCGCGGCAAACGACGTGCAGGCAGATCAAAATAGGCCTCAAAATTCCAGACGGAATTTTGAGGCAGAATTTTCTGCCTGCAACATACCCTGTGTGAACATACCTTTAGTATTTTACTCCGCTGTTTCTTTGTTATCTTGGTCACAGGATGGTAAATTTCCAACCACTATTGCCAGCCATACAGTGCCCAGTTTCCCACCTACTGAATGCAGTGGCGTAGCTATAGGGGTCGCAGCGGTCGCTCTTGCGACCGGGCCCCTAAGCCTGGGGGGCCCACGGGCCCCCGTTGCCATACTGTATGCTTCCAAAAAAAATCTTCTGTGCCGTAAAGCCGGCACTTCCTGGTTACGGTCACATGGTACACTTAGTGTACCATGTGACCGTGTTGTCACCTGACACGTCTTACGGACAGTGGAGTGGAAGAGTCGGTGCCGAGGACTCCAGGTGAGCTGCAGTCTGTGTTGTGTTGTAATGTATTGTGATGTAATGTGTTGTGATGCCTTGTAATGTATTGTGCTGTTTGCGGTGGAGAGGGGGGGGGCGTTAAATCACAGCCCCCCCTCCTCTCTCCACCGCAAACTTCACAATACAACACAATACAGTATAGTACACATGACTATGAGAGCGGGGCTGCGGCTGTGTAATACAGCCATTGCCCCGCTCCTGAGTCCTGACATGTGCGCGCCGTCAGCATGATGTGATGCGGCCGGCGCTGCACTAATGATCTGCGGCACTGAAGACAGAACATGGCACCCCCATGTTCTGTCTTCAGTGCCTGAACCGCCGCTCATTAGTGCAGCGCCGGCCGCATCTCCTCATGCTGACGGCGCGCACATGTCAGGACTCAGGAGCGGGGCAATGACTGTGTTACACAGCCGCAGCCCCGCTCTATAACGGCGGAGATCAGAGGAACCTCTCATCTCCGCCGCTATTCTCCTGAATGCTGCAATCAAAGCCGACTGCAGCATTCAGGGGAAAATGAGAAGGGGGGGATGCCCCTGGATCGTGTCACAGGGAATTCCTGTGACGCGATCGAGGGCCATACCATATATGGGCAGACAGCCCTGGGGTCTATTGAAGGACCCCAGGGCTGTCTTACCATATTTCCTGTTAGGGCATACTGAGGTATGTCCTAACAACTGCCTGTGTGCTATCTGTCCACAGGCTAATGTACTGACATATATCTGATATATGCCAGTACATTAAAGTTTAAAAATAAAGTAAAAACAAAGTATTGTTAAATAAAAAAAACACACATTCACCTTTTTTACAATAAACATTAAAATAGGTCTCAATACATAAAATATACACATATTGGGTATTGGCGCGGCCGTAATAACCTGCACAACAATTTTTTTTGCATTATTTGTGATGTGTACTCTGTAAAAAAATAAAATAAACTGCTTTCTATCACTTATTGTGAGGCACGAGGTGTGATGATGAATTTAACCTCCATGTGCCTCACATTAATAGTAATTAACCCCATCATGTACCTTACACATTAACCCATTATGACTGAGAAACATGACGGGATTAATTACTATTAATCGTGCCTCACATCAGAAAACGAAAGAACTTTTTTTTTTATTACTGTAAACGAAGTATCGGTATCAAAGTCCAAATTTTGGTATCGTGACATCCCTACACTGTGGTCGCGTCCCCCTGGGGGTTCGTGTGAAGACCTCCGGGGGGTCGCGAGTCACTCACTGAGGTCCCGGTTCCATTCAATCCTGGAGCAAGGAGCTGGCATCTCCTTGATCCAGCATTCACTGTGCCCTGAGAGGCTCGACGCAGGCAGGCGGGATGTAGCGACATCATCGCGCCTGTCTGCGCTGAGTCACTCATAGCACAGACCGGAGGAGGCGAAGGATCCTGCACCCGGCGTGGGAACGGGGATAGGTAAGTAATTATGCTATTTTTTTTATTATGCACATATGGGGGCATTATACTGTATGGGGGGGCTGATATTGTGTGGGGGGCATTATACTGCATGGGGGGCAGATATGGCATGGGGGCTGATAAGATGGGGGCATTATACTGAATGGGGGCTGATATGGGGGAATTATACTGTATGGGGGCTGATATGGGGAGCATTATACCGTATGGGGCTGTTATGTGGGGGCATTATACTATGTGGGGGCAGCTATGGGAGAATTATACTATGGGGGCTGTTGGGCAAAGCGTCTGGGCATAGGCACGCGCAGGGGTCTGATGATAATGATGATGGTGGTGTTGGGGAGTGGTAGGGGGGCCCAAGCTGAATTCTTGCACCCGGGCCCATGAGCCTTTAGCTGCGCCCCTGACTGAATGGCATTGTCGTGTAATGTAAGTCTGCGTAGCAATGCAGAGTCTGTGTTGCAGTCGTATATTCTGCTTCACACTTTAGTAGTATCGCTCATGCTGTATTGTTTTTGCTGTATTTGATGAGATTTTTTTTTACCTTTTCCAGTGTGTATAATCCATACATTTTTAACAGGGCTAGCACGCGAAGACTATGCCTGATAAATAAATAAAAGAATAAAGCAATCTTCATTACAGTATGCCTTCCCTTCTGTCTATGTTTGGTCCAATTTACTTGCATTTCTTTTTTGGCTTTTGCTGATGAACTGTAGAAATAAACGGAATAGGCCTGACCTATTTTTCCAGGTGTTCTTGCTTCTCTAGTCTTTCATGTAATTGTTGAGTGCTCAGCAGTTTATAAAGATTTGCACACAATTTTTTCCTACCATTCTGCTTGTCAGCGGTTTGTTTGTAGAGCTTTGTTAAAATACGTCACACGGAATCTGTTTAGAACATACAAAACCAGATTACAACTTCTGATCTGAATGCAGGAAAGAAATACTGACCGACACTGTTGACCTTGTCCGTATACGCGATTTTGTCAATTTTATGAAGGCTTTTGTAGACTTGCAAGTGAGAGGTATGGAAAAAACATATGCCTATGACCTTTGGGGCAATGTTTTGCATTTTTCGTGTGTGTTTTCTTTTCTACCACTAGATGGCAGCAGAGTGGTAATGTTTGTTCAATCCACAGGGATATGTATTGAAAATAACGCCAGAAAATGCTGGATATTTTGCTTTTTATTAAGGAGACAAACAAGTGAAATGTGGAAGTTAGCACATTTTCTTGCTAAATTATCACGGAATACTTTATTGCTGAGGACAAGTGTAATTATTTTTCATCTGTACCATGTCAATAAGCCGCATTGTAGATCTGTAGCCGTGTGTTAATTAAATTGAGAATGTTCTGTGCTGGAGCAGTGGGAGACATCATAGTTACTGATGTTTTTCTCTAGGCTTCCCTCCAGTGTTGGGAGCAATTTACAGCGTGTTTACAGAGTGGTTTGGTAAAGAGCCTGCCATTGCCTCTAGGTGCCTATTTTCTTTGCTCTGGTTAGTAAATAGGGATTGTAGGATGTACGCCTTATATTTATGTGCTTTTATACCTAAATTAGAAAGAATATGGCAATGAAGCAAACGTAGATAGTAATATAACATACAGTATTTACAGCAGATCTGCAACCCCCATGGTTGTCATTCTTCATTATTGCTAATATGCTCCAGCAAGTAAAGGTGATATTTATCTAAAATGTTGTTCTAAAAGGCCAATAAATGTAAAGCAAGTATTGATTTATCTTCATACAAGATATGTAGTAAGAGCTATATTGGCTTGTCCGAGCTAGACACATTTGAGATAACGTGGTCATTCCACTCATCACTACTCTTTTTCTTTAATACTTATTTTTTCATGCTGGATTTAGAATTTGCATTCACAAACTTACACCGTTCCTAACCTGGGCTGAAGATCTGTCTTCTAGGAGCTGAATTTACCCTTTCATTAGAGTGTGGAGGAATGGATTTGGCAACCTCTCTAGACCCAGGGAAATGTTCACTTTCTACCCCTCTTGGACTGCAAGTGCAGCAATTGCGGGTAGAATCGCTGTTACTGACAACGCCTGAATCTTAAAGTGGTTGTACCAGAGTCAACAAGTATCATCTATCCACAGTCTATAGCACTGACGAAAATAGTCAACCCCCCCCCTGTTTCTCCTCACTGCTCCCCTTGCAGTGAGGAGATGCAGTTGAGCAACCGTCGAGCATTCCCCCTTCGCTCCATTAAATGTCTATAAGACTGACGGAAACAGCCAAGTGCTGTACTCTTCCATCATTCCTATAGACTTTGAATGGAACTGCAGTACACATTCTCGACCGCCGCTCCATTCAATGTCCTCACTGCGGTCTAGCACTGAGGAGGAACGAGGGGTTTGGGGGCCCCCCGCTCCCAGCGATCAGGCAATTCTGACCATATCCTGTGGATAGGTGATAATTGTGAATTCTGGTACAACTCCTTTAAAGCATCAATTCATACCTTCTGTAGAAGTAATTAATTTTGTCATCGTTGCTGCTCTGTTCTGTTAGTCCAATCTCCATACTCCAATCTCTATAGTGGGTTGGCTCCTAAAACAAGGTATTATACACAGCTACCTGTGCAGAACAAGTATAGAACAGCGGTTTGTATTGTGCACTTAGCATGTTAGAGGACTGTTGACAGAGGGCAGACAACAGAAATCCTACCCCTGCCTCTGACGGAAGTGGGCAGAGGCAGGAGATATTGCGGATGGATCTGTCAGCACACAGAGGGGGAGATCACTGCTTCTGTTATAGGCATGGACTTAACAGAAGTCTGTGTGTAAGATGTGACTGCTCCGTGAGGGTTGACCGCTTTCTCCCCGTACTGTCAATCAGTAGTTGGTGGGTGGGCCTATCCGCAGCTCATGAATATCGAGGACTACATATGTCCCTATGCACAGTATGAAAAGAAAGTTGGCAATCAGCGGCCAATGGGCAGAGCTAGCTGCAGCTCATGAATACGGGCTGCATGACTAAAGAACGGTCTCTGGCACCAATTTATGCTGCTCTCAGATACCTGGTGACAGGTTCTCTTATATCCCAGTGGCAACTGACCTGTTGGTTTCAGTTGGGTTTGACGTTGGCTGGACCCTCTTGAGCCTGGGCCCACTTGTCCAGTCAGAGGCTAGAGGATCCTCTATGTTTGCAGTTATTCTGTGAGAAGCCAGGAGGTATGTAATTTCTTAAATTATGTCATTAAACAAAATTGTCTAGTTCTTTGATGAATGGCAGTCTCTGAATCACTAGTTGATATGTACAATAATGCAGAATAGCTTAGTTTCAATCAATAACTGAAGATTTCTAATGTTATGGAGGCTCCATATTCTCATTGACCAGTACATTTTACATTATAAAGTTGATGCAAATGTCTGATTGTATGCTATAAGTTGCTGCACTTTACAGTCTCCTGGCAGTAATGTATTTCTTTGAGTATCCATGATCTCTCTAGCATTATTTTATTGAAAGAGCATTCTGTCTAGTTAATGCCTGCGCTTTGCAGCAGGAAACAATAATCTTTTCTGAACTCATTTATTAAAGTGGTGCTCCATTTTTTTTTTTAGCAACTTTTTCTTCTTTTGTAAAGGGCATAAATAACAAAGGCATTTTGTAAAAAATAAATATATAAAGATTTTTGCAAAAATGACTTCATCTTCTCTTGTACTATATAGAAGCTGATGGTAATGTTATTTTCTAAAAAAAATTCTATTAAGTTAGCACTTTTGCTTAAAGCGTACCTAACTTTTCAAGTGACTTCAGAATAAGCTGTCATATGGTGTGTACATGAGGAATAACCATATTTACCCTTTCACCTATGACATCACCCCTGGAGAGACATCCCATTCGCTGGACAGGAAGCCTGATGATCTAAAAAAGGACACACCTGTCTCCACACACCCAGTCTTAAAGGGTTTTCCGAGTTAAAAATTGTATGTGTTAATGCTTTTGACTTGGAATTGTGAATACATTTGTAATGTACTTAGTTTCCAAATTGGCCCTGTTTCCCGATGCTGCAGTGGGGCACATGACTGGTGACGCATTCTCTGCCTGCTGTGTTTATCATCCGTATACCTGTTACGTGGTCTAATTATTCAATTGTTTTCCTGGCATACGACACGTCACTAATTGTGTACCGTGTATGGGCTTTTCTGATATACAGCCAGTAACGTGCACCTCAAACTTGAGGGGATCAAGTTTGATTTCTTCAGATTTATGTTCTATCCGAAGTTCAACAGGATAGAGTGAATTACTTCCATCTGTTGATTCCGGCTCTGTGTTGTTTCTGCCACTATTAGAAAATCTTCCAGGAAGGGAAGATTAAGGTAACGTATACCTTCCAGAGCACCCCTAGGGAGAATTGCTAGTGGGTCTGCAATCCAGGGAGAAGTGCTTTTCCAACAGGACAATCCCATCCGGAGGACCGGATACAGGTCATAGGTTCATGAAAAACAGATTACCTGTAAGTAATCAATTTTTTCTGACCATTATATGACTTGCATTTGGCATTTTCTAGCACTATTTACCCTTTTCAGGCTTGATCTCGATTTCTCAGTTGTCTATTAGCTAGTGGGTGGAGCCCAACTGCTATCATGTCTCCTATACACACCACACAGAGAAGAGAACATCCTGCTCTCGCTATCTATCTAGCTTGGAGGAGATTATACAGCAGTAATAAGCGGTGTATCTGAGACTCCAGCACTGGTGTGACATAGAACTCTTACCAGAAGCCTGTGTTTTTCTCACTCTGCTCCTGTTTCCTCCCCCTGCTCCCCCTCTCCATAGACTTGTATGCAGCATTTCTGTGTCTGACTCACTCGATCGCTCTACTCCCTCCACCTGCTCCCCCACCCCTATCCATAGACTTTTATGGAAAGGCAGTGCAGAGACACCACTACCACCTTCTGCAGCTTGCCTATTCTGATCTCTAATCAGGGACAGACTTCGCTTGACAACAGGCGATGGACAGCAGATTACATGCAGGGACACACCTAGTGGCAGTAACTTCACACAGAATTTGCATGGCTAAAACAACTAAATTTTAACAGTAAAAAAATTACAAAGTTGATCTATATGAAGTATACTGTTAGATTAGCATAAAAAGATTAAGAAAAAAAAATCAACAATAGGGGTCACAAGTGTCGCTTCATTCAAAGTACTTTAAATAAAAAAAAAATCACACAATGACGGAACACATGGCATCATCTAATGATAAATAGGCGAGGAAGGAAAGTGAGAGGTGTACTCTCACCTGGCAGGCGTCATGCTGGAGGCACGACAACCTGGTAGTCAAAAATATGTATATATAGTCAAAGTGCTGGTTCGAGAGACTGCTAGCCATGATTCTTTCTGGCTGAAGAGCTTGTCCCAGAGATAGTATAAGCGACATTGAATGCTGAGATGCACAAATGTTAACCGTTTATCAATATCCTAACATTCAACGCGTTTCAAAGCTTTGAAACGCGTTGCATGTTATGATGTTAATAAAAGGTTAACATTTGCATGACTCCAGAGGATCTTCCTTAATACCGCAAATGGAACAACACCTTTGTACATTTTTGTAAATTTTCGCCGTCTTGCACTGAGAATTTCCTAGTGCATCTCAGCATTCGATACCGTTCATGCCAAGTACTGCGGTGAATACACCTGTACAGGAAATAACCGGTATCTCTAAGTTCATGCTTATGTTTAGTTTTCAATTAAATAATAATTTGACATTCGCTTATAGGGTATAACATTTTGTTTATTTTGTTACATTTCAAATATTTTCTGTGTTATCCTATGAATCTGTAATTTACACCATATGGGAAGGAGCTATAGCACTATTCTCCTAAAGCTTTTTATCTATTGAATATGATGTCATTTTAACTATGACACTCACGCAGAGAGCAGTAATGATGTAATTCTGCATAAAAATGGGACTCCCACCAATCAGAAAGTAATGGCAATATCCTACCGCTCTCTGAGTGGGGGGGGGGGGGGGCTGCCTTTAAGAAGATAGTGATTTAAGAATAAAGATTTCAACACAGGTGAAACTTTGTAACGAGGATGTGCTTCTAATCTGGCTTATAAATTCTTTAAAAAAAATTACAGAAAAAGGCCATACTTACTGATACAGGGGCAGGTTCAAACGCCAGTTCCCAGCAGGATGCAGACAAGCACAATGCTACATGAAGGAAGTTTGCACAGGTGCAAAATACTGATGATTAACTACCACTGTCATACCCAATATTCATGAGGGGGGTGGTTGCTTAGTATTCTCATAGCACACAGCTAGGTGCCAGTCACACAATTAATTGTAGTGCACCATGCCGACTTGCAGCCTACTGATCACACCCATACTATTAGAGTAGACAGGCTTCCCAGCAGTTTCTTGGTGCATCACACTACTGACACCCCATCCCCCCCCCCCCTCATTAAAAGGCCTGGCTGCATCCTGATAAAAAAAAAATGCATGATAAATATGTGGTATTAGTTGATATTTTGGCAAAAGTACACAAGCTCGCAACCTGCGTCAAGGGTCCTCATTGTCTTGTGAGTCTCTTCACTTAAACAAATCACAGAAAAAGGACATACGTTTAAAAAAAAAAAAATCACAGAAAAGGCCATACTTACAGATACAAGGACAGGTTCAAGCACCAGTTCCCAGCAGGATGCAGACAAGCACAATGCTACATGGAGCGAGACTGCTAAGGTGCGAAATACTAATGAACATCCACTCACACGCCTACTATTCATAAGGGGGCTGGCTGCTTAGTATTATCATTGGGAGAGAAAAGGAAGAGACTATGATCCAGCTCTTGTGCGTAAATAAAAGGAATCAAAGTTCCAATTTTATCGGAAATCGAGTTAAAACTAGAAATTCAAAGTGCTGAAGGGTGTATCGCACCATATACCATGATGGACACTGCACATGTCTGAAACACCCTTCAGCACTTTGAATTTATAGTTTTAACTCGATTTTCAATAAAATTGCAACTTTGATTCCTTTTATTTACGCACAAGCGCTGGATCATAGTCTCCTCCTTTTCTCTGCTATTGACCGCTGGCCGTGCGGAGATCCGAGCGCTTTTTGGACAAAGTCTACAAACGGTGAGCTGGAGGATTCTCCCCCCCCCCTCTTTTCCCATACGGTCTTCTTGTTTATTATCATTGCACATAGCTTCTATAAGTGTGCCAGTCACTCGGTTACATGTAGTGGACCATGTCGACTTGCAGCATATTGATCACGCCCATACTATTAGATTAGGCGGTCTGCCCAGTACTTTGTAGTACTGACACCCCAAGTACTGATTTTTTAAAAAAAATTTAATGTAAGATTAGTCCATTGTCTATGATTAGTCTAGAATTTCTTTAGAACTAAATTTAGCTTAAAGGGGTTTTCCAGCCAGTAAAAATTGATGGCCTATCCTCAGGGACTCCCAGGTCCCCCACCGATCAATTGTTTTCATAATTTCTATTAGCTCACTGTTTAACTTGGAATGGGAGAAAAGGCTGCAATACCTGTGAATCACTGCTTATTGTGTGTCGACCACTCACAGTGAGCAAGTCGAAATGAAAGTGAAGGAGTGCTCGTACGAGTGCTGCACCCCCTTCAAAACAGTTGATATGCAGGGGTCCCGGGAGTCCAACCCTGACCCATCCATTTTTACCAGCTAGAAAACCCCTTTAAATAGATATGTGCGAATGGAATGGAAAAGTGCTTTGCAAAATGTACTTTTTTGTAATACAAAATACAGTCAATATTAATAATAGACATGCAGTGGAAATTGTCTGTAAATTGGGAGAAGGAATATGCATAGAAACAGTCATTCCTTCTCTCTCCCAGAGATGAAGCTCAAAAACAATTGTGTGTTACATTTCTACAGAGGTTTGCATAAATCAGAAGCAGATCACTTGTGTGGAAGGATTAGAAGAGCAAATACATTACATTTTTCATTAGCTGTTTAATGGAAAAGACCACATAACAGCAGTAAGCATCGGGACAGGTTACAAATCACTACAATGATGGTATAGAAGTACAAATAATGTTCTTTTATAATCCCCCCCCCCATCCCAAAATACATAAATAATGTCTTGTACTTTAGCCTTTTGCTTATTTCTTATTGCCACAGAGTCACCTGAATGTATTCTTACCAAATAAATAGAATTGAGTTTCATTTGCTATGTATCAGTTGAGTGTTGTAAATACAAACTCCTATTAGGAATGTAATGACCGTGGTCGTAGTAGTCACTTGCAATCACTTGGTTTTTTGTACAATGATTTGTAGGAAAATGTCTAGAATGGCTTCTGAAATATGAAGCTGTGGCACAATTGTATATATTTTGCATTGCTTTTGTTGTGGCTTCTTGGCTAGTATTGCAGGTGGCAAGACCACCTGACCCTTCAGTCCCTGAACATGAGTTTGGCAGCTGTCCGTGTACTACAATTGCAATATGATGCAGGAGTATACAAAGACTATACAGGGAGGATGTGTAGTTTTCTTACTGATTTAATGTTTACATGAATTAGCCATGGTTCCACCCATTATCACCCAGCCAAGAAGGACACAAATAGGACGTATGAATAAACAAGCTTATTATCTGTTAACAATTGTTTCTTTATTTAGGCATACTGTAGATGGATTTCTATGGAGGATATGTGCATGCCAAGAATTGCCATTCCTATTCATTAAAATACCCGACAACCCCTTGTTATTGGCAAATGTGCCCAATAAAAAGCTTTTCGAACTGCTTAGCTGAGATTGTATAATGCAGTGGGACAGTTAGCTTCCTATAAAAAATAGATTACTGTACTGTGACTGGTTTAAAGGGGCACTTCCCACATTGCAATTCACCAAGGCACGCTCTGTGCGAACATTAAATTAGCATGGAATGCTGGGACATTTTTATGCCTGAAGCCAGCTAAGTTGTAAATTCAGCTCTGGAATAAAAGTTAGGTTCTAAGATTTCGTTCACAAGTGCGTCGGGCTTCTGTTCGTGGGTTCCGTCACACCTTTCCGTCAGGGGAACCCATGAACGGAAACCATAGCTTTCAGTTTGCATTACCATTGATTTCAATTGTAATGCTTCCATTGCTAATGGTTTCCGTTTGTCTCTGTTCCATAAGGTTTCAGGTTTTTTTGTGGAATCAATAGCTTAGTCGACTACGCTATTGATTCCGCCGAAAAATTGGAAACCTTATGGAACGGAGACAAACGGAAACCATTAGCAATGGAAGCATTACCATTGAAATCAATGGTAATGCAAACTGAAAGCTAAGTTTCCGTTTGTTTTTCGTTCATGGGTTCCCCTGACGGAAAGGTCTGATGGAAGCCATAAACGGAACCGCGAAGCAGATGTGAACGAAGCCTAACAAAGTACAAGATAAGTTAGCAACATATTCACAGTTGCTCGACTTTTTATGTGTATAATATTTATGTGAACTGGTTTTGAGGGGTGGACATAGACTTAAACCCATTCCTGAAATGTGCTATTAGAAGCCAGCAGGTTCAAGTCACTTGGGACTATTGAGGAAATTGAAAATAAAAAAAGGGGTAAAGTTTTGTTTTTTTTAAAAAAAAAGTCTTCAAAGTAAATAAAAAAACTAAATCTTTTTCCATAAAGTAGTAAAAACAAAAACACTATGCATGCAAAATATACAACCCATAGAATTAAGTGAATATGAGATTTATACTGCACGGTAAATGTCTCTAAAAACAAAACAAAAGAAAACCACAAAAACAATGGTTGAATTTCTGTGCCCCTTATACCCCAAAAAATAAAACTTAATCATTAAGTTAAATTTGCCACAAAATGGTGCCATTGAAAAATACAACTACTAACAACATGCCCTCGTGGTCAACGGTTATGGAAAAAATAAAAATAAACACTGTGCCCTGAAAGGGTTAACTGTTACTTAAGTCAATGGAGATTGATGAACCATAACTATAGTAATACTAGTAATACAATTTAGATATTGTGTTTTTACTGTAACTGTTTACTATTGTAATGAACTTTATGTTTTACCAGCTGTAAATTTCTATATATATATAATTTAAATCCTACACTCTGAAATCGATGAATTTATCATTACATATTTACTAATGTGGTGTAAGTCCAGCTGTTGACCTCTATTGTAATTCTGTTCTTCTATTGTAATCTGGATCCTATTCTTAAATAGGACAGAAAAAAGCACTGGGGCAGATTTACGAACACTGTCTAAGTTTTAGACCGTGTAAACTTAGACTAGGCAGTCAGAAAATGCACCAAATTTATCCGTGGTGCATGCTGCATGATAAATATGGTGCACCTTGCTAGTCATGTTAAACACTTTTCTCTTCCGTATACCACCTATTAGATGGCTGAGTTTATGCCATTTTTTTGCGCCAAAATTCTTAACAGTTTTGGTGCGAGATGTTGCATTTTAAGTGACTTTATGCTAGACCTCACCTCATTTCCCACTTACACTAAACAAGGGTGCGTGGTTATCAAAAAACGTGTCTAAAACCGTGTATGCCAGAAATCTGGATCAATTTGAATTGTAAATCTGCCCCATTGTTGCATCCTGTTTTAAAGGTAAAAAAAAAAACCAGTACCTTCCAATAAGATCTCTACTATACTATACTATACTATACTATACTATACTATACTATTCTATAGAGTCTATAGTATAAGATACACTTACCATGAGACATGTAACCTTCTCAAAATATTAACGTAGACATTGCTCAAAGTAATGACCTTTTTTCAATGTCCCCAGTGCAGTCTTAATAAGTCTGTCCCAAAAAGTAGTACAACTTGAGATCAATTTTGGGACCTAGCAGAACATCTCTGTCCCATCCTTTTGTCCGTGAATGAGGGTGCAGTAAGGTACAGGCTTGTAGGTGTTGTTCTGGGAAGCCTATACCAGTGCATAGTGTGCTGCTTTATAATGCCAAGTATAGCCACAAGGAGTTGGGAAGAATCGCTGCACAGCTAAAGAAGTGTTAAAATGTAATGTGGTATTTTCCTGTGACTTCAACTTCTATTTCTCTAGTCAATCCACTTGAACATAATATATGTTTCTGGTAATGACCATTGATTCCTTTGTAAGAGACATGTCAGATACTTCGCTAGCAACCCTCTTTATATAGCAATAGCCGTGCCTTGAAAAGGGCAGCAATTAGAATTGATTATTATTAAACGCTCCCTGTGTAAGAACAGCATTGAATTGCTGGCAGATTAGTTTCCAAAGTTTATTTTCCCTGAATTGTAGGCGAGATCTGTTTTTATCTAAGTGATGCTTGGCATAGAGATGTATTACCTCAGCGGGATTCACTTGCATCAAAAGGTATTTATGTGTTGCTGAAACATGGCTGGACTCTTCACATGACTGGGCTGTAAATCTACAGGGTTTTACACTTTTTCGTAAAGACAGGACAAATAGGAAAGGTGGCGGTGTATGTCTGTATGTGAGAAGTGATATGAAGGCGAGTGTGAAAGAGACAATAGTGGGTGAATACTGTGAGGAGGTTGAAACCTTGTGGGTGGAACTAGAAAGGGAGGTAAACACTGAAAAAATTACTTTTGGTGTAATCTATAGACCCCCCAATATAACTGAGGAGATGGAAGGTCAGATATATAAACAGATGGAGCGGGCTGCACAGGCGGGTACTGTAGTGATAATGGGAGATTTTAATTTCCGGGATATTAATTGGTGTCATGGTTCGGCTTCAACTGCAAAGGGGAGACATTTCCTCAACCTGTTGCAGGAAAATTTTATGGGCCAGTTTGTGGAAGACCCGACTAGAGGTGAAGCTCTGTTGGATCTGGTCATTTCTAATAATGCAGAGCTTGTTGGGAATGTCAATGTTCGTGAAAACCTCGGTAACAGTGATCATAATATAGTTACATTTTACCTATACTGTAAAAAACAAACGCAGGCTGGGAGGGCAAAAACATTTAATTTTAAGAAAGCCAATTTCCCCAGGATGAGGGCGGCAATTCAGGATATAGACTGGGAAGAACTAATGTCAAATAATGGAACAAATGATAAATGGGAGATTTTCAAATCTACTTTGAGTTATTATAGTGCAAAATTTATTCCTACAGGTAATAAGTATAAACGACTCAAATTAAACCCCACATGGCTTACACCTTCTGTGAAAGGGGCAATACATGACAAAAAAAGGGCATTTAAAAAATACAAATCTGAGGGTACAGCTGTAGCCTTTGTAAAATATAAAGAGCTTAATAAAATCTGTAAAAATGTAATAAAATTAGCAAAAATACAAAATGAAAGGCAGGTGGCCAAGGATAGTAAAACAAATCCTAAAAAATTCTTCAAGCATATAAATGCAAAAAAGCCAAGGTCTGAACATGTAGGACCCCTAGATAATGGTAATGGGGAGTTGATCACAGGGGATCAAGAGAAGGCAGAGTTACTAAATGGGTTCTTTAGCTCTGTATATACAACAGAAGAAAGAGCAGCTGATGTAGCCGGTGCCAGTGCTGTTAATATATCAGTTGATATACTGAATTGGATGAATGTAGAGATGGTCCAAGCTAAATTAAATAAAATAAATGTGCACAAGGCTCCGGGACCAGATGGGTTACACCCTAGAATTCTTAAAGAGCTTAGTTCAGTTATTTCTGTCCCCCTTTTCATAATATTCAGAGAATCTCTAGTGACTGGTATAGTGCCAAGGGACTGGCGCAGGGCAAATGTGGTGCCTATTTTCAAAAAGGGCTCTAGGTCTTCCCCGGGTAATTATAGACCAGTAAGCTTAACATCCATCGTGGGGAAAATGTTTGAGGGGCTATTGAGGGACTATATACAGGATTATGTGACAATAAATAGCATTATAAGTGACAGCCAGCACGGTTTTACTAAGGACAGAAGTTGTCAAACTAACCTAATCTGTTTTTATGAAGAGGTGAGCAGAAGTCTAGACAGAGGGGCCGCTGTGGATTTAGTGTTTTTGGACTTTGCAAAGGCATTTGACACTGTCCCCCATAGACGACTAATGGGTAAATTAAGGACTATAGGTTTAGAAAATATAGTTTGTAATTGGATTGAGAATTGGCTCAAGGACCGTATCCAGAGGGTTGTGGTCAATGATTCCTTCTCTGAATGGTCCCCGGTTATAAGTGGTGTACCCCAGGGTTCAGTGCTGGGACCACTATTATTCAACTTATTTATTAATGATATAGAGGAAGGGATTAATAGCACTATTTCTATTTTTGCAGATGACACCAAGCTATGTAATATAGTTCAGACTATGGAAGATGTTCATGAATTACAGGCAGATTTAAACAAACTAAGTGTTTGGGCGTCCACTTGGCAAATGAAGTTTAATGTAGATAAATGTAAAGTTATGCATCTGGGTACCAACAACCTGCATGCATCATATGTCCTAGGGGGCGCTACACTGGCGGATTCACTTGTTGAGAAGGATCTGGGTGTACTTGTAAATCATAAACTAAATTTCAGCATGCAGTGTCAATCAGCTGCTTCAAAGGCCAGCAGGATATTGTCGTGTATTAAAAGAGGCATGGACTCGCGGGACAGGGATGTAATAATGCCACTTTACAAAGCATTAGTGAGGCCTCATCTAGAATATGCAGTTCAGTTCTGGGCTCCAGTTCATAGAAAGGATGCCCTGGAGTTGGAAAAAATACAAAGAAGAGCAACGAAGCTAATAAGGGGCATGGAGAATTTAAGTTATGAGGAAAGATTGAAAGAATTAAACCTATTTAGCCTTGAAAAAAGACGACTAAGGGGGGACATGATTAACTTATATAAATATATTAATGGCACATACAAAAAATATGGTGAAATCCTGTTCCTTGTAAAACCCCCTCAAAAAACAAGGGGACACTCCCTCCGTCTGGAGAAAAAAAGGTTCAAGCTGCAGAGGCGACAAGGCTTCTTTACAGTGAGAACTGTGAATTTATGGAATAGCCTACCGCAGGAGCTGGTCACAGCAGGGACAGTAGATGGCTTTAAAAAAGGGTTAGATAATTTCCTAGAACAAAAAAATATTAGCTCCTATGTGTAGAAATTTTTCCTTCCCTTTTCCCTTCCCTTGGTTGAACTTGATGGACATGTGTCTTTTTTCAGCCGTACTAACTATGTAACTATGTAACTATGTAATTTATTCTAGGACACTAGGAAGTTTCCCAAAGTCCAATGTACACTATCTTGCCAAAAGTATGTGGACACGTGATCGTCAAACCTACAAAAGCTTGTTGGACATCCCATTCTAAAACTATGGCTGTCAATATGGAGTTGGGCCCCTTTTCTTGCCATAGCAGCCTCCACTCTTCTGAGAAACCTTTCCAAAAGATTTTGGAGTGTGTCTATGAGAATTTGTTCAAAAATAGCATTTGTTTGTTTGGATCAAAGCTTCTAATTGTGTATTTAAAAAAAAATGCGTAGTGTATTAAAGAAGCATCAGGTCAATTCTTTGCGTAAAATGCGCCAAAACCGCTGAATGTTCCCATAGTCCATGGCAGTCCTAATAGCACCCCATAAACCGCTTAAAAAAAACAAACCGTGGAAAATGTCAAAATGCCTGTTTTTTAAAAAGTGCTTCACAAGAAACGCTAGTGTACCTGACACATTTACACTTTTTTTTTTTTTAGCGCAGAGTGAACATGCCCTGATACAGTAATAAGAGTAGTGCTCACATGCCAGGAAGTCCATGCTTATAGGTTGGTCTGTTATATTCACATTCTTGCAGCAGTTTAGAGATCAGGTATAGGATATAAGAAATTTTGATTTAAAAAAAAAAATATTTTTAGCTATGGAACCCCATTTAGGCTTTCCATGGTGCCTAACGTTCATTAATTAAAGGGAACCTGTCAAATTGAAAATGCAGTCCAGTCTGCCGTCCGCATGTTATAGCGAAGGTGACGGTGAGCGGGTTAATAATTCAAACCCCTGCTCGTTCTAGGCTAAGGAGTCTAGTGGGTGGTCCTAATCACTGATCAACACCCTTCCCTGTATGAGTGTGAATACAAAGATAGTTGTCAATCACCCACTGGATTCCTAAGGCCAGAACTAGCAGAGGTTTAAATGAATAAATTACAGGTTCTATTGAATCTTTTCCCTCAAAAATATATATCAATCTGCTCTGCCCCTCCTCCTCCCGCCTGCAGAACAGCCAAACTAAGGCACTCCATCTATCTCTTTGTTTGTAAGGCCCCATGCACATGAACGTGCTTTTGCAGCCACAATTCCCCCGAAAATCCACGGGGGAATTTCGGCCCCATTCCTTCCCATGGGGCCATGCACATGACCGTGGTTTCCACGGTCCGTGCATGGCCCAGGAGCCCGGACCGCAGAAAGAACGGGCATGTCTTATTACGACCGTGTTCTGCGGTCCAGGCTCATAGGAAATAATGGACACGGCCATGTGCACAACTCGCGATTTGCACACGGCTCGTGGGTGACACTCCGCCCCCAGCCGACCCGAAAATCACGGCCGTGCACATGGCTACGGTCGTGCGCATGATTCCTAACTGTGTAAGGCCTCATGCACATGGCTGTGCCCGTAATCACGGCCTACGATTGTGGGCACGACCGATGGCGCAGTCCGCATTTTCGGCCCGTTCACCCATACGAAGTATGGGAGCACGACCCGTAAAACGCAACAGATAGGACATGTTCTATCTTTTGCGGTATAGTTCTACGGCACGGACACCTATCTGTAGCGATACGGAAAGGTGTCCGCGGCCAATGGAACTGAATGGGTCAGTAATTGCGGACCGTATTACGGTCCGCAATTACGGAGATTTTTTACGGTCATGTACATGGGGCCCAAGGGCTTGCTTTCCTCTTCTCATTTACTGAAGAAAAATTAGAAACGTTTTCTTTGTGTAAACAAGCGCTATAGATTCGAAAATATTTTTGTTGAACATAACACATGTCCATTCAGCTTTGTTGCCGAATTTTACTTATTGATAAGATGGGGGATCATGCAGATGCCGTTGATACATGAGCATCTGCATACTGCCATAGAGCCCGTGCACTGTTCACATAACATGTAGAAAAGATTTATGAGAGGCAGTAATTATTATTCTCTGTTTGCAGATGGTTATTTCTTCCCGGTCATTTAACACTAAATACGAGCTTTACTCCACATAACAAATACATTGAATAAGCAAAAATTTACTTTGCAAAGAGAAATTGGAAAATTGCGATCATATGAAAAAAGTGTTGGTGATCAGGATTTTGCTTCAGTGATCACATTGAAGACGTCAGCTGTGATCCTCTGTGCTAAATTGTAGACAAACTGTAATAGTTAGGACAGATTTGCTGGCATTTGCTCGTATCTATTTCTGAAGGCGGTAGAAACAGATAATAACAAAAAACTTGGCATAGAAAATTCTAGGACTCTGAAAATGCTCAATGGATGGTTTAATTATAGGCATTAAGTTGAGATTTTGAACTTGTTAATCATTATCAAAGGAAAAGGATTTGAAGTCAATTGAATATAATGAAGGCACAACAATCTTCCTGACTCGGTCCCTTCTTTCTGTTACTGACAGGTGACTGTGATCTGTCTTTAGCCTTTGTGCTAGAAGTTATTGTCTAGAATTCTGTACAGTGATGAGGATCAAACAACGCCTGAGCTTTGCCTTCCGCTTTGTAAATAGATGCAACTGTTTGGTCAATCTAGGAATAAGTGGGATATGTAACAGACTCGATTTATTCTTAACAACAACAAATGCTTGTTTTGCCAGGATGGCCCTTCGTTTATCCATTGAATCCAGGGTTGAACAAATCCCAACAGCTTGATTGGCGATACTCCTAAATAGTAATTTTTTTGTTTACCCTGCCGAATAGATAGATGAGTATCTTCCTTGACTTCTTTTGGCTTTTTGTGTACATCTATTTATCTTTTGCTTCTAGTAAAGGGAAATATACATTTTATTGTTTGCACTGACCTACTAGAGCAGTGATTCCCAACTTTATTATGGGGAAACACCTAAAAAATTTCCACCTCATAGAAGCTTGGTGTAGGAGCGGATAACGCATTTTATATTGTGGCCAAAATTTGTTGCCTGCTTTTCTTGCCCCCATTCTAATCCTTTGGGCGGGCTGAAATCCGTTTGTGACAGGTCTTACTGTTTCCTTCTAGGGAACCCCGGACAAGGTTCCAAGGAAACCCCTGGTTGGGAATCACTGTTCTAAAGAATAAGTTGCTTCCAAACTTTGTTGAAACGTTTTAGGTAAGGCCCTTTTCTGTTTCGATATGACAAGGCGAGATCTACAAACAAATTGGTTTGCTAATTTTGTGGTAGAGCTTGACTGACCTACACAGGGTGTAGAACTCTATCGAAAAATCTTGGGGATCAATTGAAACCTTTATTAATGAATCATTCGTGAAGTTGGGTGCCCAACATCAGTGCGCAACCTCTCTAATACTCTTGTGGAAGAAGAATGAATGTTAATCTTTGCCACCATGTTCCAAAAACGTTTGAGCTCGATATTCCAAGCAAAGTCCTATTCAAATCTATATGAATTTTCATAGAATAGGTGTGGTGAACCTTCTTGTGACAAGGCTCACTGACCGTAAATAGAGCTAAATCTAAATTTTATTGCAATTTACTATGATTTTCTTTCCCCAATTTAGCCTGAATATGAACACACAATGATAACGTGAAGCGCCTGTCAGAGAGCCCCATAATTGTGATAACTACATGATCACTTAACAGTGAAAGCTGGTAACAGTGACTGCTGGCTGAATGTTGGCGCTCCTCCCATAGCTTAGAATGTTTGGTACAAGCGTTGCAGGCTCCATGGTCTGGTCTACTAACAAATTTCTTATGTTCATATTCTCAATAAGGACTTCCAGATATTTGTGACAGGACTGTTCTAAGGCTCCTTGAATATCACTTTTTTTTTCCACCTACATTTGGCGTGTACTTCGGGAAAGCTCCCCACGTACACGCTAAATGTGTCCATAGGGCTCCATTAGCCTGACAGTGGCCAACAAAGAATGTCATTGTGGCATCCGTCTTGCCGGTATACGACAGTTTACCGCAGAAAAAAAGTATGGTACAGCATTCTAGAATACGCTATTCCAGCCCGTGGCGTCTAGTATGAAAAAGTATACATTAACCCCTTAAGGACATGGACTAGTTGGCACGTTATGTGGTAATAACTCTGGAATGCTTATACCTATCCAAGCGATTCTGAGATTGTTTTCTCGTGACACATTATACTTTAAGTTAGTGGTAAAATTTTGTCGATACATTCAGTATTTTATTGTGAAAAACACCAAAAAACTGCAAAAATTACCATATTTCTAAATTTAAATGTATCCGCTTGTAAGACCGATAGTGATAGCACACAAAATAAATGCTAATTAACATTTCCCATATGTCTACTTTAGATTGGCATAATTTTTTTTGAACAGCCTTTTATTTTTCTAGGACGTTTCAAGACTTAAAACTTTAGCAGAAATTTCTCACATTTCCAAGAAAATGTCAAAAGGCTATTTTTACAGGGACCAGTTCAGTTGTGAAGTGGTTTTGAGGCGCCCATACAATGCAAATCCCCATAAATCGCCCCATTTTAAAAACTGAACACCTCAAAGTATTCAAAACAGCATTTAGAAAGTTTTTTTTTTTTAACTCTAGGCGTTTCACAAAAATTACACTAAAGTAGAGATGAAATTTACAAATTTCATTATTTTTTTTGCAGGAATTTATTTTTAATCCTTTTTTTTCCCGTAACTCACAATGATTTACCAGAGAAATGCAGCTCAATGTTTATTACCCACATTCTGCAATTTTTAGAAGTATCCCATATGTGGCCATAGTGTGCAAATTCACTGAAACACAGACCTCCGAAGCAAAGGAGCACCAAGAGGATTTTGGGGCCTTATTTTTATTCGAATATATTTTAGGCACCATGTCCGGTTTGAAGAGGTCTTGTGATACCAAAACAGTGAAAACCCCACAAAAAGACACCATTTGGCAAACAACACTCCTCCAGGAATTTATCAAGGGGTATAGTGCTCATTTTTACCCCACCGTTTTTTTTGCTGAATTTAGTTGAATGAAGGCATAAAGGAGAAAAAACTCCCCAACATTTGAAAAGCATTTTTTCCCGATTACGGCAATACTTCATATGTGGTGATCAACTGCTATTTTGACACACGGCAGGGGTCAAAAGGGAAGGATCTCCATTTGGAGCTCAAATTTAGCTGGAATGGTTTTCAGGGGACACGTTTGCAAAGTGCCTGCAGGACCAAAATAGTAGGAAACCCCCCAAAAGTGACACCTTTTGGGAAACTACACCCTTAACCCCTTCCCGCCGCAGCCCTTTTTCAGATTTTAATTTTCGTTTTTTCCTCCCCACATTCCAGAAGCCATAACGTCTTTATTTTTCCGTCGATATAGTACTATTTTTGCGGTACGAGTTGTAGTTTTTCGTAGCACCATTTATTTTGCCGTATAATGTAGTAGGAAACGGGAAAAAAATTATTTGTGGGGAAGAAAATGAAAAAAACAGCGATTCCTCCATGGTTTTTCACCCGCCGTTTTTACGGAACTCACTGTTCAATTAAAACTTGTTTGCTTTATTCTGTGGGTCAATACGATTACGGCGATACCAAACATGTATAGTTTTTTTTCTATATTTTATTACTTTTACAAGTAAAAACCTAAGTGTAAAAAATTATTTTGCGTCGCCAAATTCCGAGAGCCATAAGTTTTTTATTTTTCCGTCAATTAAGTGGTATGAGGGCTTATTTTTTGCTGGATAAGCTGTAGTTTTTAATAATATAATTTTTGTGTAAATGCGACAGTTTGATCGCTTTTTATTTCATTTTTTGCGGAAGATTAGGTGACCAAAAAATAGGCATTCTGGCATTTACAATTTTTTTTTTACGGCGTTCACCGTGCGGGTTAAATAATGATATATTGTAATAGTTCAGACTTTTACGGACGCGGCGATACCAATTGTTTATTTTTTTAATAATCTCTAGGGGGAAAATGGGAAAAGGTTTTTTTTTTTAACTTTTAATTTTAATTTTATTTTTTTTATACAAAAAAAACCTTTATTTAACTCATTTTAACTTTTTTTTTATTAGTCGCCCTAGGGGACTTCAACCAGCGATCGTTAGATCGCTTGCACGATATACTGCAATACTAATTGGGCTTAATAGGTGTACAAAGATGGTGGACCTGGGGGCATTCATTAAGCCCCCAGGCAGCCATAGCAACCATCGCCCCCCCCCCCGCGATTGTGTTGCGGGGGGCGTGATGAGCTGTTAGAGGGGGTCGCCCCCCTCTTTCTGATGATTTAAATGCTGCGGTCGGTATTGACCGCGGCATTTAACTAGTTAAACTATGCTGCTTGTTACTCTGAAGTGTCGGCTGTAACATACAGCCGACACCGGCATCGTATGGAGCGAGCTCACTGCGTGAGCCCTCTCCATACTTCCCCTACCCGACTTTGGCATATGGATATGTCAAATGTCGGGAAGGGGTTAAGGAATCTATCTAGGGGTATAGTAAGCATTTAGACCCCACTGGTCTTTTGCGGAATTTATTGGAATTAGGTCGTAAAAATTAATATCAACATTTTTTCCACTAAAAAAGTTAAATATTTTTATTTCATCAGGGATAAAGGAGAAAAAGCACCCCAACATTTGTAAAGCAATTTCTCCACAGTACGGAAATACCCCACATGTGGTCATAAACTGCTGTTTCGACAAACGTCAGGGCTCAGAAAGGCAGGAGCGCTATTTGGCATGCAGATTTTGCTGGTTTTTGGGCGCCATGTCGCATTTGCAAAACCCTAAGGTACCCGAGTACAGTGGAAGCCCCCAAGAAGTGACCCCATTTTGGAAACTACACCCCTCAAGGCATTTAACATTTGCCTGGACATATGACAGAGCTCAGAAGTGAAGAGCAACATCCACATTTGGTGTCTATTTTGGTTATTTTCAGAGCATTTGCCCACAGTTGCAGGGCCCCGAGGTCAAATAGTAATACAAACCCCCAAGTAGTAACCACCATTTTGGAAACGACACCCCTTGAGGCATTTTAAGGGGTGTAGTGAGCATTTTGCCCCCACATTTTTTTTCCAACAATAATTAATGCGCAGCGGATGGTGCAAAGTGAAAATTGCCAATATGCCATTTTAGTGCATAATATGTTGTGCCCAGTTTGTGCCACCGAAGACACACACCTCGTAAACTGCTAAGCTGGTTCTCCCGGGTATGGTGATGCCATATATGTGGACGTAAACTGCTGTTTGGCCACGCTGTAGGGTTCAGAAGGGAGGGAGCGCCATTTGGCTTTTGGTGCGCGGATTTAGCTTGGTAGATGTTCTGTTTGGGGTTTTGCTGGTATTTCAGTTTATAATGTGGGGTCATATGTAATCTGTGCAGGGTATATCGGGGCATAATAGGAGGGTATAATAATTCGGTAATTAAATAATATTTCAGCGATATGTGGCCAGTGTCGCACTGATAAATGGGGCCCAATCTTATCTGCTTTTGGACACTGCACATTTTGTGTCACCATATTCTGAGAGCCGGAACTTTTTTATTTTTCAGTCAAAAAAGCTGTGTAAGGGCTTGTTTATTGCGAGAAGGGTTGTGGTTTTTATTGGTACTATTTTGGGGTGGTGGTACATGAGGGGTGGTGATAAAAAAAAAAATAGCGATTATGCCATTGTTTTTGTTGTTTGTTTTTTTTTGCGGTGTTCACCGTGTGGGAAAAAGAACATTACAGTTTTATAGATTGGGTTGTTACGGACGCGGTGATACCAAATATGTGTACCTTTTTTAATGTTTTCATTTTTTTTTCCTATAATAAAAGGCTTATTATTGGGAAAAAAGGCAGTGTTTGTTTTTATTAACTTGAAACTTTTTTCTTTTTGCCCTTATATTCTTCAACTTCTTTTTTTTTTGTCCCACTAGGGGACTTGAAGGCCTGCACCTCTGATCTTAACTCTAATGCATTTCACTACCCACGTAGTGCAATGCATTAGAGCTGTCAGTCATTCACTGACAGCAATCCTATTAGGTCGCGTCTGTGGACGGGGCCTAATAGGCTATCGTACGTGGCAGACCAAGAGGCTATTATCAGGCCTCCGATTGCCATATCAACAGTCTGCATCGTCACGATCACATCGTGTCGATGTCGATCGCTACAAAACACTAAGATGCCGTGATCGCGGCATCAAAGGGGTTAATGGCAGGGATCGGAGCTAGCTCTGTTCCCTGCCGTTACAGCACGGTGTCAGCTGTAACATACGGCTAACACCAGCGGCTAATGTCGCATTCTCAGCTTCTGAGCCTGCACCATCTGATTACTGCGTCCGGATGCCTTTTAGGCCCCGCCTCCGGGCGGGACCTAGCAGGCATCCGTTCTAGGCGGACAGGAGGTTATTGTTAGGCATCCAGTCTGCCGGATCAGTCATCTGAACCCCGCAATTTCATTACAGAGTACCGATCTGCTTGTAAACATCATAGATGCAGCGCTCGCTTTTGAGCGCTGCATTTAAGGGGTTAATCGGCCGGATCGGAGGCTAGCTCCGGTCCTGGCCTTGAAGCAGTGATAGCTTTAAGCAATCACTGCTTTAAAACTGTGTCTGCAGGGGCGTTTCCAGACACAGTACCGTTAACGCTATGACGTCAGTTCGCGTTAACAGTCTACCGCCCGTGATGTAATATTACGTCACAGGGCGTTAAGGGGTTAAACATATACTTTTTTTAAACTTTACAATTGGAGCCTATGGGTGATGGATGCCGCTGTATGGCAACTGTCACAGTCCTCCAATACACATGTGCGTCTGAAAGCTTCAGTGACGTAACTATCCATATATGGACGGTTTATCACTGGAGCTTCTCCGGCCGAACTCACTCCTTGCCTGTATGTTGGCCTCACACAACAGCCTTGGGTGACCCAATACTGTTGTGTGAGTACGGGATAGGCTTGAACTGCGGAATGAACTGCATCCGGAAATCGCTGAAGGATGGCCTGCAGCCGCGGCGGAGTGTCCTGGAAGGAGGAGACTTATCTCTGACTTCTCTGTCAGAGATTCCTGGGAAGCTCCTGGCATAACTGTCCATATATGGACAGTGACGTAAGGAGCTTTCCCAGGGCTGGAGTACCCAGTCCTGGAGTGCATGCTGACCTATAAAGGATGCCTCCCATTTTCCTGCTCTGTGTCTCCAGATGCTCTGCTCTTTTGCCTGACCAGCCGCCATCAATGTGCATATATGGAAAATAACGTCAGGAGCTTCCCCAGGGCTGGGGTACCCATATTGTGCCACGAGAGGGGGGGGGGGGGCTGTAGAGCAACATATTCCACTGTATGCCTACGTCCTCTCAAAGTATACCTGTGATGAAAGGCTCTAAACGTGCTATGAAGGTGGTCTAAATGAGACATCCAGAATAATATTGACAAGGGGTTTCATGAGAGTTCTGCCAGAAACAAGCAATTAAGCATTTGTGAATGGAAAATAATAGTCCGCTACAAGTATAAAACCTGATGCCTGTTTTAATAATACAGTGATTTGAAAGTTCATTTGAGCCGATGTCCCATCTCCAATATTACTAACTTCTGGTCAAACAATGAAATCTCTGTGTTTGGCTCTTATGTCACTTACATCAGATGTATAATATTCTTGTATATATTTTTTTCTTTAAGGTACATGATGCTTATTGATGGTAAAAATGAAGTATATATGATTGACCGCGACAACTCTGTGTTTCATGTTTCTAAACTTGAATTTCCATTTCGGAAAGATGTTAGAGTACACTTGACCAACACTCTACTGGATGGGGTAAGAATATTTTAAATAATCAGGTATTTTTTTTTTGTTTGTCTATCCGTATTAATAGTCTTAACCCCTTCCTGACATCCGCCGTATGTATACGGCGCTGTCGGGCAGGGCTTCCCGCAAAGCGCAGTACCATTACGTCGGGCTAATACACCGCATTCCAAATTATTATGCAAATGTTATTTTTCGCTGATTTTCCTAAATAGTCGATGCAAATGACAGTCAGTATAATCTTCAAGCCATCAACCGTTGGAGTATAATGCGAATTTTATTGAACAAATCTCCTAATGATAACAGCTTTTTTTTTTAGAAGTAAAGAACTCAAAATGCACTGTTTCAAATTATTATGCACAACAGAGATCAAAACATTTTAAAGGTTGTAAAGAGAACTAAAATGGTAATTTGTTGAAATTGCAGCATCAGGGGGTCATATTTACAGAAATCAAAAGCTCTTTCAATAAAAAAACAAAAAACTTAGCAGGCCAAGTTACATGTTAACATAGGACCCCTTCTTTGATATCACCTTCACAATTCTTGCATCCATTGAATTTGTGAGTATTTGGACAGTTTCTGCTTGAATATCTTTGCAGGATGTCAGAATAGCCTCCCAGAGCTTCTGTTTTGATGTGAACTTCCTCCCACCCTCATAGATATTTTGCTTGAGGATGCTCCAAAGGTTCTCAATAGGGTTGAGGTCAGGGGAACATGGGGGCCACACCATGAGTTTCTCTCCTTTTATGCCCATAGCAGCCAATGACACAGAGGTATTCTTTGCAGCATGAGATGGTGCATTGTCATGCATTAAGATAATTTTGCTACGGAAGGCACGGTTCTTCTTTTTGTACCATGGAAGAAAGTGGTCAGTCATAAACTCTACATACTTTGCAGAGGTCATTTTCACACCGTCAGGGACCCTAAAGGGGCCTACCAGCTTTCTCCCCATGATTCCAGCCCAAAACATGACTCCGCCACCTCCTTGCTGACGTCACAGCCTTATTGTGACATGGTGGCCATTCACCAACCATCCACTACTCCATCCATCTGGACCATCCAGGGTTGCACGGCACTCATCAGTAAACAACACGGTTTGAAAATTAGTCTTCATGTATTTCTGAGCCCACTGCAACCGTTTCTGCTTGTGGGCATTGTTTAGGGGTGGCCGAATAATAGCTTTATGCACACTTGCAAACCTCTGGAGGATCCTACACCTTGAGGTTCGCGGGACTCCGGAGGCACCAGCGGCTTCAAATACCTGTTTGCTGCTTTGCAATGGCATTTTAGCAGCTGCTCTCCTAATCCTATTAATCTGTCTGGCAGAAACCTTCCTCATTATGCCTTTATCTGAACGAACCCGTCTGTGCTCTGAATCAGCCACAAATCTTTTCACAGTACGATGATCACGCTTAAGTTCTCTTGAAATATCCAATGTTTTCATACCTTGTCCAAGGTATTGCACTATTTCACGCTTTTCGGCAGCAGAGAGATCCTTTTTCTTTCCCATAGTGCTTGAAACCTGTGGCCTGCTTAATAATGTGGAACGTCCTTCTTAAGTAGTTTTCCTTTGATTGGGCACACCTGGCAAACTAATTATCACAGGTGTCTAATATTGATTACAATGATCCAAAGAGCCCTAACACACAATACCATCCATGAGTTTAATTGAAAAACTAATAATTAAATGTTTATGACACTTTTAAATCCAATGTGTATAATAATTTGGAACACGGTGTAGTTCGGGCTCAGGAGCTGAGCCCCCACCATCACCCCCGGGTGCCAGCTGTATGTATATTGGCCAGGACCGGAGCTAGCATCTGATCCGGCCAATTAACCCCTCAGATGCTGTGTTCAATAGAGATAGCCGCATGTGAGGAGTTTTTAGCCACTGGCACCCCAGCAATGTGATCGCTGGGTTGCCAGTGGCTGCAATGGCAACCGGAGGCCTAATACTGTCCTCCCGGTCAGCCAGCAACGGAAGCCGCCTATGCCCCGCTCGCCAGCGAGGCAAAAAGGGCTTCTGGTACCATCGGCAAGATGGCACAGGTATAGAAGCTGAGCTGGCGTCATCAGCAGGGGGTGTCCGCTGTATTTTACAGCGGATACCCCGCTCTAACGGCAGGAATCGGAGCTAGCTCAGATTCCTGCCATTAACCCCTTAGATGCAGCGATTCAAAGCGATTGCTGCATCTTAGTGGTTTGTAGCAAATCCGCGAAATGAAAAAATAAAATAAGTTAAAGCTCTAATAAGTCGGGGAAGAAAAATATGCGGTAGTGCCGGTCCAATGGGAACATTTCTTCTGTTTCAAGTGGCGATTTATCAAGGTCCTAAAATTAGCGAACCAGGAAGGGTAGGGCCCAAACATATCTGCTGAAAGCGAGAGCGCTCGTATTGTACCAGGACAACACTTCACAGCGTAACAAATATTTATGGATTATTTTATTGTTTACCCTATTATTATACCACCTGACTATGCCCCTGATGTACTCTGCCCAACTCACATATGCCCCACATTATAAACTGAAATACCAGTAAAACTCCAAACAAAACTACTACCAAGTAAAATCCACGCTCCAAAAGCTAAATGCTGCTCCTTCCCTTCTGAGCCCTACAGTGTGCCCAAACAGCATTTTACTTCCACATATATGGCATCGCCATGCCCGGGAGAACTCCCTTAACAATTTTTGGGGTGTGTGTCTCCAGTGGCACAAGCTGGGCACTACATATTTCCCACTGAAATTACATATCTAGGGAAACATTTGAATTTTTACTTTGCACCATCCGCAGAGCAATCATTTATGGAAAAGACCTGTGGGGTGAAAATGCTCACTACACCCCTTAAAGAGGCTCTGTCACCAGATTTTGCAACCCCTATCTGCTATTGCAGCAGATAGGAGCTGCAATGTAGATTACAGTAACGTTTTTATTTTTAAAAAACGAGCATTTTTGGCCAAGTTATGGCCATTTTTGTATTTATGCAAATGAGGCTTGCAAAAGTACAACTGGGCGTGTTGAAAAGTAAAAGTACAAGTGGGCGTGTATTATGTGCGTACATAGGTGCGTGTATTATGTGCGTACATAGGTGAGTGTATTATGTATTATGTGCGTGTATTAGGGGCGTTTTTACTACTTTTACTAGCTGGGCGTTCTGATGAGAAGTATCATCCACTTCTCTTCAGAACGCCCAGCTTCTGGCAGTGCAGATCTGTGATGTCACTCACAGGTCCTGCATCGTGTCGGCACCAGAGGCTACAGTTGATTCTGCAGCAGCATCAGCGTTTGCAGGTAAGTAGCTACATCGATTTACCTGCAAACGCCGATGCTGCTGCAGAATCATCTGTAGCCTCTGGTGCCGATGTGTCCTCGCTCGTCTGACACGATGCAGGGCCTGGGGAAGTGACGTCACAGCGTGATCTCTCGAGAACACGGCTGTGTCTGCACTGCCAGAAGCTGGGCGTTCTGAAGAGAAGTGGATGATACTTCTCATCAGAACGCCCAGCTAGTAAAAGTAGTAAAAACGCCCCGATGTACGCACATAATACACACCCAGTTGGACTTTTACTTTAAACACGCCCACTTGGACTTTTGCAAGCCTCATTTGCATAAATACAAAAATGGTCATAACTTGGCCAAAAATGCTCGTTTTTTAAAAATAAAAACGTTACTGTAATCTACATTGCAGCGCCGATCTGCTGCAATAGCAGATAGGGGTTGCAAAATCTGGTGACAGAGCCTCTTTAACAAATACCTTAAGGGTGTAGTTTCCAAAATGGGGTCACTTCTCGGCGGTTTCTTTTGTTATTTCACATCAGAGCCTCTGCAATTGTGAACCAATACTGTGTAAATTGCCAAATTAGACCTCAATTTCACATGGTACCCTTTCACTTCTGAGCCCTGTTTTGGTCCCACAGGGGCTTTGGAAATGCGACATAGTGACCAGAAACCAATCCTTCAAAATCTGTACTCCAAAAGCCAAATGGCGCTCCTTCCCTTCTGAGCCCTACTGTGTGCCCAAACAGCAGTTTATGACCACATATGGGGTATTGCCGTACTCAGGAAAAATTGCTTTACAAACGTTGTGGTTCTTTTTTTCTTTTATTTGTTGAGAAAATGAAACATTTTGAGCTTAAACTACGTCTTATTGAAGAAAAAGGATTTTTTTCTATTTTCACTGCCCAATCCTAATAAAATATATGAAACATCTGTGGGATCAAAATTCTCACTAAACCACTAGATGAATTTTTCAAGGTGTGTATTTTCGTGAATTAAGTCACCTTTGGGGAGTTTCCACTGTACTGGTACATTAGGGACTTTGCAAAATTCCTGTAAAACGTCGAAAGGGTTTAGAAACATTCTAAATGCTGTTTTGAATACTGTGAGGGGTGCAGTTTTTAAAATGGGGTGACTTATTGGGGGTTTCTAATATATAAGGCCATCAAAGCCACTTCACAACTGAACTGGCCCCTCTAAAATAGCCTTTAGAAATTTTCTTGAAAATGTGAGAAATTGCTGCTAAAGTCCTAAGCCTTGTAACGTCCTAGAAAAATAAAACTATATTCAAAAGACAATGCCAATCTAAAGTAAACATATCGGGGATGTTAATTAGCAACAATTTTGTGTGGTATAACTGCCTGTCTTACAAGCAGATACATTTAAATTTAGAAAAATGCACATTTTTGCAATGTTTCACAAAATGTTGTTTTTTTTCACTATTAAATACTGAATGTATCGACCAAATTTTACCTGTAACATAAAGTCCAATGTGTCACGAGAAAATAATCTCGGCATCTCTTGGATAGGTGAAAGCATTCCGAAGTTATTACTACATAAAGTGAAAGATGTCAGATTTGAAAAATGAGACTCTGTCAGGAAGGTCCAAAGTGGGAAGGGTTTAATATATATACCAATTTTCACACTGGCCACTAGAGCTGTCATAATGAGCTGATATTTCCGGTTTGCAGTAGCTCTCTTGTCAGCTTTGCATTATCTTTTGAGAGTGAGTAAGTTAATGACAGCTCGATTGTACTGCTGGAGGCCTAGATAAGGTAGGATAGCAACATAATACTCTATACACACAGATAAGGCTCTGTATGCATCTCCCCGTGTAACTCCCTGGAGAGGGTACTGTACTCAATCACTTCCTGGAGACTAATAAGGCCCATTTACACCGGCCAATTATCGGGCAAACAAACGTTCATAGAACACTCGTTCCAGAAAATTGCCCTATAAACAGGGTAATGTTCAGCCGATGAACGAGCAAACGCATCGTTTTAAATGCCGCAACTAATATCGTTGTCGGCAGCACATCCCCCTATGTAAACGGGGATGAGCTGCCAACATGATAGAAATGTATGGGGATGAGTGTAAGGAGCAAACGAGCGCCGATCAACGAGCTGTCTTGTTAATCGGCGCTCGTTTACATGGCCCGCGTAAGGCAGTGTAATATCACCTGTAGTCTGATGTTTCTCTGTCAATTGACTTCTAATCATTTCAGCTGCCATAAAGTACACTTACTCTGCTGTACTGACTACACAGCAAGTACAGGAATGAAGTGTGTCTCTCTAAGGTCCTGTTCACATCCGCATCGGGCTTACGTTCATGGGTTCTATTAGACCTTTCCGTCAAAGGAACCGATGAAGGGAAAGCCAAAAGGAAACCATAGCTTCTGTTTACATTACCATTGTTTTTAATGGTAATGCTTCGGTTGTAGTTGGTTTCTGTTTGTTTCCGTTACATAAGGTTTCCGTTTTTATCGCGGAAACTATAGCGTAGTCACCCCCAGGGAAGATTTTATGTATATATAAAAAAAAAATAGCTACAGCATTTAAAATCATACCAGACAAATTATTTATTTTCCATATACTTACATTTAATTAATAAAACTTCCAGCTCCCATTAGTTTTGTTAAAATTGTTCTTAAATTATCTGTTGCCTGGGTTGTACTGTTATTTTTTTTCCTGGTCTATTTCCTTTGCAGTCTTCGATCCGGTACTTAATCATAATTAATGTATCACAGATAAGCACATCATTATTTTTAGTTTTTTGTGTTGCAGATATGTTGTCTCAGCTTATTGTGTTGAGCACTGTGTATATAGTTCTTGTGGGTAAGAATGGCTAAATTCTATAACATATAGCCTTATATATATATTTTTTCTTAATACATGTTAAGTAATTGTTCAGGGGGAGAGAATGTACTGTCCAGGAGTAACATCTGAGGTAGGCTACGTCATGCTTCCTTATAACATAATGTACGGTGGCTGGTGGTGGATCAGAATAAAACTACTAATCTGTTCTTATTTTCATGTTCAGAAAACGTGGTTTCTGAAGCTTGTGAGGACTGACCTCTAATAATGTAACAGTTGTTGCATTATTTGTGGTTGGAGTGTTGGTTGTTATTCTTTTAACCCCTTCAGGACTGAGCCTGTTTTGGCCTTCAGGACGAAGCAGATTTTTAAAATCTGACATGTGTCACTTTATGTGGTAATAACTCCGGAATGCTTTTACCTATCCAAGCGATTCTGAGATTGTTTTCTCGTGACACATTGGACTTTATGTTACTGGCAAAATTTGCCCAATAGATTCAGTATTTAATTGTGAAAAACACCAAAATTTAGCGAAAAATTGCAAAAATTAGCATTTTTCTAAGTTTAAATGTATCTGCTTGTAAAACCGATAGTAATACCACACAAAATAGTTACTAGTTACCATCCCCCACATGTCTACTTTTAGTTTGGCATCGTTTTTTGAACATTATTTTATTTTTCTAGGACGTTACAAGGCTTAGAACTTTAGCAGCAATTTCTCATATTTTCAAGAAAATTTCAAAAGGCGATTTTTACAAGGACAAGTTCAGTTCTGAAGTGGCTTTGAGAGTCTTATATATTAGAAAGTCCCCCTAAATCACCCCATTTTGAAAACTGCACCCCTCAAAGTATTCAAAACAGCATTCAGAAAGTGTATTAACCCTTTAGGCGTTTCACAGGAATTAAAGCAAAGTAGAGGTGAAAGTTACAAATTTCATTTTTTTTATACAAAATTCATTTGTAATACATTTTTTTCTATACCACAGAAGGTTTTTCCCAAAAAATGTAACTTATTATTTATTGCCCAGATTCTGCAGTTTTTAGAAATACCCCACATGTGGCCCTAGTTCGGTCATGGACTGAAACACAGGCCTCAGAAGCAAAGGAGCACCTAGTGGATTTTGGGGCCTTCTTTTTTTAGCATATATTTTAGGTACCATGTCAGGTTTGAAGAGGTCTTGTGGGGCCAAAACAATAAAGACCCCCAAAAGTGACCTCATTTTGGAAACTACACCCCTCAGGGAATTTATCTAGGGGTATAGTTAGCATTTTGAACCCACAGTTTTTTTGCTAAATTTATTTGAATTAGTTTGTGAAGATGAAAATCTACTTTTTTCTGAAAAAACGTAGAAATTTTTAATTTTTTCAAGGTATAAAAGAGAAAAAACACCCCAACATATGTAAAGCAATTTCTCCTGATTATAGCAATACCCCATATGTGGTAATAAACTGCTGTTTGGACCCACAGCAGGACTCAGAAGGAAAGGAGCACCATTTGGATTTTGAAATTCTGATTTTGCTGGAATGGTTTTCAGTGCCATGTCGCGTTTGAAATGCACTGGAGGGAACAAAATAGTGGAAACCCCCGGAAAGTGACCCCATTTTGGAAACTACACCCCTCAAGGAATTTTTCTAGGGGTAAAGTTAGCATTTTGACCCCACGGTTGTTTTGCTGAATTCATTGGAATTATTCTGTAAAGGTAAAAATCGACTTTTTTTTCTGAAAAAAGGTAGCCATTTTTAATTTTTACAAGGAATAAAGGAGAAAAAGCACCCCAACATTTGTAAAACAATTTCTCCCGATTACGGAAATATGCCATATGTAGTAATAAACTGCTGTTTGGACCCACAGCAAGGCTTAGAAGGGAAGGAGCGCTATTTGGCTTTTGGAGCTCAAATTTAGCTGAAATGGTTTTTGGGTGCCATGTCGCATTTGCAAAGCCCCTGAGAGGCCAAAACAGGGGAGACCCCCCCCAAAAGTGGAAATTACACCACTTAAAGAATCTATCTAGGGATATAGTGGGCATTTAGACCCCACAAGTCTTTTGCAGGATTTATTAGAATTAGGCCGTGAAAATGAATATCGACATTTCTTCCACTAAAATGTTGCATTTTTTTCAATTTCACAAAGGATAAACGGGGTAAAAGCACCCCAACATTTGTAAAGCAATTTCTCCCGAGTACGGCAATGCCCCACGTGTGGTCATAAATGGTTTTTCATTAGAAAGTAATTAACCCTTTCTGGAGTGATCCATTTTTTTCTTTTCCTTCTTAGTTTTTTCCTCCCCGCGTTCCAAGAGCCACAACTTTTTTATTTTTCAGTCAATAGAGCGGTATGAGGGCTTATTTATTGAGGGACGAGCGGTCATTTTTATTAGTGCAACTTTTTGGTACATACAACTTTTTGAGCACTTTTTATTACATTTTTAGGTAGAGCCAAGGTGACCAAAAAAACTGCGATTTTGCCGTTCTAAATTCTTTATTTTTTACGTGAGACGCTCCATACATCACCCCCACACTACGACATGCTATGTCATGGTGCGCGCAGGGGTTAATGCGCAGCGCATGGTGCGGAGTGAAAATTACAATTTTCCACTCATATGCCATTTTAGTGCACTATATGTTATGCCCAGTTGTGCCACTGAAGACAAATAACTCAAAATATTAACCGGGTTCTCCCGGGTATGGCGATGCCATATCTGTGGACCTAAATTGGTGTTTAGGCACGCTGCAGGGCTCAGAAGGGAGGGACGCCATTTGGATTTTGGGGCACAGAGTTTGCTTGGTAGTTGTTCTGTTTGGGGTTTTACTGGTGTTTCAGTTTATAATGTGGGGGCATATGTAATCTGTGCGGGGTACATCAGGGTACATGTTATCTGTGCGGAGTACAACAGGGTACATGTTATCTGTGCAGGGTATAATAAGAGGGTATAATAATGCAGTAAATAAATAATAATCCGCAGATATGTGGCCGGTGTCACACTTATAAATGGTGCCCGATCTTATCTGCTTTTGGAACACTCTGCACATTTTGCATCGCCATATTCTGAGAGCCAGAACTGTTTTTTCTCCACCGGAGCCGTGTGACGGTTTATTCTTTGCGGGACAATCTGTAGTTTTCATTGGTACCATTTTGGGGTACCAGAAATTTTTTGGATCACGTTTTATTCCATTTTTTGGCAAGCAAGGTGACCAAAAACCATCAATTCTGACAATGTTTTTTATTTGTTTTTTTTATGGCCTTCACCCTGGGCTATAAGTGACCATTATACTTTATTCTGCGGGTCGATACGATTACGGCGATACCAGATGTATATAATTTTTTTATGTTTTGCAGCGTTTGTGCAATAAAATCACTTATTTATAAAATAAATTAATTTTTGTGTCACCGTATTCTGAGAGCCATAACGTTTTTATTTTTCAGTCAAAAAAGCGGTGTAAGGGCTTGTTTTTTGCGGGACGGGATGTAGTTTGTATTGGTACCATTTTGGCGTACATGCGACTTTTTGATCACTTTTTATTGTATATTTTGGGAGGGTTGGTAACCAAAAAATTGTGATTCGGGCACTGTTTTTCGTTTATTTTTTTCGCTGTGTTCACCGTGCGGGAAAAATAATATTACAGTTTTATAGTTGGGGTCGTTTCGAACGCGGCGATACCAAATATGTGTATTTTTTTTAAAGTGTTAATTTTTTTCCTATAATAAAAGTCTTATTATAGGAAAGAAAGCATTCTTTGTTTATGTCACTTCTAACTTTTATTTTTACACTTTTTCAAAACATTTTTATGATCTTTTTTTAACTTTTTTTACTTGTCCCACTAGGGGACACTGAGACTTGCAGCTTTGATCGCTGCTGGAACACATTACACTACACACGTAGTGTAATGTGTTCTAACTGTCATTGTGACGTAACTGTCACACTGACAGGAAGCAGAGGCGGAACGGCCGGAGGCTGATCCTCCGAGGCTTCCGTACATGGCAACCCGGAGGTCATTGTCTGGCCTCTGGTTGCCATGATAAGGATCGCCAGCCCCCGCAAATACATGTGGGGGGCTGCCGATCCGCTGTAAACCTCTTCGATGTGGTGATCGCAATCGACCACCGTATCGAAGGGGTTAATTGCCGATTTCAGCGGCGACAGGCCGCTGATCGGCAACGGGGAGAGCAGGGCTGACACCCTGCACAGTTAACCGCCGCTGCGGTGTAGCGCCGCGCTTCGGTTAACTTTTAAAGCGCGGACGTAACTGTACGCCCAGGTGCGCGAAGTTACTGCTTATCTGGACGTACAGTTACGCCAAGGTGCTGGAAGGGGTTAATGGGTCGGTTGTTAGGAGGAATCTTAGCATAGGGAACACTAGCATTGTTTGTATACCTTAGCATTAGGAGTTTCCGGTGCGGTTATCACGGACTCTAGTGGGGTTTAGGGTCAAAACTATTGTTATGCCCATGTTTAAATGCTGATTCCGGATTGATATCTTTATCAAATACTGAGTTATAGAGGGTTCACGAATTGAATCAGAACTCGGTATTCATTGTTTAATACGTTTTTAATACACATGGTGGGGCGTTTTCACAGTGGTGATTGTACCCCTGTTTTTAGAGAGTTATAAAATAAATGTTATATTTTACTCATATATCACTTCTGTGAATCTTGTTATTCTTTTAATACCCTGGATTTGTATGAGGTGTGTTCTAATACTATATGGTGGTAGAAGAAGGACACATATGTCCTTACTGGAGATCCTCTATGTGCAGTATTAAAGATGTAAATACTTAAAAAGTGACCCTCTGTGCACGCTCAAACTTGGAACTTGCAGACATTTGTAGTAAGACATGATATACAGTATGATATCCTGATCATCTTTTCTGAACCCTTATAAGTTAACTGAAGTTTATTGTATTCTGAAAGAAATCCCTTAGCCAAGGCCCATTTTTCTATCATAAGTCCTCCTTTTATGAATTTTTTGTGATTCTCTTCATGCCATTTTAATATATTTTTGAGTCATCACTTCTCAAAGGCAGTTTTCCTTCTATTACATTTTTTAAAGGCTTCCTTTCGTTGTCTATGATTCCGGCAGTGTAAATTAAAATGACTGAAGTACTGGGTTATTGAAATTTGTTTGCCCAACATATTTTTTCTTTTCTATTTCAAAACCTCCTGCCCTATTGCTTTAAAGCCCCTGCAGAACTGGACAGCCTCACAAGTTCATCCATTGAAACTATGACAGGTTGTAACTGAAGGCAGTGGATCCTAATGATGCATCGAAGCCAGGGGATTGGTTTGCCTTTGTCATCGGTCTGACAGTTTTTTACTTTAAAATTTGTGTTGCCGTAGTCTATGCGTTGTTGTATGACCTTATATCTGGTTACTGCACTTGGATACTATCCTCTACCCATTTTCATATATTCTTTGTTTTTGGTTATTAGTAAAATGTTATATATGGTCACTGTAAGATAAAACAATGGCTAAATTGGCTTAATATGTTCCGTAAGTTTTAAAACTGTACTTTTTGTACTGGTTGTGAAGTTAAAGGGTAACTAAACTTTCAAAAAACTTCTGACGTCATAGTGACATGTCAGAAGTTTTGATTGGTGGGGGTCCGAGCACAGAGATGAGCTTAGAGTCTTCGTTTCTGATCGTCTTGTTGCAGAATGGCGATCAGAAAGGAAGCGGCACAGTGCTCATCCAACCGATTCTGTAGCTTCGTCTTAACGATCAGTGGGGGTCTCAGTGCTCAGACCACCACCAATCAAAACTTCTGACGTGTCACTATGACATGTCAGAAGTTTTTTGAAAGTTTAGTTACCCTATAAACTAGCAGTCTTGTATATGTAATGTCTTTTTCTTGTGGACACAAGGTAAAATTTACATAATAAAACTAACTGTTGTTGTACACCATCTAAATGCTGTATTGGCATGCTACCATAAATATTACTGTGGCAGAGTTAAAGACATGTATTACATGACTGCATTATAGGAAATCATTTGCAGCGTAAATGTCTCCACGTACAGTCGTTTTTAAATATTGGGATTGGACCATGTATTTCCATGCAGCCTCAGGCACCTTGATGTATTCAGTTGTAGTTTGTATAAGTAAGGCCTAGTTCACATAACGTTAAATGGCCTATGAATGATGTATATGCCTGGAAAACTTGCCAACGTATACGATAAATGTAGGCTGTGGCGGATTCCCTAACCGTGGCATCCATAGCCATATATTAGAATGGTATATACTTAACATATACATCCGGCACTGGCATCATAAGGCCTCATTCACACAACAGGGTTTCCCGTCCGGGTGCCGGCCGTTCATAAATCCGCCGGGACCCGGCTGCATTAGGAATAATAGACCCCTAATGGGGCTATTCACACGACCGATTTTTTGACGGCCTGGAAAACCGGCCGTCAAAAAATAGGACATGCTCTATCTTCGGCCGGGTGCCCGGCTCCCATAGAAGTCTATGGGGCCGGGTAATACACGGCCATCACCGGGATGTGTCCCGAGTGATGGCCGGGTTTTCCGGCGCTTGCGCTCTATCTCCTCCTCCTCACAGCGCAGAGTGCATGTGAGGAGGAGGAGGAGTTGATGCCGTTCTGACGAATGGCTGTGCGCTGTACACTGTGTGGCAGGGCCGGGGTGTACAGCAGGTGGAAGGGAGCGCTGCGCTGGCTCCCTTCCTCTGCTTGTTTTAAAAGCGCCCTGGCCCGGCGACACCTTCGATGGCGCCGCTAGCAGCTGCTGCTGCTGCGGCTGCTACTACTGTAGCGACACCACTATAGCAGAGCGGGGAGGTATCTCCCCGCTCTGCTATGTGCTAGCCGCACTTTAGCTCCTTGAAGGAGCGGAATCCCTGTGTTTTCGGGGATTCCGCTCCTGAACAGAGCTCTTGATGTCTCTGTCCATATCTGGGCAGTGACATCAGGGGGAACTCCTGAAGCGGAATCCCCGAACACATGGGGATTCCCCTTCAGGAGTTGCCGCTGATGTCACTGTCCAGATCTGCCCGGCCCGGCACGGATGCAAAACTTTATGCAAACCGGCCGGGAAAAATGGCCGATTTTACCGGCCGGGCAAAATTGCCTATTTTACCGGCCGGCACTCGGGCTCGGGCGGCACCCTGTCGTGTGAATCCCGCCTAAGAGTTTATTATGTATCTGTTAAACGAATACCATCATATTCTATGGGTGACGGATACAACTATGAGGCATCCATCACCCGTAGACTAATATGGTATCTGTTTAATGATCCGTTTTTGATACATCAACAGCTATTGAATACACGTATACATTAAAGGGGTTGTCACAAGATTTAAAGATTTCCCCTAATTAAAGAATAGGTAATAACATGCTGATCGGTGCGCCCTGCTGCTCCATTCATTCTTTATGGCACTGCCGGAGTTAACAGAGAACTGTACTCGGCTATCTCTGGCAGTCCCATAGACAGTGAATAGAGCGGCAATGCGCATGTGCGACGTGCCGCTAAATTCATTCGGAGGAACGTGACCCTCGTGATAGTTGGGGGTTCCAGCGGTCGGACCTTCACCGATTACCATGTTATTACCTATCCTGTGGTTAGGGGATACCTTTTTAATATTGAGACAACCCCTTTAAACGTGTGCCATACGTAGTTTCCGAAGAAAAAGTATACAGTACGCTATGTTTTTTTTTGAAGGATGGAATAGCTTAGTCTATGACGCTATTCCATAACTTAAAAAAGAAAAAAAAAGTAGGCCAACGTATACACGCCCGACGGAGGCCAAAACTACACTACCTAGGTGGGGCTAATAGAGCCCTATAGACATGTTGAGAATTGATGCCGGGGGCTTTTCCGACATACATGCTATACGTAGGGCCAAAATGTGATGTGGACAAGGTCTAATTTAACTTTAAGTCAATGTTAAATCAAGCAGCAGCAGCTGCACTATTCTCTCTAGTATTTAGCTTACAGAGCAGAGAAATTGAGAGCTGGACTAGGTTTATACCCTATTTACTGACCGCAAGCAAATATCTTGAAAAAGGGGAGGAATTTACACACAGTGAGGGAATGTGTAATGACGGGGGTAAGGAAACAGACAAGTGAGCCCTAATCTACCCGCCACTCAGTCCCTGCCTACTTGCAACGACCCGCCCTAGGCGATGGGGTACAACTGGGCGACAGTCCCTACGCTCAATATGTGCACGACAGACAAACAGACAAGGGTACACAGAAGCAAGGGAAAAGGGGCAGTTGCCCACGGCAACACCGAGAGCAACAAGAGTGGTGAACGAGCCAAGTCAAACCAGGAGTGTACGAGGTACCAAACGCAGAGCAGGAGAGTGGTGAACAAGCCGAGTCAAACCAGGAGTGTACGAGGTACCAAACGCAGAGCAGGAGAGTAGTCAGTAAGCCAGGGTCAATATGAAGCAGGGTCAAATTGATCAAGAAGCTGCAGCAGGGCCAGGAAACCAAATGAGAAGAATCACAAGCAAGGAGGAACAGGAAAGGCAGGTATAAATAGACAGAGGGCGGTAGCTAGCTCTGTCTGGCCAGGCTATGATAGGCTCTCCCACTCCTAAGCCTGCCATCCTGAGTGGTGGAAGATGGAGTCAGTCTCCCAGACATAGAAGCAGGTGCAGACTGATTACCTGTGGGCGTGGATACAGAAGCTGTGCCTGGCAGATCCTTAACATTATGTAACAACAGTCGCAAACTACTTAGGCCTTATTTACACGAGCGTGTTAAACGTCCGTGTGATGGCCGTTGAAACATCGGCCATCCCACGGATCTTTGTAATTCAATGTGGCCGTTCACACAGCCGTTGTTTCAACGGACCGTGTGAAGGGTCAGTGAGAAAATAGGACATGTCCTATTTGTTCACGCGTCACGCATCCCTCCATAGACTCATCTATGGGGGATGCGAGACATCGTGTCCCGCAGCGCAGAGCACGGATGAACCTCCGACGTGAAAACCTGCCGTTTTTCACGTCAGAGATGCGCCACGCTCGTGTAAATAAGGCCTTAATCTCAAAAATTATTACTTTTTTGGCTGTTTCTTGCATCTCTTGGCACATTTCTAATAAGTGGATGGCCTGACACATTTACTACAGAAACTGGCGTAAATTCTAGTAGAAATCTATACCAGCGCCACCTCCTAGCTGGTGTAGATTTCACGGAGTAGCGTACAGAGTGTGGAATATGTGACAGATTTATTAAGAGGCTCTTAATGTATTTGTCGCATTGTACACCAACTTGTTTCCTTTTGAGACTGGCGTAAGAAACGTCAGTCTCAATAAATTCCCCCCAAAGTATATTAGAACGCTGTAAAATGTTTCATTTATACACCGATTCAAGGGTTTATCCGGTGACATAAAATTATTAACCAGTGTAAAATTTGTTCACTTTCTAATATACTTTCATTTTCCAAATTCAACACATACTCCAAATCAATGTGCAGTCACCTGGTCCTGAAAATGGTGTAGTTTCTTCTAATTTGGTGAGGTTTTGTCTCAGCGGCACATCGGTATTGGGGTGTAATGTCCGTGGCTGCGGGCTGTCAGCTCCAACCTACCACTGACAGCCGAAGCCACGAGTCGGCAAGCGCTGGCCCCAGCCTCCTCCTCAGGAGACGCCAGCGCTCGCGTCCACTCACCTCAGCCCGATCCCGTAGGGTGCGTGCACACGCTCGTGCCCGCTCTTAAAGGGGCAGCGCGCGCACCGGACCTCGTTGATGAACTTTGACCTGTGAGTACCCTGGACTATAAGAAGGGTCCAGCCCCCTAGTTCTATGCCTGAGCGTTGTTGTGTTCCCTAGTTTGTCTATGTGATGGCCTCCTAGTGTGTTACCTGTTCCAGTCCCTGTTCCTAGCATTTCCTACATTCCCGGTCTAGCACTGAGCTGTGCCAAAGTCGTGCCGTGCTGCATCCACGTCTGACCTGCTTCACCTCGCCTGACATCTACCTGCTGCCTAGTCCCAGCTGAGCCTGCCCTGTTGCTGTCTGAGCTGCCACAGGTACCTATAGAACTATAGAGTCTCACCTGCTCCCTGTTGGCCAGCTGCCTTACCGCCAAGGCGGTACGGCCCAGTGGGTCCACAGACCCTTCGTGACAGTACGCTCAGGCCATGGACCCCGCCGGTCGATTCAAGAATATGACGACGTCACACTAGAAGCGAGCGGATATGCTGGACCTCCGGTCTCGACAGGACCAACTCCTCCAGGCGTTGAACATTCTTGCACGTCGGCAGGAGGCACAAGTTGCCGTTCCTCCTACTACACCTCCTGGCAATGTTGATCCTCAGACAACACCTCTTGGCAGTGTTTCTTTGCCACTTCCTGACCGCTATGATTGAGGAGCAAGTACCTGTCGTGGTTTTCTTAATCAATGCCAGATCCACTTCAGCCTGTATGCTAGGACATTTTCGTCTGATGGTGCCAGGGTCGCTTTTATCATCTCTCTCCTCGCTGGCAAGGCTATTGCATGGGCGAACCTTATCTGGGAGAGACAAGGACCAGAGACCCGTGACTTCCCTGCCTTCCTCCAGACTTTTCGCATGGTGTTTGAGGAGCCTGGACGGGTCTCATCTGCACGGCCTCTTTGATTAACCTGCGCCAAGCAGACACAGCCGTGAGTGAGTACACCATCCACTCCGCACCCTGGCGGATAGCTGTTATGGAACAATGATGCTCTGGTGGCTGCATTCTGGCATGGACTATCTTCTAGAATTAAAGACGAACTTGCCGCCCGGGATTTGCCGTCTACCCTGGATGACCTCATCATTTTGTCTGCCCGATTGATATACGGATCCGTGAACGCCTCCAAGAGGTTCAACGGGAGAGAGCCCTTCCTAGTCTTGTCCCTTCTTTGCAGCAAAGCCTGCTGTCCTCAGATGTCGATCCTCCTAAGGAGTCGGTAATAACGGACCAGTATAAGTTATCTACCCAAGAGAGAGAACGCAGACGCACATCTGGACTCTGTCTTTATTGCGGTCTCGATGGCCATCTTGTGCGCCTGTGCCCCCAAAGATCCCAATACCTAGGGTTGCATGGAGTGACGACATTGGGTAAAGATGGACTTGTCTAAATTATGGCACCGTCTAAATTGTGCATACCTGTGACGATCGTGTCCAGCGAGAAAACGCATCAGGACTCTGCGTATCTGGACTCGGGGTCCACTTCTGCAATTGCCCACCACCCCTCTGGAGAGCCCGTTGACAGTTGCCTCAGTGAATGGACTACCTCTGCCAGACCCAGTTATAGCTGTGACCAAGCCGCTGAGGCTCCAAGTGGGAGCCCTTCACTCCGAACTTCTGTCGTTCTATGTCCTGCCCAAAGCTGTTAACCCTGTGTTGCTGGGCCTGCCTTGGCTATGACTGCATGCCCCAGTACTGGACTGGAATTCTGGAGAGGTTCTCCAGTGGGGTCCTGAGTGTCAAGGTCGTTGCCCGGTGCGGATTCGATTGGCTCAGCCTTCGCTGCCTCGGTCATTGGCAGGATTGCCGGGTCATTATGCTGCTTTTTCGGACGTCTTCAGCAAGAGGAAGGCGGAGAGATTGCCCCCACATCAGACGTATGACTGCCCTATTGAACTGATTCCTGGTGCATCCCTTCCCTGTGGTAGGGCATATCCTCTCTCCTTGCCAGAGACTCTGTCCATGTCCTTCTATGTGAAAGAGAACTTAGAAAGGGGCTTCATACGAAAGTCTACCTCCCCAGCAGGAGCCGTGTTCTTCTTCGTCAAAAAGAAAGATTGCTCTCTTCGTCCTTGCCTCGACTACCGCGGTCTCAACCAGATCACGATGAAGAATAAATATCTGTTGCCACTGATCTCTGAACTGTTTGATCGTGTATGTGGTGCAAATTTTTTTTCTAAACTAGACCTGCGTGGGGCTTACAACCTAGTCCGGATTCGCCAGGGTGATGAATGGGAGACTGCATTTATAACACCCGTGATGGACACTATGAGTATCCGGTAATACCCTTCGGCCTGTTCAATGCTCCCGTGGTCTTCCAGGAGTTTGTGAATGATATTTTCCGTGACCTCCTCTATGTTTGTGTTGTAGTCTACCTTGATGACATCTTGATTTTCTCCACAGATCCTATGACACACCAGAAACATGTCCGTTACGTTCTGCTACGGTTAAGGGAGAATCGTCTGTACGCCAAGTTGGAGAAGTGCGTGTTTGACAAGGATGCTCTACCCTTCCTGGGCTACATCGTCTCGAATCGTGGTCTCGAGTTTCATCCTGAGAAGGTAAAGTCTGTCCTGGAGTGGCCACGCCCTCAAGGCTTGAGGGCTATACAGCGCTTTTTGGGATTTGCTAATTTTTACAGGCAGTTTATTCCGAACTTCTCCTCACTGACTTCTCCTATCTCTAACCTTACTAAGAAGGGTATGAACGCCAAGGTGTGGACTCCCGAGGCCGAGTCCGCATTCAGTAGCCTGAAGAGTGCCTTCACGTCAGCTTCTATCCTCCATCATCCGGATATCTCTCTGTTCTCAGTTCTCGTTGGAGGTGGACGCGTCCTCTGTCGGTGCTGGTTCACTCCTTTTCCAGAGAGGTCCCAAGGGGTATGTGGATACTTTTTCAACCTCTTCTCTTCCGCAGAACGCAATTACTCGATTGGGGATCGGGAGTTACTGGCCATCAAATTTGCTCTGGAGGAGTGGAGACATCTACTAGAGGGCGCAGCTCATCCGATCTTGATTTTTACGGACCACAAGAATCTGACCTACCTCCAGACGGCCCAACGGCTGAACCCTCATCAGGCCAGGTGGTCACTGTTCTTTGCAAGGTTTCAGTTTGAGCTTCGTTATCGCCCGGCCGATAAGATTGTGAGGGCCGATGCCTTGCCCATTTCTTTCGAGACAGAAGACACTATAGAGAGTCCACAGAACATCATTGATCCACCTTGCATTGTCTCGGTCAATCCCTTGCAAATTGGGGACATTCCTCCAGGGAGGACTTTTGTGTGCCTGGCTGATCGTGGAAGAATCCTCCGCTGGAGACACTCCTCTAGACTGGCAGGTCACGCGGGGTTACGTAAGACCCGGGATTTGATTGCTCGTCATTTCTGGTGGCCCACACTGCCCAAGGATATTGTGGACTTCGTTTCTTCCTGTGCTGTATGTGCAGCCAACAAGGCCACCCACTACAGACCTTCTGGTCTGTTCCAGCCATTGCCTGTGCCCAACGCTCCCTGGCAGCATATAGCTATGGACTTTATCACGGACCTGCCTCTCTCTGCTGGATGCAGTGCTGTCTGGGTGATGGTGGACTGATTTTCGAAGATGGCCCACTTCGTTACTCTGACCGGTCTTCCTTCTGCTCCTCAGTTGGCCAAGTTATTTATCCAACACATCTTCTGCTTGCACGGCTTGCCGCAGCATATTGTGTCTGATCGGGGGGTTCAGTTTACCTCGAGGTTCTGGAGAGCCCTCTGCGGACTTCTTGGCGTGAAGTTGGACTTTTCCTCTGCCGACCATCCTCAATCTAATGGTCAGGTTGAGAGGATCAACCAGATTTTTGAGAACTACCTACGCCACTTCATCTCCAAGCAGCATGATGACTCGGTGCAGCTGCTCCCATGGGCGGAGTTCTCACACCAGCGAGTCTACTAGGAATACACCGTTCTACATTGTCTACGGCCAGCACCCACAAATTCCTCTCCCAGTGCCTGATACTTCCGAGGTACCTGCAGCTGACTCCATGTTTAGAGACTTTTTGCAGATCTGGCAGCAGACTCGATCCTCCATCCTAATGGCAGTGGACCGCATGAAACGGAAGGCTGACACAAGGAGAAGAGAGCCTCCTCGGTTTCTTCCTGGCTCTAAGGTCTGGCTGTCGTCCAGGAATATCCGACAGAGGGTGCCGTCATGTAAATTTGCCCCCAGGTTCCTCGGACCATTCGAGGTCCTGCAGCAGATCAACCCTGTTGTCACCTACAAGCTTCGGCTGCCTCCTACCCTCAGGATTCCCAACTCCTTCCATGTCTCCCTCCTGAAACCAGTGATCCCGAACTGCTGATCCAAGACTCCTAGCCCTGCGGTTGCCTCCAGCGGCCCTTCGAACATCTTTTGAGGTCAAGGAGATCTTGGACACCAAGAGATTGAGAGGAAAGACTTTTTATTTGGTGGATTGGAGGGGGTTTGGCCCTGAAGAGAGGTCCTGGGCGCCAGAGGAGAACCTCAATGCCCCTACTCTTCTGAAGAAGTTTCTCTCTCGATCTGGTCCCAAGAAGAGGGGGCGTAAGAGGGGGGATACTGTAATGTCCGTGGCTGCGGGCTGTCAGCTCCAACCTTCCCATGACAGCCACAAGTCGGCAAGGCTGGCCCCAGTCTCCTCAGGAGACGCCGGCGCTCACATCTACTCACCTCAGCCGGATCCCGTAGGGTGCGCTCGCACGCTCGTCCCCGCTCTTAAAGGGGCAGCGCGCGCAACGGACCTCATTGATGAACTTTGACCCGTGAGTACCCTGGACTATAAGAGGGGTCCAGCCCCCTAGTTCTATGCCTGAGCGTTGTTGTATTCCCTAGTTTGTCTATGTGATGGCCTCCTAGTGTGTTACCTGCTCCAGTCCCTGCCTCCGTACCTGTTCCAGTTCCTGTTCCTAGCATTTCCTACATTCCCGGTCTAGTACTGAGCTGTGCCAAAGTCGTGCCGTGCTGCATCCACGTCTGACCTGCTTCACCTCGCCTCACGTCTACCCGCTGCCTAGTCCCAGCCAAGCCTGCCCTGCTGCTGTGCTGAGCTGCCACAGGTACCTATAGAACTATAGACTCTCACCTGCTCCCGGTTGGCCAGCTGCCTTACCGCCAAGGCGGTACGGCCCAGTGGGTCCACAGTGCCTTCATGACATGGGGTTCTGTGAGTTTAAACATTTTGAATTTTTTTAATATAATTAATATATAGGGGGGAGAAGGAAGGCGTTTTAAACTATTTGTGAGGATCAGTTTTCTGGACGGTTGGACAACCCCTTTAAGCTTATTCCTATAAAACAGCAAAAAAGAACTTCATACTGCAACTAAAATGGTTGCAAATGCGAGAAATAATTCGGATCGGTGACCTGAATTTCTATTCTTGTCTTTTTCTTTTTACAGTTGCATAAAAAGGTTCTGCAACAAACAGACCACATACGAATGGCTTCCATGTGCGGTCCAATTTTTTAAGGCGAGGCAGACCTGCAAAAACTGACAGATAGTTTTGCGTGTCAGCAAACGCATCTGCAAAAAAAAGGGATGTGTGCATGGCCCCATAGAAATTAATGGGTCAGTGTGCTACCGGTAGAAAAATGGATAGCACACTGAAGAAATTAACTGTTGTGTGCATGAGTCAAATCTGCTTAGCTCCTTCTTTTTTATAACATGCTGCCTTCAGATATGACAGCATTGTCAACGTGACCAGTTCCCTTTAAACTGTACCTGAAGACGCACACCTGAACCACTGTGGTTGCTAGCTGCTACTGCATTAAGAACTGGAGTATTGTCTTTCCGTATTTTTACAGATGTTGTTATTGTCACTTATTATCATTTTACTTTCACAAAATGGAAGAGCGGTTATGAGTGACGGTAAAACCTCTTTAAAATCTCAGAGACTACTACAGTTGTTGTTGTAGAAGCAACTAGCCACCACTGTACTACAGGCATGCGTCTTCCCTTCGCGCCAAATACCAAAGTAAATGATTAAATATGATAGGTTAAACATCCCTGGTAATGAGAAATATTCACCTCAAGCAGATCACAATTGATAAAGTGGAAACACTGCATGTGCTGCTTCTTGCTCCTCACCAGAAACGGCCCAGGCCTTTGCAAGACCCTAATACTGTCAATATGTGTCAGCCCATAAATATTATATATCAAATACCACTGTTATTAATCTTAGACAGGAGCAGCAGATTAAATTTCCACTGCTCTCCATGTGGTTGTATGGTTCTTCCTCTAAGAAAGATTAATAAGGTTATAAAGTTGAATAGGTTTTGAGACATACTGGCGTACATTTACACCAATGTTTTGTGCATTTTCTGGCTTATATTTGCCACGTCTTTTTTCTAGACACTTTTCAAAACTGTCAAGGTTAGTGTGCAGTACACGAGATGTGAGGGCCTGGCGATTATGACCTAAATCAAAATCACGATTAAAGGTGTTGTCCACCTTCTGACAACTGATGACCTCCGCAGGATTGGTCATCAGTATGTCATCGGTGCGGGTCCGACACCTGGACCTCGCACCAATAAGCCGCTCCGGTGGCCTGTGAGCACCGGATATTGTGGCACATAATGCTATGGACGGAGCCCGGAAGCAGTTGGCTCCTTACATAGCATAGCGGCCATGCTGCAGGTCTGCTCCTATTCACTATTCGGTGGCCGGAGCGAACTGCTTCCGGCTTGTACGTCCGGTGCATGGAGGCACCGAACCAGCTGATCTGTGCGGGGTCCGGGTGTCGGCCCGCCACAGATCATGTACTGATGACCTATCCGGTGGATAGGGCATCAGTTGTCAGAAGCTGGAAAACCCCTTTAATTGAGCATGTAACCTCGATTACTTATTAATCAACGATTATTTAGGCCACACCCTTTTTGCATGCCACACCTCTATTTGCATGCTACGCCACTGAATTCATATTTTGTCCCTGAGCCTGCTGTATACTACTGTTTACCCCATAACCCTGCCCCCACAATATATTTCCCCATAGTGCCTCCCACAGTATAATGTCCCATAGCTGCCCCTGCATAGTTTAATGCCCCCATTGCTGCCCCCACATTATATTATGCCCCCACAACTGCCCTCCACACAATATAATGCCCCCAATAACTGCCCACCACACAGTATAATGCCCCCCATAACTGCCCTCCACATAGCATAATGCCCCATAACTGCCCCCAAACAGTATAATGCCCCATAACTGCCCCAAAGGGTATAATGCCCCATAACTGCCCCAAAGGGTATAATGCCCCATAACCATCCCTTGGTTGAACTTGATGGACATGTCTTTTTTTCAACCGTACTAACTATATAACATCCACCCACAAAGTATATAACTGCCCTCCACACAGTATAATGCCCATATAACTGCCCTCCACACAGTATAATGCCCATATAACTGCCCTCCATACAGTATAATGCCCATATAACTGCCCTCCACACAGTATAATGCCCATATAACTGCCCTCCACACAGTATAATGGTGGATAGGGAAGCAGTTTTCAGAAGCTGGAAAACCCCTTTAATTGAACATGTAACCTCGATTACGATTAATGAACGATTATTTAGGCCACACCCCTTTTGCATGCTACACCTCTATTTGCATGCTACGCCACTGAATTAATATTTTTTCCCTGAGCCTGTTGTATACTACTGTATACCCCATGACCCTGCCCCCACAGTATATTGCCCCATAGTGCTCCCCACAGAGTATAATGTCCCATAGCTGGCCCTGCACGTATAATGCCCCCAATAACTGCCCTCCACACAGTATAATGCCCCCAATAACTGCCCTCCACACAGTATAATGCCCCATAACCATCCCTTGGTTGAACTTGATGGACATGTGTCTTTTTTTGTCAACCGTACTAACTATGTAATTATGTAACACCCCCCACAGAGTATAATACCCCTATAACCGACTTCCACACAGTATAATGCCCATATAACTGCCCTTCACACAGTATAATCCCCATATAATTTCCCTCCACACAGTACAATGTCCATATAGCTGCCCTCACACAGTATAATGCCCCCATATCTGCACCCACACAGTATAATGCCCCCATGCTTTATAATGCCCCCAATAGTGCCTGATGAAATTAATATGCATACTCGCCTAACCCTGTACCAACGACGAGTGGAGGAGATCTCTCGTTTGTGCGACTTGGCGCAGACAGTTGCGATGACGTGACTGCCTCGCGTCCGGCGATACATAGTGAATTAGTCATATTATCCTGAAGATGCAGATACAGCTTGAACCGGAAAACATTTAAAAAAACAAACTGAAATGCCTATTGTGACGTCAGGTAATTGCGCTGAATTTCTGTTTTTTTGTTGTGTTTTTTTTTATTAATTGCACAGCCCTACGAGATGTACTCCACTTTTTTTGCCACAATTTGTAAGAGAGTTTTGGCATCTTTTGCTTCGTAAATATCCCCTACTGTTCCAAATCATGACAGTCATGAAGGGAGTAGGTAAATTGTTGGGCACTGTTCAGAGTTCACAAGGGACTTGCATCCTTTACCTTTTCGGACTGTTTCACATTGAAGTTTCAACTGTCCTATGACGACTATACGTTGTGCTTGTGCAGCTGATCTCCCTTAATGTAACAGGGTCACAGCGCTCATGCTGCTTGCTTTGGTTATGCGTTTAGTCTCTGTCTGCATAGTTAGTGCATCTGGTCTCAGTGGTCACACTGCTATCTTTGGGAGGCAATTAGTCACTGTCTGTCTGCATAGTTAGTGCATCTGTTTAGAGCTCACATTGCTTTCTTTGGTAGGCATTTAGTCATTTAGCTGAATTCTGCATATTTAATGGCTCTGGGTCACAGCGCTCCCACTGCTTGCTTTGGTAGGCATTTATTCACTGTCTGCAGGAGTTTAGCTAAAGGCCCATGGGCAGGGTCTCTTAGGTTATCGATGCAGCACTAGCAGCCAGGGGCATTATATACTTTGGCTCAGCAGACAGTATTACACATGATAGAATTAGGTACATTGGGTCAGCAGACAGTATCACACATGATAGGTTTAGATACAGGGCCTAGCCGATAGTATCACACATGATAGGTGTAAATACAGGGTTCCAGCATCAGCATTCAAATACTTACTCCCCTCGCTCTTTGGTAACAGTGCTAATCACGCTGCTTGCTTTGGTAGGCATTTAGTCATTGCCTGTCTGCATAGTTAAGGTCCTCTTACACGACCCGACGTGGGCTTGGTAAACGAGTGCACCGATCAACGAGACCACTCGTTGATCGGCGCTCGTTTGCTCCTGTCATGGGCTACCGACAAAGATATTTTCGGCTGCTTAATGATACAATGAGCGATGATCGGAATGAGCGTTCTGTGAACACTTGTTTGCCCGATAATTAGCCTGTGTAAAATGGGCTTTAGTCCATCTGGAGCTTAATTCACTTGTTGCTATTGCTTTAATAAGGATAAGCTAGAGCTCACTTGACCATGAGCATGTAAGCACTTCCTGCTTCCAATAACAAACACCAATAAATGACCATTCCAAGTGGCTTATTCATACAAACGAGTGTCAAATCAGCCGTGAAAAACGTTTTTCACGGCAGATTTGCATTCGTGCTGGACCCAATTTCACAGATCCCTCATAGACTTGAGTCTATAGAGGGATCTGTAAAAATGGGCAAAAATAGGACATGTCCTATTTTTTCACGGACCGTCCACACGGTCCATTAAAAAAAACAGCCTTGTGAATAGCCCTATAGAAGTACATTGATTTTAATGCAGCCATGTGACAGCCACTAAAAAAAAGTCTGTTACACAGCCGATTAGCTCGTTCATGTGAATAAGCCTATAAACTGACGGTGAGACTTGGCACATCTATTTCAAGGGTGTAAATGCCCATACTAGCTCATTGTTAGGCATGTACCGACTTAAAAGTGGTTTGTCCTTACATAATTGAGCCCTTACATAATATTAAATAAAACCATATTGTTTTTAATTTGCAAAGTCTGAAAGGTAAAATATCATGAGTATTTCACTAAAAATTATATCTTTTGCTGATGCAGTTATGTATTCTGTAACAATTCAATGTGTGAACTAAAAAAGAAATCTATATTATAGCCCGTGTGGTGATAATGTCTTGTTTCTCTTCTCTATTGAAGGAAATGATCATTGATAAAGTGAAAGGACAAGCTGTACCGCGATATTTGATATATGACATCATCAAATTCAATGTAAGTATTCAGATTTTTCTTTCCTTCTCATTTCTGGATGATTTGTATGGGATGACAGGATTATTTTAGTTACTACATGGACTTTTCTTCCTTGTGATTTATTCTTCTGCTCTTCTGGGGAAAGCAGGTTCTATTGAATTTATGCTTCATTGCATGGGCTTTGTCATGTTGAGGCAGTGCCAGAATCCTAACTAAGTGCTGTCAAAAAGTCCACACCGTAAGTCAAAGCAATCCCTTTACAAGCACTGAATGATGAAAGGTTATGTCAAGATGATTCACGTGTTCCCCCTCCCGTATCTGGACAAACTCACTTGTACAGTTTTTATTTTGTTATAAAAAGGCAAGGTATGGTTCTTTAGTTTACCGTGATAGTTCACCATCAAGGGGCAAATGGAATTTCCACTGGCATGCTAGAATCAATTAAATGTGCATTTCGAAATATTATTTATATATATAATTTGTCACTCTTCGTCTTTGCCAAGTTTGCTTATAAGGGTATGTTCACACACTTGGCAAAAGATGTCTGAAAATACGGAACTGTTTTCAAGGGAAAACTGCTCCTGATTTTGAGCAGTTTTTTAATCAAACTAGCGTTTTTCGCAGCGTTTTTTACGGCCGTTTTTGGAGATGTTTTTGAAAAACGTCTCGAAAAACGGCTCAAGAAGTGACATGCACTTCTTTTTCACGGGCGTTTTTTTTACGCAGCCGTTCTTCTGCTTCTGATTTTTTACGGCCCAAAAAATGGCAGAAATTAAGCCGTGTGAACATACCCTTACTTGTAAATTGCTAATTCAGTCAATTAATGGCACATTCCAATAGAAATACAAAGTGATGTGTGGGGAATGATACAGAACTTACTTAATTTGAACCTTTGAGATCTGCTTTTTCTAGGTGTTATACCATCGTAATGGCATTTGTTATGTCTCACTATTATTTTTATATGTTTTGACACTTTTATCTGTAGGTATCATTGACATAGCAAGGCCTTAAACCTCAATAAGCCACCTTACCGATCTGTTGGGACTTATAGTCTTCGCACATCATGGAGCTGCTAATATCTCACACATCCCATTTTACCCTAACACTTTACACTTTTACATTACTATTATAATTTCTGGTGGTATTGATAGAGCAAGAGTTTATGCCGAAAGAACATTGAAAAACCTTTGCCCCCTTGGAAGGATATAATGTATACAAACATCTTTGTTTCTTTAACAAAGGCAAATCTTTATAATAACCAATGTTGACATTGAGCACAATGTTAGACCTTGGTCCTACCTGTTGTCTGTCATTGTACTGCAGGAGCACAGATGGAACGTAATGTATGGCTTTTCCACTTACTCCGCTAGTCTCTAGTATTCAGTTATTAGAAGAAAGGCTGTATGCGTATTTAAAGATTCTGATAATCCACTTTTGGCCCCAGATTTCCCTCTATATATGCTCTGCATGTACCTGCCGGGATGTTTACCTAGAATTCCCGTTGTAGTATAATAGAAACCTGCTACGCCTCAAAATGGACAGCTCTCTCTGACTACTGTTTAGAAGCAACTAAGATTTCATACTCCTGGCCGTATCATTGTTCCATTTCACCCATAATACAGCACCCGTAGAAGTTTATAGGGCTCTACTGTTCCTGTCAATGTCTCCTATGTCCTACTAAAGGCCTGCACCATTGGATGCCTTTTACGGTCATGTGCAAAGAACCTGACCGTAATAATGGTGATGTATCCAAACATTAATACATGTAAACCTAAGGGTATGTGCACACGATGAGAGGCTTTTACGTCTGAAAAGACAGACTGTTTTCAGGAGAAAACAGCTGCCTCGTTTCAGACGTAAAAGCTCCTCCTCGCATTATGCGAGGCGTCTGTGACGCTCGTAAATCTTGAGCTGCTCTTCATTGACTTCAATGAAGAACGGCTCAAATTACGTTGCAAAGAAGTGCCCTGCACTTCTTTGCCGAGGCAGTCAGTTTATGCGTCGTCGTTTGACAGCTGTCAAACGACGACGCGTAAATTACAGGTCGTCTGCACAGTACGTCGGCAAACCCATTCAAATGAATGGGCAGATGTTTGCCGACGTATTGTAGCCGTATTTTCAGACGTAAATCGAGGCATAATACTCCTCGTTTACGCCTGAAAATAGGTCGTGTGAACCCAGCCTAACCTTTATCATATATGTTTTCCAACTACCTTAAAAATAGCAAGTATACCAAATGTATGCCATTTCAATTCTTTGCCTGTCATTGCCTGTCAGACGCCCAGCACCTAACAAATACCTCCAGCAAAATATGAACAATTCCTTTAACCACTGATATTTTGTAGCGAATTATGATTTATCACTTCTGAAACAATTTTCCAAACTATACATTGTGTTTTCTGTAGTTGTTTTCATTCACAGCTCCACTTTATTTAACAACTAGTTTAGGCGTTTTCTTTGCCTCGTATGAAACATATTTGGATGTAGTCCGCATTACGTTTACTGCAGAACCAGATTGTACGGTTTGAAGTCATGCTGCAGTATGAACAACTCGGGATGTCACTGCCCCCACTTCTAAACTGAAATAGCTGTGAATAAAAGGATGTCCATTATATAGATAACTGAGGCAGGTGAATAAACTGAAGCCATTTATATAATTTCTCTTAGAAAATAGAATTGGGTATTATAAAAATTGGAGTTAATGAACTCTAATTGTCGGATTCACCAATCCATAATCGAGGCTCACAATTTACAGTCTTCCTGCGTTTTTATTAAACCACAAATCCAATAATGCTGGCTGCAGTCATGGAGATGAGCATACAGACTTTCTCCATTGTGCTTCCAAGGAGCAAATTATTTCTCATGAAATTAACCCCTTGCTTTGTGAAGTAAGATAGGTTTGTGATATTCGAACGTCCCTTATCACGGTCTGTAATAGGTTGTGCGTTCAACACGCTTATGGATGTTGTGAAAAATCATAGCAACGTTGACAGATGAGGGGCATTTATGGGACAGGTGCAAAACTTGATCCTGCTAGATCTTGAGGTTTCTCAAACATGTCTCTTATTAGCTATGGTAGTTCCAGGAATAAAAAAAAAAATTCAATTCTTTACTAAGGCATTAAAATAACTTTGCCAAAAATACCCTATGATTTACCTCCTAAGGAATAAACCATCTAAGGCTGGGTTCACACGACCACATTAACGTCCGTAATGGACGGACGTATTTCGGCCGGAAGTCCCGGACCGAACTCAGTGCAGGGAGCCGGGCTCCTAGCATCATAGTTCTGTACGATGCTAGGAGTCCCTGCCTCTCTGCAGGACAACTGTCCCGTACTGTAATCATGTTTTCAGTACGGGACAGTAGTTCCACGGAGAGGCAGGGACTCCTAGCATCGTACATAACTATGTTCGGTTTCAGTTTTTTAGTAATATCTGTACCCCTATAATTTTCTCTGACTAGGAGGCAAGCGCCTTTCTGGCATCTGACACTGTCCTCTAGCAAGGATGACACTCCTTTCCTCTTGTCATCCTCTTCATTCGCTAGTGACTCTGAAGAAACCCCAAGAAGCAAAACCTGACCATTTGGGTAACCCCTGAAAATTTTGTTCCCCAGATCCATGGCTTCACTAGAAACTTGGATACATTTCGACATCGCAGGGCTCAGAGAGCTGGACTTTATAAACTTCTTTTTTTCCGATAAATGTGTTGCTGTAATAGTTGCCCAGAAAAATTTGTATGCCCAACAATTTATATCTCAAAACCCCTATTTTACTTCTTAAACGCAGCGGAGATCATAACATTTCAATGTCTTGTATTGAACATGGGGTTATTAAAGAAGCCAAGCATTAGGCCTATTGGAGCACAGATATACTATACCACACCCCGGTGTACCGCATGGCCATGTCCAGGGTACGCTTTGAAGGGATCCTGAGTTTCCTACATTATACAATAATACGCAGTGCCCACCCCGAGATTACCTCAGTTTTGACCGCTTGTTTAAAATTAGGCACCACATAAACCATTTGAGTGACAAGTTTGCCTAGGATTGCATCTCGAGAACTGCATTTCTTTTAATGAATCCCTGGTACATTTTAACGGGAACCTTCAATTCTGCGAGTACCTGCCGAGTAAGCGGGTAAGGTAGGGCCTGAAGTTGTATCAGCTCAAGAGTTCATCAGGGTACACCCACAGGTTTATGATTTTTTTAAGGGAAGGATCATATAATTGACCCCCCCCCAGAATGCCCCCCTCCTTCCTGGGAGTTACAGGAAAAATATTCTGGGCTTTAGTGCACCCACTGCTGTGTCAGGTTTAGCACCTCTACCTAGATAATTTTTATACCAGCAATTTAAGTGCCTCACTTCCAGAAGTACTGCAGCATGTGGCACTGTTGGACAAATTCAGAGAAGCTTCCCCAGGTCGCTACTTGGGCAAACACTCAGAAGGGGTGAGAGCATGGCATTATGCAGCGACAATGTATTGTATGCCAAGTATAAGGACAAGAGGGATGTCCTAATATTGAGCACAATACACAGCAATAGTAGCACCCCCACCAATAAGAGGTACTGGAAACCTTCCTGGAATATCAAGAGGTGGTTATCAAGGCTCTAAAATTTGGTGATCAGGAATGGGGCGGAGGTCAGTAATTCTGGAAGTAAGGCCACACTTATTGTATAGGAGTAGCACTTTAAAAGCGAAGTCCCCAAAAAAGGTGCAGTGTGTGTTACAAAAGGGGGATATGGAAGGACAAAACTTGCCATTGTGAAACCTGCCGTACACAACCTGGCCTGCATAAAAGATTATTTTAAAATATACCATACATCCCTTGAATTTTAAATGTATTACTTATTTGAACCCTCTTATTATTATTATGTACCCTGTTGTTTCCCGCACAGCTTATTCCCCAGAGGCACATGGCGGTCCTTCCCTCCTGAGCCCTGTCAGGTGCCCAGGCAGCAGATTTCAGCCACATGTGGGGTATTGCAGTACCTGGGACAACCCGCATAATAATTTATGGGGGGTGTGTTTCTGTTTAACACAGGCTGGGCACAACATATTGGTCAATGAAATGGCATAAATGTAAAAAAAAAATAGCAATTTCCACTCTGCACTATCCAGTGCATATTGAAATCTGTTTAACACCTGTCATAAGGGGTGCAGTTTACAAAATTGGGTCACTTCTTGGTGGTTTCCACTGTACTGGTACTTTAGAGACTTTGCAAATGCAACATGTCACCCAAAAACCAAGCCAGCAAAATCCATGCTCTAAATGTCGATCCTTCCCTTCTGTGTCTAGGCAGCAGAATACATCCACATGTGGGCTATTGTCGTACCCGGGAGAACCCACAAAACAATTTATGGGGTATTTGTCTCCAGTGGCACGAACATGTAAGGCACTGAATTGGCATATATCTTAAAAAATACAAATTTTTACTCTGCATCATCCGCTGCATTTTAAAATATGTATAAAACCTGTGGGTTCAAATTCTCACTATACCCATAGATTAATGCCATAACGGGTATAGTTCACAAAATAGGGTTACTTCTCATTGGTTTTCACTGTACAGTAGGGGCTTTGTAAATGGCACAAAAAAAACATTCTAGCAAAATCTGTACTCCAAATGCTCAATTCCCTTCAGCAGTTTATGACCACTTATAGGGTATTGCTATATTCAGGAGGTAATGCTTTACAAATGCTGGTGTGTTGTTTTTGTTGTTTTTTCTCTGTTTTCTGAGAAAATTAAAAATATTGAGTTAAACTACAAATTATTGGGAAAAAAATAGTTTTTTTTCATTTCCGAGGCCCAACTTTAATAAATTCTAAATAAAATGAATTCCTTGAGGGTATAGTTTCATATATGGATATTACTTTTGGGAAGTTTCCACTGTACTGGATCTCTCAGGCTTTGCAAATGCGACATGGCGTCAGAAAACCATACCAGCAAAATCTGCGCTCCAGAAGTCGAATGGCGCTCTCTTTCCCTTCTGAGCCCTGCCGTGTGCCTAAACAGCAGTTTACGACTGTATATGGGGCATTGCCATACTCGAGAGAAATTGTGTAACCAATATTGGGGTGGCTTTCCTCCTATAGTACACTTAAAAATGCAAAATTTGAGCTAAAACTACATGTTATTGGAACAAAAATTTATTTTTCATTCTTATGGCCTAATCAATTGGCTAAAACACCAGTGGGGTCAAAATGCTCTCCATACCCCTAGGTTAATTCCTAGAGGGTGCAGATTCCTAAATTGGGTCTTTTTTTGGGAGTTCCTTATGTTTTAACACCTAAATCTAAATGGATTAAAATTTAATATTTGCCAAAAAAAATATGAATTTTGTCAATTTTACCTCCAGTTTGCTTTAATATCTGTCAAACACCTAAAAGTTAAAAAAAACCACATTCTAAATACTTTAAAAAAAATACATTGAGGGGTTCAGCTTTGAAAATGGGGGGCTTTTTAATATATTGGCGCCTCAAAGCTACTTCAGAACTGAAGTGGTGCCTAAAAAAAAAGGTTTTGTAAAATATTTGGAAACAAAATAAAACTGCTAGTAAATTTATAAGCCTTATAACATCTTGAAAAAAAGATGTTTACATCAAGAAGAATTAAGGTAAAGAAAAAACAGATAGTGTGCTATCATTATCTCTTTTAGAAGCAGAGGATTTCAAAAGTAGAAAAAAATGCTAATTTTGAAGCATTTTCTCTTATATTTAAAATCTAATAAGTTAAGAGTAAATACTGTATATCTACCAAAATTTACCACTGGTATAAAGTACAATGTGTCAAGAAAAAACAATCTCAATCACATAAATTAAATAAAAACGTTCCAGAGTTGATACAACATAAAGTGACGCATCAGATTTGAAAAATGGGGTTGCGTCTTGAAGTCCATAGCAGGTCGCATCAGTCCATGGGCCCATCTTCAGCTGAACAAGAGCACTGATTACAGCCAAAGGTGCAGAGCGCTTAACTGGCCGCTTTTGCACAAGTGGGGGTCTCAGAACGCAGACCAATACTTCTGATATGTCCATATGAACGTTTTTGAAAGTGCAAATACTCTTTGAAGAGTCTCCCCTCCTGGATACAATTCTGGTTTTGGCTTCAAAACGTGCATGCAAAAATCTGCACTTTGTGAACTAGGCCTTATATTAAATAGAGAGGTTTGCATAAGTCAGTAGTGGACAAATCACAAGTCATATATTGTAGCACATCGTTTTTTTTTTTTGTTTTTTTCCATTTATTTTTTTGAAGGGAAAAGGAAACAGATCTTTAAAAATCAATAGAAATATGTCTCAGGAGTAAGGTGTTAGCACCTACAATACCTTTCGGGCATTGGTATCTGCGCAAGACATAATGCAAACGACCGTAAACCTACACATGTCTCAAACACACAATTTGTGTATCAAAATCATTCTAGACACAGATTGTCCAAAAATATATACTTTATTTTTTTATTCCATGAATATGGATAACCCCCCCCCCCCAAAAGAACCAAACAAATATACATACAAAAATTAAAACATAATTAAAAATATTCCTCTAAGGCAGGGGTCTCAAGCATGCGGGCCGCATGCGGCCCCTGGAGCGGTCATCTGCGGCCCGCGGGACACAGAGCCGCTAGTATCGGCTCTGCTCCGAGACTCTGGAATTCCCTGACATCGCTGTCCACATATGAACAGCGATGTCTGGGGCTTCCCCAGAGCCGGAGTCCCGGGCAGAGCGCTAGTACAGGCTCTGCTCCGGGACTCTGTGGAATTCCCTGACATCGCTGTCCACATATGAACAGCGATGTCTGGGGCTTCCCCAGAGCCGGAGTCCCGGGCAGAGCGCTAGTACAGGCTCTGCTCCGGGACGCTGCGGAATTCCCTGACATCGCTGCCCATATATGGACAGTGTGTCAGGGTCTTCCCCAGAGCGGAGTCCCGGGCAGAGCGCTAGTATCGGCTCTGCTCCGGGACGCTGCGGAATTCCCTGAAATCGCTGCCCATATATGGACAGTGTGTCAGGGTCTTCCCCAGAGCGGATTCCCGGGCAGAGCGCTACTGTCGGCACTGCTGTGGCGGCATCTACAGGGGACACTGCTGTGGCGGCATCTACAGGGGACACTGCTGTGGCGGCATCTACAGGGGGCACTGCTGTGGCGGCATCTACAGGGGGCACTGCTGTGGCGGCATCTACAGGGGGCACTACTGTGGCGGCATCTACAAGGGGCACTGCTGTGGCGGCATCTACAGGGGACACTGCTGTGGCGGCATCTACAGGGGGCACTGCTGTGGCGGCATATACAGGGGGCACTGCTGTGGCGGCATCTACAGGGGGCACTGCTGTGGCGGCATCTACACAGGGCACTGCTGTGGCAGCATCTACACAGGGCACTGTGGCACTATCTAAAAAGGGGCTGCCCAATCTTGACGTGTGCTAACTGAGCCGCCAGTTTGCATTTAGTGACACTTAAACTGGAAAGCTGGATTGTTAAAATAAGCACGTGGAGAAATGTCTCAAATTGTAAACCTAGCGGTATTATTATAGTAATATAGTGTTATAGTAGTTCAAATAACTAATTCATTAACAATAATTTTGTATTCTATCAAATTTGAAATTCATGCGGCCCGACCACTTCACATTTTTTCTATATGCGGCCCACTTACCCGGCCGAGTTTGAGACCCCTGCTCTAAGGCCATCAAGTATATGGCAGCATAACCTTCAACTAGCTTGCAATAGTGCAGGAAGAGCATCTAAACAACCTCAATCCCAAATCCCCATGTAAACCCCACAGCTTATACAGTGATAGGTCTATGGTAATGTATATAAAAAAATCACATGAAGTATAATATTGATCAAAATATTTCAAATACCTGTGGCTGGCATGATGACTTTCGGTCTCAGAGGATGAACACCTCAAAGCGCATTTCGCACCCTCCCCACAGGATAGGTCATCAGTATATGATCGGTGGGGGTCCTGGTGTCGATGGATCCGGTCACGGAAGCAGATGGATCCGGTCACGGAATAGCGGCCGAGCTGCCGTACTGCAGCTCTGCTCCTATTCAAGTGAATAAGAGCAGAGCTGCAGTTTTGCAGAATGGCTGCTATGCAGTGGCCGGAGCAGCTGATTGGTACGGGATCCGGGTGTCGGACCCACCCCAATCATATACTGATGAACTATCCTGTGGATAGGTCATCAGTTGTGTGGTCGTGGACAACCCCTTTAAGTTTTCAGATGGGTTAACTGGCACCTAGGATTTTTCCTAGCCTTGATTATGATGCTAATCTCTTATATGGAAGATAAGTAATAGATATATAAATACAGATAATATAGCATAATGTTCCACTAAATCAAGAAACCCATCTGTTCCAATGTGCAGAAACATAGAACATAGTGTACAGATATGTGAGCTATATATTTCTGTGAGATTACTCCTCCCATGCGTGTGCTATGTATTTGTATCTGAAATGCTAATTCCCCAGACTATTAAGAAAAAATTATGATGACATTTCCCATTTGGAAATGCAGATGTCAGCTGTGTGCTTTGGATCGTCAGTAATAATGTTAGCTCTGCTAATAATAATTCAGCCTGTACTTGTGCAGTTTCTTTAAAGTTGTTAAAAGACAGTAGTGACATATGTTCTCTTCTGGGTCACTAAATCAAGCTTTCTAGTTGCCCTTGCATGTCTTGTAAGGGGGTTTGTAGCATTCTACAAATCATTTAAAGGGGTTGTCCAGGAAAAAAAAAAATTCTAAAAAATGTCCCCCAGCCTTGATTTGCCTTCCCTAATACCCCCTATTAAACTTCTAACCAGTTTCTGTTTGATTTCCATCGTCACTGCTGCTTTTTCTGTTTGTTTACATCCCTTGCTGTTTGTTTACATCCCTTACTGGCTGTTTCCTGTCTTGTAACCCACTATACCCATGATCCCCGGCTGCATCTGAGGAGACAGTTGCATCCTCCCCCTTCCTCCAAAGCACCTCAGCTATTTGCATACTGCCACGCCCCTCTATGGTCACATGGTCCTTCCCTGCTCTAATTACAGATTACAGGCAGACGCTCCCTCCCTGCACACGGTCTGAGGCCGGATTACACCAGCGTGTGCCTTTTGCTTGCGCAAAAAACACGTCGTTTTGTGCGCGCAAAAGGTACATAACAGCTCCGTGTGTCAGCCGCGTATGATGTGTGGCTGTGTGATTTTCGCGCAGCCGCCATCATTATGACACTGTTTATATGTTTGTAAACAGAAAAGCACGTGGTGCTTTTCTGTTTTCATTCATACTTTTTACTGCTGTTGCGCGAATCACGCGCGTACCACGGAAGTGCTTCCGTGTGCTGCGATTGATTTTCACGCACCCATTGACTTCAATGGGTGCGTGATGCGCAAAAACACAAATATCGGACATGTCGTGAGTTTTACGCAGCGGACACACGCTGCATGAAACTCACTGACAGTCTGCACGGCCCCATAGACTAATATAGGTCCGTGCGAGGCGCGTGAAAATCACACGCGTTGCACGGACGTATTACACGTTCGTCTGAATAAGCCCTAACACAGTAATAATCATCATTATCCTTTGTGTCTCCATCTATCCCTGATCTAAGTACAGGCACCCGTCTCCCTCACCCGCCCCTTCCACAGCCTGATAAATGTCATGGTATGTTCACGTTCCGGGCCATGCTTTCACTTTTAACCCGTTTTGTACCCATTTTTTTCCTTGTCCGTTTTAAAAACGGATGAATTTCATTTGTCAATTTCCTGCCACACACTGCCCCCTGTAGATAATGCCACACACTACCTTCTATAGATACTGCCACAGCCCCCTGTAGGTAATGCCACACATCCCCGCTGTAGGTAATGCCACACATCCCCGCTGTAGGTAATGCCACACATCCCCGCTGTAGGTAATGCCACACATCCCCGCTGTAGGTAATGCCACACATCCCCGCTGTAGGTAATGCCACACATCCCCGCTGTAGATAATGCCACACAGCCCCCCTGTAGGTAATGCCACACAGCCCCCCTGTAGGTAATGCCACACAGCCCCCCTGTAGGTAATGCCACACAGCCCCTCTGTAGGCAATGCCACACATCCCCCTTGTAGGCAGTGCCACACAGCCCCCTGTAAGTAATGCCACACAGCCCCCTGTAAGTAATGCCACACAGCCCCCTGTAAGTAATGCCACATAGCCCCCCCTGTAGGTAATGCCACATAGCCCCCCCTGTAGGTAATGCCACATAGCCCCCCCTGTAGGTAATGCCACATAGCCCCCCCTGTAGGTAATGCCACATAGCCCCCCCTGTAGGTAATGCCACATAGCCCCCCCTGTAGGCAATGCCACCCCCCTACTTTCCTGTAGGGGACGGCTCTGGAGAAATCTCTCACTTCACTGTCCATATATGAACAGTGAAGTGAGGTACTTCTCCTGGAGCGGAATCCCCGGCCACATCGGCGGGGATTCCGCTTCAGAAGTCACTGACGTCACTGTCCATATATGGACACAGTGAAGTCAGTGACTTCTCCTGGAGCGGAATCCCCGGCCACATCGGCGGGGATTCCGCTTCAGAAGTCACTGACATCACTGTCCATATATGGACACAGTGAAGTCAGTGACTTCTCCTGGAGCGGAATCCCCGGCCACATCGGCAGGGATTCCGCTTCATTAGTCCCTGACGTCACTGTCCATATATGGACACAGTGAAGTCTGTGACTTCTCTTGGAGCGGAATCCCCGGCCACATCGTCGGGGATTCCGCTTCATTAGTCTCTGACGTCACTGTCCATATATGGACACAGTGAAGTCTGTGACTTCTCTTGGAGCGGAATCCCCGGCCAATTCGCCGGTGATTCCGCTTCAGAAGTCACTGTGTCCATATATGGACACAGTGAAGTCTGTGACTTCTCCTGGAGCGGAATCCTCAAACCCGGGCTTGGGGATTACGCTCCTACAGTGACCAAATAAACACCCTCCTCCTCCTCCTCCTCACATGCGCTTCGGACTGTGAGGAGGAGAAGGAGAGAGCGAGCTACAGTAGACACGGCCATCACAGTGCACACCGATACCACATACTAAAACTTGCGCATGCGCAATGAAACTGCTGCTGAAGACGCAGCCATACCATTTAACAGAGCATGCGTGGTAGACACAACCACGCATGCTCTAAGCAGATGGGGAAAACACGTGGTACAGTTATGACGTACCCGTACACTGAAAACCGGAAACCGCAAACCGGAAGTTAGGCGCGAATGGACGGGTATGCACAGGAAGTGCAAATTTTACATGGACAAGCGGTCACGTGACGGAAGAGGGGATACGACGATACAGCCAGCTAATCAAACGTAAGTACATTACAAAGTTAAATGTTTTTTATTGTTTCGTTTAATTAAAAGTAATTTTTTACTTCTGGAATACCCCTTTAAGAACACACAGAGAACAGCAGGGATGGGATTTGTTCTTCTAAGTTCACTGTAATAATAAGACAAATGTTTATATCTAGAAGATTTCTGTCCTCTTGATTTAATGGCACCAGCTTGCGTAACTGGCATAATACATTTCTTAAAACCGTTTTATTTTCTGTTGATTTTGTTTTTGAATTTAGAATTTTCAACTAAAATTTTTATTTTTCTGTCTCTGACACACAGGATCCGGCTAAGTTCATTATTTAGATGTGATCGATATTAGCTGGATCCTGAACTGTTCAGCTGAACCGATGGAATCGGCTGAGATGGAACAATACAGCTTCTTCTCTCCTTTTACTCCTTTTTCTTTCTCTTTTACTCCTTTTTCTTTCTCTTTTTCTCTCTCTATTTTTTGCTCTGTAATTTTCTCTCTCTCCATATTGTTCTGAGGTTATATTAAAGAAAGCATTATGAAAACAGTCGCCAGATTAATTATTTTCCCTATCAATTTCTCAACAACGCATATACAATACTGATACATGAATAAACATATGTAAAAGTATAAAGTAATGTAGTACAACATATTGGGAGAATATTCAGGGCTGCAATCTTTATACGCCTATGAAAACTATAAAAGTTATGGCTTTTGGAAGGAAGTGGGGAAAAAAACAAAAATGAAAATCTGAAAAATGGTTGCATCTCCAAGGGGTTAAAAAGCTTGAGCTATAAGATTGTATGTCAAACAACCAGTCTGTCTTAAATGATTGCTTTAGGCCCCATGCACACGACCGTAAAAAACGGACCCATTCACTTTCATTGAACGCGGACACCTTTCCGTAGTGCTACGGAAGGGTGTCCGTGCCGTGGAAATGTTCTGAAAATTATGGAACATGTCCGTTCTTTTACATTTTGCGGGCCGTGCTCCCATACATTGTATGGGAGCACGGCCCGAAAATGCGGCTGTCAGTCGGCGGCCGGCCGTGCCCGCAATCGCGGGCCGTGATTGCGGGCACGGTCGTGTGCATGGGGCCTTAAACTATGTTTTGCTGACAGCATTTTTAGAGGATCTGTAAATAAACCTTTCCCTGAACTCCTATCTATCACTCTTATTATTTGGCCAAGAGGTATGCCATGTTGCATCCATGACCCCTTTTTTGCTAATTACCATATAGCCCACAGTGGGCATTTATCAGGTAACATATCACCCCCTGGCATCTTGTAATTTTGACATCTAATAGATTCTTAAATCTACCTTATAATTTAAGAGGCTTGTTTGTGGTAGAAACCTTTTACAAACAACTTAAGGCTATGTTTACACTTGCGTTGTTACATTCTGTTGTTCTGCTCTGTCAGAGGAGCAGAACAAGGGAATGCTGGAACAAGCATTTCCATTCCTCGACGGAAATCATTGACCATAATGGGTTCCATCAGGGTGTCTGTGGTTTTACTGGAGACAATTGGCTTCCGTTTGTATCCGTTCCATAAGGTTTCCGTTTTTTTTAACGAAATCAACAGTATAGTTGACTGCTCTATTGATTCCGCCAAAAAAAATCCCCGGAAACCTTACGGAACGGAGACAAACGGAAACTATTTGCAACGGAAGCATTACCATTTAAATCAATGCTAATGCAAACGGAAGCTATGATTTCCGTTTGCCTTTCCGTTGATGGGTTCCTGGAATGATCTGACGGAACCCATCAACGGAACCCTGACGCTGATGTGAACAAGCCCTTAGGCTTAGGCTGAGGCTAGACATAGAGACATTTTTGAAGTTTGTCCCTGTTTATAGGAATGCATTAGGGTAGTGCTACTTGTATTACATCGGAAATCGCTGTGATATTGTTGTGATGAATCGCTGTCCATAGGAATGCATTGAGTAGCTTGAAAGGCTCCTCAAAGTCTCTCCTAACAAGTTTGTAGCTCTGAAATTCTAACATGAAGCGATTATTAGAAAATCACTAGGAAATCGCTTGTCTAGAGCGATGTTGAAAAAAATTTCAAGCTACTCAGTTCATTCCTATGGAGAACTATTTATCACAGCGAAATCAGTGATTTTTTTGTCATGAGAAAAATACTCTTGTTTCCCCATCATAAGGCTTCCTATGGACAGCGATTTATCACCTCTACAAAAAGTCTGTCTGTCCCAAGCAATAATATGGCTTTTAGGCTGGGATCTTACGTTGCTGTTTAGAAGTGAATCGCTAAAAAAAAACCACATTTGAACCCAGCCTCAAGAATTCACATCTCAACAAATAGAAGTTCATCTGAAAGGAGTAGGTCATGAATCTTGTTTGCGTTTGGCAATTTAATGTTACTCTGCTATTCCTGTAGGGGGCTCACAGTTTTCCTTTCAAAGTTTCCCGTTACCATTTGAAATGTAAATATTGGATCTTTTCACATTGCATTAATTTGTAGCTTGTTCTTGATAGTATAAAATTCAGCTCCCATCACTGCCACACAAGCAGATGAAAGACTTCCCCAGCACTCTGTTGGTTTCTTCTTTGCATGGCTCACTATTGTGGTAGAGTAACAAAAATCCTATTTCCTTATCCTGCCAATGACAAGTACATCATGTCTTCTGTATTGATCAGCATGAAGCTATTAATCTTATTTGACATAGCAGTCTAAATCATGTCCAGTTACGACAGTTGTTGCTCACACTTCAGCAGTTGTGTTGTTTGCTGTTGAATTAATTTTCTGGATGTATTTCCACTTTCGGTTTCCTTTACAATATGTTCTTGTGTCGCTCCACATTTCGGCACATCGGAAGGGGCCGCCCCTAATTCTAATGCTTTAAATGCCGCGACTGACTGTGGCATCTAAGGGGTTAAACGGGCGGATACAAAATTATCTTTGATTCTGCCCGTTGTAGTGAGGTGTCAGCTGTATTACACAGCCATCACCCGCTAAGTATGGAGCAAAGTCGGTCCGTGAGCCGGCTCTATACTTCCCCTTAACGGCTGCCACGTACATGTACATGGCGTGTTGTTAATGGGTTAAAGGGGTATTCCAGTTAGAACATGTGATCGCCTATCCACCGAATAGGTGATAACAGCTAGATCGGTGAGGGTTTGACTGCTGGGCCCCCCACCAGTTGCCAGAATAGGGATTCAGTGTCCCCTGTGTGCTCCTTTAAACACTAAACACCTCTTGGCAGGCGGTCTTGCAGCTGAAGGGAAGGTCGAGCATGTGCCCTACTGCTCCAGTGAACAATTTTGGCACCGATGGAAGCTACCAAACAATGCCCATTGGTCGGATTCCCGCTGATATCACCTATCTAGTAGATAGGTAATAACTTGTTTTAACCGTAATACCCCTTTAACTAATGGAATTTTGCAGTCACACTATGTATCCCCTATACAATGAAGCGCTGGGCTTTACAGATGATCAGTGCAGCATCCCTAAGGCCTCATTCAGACGAAAAAGCTGTGTACACAAAACCTGTTTCTCTGTCATACGACATGCTTTCGAACATGATAGAAGTTTTTCAATTACAAAATATGTGGGAATAAAAACCTAGTGTGCTTCTGTATAAAATCTGACAAACAGGTACGGTATTGGCCCATAGCAGTCTATCGGGGCCATGTGCAATTAGTTTTTCTAAACATAATGCTTTTCATGTTATGGTGAGGATTAGTTTAGTTTCTTGCAACTATATTCCAAGTAATTCCAAGAGCCTTATGTTATAGCTCCTTTTATTTTTTGCATACTGTTTTAATTTATAATGTTGTTTTGAATATTCTTTTATTATTTGCTTTAATATTCATCAAGCAATGCTACTTTGTATGAACATTCCTTTAGTGAAATATATGATCCTACAAGAATCATTTGACCTTTTTTTTTATTAAAAGAGCAATAATCAGGAGTTTGAATGAATCGGCGGTCATCCGTGCGCCCACCGCTCTATTCAATGACTGGGATTGACAGAAAAAGCCGAGAGCTGTACTCAGCTGTTTCCTGTAATTCCCTTAGACGTTGAATAAAGCAGCAGCGCGCTTTCCCTACCGCTGCTCCATTCAATGTCATTCTCACTGCAGTCAAGCAGTAAGGAGGAACAGGGAGTTGAGACCCCCGTTCTCACGATTGGTGGTGGTCCTAGCTGTAGGGTCTCCGCAATCAGATAATTATCATCTATCCTATTCATAGAAAACCTGTTTAAAGGGCGTCTGTCACATTTTTGCCTCCCAAACCGCTAATACCGCTATGTAGGGAAAAATTGAGGTTTTCTTTTAAACATACCTATGTTGCCCAAGTCAGCCCTTTGTGAACCATAAAAAGTGCTTTGATTCCTTCGCCGCCATATGTTAATGAGCACAGCAGTGTGCGGCAATCCAGAAAGTGTCTGGCATTCTATGTGGTTTACACCTGTCTTTAAAGTGTACCTACAGTCATATGCTTAAAGGGGTATTCCCATCTTTGACATTTGTCTGATAGATGCGAGTACTACCTCTGGAGCTACGAGTATATGTGAATTTTCCATTCATTTTTTATATGGGAATACCCGTTTAATCAGGATTCGGAGTTCTAATGGCGTATTTCCCTTACAAATAACTGCCTAAATTTAGCATCACTGACCGGTATGTAACTGCTGTGGGAGCTGTTTTAGTCTCTTATTGATATCAGTCCAGTTTTATGCATATCCCCATTCAAAAATAATAACTTGACTGTATTTCTGAGGGTCCTATTACTCGCCAGGCCATGTAAACGAGCGCTGATCGATGCGACAGCTCTTTGATCAGCGATCGTTTGCTCCTTTCACAAGGTTCTATGTATGGGGACGAGCGCTCGTTACTCCGATTGCTGGTCCCCATGCATTTCTATCATGTCGGTAGCACTTCTCTCTGTTTACACAGGGAGATGTGCTGCCGACAATAATAATATTTTATGCTGCCTAAACGATACAATCAGCCAATGAACGAGCTCGTTTGACGGCTGATCGTTGCCCTGTTTACAGGGCAATTATTGCGAACGAGTGTTTTGTGAACGCTTGTTTGCCCAGTGTAAAAGGGCCCTAAATTTTTATGTATTTTATCTGTGTCTAGATTTTCTTTTGTATTATCTGCTGTTTGTGCTTCAAGCCTTTCTGCCTTTGGTTTCTGAGACTGGGAGTAGATATCTGGCACCTTCCATTGACTGTCATATTAGCTATAATTGAACTAATTTCTTTGTTTTGTGTGAACCCTGTGGAGGGCTCCCCCTCACTTTATAGAGAGACAATTGATTAATTCTATACCTGGAGAATGTGACCATTTTCCTGACCAAATGTTTATTTATTTGTGCTTATAGCAATTACCCATAGGCCTTGCTCACATCGCGTTTATGGCCTACATTGTGTGTATGTCGTGAAAGCTCAAAACGCACAAGCTAAACGTGTCTATAGGCCACCATTTGCCTGACAGAGGATAAAAACGTGTCCTTTTGGCTGGTACAGGGATTTTCTAATACGAAGTCCTCGGCCAGAGTACCAGAAGCGCTCTGACTGGGGATTCCTGGGCTGGAGAAGCCCCTGACGTCACTGTCCATGTATGGATAGTGACGTCAGTTGCTTTTACAGTCCGCGGGCAGAGCGCTTCTGACGCACTTGTCGGGGACTCCTGCATCTCAAAGCTATTAATGTCACTATCCATATATGGATAGTGACGTCAGGGATTTCTCCAGTCCCAGATTTCCTGGCCAGATCACTTCCGACGCTCTTGTTGGAGACTCCTGCATCGCAAAGCTACTGATGTCACTATCCATATTTGGACAGTGATGTTGGGAGCTTCCCCGGGCACAGTGCTTTAGATAGTGCTCTACCTAGGGGGTTCCAGAGATGTATCCCACTGTATGCCTTTACAGTGGGCTGCGTTGTTACCTTCCGTAGAAGGTATACTTCGGGGGTCCTCTCGACTAATACCTCAGACGGAAGGAACAAACGCAGTCTGAATGGGGCCCTATTTATAACCTATAATGTATAGTGACATCAGTAAAGGAAGAAGTAGCTAGTTCCTAAATCAGTAGCTGAAAAGGAGTTCAGGTAAGTAAGGTGTAATTGTCCCATTTTATGGCCACTTTTTTGTTGGCTTTATCTAAGGCCTACACATTACATCCAATTTTCTTGTTCTGAATATGCAAAGCTATTTCAGCGAACCCTCTAAATCCGTTTTTAAGTGGCCACTTTATTTTGTTTTTCAGGGTCAGCCTGTTGGGGACTGTGACTTTAACATTCGACTGGCTTGCATTGAAAAGGAGATTATTTTACCCAGGCATGAAAAAATGAAGACAGGACATATCGATAAAACGCAGGAACCTTTTAGTGTTCGGAACAAGCCATTTTTCGATATTCACACAGCAAGAAAGGTATGTGTATAAATTGTAATAAAGAAACATTCAAATGTTCCCTTCCAATATCTATGATTTCTCAATGTTTACAATGCAGTGGTAGTATAGTTGGACATGCATGCAGATGGCAGACCTCCAGCTGTTCACATCACTGGCTCCATTGCAGCATGTTTATATAGTTGGAAAATGGCTGCACAGACGGCTTCCCTGGGGGTTTCTGCAGTTGGTCTCCAGCATGTCCAGTTGTGATCATCCACATTTTGAGAGGATTATTATTCAGTATGAAGTTCTGTGTGAGCCTGTGCATGCTGTAAGGCCAATTGCCTGATATTACTGCAGTTCTCTCCGTGTGTAGCAAGCATCGATCAAAATAAGCGATCTATCATAACCATTTTCTCTCATTCCACGATCTGCATCAAAATGGAATATTCCTGTTATGTGCACATTTATCTCTTTCATGTCGTTTGTAATGTATGGTAATACCAGTCACCGACTACATTCACACTGAAACACATTGCATTTTACAGCAGATTGCAGGACGGGTGTGCGCTTTTGTATGCATTTGTGATTTCTAAGAATTTATAACCAGGCACCAAAGTGCTGTATGTTGACAAACGTTAGTTGGTCAAGACCAGGCTAGGCATCTAGCTTCTCAACGCACGTGTTTTTTTTTTTTACATTTGCAACAATATTTATGACCCAATCTTGTGTCAGTGCTTGAAAGTGTACATAAATCCCATTCAACATAAAAATGTCAGTCCATTAATAATGGATAATATAGATAAAAGACATCGAAGGTAAGGATGTCCCTAGATCTGTTAGGGTATATTCACACGTAGCAGTTAAACAATTAAAAAAACGCATAAAAAATGCAGCAGAAAAACCACATGCGTCGTTACTGCTATTTGGTGTGTTTTTCTATGCGGTTAGGAGCGCAACGGCATAAAAAAAAAATCGTAGTAAAATGCATGCTGTTTTTCAAATGCTTTTTTGATGCGCTTTTTAACTGCGACTCCGCTGCTACATGTAAATATGCCGTTATTCCCTTGTTGTCCAGGCAAACAACTGGCTTACTCCATATGAATCCACAGCATAATTAATGTCAGACTCTCTACGGAAGCATCAAAGAGGTCAAAATAGTTCACATCTGCCTTCAGGTTTTCCGTTGTTTTGCTTTGTCATAAAAGCAGAACAACGACAAACCAAAGACTGCAAATATGTCGCATGGCAGAGTCCCACGGCTCCAGACGGAACCCATCTACTTGAATGGGTTCCATCGGGTTTTTGTAAAGGTATTTGTCGTACTACTGGACAAAATAGCGTGAATGCTGGACTATTTTATATTGCAAAAACGACAGAATCTGCGATGGAAGCCCCTAACGGAGCCTTTGTAACAGATGTGAACAGAGCCTTAAATGGCTCTCAGCTGTATTCACAGAACGATACTGCACTTTGTTTTTTTCTGGTGATTGAAAAGGAACAAACTGATTGTGTTTTGTTTCTTAAATGCACCTCAACCGCAACGTCTGGATACACCCTAAGGTGTGTTTAAAACCCTAATTTTTTATTGCACTTACTTATTCCTGCAAGTAAAAATGTCATCTCATATCTGCTGCTTCTTCTCCCCCATAAACAATGGCACACATGTTTATTGGCTGTGTCTGGTATTGTAGTTCAGCCTTCTTTACTTGATTGGGGCTTTGCTGCAATATTAGATATAACACATAGACAAGCGTGGGTTTTTTTTTTGGGGCGAAGCAGATTTTGTAATCCCGAACAACCCCTTTAATATGAGCCAGGCAGCCACACACAGTGTTTATGGGTAAGCAGCTACTGCCACTGAGCTTTACTCTATTTTAATTATTTGTTTACCCATCGAGGACCGTTACAGTTCTCATTTTAGTCACAAAGTTGAATTTTCATGAAACTTTTGCTTATAATCACTGTTTGATGCAAAGTTGCGTGAAGGTGGTTGTGCGTATACATTCTTAAGTTGTATTTTTATATACGAAATGTTGTGCCATATTTTGCCGTGTGCAGTTTATATTTTTAACACATTTGTGGATGATAGTCAAATATTCCATGGCCTCTGTTTCAGTGGTTTTGAGAGCAGATGCCCTTGTTGATGTAGACGTATGTGGTTTATATGAATTTTTCCGACCTTGGTGTATTATTTTTACATTGTATATATGTGTAAACCTCTGCTTGTATGTTTGTTTTAAGCGCATTTATATGTTAGAATGTTGTTGTTTTTTTTATAAATAATTTCCGTTTGTCACAAAGTTACGTGAGGTGGACATGGCTTCCAACAGCACGTCAAGACAATTGCAATCGTCAGGTTGTCCGATTTTAGAAAATATATAGGGTTTCAGGGTGCACCCACTTTTTAAGGTGTGTAATGTCGGTATTTTATAGATTGGTACTCTTTAAAAACGGATTTTTGGTCACTTTAATTCTGGTGATTTTATGAAGATGTATGTATGTAGACATACACGTTAGTGGCATGTATGAACTATGTACATATTGAACTTTGATTTTTAGGATGTGTGGTGCATCTAGTTTTTTGCTTGGGTCACACTTTAAGCTACAAATATTAATTTGTATACATTTTTTTTGTATGAAAAATTGCACTTTGACAGAAATTTGCACTACGGTGCCTGTGTGTATAAAGTGCTGAGTGGTATTTTGACAATGTGCATGGTGTGTACTTTCAGAAAATACATAGGTATGGGGTTTATGCTATGATTCTTTTAAGGCTTTGTTCACATCTGCGCCAGGGCTCCGTTCAGGCGTTCTGTTGGAGCTTCCCGTCAGAACGGAACCCTGACTGAAACAAACAGAAACCATAGGTTTCCATCACCATTGATTTCTATGGTGACTGATCCGGTGTAAATGGCTTCCTTTTGTCTCTGTTGTGCAAGGGTTCCGTTGTTTTGACTGATTGAATAGCGCAGCCGACTACGGTATTGCTTCTGACAAAATGACGGAACCCTTGCAGAAACGGAGACAAACGGAAGCCATTTACACCGGATCCGTTACCATTGAAATCAGTTTGTCAGGGTTCCGTTCTGATGGAAAGCTCCAAAGGAACGCCTGAATGGAGCCCTGAAGCAGATGCGAACGAAGCCTTATTTGTAATTTAGGTTTTATTTGTGCATGTCAAAAGTGTAAAAATTGTCTTGAATACCAGAGAATGTCCAAATATCAATGGCAGCGAAATTATTAGTGTTATGGCTGATTTCTTTACACATTTAGATTGGTATTCCTTATACAATAAAGTTAATATTATTTATGGTGGTCAGTGAACGGCGTAAAAAAAAGTCGTAATTTCATTTTTTCCTGCATTTTCCCATTATAATAAATGTAATGCGAACTTATATGTATTCCAAGATAAGACCTAAAATAAACTACCACTCTGCCCACAAAAAAACAAGACCAGCTATGTAAATGTAAACATATAGTTAATGTTTTATGTTTGTCAGAATGTGGAGGGGCATAAACAAAAAAGGTGTTCTAGCCACCTGAGGTAATGGAGCACCCAAATTCCTGACAGTAAAAGGATAAAGTAAAAACACATTCGTCACATATGTCAATTTTGCCAAGACTGAATTACCTTATACTTGTTCTTTTAAACAACAACTTCATTCATCCAGAAAACTAGCAAGACTTCTGCTGCGTAGTTAGAAGCCATCTTACACAAGACTTGATATTATTAGCAGTCTGCCCTTGTCAGACAAATCCGTTTTTAATATTTCTAATTTCACAGATCAGTAGCTCTGGCTTTAAAAGGGACAAGTTTAAAAACTTACATTTTATGACAAAGAACAAGAGCTGAGAATATGAATCCTCAGTTATCAATGAAAATCGATTTTATATATATTTTTTCCCTTGTTCATGTTGACTTGACAACTTACCATTTTTAGGTTGCTAGCAGTCCTAGAGCAAAGCGAGAGAATTAGTACAAGTCGTGGTTTTAAATCGCTGTCCGTGCTACTTTAGTAAGGAAAAATTGCCTGCAGATACCGGTCAACCTCTCTAAGAGCAGGCAATATCAGGAAAGATGGCCGAATACTTCTAAATGATGATCATATTTCATCACAGTATAGGCAAGACTGACTAGATAAGGGCCACTGAAGACACTTGTACTGGTTTATATACCCTATTTGGGCAGTAGGATGTCAGAAGGGGTGGTTCCCTTCTTAGAACCCTCTATTGGCCAGAGGAAAGCACCATAGCAGGGAGCATTTCCCGCTCTTTAGGACTTGGTGCGACGATGTATTGGACACCACCTGTCCACGGTGGACAAATGTATCCTGCAGTGCTTATGTGTCTATAAATGAAATGTCACTATGCGGGGCTGCCGTTGGCTCCTGCGGTCAGTTTGTGTTGTCAGCCAGTATGGACAAGACCTGGTCACACTGTTAAAGAGGCTCTGTCACCAGATTCTGAAATCCCTATCTCCTATTGCATGTGATCGGCGCTGCAATGTGGATAACAGTAACGTTTTTTTTTAAAAAAACATTCATTTTTGGCCAAGTTATGAGCTGTTTTATATATACGCAAATGAGGTTTGAAATGGACAACTGGGCGTTTTTTTTTCGTTATGTCCAACTGGGCGTGTATTGTGTTTTTTTTTTAAATTCTTTATTTTATTGACCAAAGAGATCCATTTTATAACATACAGGGTACATAAGACAAAGCATTGCATATTTAAAGTACAGAATCGAACAGTAAGTGTAAACACAGCATACATATATTGTTATACACCGGTGTATATTACTATCGTTCCCTTATAGGGAAGTTGTTCTGAGTGAAGAAAGAAGGGCAAGAAAGAGAGAACTCAAACCTCCAAAGTGGGGCTTGAACTTAGTTCCCAAACTTAAGGGCGAAGAAGGGAATGGTAGAGAAGAGGAGGAGGAGGGGACCCTCCACGACATCCCACAGGCAGAAGCGCTAGTCCGACTGGCTAGAGGAATGTGGCTCCCGTATAATGTCTTTATAGGAGTCTGAGTCCTGAAAAACTATCCATTGAGACCAAGTTTGGCAAAACCTGGCGCTTGAGTCGTGAATAACGGATGTCAAGTCCTCCATATGCATAATGTCGTTAACCTGTGAAGCCCAGAGGGATAGCGTGGGGGAGAAGGATCCTTCCAACGTAGTGGGATACAATGACGTGCTGCCATCACTAGAAAGAGAAGCCGAGAGCGTTTATATATGTTCGCTGGAATGTCGCAGTGATGAAGAAGGAAGAGGGCCGCATCCAATGTTATACCTGTATCTGTGACTTCAATTATCACCCGTTTTATGCCTTCCCTGAATGGGGTAAGAAGGGGACACGACCAGAAGGTGTGAAGGAGGGTACCAATGTCTTGCCCACATCTCCAGCACATAGGGGACGCTGTAGGGAAGATGCTATGTAGGCGGGCTGGGGTCCTATACCAGCGAGAGAGCAATTTGAAGCTTGCTTCTTGGTATCTTGAGCAGATTGAGGTCTTTTGGGCCATGAGGAGTACACGCTGGCTTTGTGGGGGAGAGAAGCAGATCTCCAGATCCGCCTCCCATTTAGAAATGTATGCAGGGGTGGGCAAATCAGGGGGATCCATAAGGATTTTGTAAATTGCGGATAATGTATGTCTAGCCAACTCTGAGCCAGTACAGAGGTTCTCTAATGGAGTCTTGTCCACTTGGTAGGACGCGGGAGCTGAGATAGAGGAGAAAAAGTGTCGTAGTTGCAAAGATCGCCAATGTCCCAACGGGTGGCGATCAGGAACCTGTGCCAAATCCGCAATAGAGAGCCATTCATTGTCCGTCAGGAACCGATCTGCTCGAAACCATCCCGTGGTATGCCATGTACGGAAAAGTGAGTCCATCATGCTAATAGGAAAGGATGGGTTGCCCAGTATCGGATACATTGAGGAGTGGAGTGCCAGGCAAGATGTCCTTTACTGAAGGGAGAGAGCAGCACAATAGTGTTGGGCCTATAGTGGGATGATGGTGGAGGTGTTTGATTCGGCTACGGTGTAGCCAAGGGAGAACCGATAATGGAATAGAGGAGAAACTCTGCTCCAGAACCACCCATGGTTTAAAAGCCGCATGTCTGCACCAATCAACTACCCGAGAAAGGTGAGATGCAATGTAATAAGTGCGGACGTCAGGGAGTGCTAGCCCTCCCGATGCCCTGGATCGACACAGCAGTGTGCGGGAGAGTCTTGAAGTCTTACCATTCCAAATGAAGGCAATCTGAAGAGAATTTACCGTTTTAAAGAACTTCATCGGGATAGCTATTGGAAGGGTCTGAAATAGATATAGTAGCTTGGGAAGTGCCTACATTTTGAAGATGGTACAGCGACCCAACCATGTAAAGGTGCCTTTGGACCATCTGGCGCAGTCCGCCTTGAGTTCAGCAAGAAGTGGAGGAAAGTTCAGGTGAAAGATCTCTCAGATCTGCTGATAAGCGAACCCCAAGATATTTCAGAGCTGACGGAGTCCATTTAAAACTGAAAGATTGTTTCAGGGCCGCGATAAGGTTGGGCGGAAGGGAAACATTCAGAGCTTCTGATTTAGAAAAGTTAATCTTAAAGTTGGATAAGCTTGAAAAGCGATGGAATTCCCGCATGAGATTAGGAAGGGAGACGGTTGGATTGGTCAGGAAGAAAAGCAGATCGTCCGCGTAAGCAGCCACCTTGTTAGCTGGGGTATTCGTTTCTAGTCCCGTCACATCCGGATTCGCACGAATATGGCGGAGAAAGGGCTCCAGTGTCAGTACAAAGATCAAAGGTGATAGGGGACATCCCTGTCTGGTGCCATTGTGTATAGGGAACTCATCTGAAAGAAGTCCATTCACTCGAACTCGAGCGGATGGGCATGAGTACAGGGACATTATCCAACCCATCGTATGGGATCCAAGACCAAGGCGTGAAAGGGTTTCTTCCATAAAGGTCCAGTTGACTCTAGCGAACGCTTTTTCCGCGTCCGTAGATAAAAGCATTAAGGGTACATTGGAGACCTTTGCATTTATGAGCATCCCACATAATGCGAGGATTGGTGGTCTCTGTGACATTAGTCAGCTATGGAGCGCTGAATATCCGCAATAGCGACTGAATCCGAAAGAAGAGCCGGGTTCAATTTCCACTGAGATTGGCGGTAAACAGGGGAGTGTAGCGAGAGGGTCAGGGTGACTAGAGCGTGATCTGAAAAGGAGATCGAGTCGATGTCCGCAGAACGTATAGAGTTTAGCGAGTGATGTTTAACGAAAAAGAGGTAAATTCTGGAGTACTTGTCGTGCACTGCGGAATAGAAAGAAAAATCCCTATCTGCTGGATGTAGGAGCCGCCATGTGTCCACTAATTGGTGTTCATGAAAGGATTTCAGAATACGGCGAAGATGTGCCTTCGAGAAGGATAATGACCCACCGGATGTGTCTAGAGTGGGATCTAGCACTACATTGAAGCCCCCCCAGAACAATGGTACCCTCCCCAAACTCCTCCAGAGCATTCAATAAGCCAATAAGGGCTGTGCCTTGACCAAAGTTGGGCAGGTAAAATGAAGCAAAGGTGTATACTTGAGTCAATAGCTCCTTTGATCAAGAGCATCCGTCCCAATTCATCACTGCGAGACCCCTTGAATTCCCATGGGGGAGATCTGGAGATCAAGATACTTGTCCCCCTGGATTTCGTATCAGGCGAAAAACTATGGTATGCATTGGGGAACCATGCGTTCGAGAGTTTGAAAGGTTTTTGCTGGCATAGGTGAGTCTCTTGAAGTAACGCCACCTGTATATGCTTGCCTTTCAGCAGATTGAAAAGTATGGATCGCTTTCCAGGGCTGTGTAAACCCTTGACATTCAGTGAGCCTATTCTCAGGTCCGTTTGTGTATGTTGCGCCATGTCCGCCCTGGTATGCGATGGAGGGGGGGAGAGGGAGGAAGTAAGGAAGGGACGAGGAGAAGACAGGTAAGAACAAGAAAGAAAGAGACTCAGACGATACGCAAGAAAGGGGCCCAAAGGCCGACTCCTAGAAGGTACGAAAACCTGTAAAGGAAGGGTGTTAGATTCCAGTGCCCCGGACAGCAAACACAATCATCAAACAGTAAACAATTTTTTCCATCGCTTGCCTAGAGGAAAGCGACGGAGGCACAAACATTTATAGAATTGACGTCCACCTCTCAGTTTCTAATATACCAAGGCAAGTTATAGAAATCCTGCGCTAATAGCCATGACCGCTTATGATCAACATACAGAGTTGAAGCACCCGTCCGGGTAAGTATTAAAGGCTGCCATAACCGCATATCAGACAGAAATCCATCCTCATACCTGTTATGGGAGTCTGAAACATGGCAAGCAACAGGTGTATAACTGGCTGCAACGGTATCTTAATTAAAAAAATAAATAAATATGAGCTAGAGTAAGCATATATGAATCCCCCTATATCATAGCGCATTTAGCTGTCTAGTAGCACAATACCATGAAAGGGAGGGAAAGAGGGAGGTAACAGTAAGCTTGGTGCATCTTAAGCTGCAGGTGATCACAATCATCCTCGGACACTACCCATATTTATGTTGGTCTGTACAATACACTTAAACCAATTCGGTACGAGCAGCCCGCACTCCTAGAGATCTAGGTAGATAACTGCGGCAGCCACAATATTTATACAGGAAACATGGGTATCTTATGGAAAAGCTGAATAAAAACATTTAGCTGCAAGAAAACCTTGTTAGAAGCAGAGAAAAGCATTAATAGGACAAAAAAAAAACTGAGTCCATCGGGCGACACTGATGCAGGCGGCCTTGCAAAAATAATAAGTAAAAGGATATCAGCGTATATGTCCTCTTTTAGGCGTCAGGCGGGACCCGGCGGGAGAGGTCGACAAGCGGAAGATGTGGTGCCCCCGGGATGGACCTGCTGAGAAAAGGCTGGATGGATCTGCTGGAGCGACGGCGTTGAGGTTGTTCGAATCTTTCCAGTGCTAACCAGTCCGGAACTGGGAAAGGGTCGATCTGAAGAAAACGAAATAGGCCCTCAAGATCCGAGGAGTGGGTGTATTGTGTTTTTAACTGGGCGTGTTTATGTGTATGACACTGACCAATCAGTGACCAGTCAGCATCATACACTCATCTCCATTGATTTACACAGCAGCGATGTGCAGCCAAATAAACCGAGATGAACGTTACTGCAGTGTCCTGATAATGAATACACATGAAATCCAGCCTGGACATCATGTGTATTCATTATCAGGACACTTCTGAATCTTTTCGGTGAGATTTGCAGCAAGGGAAACGAAATCTCGTTTACCTCCGAAATCTCGCGAGATTTCGTTTCCCGTGCTAGAAATCTCAAAGAAAAGAGTCAGAAGTGTCAGGATTCTGAATACACATGATATCCAGGCTGGATGGTCATGTGTATTCATTATCAGGACACTGGATTAACGTTAATCTCTTTATGTGGCTGCACATCGCTGCTGTGTAAATGAATGAAGAGGAGTGTATGATGCTGACTGGTCACTAATTGGTCAGCGTCATACACGTAAACACGCACAGTTAAAAACACAATACACGCCCACTTGGACATAACGGAAAAAAAACGCCCAGTTGTCCATTTCAAACCTCATTTGCATATCTATAAAATAGCTCATAACTTGGCCAAAAATGAACGTTTTAAAAAAAACAAAAACGTTACTGTTATCTACATTGTAGCGCCGATCACATGCAAAAGGAGATAGGGGTTTCACATGCAAAAGGAGATCACGCTGTGACGTCACTCACTTCCTGCCCCAGGTCCTGCATCGTGTCGGCCACATCGGCACCAGAGGCTACAGTTGATTCTGCAGCAGCATCAGCGTTTGCAGGTAAGTAGCTACATCGACTTACCTGCAAACGCCGATGCTGCTGCAGAATCAACTGTAGCCTCTGGTGCCGATGTGTCCTCGCTCGTCCGACACGATGCAGGACCTGGAGCAGTAAGTGAGTGACGTGTCAGCGTGATCTCTCGAGAACACGCTGTGTGTCTGCACTGCCAGAAGCTGGGCGTTGTGAAGAGAAGTGGATGATACTTCTCGTCAGAACGCCCAGCTAGTAAAAGAAGTAAACACGCCCCGATGTAACACACATAATACACGCCCAGTTGGACTTTTACTTTAAACACGCCCACTTGGACTTTTGCAAGCCTCATTTGCATAAATACAAAAATGGTCATAACTTGGCCAAAAATGCTCGTTTTTAAAAAATAAAAACGTTACTGTAATCTACATTGCAGCGCCGATCTGCTGCAATAGCAGATAGGGGTTGCAAAATCTGGTGACAGAGCCTCTTTAAGCTCCCTCCAGCCTGTTTCCTCCACTGAGTTTCAACCAGAAATCTCCTTTAAGGGGCTTTCTCACAAAGCACATTAATCACCTATTGAGGCTTCGTTCACATTTGCGTTGGGGTCCAGTTCTAACGTCCCGTCGGAGCTTTCCGTCAGAACGGGACCCCGAACAGACACAAACTGACACAAATGGAAACCAGAGGTTTCCGTTTCCATCACCATGCTTTGTCCTATTTAGTTCGCTCACAGATTCATTACATAGAATTAATCGTGGTTATACCATTCTACTGTGCAGAGACAGGAGCCTACTGCACTGGTATAAGAAAGGTATGTGAGCAGAATATCTAATACATGTATAATATCCTATTCTAGAAATAATTAAAATATATATTAAAGCTGAATTGTCCCTTTCATTTCACCTGCCATAAAGCACACACATTCGGCTGTACTATCTATACGGACTATGCAGAAGGGAAATGTGTCTCCTTTATGGTCATCCCCCCAGTGAAGCTTTTAAAGGCATGGTGTTGCCCTAAAAACATGTTTTTTTTTTAAAAATTAAACATTTAGTGTGTGGGTGATTAAACATTGTTCAAATTTTTTTTTTTTTTTTGCACGAGTCCAGGAAATATTATAAATTATTTCTAATTTATAATACTACCCATTTTTGGTCACTAGATGGAGCTGTTCCCAATGTTGCAGCATTGCAACATTGGGTTAAAAGCCCTCGCTCTAGTGAGCTCTCAGCATCCCCCCCTCCTTTATCCTGGCTAGTGCCGGGATAAACGAGGGGTTTGAAAGGTTTAACCTCCTACACTGTGTGTCGCCATTTTTTGAGGTAACCCACAGTGTAGTAGGTTTACATACAGTAGTAAACACACACAAACACTAACATACATTGAAATGTCTTACCTGCTCCTGCCGCCGCGGCTCCCTCCGGCCCGTCCGCTCCCTTTGCTGCCGCTGTTCCATGTGCACAAATCCGGAAGCCGCGACCGGAAGTAGTAATATTACAGTCCGGCCGCGACTTCCGGTCCACAGGAAAATGGCGCCGGACGGCGCCAATTTCGAATAGGACTGTGTGGGAGCGGCGCATGCGCAGTTCCCACACAGACGCCGTACACGGACGTGAATGGGACGGGAGCCGTTCACAGTCCCTATGGGACTGTGGCTGCCGTACTCCATGTCTGTGTGTGTCGTTAATCGACACACACAGAAATGGAACAAAAAATGGCAGCCCCCATAGGGAAGAAAAAGTGTAAAAATAAGAAACAGTAAAACACAAACACACAAATGAATATAAACGTTTTTATTACAGCACTAACATCTTTAACATATAAAAAAATTATTTGCCATGACACTGTTCCTTTAAAAATTAAAACTAAATACTTACGAGATTTAAAAAAAGAACAAACACATTATTTCTCTTCCACAGACCTATAGCTTGGCCACTTTTTATGCCCTTCGCTTGTCGGACAAATAAAACAACACAGAACGTCTAAAGAATGCATATTAGTTCATTTTCTATATTCCTGCCTCACACACATTCAATAGTAGAACATACAAAGTGGCCAAGCCCTTTGTAATGAACTAAAATTAAATACATGAGACCTTTCTTTTAATTTATCTTCATATCCGTCTGCACAGAACGTTGAACCTAAAAACATCAATGGTTTAAAAGGGGGACATTTACTTTATGGGTGAGAAAAGTATCATACCTAGTGAGTTATGCAAAATATGTTGATAAATATCAACCTTTGTCCTAGGAATCAAAGAAGTTGTCATATGATTAAATATTGAATCTGTCAGATAAAATAGAATACATTTTTTATTGGAATCATTGTTTAAAAATGATCCTGTGTGTGGATATTGCTGTCACGTATATGTTATGGCGCCACCTAGTTTTCTTTTTTTATTCCCTCTCAGAACGTCCACCTAATGTGTCCAGTGCTGATGAGAAGAAGCCGCTTCTAGTGTGACAATTCTTATTGGCTGTCTTTCACAATAGTAGAAATCACTCTGCCACTCATGTACAGAAGGATGTGGCAGTGGTGCTGAGCTCGTGGGCATGTGTGACCATCGGCACTGGACACATTAGGTGGATGTTCTGTGTGTGCGAACAGCAGAGAGCGCTATAAAAAGTATGTAACAGCAATATCTAGAATCCGGAGTATTCCCAATTGTACAATTATGTCTTGCCTGATGTCATGTTTTGTTTGTGAGACAACCCCTTTAAATGGTGGGGTTTGTTTCTTACACGTGAAGTATTCGTTGTTCTATTTCAGTATTCCACTCCAAATTCCAACAGGAGAAGGAAGGAAAATCTTAGTTGTGCTCCTCAAATATACCATGCCGAGTAATCCTTCACTTTCTATAACATGGATATAGTAGAAGTATATCGTTTCATGTACTCATCTCTATTGTTCACAGTCACATTTGTTCAATTGCCAAAACTGTCCAGGGATTTTAAAAGTCCTTTTTTTTTTTAATGTTTTCGCTGTGTCTTTTGCGCCAGCTTCCCTATTGACTGCACAGGTGTTTCAGGAAAATCCTTGCAATTATCTGGGTTATGTAAAGTGCTGGAGCGTGAAATGACAGATGTTTCCTTCATAATTAGTTTAGTTATTTCTAGAGGTTTTCAATCTTTTATCGGAGCATTGCATTTATTATAGCGAGGCTAAAAGAGTACGAAGTACCATCTAGTCATGTACATGTTGGGGGACATGTTTTTCATTTTATATTTTTGTTATCTTCTGGAATATTGTTGCTCTGCTCACCACTCCCACTTGACTATTCTTCCTCACTGTTTTCTAGATTTTGCACATTGGGATTTACTTGGTGTTGTCCTACATGTTTGCATCTTCTAAAAACCGTACATAACGAACTATATCGGACACGTCCCACACTTTTTTTTTTTTTATTTTATAAATTTTTATATTTATATATTTTATATTATAATATTTTATATTGATGATTATCGTCTTTTATGTAGCTCTTTTCTACCTGGGGGAGGTGGCCATAGCACTGTTCATCCTGACCTTCCTTGTTCATGAAAATAATAACGGATCCTTCGAAAGCCACAGGAAGGACAGAAGGTTCAGAGTGTAAGTGGATAGGCTTATGCGCGCTATATTACGGCTCTGTACATAATATAGTGATCGTACTCTACTGCTCCTCCTTATGCCTTCGATTTTATAAGGAGCCATGGGGAGGTTTTTTTTATCGTATTTCGTACGAATCCGACAGAAAAAAAATCCTAACATGTTCTATTGGACTGTATGTATGGAGGTATTCTACCCTAGATGCATTGCTTCCAGATATCGTTATCGTCTATGGGTGACTATTCCACTGTTCGCCATCCATCACTGCCTACTTATAGCGTATATGTCAGAAGCTTTTCCAGGCGTACACACTAAACGTAGGCCACAAAACATGATGTGAACATGTCCGAAGATTTCTCGTCCTTCCTACTCAATGTGGATGATCATAGATATCTGTTGTTTTTTTTAATAAATAAATGGTGAACGTGATTATTTACAACTTCTGCTCTCTGTTATCTGTCATGCTAGATATCACTTTTTCACATGCAGCTTTAGCATAAAGCACAACTAGGGTAGACCGCATGAAACCAGTGCATTAATTCTCACTATCCAGAATGTTTTTTTGTTTTTTTTCAATCACACAAAGCAACTTTATAATATATTTGGTTCCTTAAAGCCTGACAATTTTTAAGACTTCTGTTTGCTATCAATGAATTGATACACTTTTGCTTTCATCCAGAGAATGAAAACCCAGACAGACCTAGTCATGCTCACAGCTGATAGATGGATAAAATTGTATCCAGCCTAGAAAACAATCCATTTTGTAGAAGTATTGTGTTCAGCCTGTAGATGCAAACAACATTAGCCATTCACTTACCTGTAAGGCTGGGTTCACATGACCTATTTTCAGACGTAAACGAGGCGTATTATGCCTCGTTTTACGTCTGAAAATAGGGCTACAATACGTCGGCAAACATCTGTCCATTCATTTGAATGGGTTTGCCGACGTACTGTGCAGACAACCTGTCATTTACGCGTCGTCATTTGACAACTGTCAAACGACGACGCGTAAAAATACAGCCTCGTCAAAAGAAGTGCAGGACGCTTCTTTCAGACGTAATTTGAGCTGTTCTTCATTGAACTCAATGAAGAGCAGCTCAAAATTTACGGCTGTCAGAGAAGCCTCGCAAAATGTGAGGAGAAGCATTTACGACTGAAACGAGGCAGCTGTTTTCTCCTGAAAACAGTCTGTAATTTCAGACGTAAAAGCCTGCTAAGTGTGCACATACCCTAAGATGGTGAGGAGTTGAAACATAGTATATTAGAACGTCAAATAAGCTTTTCGTCATACAAAGTTGTTGTCTTTCTAATGAATTTACCTAATATAACATTTATATGTAAACGTATTTTTCTTTATTTGCTGCACCATACTCGTCTATCTTTAGTAGTCCCATAGAGAATGAATGGAACGGGAGCCGCTCCGTTTATACAGAGCAACTCAGGACACCTGTTCTCTGGATTGGTAAAAATGCTAGATCGGTGGGGGTCCTACCGCTGGAACCCCACTGATCGCAAGTGCTCGGCTGTTGCCTTTAGCCCATTTGATTTTGAATGGAGCGGCACTGCGCATGCCCGGCCTTCGCTCCATTCAAGCTCCTCCAAGCCACGGTCTTGTAGCTTGGGGGAGCTGGATAGGTGGTCAGGTGAAAAATGCTAGCAGGCTGGCATACACCTTTAAGGAAACCAAAAGGAAACAACAAGCATGTAATTTATTTTCCTGCTTTGCCTCTTTTAGATCTACATCACGGCACTGTGGTAATTTTTTTTTTAATGTATTTTTTTCTTTCTATAAATCTGAAAGCAGTTTCCGTGCAACAATTGTTGGAAAAGAACTTTAAACAAAACCAGAAATAAATATAGTATATGCAAAAGCTAAATTGGACAAAAATCCCCCCTCCCCCACTTTCGGCTGTCAATGTTCTTTTTTTATTTTAATATGCATGTTAAGGTTTTCCTTGTTAACCATTGAAAATAGAGTCTAAAATAAGAATTCCCTTGCTATTCTTTAGCTACCTCTAATAATGCGCTGCACAGAGCTTTCTGGTAGCAATGCCTGGTACGCTGGGGATATAGTCCTTTTTATGTAATATCTTTCTTTCTGACCTGAACAGTCTCCTCTGTATGACAGGACTCGGTCAGACTTCCCTATAATTTAGTAGAAGAATAGAACTGCAGACATTTAGTACTCTGAGTTAGTGAACACTACCTAACAAGACATGTTATCCAAAATCTGAAAGAGGGATAAGACTGTCAGCTCAACCGTAGTATCCTTCATACTTAGACATAAACTTTACATTGACCATGGGCAGTACTTATTTAAAGAGCATTTCTACCCAAAATGTAAAAGTGGCTTATATTAGTAAATTTGCTTGATTTTATTTATATTCGATTTACACTTTTTTTTATTATTACATGTTGGATCTGTTGTTATATCGGTCGTTACTTGCATCCATGCAAAACTTGTCCATACGTAGGCCGAAAGCGCGTCCTTTTGGCCTCTGTCTGGCCGGTATGTCAGTATCCCGCAAAAAAATAAATAAATGGGTATGGAATAGTGTGGAAGACTATACTATTCCATCCCGTAGAATCCAGTAAAAAAAACGTATATGTTAAAAGTGCTTTTTATTGTTGTTTTTTTTACCATCGTAGCCTATGGGTGACTGATGCTATCACAGGGGTCTCAAACACGGCCAAGTAAATGGGCCGCGCATAGAAAAAATGTGAAGTTGACGGGCCGCATTACTTTCAAATTTGATAAAATACAAAATTATTGTTAATCAATTCGTTATTTGAACAACTATAACAATACTACAATAATATAATAATACTACGTTACTATAACAATAATAATACATTACTATAACAATAATACTACATTACTATAATAATACTACATTACTATAATAATACTACATTACTATAATACTACATTACTATAACAATACTACATTACTATAATACATGACTACATTACTATAATAATACTACATAACTATAACAATACTACATTACTATAATACTACATTACTATAACAATACTACATTACTATAACAATACTACATTACTATAACAATACTACATTACTATAATACTACATTACTATAACAATACTACATTACTATAACAATACTACATTACTATAACAATACTACATTAATATAAATACTACATTACTATAACAATACATTACTATAATAATACTACATTACTATAACAATACTACATTACTATAACAATAATGCTGCATTACTATAATACTACATTAGTATAACAATAATACTACATTACTATAATACTACACTACTATAACAATAATACTACATTACTATAATACTACATTAGTATAACAATAATACTACATTACTATAACACTACATTAGTATAACAATACTACATTACTATAATACTACATTACTATAATACTACATTACTATAATACTACATTACTATAACAATACTACATTACTATAATACTACATTACTATAATACTACATTACTATAATAATACTACATTACATTACTATAATACTACATCACTACAACAATTATACTACATTACTATAATGCTACATTAGTATAACAATAATACTACATTACTATACCACATTACTATAATAATACTACATTACTATACTAATACTACATTACTATAATACTACATTAGTATAACAATAATATTACATTACTATACTAATACTACATTACTATAATACTACATTACTATAACAATAATACTACATTACTACAATAATACTACTACATTACTACGATACTACAGTACTATAATAATACTTCATTACTATACTAATACTACATTACTATAATACTACATTAGTATAACAATAATATTACATTACTATACTAATACTACATTACTATAATAATACTACATTACTACAACAATACTATAATACTACTACATTACTACGATACTACAGTACTATAATAATACTACATTACTATACTAATACTACATTACTATACTAATACTACATTAGTATAACACTAATACTACATTAGTATAACAATAATATTACATTACTATACTAATACTACATTACTATAATAATACTACATTACTATAACAATAATACTACATTACTACAACAATACTATAATACTACTACATTACTACGATACTACAGTACTATAATAATACTACATTACTATACTAATACTACATTACTATAATACTACATTAGTATAACAATAATATTACATTACTATACTAATACTACATTACTATAATACTACATTACTATAACAATAATACTACATTACTACAACAATACTATAATACTACTACATTACTACAATACTACAGTACTATAATAATACTACATTACTATAATACTACATTAGTATAACAATAATATTACATTACTATACTAATACTACATTACTATAACAATAATACTACATTACTACAACAATACTATAATACTACTACATTACTATGATACTACAGTACTATAATAATACTACATTACTATACTAATACTACATTACTATAATACTACATTAGTATAACAATAATATTACTATACTAATACTACATTACTATAACAATAATACTACATTACTACAACAATACTATAATACTACTACATTACTACGATACTACATTACTATAATAATACCGCTAGGTTTAAACTTACCAGAGAAATGTGAGTTTACTCCACGTGCTTATTTTAAAAATCCAGTTTTCAAGTTTATGTTGCTAAATGCAGTCTGGCTTCTCAGTTGGCAGCGTTTGGCAGACACAAAAATGTCAAGATTGGGCAGCTTCTTTTTAGATAGTGCCTTCTGTAGATGCCACAGTGCCCTCTGTAGATAATGCCACAGTGCCCTCTGTAGATAATGCCACAGTGCCCTCTGTAGATAATGCCACAGTGCCCTCTGTAGATAATGCCACAGTGCCCTCTGTAGATAATGCCACAGTGCCCTCTGTAGATAATGCCACAGTGCCCTCTGTAGAGAGTGCCACCCCCTAGATGATGCCACAGTGCCCACTGTAGATAATTCCCCCATGTCCACTGTAGATTCCCCCATGTCCACTGTAGATAATTCCCCAGTGCCCTCCGTACATAATACCACAGTGCCCTCTGTTGCTAGTGCCACACACACCCCTTTGTAGATAATGCCACACACCCCTTTGTAGATAGTGCCACACATATCCCCCTACAGATAGCTACATTGGGGCTCCATCTAGGAGTGGAATACCCAGCCAAAGCATTAATGGCACTTTGGCCGGGGATCCCTCTCCTGGAGGAGCCCCTGACATCACTATCCATATATGGACGGTTACGTCAGAGGCCCCGTCTATCAGCGGAAACCCCAACCAGTTCGTCGGCAACCCGCTGACCGGACATTCCGGTGAAGGAGGAGCCACTGACGTCGCTGTCAATATATGGATGGTTACTTTAGAGGCCTCGTCTATGAGCGGAATCCCCGACCAGTATGTCGGTAACACTCTGGCCGGCCGTTCCGGTCCAGGAGGAGCCACTAACGTCAACGTCCATATATGGACAGTTACATCAGAGGCCTCATCTATCAGCGGAATACCCGACCAGAGCGCTGTGGCTGGGGATTCCACTTCTAAAGGGAGACCCAATAAAGCTATCTATCAGAGGGATATGTAGCGCTGTTACAGGGTATGTTGTGTGGTGTGGCACTATCTGCAGGGGGTGTGTGCAGCGCTCCTCCTTGGGCCTGCTTTCCCGCCGTCAGCAGGCTGCAGATAACCACTTCAAGGGTCGCATGTGGGCCGCGTGTTTGAGACGTCTACGTTAAACAGATACGTTATGGGTTATTCAGTAGCTTTTCATGACTTATCCTTTAAAAAGATGCTATTATAGCCTATGAAAGACAAATGTGTTAAACGGATGCCTAACATTGGCATCCGTAACCCATAGGATATAATGATATCTGCTTAACGTATACGTCATGAAAAGGGTCATGAATGTTCATGACTTATCTGTTAAACAGATTCCTATTGGTGACGGATGCCACTGTTATGCATCGGTGACAAACCTTAAGCGGCCATGAAAATCAAACATCACCAAAGTTAAGTTCCATCCTGAAATCTAAGGATGGATTCACACACGTCCGATTTATGTTGCAGAAATTTCTTAGACTTAAAATCCCTTCCATTCATCCATGTGCTTGCTGTAGAAACGGCACTATTCAGATGAATGGAACTTGATTTTCAGTCACAGAAATGTATGCAACAAAATCTGGTGCGTGTGAATCTACCCTAAGGCCCTCTTGCTCACGCTGCAGATTTTATGGTAGAAATGTTTGCGACCTAAAATCAGCTCCATTCATCTGAATGAGATTGTTTCTGCAGCAAGCGCAAAATCCGGAATAAATGTCCGCAGCGTGTGCAGGGGTGCCTTAGGCTGGGTTCACACAGAGTTTTTTGACGCGGAAACCGCGCCGCAAAACGTCAAAACCGGCCCGAAAATGCCTCCCGTTGATTTCAATGGGAGACGGAGGCGTCTTTTTTCCCGCGAGCGGTAAAACCGTCTCACGGGAGAAATAAGGGACATGCCCTATCTTCGGGCGTTTACGCCTCTGACCTCCTATTGACATCAATGGGAGGCAGAGAAAGCGTATTTCGCTGAGTTTTATGCCCGCGACACTCAATTGGCGCAGGCGAAAAACGCTGTGAAAATCGGCGTGCAGCGAGAGGAAAATCTATCTCAAACTTCCAAATGGAATTTTGAAGCAGAATTTCCACCTGCAAAAAACTCTGTGTGAATCCATCCTTAGGCTATGTTCACACGGAGTATTTTGCAGGAGGAATATCTGCCTCAAAATTCCGTTTGGAAGTTTGAGGCAGATTTTCCTCTCCCTGCACGCCGATTTTCGCGGCGTTTTTCGCCCGCGGCTATTGAACGCCGCGGGCATAAAACACCGCGAAATACGCTTTCTCTGCCTCCCATTGAAGTCAATGGGAGGTCAGAGGCGGAAACGCCTGAAGATAGGGCATGTCGCTTCTTTTTCCCGCGAGGCAGTTTTACTGCTCGCGGGAAAAAGACGCCGACGCCTCCCATTGAAATCAATGGGAGGCATTTTCGGGCCGTTTTTGACGAGTTTTGTGACGCGGTTTCCAGAGTCAAAAAACTCGTCAAAATACTCTGTGTGAACATAGCCTTAGGCTGGATTTCTACATTGCGTATTTGTTTCAGATTTTGTTGCAGATTTTTTTTTGTAACCAAAGCCAGAAGTGGTTTCCAAAGGAATAGGAAATATAAAGGAAGAACTTATACTTCTTCTTCCTGGAACCACTTCTGGTTTTGGTTAAAAAATCTGCAACAAATACGCGATATGGAAATCCAGCCTAAGGCCCAATTCACACAGAGTTTTTAAACACTGATTTTGACGTGGAAACCGCGTCGGAAATAGCGCTAAAAAACTTCCAAAACTGCCACCCATTAAAATACGTGGCGGTTTTTAGCTGCTCCCGGTAAAAAAGCGGCATGCACTTTCTTGCCGCTGTTCCACTTCTGACCTCCCATTGAAACCAATGGTAGGCAGAGAGAGAATTTTTCAGTGCGCTCAATGGCCATGGGCAAAAAATGCTGCGTAATTGCGGCAAAAAAACTCTGTGTGAACAGGGCCTAAGGCTTTGTCCACACAGTACAGACTTTGTCCAATCAGTGACCAATCAGTGTCATACACTTCTCATTGTTCCAGCCCATTGTTACAGTGTGATTGTGCAGTGAATGAAGCTGGGCTGGAACAATGAGAAGTGTATGACGCTGATTAGTCACTGATTGGTCAGCCTCATACACTCCTCTGTACAACGCCCAGTTGGTAAAAAAGTAAAAACACGCCCAGAAATGGATTAGCATAAATCTAAAATAGTTTATAACTTGCTCAAAAATGATAGTTTTTCAAAATAAAAACCACTGTTGTCTACATTACAGCGCCAATCAGATTATGTATGACATAGGGCACTTATAATCTGGTGACAGAGCCTCTTTAAGACTGCTGTACACCAATGCAACCCAACTATCTTGAAGTCGTTGGAGCAGTTTTGCCTGGAAGAATGGGCAAAAATCCCAGTGTCTAGATGTGTTAAGCTAATAGAGACAAACCCCAAGAGACTTACATCTGTAAATGCTGCAAAAGGTGGCTCCACAAAGTATTGTCTATCAGGGGGTGAAGACATATGTATTAAAGTTCTCTTTTTGTGTCTTAATTATTGCTCCTCCAAATCGGAAGACATGTTGTGTAAGTCAAATGGCACAAACCCTCCAAAAATCTATTTTAGACAAGGTTGTATACTATTTTTTTGGGGGATGGAAAAATTAATTACCATGTGGTATGCTGGTAAGTAATGACCATGTGGTATGAGAGTAATGGCTGTAGGAGAGACAAGGGGGTCAGTGCTTATTTAGAGGTGGGCAGGAACTGGACGGGTAACGTTCACATTGGAGGTAGTTGAGGATGTTTAGGGGAACACAATGTTGACCAAATCAAATAAGTAAATACTTTGTGCATAGATTAAACCATAGAAATTTTGTGATATAATATCTAATAAAGAAATAGTTCATTCAAAAACAAATGAAAGAAAAATAAAATGTGCCGTTTAAGCAACAAATATGTAAGTGGATAGAAAATATGCAATGAGGAGTTGAATAAATGAATACTGCCTGCAATGATCAATTATATACGTTGACAGTGCATGCAGCAGCCAGTCAAATAAACGAGGAAACAAATAAATGCAACAACGAGAAATAAATAAATAATTGCAACAATAAACAAATGCAACGATGAATCAAATAAACGAAATGGCAGATAAAGGGCTAGTTCACACAGAGTTTTTTGACATGGAAACCGTGGCGGAAACCGCGCCAATAACTGTCCAAAATTGCCTGCCATTGATTTCAATGGGAGGCGGAGGCGTTTTTCTTCCCGCGTTTCCGTCTCTAACCTCCCATTGACATCAATGGGAGGCCGAGAAAGCCGTTTTCCTGACGGTTTTTTGCCCGTGGCGCTCAATGGCCGCGGCTGAAAAACGCTGCAAAGAAAGTGCAAGCAGGTCAAAATCTGGAATTTTGAGGCAGATTTTTCTGTCTGCAAAAAACTCTGTGTAAAGTACTTGCAGAGGCAGAATAAGCAAAGCGTGGATTGACAAACACACAGGAATCTTCATGATCTGCTCTTTTGTGATATCACGATAGAGCAGTTCAATAAAAACACAGACCAATATACCCGAGTTAAGTTCTTTCTTGCTGCCAAGAGATTTTCCTGCTTTTATTTTCAAACAATCTTCATCTGCCTCAAAGTAAAACATGTCTCTTCAGCTGCCTGCCAAGTTCTTGCACCAAGAAATAGAAGAAACAAGTTGTATACGGGAATATTCAGTGTTTGCTCCACTGCTGGCGGCATATACTACAGCAAATAGTCACTACAGATCTTTAGTCTAAGGGTATGTTCACACGTAGAGTCAAAAACGTCTCAAAATACGGAGCTGATTTCAAGGGAAAACAGCCCCTGATTTTCAGACATTTTTTGAGCAACTCGCGTTTTTTGCTGCGTTTTCGCTGCGTTTTTTACGGCCGTTTTTGGAGCTGTTTTAATTAGTCTATGAGAAAACAGCTCCAAAAACGTCCCAAGAAGTGTCCTGCACTTCTTTTGTCGAGGCTGTAATTTTACAAGCCGTCTTTTGACAGCGACGCGTAAAATGACAGGTCGTCGGCACAGTACGTCGGCAAACCCATTGAAATGAATGGGCAGATGTTTGCCGATGTATTTGAGCCGTGTTTTCAGGCGTAATTCGAGGCGTAAAACGCCTCATTTATGCCTGAAAATAGGTCGTGTGAACCCAGCCTAAGGGTATTTTCACACGGCACCCTCCGTTACGGCTGAAATTACGGAGCTGGTTTCAGGAGAAAACCGCTCCGGCATTTCAGACGTAATGGCAAGTGCAGGCGCTTGCTGTCAATGGAAAACGGCTCCAATTACGTCTCTAGAAGTGACAGGCACTTCTTTGACGCGGGCGTCTTTTTTACGCGCTGTCTTTTGACAGCGGCGTGTAAAAAAAAATGACCGTCGGCACAGAACATCGTAAAGCCAATTCAAATGAATGGGCAGATGTTTTCCGAAGCTTTGGAGCCGTATTTTCGGACGTAATTCGAGGTTAAAACGCCCGAATTACGTCCGTAAATAGGGTGTGTGAACATACCCTAAAAGTATTTTTACTGGAGACCACAAACGCAACTCAAGTCCCATGTTGCACAGGATGTAAACTCAATTGCTGTTTTTTCTTTTCAACAAATTTTATTGAACAGTTTTACATTTAGGTAAAAGACATATATCAAAAGCAGATAAAAATAAAATTAAATATAAATCATTTCACTCAGTGAATTATAATGTTGTTATAAAAACAAAATGACAAACATTCGTGAATGTAATGACAGTAAATGCAGGATCAATATATGAAAAGGAAACATCCTATAAAACAAGAGACAGAGAAGGGGGGAATAGAAGAGTTGGGAAGAATATAGCGGAAAGCTGGGATTGGTAAGGGGGGAGGAGCCGGTCAGAAATCTAGAATGAAAAGAAAAGTCACTGGACTTAATAAGCAGTGATCATAGTGGCAGGTAAGTGAGGGTATGCGTAGCTAATCCAGGGCAACCAGAGCGACTCAAAACCGGCAACCCTATCTAGTAAGATTCCTGTAAGTTTTTCGTTCACAAACATCTGGTCCATTCTAGTTTTAACCCCTGCAAAAGTTACTGTACGTTTTTTCCAAGAGTGGGCTATAGTTATTTTTGCAGCCAAAAGGATATAAGAGAATAACCGAAATTGTGCGTTCGTAAGCTCTGGGGGTTTGTGATGGAGAAGGCCTATCTTCGGATCTCTTCTTATAATAATGCCAAACAAACTTTGGGCGAGACCAAATACCCTACTCCAGAATCGGATAAGCTTAGGGCAGGACCACCAAATATGGAGCATGTCACCGGGAGAGTGACAACCACGAAAGCAAGAGGCGGGGTAGGTGGGAAAGGCACGTGCAAGTCGGCTAGGAACCAAATACCACCTCATCATGACTTTATAAGCCGATTCTAAAATATTTGTGTTAATGGAGCAGTGTGATACAATTATGCCATTCTGCTGGTTCGAGCGTCACCCCCAGATCCCGGTGCCATCTATCCACATATGTGTGGGGAACAGGTGTGGGGTTGTTAAGGAGCCATTTATATAAGACTGATATGATCCCTTTAGTGTTAGGGTTGTTTTTTCGCAGATTCGCTCGAACTGTGAGTAAGGGCGGGTTCACACGTGGCGGAATTTCACTTAAATTCCGCTGCGGACACTCCGCAGCGTTAATCCGCAGCGGTGCCGTTTGTCCATTGACTTACACTTTAATTTAGCAGTGTTCGTTTAGACGAGGCGTAAAATTCCGCTGCGGAGCATAGGCTGCGGAGCGGAATTTGGTGTCCGCAGCATGCTCTGTCTGTTGCGGAGCAGTGGCGGACTCATGGCGGAATTTCTCCATTGACTTCAATGGAGAGTCAAAATTCCGCAATGAAGTCCGCAGATCTTATGTGTGCTGCGGAGCGTATTGGTTTTGCTACCATGACATTTCTTCATTCTGGCTGGACCTATGTATTTCTAGGTCTACAGCCAGACTGAGGAAGTCAATGGGGCTCCCATAATGACGGGAGCGTTGCTAGGAGACGTCAGTAAATAGTCACTGTCCAGGGTGCTGAAAGAGTTAAGCGATCGGCAGTAACTGTTTCTGCACCCGGGACAGTGACTACCGATCTCAATATACATGTATCTGTAAAAAAACATATAAGTTCATACTTACCGAGAACTCCCTGCGTCTGTCTCCAGTCCGGCCTCCCAGGATGACGATTCAGTGTAAGTGACGGCTGCAGCCAATCACAGGCCAAGCACAGGCTGCAGCGGTCACATGGACTGGCGCGTCATCCAGGGAGGTCGGGCTGGATGCCGAAAGAGGGACGCGTCACCAAGACAACGGCCGGTAAGTATGAAATTCTTTTACTTTCACTAGGGAAAGTGCTGTCCCTTCTCTCTATCCTGCACTGATAGGGAGAAGGGAAGCACTTTTCCCGCAGTCCGCAGCAGCTAGTCCGCATCAATTTTCTGCACATTTTGTGCAGATCCGCAGCAGAATCTGCAACGCAGATTCTGTGCGGCATTGATGCGGACAGTTGCGGAGGAAATCCGCCACGTGTGGTCATGCCCTAAGAGTCTGAAGCAGTCTTGTTGTGGAGAAGGGAAGTAATCCAATTCTTAAGTTGTAGATATCGGAACACTTCGCCGTTGGGGATCTGCTGAGAGGTCTGAAGCTCACAGAACGAGAGAATCCGGGAATGGGTGGGCGTTAGAAGATGATGGACTCTGAGTATACCATTAGACCACCACCATTTAAAGGCTTGGTAATTGTCTGCACCTGGGGAGAACAAGGGATTATGCCACAGGGAAAGGAGGGGAAGATGCGGCGAGATCAATCTGCTAGAATATTTGACTGAGTCCCATACCGATAAAATGTGCATGAGTGGGGGGGATAGGTGAGAGGAGCGAAGAGAGGGAGGTAACCAGGGCACTGATTGGATCGGGGTTGGCGACATCTCCGGTATATCCAGGTACACCCATAGAGGCATATTTGCAGAAGCATGCAATTTAGTTAAGGATGCTATCATAGCTGCATGGTAATATTTGGAGACATTCGGAACCCCCAGTCCCCCATCTGCCTTTGGTGAACAGAGGGTGGACCTGGATATTCTAGGGCGTTCTCCCTTCCAAATAAATGATGAGATCCGATTCTGGATGAGGCGCAGAATGTGTGCTGGGACTTTGATTGGCAGGGTTTGAAACAAATAAAGAAGCTTTGGAAGGATGGTTATTTTGACTGCAGAAATACGGCCTATCCAAGATATCAATTGCTGTTTTTTTACTGTTAGGGCTTAGTCAGTCAAACGTATAATACGTCCGTGCAACGCGCGTGATTTTCACGTGCGTCGCACGGACCTATGTTAGTCAATGGGGTCGTTCAGACTGTCAGTGATTTTCACGCAGTGTATGTCCGCTGCGTAAAACTCGCAACGTCCTATATTTGCCCGTTTTTCACGCATCACGCACCGATTGAAGTCAATGGGTGCGTGAAAACCGCGCACGGCACACGGACGCACTTCCGTGTGCTGCGCGTCATGCGCGCTACTGTAATCAAAACTATGAATGAAAACAGAAAAGCACCACGTGCTTTTCTGTTTACAAACATAAAAACAGAGTGTCATAATGATGGCGGCTGCTTGAAAATCACGCAGCCACACATCATATTCTGCTGACACACAGAGCTTTTATGGACCTTTTGCGCGCGCAAAACACCGCGTTTTTTGCGCACGCAAAACGCACACGCTCGTGTGAATCCGGCCTTAGGGTATGTTCACACGGCTTATCTTCAGACGTAATTCGGGCGTTTTACGCCTCGAATTACGGCTGAAAAAACGGCTCGATTACGCCCACAAACATCTGCCCATTGCCTGCAATGGGTTTTACGATGTTCTGTTCCCATGAGCCTTTATTTTACGCGTCGCTGTCAAAATATGGCGCGTAAAATAACGGCTCGTCAAAAGAAGTGCAGGACACTTCTTGGGATGTTTTTGGAGCCGTTTTTCATTGACTCCATTGGAAAAACAGCTCCAAAAATAGCCGTGAAAACGCAGCGAAAATTGCGAGTGTCTTAAAAAAAAGTCTGAAAATCAGGAGCTGTTTTCCCTTGAAAACAGCTCCGTATTTTCAGACGTTTTTGACTCAGCGTGTGAACATACCCTTACTTACAAGACAGAATATGGACGATGGTGAATGGGTTAAACCCATTTGTGAGAACATTTGCATGAATAAGTGTTTATAAGCCATATACACTGTGAGGCTTCGTGCACATAACTGTGTTTTAGGATGGTATGTAGTTGTTGTTTTACTCTGTAGTACGGATCCAGTGCACACAAGTCAATGGGGCAATTCACTCCTCTATATACGAAGTCTGCATTTCTCAATATGCATAATGTTCCCTTAGATATTGCATCATGTCTGTAACCCACAAATAAAATTTAATGGAACTTGAAAAAAGGTATCTCTACTATGGATGCATATTTATTATGGATTATTATGTCTATCTTCAACATGGGAGAAAGTTTTAATAAAAATAAATGTGAAAATACAAACAAAAACAAGGAAACCACACATACTTTTATATTGCGTACAGACAGGTCGAATTTGCTGCGACTTATTTCTGCATCAGATCCACACCAAATTTTTCCGATTTTCCTGCAGAAGATTAAGATGAAAAAAAGTAATTAAAAAAAAGTCATTCGTTTAAAATCCACAGGTGAAATGCAGCAAAATCTGCAACACTATATTACTTGTTGATTTGCTTGCAGATATTTTCCTTCCCATTAGAGTCAGAGGGGAAAATGTTTAAAAAAATTAGTGATCATACCGCAATAGAGTTTACATGCTGCAGAGTTTAAAATCCAAACCGCAGGTCCAAATCTGCGCTGAAAATGTTAACAGCATGTGGATAAGATTTGGTAAAATCTCATTCACTTGCCTAGCGCTGTATTCCGCTGCGGATTTTAACAGTGCAAATCCGCATGTAAAATTGCAACAACTCCGTCCCATGTGGATTTACTCAAATAAAAGAATTGTCTATTGGTCTACAAGATGCTTGGAAAATATGGCAACCTGACAATAGGAAATATACCTACTTCTGCCATGTCCATGACAGCTGGTCATACATAGACGACATCTTTATTAGTAACGGTCTATCTCTTCGGGTGACCAAGGTAAATATGCAAACAGCTTTTATCGATCACATCTAAGTTCATAAACATAGATGTGCTTGATGGTAGCTGGATCCACGCAGGACCAGCCGGCACCAAAGCTGTGAGTCCCGATAGAAATAAAAACAAAATTGAAAAGATGTTCAAAATAAAACGTAGTGCAATCCGATCACGCACCATTCATGATTTCCCTTACAGATTCCGCTCCGAGAGGTCTTTGCATCATCTGCAAATTCCCAGCCTTTCTAACAAAGGATGATGCTTCTAATGAACTTTTGAAAGGTGGGTGGCTTGAGTGAGAATCAGATAATAGGGGCCATAAACGTAATTCCTCCCTCTTTTGGGCTGCTGCCATAGTGGTCCTGAGTGGCAGAATCAGGGCATATACTTTGGCCCTAAAACAAAAGGTATCTATGCGGTACAAAGAATCTACAGAGCAGTTAAGGAAATACTGCACATCTTATCTAGACACTTGCGAACAAAAGAAAATGGGTAAATACAAAAAATTACTTTGATCTCTGGCTAAATAGATGTGAAATCTCTTTAGAGATATGTTTGAGGAGGAACGCTTCAATTTTGGGAGTAAAGTTGGGAAACTCCTAGCACGGCTGGCTAAAGGGAGATATATCCCTCCCACAGGGAAATATAGTCACTGATCCCAAATCAAATAATACCCTCTTTAAAGAATATTTCCATGGCCTATATAAAGAAGATCAAGGTACAAACATTTTTAGTTAAAATTTCCCTCTCCACTTTGACAGAGGACATTTCTGAATGGAGACCTCATAGAGGAGGAAATTAAATCTTCTATTAAAAGCTCATAATGGCAAATCTCTGGACCCAGATGGCTATAATGGGTAATTCTACAAAACATTATCAGAACAGATGACTCCATCTTTCCTGAACTACTTCAGCAGTGTACTTCATATGGGAGTCATCCTAGACACCTCTACGACCGCTTATTTTAAACTGCTACACAAACGGTGTAAAGATGTTGCTGATTCCAGTTCATACAGATCTCTGATTGATGAAGACATGAAGGTTTTGTCAAAGATTTTAGCTAATAGATTGACCTTTCTGCTTCCGACGATCGTTGGTGCAGGTGGGTTTTGTTAGAGGTTAGTTAATATCCTTAAATGCTTGATGGCCCTGGTTTAGGTCCGGAATCCTCACCAGCTTGTTGGCGTTGGACCCGGAGAAAGCTTTTCAGTAATGTTAAGTGGGCATGGTTGGGGATAGCTCTAAATAAGTTGGGAATTGTGGGGAACTGAAAAGTTAGGTACACTTTTGAAGGTAATTTTTTGTAAACAAATCAATGTTTTATTTTGAACATCTTTTAAAAAAATTTTTTATTTCTATCGGGACTCACTGCTTTGGTGCAGGCTGGTCCTGCGTGTCTCCAGCTACTGTCAAGCACATCTATGTTTATGAACTTCGATGTGATCGCTAAAAGCTAGGTTCTGCACGCATCCTACGCAGGACCAGCGTTCACCGAAGCCACCAGTCCCACTGACCATACGAATTCAGCTTTGACCCCAAGATACAGCTTCTATGTATACAGGATACATAGAAGCTGTATTTCAAAAAGTAAAACAAGAAATGTTATTAAAAAATTCCAAAGATGATCAAAATGAGATTAAATATTGTTGTTTTTAAAAAAAATATATAAATAATTTGCCTTCAAAAGTTTGCATAGCCTTTGAGGCCCCATGCACACGCTCATGCCCGTAATCACAGCCCACCGCCGACTGCCACCAGCATTTTCGGGCCGTGATCCCATACAAAGTATGGGAGTATGGCCCGCAAAATGCAAAAGAACGTACATGTTCCATAATTTTCTGAACATTTCTACGACACGGACACCCGCCCGTGCCGGTATAGAAGGTGTCCGCGTTCAATGGAAGTGAATGGGTCCGTTTTTGCGGGGCCTAATGGTCGTGTGCATGGGGCCTAATGGTATTTCTTGCTGCTCGAATATACACTCAGGGATTTCTCTATTGGCCCTGTTATTTAACACAGCAAATTTTTAGAAGGGCCTTTTATCATGAAATAGAAATCGGTTGAGGTGAACTTCAAATAAAGTTGTTCCCCAACGGCGTGATACTCTTTATGAAGGACCCCCAGGCCTACCTATCTAAAGTACTTCAGCTTATCGAATATCATAGAACCTTTTCAGGTTACCGCATTTAAGTGACAAAAAGTGAGATATTGGAACTAGGAAGGCGCAGCCCAAATCCCCCCCCATTGATTTCACCTGGAAGGAGAGGCATTTTTTTTCCCCGGGTTGCTATTGGCCGCTCGTGGAAAAAAACCTGGCATGTTTTTACTTCTAGAGGTTTCCTCCTCTGACCTTCCATTGAAATCAATGGAAGGCAGAAAAAAACTGTGAGGCTCCAGGAGCGTTTTTTTTCAGTTGTTTTTGCTTCAGCAAAAAATTGCAAAAACAAAAAAGCTTCAAACAACGCTGGTAATTTTAAAATCTGCCTCAAAATTCCTGAAGGAATTTTGAGGCAGATTTTTTCAGTCTTAAAAAAAAATGCTGTGTAAATTTATTCATAAGGCACATGGAGTTTTTTGAAGGTGGATTTTGAACTGCCAGCTCGTATTTTTCCGTGTTTTTTTACAGTGTTTTTCGCCCGTGGCTATTGAAGCTAATGCAAGGACATCGGGCAAAAAACGCTCAAACGAGTGCAGTGAGCTGCCCCTCATCGATTTCCATGGGAGGTCAGAGGTGGTGACCGAAACGAGAAAGGACATGCCACTTTTTTTTTTCCCAAGAAGCCGCCCGGGAACGAAAACACCTGCTTCCCATCACCTCTACCTCCTATTTCATATGTAATTAATACTGTAAACATTGTTGTTCATACTGTTTGCTTAACCACGTGTGGAATTGAGGTCTATTAACCCGTTAGTGACCGGCCCATCGTGTTTCTACGTCGGTCACTAACGGGCCTTATTCCGATGCCATAGACTTTTTACGTCGCGGCATCGGAATAAGTAAACAGAGCAGGGAGCTGTCAAATCTCCCTGCTCTCAGCTGCTAGAGGCAGCTGAGGGCTGGGAGCGTCCCTGCTCTGCCGTGTGAGATCGATATTAGTATCGATCTCACACGTTTAACCCCTCAGCGAGCACCGCATCTGAGATGTTTTGGAGAGAGGGAGGGAGCTCCCTCTCTCTCCCACCGACACCCGGCGATACGATCGCCGAGTGTCTGTGTCTCTAATGGCAGCCGGGGGTCTAATAAAGGCCCCCAGGTCTGCCTGGAGTGAATGCCTGCTAGATCATGCCGCAGGCATGACCTAGCAGATGCCTGTCCGTGTTAAACGGACAGGCAGTAATACACTGCAATACAAAAGTATTGCAGTGTATTATAAATGCGATCGCAGAATCGCATATTATAGTCCCCTAATTGGACTAGTAAAAAAAGTGAAAAAAAAGTTTAATAAAGTTAATTAAAAAAAAAATGTGAAAAAAAATGAAAACCCCAGCTTTTTCCCTTACAAAATGCTTTACTATTAAAAAAACAAAAAAAAGTTACATATATTTGGTATCGCCGCGTCCGTAACGACCCCGACTATAAATCTATTACATTATTTAACCCGCACGGTGAACGCCGTAAAAAAATTAATAAAAAACTATGGAAAAATTGCTGTTTTCTGTGAATACTGACTTTAAAAAAATGTGATAAAAAGTGATCAAAAAGTCGCATCTACTCCAAAATGGTACCAATAAAAACTACAAGTCTTCCCGCAAAAAAAAAGCCCTCATACAACCGCATCGGCGAAAAAATAAAAACGTTACGGCTCTTCAAATATGGAGACACAAAAACAAATAATTTTGAAAAAAAAGCGTTTTTACTGTGTAAAAGTAGTAAAACATAGAAAAACTATACAAATTTGGTATCGTTGCAATCGTAACAACCCGCTGAATAAAGTTATTGTGTTATTTATACCACACGGTAAACGGCGTAGAATTAGGACGCAAAAAAGAGTGGCGAAATTTCTGATTTTTTTCTATTCCCCCCCCCCCCCCCCAAAAAAAAAGTTCATAAAAGTAAATCAATAAATAATATGTACCTAAAAATGGTGCTATTAAAAAATACAACTTGTCCCGCAAAAAACTAGACCTTATACAGCTATGTCGACGCAAAAATAAAAAGGTTATAGCTCTTGGAATGCGACGATTGAAAAACGTAAAAAATAGCTTGGTCATTAAGGTCCAAAATAGGCTGGTCATTAAGGGTTTAAATTATCGTAATACAGTGTTTGAGGGGGAGAAAATTTAAATATGTAAATAATGAGCTGGATGCAGACAAAGCCATCTGTATTGCATCACTAATTTAGCTCTGTACTTCACTTCAGGTGTATGTATAAAGCCTTAAATGGGCACTGTCATTTCAACAAACTTTGCATAAATTAATAATACAGGCGATTATAAGAAACTTTGCAATATATCTTATCAGAGTAACAAGCCTCTTTCTGCTCTTATCTGTCTGTTTTCCTGCTTCCCCTTCCTCTCATAAACTGACTTCCACTCTGTATGTTCAGCTATATCCGTCAGAGCTCACATGTATCCGATTACACATGTCTATGGAAGTCTTTGGAGAGGGGAGGGGGGAAGAGTGAGCAGGAAGTGAAGGAGATTACAGCAGAAAGACAGTCATAGAAACTTACTATCACAAACAAAGCACTTAAAGGGAATGTGTTGCCCGAAAAACATGTTTTTTTTTAAAAAAATTAAACATTTAGTGTGTGGGTGATTAAACATTGTTCAAATTTTTTTTATTTTTTTGCACGAGTCCAGGAAATATTATAAATTATTTCTAATTTATAATACTACCCATTTTTGGTCACTAGATGGAGCTGTTCCCAAAATTGCAGCATTGCAACGTTGGGTTAAAAGCCCTCGCTCTAGTGAGCTCTCAGCATTCCCCCCTCCTTTATCCTGGCTAGTGCCGGGATAAACGAGGGGTTTGAAAGGTTTAACCTCCTACACTGTGTGTCGCCATTTTTTGAGGTAACCCACAGTGTAGTAGGTTTACATACAGTAGTAAACACACACAAACACTAACATACATTGAAATCTCTTACCTGCTCCTGCCGCCGCGGCTCCCTCCGGCCCGTCCGCTCCCTTTGCTGCCGCTGTTCCATGTGCACAAGTCCGGAAGCCGCGACCGGAAGTAGTAATATTACTGTCCGGCCGCGACTTCCGGTCCACAGGAAAATGGCGCCGGACGGCGCCAATTTCGAATAGGACTGTGTGGGAGCGGCGCATGCGCAGTTCCCACACAGACTCCGTACACGGCAGTCAATGGGACGGGAGCCGTTCGCAGTCCCTATGGGACTGTGGCTGCCGTATTCCATGTCTGTGTGTGTCGTTAATCGACACACACAGAAATGGAACAAAAAATGGCAGCCCCCATAGGGAAGAAAAAGTGTAAAAATAAGAAACAGTAAAACACAAACACACAAATGAAAATAAACGTTTATATTAAGGCACTAACATCTTTAACATATAAAAAAATTATTTGTGATGACACTGTTCCTTTAATTCACATCAGTACAGGTCAGTAGTTCTCTATGTCCTGCATGATCCTGGGGCTGTTTCTGAGGGAGAGAGGAGGTTATGGTGCAGATTCTCCTCTTCTTACTGTGTGTAGTGTATGGCTAGTAGTCTCCACCCCAGCTCAAAAAGAAATGCAAACTACAGATATAGCATGCAAAGGGGCAAATTGCTAAAAATGAAAAAATCAGTCATATAATGGCCAGAAATAGTGCTGCTTCTCATGTACACACGTGGTAGCTTATGCTGAAATGTCAAATGAAACGACAGGTACCCTTTAACCCGTAAATCTAGTGACATCCACCATTTTCTTTGTGGTGCGGTTTCTTTAATAGTATGCCAGATGCCATAGAGTTCATGAACTGCCGTTGTAACTAATTTCTACTTTCCTTTATTTCTCCTATAAACCTTGAACTTTTCACACTGGAATAGCATACACAACAAATCCAATTTATAGCGGTAATATAGCAGCAGAAATGTAATGCTTAGTTCTAAATACATTCTTTAGGTACTTGATGTTATTTTACCTGTAGCCATACTTTTTCCTGCCACACATTTTTCTCAAGGCCAGCAAAGCAATTTTTCCTTCTTTCTATCAAAGTCATTAAATACTTACAAACATACATACATTGCTGTTAAACCATCTTCAAACTACTGTATGATCAGTGCAACTCATGAATAGTACAAGCTACAAATGTTCTAAAAGCAGCATGACCTATGATATAGCATGGTATTTCCAGTTTAAAAATGATTATATATTTTAAAGAGGCTCTGTCACCAGATTATAAGTGCCCTATTTCCTACATAAGGAGATCAGCGCTATAATGTAGGTGACAACAGTGTTTTTTATTTAGAAAAACGATCATTTTTACCACGTTATTAGCGATTTTAGATTTAGATAACTTTCTTAATGACCAACTGGGCGTGTTTTTACTTTAGACCAAGTGGACGTTGTACAGAGGAGTGTATGACGCTGACCAATCCACGTTATACACTTCTCTCCATTCATTTACTCAGCGCATAGGGATCCTGCTAGATCAGTATGTGCTGTCTTATACTGACACATTAACGTTACTGAAGTATTTAGACAGTGAATAGACATCACCTCCAGCCAGGACGGGATGTCTATTCACAATCCCGACACTTCGGTAACCTTTCTGTGGTACTTACAGCAGAGCAAAATCTCACTGTAACCTATGATTTACAGCGTGATCTCGCGAGATTACGCTTGCTCTGCTGTAAGTAACAGAAACGTTACCGAAGTGTCGGGATTGTGAATAGACATCCCGTCCTGGCTGGAAGGAATGTCTATTCACTGTCTAAACACCTCAGTAACGTTAATGTGTCAGTATAAGGGTGGATTCACACGAACATGAATAGCGTCCATGCAGGCCACGTGGTTTTCACGCGGCTCGCATGGACCAATAGAAGTATATGGGGCAGTACAGACAGTCCGTGCTTTTTGCGCAGCGTTTGTCCGCTGCGTAAAAAGCGTGACATGTTCAATATCTCAGCGTTTTTCGCGCATCACGCACCCATTGAAGTCAATGGGTGCGTGAAAACCACGCAGGTCGCACGGAAGCACTACCGTATGAACTGGCTGTTTCGCGCAACAGCTGTCAAAAGGATGAATGGAAACAGAAAAGCACCACGTGCTTTTCTGTTTACAAATATCCAAATGGCATGTCACAATGATGGCGGCTGCACGAAAATCACGCAGCCGCGCATCATATGCTGCTGCCACACGGAGCTGGCAAGTGGCTTTTGCGCAGGCAAAACGCCGCTTGTTTTGCCTGCGCAAAAATGCCACGTTCGTCTGAATCAGCCCTATGACAGCACATACTGATCTAGCAGGATCACTATGTGCAGAGTAAATGAATGGGGAGAAGTGTATGACGCTGATTGGTCAGCGTCATACACTCCTCTGTACAACGCCCACTTGGTCTAAAGTAAAAACACGCCCAGTTTGGTATTAAGAAAGTAATTAGCATAAAGCTAAAATTGCTAATAACGTGGTAAAAATAGATAGTTTTTCTAAATAAAAAGCACTGCTGTCACCTACATTATAGCGCTGATCTCCTTATGTAGGAGATAGGGCACGTATAATGTGGTGACAGAGCCTCTTTAACAGCCTGTTTATTTCTTTAAATGTTGTTTAACCCTTTCTCGCAATTGGGCGAGACTATGTCCAGATTACAAGTGCTTTTCTGCAATTGGGTGCACAGTCACGTCCAAGCTTTAAACTGTCACCGTGTTAAGTGACATGGTGACAGTGTCCCGATCGCATCTGTCAGACAGTTGCCAAGCAGGGCTCACTGGCACAGGACCAATCAGAATAGTCCCATGCCGGCAAGCGCTGTGATTGGCTAGTCAGTACTGACTACAAAAGAAATGTAAATTTTAGTTGGTAGTTTGCTCCTATACAGATATTTTGGGTGCAGCACTTAGATGCCAGTCGCTCCTATACTAATTATTTTGGACGCCATTCTAAAATCTCCCAATATGGTCAGAAGGGGTTTCATGGCCGAGGAAGCATATGTAATGTTATGCTCCAATACGGACAGCGCGAGCGAAGGTAAAGCACAGTACGAGCCCTCATGTTTGTCCGTATTAAGCGACTGAGTCTCCAACCCCCCATCCCTGTCTCCGTCGCGCAGAAGAGCCGTAGGTCCTTCTCTATCTGAGCTGACATGGGTAGCTGCAGACAATTATATCCCCCAAGTGCCTGAATTTCCAGCCCCCTCAGGCATTCAAATCGACACTACAGGGTTCAGCCCCATTGATTGATTATTTTAAACTTATTTTTTTCTGCCACCCTTTTAAATTGAATGGTCCAGCATACCAACCTATATGCGGATCAGTTCATCGCCCAGAACCCTGACTCGTTTTATGCGACAGGCCAAAATTGGACCCCCCACAAATGCAGTTGAATTGGGGAAGTTTCGAGGCTTATTTTTAAGCATTGGTCTCGTCAAAAAGCCAAGTATTAGAGACTATTAGTCCCCCGATATTTTATATAACACCCACTTTTACTGCACAATAATGAGCAGGACACGATTTGAAGTGATATGGACTTTCCTGCACTACAATGACAATAGTCACTGCCCACTCCCACAGGACCCAAATTTTGGTAGGCTCTAAAATTGTAACATTTTATTGCCCACTACTCACAATGTTTTTCCCAAGTTTAGATCACCCAACAAAACATTGCGGTAGATGAATCCTTAGTGAGTTTTAAAGGTAGACTGCATTTCAGGCAGTATCTACCAAAAATGATGTGAAAGTGCCACTGGTTACACCCAATGTTTATGAGGTATAGAGTTTATGAGGGGAAATACTCCCATATGGATCCCCGAGAAAGCCCCCCTTTCCTAGGAATTAGTGCAAAAATTGTATGGGACCTTTATTCATCCTTTTCTCCGCAAAGGATTTAATCTATATATGGGCAACTTTTACAACAGTGTCTCTGTACAGGAGTACAACAAATATATGGGTGGTGTTCACCTTTCTGATCAGGTCATAAAACCATACAGCGCCATGCGCAAACCAAAGGTGTGGTATAAGAAGCTTTCTGTCCATCTCACACAGATGGCTCTATACAACGCCTTTGTCCTCTGCAGATATGCAGGCAGTAGAGATACTTTCCTGCAATTTCAATTAAATTAAATTACACATAAAGTGACACCTCAGATTTTAAAAATGGGGCTCTGTCACTTAGCCCAAAAGTGGCTGCGGCAGGAAGTGGTTATAGATGCTGTCTGCAGTCACATACGCCTCCAAACTTTAGTAACCTTGCATGGTCTTAAAGTGAAGATCCGTCTTTGAGCCACAAAAAGGAATATTGTCTATTGTGTCCCTAAGACCCCATGCACACAACTGTAAAAATTGTCCGTAATTGCAAACCCGATTTACGGTCCGCAATTATGGACATATTCACTTCTATTGACCACGGACACCTTCCCGTATATTCGCAGGAAGGTGTCCGTGCCCTAGAAGTGTGCTGCATATTATGGAACACGTCCGTTTTTTTAGCATTTTACGGGCCGTGCTCCCATAGTTTGTATGCGAGTTGCTGGCCGCGGCCGACCGTGCCCGTAATAGCGGCCCGTAATTACGGGCATCGTCGTGTGCATGGGGCCTGATGTGTTTTTTTTCTAATACTCTAGAATTGGATTCTTTCTGTTAACACCTAGAAGACAGACAATTTTTTTTTTTTTCCATTGTTGCATTCCTAGAGCCATAACTTTTATTTTTATTTTTCTGTCAACATAGCCGTATGAGGGCTTGTTTTTTTTGTGGGACGAGTTTTAAATAATGTTCCAAATAATGTACTAGAAATGGTTTTTGTGGGGTGGGAAAACGATTCCTCCATTTTTCTTTGGTATTCGTTTTTAGGATATTTACTGTGCGGTAAAAAATACATGTTAACTTCATTTTTTGGATCAATATGATTACAGCGATCCCAAATTTGTATAGTTTTTTTTTTTTTTTACAAAGAAAAATAATTTGTTAAAATAAATTGTTTTGTGTCGCCATATTCTGGAAATCATATATTTTTTTTTTTTCCATCGAGGAAGCCGTATGAGGGATAGTGTTTTGCGGGGCAAGGTGTATTTTTTTTATTGGTATTATTTTGGGGTACATACAACTTTTTGGTCACATTTTTATTCAATTCCTTTTGGAAATTATGTAACCAATAAACAGCAATGCTTACATTGTGAATTTATTTTTTCCTACGACGTCCACCCGGTTAAATCAAGTGATAATTTACTAGTTCAGACTTATAGACTCGGCAATATCAATTTTTTGACATTTTTTTTATTGCTTACATGGTTTTTTTCGCACTTAGGGATTTTACATTTTGTGTTATATATTTTTTGACCTTTTTATGCAACTTTTTATTTTTTTACTATTTTAAGTTTTTTTTTGTTGGCTAGTTTCTAATCCTCAAACAGGTCTTTACCTTCTGATGCAGCTGGATCTATAATGCAATACATTGCATTGCTTGTGTATTTCCTTTATTGATATTATCCCACTGATGGCAGAATTGGAGACCTTCAATGGTCGATTGTGAGGGAGGGGAGCACAATCAGGAGACAGAGTGGGTCCCCTTTGCCGGTCGATTGCACGGGGGGGCGGGCCATTGGGGTACAGAAGATGCCCCCTCGCTTTAATGGTTTAGATGCTGGGGTCAGTATTGACCACGTCATCTTAGGGGTTAAACTTCCGGGATTGGAGTTATCTCTGATCGTGGCCATTGCAGGCAGGTGTTAGCTGTTTGAAACAACCAGTTCCCGCCACGTATGACACCGTTTTAACTTCAGAGCCCGCGTCACGTTGGGGGTAGCGCAACTCCTACGAAACTGTACGTTGGCTGTCGCTAATGGTTAAAGTAATAATGATGACTGCTAATATGTGCTATTAGGTTCTCACATTCTTCAATATTAACCCTATATAAACTGCCGTTGAACATGGTTAGAGAGTTGTAGAGGAGACAGGTGGAATTGTGAAATCAGCCCTGCTGACTCCTTCCATGCGGCTTTCAAGACATGTGCGTTACTAATAGAAGGTGCAGAGGTAGCAGTCACACCAGACCCCTGGGGTTGATCGGCTCAAAGGCACAGAAGATGTCAGTATTTTACATGGAAGATGGGAGTAAGGGCACTGTAACAAATTCAGGATTATTCTAAATTTTTATTTCTCTGTTTGTAGGACATATCATCTTACCAATTAAAATAGTTAATTATTACTAACATTTACCATATGTCTTTATGTTGGCATAGTTTTTTAGCCCTTCAGGTGTTTCACAGGAATTGAAGCAATGTGTTAGTGAAATGTAAAATTCTTTTTTTTTTTTTTTTCTTTGCAGAAATTAAATTTTAATCCATTATTTTCCATAAAACAGCTGGTGATAACAGAAACAACTCTTTTTATTACGCTGATTATAGAGTTTATAGAAATATCCTATGTACGGCCCAAGTGTGCTACTGCACTCAAATACAGGCCTCAGGAGCACCTTGTCGATTTTGGGGCGTTTTTTTTATTAGGATGTTTTCCAGGTACCATTAAAGGTTAGCAGAGGCCTTAAGGGGCCAAAACATTAGAAACATCCCCCAAATGACCCCATTTTTTAAACTACATCTTCCAAGGAATTCATTTAGGGGTGCAGTGATAAGAATTGGACTGTTAAATAAAAAAATAGTTAAACAATTTCTCCATATGGCAAGACTCAATATGTTATCATAAACTGCCATACACTCCGTACACTGTCTAGTGGCCGTGCTGCAGTACTTTAGCTCTTGTCCTATTCACTTGAATAGAAGTAGTACTGCAGCACGGCTGCTATACTGTGACCGTAGCCATCTGCTTCTGACACCAGCCACTGCATAACATTCGGCATCCAGGGGCAGCTGAAACAGCTGATCGATGCATCCTCTGGATAGGTCATCAGTATGAACAACCACTCCGTGCCTGGATAACCCCTTTAATAATCCATAGATGTGTGATATGCTTTGAAGCAAACCTTAAGGGTATGTTCACACGCACTAATTACGGACGTAATTCGGGCGTTTCTGCCCTGAATTACGTCCGAAAATAGCGCCTCAATAGCGCTGACAAACATCTGCCCATTGAAAGCAATGGGCAGACGTTTGTCTGTTCACACGAGGCGTAATTTATGCGCCGCTGTCAAATGACGGCGCGTAAATAGACGCCTGCGTCAAAGAAGTGACCTGTCAGTTCTTTGGCCGTAATTGGAGCCGTTATTCATTGACTCCAATGAATAGCAGCGCCAATTACGTCCGTAATGGACGCGGGGTTCAAGCGCCTGCACATGCCGTTACGGCTGAAATTACGGGGATGTTTTCAGGCTGAAACATCCCCGTAATTTCATCCGTTACGGACGCCCTCGTGTGAACATACCCTAATGCATAGGCCAGGTTTTTAGGGGCAGGTGTCACACTGGAAAAAAAAAAGTGTCCATTCTTATCCTCCTATTGGAACACACTCTGCACCTTTTTTGGGTCCTTCCCTGCTTTGCAGTTTGGAGAAGTACAATACGGGCGCCCTCGCTTTCAGTAGATGCGCTTGGTTTCTTCCTGGTTTCTAAATATTATCAGGGCCTTGATGACCACCTCTTGAAACAGAAGGAATGTTTCACTTCGGGCCTGCACATCAGGATGTTATTTCATCCGCCCTTATGAGAGCCATAACTTACATACATGTACAAGCACATTTTTGATCACTATTTATTTCATTTTTTTAAAAGGCAAGTTGATCAAAAAACACTAATGCTAGCATTGCTTTTTTATTTATTCAGCAGAAGTAGTTGTTCGCTATACGGTATAAATGATATATTAACTTTATTCTGCGGGTCAGTATGATTACGGCGATGCTAAACTTATATAGTTATTTTATATTTTACAACTTTTGCACAATAAAATTACTAATTTCTGTATTTGTCGCCATAGTCTGAGAGCCATAACTTTTTTTCTTATCGATGGAGATGTGCACAGGATTTTTTTTTTTGGAACGAGTTGTCGTTTTAATTAGTACCATCTTGGGGTGTAGCCGACTTTTTATTATAATTTTTTATTAAACTTTTTTAAAGCGAGGTGATAAAAAAAACACAGCAATTCTGGAATTGTATTTTAGTTTTATTTTTTTTATGGCATTCGGCATAAATAACGTGATCATTTTATAGTTTCAGTCGTTACGGAACCAGAGATACCAATTAGGTATTACTTTAAATTTATTTTCATTTTTTCTATTGGTAAGGGACTTGATGAGGGGGAAAAACGCTATTTTGAATTTGACGATCTAAACGTCTGATCGCTGGTATAATACACTGCCACTACTTATGTACTGCAGTGTAATATGCCTGTCTGTTCTACACAAACAGGCAGCCTAGTAGGCTTCCATATGTGGCAGACCAGGAGGCCATGTTTAGGCCTCCGCTTGGCGTAGCAACCCATCAGCACCAACGAAGGGGTGGTGGTGATGGGAAAAAAAACAGTCAAATGCCGCGGTCGCTATTGATTGGTATTATACAGCTGACACCTGATTACAGCTGTTGATGATGCGGGCTCCGCTTCCAAACCCGCACTATGAGCATTTTTGGGGACCCATTTCCGATTATGACACACAGTTACGTTAAAGTCGCAGGGTGATTTCAGCAAATTTATAGTTTTTTTTTGTCCAATTAAGTTATACAATTTTCCAATATGCTTTCTGTATTAATGTCTTACTTTTCAAGATCTCTGCTTGCTGTTATTAACTAGATATATTCAGTATGTCAAACAATGTCTGAGTTGCTGTTTCTTTTTCATTCCACAGCACAAAAATATTTGTAAACGCTTTTCCAGTAAATTATATGCCACATTAAATGGTGCCATTAAAAATTAAAAAAAACTCGTCCTGCTAAGAACAATCTCTCATACGGTTATGTTGACAAAAATAAAAAAAAGTTATGGCTCTTGGGAGGCGAAATGAAGAAACAAGAACTGACATTCGGTGGAATGGGGTTAATGGTCGGAATACCACTTCAAATCCAGGTCACCTAAGAATATTCTTGATGTTTAGAAAGAATTTTGTACCCTTTTAGTTGTCCTCTTATGTCAGGTGGTTAAAAATTCTAGTCATTTATTTCTTTGGTATGGCACCCACCCTATATTCTACTGACAGATTTGTAGGGGTTGGGATATTAAAGGGGTTATCCCACCTCAGGATAGGTGATAACTGTTTGATTGCTGGGGGTCCCACCACTGGGAACCTCACCGATCAAGAGAACTGGGGTCCCGAGTCCCCTGAATAAACACGTGCGCTGCCCACCCATTCATTCTGTTTGGGACTACCAAAGATAGATGATAGGTGATAGATATATGGTTACTGGGATCCCAACCAAGCGCTAAACCTGGAGTCACTATCACCGTTCCTTCTCACGATCGCAGTGTCTAAGATTTTGAATAGCGCGGCGGTCACGCATATGCGCTGTTGCTTTATTCAAAGTCTATAGGGCTGACGGACACCGCATAAGGAATGCAGTATACTGACAAGCAGTATTTTTATGAACCACTTTTTTCCCTTCTGGCACTTTATAAATCGAGTTGGTTGGGGATATCACAATTTGATGAATGGTCTCTAGCATTTGCTTCCTGAAAGCATACTTGGACTCCATGATATGGTTTACATATATAGAACTCTTGGAGGTTTTAGACAGATAGAACTTCAGTTATTTTAGTAGCTATTTTTACAATAAGCACTCTGCAAACGGCATCCCTGCCGAACATGTCTGCTGTGAAGTGTTTATAGAAAACATTTCACTCTAAAATTCAACCGTTTGTATATAATGAGGTGATTTGTATTCTAGAAAGTCTTTCTCCCATATCTAGAAGAGTGTTTGATTTTTAAGCAAATGGTTTCTCAAGAACATGTAAGCAAGCAGGGTATCTAGACTGAGCGATCAACTGATGGGCCAAATGGTGCTGATCTAAGAGAACAAAGGTGTAAAGTAGGAAGACGAAACATGTGGCACACGTGCCCATACCGTAATTGCCTTGTGCAATGAGAGTATGTTTATTATGTATTTCTATATCAAGAAGAGTTTTGGTTTTTTAACCTGCCAACGCTGAAGTTATTCTTTATGAACTACTTTAGGACCGGCATAAACAATCACTGCTTGGGGTTGATAGTAGTAAAATTATGTGTACTGCTTTCTTAACAAATCAAATTATTGACTTGGCTGTAAATTTATAAATCACTCTACATTAGGGAATACTGTTGCCATGATCAAATTTCTTTTTTCAACAAATGTTCGATGGAATTGAGATCTTGGAAGTTTGGAGGACATATCAACACCTTGAACTTTTTGTTATGTTCCTCAAAATATTTGCTGTGTGGCAGGGTGCCCTATCCCGCTGAAAGAGGCCACTGCCATTAGGGAGTACTGTTGCCATGAAGGGATGTACTTGTTTTGCAACATTGTTTAGGTAGGTGGTACGTGTCAGTCACATCCACATGAACCCTAGGACCCAAGATTTCCCAGAACATTGCCCAGAGCATCATACTGCCTTCACCGGCTTGCCTACTTCCCATAGTGCATTCTGCTTCCTGGGCGCTCAGATTCTTATGCTTTTTTTCCTGCTTACAACTGATAAACTTCAAGAACTGATTGTTTATGTACGGTCTGATGTATTCCACTCCTTGATAGGCACCATTGTAAAGAGAGAATAGTGTTATTCACGTCATCTATCAGTGGTTTTATTGTTATGGCGTGCGTGCGTGCGTGCGTGCGTGCGTGCGTGCGTGTGTGTGTGTGTGTGTGTGTATATATATGTGTGTTTGTATATTCTAGTCTTTTTTTAGTGTTCTAGGTAAATCAATTGTAAAAATTAGTTTTTCCAACTCTGTGCTTTTTATAAATGTAAATTGCGTGTTCCTAAATTCTTGTTGTGTTTGATGTAGTCAGTCGATCCTGCCATGCAAGCATAGATTAGTATTTTTCTTTGTATTGTTTTGTTTGTTGTACTTCGCGTTTTTGTTCTATTTTTTTATTTTTTTTACTTGATATTCGTCCTTTATCGAAAGTTTACCATACCGCCACAGTTGTCTACTTCTAAGTAGGTTATACCTTTTCCACAGAAGGAAAGAAAAAACCCACCCAACACTATCGTCCTTTTTAGCATTATGGTCCTATTAACATAGTTAACCCAATTCAATACGGTCGGTGCATAGGAATTTTTACAGTTTATTAGAATACAATTCCTAGCATAGTATAGCAATTTTCCTACTGCCGTAGCCTGCCCCACACTCCTATCCTTCAATTCTAACGCCCCTAATATACAAATCCAAGGATCTAAGGGTATCTGTATTTGAAAGATATCAAAAATGTCATTATACAAATTAATTCCAAGAAACCTCTTATTTTATGACAAATCCATAATAAATGCAGAATATCCGCTTCCGTGCTGTTCCATTTAAGACCTCTAGCCACAGGGAGCTTATAGAACTTGGCTATCTGAACAGGGGAGAAGCGTGAATTATGAATAATAAACTGTGACATCCTCTGCAGGACTAAATGAGACCTTTAAGTAGTCCTCTGAGGATCAGGGTCCACTCCCTGGAGTCATTAGTCCCTATTATCCCTTCCCAGTAATATATGGATTTAGCGGGATTCCTATCCGTGCTTTGTTTCAGATAAATCTTATATAATTTGTTAAGCCTCTATTAACCCCTTAGTGACCCTCCTATTTTAGGCCCTAATGACCAAGCAATTTTTTTTTCTTCGTTTTTCTATAGTCTCATTCAAAGAGCTGTAACTTTTTTTTTTTTCTGTCGACATAGCTGTTTGAGGACTTGTTTTTTTGTGGGATTAGTTGTATTTTTTAATGGCAACATTTTGGGGTACATATCATTTTTTTATTAACTCTTATTAACTTTTGGGGGGAATAGAAAAAACCCCTGAAATTCTGCCATAGTTCTATGTGTTTTAAATTCACGCCATTCACTGTGCGGCATAAATAACACGTTACCTTTATTCTATGGGTCGGTACAATTACGACGATACCACATATGTAGAGGTTTTTCATGTTTTACGACTTCAAATTATTTGTTTTTGCATCTTCTCTTTCCAAGAGCCGTAATTTTTTTATATTTTTCTGTCAATGTAGTGATATGAGGGCTTGTTTTTTGCAGGACAAAACTTAGTTTTGATTTGTACTGTTTTGGGGTATATGGGACTTATTTACTAACTTTTATTATGACTTTTTTGGGGCAATGGAAAAAAGCTATTTTGCCATTGTTTTTTTGCGTGTTTTTTTTACGGTGTTCACCTTGCAGTTTAAATGACATTAACTTTATTGTTTGGGTCATTACGGTCGCGGTGATACCATATAGGTGTACTTTTATTTTGGTTTTACACTTTTACTAAATAAAAGCACTTGTTATGGAAAAAAAATTATATTTTTTTACTGTAGTTTTTATTAATAATTTTTAGTTACTTATTTTTTTAGTCCCGCTAGTGGACTTTACTATGCGATCTTTAGATCGCTGCTATAATGCTTTGGTATACTCAGTATACCAAAGCATTATTGCCTATTAGGACGTCCCTCTCATGCGTATGCCCATGGTAGACCTGGTGGCCTGGCCTGATGAATGACATTTTTTTTTTTACATCATGTAAATGGCTGGGTGTGTGTGAGTCGCTTACCTGGGAAAACAATGGTACGAGGATGCACTATATGAAGAAGGGAAGTCGGTAGAGGCAGAGTGATGCTCTGGGTATTGTTCTTGGAAAACCTAAAATCATGTATTTTATGTGTATGTTACTTTGACGTCTACCACCTACCTAAACATTGTTGCGGACCAAGTACACCCCTTCAGGGCAATGGTATTTCCTAATGGCAGTGGCCTCTTTCAGCTAGATTCAGCAAAATTTTCTCAGGAATGCATTCAAGGCTTCCAAATTCCCCAGATCTCAATTTGACCGCAATTCACAGGACTTAAAGGGAGTTTCCACCTTCTGACAACTGATGCCCTATCCACCGAGTAGGTCATCAGTACATGATCTGTGGGAGTCTGACACCCGGACCCCGCACAGATTAGCTGGTCCGGTGCCCCTGTGCACTGGACGTACATGACGGAAGCAGTTGGCTCTGGCCACGGAATGGCGACCGAGCTGCAGTACTGCAGCTTTGCCCCTATTCAAGTGAGTAGTAGTAGACCTGCAGTTCTGCAGCATGGCTGCTATGCTATGTACGGAGCCAACTGCTTCCGGCTCCATACATCGCATTATGTGCCATAGCATCCGGGGCCCGCAGGCCACCGGAGCAGCTGATCGGTGCAGGGTCCGATTGTCGGATCCGCACCGATTTATATACTGATGACCTATCCGGTGGATAGGTCATCACTTGTCAGAAGGTGGAAAACCCCTTTAAAGGATCTGCTGCTAATATCTTGGTGGCAAATACCACAGGACGCCTTTAGAGGTTTTGTAGAGTCCATTCCTCGATGGGTCAGATGTATTTTGGTGGCCTCAGGAGGACCTAAACAATATTTGGCAGATGCTTTTAATGTTACGGCTGTTTGGTCTCAGAGCAGATAGAGACAGTGGCATCCAGAAAAGAAACCGCCTTTTCAGTTTGGGCCAAACAGAAAATAAATTCTGCTCAGTTGAGCACTAACTAAACAAGCAAACAAACAGTCCCAACTATACCAGGGCCACTTTATAGTGGCACTGGAGATATTACATTGTCACTTGTTACTCACAAGTTTTTTGTAGACAAGTTGGCAGCGATCTGCCCCAGACACACAGCCCCACAAAAACTATAAATTCACTTTGCTTTACACACACGTGCTGCAGGTGCAGCGTATTAACTAGCAGCCTCGTCCTAATAACAGAGATGGACTAGGAATTGAGAAACACACCCTACTCTTCCCCAATCTAATTCCACACCCTTTTCCGGCTTTTCCAAAGAGCCAACTTTAGAAAGTCTGAGCTTTGCACTATAGACCAAACACTCCCTGGAGTCTAAGATACACATGACTGGATTCTAGCGGAAAACCTATTTTTCCCTCAATGAGTTTGCCTAGTACTGTCTCACAATATAAAAAAATTATTTATTTATATATATATATATATATATATATATATATATATATATACATACATATACACACACAAAACTTGGTTGCCATGGTGACTAGAAAATCAAACCTGTTTGATCCAACTTTACATTCTGCATTATGCATTTGGTGGCTGGCTACATCTGAGGGCTGAATGCATGGAGCGGTTACTAAGCATCCAGCTCCATTTAGTCTTGCTAGGCAGAGGAAGCTCACAGCAGCTGTCATATAATGTTAGCCGAGACCAGTGCAGGAAGCTACATAAAACTTCCTGTCTGTCAAGAGGTAAGTGCATGTGGAGGAGGGGTACGCACCATTGCGAAGGAGGGATGGGCTGTGACGAGGAGTACTACTGTTATCGCTGAGGGTGGGGGGCTGGGGAGGAATTCTACTGGGACTACTGAGGGAGTCCTGGGGGGAAGCATGGTATTAATAGTGGTGGGTCTGCATTGACTACTGGGGTAGTAGGGCAGCTGTGATTCCTGGGGGGGGGGGCTGCCTCAAATACTGAGTAGGTTTTGAAGGGATCGCCTTGTGTGCCTACTGAAGAAGTGAGGAGGAGAACGGCGGGACACTCCATTTTTAGTACTAGAGGGGGTGCAGAAGGGGGCACTGTTGTAACTACGGTCTGGTAAATTGGCTGACACGATGACAAACCCAACGGACACCATTGAAGTCATTGGGTTCTGTCAGGTGTCGATGGTGATCCAGCTCTACTGGTATTTTTGTTCTGCTTCTATGATGGAGCAGAACAATGGAAACAACGAACGCAGATGTAAAAGAAGCATAACAGATAAATTGGCTTCCTATAAAATTGACCCTAGTGTGTGGTAATAATATGTGCCTTGCTACAGAATATGTTGCCGCCATATATTTAACAGAAATGAATACTAGGCGGGATTATGGTCAGTCTACACGTTGTTAAATTATGTGGAAAATGTATTAAGTACAAAATGTGTAATTTTTTTAATGCCAGAAAACTGGTATAAAGCCTTTATTGAATTTTCCCCTAATTGATTTTAGTTACTGAAGTGAAATGAGTGGAGGTTAAATTTCTTACATTTTATTCTCATATACTTTAAGAAACGCATAAACAGTAATTCCCTAATAAACATTTTTTTTTTTCCTTTTGAATCACTCCGCTTATCTTAATAGATGTGCTGCAAGCTTATAAATGTGTTTGTCCGGTTTACAGGAAATTGCTATTTATGTAAGTGTATATTCACTTCGAATGTACTCCTAATAATAACTTGTAGGGGGTAAAGACTTAGGCAAGTTAGGCCATGAATCAGATTTGCTGTCACAAGTTTTCTAGTCCTGTATTCATGTATGCAGCATCACATAAGTGGATTGGATTGGGCCAAATGGAAAGTGTCTGATTCTATTTATTACATCCTGAAATAATAGCGCTCCCTTAGGCTAGATGTGCAGCTTGTCCACTTCCAGCATTTCAGGCAGCAGCAATTAAGTAACATTAATAATGTGTTGCCATCAGCTGGCATTTTAATGACTTTAAAGACTTTGGGATTTCTCCCTGGAAGGTGTCTAATTCTGGAGTCAGTGGAACACTTTGGTTTTTATAGAAGAGCTGCTTGTCAATAGGCATTAGTGTGAATAGACATAAATTCATATTTGAGTTTTCGTTTTTACATTACTGAGCTTTGATTTCCGAAACGAAAAATTACAATTGAAGACGCAAATGCAAAGTTTAAATGCTTTTTAAGAAACACATTCATGCATATTGCCATCCTTTCAAAGAAACCACTTCTTGGGCCCACACCTATCTCTAGACAGGGGCCCCCTAAACCCGGTTCTACCTTTATTTGTTCTTGCTGCCTCCCGGCCTCTTCCTGGTTATATGATTGGGAGTTACAAAAACAGCGTAGCTCGCTGAGCTACGCTGTTTTCGTAACTCCCATAGTAGTGAATGGCAGTTACTGAAACAGCGTAGCTCAGCGAGCAACGCTGTTTTCGTAACTCCCGATCATATAACCTTTTTTATGGTTGGAATTCACCTGCTTCAGCCACAACACAGAGCGGCAGAACGGGGTTTAGGAGGCCCCAATCTGGAGATTGGCGCGCGTCCCAGAAGTGGGACCCGCATCTATCTGACATTTATGACATGTCCTGTGGATATGTCATAAATGTCTTTCATGGGAAAAACCCTTTAAGGACACAGCCAGTTTTGACCTTGCAGACACAGACCCATTTTTAAAATCTTGACGTGTCACTTTATGTGGCTATAACTTTGAAATACATTTACTTATTCATGTGATTGAGATTTGTTTTTTATTTTTATGACTCATTGTACTTTACGTTAGTGTTAACCCCTTCAGGACGATGAATTGATTTTTCATTTTCGTTTTTCACTCCCCGCATTCCAAGAGCCATGACTTTTTTCTTTTTCCATCAAGATAGTGATGTGAAGGCTTATTTTTTGTGGGAGGAGTTGTAGTTTTTATTGGTACCGTTTATAGTTCCATATAATGTAATGGGAAACTAAAAAAAATTCTTTGCGGGCTGAAGTTGGAAAAAACTGTGGTTCCTCAATTTTTTTTTGGTTTTGTTTTTACGGCTTTCACCGTGCGGTAAAACTGACAACTTATCTTTATTCTGTGGCTCAATGCAATTAAGGTGATACCAAATTCGTATAGGTTTTTTTTTTATATTTTACTACTTTTATCGATAATGAAGTTTTTGTTAAAAAAAAAAAATAATGTTTTGTGTGGCCACATTCTGAGAGCCATAACTTTTATATTTTTTCACCGATTGAGCGATGTGAGGGCTTATTTTTTGCAGGACTAGCTGTAGTTTTTATTGGTACCATTTTTTGGTACGTAGATCTTTTTTATCACCTTTTATTAAAAAAATGTTGAGTGTGGTCGCAACGGTATGAAGGCCCCCTGGGCTGCCTTCACTCTGCCTCTGTTAAGCCCTGTCTGTGGCTTAAAGGAACAGTGTCATCACAAATTTATTTTTCATATGTTAAAGATGTTAGTGCTTTATTAAAAACGTTTATATTTATTTGTGTGTTTGTGTTTTACTTTTTCTTATTTTTACACTTTTTCTTCCCTATGTGGGCTGCCATTTTTTGTTCCATTTCTGTATGTGTCGATTAACGACACATACAGACATGGAATACGGCAGCCACAGTCCCATAGGGACTGCGAACGGCTCCCGTCCCATCCACTTCTGTGTACGCCGTCTGTGTGGGAACTGCGCATGCGCCGCTCCCACACAGTCCAATTTGAAATTGGCGCCGTCCGGCGGCATTTTCCTGTGGACCGGAAGTCGCGGCCGGACAGTAAGATTACTACTTCCGGTCGCGGCTTCCGGACTTGTGCACTTGGACCAGCGGCAGCAGACGGAGCGGACGGGCCGGAGGGAGCCGCGGCGGGAGGAGCAGGTAAGAGATTTCAATGTATGTTCGTGTTTGTGTACGTTTACTATTGTATGTTAACCTTCTACACTGTGTGTTAGCTCAAAAAATGGCGACACACAGTGTAGGAGGTTAGACCGTTCAAACCCCTCGTTTATCCCGGCACTAGCCAGGATAAAGGAGGGGGGGATGCTGAGAGCTCACTAGAGCGAGGGCTTTTTACCCAATTTTGCAATGCTGCAATTTTGGGAATAGCTCCATCTAGTGACCAGCAATGGGAAATATTATAAATTAGAATCTAATTTATAATATTTCCTGACTCGTGAAAAAAAATAAAAAATTTGAACAATGTTTAATCACCTACACACTAAATGTTTAATTCAAAAAAACAAAACATGTTTTTCTGGCAACACATTCCCTTTAACAGATGCAGGTTGTCGATGGTTCAGTTCACCTAAGGGACTAATAAAGCGTGTAAAAAAACAAAAAAAGAGGAAAAAAGTTTTCAGTAGTGAAAAAAAATTTATATGAAAAGTTCAAAAAACCTTCCTTTTCCCCCCAAAAGTAATGTAAAAAAGTAAACAAAATTGGTATCGCTGCATCCGTAAAAGTCTGATCTATTACAATATAGCGTTATTTAATGCGCAAGGTGAACGCCATAAAATATAAAAGTGTAAAACGCCAACATTTTTTGGTCAACTTAGCCCTAGTGGGTTGCTTAATTGCACTCACAGTTAAAATATAGCTATATCGCTATGTGCAGCCACATACACACACACACAGTAATGTTACTGCAGTGTCCGGACAGTGAATATGCATTACCTCCAGCCAGGACGTGACGTGTATTCAGAATCCTGTCACTTCTGTAGCGTCTCTGTGATATTTACAGCAAGGCAAGCGTAATCTCGTTTGAAATGACAGGTTACATCGTAATCTCGCGAGATTACGCTTGCCTTGCTGTAAATATCACAGAGACGCTATAGAAGTGACAGGATTCTGTATACACATCACGTCCTGGCTGGAGATCATGTATATTCATTGTCAGGACACTGCAGTAACGTTATAGTGTGTTTATGTGGTTGCACATAGCGATATACAGGGTGGGCCATTTATATGGATACATCTAAATAAAATGGGAATGGTTGGTGATATTAACTTCCTGTTTGTGGCACATTAGTATATGGGAGGGGGGAAACTTTTCAAGCTGGGTGTTGACCATGGCGGCCATTTTGAAGTCGGCAATTTTGTATCCAACTTTAGTTTTTCCAATGGGAAGAGGGTCATGTGACACATCAAACTTATCAAGCATTTCACAAGAAAAACAATGGTGTGCTTGGTTTTAACGTTACTTTATTCTTTCATGAGTTATTTACAAGCTTCTCTTTGTTTCCATCCATTAACATGTCGCAGAGGTTAACACGTGAGGAGCGGATAGAAATTGTGTTGATGTCTGGTGAACGCAGTACCCGGGTCATTGCAGCAGATTTCAATGCAAGACACCCTATGAGACCACCCACCTCCCATGCTACAGTTTGCAAGCTGCTTGCCAAGTTTTGTGAAACTGGTTCAGTGTTGTATTTGCCCAAATGTGCACGCATGAAAACTGTCACTAATGAAGAAACATCAGTGGCTGTCCTAGCTTCATTCAGCAAGAGCCCACAGTGTAGCACTTGCCGCATGTCACTGGAGAGTGGCATCAGTCGAACATCCCTTTGGCGGATATTAGCTACTCACAAATGGCACCCTTACAAACTCCAGCTGCTGCAGCATCTCAACGAGGATGACCCAGATCGGCGCACTGAATTTGCAGAATGGGCAAAACAAAAATTGGAACAGGACCCTCAGTTTACACAGAACATTTTGTTCAGTGATGAGGCAAACTTTTATGTGAATGGTGAAGTTAACAAACAAAACCACCGCTATTGGTCTGACACTAACCCACATTGGATAGATCCCTCCAAGACTGTTGGAACACAAAAATTGATGATATGGGGTACAAAGATAGGGGGGCCATTCTTCATCAATGGAAACCTCAAGGCCACGGGATATCTGAAATTGCTACATGATGATGTGTTTCCCTCTTTATGCACTGAAGCTGGCACGTTCCCTGAGTTTTTCCAGCAAGATGGTGCACCACCACATTATGGGTGTCGGGTCCGAGCATTCCTAGATGAACAGTTTCCTGGAAAGTGGATTGGTCGTCGTGGGCCAGTTGAATGGCCCCCTAGGTCTCCCGATCTGACCCCCTTAGACTTTTATCTTTGGGGTCATCTGAAGGCAATTGTCTATGCTGTGAAGATACGAGATGTGCAGCAACTGAAACTACGGATACTGGAAGCCTGTGCTAGCATTTCTTCTGCGGTGTTGCTATCAGTGTGTGAAGAGTGGGAGGAGAGGGTTGCATTGACAATCCAACACAATGGGCAGCACTTTGAACACATTTTATAAGTGGTCAGAAACTTGTAAATAACTCATGAAAGAATAAAGTAACGTTAAAACCAAGCACACCATTGTTTTTCTTGTGAAATTCTCGATAAGTTTGATGTGTCACATGACCCTCTTCCCATTGAAAAAAAAAAAGTTGGATACAAAATGTCCGACTTCAAAATGGCCGCCATGGTCAACACCCAGCTTGAAAAGTTTCCCCCCTCCCATATACTAATGTGCCACAAACAGGAAGTTAATATCACCAACCATTCCCATTTTATTTAGGTGTATCCATATAAATGGCCCACCCTGTAGATATATTGCTATGTGCTGTGTAAATGAATGGAGAGAAGTGTATGACGCTGATTGGTCACTGATTGGTCAGCGTCATACACTTCTCTGTACAACGCCCACTTGGCCAAAAAGTAAAACACGCCCAGTTGTTCATTAAGAAACTCATTAGCATAAAGCTAAAATAGGTCATAACTCCGTCAAAAATGATTTTTTTTCTAAATAAAAAACACTGCTGTAATCTACATTACAGCGCCGATCACATAATGTACAATATAGGCCACTTATAATTAGGGATGTCACGATACCAGAATTTGGACTTCGATACCGATACTTCGTTTAGTATTGCGATTTCGATATCAATTTCGATACTTTGCCAACCGTAATAAAAAAAAAAGTTTTTCCGTTTTCTGATGTGAGGCGCGACGTGTGATGATGAATTTTGAATGGTCCTGACATTAATAGTAATTAATCCCATCATGTTTCTCAGTCATAATGGGTTAATGTGTGAGGTACATGATGGGGTTAATTACTATTAATGTGAGGAACATGGAGGTTAAATTCATCGTTCCTCACATTAATAAGTGATAGAAAGCAGTGTTTATTTTATTTTTTTACAGCGTACACATCATAAATGATGCAAAAAAATTGTTGTGCAGGTTATTACTGCCGCGCCAATACTGAATGTGTATTTTATGTATTGAGACTTCTTTTAATGTTTATTGTAAAAAAGGTGAAGGTGTATTTTTTTTTAAATTTAACATTACTTTGTTTTTACTATATTTTTAAACTTTAATGTACTGACATATATCAGATATGTGCCAGTACATTAGCCTGTGGACGGATAGCACACAGGCTGTTGTTAGGACATACCCAAGAATGCCCTATCAACAAGAAATATGGTAAGACAGCCCTGGGGTCCGTCAATAGACCCTGGGCTGTCTGCCCATATATGGTATGGCCCTCGATCGCGTCACAGGAATTCCCTGTGACGCGATCCATGGGCATCCCCTCTTCTCCTTTTCCCCTGAATGCTGCAGTCAGCTTTTATGGCAGCATTCAGGGGAATAGCGACGGAGATGAGAGGTTTCAATGATCTCCGCCGTTATAGAGCAGGGCTTCAGCTGTGTAATACAGCCATTGTCCCGCTCCTGACAGGAAGTGCGTGCGCGGTCAGCATGAGGTGATGCGGCCGGTGCTGCACTAATGAGCGGCGGCGCAGGCACTGAAGACAGAACATGGCGGTGTTTTGTAGAGCGCCCGCCATGTTCTGTCTTCAGTGCCGCCGCTCATTAGTGTAGCACTGGCCGCATCACATCATCCTGATGGCGTGCACTTGTTATCAGGACTTAGGAGCGGGGCAATGGCTGTATTACACAGCCGCAGCCCTGCTCTCATACATTCATGTATTACTATACTTAGCTGTGCGGCTGCGCAGCTAAGTATCGAAATACAGGAAATAGCGGTATCGAACAGTTTGGGGATGCACAGTATCGAAACAGACAGTATCGATGCATCGTGTATCCCTACTTATAATGTGGTTATAGAGCCTCTTTAAGAATCCCTGGCCTCAGATTGTGGGCTCAGATATTTGCCATGTTCTAATCTGATCTTTTGTTCCAGTGTAGTGTTGTGGTTTTCCAGCTCTGCCTAAGTATTTCCTAAGGCCTCATTTACACGAGCGTGATTTTCGTCCGTGCGACGCGCGTGCTTTTCACGCGGGTCACACGGACCTATACAAGTCTATGGGGCAGTGCAGACCGTCCGTGAGTTTTGCGCAGCGTGAGTCCGCTGCGTAAAACTCACGACATGTTCTATATTTCGCAGTTTTTCGCGCATCACGCACCCATTGAAGTCAATGGGTGCGTGAAAATCACGCATGCTGCACGGAAGCACTTCCGTGCGAACTGCGTGATTCGCGCAACAGCTGTCAAACTCTGACTGTAAACAGAAAAGCACCACGTGCTTTTCTGTTTACAAACATCCAAACGGAGTGTCATAATGATGGCGGCTGCGCGAAAATCACGCAGCCGCGCATCATACACTGATGACACATGCAGCTGTTAAGTGCCTTTTGCGCACGCAAAACGCCGCATTTTTTGCGTGCGCAAAACGCACATGCTCGTGTAAATCAGGCCTAAGTCTGTGTTTGCTTCTGTGTTTAGTAATATGAGTTGGTTAGTTTTATCCTGTTTCATTGCTTTCTTTTCTGTTTGCGTTGTTGCCTGGAGTTTTCAAGCGGTTTGTGTTGTTTTCATTGCCTCTGGTTCCTAGTGTTTTCCTGGGTCTGTGTAAGGGATGTTGTCTGCTGATTAGGGACTCCATTAGGGACAGTGAGTGGTAGTGGTGTCATGATAATGTCAGGGTCTAGAAACAGATCCGGGGATAGATATAGGGAGAGCTAGTTTGGGTTAGCTTGTTATCATCTACCATCATCCATTTGGGTTCCATCATCTAAGGCCTCATGCAGACGAACGTGCTTTTGCGGCCGCAATTCCCCCGAAAATCCACGGGAGAATTGCGGCCCCATTCATTCCTATGGGGCCATGCACACGACCGTGGTTTTCACGGTCCGTGCATGGCCCAGGAGCCTGGACCGCAGAAAGAATGGGCATGTCTTATTACGGCCGTGTTCTGCGGTCCGGTCTCATTGAAAATAATGGTCGCCGCCATGTGCATGGACACGATTTGCGGGCGGCTCGCGGCTGTCACTCCGTGGCCGGCTGATCCTAAAATCACGGCCGTGCACATGGCTACGGTCATGTGCATGAGGCCTAACTGTTTTTATCTCCCATTGTCTGTGGTTACCATCACCCAACAGTTTCTGTCACTGGCAGTAATTATCACACATTGTCCGTTGGTTCTTATCATCCATCTTACATCCTCATCTTGTTCCATCCCTGTGTTCAATCAGTGAGTCCCTGCTTCTTGTATTTCTGTTGCCTGTCAGTATTTTGATAGGTTCTCCATAAGCCCCGTCGCTTTGACTGTCCGGTTTGTTCACAATTCGGCCGTACTGTAGTCTACCAGCCCGCGTCGTTGCACAGCATTAACTTTCCAAAGCCACTTGCGTTCCTGGTGCTCTGACTATAGCATTTGCTAAGTAACAATACAGTTTTTCACTCAAGAAAGTATATTTTTGAAGTCCCACTTGTGAACAGCATAATTCTGTTGCCCAAGGTTACATTGCTATTGACAGCTCAAGTCAGAACATTTAAATATAATTGCTAGCCTAAATGCAATGAATATATCAAATGTACAAAAATAGCATGTGTAATTTAAAATGAATGTGATTTCCTGCAGTCTGTTGCTGTCTGGAAAACAGTTGAACTTTGTTAACTGATGCATAATAACAATATTCCAGCGTCCATTCTGTAACATGAAAGAAGACATCTTAGGCTGGCCATACAGAATATGATCGTGAAAAACTAAAAACTGGAATGTCTAGTCATCCTTAGGTATACTGGTAAGATATCTTGCCTACGATCTAATTCCAAAGATTGGGCACCGCATAACAAATTACATACATATTCTTGCAGCTTTGTAATAAACAGACTGGCCCCATGCACACAACCGTATTTTTCATCGGTAATTACTGACCGTAATTACGGACCAATTCATTTCTATTGGCCACGGACACCTTTCAGGCCCCATGCACACGACCGTAATTTACGTGTCGTAATTATGGGCACGGTCGTGCGCGTGAGGCATCAGTATTTTTACTGATGGGTGTCCGTGCTGAAAAAATAATAGAACCTGTCCTATTCTTGTCAGTAATTATGGGAAGGACTCTCTCATAGAAGTCTATGGGAGCTACCGTAAATCCGGACGGCTACTGATATGCATCCATAAACCGTCCATATTTACGGAAGCATTGCTAGGCAACATGTTGATGACATCATTTGCAACCTCCCTCTTTGAGTAATGATCCGTATATATGGATGGAGTACGGATGCCTACTGATCTGTATTTACGGTCAGTATTTTGGGCTAGATGAAAATACTGTCATGTGCATGGGGCCTAAGGCCTCATGCACACGACCGTATTTTTTCCCACCCGTAAATACGGGTCCGGTGTCACACGTATTCCACCCGTTTTGCACCAGTATTTACGAACCCGTGCCCGTAAATATGGGTCCGGTGTCACCCGTATTCCACCCGTATTTACGGGCACGTTTTTGGCGGCAAAATAGCACTGCACTAATCGGCAGCCCCTTCTCTCTATCAGTGCAGGATAGAGAAGGGACAGCCTTTTCTGTAATAAAAGTTAAAGAAATTCATACTTACCCGGCCATTGTCTTGGTGACGCGTCCCTCTCTTCACATCCAGCCCGACATCCCTGGATGACGCGGCAGTCCATGTGACAGCTGCAGCCTGTGATTGACCTGTGATTGGCTGCAGCGGTCACATGGCCTGAAACGTCATCCAGGACGTCGGGCCGGATGTCGAGAGGGACGCGTCACCAAGGCAACGGGCGGGAGACCGGACTGGAGGAAGCAGGAAGTTCTCGGTAAGTATGAACGTCTTTTATTTTTATTTTTTACAGGTTTATACTGATCGGTAGTCACTGTCCAGGGTGCTGAAAGAGTTACTGCCGATCAGTTAACTCTTTCAGCTCCCTGGACAGTGACTATTTACTGACGTCGCTTAGCAACGCTGCCGTAATGACGGGTGCACACATGTAGCCACCCGTCATTACGAGAGCTCCATAGACTTCTATGGACTGTCCGTGCCGTTATTACGGCCTGAAATAGGACATGTTCTATCTTTTTCAACGGCACGGGCACCTTCCCGTGAGAAAACGGGAAGGCACCCGTCGCCAATAGAAGTCTATGAGCCCGTTATTACGGGTCGTAATTACGACCCGTAATAACGGGAGTTTTTACGGTCGTGTGCATGAGGCCTAAGGCTGTGCACTGTGCAAGATTTCTACAAGGCTGTTTCAGGAGCATTAGTAAAACCCTGCAGAGTTATAAACTGTTGGCATCTTCTTTTCTTAGGCCTCATTCACACGGCAGGGTTTCCCGGCCGGGTGCCGGCCGTTCATAAATCGTCCGGATCTGCCCGGCCCGGCACGGATGCAAAACTTTATGCAAGCCGGCCGGGCAGAATGGCCGATTTTACCGGCCGGCACTCGGGATCGGACGCGACCCGGTCGTGTGAATCCCGCCTTAGTCATTTCTGGGTTCCTTTAAAACATATAGTGAAATCAAAGAGCTTCTGATAGAGATCTTGAACAGACAACTTCTTTATTTAAAGTCAATGTGTAAGCCACAAAAAGTAGTTGACCTTAAAAGCCTAATTCTTTTGTAAGAATTTGACGAACCGCTTATATTAAAGTGGAACTCTATTGTTGTAAAACCCAAAAATAAGTTAGTAACCGAATTACTCTCTAAACCTATTGTCATTATATTAAAGTGGCAGGCTAGGCTACAAGAAGATGTAATCGCATGTTGGTTTTATATAATGCAGACTTGAAAAACTTTTTTGATGAAAATGTTTCCAATATACAGCTGGTATATGTGAAATTATTGAAATTGTAGATGAAAGCAGGAAGCAAATATCATGCACAAATGATTGCTTGGAATAATGATATCCAAGATTAAGTTGTTTTCCACATGCTAAGCGTGAATATATTAAAACTTAATCAGCAGTGTATAGCGAGAAACAATTATTGTGCTGCAGCTTTGCACCCGAATCTCAGATAAAAGCTACATTACTAAAAAATATAATTTTAAATAATTTATAAAATCAGCCTTCAGCTTATGTTTTGATTTCTTAGCCCCCCTGTTGCTTAAAGCAGGTTTTTTTTTTAATCTTAATCTTGTCAATTAATTAATTGGTGGTGTAATTAATTGATTTCCAGGTTCTGTTTAAGCAAACACGTATAATTAAAAACTAGCCATGCCAGACTAGAATGTTGCAGGCTATCTACCAGCGGGCACTTCTTATAAATGCAGTGTGTATGTAATAAGGGTGTCTCTACATCAGGGGTCTCAAACTCGGCCGGGTAAGTGGGACACATATAGAAAAAATGGGAAGTTGACGGGCCGCATTACTTTCAAATTTGATACAATACAAAATTATTGTTAATCGATTACCTATTTGTTCTACTATAACACTATATTATTATAATAATAATACTACATTACTATAATAATAGCGCTAGGTTTAAAATTTGAGATTTTTCTCCACGTGCTTATTTCAACAATCCAGTTTTCCAGTTTGTTTCGCTAAATGCAGTCCGTTAGCACACATGTCAAGATTGGGCAGCCCCTTTTTAGATAGTGCCACAGTGCCCTCTGTCGATGCTGCCACAGTGCGCTCTGTCGATGCTGCCACAGTGCCCTCTGTCGATGCTGCCACAGTGCCCTCTGCCGAAGCTGCCACAGTGCCCTCTGCCGATGCTGCCACAGTGCCCTCTGCCGATGCTGCCACAGTGCCCTCTGCCGATGCTGCCACAGTGCCCTCTGCCGATGCTGCCACAGTGCCCTCTGCCGATGCTGCCACAGTGCCCTCTGCCGATGCTGCCACAGTGCCCTCTGCCGATGCTGCCACAGTGCCCTCTGCCGATGCTGCCACACCCACACACACCCCAAGTAGATGGCTCCATTGGGGCGCCCTCTAGGAGTGAAATCCCCAGCCAGATCGTTGCCGACGCTTTGGCTGGGGATTCCTCTACTGTTGGAGCCCCTGACGTCACTGTCCATACACAGTGACGTCAGGGAATCCTCCTGGACCAGAATGTGATATCAGGGGCAACCCCAGAGCCGGAGTCTCGGAACAGAGCACTAGTATAGGCTCTGCGCCGGAACTCTGGGGAAGCCATTAACATAAGTGTCCATATAGAGACAGTGATGTCAGGGGCTTGCCCAGAGTTGGAGTCCCGGAGCAGAGCCGCATATATGGACATGGATGTCAGGGGCAACCCCAGAGCTGGAGTCCCGGGCAGAGCGCTAGTAGCCTCTTCCTGGGACTCCAGTTGTGCCCCTGACATCACTGGGACTCCTGCTCTGGGGATGCCCCTGACATCACTCTCAATGTATGGACAGCGATGTCAGAGGCTTCCGCAGAGTCCCAGAGCAGAGCCTATATTAGCGCTCTGCCCGGGACTCCGCTTTGAGGAAAACCTTGACAACACTTTGCATATATGGCCAGCGATGTCAGGGAATTCCAGAGTCCCGGAGCAGAGTCTGTACTAGCTGCTCTGTGTCCCGCGGGCCACAGATGACAGCCCCAGGGGCTGCATGCGGGCCGCGTGCTTGAGACCCCTGCACTACACACTTCGATAATGCATACGATTCGGCAATTTCTCGCCAGCTTTGCTATTCGCTACTGGTCTTGAAAAAAATCAAATGTGTGTTTACTGTCACATGGTACAGATGGGTGGTTCACTTGCCAGACCATAGATCGTTTACACACAGCAAATTGTATATCTTACGGTCAAAATTTTTAGCATGTCAGAAGATCTGTGATTATGATTATGAAAAGTGGTCACCTATTAGTAATTACACGTTGAGACAATCGTAAGCAACGATCAAAATAAGTTGAATTGAAGAGTGTAAAGGCACCTTTAGACCAGTTCTTCTTTACCACACCGCAAATTAACATTGGTCAATATTTGTTACTAATATTTACAAATGCTGTCGGCTGTATGTTGTAAGTTTTAACCCGTTAGTGACCGCCAATATGCCTTTTCACGGCGGCCACTAATGGGCTTTATTCCGATGCATACACCTTTTCACGGCGCTGCATCGGAATAAATAAACAGAGCAGGGAGCTGTTAGATCTCCCTGCTCGAACAGGCGTCTCGCCAGTTTAACCCCTCAGATGTGGCGCTCAATAGCGAGCACCGCATCTGAGTGATTTTGGAGAAAGGGAGGGAGCTCCCTCTCTCACCCCACTAACACCCGGCGTAAGATTACAAGGTGTCGTGGTTTCTATGGCAGCCGGGGGGCCTAATAAAAGCCCCCAGGTCTGCTACTAGTTATGCCTGCTAGGCAATGCCAGAGGCATGGTCTAGCAGATGCCTGTCTGTTTAACATTATTATAAAAGCCATTGGAGGATCGCATAGCGAAGTCCCCTAGTGGGACTAGTAAAAAAAAAAAAAAAAAAAAAGGTTAATAATGTGAATTTAAAAAAAAATTAAAATTAAAAACCCACTTTTTGCCCTTACAAAATGCTGTATTATTAAACAAAACCAAAAAAAGTTACACATATTTGGTATTGCCGCGTCCGTAACGACCCCAACTAGAAGGATATTACATTATTTAACTCGCACGGTGAACGCCGTAAAACATAAAGTAAAAAAAATGCAAAAATTGCTGTTTTCTGTGAATCCTTCCTTAAAAAAAAAGGGATAAAAAGTCGCATCTACTCCAAAATGGTACCAATAAAAACTACAAGTTGTCCTGCAAAAAAAAAAGCCCTCATATAACTGCATCAGCGGAAAAATAAAAAAAGTTATGGCCCTTCAAATATGGAGACACAAAAACAAATAATTTTGAAAAAAAGTGTTTACTGTGTAAAAGTAGCAAAACATACAAAATCTATATAAATTTGTTATCGTTGCAATCGTAACAACCTGCTGAATAAAGTTATTGTGTTATTTATACCACACAGTAAACGGCGTAAAGTTAGGACGCAAAAAAGTGTGGCGAAATTGCTGGTTTTTTTTCTATTCCCCCCCCCCCCCAAAATAAATTTTTAATAAAAGTTAATCAACAAATTTTATGTACTCCAAAATGGTGCTATTAAAAATACAACTTGTCCTGCAAAAAACAAGACCTTATACAGATATGTTGACGATAAAATAAAAAAGTTATAGCTCTTTGAATGAGACGATGGAAAAACTTAAAAAATAGCTTGGTCATTAAGGTCTAAAATAGGCTGGTCATTAAAGAGGCTCTGTCACCAGATTCTCAAATCCCTATCTCCTATTGCATGTGATCGGCGCTGCAATGTAGATAACAGTGACATTTTTTATTAAAAACGTTCATTTTTGGCCAAGTTATGAGCTATTTTATATATATGCAAATGAGGTTTGAAATGGACAACTGGGTGTTTTTTTTTCGTTATGTCCAACTGGGCGTGTATTGTGTTTTTAACTGGGCATGTTGACGTGTATGACGCTGACCAATCAGTGACCAGTCAGCATCATACACTCCTCTACATTCATTTACACAGCAGCGATGTGCAGACGCATACACAAGAGATTAACGTTACTGCAGTGTCCTGATAATGAATACACATGAAATCCAGCCTGGACGTCATGTGTATTCAGAATCCTGACACTTCTGAATATTTTCTGTGAGATTTGCAGCAAGGGCCAAAAATGAACGTTTTTAAAAAAAACAAAAAACGTTACTGTTATCTACATTGCAGCGCCGATCACATGCAATAGGAGATAGGGATTTGAGAATCTGGTGACAGAGCCTCTTTAAGGTCTAAAATAAGCTGGTCACTAAGGGGTTATAAAGTTCTCCCAGAGTGTCAACAGCAGGCGACACAGAAAATGAACCGCACTTGTCCAAATCTGGAAACGTTTGTATTGTTTAGCCCCGTTAGCCGTAATAATTTAGAGGTGTCTTTGAAACCAGTCACTTGCCATTGTGGTGTAATAAAAGGAGACTAGAGTGATAGAAAAACATACACTTACCCAAATGAGTGCTAGAAGAAAGGAAAGAGAAGAGAAAGAGAAAAAAAGGGGGTGGGAGAATAGAGGAAATAGAGGAAAGAGGGATGGGGCATCTCGGGGGAGAGGACTAAGACAACTGCTGACATAAGTCCCTGTCCACTAAACCCTTCAGGAGATCCACATATTCCACACTCTTCTTTGAAATTCCATCCAATGGAACCATGTATTATGAAAATGATCATAAGTGGCATGCAGAGATTAAGAGAGATTTTTCATTCACATAATATCATTGGCTTTTTGATCCAGAGAGGAATTGAAGGGTGTTCCCTGTGGTCTATTTTTTATGGAATCATTCACAAATAATCTATTAGACCTTATTGGTCATATGTCCAATATCTGCTATGATAAAGTTTGACACAATTAAAAGTGCACATCCAAAAGTTCTGGACATATGTAGGATGGGCCCCGTCCGAATAGTTTCCCTTTGGTGGGCCCAGGTAACTTTATTTCTAATGATGCATGGTACATATTAATCTACTTTTCAGAGGATCCGTAAGGCCAGGATCACACACACCGTTTTGATGCAGTTTTTTGAGCCAAAGCCAGAAGTTGATCCAAACAGAAGAAAAGGTATTAAGAAAAGACTGATGTATCTCCTTTCTTTTGTGTCCACCTCTGAGTTTGGCTCAAAGATTTAGGCAAAAACGGCATCAAAACTGGATATGTGATCCTGGCCTAATCATTGGGCCGAGTTCACACGTTACGTAAATACTACGGTTTTCGCAGCATAATACAGTAGCAGCAAAGTGAAGAAGATTTGAACAAATCTCATCCACACGCTGTGTAAATGATGAGCACAAAAAAAACTCTCAGATTGACCTGCAGTGCGTTTTTTTAATCCACAGCATGTCAATTGTATTTGTGTAATCACTGCTTTTGAGTTGCGGGTTTTCCCCATTGAATTCAAGGGGAAGTAAAACTGAAAAAAATAGCAGATATTGCGTTTTCTGCTGGCGAAAAAAGCAGAAAACGCAACGCTGCAGCGGTCACATGGGATAACACGTCATCCCAGGAGGCTGGTCTGCAGGACGTCCGAGGGGAAGTATGTGTTTTTTTTACGTGCAGTTTCCTGCAGCGGACATTCTCGCCGAAAAACTGCACCACAATTTAGCGTGGTTTTCCAGACGGAATTCCCAGCGGCTGCCAGGGCGGTTCCGCTGTGTGCCTTTTATCTGCCCTGTGTGAACAAAGCCTTGCACTTATGTGCAGCGTAACACGTGTCATACCACATCTTTTGTTTTTTGTTTTTATAAAGAAAGTCATTCATAAATAATAAATATCTTCAATCCAGATGCAAGGGAGCACATAACCTCTATGATTGGTAATAGGGGGTGATAACATGAAGAAAAGCTCCTGTATCTCCCCTGTTCACTGTACAGGGGGAAAGATGACAGTAACAGGCTCCATATGAACAATTCGCTTTGCTGAAAAAAAAAAAAAGACTTGACATGTCACTCCTTGATGAGGCTTCCGTGGTGTAACCCACCGCAAAAACAGGATTGGGTAGCCACATGCTATCCCAATTGTATGGAGCTGAACTGCATGCAGAAACCAGGCTGGTTTTACTGCAAAACCATGGCAGAAATCAGAGTCAGTCTCAGATTTCTTCCACGAGTTCTTGGCCAATTCAACGTCAGATTTTTCCTGAGGAAAAATCTGTAGTGTAAACATAGCCTTTAGACTGAGCTACAATCCTGGTATCATTTGAAAGCTTAGATTCTAGTCTGAAGATTTGAGCTCCAGCCCTTAATTTTTAGTTGTGGCAAGTGTTTAAAGGAATGATGTATTAGATATGTATTTGGCCTTTGAAAGGGTTAAACAGATAACTTGAATAAACCATAAAAAAAGCAAGTAAAATAAGCTTGAGCCTACTGAGTGACGCACTGGTACAAAAGGGGAGAGGGCCCTGCCAGTGGGGGTTTACAATCTGAGTGTGTGACTCTGTGCTATCTGCATACAGCATTGTAATCCTGCCTGTCATGTTAATAAAATGACTGCTGACAAGTGATCTCTACAGAACAGGAAGTGTCAGTCTATTGTGAGGTTCAGTGGCCAGTGGGAAAACAGCAAGATTTCAGGATTCAGGAAAGTGGCATTTAAAAAAGAAAAGCAACACCACCAAAAAGATATTTAAAACAATTTGTAATGTTCATTCCCTTTAAACACTTGCAATACTTGCCAAAATCTTTTACCCAGCTATCCAATCATACCACATTCAAGATCATATATTTACTTTATTTTATCTGCATATGTATGATTTCCAGCAGGACAAAATAATCATGAGCAAATGCAATGACGGATAGTGTTCTATTTAGTTTGGCCGTTTTTTCCCCCGTACATTTCCAGACCCAATAACGCTGTAAAGGTGACACTGTTTATTACAAGTTTTCAGCTGAAAATGTCAGCCACTGTTTATTGCTGTCTATAATTCTGTGACACCAGGACCATAGCGGCTGTCAGCAATGTTTATATATATATATATATATATATATATATATATATATATATATATATACACAGCCATTACATAATTATTCAATTATGTGGGTTTTTTTTCTATCATTTTAAAATTGCGTGGTATTTTGTCAACAATTACAGCAGATAACAGGATAGATTATGGAATGGGGAATAGGTATTGTGCATTGTGCCTTCACTGTCATTATTTAGTACTATTACAGGATTGTAATTTATTCTACAAATTATATTTCATGGCTGGCAGAGTTCATGTTTTAGAGAAATGCCTTCGGATGATGATTGCTTATTTACATGTGATTACAGTTTCAGGTTATTTAGATGTCCGATGCTCGCTTTTTGCCCGTGTTTTTTGATGCTAAGGATTTAATGTGTCCGTCAAAATGTATGTTTCTTAATACAGTTGAATGACATTTTCTTGCAAAGATTGTGTTACTTTGCGTAATTGTAGTATGTCTGACCTCTAGCAACGTCATATTTATTTGCTAGAGACTTGTAAAACTTATTATGAAAATAATAATTCTAAGAAAATCTATTTGTGTTTCAAATGCGGTTATTGAACAGAATACAGATGGTACAAGCAGGTTTGCATAGAAATGCAGCTTAAGGGTATGTTTACACAGGGCAGATACGCTGCGTAAAATCACACAGCGTGGACACCGCAGGGAATTCTGGGCGAAAAACTGCACCAAATTGTGGTGCAGTATTTCGGCTGGAATGTCCGGTGCGGAAAATAGGTAAAAAAATCATACTTACCCATAGCCATAGCGACGCGTCCCTCTGATGTCCTGCAGCCGGTCTCCTGGGATGACGTTTAATCCCATGTGACCACCGCTGCAGCAGTCACATGGGATGAAACATCATCCCTGGAGGCCGGGCTGGACTCAGGAGCAGGGAATTTTGAGTAAGTATGAGATTTCTTTTTTCTGAGTTGCATTCTTTTGTGGCGGAATTGCAGCTTTTCCACCGCAAAAAATTGCAGCATCTGCTATTTGTTGCAGGTTTTACCTCCCAATTTAATTCAATGGGGAAGAGCAGCCACTCCGCAACATAAATTGACATGCCGCAGATGTAAAAACGTTTTATTATTGCTGGATATTTTTTTTGCGCAGCGTGTGGGTGAGATTTGTTCAAATCTCATCTGCTTTGCTGCTACTGTAATACGTTGCGGATTTTCCGCAATGCAATCAGTTGCAGAAAGTCTGCAGTATTTACGCTACGTGTGAACCCAGCCTAAAAGTGACGTGCCTTTGCGTTATACAGAGTGCATATAAATGTACAATGCAAATTCTGCACAGCGTCTGATCATAGCATAGTTTACACTAGCGTCATGGCTTTCATTGTATTGGATCTAAATAAATCCTGACTTATAATAGGGTGTCTGTCAGGTCTCGGTCGGGGGTGTGATATTTTTTACTGCAAGAATAGTGCTGTAGACTACGCTATTCTTGTGATTAAAAACCAATGGAAACCCCACGGAAAAGGAGCAACCCCAATATGAACACAGCCTTAGGCCGGGTTCCCACGGGACGGATACGCTGCGTAAAAAACACGCAGCGTATCCGACCTGGGACCCGCAATTCATTCCATCTGAAAAACGTAGAACACTCTGGTGCATTCTTTTGGACGGCATTTCCGCTGCGCAAAGCAGCGGTAAAAAACGCTCATATTTACTTAGGTCGTTGTTATGGCGACGCGACCCTTCATCGCAGTCCGGCTCGGCCTCCCTGGATGACGCTGCAGCCCATGTAACCGCTGCAGCCTGTGATTGGTGGGTAGCGGCGGTCACATGGGATGTAATGTCATCCCAGGAGGCCGGCCTCTGATGTCATCCAGGCCGGCCTCCTGGGATGATGTATCATCCCATGTGACCACGGCTGCTGCCTGTGATTGGCTGCAGCGTTCACATGGGATGAAACGTCATTCCAGGATGCCGGACTGCAGGAAGGAGGAGGGTGTGCTCGGTAAGTATGATTTTTTTTATTTTTTATTAATTGCTGCGGATACGCCGCAACACTGGGCTTTCTGTTGCAGGTTTTGCATCCCCATTGAATTCAATGGGAAAATCCTGCGACGGAAAATCCACAAAAATGCAGCATAAATTGACATGCTGCGGAATTAAATTCCGCACTGCAGGTCAATTTATTAACGTTTACACTGCGTTTTTATTCCGCAACGTCGGCATGAGATTTTCTAAATCTCATCCACTTTGCTGCTACTGTAAATGCTGCGGAATTTCCGCACAGAATTCCGTTGCGGAAATTCCGCAGCATTTACGCTACGTGGGAGCCTGGCCTTAAGGTGTAATTATACAGAACTCGGCCACACCCACAGATTTCAACGTGAATAACCAATGATCTAATGTGTATGGGACTCATCTGACTGCAGATGTTGGAAAAGTTAAGGATTTGGCGTGTTGTAGAAAAGAAGGATGCGGCGTGTTGGATTTCAGCATGCCCGATCTTTTGTTCTGACAGTAGAAATGTCACTGGTGGAGGAGTATGGCAGCAATTCGTTCAGCCAAGCGCGCGTGTTTATAAAAGCGTTATTAGAAACAACTGTTAACCGAATGGGCATTCAGCTATTAAATGTCTAAGGCCAGCTTTACAATGCACATGTGAATTAACACCGATCACTATAGATCACGAATTATAAAGCCACAATTCTAATTATTATTGCTTAAACAAGGACATATGGGGTCTCCTGCGATACTGACAGAGCACAAGATGGCTGAAAAATAACCAGTAATGTAGTAATGACTTGTTGCAGAAGTAAAAGGATGGTAAATGGTGCATACTAGATATTACACATACACACTGCTTTATTCACCTCTAGAATATTTTTTTCTCTCACCTTCCAAGGGACTATGATGAGATTAACATTTAAATAGGCATTGAGACATGAGGAATTAGAATTCATAACCTTTTATAATAGGCATAAATTATAATCTCCACAAACCAACAAGGATCCGTTACATTCCTTTTGTATTAAAACATTATTGAAGTTCCACAATTAAATGGTAGAATTATTTGTAAAACTCCACTTTTTTTCCATCTAGCACAGGGTTGTAAAATAATTTTTCTGTACTAATATTGCCATAGCCTACCAATATATTTGGGAATACAATGGTGGGATTCATGAAATCATTCTAAAAAAAAACGGTCTGTCGTCCCAAGCAACCAATCACAGCACAGCTTTCATCTTTCAAAAAAGCTATAGAAGCTGCACTGTAATCAACTAAACGCGTTTTGTTGTTAGTTTCATGAATCCCCAATGTTTTGATAAAAGAAGTGGTTGTTTACAATTTGAGCTCTTGTCTTAGTGCTGAATTCTGAACCCACATCCATAACTAGACCTGGGCAGCTATGGCTAATATCTACAAAAGCAGATAGCCACAACCTAAGACTGTGTTCACATCAGTGTCGCGTTCCATTGAGGGGTTCCGTCGTTTGTTTTTGTCAGGGGAACCCCTCAACGGTAAGGCAAACAGAAACCTTAGGTGACGGAAATGTTGCTAAAGGTTGTGACAGGGTTCCCTTGTTTTGACGGAATCAATAGCTAAGGTTTCCGTTTGCCTTTCCGTTGAGTGGTTCCCCCGACGAAAACCCTCAACTGAAAATGACGCTGATGTGAACAGGACCTTAGATATTCCCATTGATTTGAGCAATGGAATCTATATTCAGAAAATTAACAATTGTTTAAATTATGTTTCAACTTTAAACACTTTTGAACAAAAAAAAGATTTGAAGTTACAGAACATGCCCACAACACTCACCTATAGAAGTCAATAAACCCTTTTTTATTTTTATTTCTTATTGGCAGGTTCCTGCTGAAAAGAAATAGCTGGATCTACAATTAAAAACTCAGAGCATAAGCGTATCCAAGATGGCTGTCCCCATAATCGTGTACAGAATATAAAAAATACAGTGGTCCCTCAAGTTACCAAATTAATTGAAATCGGGACGATATCATTGTAGGTTCAAAATATTTAATTTGGGACCATAAATTTGTGGGAGAACCAGTAATCTGTTATAAAGTCCTTTCCAAAATCAGAACATTTAAAGAGGCTCTGTCACCAGATTATAAGTGTCCTATCTCCTACATAATCTGATCGGTGCTGTAATGTAGATAACAACAGTGGTTTTTATTTTAAAAAACTGTCATTTTTGAGCAAGTTATGAGCAATTTTAGATTTATGCAAATTACTTTCTTAATTACCAACTGTGCATGTTTTTACTTTTTACCAACTGGGCGTTGTACAGAGGAGTGTATGAGGCTGACCAATCAGTGTCCTACACTTCTCATTGTTCCAGCCCAGCTTCTTTCACTGCAAAATCACACTGGGCTGGAATGATGAGAAGTGTATGACGCTGATTGGTCAGCGTCATACACTTCTCTTCACAACGCCCACTTGGTCAAAAGTAAAAACACGCCCAGTTGTCTATTAGGAAAGTCATTAGCATAATTCGAAAATTGCTCATAACTTGCTCAAAAATGATCGTTTTTTCAAAATAAAAACCACTGCTGTTATCTACATTACAGCGCCAATCAGATTATATAGGAGATAGGGAATTTATAATCTGGTGACAGAGCCTCTTTAGGAATAAAGACAAATAAGCAGATAATTAATACAGATAAAGCGATCGCCTACATATAAAAGTGAAAAAAAACGCTGCTGGAAACTGAAGAAGCTCCTGTTCTTGACATGGAAAGGGATTTACAGAGTCCTGTAAAATCGAGCCACACTCACCTGGTGTCCAAAAGAGCAACTCCTGGCACAGGTAGATATCAGTACTGTACTGTAAAGAGGCCCTGTTAGATAGCATGCACTCTGTATATACAGTGTATATAAAAGGTCTACACACTCCTGTTAAAATGCCTGGTTTTTATCATGTTACAAAATCAGTCCAAGATGAGTCATTTCAGAACTTTTTCCACCTTTAGGCTGGGTTCACACGACCTATTTTCAGACGTAAACGAGGCGTATTATGCCTCGTTTTACGTCTGAAAATAGGGCTGCAATACGTCGGCAAACATCTGCCCATTGATTTGAATGGGTTTGCCGACGTACTGTGCAGACAACCTGTAATTTACGCGTCGTCGTTTGACAGCTGTCAAACGACGACGCGTAAATGGACTGCCTCGGCAAAGAAGTGCAGGGCACTTCTTTGCCTCGTAATTTGAGCTGTTCTTCATTGAACTCAATGAAGCACAGCTCAAGATTTACGAGCGTCTCGGACGCCTCGTAAATTACGAGGAGGAGCATTTACGTGTGAAACGAGGCAGCTGTAAACAGTCTGTCTTTTCACACGTAAATGCCTCTCATCGTGTGAACATACCCTTAATGTACAATTGTATTGAAAAACAAACTGAAATCTTGTAGGGTGGAAAAATAAAAATAAAGAACAAAAATACTGTGGTTGTATAAATATGCACACCCTAAAACTAATACTTTGTTGAATTACCCTTTGACGTTATGACGGCATTCAGTCTTTTTGGGTAGAAGTCTATCAGCATGGCACATCTTGACTTGGCAATTGTTGCCCACTCTTATGTGCAAAAGCGCTCCAAATCTGTCAGATTGCGATGGCATCTCCTGTGTACAGCCTACTTCAGGTCACAGATTTTCAATGGGATTCAGGTCTGGGCTCTGGCTGGGCCATTCCAAACCTTGGACCTTCTTCTAGTGAAGCCATTCTTTTGTCGATTTGGAGGTATGCTTTGGGTCGTTGTCGTGCTGAAAGGTGAAATTCCTCTTCATCTTCTGCTTTTTAGCAGAGGCCTGCAGGTTTTGTGCCAATATTGACTGATATTTGGAACTGTTCATAATTCCCTAAAGCCCCAGTTCCAGCTTCAGAAAAACAGCCCCAAAGCATAATGCTGCTTCCACAATGATTCACTGTGGGTATGCTGTTCTTTTGGTGATGTGCAGTGTTGGCTTTGGGCCAAACATACCTTTTGGAATTATGGCCAAAAATTTCAACCTTGGTCTCATCAGACCATAACACGTTTTCCCACATGCTTTTGGCAGACTTGATGTAGGTCTTTGCAAAACATAGCCGGGCTTGGATGTTTTTCTTTGTTAGAAAAGGCCACATTGCAACCCTACCCCACAGCCCAGACATATGCAGAATACGGGAGATTGTTGTCACATGCACTACCTGCCAGAAAGTCCTGCAGCTCCTTTAATGTTGCGGTAGGCCTCTTGGTAGCCTCCTGGACCAATTTTCATCTTGTCTTTTCATCAAGTTTTTAGGAACGTCCAGTTCTTGGTAATGTCACTGTTGTGCCAAATGTAATCTACTTCTTGATGACCGTCTTCACTGTGTTCCATGGTATATCTAATACCTTGGAAATTGTTTTGTACCCTTCTCCTGACTGATGGCTTCCAGCAATCCGATCCCTTTGATGTGTTGTAAGCTCTTTACGGACCATGGCTTTTGCTGTCATATGCAACAAAGATGTCATGAAAATCCTAATGGAACAGCTGAACTTTATATGGGGTTACTCATAATCACTTTAAAATGATGGCAGCTGTGTACTGACTACTATTTAACATGAGTTTAAATGTGATTGGCTAATTCTGAACAGAACCACATCCCCAATTATAAAAGGGTGTTAACACTTATGCAACCACCTTATTGTATTTTTTTTCTCCGCTAAATTATATCAGTTTGTTTTTCAATGGAATTGTACAGATTATGGGTCACATTAAGGCTGGATTCACACAAGCGTGTGTGTTTTGCGCACGCAAAAAATGCTGTGTTTTGCGCGCGCAAAAGGTCTGCAAAAGCTCCGTGTGTCACCAGCATATGATGCGCGGCTGCGTGATTTTCGCACAGCCACCATCATTATGATACTGCTGTTGCGCAAATCACAAGCAGCACCCGGAAGTGCTTCCGTGTGCCGAGTGCGATTTGCACGCACCCATTGACTTCAATGGGTGCGTGCAGCGCGAAACACGGCCAAATACAGGACATGTCATGAGTTTTACGCAGCGGACATACGCTGCGTAAAAATCACAGAGTTTGAACGGCCCCATTGACGAACATAGGTCGGACGTAGCACGGACGTATATCACGTTCGTCTGAATAAGCCCTAAAGATGGAAAAAGTTCTGAAATTATTCATCTTGTACTGATTTTTTGGACATGACAAAAACCTGGCATTTTAACAGGGGTGTGTAGACTTTTTAGATCCACTGTATATATGCATGTATGTATGTATGTATGTATGTGTATATATACAAACAGCAGGAACAGAGAACAAGTAACAGCACCAGGACTTCAAAATTGGAGAGATGTTGGTTTATTCACCACAAAGTGAAAGGAGTGAGCAACGTTTCGGTTCACACCTGAACCTTTCTCAGGTAGGTGTGAACCGAAACGTTGCTCATTCCTTTCACTTTGTGGTGAATAAACCAACATCTTTCCAATTTTGAAGTTCTGGTGCTGTTACTTGTTCTCTGTTCCTGCTGTTTGTTCTATACCAAGGAGTTGATTCATCCTTTCACTGGCAACGTGCACATGGCCTGATGTTCAGTTTGCTTTGAGTGCTGTGTTTTCCCTACTTGTTTTGAACTATATATACACTGTGTTCCAAATTATTATGTACATTGGATTTAAGTGTCATAAACATTTAATTATTAGTTTTTAAATTAAACTCATGGATGGTATTGTGTCTTAGGGCTCTTTGGATCATTGTAATCAATCTCAGACACCTGTGATAATTAGTTTGCCAAGTGTGCCCAATCAAAGGAAAACTACTTAAGAAGGACGTTCCACATTATTAAGCAGGCCACAGGTTTCAAGCAATATGGGAAAGAAAAAGGATCTCTCTGCTGCCGAAAAGCGTGAAATAGTGCAATACCTTGGACAAGGTATGAAACCTTGGATATTTCAAGAAAACTTAAGCGTGATCATCGTACTGTGAAAAGATTTGTGGCTGATTCAGAGCACAGACGGGTTCATTCAGATAAAGGCATAATGAGGAAGGTTTCTGCCAGACAAATTAACAGGATTAGGAGAGCAGCTGCTAAAATGCCATTGCAAAGCATCAAACAGGTATTTGAAGCCGCTGGAGTCCCGCGAACCTCAAGGTGTAGGATCCTCCAGAGGTTTGCAAGTGTGCATAAAGCTATTATTCGGCCACCCCTAAACAATGCTCACAAGCAGAAACGGTTGAAGTGGGCTCAGAAATACATGAAGACTAATTTTCAAACCGTGTTGTTTACTGATGAGTGCTGTGCAACCCTGGATTGTCCAGATGGATGGAGTAGTGGATAGTTGGTGAATGGCCACCATGTCCCAACAAGGCTGCGACGTCAGCAAGCAGGTGGCGGAGTTATGCTTTGGGCTGGAATCATGGGGAGAGAGCTGGTAGGCCCCTTTAGGGTCCCTGACGGTGTGAAAATGACCTCTGCAAAGTACATAGAGCTTATGACTGATCACTTTCTTCCGTGGTACAAAAAGAAGAACCGTGCCTTCCGTAGCAAAATTATCTTCATGCATGACAATGCACCATCTCATGCTGCAAAGAATACCTCTGTGTTATTGGCTGCTATGGGCATAAAAGGAGAGAAACTCATGGTGTGGCCCCCATGTTCCCCTGACCCTATTGAGAACCTTTGGAGCATCCTCAAGCAAAATATCTATGTGGGTGGGAGGAAGTTCACATCAAAACAGAAGCTCTGGGAGGCTATTCTAACATCCTGCAAAGATATTCAAGCAGAAACTGTCCAAATACTCACAAATTCAATGGATGCAAGAATTGTGAAGGTGATATCAAAGAAGGGGTCCTATGTTAACATGGAACTTGGCCTGCTAAGTTTTTTTTGATTGAAAGAGCTTATGATTTCTGTAAATATGACCTCCTGATGCTGCAAATTCAACAAATGACCATTTTAGTTCTCTTTACAACCTTTAAAATGTTTTGATCTCTGGTGTGCATAATAATTTGAAACAGTGCATTTTGAGTTTTTTACTTCTAAAAAAAAAAATCTGTTATCATTAGGAGATAAAATAAATAAAATTTGCATTATACTCCAACGGTTGATGGCTTGAAGATTATACTGACTGTCATTTGCATCGACTAGGAAAATCAGCGAAAAATAACATTTGCATAATAATTTGGAATGCGGTGTATACAGCAGCTGCAGAGTCCCTTTCTCAGCTGAATCCGTCAGACCGCTGGTCTGCCGGCTCACTGTACAGCATCCCCTGCCTTCTCCTCAATCTTTAGTGCATTTATAAAAAAAAAACACCAAAGTTTGTGTTGTAGACATATATATGCCTAGCAACATAATACATGTTGATGTGTCTAAAAAAAAAAACTTCTAGAACAAAATGTTAGCACCTTTACATATTTTTGTCTGCTTCACTGTAAAACGTGATAAAAATGTACAATCTCTAATTAATGGAAGTTTTTTACATGTCATTTTGATACAGCATCCAACCTAAAGGCATTAAAGTACATTCAAATTCCTTTTTTTTTTTTATATTAAAATTACATGCGCTAGACTGGAGAACATTTAAAATCCGCTTGACATGAATGTGCGTCTTGATGTGAAATTGCCTTTTTCTGAAATGAAGCTTGGAATTTAATGTATCTTCTCAATATACAATGGGGGTGATTAATAACATAATAGTATTCTGTATAGCAAGCGAATCATTGAGCTGATGAAAGGCTATCATTACTGCCTCTTTAGCTTACACCTAGCTTATCTATTATTTTATAAGTCTCCCAATTTCTCTGCGGCTTTTTCGCATTTACAAAGTATTTACCACTAGGGCAAGTTTAAAACCTTGTATTCATGTCACAAAAGAAGTTAGGCTAAATCTGTTTGGATCCCCTGACCTAAGGAGTTAACCAATTTCACACAGTAGCATCTAGACATGACAATGAAAGGCAATCACAATTTGTCAGCCACACATTTGCTATTGCTTATTCTCTGCATGTGGTGGTCTTAGTTAGACGTGCCTTGCCATTGATTTATCCAGAGATGTCTATTTTTCTCTTTTCAGCTCTGCTCCCAGGAAATGGGCCTTTGTTGCTTTCTGACACTGCTTTATGCATGAATAATCAATAGTGAAATGATATGATATCAGGAAAGAGATGTTTAGAAAGAGAAACTTTTTTTATGGAATTGAGATGCAGCCAGAGCCAAGAAGCTCTGCTGTAATCCTTTCATACGATTTGTATTGAAACATAAGACTTGTCAGGATTTTGCTTGTCAGTTCATGTAGTTTTTGAGCAAGGAGGACAGAATCTAAAAAAAGTTCTTTGCAATATCCTTCTTTCACATGTAATAACATTCACGAGTATCAGTGTTACTTTCTACTCTGGTTCCTATTTGTGTCGTACAATTACATGGAATGTTCTCTAGGTCCTAGCGTTTTCATACCTTTGTTTAGCATGACGTTGATGCCATCTTCCCCAATTAAGCCCGCGGTGATCACAGCAAGAGCCCACTGTAGTACAACGCCGGGCTACCACGGCTGGGGTTGGAGCTAGCTCTGATCTCGGGCATTTAATCGCTTCAATGCCACGTTGAATAGCCACCGCGGCATCTAATTAATTGACAGAGGGAGGGGGATCCCTCTGTAACTCCATCGGCCCCCCACGAGTGATCTGGGGGTGCCGATGGTTGCTATGGTAACTAGAAAGCCTAACAATGGTCTCTTGGTCTGCCATGTATGGAAGCCTATTAGGCCCTGCCAGAAGCAGGACCTAGTATTCTGTCCATCAGTTTAAAAATGACGTTCAGAATTGAAGGCCCTTAGTGGGACAAAAAAAAAAGTTAGAAATATCTAAGTTTCAGGTTATTAAAACAAAAATCACCTTTTTTTTTGTCCCCACATCAAATCCTTTATAATTGAGAAAAAAAATCAAAGAAAAAATACATAATTGATATTATCGCGTCCGTAACGACCTGAGTTATAGAAACATCACGTTATTCATTCTGCATAGTGATTGCCTTGAATAAAATAAGTAAAAACCTTTTTTTAAAATGTTGCAATCTAAAGGTCACAAGTATTGCACAATGGTGCAAATAAATACTACAGCTCGTTCTGCAAAAAAAAAAAAAAATCCCCCACACAGCTCCATTGACGGAGAAATAAAAAGTTTGGGCTTTCAGGACATGCCAACACAAAAAGGTGATTTAGAAACAGTGTTTTTATTGTGTCAAAGTTGTAAAACGAAATAAAAACTATATAACTTTGTTATCGTCGTAATCGTATCGACCCACAGAATAACGTTAACATGTAATTTGGAGAACGCCTTAAAAAAATTAATAAAAACAGAATAGCTGTTTTTCTCTCTTCTTCCCAAAAAATGGAATAAAGAGTAATCAAAAAGTAGCATGCACCCTAATGTGTTACCAATTTAAAACTATACCTCATTCTGCAAAAAACAAACCTTAAAGCAGCTCCATCGAAGGAAAAATAAAAAAGTTATGGCTTTCAGAATAAGGGGACACTAAAACATGTTTTTTTTTTTTGTAAAAGTAGTAAAACATCAAAATATCTATCTATCCTATCTATCCTGTCTATCTATTTATCTATCTATCTATTTTTCTTTGGTAATCAAACTAAGGCCTCATGCACACGAACGTGCTTTTGTGGCCGCAATTCCCCCAAAAATCCACGGAAGAATTGCGGCCCCATTCATTCCTATGGGGCCATGCACACGACCGTAGTTTTCACGGTCCGTGCATGGCCCAGGAGCCCGCACCGCAGAAAGAACGGGCATGTCTTATTACGGCCGTGTTCTGCGGTCCGGGCTCATTGAAAATAATGGCTGCGGCCATGTTCACGCCCCGGGATTTGCGGGCGGCTTGCGGCTGTCACTCCGTGGCCGGCCGACCCGAAAATCACGGCCGTGCACATGGCTACCCGCAGAAAAAGTTAAAGGGGTTCTCCGAGACATATATATTGAGGGCCTATCTTTTGGAAGGACCTAATGGAGGTCCTTACAAGCTTAACAGTGTGCCTAGACATCGGTTTATGACCACATATGGGGTTTTACTGTAGTTTCGATAACCTGCTTAACTATTTATGGGGTGTGTCTCCAGTGGCACAAGCTGGGGACAATTTTTCACAATGTAACATCCATTGGGCGCAAATTTTTATAAAACATTTGTGGATCAAAATGTTCACTACACCCCTATATGAATATCTTGAGGGGTATAGTTTCCAAAACGGGGTAACGTCTTGGGGGTTTATTTTAATATTTAAGCTCACAGCCTCTACACTTTTGAGCCAATGCTGTATAAATCACCAAATTAGGCCTCAAATTCACTTGGTGCTCTCTTTTATTCCTGAGCCCTTTCATATGTCCAGGAAAAGATTAGGGCCACATGTAGGGTTTTTCTAAAATCAAACTGGGCACAACATATTGGGCACTCAAAGGGCATATCTATGGAAAGATTGCAGTTTTCATTACGCGCAACGTCCATTGCGCACTAATTTCTGAAAAACACATGTGGGTTCAAAATGCACACTACTTCTCAAGAAAAATTCCTTGAGGGGTTGTGTTTCCCAAATAATGTCACTTTTTGGGGGTTTCCACTGTATATTTTTCATTTTTTACGTTCCAATGCTCACCACGCCCTTAGATGAATTCCTTGAATGGTGTAGTTTTCAAAATGCCCTTTTCACAGTGTTTCTTTTGTTTTGCCATCTCAAGGCCTTTTCAAACATTGAATGGGGCCTGGTAAACATCCTAATAAATAGGAGGCTTCAAAATTTACAAAGTGCTCCTTCATTCCTGAGGCCTGTGTTTGTGTCAAGAAGCATGCTAGGGCCCATATGGGATATTTTTGAAAGAGCGGAATAACAGTAATAAATATTAAGTTGTTTTTCTCTATTAACACTTAAATCTAAATAAATAGATTAAAAATGCAAAAAAATGTTTACCTCCAATTTGCTTTAATTCCTGGGAAACACCTAAAAGGTTAACAAACTTTCCTCAATGCTGTTTTTAATACGTTGAGGGGTGCAGTTTTTAATATGGGCTGATTTTATGCAGAGTTTCTAATATATAAGTACCTCAAATCACTTGAAAACTGAATTGGTGCCTAAAATGAAGGAATTCCAAATTTTGTAGAAAATTTTAAAACTGCTATTAAACTTATAAGCCTTATAACGTCCTAAAAAAATAAAATGATATATGGTAAGCCTTTTTTATTTAAAGATTTGTATCATTATCTATTTTAGAAGCAGAGGATTTCATTTGATAATGTTTCCAAATTTTCTTCTCATTTTGGATCAATAAAACCATTCCAAAGTCATCACCACATGAAGTGACATATGTCAGATTTGAAAAATAGGGCTGCGTCCTGAAGTCCAAAATAGGTCACGTCCTTAAGGAGTTAAACACTTTGATGTTACCAGAATGTCGCGATAAAGATGTCCAGTCCTCAAACATAGGTATGCGGCTTTAGGCCGGGTTCCCACAGGATGGATACCTGCAAGACATTCCGTCCGAAAAATCGCACCACATTTTTCAAATGGAAATTCCGCTGCAGAAACCCGGTGACGTGATCAAAGACAGGGGAATCCCTCTGCAGTCAGCCCTTGGGACCTAGAAAGGACCACAGGGCTGTCTATTTAGTTTGCCTGCTGTTCGGGCACACTATGTGCTGCCCTATCAGCAGCCTGTGTCATAGTGACACAGTATAATGTATTAGCATACAAGAGAATGCTAATACATTACAAGTAAAAGATAAAGTTGTAAGTAAAGTTCTCCCTTAATGGGATTAAAAGAAAAGTAACAAAAATAAATAAATTTAAAAAAAAGTCCCAAAAAAAGTGTAATATATTTTATTGCCCCTACTTTACATAAAAACGAAAAACCTACACATATTAAGTATCTAAAAGACCGTAATAACCTGAAGTATTAATTTAACAGGTTATTTAGTGTGATGCGTGCATGGGATAAAAAATAAACCAGAAAAACAATGTGAGAATCGCTTTTTACTATATTGATGCCGTAAAAATAAATTTTTTCTACCCCTCCCAAACTGCGGAAAAAAAAATACCATTTCTCCCTCATACAGCCACGACAATGAAAGAATTAAAAAGTTCTGGCTGCGGAAATTCAGAGCGGCAAAAACAGGCCCGGTCATTAAGGGGTTAAGCAATGGGGCATAAATAAATCACAACAGAACATCGGTTATTGACGTTTTATTAACTAGGGGTTCCATTTTGTTATAATTATGGGTTGAGTAAGGGTTATTTTAGACAAGCAGATTTTCTGGCCGGTAAGTAACACCTATTGACAATAACAGACTGTTGATCAGTGTGATCGGTTTGCTTCATTTTGACGGAGCAATGATCGGGAGTATGAGGACAAATGATCATTACTATTGTTTTTCCCCATACAGTTTGCATATTGTTGGCAGCACATCCCCTTTTTCTAACGGGGAGATGTTCTGTTAACGAACATCCATTTTTATGGCGCCATAAAAGATGCGATCCTCTCGTTGTTCAGCTGATCACTGCCATGTTTATATGGACCAATGATCCAGACAGATCATCTCCGTGTCACACAAACATTTAGATCTAATCAACGTATGAGTACCCAATGCTTACATTGCGTATTCATGTATTAATGAACAGCACTTTAGGCAGTAATAAGGTGTTATCAAGCAATTCAGTTTTAAATAACTGCACACAAAAAATAACACACCCATCAACAGCGAGTTGTTGATGGTTCCCAAGCAGCAAATTGAGATTTGGAAAAATGGAAAAAAAAGATATTAAAACTGTAGAACACATATGTTAGAGTTTATATGTAAATCAAATGTGCAGTTCCACCTTAATAACTGCTAAAAATTGAATATGACTTTTTTTTCTTTAACAGCTGCTTGAAGGAAACTTTGCTAGAGAGGTCAGCCATGAAGTTGATGGACTCATCTTTCAACCAACTGGAGTAAGTTCAGTTTGGTACTGTTACCTATTATAGTAGTAATATTTCATTATTTATTTTTATTTTACGCTTATAAAATCGCATGTTATTATAACTAAACAGTATTAATTCTATGTTTTCTTAAATGATCGGTAACTTTTCAACAAACTTTGCATAAATGAATAGATCAAGCGAATGTAAGAAACTTTGTAATATATCTTATTAGAGAAAAATACGTCTTATTTACTTCTCATCCCCCCCCCCCCCTCCACTCCTATCTGAATGTACTGTTTTTTCGGACTGAGAGAGCAGGTTACGGCTGCCCATAGAAATCTATGTGCAGGGGAGCAGATTGTGAGAGGCAGAAATACACAGATGCTTCAGCTCCTAGCAAGTGTTATATATCACTCCAGTGCTTGATTCACAGCTAAAATGCTCTACGGTTGTCACGATACCAGAATTTGAACTTAGATACTGATACTTTGTGTAGTATTGTCATTCTCTATACCAAAACGATACTTTGCCAACAATAAAAAAAAAAGTCCTTCCATTTTCTGATGTGAGGCACATGGTGTGATGAATTCTGAACCTCCACGTGCCTGACATAGTAATTAACGCCATCATGTTTCTCACAGTCATAATGGATGACATTTGGTTTATTGTGTGAAGTACATGATGGGGTTAATTACTCTTAATGTGAGGTTCAAAATTCATAATACCATGTATGTGAAAGAAAGCCGTTTTTATAAAAAAAAAAAAATGACAGCATACACATCGTAAATTACATTATATATTTGTTGTGTAGGTTATTGCGGTTGCGTATATTTTATGTATTGAGACTTTTATTTTAATGTTTGTTGTTAAAAATGTGTGTAATTAACATTACTTTATTTTATTTTAGATTTTTAAATTTGAATGTACTGGCATATATCTATATGCTGGTACTTTAGCCTGTGTACTGAGAGTACACAGGCAGTTATTAGGACATACATAACTATGCCCTAACAACAGGAGATATGGTCAGACAGCCCTGGGGTCCTTCAATGGACGCCGGGCTGTCTGCCCATATATGGTATGTTCCTCGATCATGTCACAGGAATCCCCTGTGATGCAATCAAAGGGGTATCCCCCCTTCTCATTTTCCCCTTGAATGTTGCAGTCCACTTTGATCGCGGCATTCAAGGGAATAGCGGCGGAAATCAGATGTTTGTCTAATCTCCGCCCTGCTCCTGATCATGCGTACACACTTGTGCCCACGCTGTCAGCTTGATGTGATGCGACCAGCGCTGCACTAATGAGCGGCAGGCAATCAAGACAGAACATGGGGGTATTTTGCAGTACGCCCGCCATGTTCTCTGTTTTCAGGGCTGGTAGCTCTGCTCATTAGTGCAGTGCCGTCCGCATCACATCTTGCTGCTGACTAAATTCATGTGTTACAATGCTTAGCTCTGCGGCCGCACAGCTTCGTATCGAAATGCATGAATTAACGGTATTGAACCGTTTGAGGGTGCACGGCATTGAAATAGTATTGATGTATCGTGCAACCCTACAATGCTCATTACTGCAGTTATTAGTACTCCATGTGGCTGTTACTTCTATATATGTAAAAGATAGAGATAGGAGAGAAGGATATTCCTCTTCTCTTTGTGCAGTCTATAGAAGACCCGATAGCAGTTAGACTTCGCCCACCAGCTCAGAGAAAACTGAGAATTAGAAATAGAGGAGAAAACTGCTAAGAAATTGTGTTATTTCTCATGTGCACACATATAACTGCTTATTCTGAAAAGTCACCTAAAAAGTTTGGTGCACTTTAAAATGTGCCTCTACAAATAGTCATATTTTTTAGTTTTTTTTTAATCAGTAGTAGAAGTTAAGACTTTAGATAATTAAAGCTAAATCGTTAAACTCTTAAAAGTATTTTGCATGCCTTGCAGTAATATCCCTACCAGCATTTCACACGGATCCCTGCTTTTTTACTCCTGGGTCTTTCACCAGCATCTGAAGAAATTTGTGTTTGCTTCCTTTTAGATGTCTCCTCATACTGTGTAAGGCCCCATGCACACAACCGTAAAAATTACGGAACCATCCACTTCTATTGGCCGTAGACACCTTTCCGTATCGCTACGGATAGGTGTCCGTGCCGTAGAAGTGTACCGCAAAAGATGGGACATGTCCTATCTTTTGCGCTTTACGGGCCGTGCTCCCATACTTTGTATGGGAGGACGGGCCGAGAATGTGGGCTGCGGCCCGTGGCTGTCGGCGGCCAGCCGTGCCCACAATCGCGGGCCGTGATTACGGGCACGGCCGTGTTCATGAGGCCTAAGGCCCCGTGCACATGACCGTATTTTCATCTATCAGTAAATACGGTTACGTAGGCATCCGTAATTGATCTGTATTTATGGAAGGGTGTCCGTAAATATGGTCCGTATTGCATCCGTAAAAAACAGGGAGGCTGAAAATGATATCATCAACATGTTGCCTAGCGACGCTTCCATAAATACGGACGGTTTACGGATGCACATCCGTAGCCGTCCGTATTTATGGAAGCTCCCATAGTCTTGCCGTAATTACTGACAAGAATAGGACAGGTTCTATAATTTTTTCAGCATGGGCACCCATCAGTAAAAATACTTAAAGGTGTCCGTGGCCAATAGAAATGAATGGGTCCGGACCGTAATTATTGATTCAAAAAATGGTCGTGTGCATAGAGCCTTAGGTTGTATTCACATTTAGTTTGCAGGGTCATTTAGGAGCATCTATCCCAAATTCCATCAGATTTGATGGGAAGAATAGCCTGGCATGCAACGATGAACATAGCCTAACTGAATGGTTTCTCATTTTTAAACAAAAAGTACAGTAATATTAGCAGAACCTGAGAAAATACAAAATTGAATTATAACTGCTTTTATTTAAAGATCAACATGATAACACCTAATATGTGTGAAATTAATAACCTCCTTAACTTAGTAAGTGGTTGCACCAAATTTAGCAGCATTAGGCCTCATGCACACGGCCGTGCCCGTAATCACTGCCCGTGACTGCGGGCACGGCCGGCCGTGGACAGCCGCCCGCATTTTCGGCACGTGCTGCCATACAAAGTATGGGAGCACTGTCTGTAAAAAGCAAAAGATAGGACATGTCCTATCTTTTGCGGAGGCTTTCTACGGCCTGGACAACTTCCCGTAAATATACGAGAAGGTATCCGTGGTCAATAGAAATTAATGTTCTACGGTCGTGTGCAAGGGGCCTTAGTCGTTAGCAAAGTCTTCCTCCATCACTATTTTAGCACACTCTTTGTTTAGATTTCCAAAATTTTGATTTTTAAAGTTTTCCCGCATTTTAGAAATCCAGCTAGAGACTGAGAGAGCTTATAGGTCCGTTGTATTCATATATGCTCAGTACCTGATGTAGTCTCCCTGGTTCTTCCAGCAGAAATTTCAGTGCATCTCCTGATCCTGAAATCTTAGACATGCTCAGTACAAGCTGTAGGGAAGAGGGATACTGGGCTGAGCTTGTCAGCTCTAGGTGAGCGAGTATTGAGTTTAGATCATGAGTAGAACAATGAGCTCTCGATCTCTAGCTGGTCTCATAAAATGCTAACTTTAATATCACGTGTAAAAACTTTCTAAAAGGGTTATACAGCCATTCTGATTTCTGACATGGGTTTTCAAAGTAAGGGCTAAGTGATCTATTTGAAATCTCTTCACAGATCCTCTTTAAGCTCTAAAACTTATTACAACATTAAAACACATACTAGTCACAGATCAAATACACATTACAAATGTATTACACATAAACATGTACCAGTACATTGACCATGCATGGATTATTTGACATTTATCAGTTATCTGTATTACACATATTAACTAGATATTTAAGTTGTTTAGAAAATTTTATTTTACCACCGCCAATCTGTAATCAGTCGATTCATCAATATTTAATTGGATAGCACCTCTTCTTTGTATTCATTCAGAATCTATTAGCTCTTACACAGCTGTCCTATAAATCATTCTTCAATGGGGATGTTTTATGGCTATAGTAGCTTTTTAATTCCATCATTAACTGCCCCTAAACTGTGATCTATTTCAATGGAGTGATTAATCATATATAAAAAGGCAGACCCACACCAAGTACTGTTCCTTTTGGTCATGTAAACAGTCCTTAATTTTTCCAAATACATTTCTCATTAACTAAAGTTTTCTTAGGGGTTCTATAGGCTATATAATTCTATAGTGCCTAATTAGATCAATGATGTCCTGCTATGAGTTTGGGTTCTCACGGATCTAACACACAGCAGCCAAAACCGTGCCGACACTCAGATTGGCACGGTTTTCAAATTGACAACAGAAAAGCACTTTCATTGTTAATGGCTCCACGGTTATGTAGGTAAACGGCAGTTTACCGCGTCGCCATTAACCATAAATGTGCTTTTCCTTGTAGTTGATCTTAAAACCGCGACTATCTGTTTGTGCGATAAAACCGCGACAATATCTGTCGGTGCGATTTCAGCATTTCAGATTACAGTGAGTTATTCCAATTCAGCACATCAGTGACCGCTATTACAGACAAATAAAGTACTGCTTTCCATACTGTAGCGACAAGCATAAAGTAAAGTGGACAGACAAAACGCCAGATTTAATGCATTAAAGGCTATAGAAACCTTTGACCTGGGAAAAACGTATTTTTACATATGTTGTAGAATTTAAAAAAAGCTGCACTTAGCCTGCATTAAGTTTCAGGCTGCAATCTTTATTTCTTCATTCATTTTCTGGCCCCTGATATTCAGTTTGCAAGCTGCCCCTATATTCAGACTTTTTTTTCCTGTGTATGTGTCCCTCCCAATAATACATGCTAGATGTGAGGTCTGTGTGTCCAGGATGCTGCTGCCTTCACTAGCTCTCATGTATCAGCACAGGTTTCCCTCTATATTGATAGCCTGTGCGATTCCCCCGCTGCTCTCCTCCTTATCTACCCTCCTATACTGACATTGTGTGTGATCTGTCCTCCCTGTAATACATACTGGATGTAAGTTCTGTGTGTAAAGGATGCTGTTGTCTTCACTAACTTTTAATGTATCAGCACAGCTTTCTTTCTACATTAGCCTGTGTTATTCCTTCTCTACTCTTCTCCCTATCTACATTCTGATACAGAGAGCCTGTGTGATCTGCCCCCACTGAACACCTGGAAGCTATCCCCCCTCTCCACACTCTCTGATATGCTGTCTACAACCTGCTCTTCCTCGCTGCTATCTCTAGCACTGAGAGCATAGACGGGGAGAGCAGATTACATGAACCCGTCAGGAGAAGTGGACTGACGGATTTGAGTTAGAATCAGCAGCACAGACCGTTATTTACAGCAGCTGTGCAGACTCTACAGCAGCAAAATATTAGGAAATTTTTAATGAAGACTATTTAGAAAATGTCTTAATGGGGTTTTCCCGAGTTAAAATGACTGTGTTAATGCTTGTAATTTATTCATGTAAATACATTTGTAATATACTTACATTTTCCAAATTGGCCCGGTTTCCAGAAGCTGCGGTGGAGTACTTGACGGGTGACGTCACTCTCTGGCCGCTGTGTTGATCTTCAATTCTTTTCCGGGTATACGACACGTCACTTGGGACGTGCTGTGTATGGGCTGTTCTGTTGTACAGCCCGTAACGCGTATGCGCGGTCCCTGCTGTTCTCGAGATAACAGCAGGCTTACTTTAGGTCCCCAGGTCTGACTGCTGAGGGTAACCCAATCTCTGGAGTCATCTTTGATCATACTGCGGTCACAGTCCGAGGCATTAAAGGATTAATCTCCAGGATCGGAGTTTGCTCCGATCCCAGCTGTAGAGCAGGAGGCTGCTCTAAAAAAATGTACCTGTTAGTAACAGCTGATTCATAGAGCAAAATAGCTCAGGGAGAGTTAACGCCCTCTTCTGCAGTGACGCAAAAGACGTCGCTGTAGAATGAGGACTTGCATCGCCCACCATCAAAAGACAATAAGCGGTCATTAAGAGGTTAAAAATGCTATAATACGAGTTGCATATAGCTGTGTCTTGAAATGTAGTTGGCAGTACATTCGTGAACATCCCTATCTAGAAAGCATGGATTCAAGCATTAATACCGATTAATATTCCTGCAAAGTACCATATATGTAGACAGATTAGGCTGAAATTTGACACATAATGTGAAATTTTCCCATCCTATTAACCTGTCTCATGAAGTGAGGCCTGTCACAAACAATGAAGTCATTTATTTTGATAACTGTCATATCGTTATTTTTAAACGCTTCTACTTCTTATCCACTTCTACACCTCTGTGCATCTTGAGTTTAACTTTATACTGAACCATGTTGCATATTGATGAGGTACACGCTCTCTAAATATTTCATATAAACTTCAAAAGACATGAAACTAGTCAAAACACATTGAAAAACGCTAGTAAGAAAGGGAGCAACTAGTATAGTGTACAATCTGAGTCCACAGTATATAAGTTAAATGTTTGTGGAGTTTAGGCTTTATTTAGATATGTGTGTATTGTACAATATGAAGTAAAAAGTGTATCTATAACTGGACGTTCGCTACTGTTTATACATGTGTGGTTGATGTCGCTCTCCTTATTCTCTTCATAGCGGTGTGCAAGCCCTGCTACATCTTTAAGGGATAAGACTATATCAGCTGGTTAGTTCTCCGCCTGTGACTGTTCACCTCCGACTATTTAAACCTGCTCAGAACTGCAACACATTTTTGGATTGCTGACTGCCCTGACTTGTATTTGTGCTGTTGTGTTGCATGAACTCTGCCAGCCCTGACTTCGGATTTGTACGACCATGCTTCTTTTTCTTTTTGCTTCTGGTACCTTGCATCGGAAATGCCATCTGCAAGTCGTGAGCAGTTACTGATGGAGACTACTCCAGGGACAAAGTCCATACCCTCGTGAGAGGAGATTTAAGGTGAAGATTGCAAAATCCCTTAGACTCCACTCCCCAGTTTAGACCTAAACCAAATCTAATACTGACATAGTGGGTGCACTCTCCTTTCCTGAGGGCTGACTAGGACAGTAAGGCCCTGTTCACACTGAGTTTTTTTTGCCACGGTTTTTCCCGCAAAAGCCGCGGCAAAAAACGGACAAAATTGACTCCCATTGATTTCAATGGGAGGTTGAGGCGTTTTTTTGTTTTTTTTTACCGCGAGCAAGAAAAAACGCTTGCGAAAAAAAGAAGCGACATGCCCATCTTGAGGCGTTTTCCGCCTCAAAAACCCTATTGAAATCAATGGGAGACGTAAATAAACGCGTTTTTTTCCCACGTTTTGTTCGGCGAAATACGCTCGCGGTTATTCCATCTTTCTGTTGAGGAGATAGCTAAAAAAAAAAGAGCCTAAAAAAAACGTGTCAAAAATGCGTGTGCTGCAAAACCACTTAAAAAAACTGGAGCTGATTTTTCCAGGTCCTAACCCATGAGTATTATATATATTATTGTTACAGAAATAAAACCAGCAGTGCGTTGAATTTTAAAGGTTGAATGACTTTCTAGATTTTTCTAACCCCGTAGAAGGGTACAACTTTTGTGATGTATATAATAGACATATGTATGAATTAAATGGATCTGGTCATAGGAGTCATTGCTGAAGCATTAAATGGTTTGGTACATTTACCTATAACTCTCTACTGTTTCATGAAGATTTCATAGATGTGCTATGAGTACGAGTGGTAGTATGAGTGATGATTATATTCCGAGTTAAGAGGTTGCTCCTTCTTAACCTGGCCATACTCATTAAATAAGAGTTGGCTAAACCTGTACATTTTGACAGGATCAGTCTGTGATCTAATGTGTATTGGGGCAGCCAGACAGTCCCCCGACAGCAGACGTCAAGCCACATTTGCATGTTGGATTCTAATATGCCTGATCCTTCATTTCCCAGGAGATAACCCATGCCTAAGGGGTCTGGCAATTGTTGTTCCCCTCTGCCCGTTGAAATAAACATGCATGCTTTTGTTAGGCGAAACCGCTGTCGGCTGAACGTGTATGGCCAGCTATAGAATCTTGATGGACATTGGGGATTTTCTGATAATAGGACTACCCATCATGGAAGCATTAACAACAGTGTGATGCTTGTTCTAACAGAATGCAACTTCCAAAACAATATTGGATACAGTCATAGCCGTACTATGCTTTATGTAAAAACTGAAGGTACAGCGGTTAGTTTAATCTCCACTCTCTGGTCAGCAAGTTCAGGCCTCCATTACTATTATATGTGAAAGTTCAGTAGAGTTTCCTATGGTTTAAAAATATTCACTGAGGGTTTCGTTTTATGTAAACTTTCCATTCCTTATTTGCAAACAATCCTCCAATAGTTGAGATGCAGCAAAAATGCAGCAAAGAAATGGAGAAATGTATCCACTTACAATATCTCATTAATTAATATCTTTTATGCTTTGCCACACAACATAACTTCTCTCTTGAATGCCTGCAGCTGTTTTTGTTATTTTTGGGATGCTCTTTTTTAGCTATTTTTTGCTGCTGTTAACAATTTTTCATGTTTCAAAGCAGATTATTTTAATTACAGTCTTAACTCCAATTATCGCCTGCGTTTTCACTTCTCCTCTTTGTTCAATAGACATAATTGATTCTATTCAAGTTCTAAATTTATCTATTTTGTGCTGATTTTAATTGACCTATCATATTTCATACTATCAGCATATTTAGAGCCTATGGAGTCCTGTATAGATTGTGTGCTCTACCCTGTATTCACTGCCCTCTTAAAGGTATTGGAATTTGTAAAAGTTTGATCAATTCTTTAAGCACATTGCAAAATACAGTCATCTACGCCAAAAATAGGTGTGGCGGTGAACAGGCATTGGGAAATGATCCTGTTGCCTGCACAGGAGGATTTTGCCTACATGTGGTTGAATTTAAATGTTCCATAGACCACAAACTTTAACCTACTCTTTCAGTTAATAGTACTGCTAACCAACTGTATTGGCAAGTATCAAATCCTAACTAATGACACTACTGTTTTAGAAACTAGTATGTTCTGGGCAAAATGGACAATCTAAGTGCACAGAATGCTCGCTGACCCCTGCTGTGCTTACTACATTGAAAGCGCCATTCCAATCCAGAGATTTGCTGCTGCCTTCTAAATGCAGCCTGGCCCAGTGCCTCTTACAATCCTCGCACTGGGCATGTCCTAGGGCAGCAAGTCAAGTACAGTACCATTGCCTTCCTCACACTCTACATTGTGTAAAACCTGAGTCAATTATATAATATTTCTCAAATTGTTGTAATTTCAAATTCAGTCATTTAAAAGCAAAAAGTGAATACATTATAGGCATTGTAAATGATAAGTTTTGAAATGCACTACTTAAAGAGGCTCTGTCACCAGATTCTCAAATCCCTATCTCCTATTGCATGTGATCGGCGCTGCAATGTAGATAACAGTAATGTTTTTTTTTTTGTTTTTTTTTTTGTTTTTTTTTAAACGTTGATTTTTGGCCAAGTTATGAGCTATTTTATATATATCTATATATATATCTATATATATATATATATATATATATATATATATATATATAATATATATGCAAATGAGCTTTGAAATGGACAACTGGGCGTTTTTTTTTTCGTATGTCGAACTGGGCTTGTATTGTGTTTTTAACTGGGCGTGTTTACTTGTTTTACTAACTGGGCGTTGTGAATAGAACTGTATGATGCTGACGAATCAGTGACCAATCGGCATCATGCACTCCTCTCTATTCATTTACACAGCACATAGTGTTCTTACTAGAACGATGTACAGCCACATACACAAGTGTCCTGATAATGAATACACACGACATCCAGCCTGGACGTCATGTGTATTCAGAATCCTGACACTTCTGAATCTTTTCTGTGAGATTTGCAGCAAGGGAAACGAAATCTCGTTTACCTCGTAATCTCGCGAGATTACGCGTGGCTTGCTAGAATCTCACAGAAAAGATTCAGAAGTGTCAGGATTCTGAATACACATGACGTCCAGGCTGGAGGTCATGTGTATTCATTATCAGGACACTTGTATATCTGGCTGCACAAGCTCATTTGCATATATATAAAATAGCTCATAACTTGGCAAAATATGAACGAAAAAAAATACGTTACTGTTATCTACATTGCAGCGCCGATCACATGCAATATGAGATAGGGATTTGAGAATCTGGTGACAGAGCCTCTTTAAATACAGTAGACCAGTAGTGTGTAACTTCTACTCTCTAGAAGCTGCAAAACTACCACTCTTAGGGCTTGTTCACATCAGGATTAAACTTCCGTTTGCATTTCCGTTCATCTATTCCTTCAGAGGAACAGATGAACGGAAAGAAAAACAGAAGGTATCGTTTGCAATACCACTGATGTCAATGGCATTTTTTTGTTTCAGTTTGATTCAGTTTGCCTCCATTCGGCTAGGTTTCTGTTATTTTCACGAAAACAACAGCGCAGCACACTACCCTTTTATTTACTAGAAAAAAAAAAGAAACCTAGCGGAACGGAGGCAAACTGAAACAGAAAATAACCTTTGAAATCACTGGTATTGCAAACGGAAACGATACTATCCGTTTGTCTTTACGTACACCTGTTCCTCTGAATAAATGAACGGAAATCCAAACGGAAGTTCAACACTGATGTGAACAATCCCTTTGCATTCTCCAACAACGTCTATGCTTTGTTTTTTTTATTTGTGTTATTGTAAGCTTCATGTGAATCAAAACTACAGCAACAAAAATCAAGGGTTTGTTTACATGCAGCAGATTGTCAGGATGCATTATTGCATTATCAGCTGCTTATTGGTGCTTAAAGTGTACCTCCAGTGGTACAGATTGTAATCGTTTCCATGCACGATCCTCTCTCTGCATCGTGCGTTTGCCATGACAACTCTATTGCTCAGTGTGCAGAAGCGTCTTTCCAGACCTGATATCAGTTTGGTTGGGAAAGTACAACTGGAGGCACACTTTAAGATCGTGATTTTATACTGTGTCAAGCTACATTTAGAGGGGACAACTGATTGTAAGATTTTATAATTACATGACCTGAACAAACAATAATGAGCTACAGCAACAATTCGTGGCTGTAAATGTAAAATTTTCACATCTTTTCTTGGTCCTGGGACCCTAGCAATCGGCTGTAATCTTTCTGGGAAAACCTGGCTGCAAGAGTTTACTTCTCCTACAGCACCGCCACAGGAGAAATGAAGCATTACATAGTTTCTATCAATTGTCTGTCGGTGTAATTCATTGGGGTTCTGGGTCCTCCACAGAGATACAATAGAGGTCTTGAACGAGCACCCCCCCCCCTCTATTAACTCAGAATTCCCTAATACAGTACTTGAAAATGGGTTCTCTAAACCAGACAAATTCTGGTTTAGGGTGAGTTCACACAGAGTTTTTTGCAGGAGGAAAATCTGCACCACAATTTTCGCAGCATTTTTCGCCCGCGGCCATTGAGCGCCGCGGGCATAAAACGCAGTGAAATAAGCTTTCTCTGTATCCCTTTGATGTCAATGGGAGGTCGGAGGCGTAAACGCCCGAAGATAGGGCATGTTCCTTCTTTTTCCCGAGAGCCGGGTTTTCCGCTCGCGGGAAAATAACGCCCCTGCCTCCTATTGAAATCAATGGGAGTCATTTTCAGCAGTTTTTTTGGCGCGTTTTGCGGCGCGGTTTCCGTATCAAAAAACTTCACTAAAAGCTCTGTGTGGACTCCCGCTTAGTGTTTCTCCACTCCTAACTTCTTAATAGTTGTCCCAAGATAATTGAATGGATCTGTTCAGAATTTGTTACATTATAAAAACACAGAAAAAGGCCATACTTACAAATGGACACAGCCAGGTCAGAAACGCTGATGAAGGAGTGAGCAGGTGCTTTAAATAATAATATCCATTTATTTCTATTGAGGCACTTCACTCATTACTGCCCCCTATATTTCACTTATAGTATTACACTTGAGTAAAGGGGAGGAAGCCTCCAGCTCACCGTTCCTGCACCCGACACCTTCGCCTCGCCCGGATCTCCGCGACGGTCCGCGGCAAACAATAGTGGATTAGGAAAGAATATGATCCAGCGCTGCAGGTATGTGATTTAAAAAGGATCTCGGTCCCACTTTTATTTGTATCAAAAATTTAAAATTCGATATCAGGTGCATTCAGGCATCAAGGCAGTATTTTGTAGGTATTCAGCGCCTACGCGTTTCAAGCACGACTAGTGCTCTTAATCATGGCATCCATTCTAGTCGTGCTTGAAACGCCTAGGCTCTGAATACCTACAAAATACTGCCTTGATGCCTGAATGCACCTGATATCGAATTTTAAATTTTTGATACAAATAAAAGTGGGACCGAGATCCTTTTTAAATCACATACCTGCAGCGCTGGATCATATTCTTTCCTAATCCAGTATTACACTTGCACACACACTATTCATTTATTATTTCTTACTACACATCCCACACACCACTCCACTCAAGACCAGTGGGAGTGGCTATCATTATTTAAAGCACCTGCTCACTCCATCAGCGTTTCTGACCTGGCTGTGTCCATTTGTAAGTATGGCCTTTATCCATTTATTTCTATTGAGGCACTTCACTCATTACTGTCCCCTATATTTCACTTATAGTATTACACTTGCACACACACTATTCATTTATTATTTCTTACTACACATCCCATGCACCACACACACCACTCCCCTCAAGACTAGTGGGAGTGGCTATTATTATTTAAAGCACCTGCTCACTCCTTCATCAGCGTTTCTGACCTGGCTGTGTCCATTTGTAAGTATGGCCTTTTTCGGTGTTTTTGTATGTCCCCTTGTTTTTATCGGTTCTGTTTGTTACATTATAGTCTCTTATGAATTCCTAGAGATTATTGTTTTCACTCTATAGCAAATGTATAGTACATTTTTTTATTTTTCCTAGGTACATTTAAATTAGACCATATTTAAACAATTCTGATTGAACAAGATCCAAATATAAAAATATTAACTTCCTCCTAGTTTACTTATTTTTAAAGAAACTTCTCTGTTACTGTGACTGGTAATGTGCAGTCACACTAGGGTATTGGTAACATTTATTTTAGCTTGTGTCGGCTATTTCTGACAAATCTGTGTGCAGAATGAGAAGTCCAATAGAGCAAGGCTTGCATGGCACTTTGACAGCATAATTCCTAATTAATTTCATGCCACTGAAAGCTATTATTAACGAGACCGAGTTCTCCCTATAAATATGTTTCTGTTAACTTGTAATGTGGAACTAAAATGTCTGAGCATCTTGTAGTTCTACTTTTTTCATGAAGTAGGTAAAACATTTTCAAACTTCTACTTGGGTTATCTTTCTTGACAGAGTCACCGATTGTGAGGTATTGACTTTCCCACAGATTAGATTTTTTTTGTGTATTTAGTGATTTAATTACACTTACAAGTTTTGCACAGAAAAAAAATCATCTTTATGTAATAAAAAAACAAAATATCTAATCATACCAAGCAAGAAAGTCTCCCATTAAGTCTCCATTTCTTATTGGGGAATAAGGTTATGCCAGTGCTACATAATTTGGTTGTCAGCGACCAGTCAACTAGTTGTATGAGGCCACAACAGCTTCTACTATGTGGTGATGCCCCACTCCCATATAGACACAGAATTGCCATGGGTGCACTCCACATTAACAACTCCGCATCCAAGCTCTCTTCATATTCCAGTCGTTTCATAACTGTAAGTTATTCATTCGGTTATTAGCCTGCTGCCTACTGTAAGTATTTTCTTTATATGAAAAATAGGTAAGAATCATGTTTTGTTCCTCTTTGTATATTTTATAAGCTTTCCTCTCCGCCTCTTTTATAGTTTTCTCCATTTCGATCTGACATAAATCTAGAAGGTTAATGATGCATTAATGGATGTAAGCAATGAACGATTTAGCAGAGTAATGAAAGGAAGGGCTCTGGAAGTATTAGTTTCTGTATTCTTCTAAGATGTCTTGTGGATAGCACTGAATATATGATATTAAATAAGGAGGCACATGGATTATTTATCAAAATGTTAAGAACACAGTGTCCCCAGAACTGGGAAGTACTAGTAGTGGAGGCCTTCCGATATCCTGCTGGCACATCCTAGTGCCTGGCATCATTGTTTACCTTCAGCTGCCTGAACATCACCTAGAAAGCTTGTTTTATTGTTTTTGTCAGTAGGTTTCCACCCGTCCACCTTTGTTATCTGTTCTGTTATTGCTTATTTATGTGTTTATACAATGCATTTATCTGTTGAAAGAAAAAAAAGTTTATCAATTGGCAGTGTTCACATCAAAGGCTCTGTTCACATCTGCATTGGAGTCTCCGTTAGGGGCCTCCGTCGTAGATCCGGGAGAGATTACCGGAGACAAAAGCACAGCATTCTGCACTATTGTTTCCGGTAAAACCACGTACACCTTGACGGAAAGCCGACGTAATCCATTAAAGTCAATGGGTTTCGTTGGCTACCTGTAGTGTCCGTGGTGCAACAGATCCGGTGCTTCCGGTTATTCCCTTGTTCAGCTTCTGTGACGGAGCAGAACAACGGAATACCGAATGCAAATGTGAACTAGGCCTAATGGAGGCAAACCAAAATAATAATGTTCCCATGCCCTACTCGGCAGCGCTCAATAGCGCACATACAAATTTTCGAGCATGTTAAATAAAAACTTCTGGTGTGATATCTGACTCCTGTTATCTCATGGAAAAGAGAACAACTTGACCACCTCTGCAGCACAGAACAAAGCCTGGCACTAATTTATCAAATCTGTCTAAAAGAAAAACTGTACTTGTTGCCCACGGAAACCAACCATCGCTCCACTTTAATTTCTTAAATTGCGCTGTAAAAATTAAAGGTGCACTGTGATTGGTTGCTATGGATAATAAGGGCAGTTTTACTGTTAGATAGTTTTTATAAATCTGTCCCACAAAGTTTAAAGGGGTTTTCCAGTCCCTAAAAATTGATGGCCTATCCTCAGGTTAGACCATCAATAGCTGAATGCTCAGTGTCCGACTGCTGGGACCCTCTCCAATCAGCTTGTAGGAGCGCTGCTTCCCCTTCATTCGGTCACTGCTCGTATTGTGAATCACCGACATTGTCGGCGATTCACAGTACGACCAGTAACCGGAATGAAGGGGAAGTTGAAAACAGCTGATCGTCGAGGGTCCCGGCAGTCGGAACCCAAGCGTTCAGCTATTGATGGCCTATCCTGAGGATAGGCCATAAATTTTTAGGGCCTGGAAAACCCCTTTTAGGGCCTGTTCACATCACCGTTCATTTCCGTTCCGGGGTTCCGTCTGAGGTTTCCGTCGGGTGAATCCCGCAACGGAAAGTGAAAGCACAGCTTCCGTTTCAGTCACCATTGATCTCAATGGTGACGGAAACATCACTAATGCTTTCCGTTCGTTCCCATTCCAGCAGGTTTCCGGTTTTCCGACGGAAACAATAGCGCAGTCGATTCCGTCGGAAAACCGGAAACCTGCCGTAATGGTGACGAACGGAAAGCATTAGCGATGTTTCCGTCACCATTGAGATCAATGGTGACTGAAACGGAAGCTGTGCTTTCACTTTCCGTTGCGTGGTTCACCCGACGGAAACCTCCGACGGAACCCCGGAACGGAAAGCGAACGGTGATGTGAACAGGCCCTTAGAAAGTTTGTATTTCACCAAACATAACATTGGCTTCCATTAGATGTCTCCCTGTTGGAAAATGACCAGGGCAATTCCACACACAGTTAGAGGCAAACACCTAGGATAAACTTTTTCTTCTGTGAATTCATATTTAAAAATTATGTCTGAAGGCAAAACTTTTTTAACTACCTGTCTTAAAAGATATCTGCCAGAATTTCCCCAGACCATTTTTGTCCATGCATTCATCACCTGAAAGCACATTATCCTATGTGATCTATATTGGCACCGAGAGATTCTATAGTCCGTTTTCAGTACTGCGTAGATAAGGCTATGGCCATAGTGGGGTTTCCCCACTCAGAACTGCATCAACGTGCCGAGTAATGTCACTACCGCACTATCTGCTGTAAGAAATAAGCGTGATTTCAAGAAGCAATATGGTGGCCGGAAGTTTAGTTAGAATAAGAGGTTAAATTTGTCTTTGAGTGGGCACAACTGGTTTATTATAAGGGCCCCTTCACATCACTTGTTTTACATCTGGAGGACTTCTGACATACACCTCCGATGAAAGGCTGCATCGTTTTCAACTGTGTAGCTATACCGTGGGATATGTCGCCCAAACCCCCGGGCACAGCGCTACCTGAAGTTTTGTGCTCGGCGATGCTCCTGACGTCACTATCCATATATGGACAGTGATGTCAGCAGCATTACAATGCCGGAGTCCCTGGCCAAACCATTGCAAGCGCTCTTCCCCGGCCCTAGGGAAGCTCCTGACGTCACTGTCTGTTTCACAATAGTTCGTGAAAGAACTTCCATGTTACCCCGATGACACCAACTGGTAAATCCAGCGCCATTGGGCGCATTGGGCTGATGACGCCGAGGAAAGTACACGTCGCTTAACTGTGCATGCACAGTGTACTGTCTTCGGCTTCATCTGCTGCTGGACTCCTCTCAGTAACTTGTAAGTTCTTTCACTAACTGTTGCCGAAATGCCCGCTTTTGATGTGGGCAGGTTGGAACGCTAAACCCCAGTTGCATAACGACATGCTAGTGGTTTAGTGGCTACAAACTTAGTGACCGGTTCCCTTTAGGTAATGAATAACAAATGTAAGTCACTGTAATAATGTAAATATTTTTTGGGGAAATAATGTATGTTTTCATTCTGGTTGCCAGACGTGTATATCTCTCCGCTCTAAGACTTCGTTCACATCTGCGTCAGGGCTCCATTCTGACGCTTTCCGTTGGAATGGAGCCGTGACTGACACAAACTGAAACTATAGGTTTCCGTTTCCATCACCATTGATTTCAATGGTGACGGATCCGGTGTCAATGGTTTCAGTTTGTCTCCGTTGTGCAGGAGTTCCGTCGACTACGGTATTCATCCCGTCAAAACGACAGAACCCTTGCACAACGGAGACAAACTGAAACCATTGGCGCCGGATCTGTCACCATTTAAATCAATCGTGATGGAAACAGAAACCTTTGGTTTCAGTTTGTGTCAGTCAGGGCTCCGTTCCGACGGAAAGCTTCGTCGGAACGGAGCCTTGATGCAGATGTGAACATAGCCTAATTTATTCTTTTTACATTTTCGAAAAAAACAAAACAATCATATGCAAGCTTACTAAACTTAAATAATGTCATATAGTATATTTGTCTGTTAAGGCAGCGTATGTAGACTAGAAGACAAATTGTACTTGCATATACAGGTATATACATGCCTCTGGGCATAGCCATAGCAACCAGAATGAAAACATCCATTGTTCATACAAAATGAGAAGTGTGCACAATAGAAATAAGGCCTTATATAAAACAAAAATAGATATCGCTTTGTGGCATACTCTGCTATGTTAAAGGTTCTCTGTGTGAATTTTGTGAGAATATTTATTAAAAAAATATATGGACTCTAGACACTGAAAAACAAAATAAAAAATGATGGGGTATGGATGGGGTGGTTATAGAGGTCAGGGATGACCTGAGGGGTATGTTCACACACAGAGTAAACACTGCAGATTTTCCGCAACTAATTTAATTGCGAAAAATCTGCAGCGTATTACAATAGCAGCAGAGTGGGAGCAATCTGAACAAATCTCCTCCACACTCTGTGGAAAAAATCCGCTAAGAAACCGTTCATAAATGTACCTACGGTGCGTTTCTTTACTCAGCATGTCAAATTATGCTGCGGAATCGCTTCTCTTTTGTTTTCCCTATTGAATTTTATAGGGAAGTAAAATTGGCAACAAATCGCAAATGTTGAGATTTTTGCGCCAGAATAGCTGCGATTCCGCTGCAAAAATTGCAATTCAGCAAAGAAAACAAACCCTTTTTTTTTTTTTTTTTTTCGTTTAAAATTAATAAAAAAGTTAATACTGACCCCCCAGGCGTTGTCATAGTGAAGTGTTTTCCGCCCAGCCCGTACTCTTGGGATGACGTTTCATCCTGTGTAATTGCTGCAACAGTCACATGGGCTACAGAGTCATTCCAGGAGGCCGGACTGCACAGAGAACAGAGGGACAGAGCGCTCGGGTGGTAAGTATCAACTTTTTTTTAAATTAATTTTTCAGCACTTTTACCACAGCAGAGATTCTGTCTGAAAATCTGCACCACTGCACTAATTTGGTGCGGTTTTTCGGACAGAGTTCCCTGCAGGTTCCAAGATGGATACGCAGCGTATGCATTATGTGTAAACATAGCCTAACCGTTTTCTATTTGTAGTATCATCTGAAATATGGCCACAGTTATGTAACAAAACTGTCAAAAAATTTTCATTTGTGTTGAAATATGAAATACTTTAGAGTGATAATACCTTTCTGTTTGTGCCATGTTCTACCCAAACAGACCGATGCAAGGAAGTCAGCCCACATGTTTTATTCAGCTGCTAGATATACTTTGGGAAATCTGTCTCCTGCTATGTTCAGATCTGCGTTTATTCTATTCTATTCTAAACCTGATCAGATTTGTTTTGGCCTCATGCTCACGACCATAAGGGTTTTTATTGTCAGTAAATATAGATCTGCAAATACGGATGCACATCCGTAGCGATCTGCAATTGCTGAAGCGCCCATAGGCTTCTATGGGCGAGTCCATGCCGCAATTGCAGACAAGAATAGGTAATGTTCTATATTTTGCGCATCATTTCTACGGCCCGGACACACATCCGTAAATATATGGAAAGGTGTCCGTGGTCTATAGAAATGAAAGGGTCCGCAATTTCATCCATAATTAGAGATGAAAACTACGGTCGTGTGCATGAGACCTTAGTCTAATTAAAGGTACAGCAACTTTAAAATGTTTCTCGATTTGTATTGTATTCTAAAAATTAAAAACCCTCATTTATCAAAACTGTCTAACAGGAAATCTGGCCTATTTGCTTAAAACCATCAATTAACATTGGCTAAGCCGTCAGAACTCTGTTTACATTTGTTAAACTGCTCCGGAAAAATGAAAGCTGAGCTTTGGTTGCGATGGCCACCTGCCTAATTTTGTCTGTTTTTTCTGTATCAGAGGTTCAGTTCGGTGCCTCCTTCACAGATACGGTCATACTTGACAGGAAAAACAGTGCTGCACGCAGTGCTATTTTTCCATTCAAAATGATGGATACCACAAGAGAACACAACAGACCCTATTATAAGTCAATGGGGTAGATAGGATACCTGTGGTATCCATCATACGACAGATCCAGCACAGCGTCATACTTTCCTTTCTATACAGAAACAACAACACAGATGCAAACAAAACCTTAGACCGTTCTGATAAATGAGGCCTCAAGTGTGAAAAAAAGTATTTATTGGTGTGTCTTGCATGTTTATAAGGATACGCTTTTCGGATTCATGCACTGTAGAGTTTCTGTTTTCTGTCTTTCTTCTATTTCTTTATACAATACACACTTTTTTTTTTATTGCATTTTCTGATCCTTATGCATAGGTATGTGGCATGGTATTGTGAAACTCACAGAAAAAAACCATTTTGATCGCAGCATGTGAATTCAGGGGTGCCATACCCTTTATTAAGGGGTTATTTGGCATCTGGCTATATTCCACTGCTCCATAGAATCATATGGAATGTCTGAGACCTAGATCTAGTTTTACGAAGTAAAATAACATCCTGTATGAAATCAGCCCCCACACCGATTTGCTTTGTATGTAGCGGTAAGGTGACAACTCCCTTGCATGCATCGTGTCAGGCCATCCTGCAAATGTTGTATGCGATGGTGAGGAATTAGGGAATGTGGCACAATTGTCTGTCAGTGTGCTAATATACAGAATCCATCATTACCTGGTTCTTTTACTAGTTAGAAAAATGTTACCTACTATTTTACACGTTACGACTGTAAAATCCTAATGATCATTGTAATATGTTTGTTATAAAATGTTTTAGTGATAATTTCTTTACTCTATGAGGATCCTTATTTTCAATCCTTTCTTGAATCACATTTTTATTTTACATATGTATTTTGATGTATAAGGCCCCATGCAGACGACCGTATTTTGATCCGTAATTGCGGATCAAAATACTGATCCATTCATTTCTATGGTCCACGGACACCTTGCCGTATATTCACGTCCTTTTTTTTTTATTTTGCGGACCGTGCTCATATACTTTATAATGGGAGCACGGCCTGCAAATGCAGGTGACTGTCTGCGGCCGTCCGTGCCCGTAATCACGGACCGTGCACTTGGCTGCGGCCATGTGCTGGGGACTTAATAAAGAATTTGTATTACTATTACTGCATGTTTTTTCAGAAATGTAAGCAGATGCCTTTCTGTAGAAAGTGTAGCAGTTACATTGGTATGGTTAGAGAATAATTCTTGAGCATCAGCAAGTTTAGTAGTCAGAAAGATATTTCGAGGAAATGTAGGTGAGTACACCAAGGCAACGTGCAATTGGGAAGTTTGTATTTATTATGACTACTAACTGGTTTATTAATGCATTGTGTTTCTATCCGAGCACTTGTAATGGTCTCATGTTTAAAATAGACAGTAAAAAATCTTTCATGGTTTTCTTCCCTATTAAAAAAAATAATTATTAAAAAAGCTATACGGATTCTCTGTTTACAGTTTACCTATGTTTTATGTATAAGTCGGTCTAGCCTACAAGTTATGCAATGTAGACATTTGAAGAAAACCTGTCATCTGCCCAAAAAACTGCAGCTGACCTCTCCGTTAGATTGCAGGCGCCTCGCCGATTATGTTTCTTTTTATGTTCTTCTTCTAGCCCCGACCGTTGCTGAGATATCGGTGCCATATGTTTTGGTGTCCTATATGGAAATAAGGCATTTGACTGTCAAGTGGGCAGGTAACACCTGTGACTAGATAAGGGGTAACCGCCCACTTGATGGTCATAGGCCTCATTTGCATATCGGACACCAGAACTAACGGTCCTGATATCTCAGGAACAGTGGGGGCTAGAAGAAAAAAAATAAAAAGCCATCAGAATTTGTGAGGTGCTTGCAATCTAACTGCAGTTTTTTTGGGCAGCTGACCAGTCCTCTTTAAGAGACCCAACCCTTCTTGAAATGTCCTGCTTTTTAAGTCTGTCTGAAGGTAAGTTAAGCATATAGTAAAGGGTACATATCTGCTGTCAGGATACAGGGCTTTACAGTCCTAACAACCGGAGAACTTGTCTCCTCAGCTATACTGCCATGCTACTGTAGAAGCTCTTCTCCTTCCCTGACAAGCAGAGAAGAAAACTATTTCTATTGGCTGCTTTTTATTCACCAGAGGATCACTATGCAAAGAACTGGCTGTAGGTAGACTGATTGAGCATTCATGTCCACCAGAACAACTTATTAGTTAGACGTGCGCATTGCAATACACTTTGAACACGAGGTAGCACCATACTATAAGTAAATTTCATAAGTGTTCACTAGACTGTTATTTTTTAATAGCAAGTTAATCTCAAACATTGTTCATTTTATATGATCTATACAATAAGCATCGTATTTTGAGGTGGGACAACCCCTTTAATGTATCTGCCTATTCCTCTGTGTGTTATTTCTAGAAGCAGTGAGTCCTGATTGCATATATATATATATATATATATATATATATATATATATGGCTTCTATGAACTCCCCCTATTTAAGCAGCCCAGAAATTACAGTGCCGAAACAACAGGTCCCTTTGTTCATGGATAATGAAATTGGAAGAAAATGTATGGATATACAGGAGAGCGCTGCTGCTGAGAAACGATTATCAATGGTAAATTACTTGATTTATTTAATATAGGCAACGCGTTTCGACACAGGACATGTGTCTTCGTCAGGTCAAGGAAGACTCTTCCTCTTCCACATGTCCTGTGTTGAAACGTGTTGCCTATATTAAATAAATCAAGGAATTTACCATTGATAATCGTTTCTCAGCAGCATCACTCTCCTGTATATTCATTCCAATTTTATTATTCTTATTGCGGTACCACGTTTTACGCTACTGGCATTTGGATTGGGTAGCTGCAGATGTTTTTAAATCTATACATACTTACATCAGTGTTGTACCTGACTTGTACAACCCTTAAAGGTGAGCGTAATTACCTCTCCTTGCAATTGTTCTACCTTATCCACCAGGTTTATCTTGCATCCTGTGGGGCTGTGTACTGTGTTTTTTTTTTTTTGGTTTTTTTTCTCCCCTTAGGTTTCCTTTGTTTATGGAGCTTTGCTTTGTTGTTGACCTGTACCTGATTCCTGTGTATGGCCCAGCCTTTTACCTGGGCTCCATTTGCTTTCGGTATGCTTAGAATTCTATCTGATCCTGACTTTGTTTGAACCCCACTCAGGACCTCCCTCTATGTGCCAGAATGGAGATCAACTCTGATAGACCCGGCGTGTCCATGTGTTACGTGATCGGCCATTAGTTTGAATGGCTGGCATGTAATGCTACATTTTCCCTGCATCCGCTGCTGTAGAGGAAATGTGTGTCTGGCCATTGCTCCTCGGCAGTAACAATTGATTGTTAGGAATACAGAAGCCAGACCTGCGGTTATCAGCAGGCTTTTTAAAAAAAGGTATTCATGTGAGGATGTACATAAAAGTCTTATTTAGGCCTTGTTCACACAGTACAGATTTGCTGATCCTAAGGATCCACTACGTGGTACTTGACATTAACCCTGACTCCCCAGTTAACATACACTTTTGGTTTGGCCAAGCATTAATGTTAATACAACATGGGTGATGAAGATAAATGACGGCAAATCACCTCTAGTACTGTCTATCACTTGAAAAACAATAGGAACTGACAAGTAAACTTTATCTTATGTGATGCATGTTTTCCCAAATAAAAGCCCTTGAGTGAGACTTAAAGGCCCGTAGACATTAGAGTGTGGTGGGATCTTGATGTCAAGGTGCTTAATCTCCAAAGTCAGCTTAAATAAGGACTGCACTTTCACCAAATTTTTTTATGTCAAAAAGATATATCAGAAGTTGGGATCAGTGGGGTCCAGGGGGCTGAGATCCCCAGTGTTTCTGAAACAAAGGTGCAGAAGCTCTCAGCTGTACGCTTTGCTCCTTCGGCTGTGATCAGCGCCCAGTGGCGTAGCTATAGGGGTCGCAGCGGTCGCAATTGCGACCGGGACCAGAAGCCAGGAGGCCCACGGCCCCCCGCACCACATCAATAAAAAGTTAGTATAGTAACTGGGGCCGCGCGCCCCTGTTACTATAGTAACTACAGTACTCACCTTCCTGGTACCAGAGCGCAGCGGAGGTCCTGACGTCACAGCACTGTGCGCAGTGCATGACGTCACAACACTATGCGCCGCGCACAACATCCTGATCCTGGATAGTCAGGAGCTCCGCTGCGGCTGAAGAGGAGGGTAAGTTTAATATCCCTGTCTGCTGAAGCTGATTAGCGGGGTCCGACTTCCTGGACCCGCCAATCAGCTGTTTTGAAGGGGCCGCAGCGCTCGTACGAGAGCTGCTTCCCCTCATTCCGGTCACTTGCTCACACGAGTACGATCAGCTGTTTTGAAGGGGCCGCAGCGCTCGTACGAGTGCTGCTGCCCCCTCAAAACAGCTGATTGGCGGGTCCCGGGAGTCGGACCCTGACCCATCAGCTATTGATGGCCTATCCTGAGGATAGGCCATCAATGTTTAGGGTCTGGACAACCCCTTTAAGCCTACGATGTAGCAGGCTTAGAGGGCCCATGAGACAGGATCACAGATTGTTTGATGCTTTATGCTGGGCCCTGTATCTAAGCCAATCACATGGAAGGCTTCGGTACATGGCACATGTGTGATCCTGTCTGATGGACCCTGTATATAAGCCTACCACACGTTAGGTGTAGATGCAGGGCCCCAGCAGACAGTAATATTATATCGTACTTCGATGATGGCTTTTTTTATTATCAATAAACTGGTTAATGAGGGTTGTGTGGGTATTTTTTTTTCATTTCAATAAAATATTTTTTCTATGTCTTTGTGGTTTTTTTTTAAGCTATATTACTACCGCCTGATTGACAGCGTCCATTACTAGGGCGGGGCTTAGTGTTAGCCGGTGCAGAGACTAACGCTAACCCCCATTATTACTCAGGTACCAACCGCCACCAGGGGTGCTGGGACGAGCCAGGTACGATCCAGTACTTGACCATCTGTAGTGATGGTTGGTTAATGGGCGGCCGAAGGCTGGTATTGTCAGGATGGGGCAGGACAGAAAGAGCAGTCCTTTCAACCCTGGTAATGCTAGCCTGCTGCTGCTGTATTGTATCTGGCTGGTTATGAAAAATGGGGGGGACCCCACGTCATTTAAAAAAAAAATTATATTTGGAAAGAACAATGTTGGTTCCCCCCCAATTTTCATAATCAGCCAGATAAAACACAGCAGCAGCCTAGCATTACCAGGGTGAGGAGGGCCACTGTTTTTGGCCTTCCCCAGTCTAATAATACCAGTCTGCGGCCGCCCCGGTGCCCGACCATCACTACAGATGGTTGGGCACTGGCTCATACCCCACTCTTCCCAGTACCCCTGGTGTCGGTGGGTACCGATGTAATAATGGGAGTTAGTGTTAGCCTCTGCACCTGCTAACGTTAAGCCCCACCTCCTTATTAATGGAGGCTGTCAATCAGCCAGTGGCCATTACTAAGGCAGTAGTAATAAAGTTTAAAAAAATACAAGGGCATAGAAAAAATATTTTATTGAAATAAAAAAAAAACACACACAACCTTCATTATCCATTTTATTGAGAATTAAAAAAAACTCTGTCATTAAAGTAGTCCTCGAATTTAACGTAGTCCAACGACTGAACCTGTAAAATAACACAAACACACAAAAATAATTAGTAACACATAAAAAAGCAAAACAATTATTATACTTCCATTTCTTGGGTCCAGCGCTGGAACCGCAATGTCAGCGATCTGGTCCCTATATCTAATCCTATCATGTATGATATTGTTCATTGAGCCACTGTATCTAATCCTATCATGTGTGATACTGTCTGCTGAGCCACTGTATCTAATCATATCCTTCCTTTATAGGGTCGTAGTACTATAGATATACTCACACACACATATATACACACGCTCACACACCTTTATATACACACACATAATTTTTTTTTGGGGGTGGTATATGTATTTGGGCTATTTCCCCTGACATTTTAAGTCCTTAGTGACGCCCCTGGCTGCTAGTGCTGCATTGTTGGGTCACTTAGGAGACCCAGCGATGCAGCTGAAAGCTGCGGACCGTGGGCCATGAGAAGTTTGCAGGTGGGGGGCCCAATACGAACTTTTGCATTGGGGCCCATGAGCCTTTAGCTATGCCCCTGTCGGCTAGCCCCTGTCAGGCTGAAGACTACTTACATAGAACGTCTGTATAAGTCGTCTTGAGCTTGACGGTGCGCCGATCACAGCCGAAGGAACAAAGTGCTGGTCCCAGGACCCGGACACCCACCAATCCAAACTTTTGATGTTGCTCTCTGACATATCAAAAGTTTGATGAAAGTGTAGTTACTCTTTACTATAGTTTTATACACTTTAAAACATGATAGTAAACATATCTCAAGATAAGATGGCCATGATGCGGAGTTATTATCCAACTAAACACAGACAAGGATCTTCAGATTCTGTCTCTTTAGAGGTTTACATAAAGACCTGTTTTATGCATTGCTTAATATTTTTACATTTACCAATGTGGTAAGACACCCTGAAGTATTTAGGAAAGACTCCTAAGATATGTACAGTCAATTTAAATGACGGTATTAATTCTAAGATCAACACCTTCTCCAGGAGTATGTAAATGTGGCGTGTTGTTTGATCAGTTGCATATTCTGTACGTAGGAGCCAGATTACCAATGAGCCATTACACATGCACGTTCTCAAGTCTAGAGATGAGCATGACAATAACCCAGAACTGTCAGAACAAATGGCTTCTAGCAGTATGTTTTACACATTCATGAGTAGAAAGTTGAAAAAAAACCTGTATAACCAAGCATCAAAAAACGACATATTTTGTTCCAAACTTTCAGAAAAACGAAATACAGAAGTGTGGGTAAAGTAGGAAACAAAGTTTTTTTACAATATGAATTTATCCTCTTGTTCATAGGGCTGGTCAAACTCTTTGTAGTTATCTACATTAGGAGATTATGGATGTATCCACTGGAATTCTAGGATCAGTTGTTAGTTTTTTTCATGTGTCATGACTCTTAGGCCAGATTCACACGAGCGTTGCGCATCTCGCACGTAAAAAACTGCCGTTTTTCACATCCGAGGTGCATCCATGCTCTGTTTTGCGCGACGCGTTATCACACATCCCCCATAGACATGGTAATGGATTTTTTGGTTCCTCTTTTGGTTTAGTTGCTTTTGTAGTTTGCATGAGTTGCCTTACAATGGGTCTGCATATTTCTTTCCAGAAGCATTTCCACTCTTATCCATGGACTGTGCCTGATATTGCTGTTCTGCTCAGTTAAAATGAATACGCCGGAGTTAGAATACCAGGCACAGCGGTTTTTCCAAGACACATAACTTTTATTTTCTAGTTGACGTAGCTGTATAAGGGCTGTCTTTTTTTCAGGACAATTTGTATTTTTCAATGGCACCATCTTTTGGGTACAAATCATCGAACGATTCCGCCATTGTTCTTGGGATTTTTTTTACAACGTTTACGCTATAGTATAAATGACATGATAACTTTATTTTACACATCCTTACAATTACATTGATACCAAACATGTAGTTTTCATTATGTTTTTAGTACTCATGCACTATAAAGCACGTTTTATGAAAGCCAGAACTTTTCTTATTTTTTCAGCAACGTAGCTGTCTGAGGGCTTTTTTTTTTCTTTTTTTTTGCAGGACGCATTTTATGTTTAAAAATGGGACCATTTTGGGGTATATAAAATTTATTAATTCATTTGTATTATTTCTTTGGGAGCGGAACACAAACCCGCCATCGTCTTTTGGGACGTTACGTTTGCAGCGATACCATATGTGTGTTTTTTTTATGACCAACTATTTTTAAGCAATAAAAAAAATTGGGGGGGGGGACTTTTTTTAATTTGATTAAACTTTGTTTAATTTTATTTCACATTTTTTATTAGTCATACTAGGAGACTTGATGCTCTGATCATATATAAGACATTGGAAGTATAGTATTCCAAAGCACTATTGCCTATGTGTATCACTGAAAGGCAATCTCTTAGGCCTAATAGGTACCATACCTATGGCATACCTGAGGGCCTTTGTTAAGCCAACGGCTGACATGGTTACCAACAGAGAAAGACCCCTCACATGGTCAAACTCCATAGTTCCTGCTATCGCTATTGACCGCTGCATCTAAGGGGTTAAACAGCTGGGATCATTGCTCTGATCCTGGCTGTTACAGTAGGAGTCCGCTTGTCAATCATACATGGGCTTCCACCGTGATCGCGCAGGCACAGCTTCTGTGCCCGCACGACTACCAGGGCGTACCATTGTGTCCAGTTATGGTAAGCAGACCGCAAATGGGATGTAACTGTACGTCCTTTTGTGGGAAGGGTTTGAAAAATAGGTTAGTTACTATTAGAATTGGTGTTGGAAGAGTATGTTCAAATTAATCCCCAAAGAAAAATGAAAACTCAAAAATGTTAATGAATCATCATGACCAGGTGTCAAAAAATTTGTCTTATGGGAGTTAATATGGCTGCCAGGCAGTTTTTTTTACTGGTCCAGAAACTAAAGGCAGCAGAAGTCTATAGTACAAACAACTGAGAGAAAGGCCGCTAAGTTGCTGCACGCACAGTAGGGAATCGGCAGCACGGTCCTGTATTCACTTTCAATGATCAATATCGCTGCCAGGCTGTGGAAACATTTTGACAAACAATCATAGCAGTTTTATACCCCCGAGATACTCCGCATTAGCCATTTTTCAGTTCTCTGGAAAGAGGTTTTTACAGTGGCATTAGAGTACCTCCACTTTGGATCTAAAATATCAGGGCATATCTAAAATAGCAATTTTCTATTATATTGTTATTAAGGGAAAATCTGTTATCTGTAGGAGTGATGTAATAACAGAGTAAGGCCTTATTCACACGAACCTGTGCGTTTTGCGCACGCAAAAAACCCTGTGTTTTTTGTGTGTTGCAGTTGCGTGTGTCATCCGTATGTGCTGCGTGATTGACCTCAATGGGTGCATGATGAGCGAAAAATGGCCAAGTATAGGACATGTCGTGAGTTTCATGCAGCGGACACACGCTGCGTGAAAATCACGGACTGTCTGAACGGCCCCATTCACTAACATAGGTCCGTGAGACGCGTGTGATTTTCACGCGCATATCACAGACGTAATACACGTTCGTGTGAAGAAGGCCTAAGACAACCTGGAGAATTTCACTCTTCCTGTTAATCTGTCAGAAGGCAGTTGTGTTGTTTTTTATTTTTTCTATGGTTGGTGTCTGTAGGAAGGTGTAATCTGCAGCATATTGCTTGCTGACAGGAATTTCACATTCATTTGGCTACCCTGGTCTTTACTTCTGGAGCTAAAGGGAGCAGTTCTGTTTATAATGATATTTTAGGAGCATACTCATAGTAGAATCGATAAAACATCAGATAAGTTGAGACTTCGCATTGTATATGAACTCTGCTAGAAGTTCATGTCTGAATACACCCTATTGGGTATTGAAGCCCCTCATTAGGTTTTATTGACGTTCTAAGCAGCTTAATTTTTTTTCTGAAATGGAAGCTCCATATGGCTTTCTAGTAGGGATATGAATAGTTTTACTTCTCGTGACAAGTGCTTTTTAAAATAGTAGGAGATGATGCTGTTTTTTAGTAGCTTCAGCACTAAAAGTTCTGTTAATCCATTATTTAAAAAAAAAGTGTACTTCTAAGGTATTCGTAAAAGAATAAAATATACTTCCACTATGTAGTTGGTGCTTCAAAGCAGGGGGTGCACAACCTGCGGCCCACATTGCTGTTCTGTGCCGTCTCCAACCATCAGGATACAGACATGCTCTGTGTCCCGATGGCTCAGAAAGACACGGTTGTCCAAAGTTTCAGGGGTGAGCACACAAGGAGCAGCTCTCTTCTTCCAGCTAGATGTTCTCTAATTCAGTCCTTCATGACCTTTCTATAGTATTTGCAAAGGGACTATGCCCAAAAACACTTTAAAAGGTTTTCCGGGAATTTAGAAAATTAGGCAAACAGCAGCAAATGTTATAAAAAATAATACTCATTACTCACCTATTAAATCCCTTACCGCCGCAGTGTCGACGTTTCGGTGGTTCCCCCCAGTTTTTCTTTATTTTGCTGCAGCAATTACGTGCTGTACATTCACGTGATTGGCTGCACGTGACCGCTGCAGCCAATCACTGGCCTCAGCAGTGATGCTAGCATGTAAAACATGTGATTGCCGAGGCCAATGATTGGCTGCATCGGACACATGTATGTACGGCACGTCGCCGCTACAGCAAAGTAAGCAAAGACCGGCGGGGATCACCTAAGTGTTGCTGCTGGAGTGGTGTGCGATTTAATAGATAAGTAATGGTTTATTTTTTTATTCTATCAGATTTCCCGCTGTTTGCCTAAACTTTTGGACAACCCTTTTAAAGTGTTTAAGTCCTATTGCAAAAACGATAGAAAGGTCATGAAGCTTGGAATTGGAGAGCCTCTAGCTGGACGATGAAAGCTGCTCCTCGTCTGCTCACCCCTACAAGTGCTTCACATCATCTGATATTGGATACAGCAGACACCATTCCATGCAGCGATAATACACATTTCCGAGATGTCTATCGACACGACATACTTTCTTCTTTCATTTTATCCACCTATTCGGTTCCTTTAGTTCTAATTCTCTTGCTGACCTGACATAGTTTGGGCATCTGTTTCTGGAAGGTCTTTGCAGCTCTGCCGAATATGTTATTGATGACCTGTGAAATGAAAATGAGATCTGTGTAAAGATGTTGTCAAAGAGTGCATTAGAGACTAGAGGGCTTTGCTGCAGTAATTGAGAGGATGTTACCATGGTGAGCGCTTTTGTTTCCATGACATCTCTCTGGATTTTGAGATCTTATACTTAGGAATCTCTATGTATCCAATTTTTCTTTAAAAAAAAAGAAACTGTTAATTTAAAATGCAACCAACTGTATTCATATTGGTGAAAATTACCAGCCTTTTGATACGTTAATACAGTACAGAAAGCTTTTACAGGGTGGTGCTTTGTTTATATTTATTGGAAAAAACATTGGCTTGAAAAAAATCTAAAGCTGTCTAGTATTACAGTTTACAATGGGTAAGTGGTGCTTTTAGGCAATGGATAATTATTTAGTGTCTCTATTTCATATTATGGGGATGTTTTCTAAAACAAATACTCATTTTCAGTCCTGTTGTGTCTAAGAGCTTACAATCTACATTTTGCTGGGTATGAGGATATGGGGTAAGCTGCAGTCCGCCTGTTCTTAATCCCCTGCAGGCTCTCGGCTGGTGGTGGGCACCACAGCAGGGGTGAGTGTAAGGTGCTGCCGGGCCAAGCTGCTGATGGAGGCAGCTAGTTAAGTCACTGAAGCTTCCATGGGAAAGTGGAGGAAGTCGCTTCTCGGTGCCACCCCTGACCGAGTCCAATCAGGACGGACTTTTAACGTTATAACTTTTCCTCTACCCCTCCTCTACAGTCATACAGGACAGGCGGTGGGTGTGTGGGAGGCAGACACTACAGTCTCGCGCTTCTCCAGTCACCACAGCGTTTTGCATTTCCTGGGTATGCAATACAACCCTGCAGAGAGGTGAGATACTTCTCCAGATGGATGGTGGAGGGGGCTCCCAACATATACCTCCGACTGAAAGCTCCAAACCTGATGTGAAAAGAGCCAAATTACTATTGCTACAGTGTATTGACTCCCATTAATTGAGCCTAGCGATTGCAAATAGCTATTATTTTTTAAAATGGCTTAGGTCCGTTTATGCTCAATATTCAAAAGTATTACTCGCCGTATCCATTGACTTCAATGGGTCAAACATCCAAAAAAGTATACTTTTAAATACATCTGGTCCGCCTTTGTGTCGGTATATTCTTTTGTGGAGGACAGAATAGCATAGTCCACAGCACTATTCTGTCCTTCAGAGAAAAAGTATACTTACTGTCAGTTACTTGTTTTTTTTAAATTATAGTCAATGGGTCACTTATTAACATTTGCATATGTTAAATTTTTATGCTTTTAGCTCCTTTTCGGTAGAACAAAACCAAGATGTGTTAATGTATAGAGTAAATGGATACAGAAACGAGTGACTACACGTTTAACTTATACGTAAAAAAAAATATAGACTGAAGCATCAGAATGGCATAATTTGTAGCATATACACCAGGCCGGCAATCTGGGCTCCTGGGGGACCCATAAAAGTCCAGATCATAATCTAACTACGCTTCCTTTTGTGCCTGGTGTCCTGCACAAAACCCCTGCATTAGGGCTGAGTGATTTTGCCAAAAAATAAAATCTAGATTTTTTATTTTCCAACACTGGGCTATTTTCGATTTGAATCTCGATTTTTCTTATTTTTTTTTATGCTTATTTAACAGTAATACCAAGAGATAATTGAATACATTTTATTAATAGAAATAACTTTTTAACATATATTGTTATAATTATTGTACGTAACCTGACAACTTTTAACCTCTGCAAATAATCTATTTTATCATAAATACCATTGGAAAAATTTATATCGAATTGATTATAACTTCTGTGTTTCCCGGCAGGGAACAGGTTAACAGAATCTATAATCAATAATGCGCTGCATGCACTAACATCCCTCTCTGCCCGTCACCACCTCAGCCGGTCTCCAACATTGCCGGATTCACATGACCGTAATTGGACTGTGAAAAATGGCCCATGTGTCAGCCGGATTTCGCGGCCTGATCACACTACGTGTGAACGGTACTCCTGGCATCAGTCATTTAGGCTACAATCACACGACAGTGAAAACAGAACGGCCATTAAAAACTGATCAATTGTCAGTTTTTCATGTCCATTTTACATCAGTGACTTCAAATTCTCATGTATTTCCAGTCCGTCTTTCATGGCCGTTAAAAAAAGAAAAAAAACATGGATTTAATTTGTCAAGGAAGATAGTGCCCACATATAGTGACAGTGCCCACATAATGCCAACCCCCAATATAGTACGACAGTGCCACACCCCATTGCAGATAGCACCCCAGCGTAGATCGTACCCCACCATGTAGATCGCAGCACCCCTCCCACCCTTGTAGATTGCACCCCCACCCCTTGTAAATTGCAGTACCACCCTCCTCCCTTGTAGATCGCGCCGCTGTAGCTGCCACTAGGAGCTGAATCCCCGGCCAGAGGTTGCCGAAGCTTTGGCCGGGGATTCAGCTCCTAGTGGGCGCTACAATGGCGCAAACTATAAGGGGGGGGGGTTGTGGTACGATGTACATGGGGGGGTGGTGGTGCGATCTACAAGATACAAGGGGGGGTCGATCTGCAAGCGGGTGCTATCTACAGCGGGGCGGTATCTACGGGCGTTGTACTAGGAGTCCCTGCTTACCCGCGGGACTGCTGTTCTGTACTGTATAATTTTGTTCAGTACAGAACAACAGTTCCGTGCGGGAAGCAGAGACAGAACGAGGCGGACCAGGAAGCAACGAGGCGGAGGGGCGGAGCTTCCGCCTGCAGCACGGCGCGATGGCGCCACTAAAGAATCTATTTTACGATTCTGTTAAAAAAAACAGAATCGTGAGAGTCCTTGAGGGCGAATGAATCAAATTAATTTGATTAATTGCCCAGCCCTACCCTGCATACTGTTTTACTAGGTTCAAGATATTTCAGCAGGATCTGTGCCGAATCGTTTATCATTGGGCGGCATTATTAGACGCCACCAGCACAACCAGCTATTAAGTGGCCGACAAATTTGTAGCGGCAGAGCGCAGTATTACTACTTTCTCCTTTTCAAGTGAATGGAAGTAAACTGTAATACTGTGCTCCACCACTATGAATTTGTCAGCGTTGTACAGTATAGAGCTGTGTAAGAAGTTAAAGGGAAACGGCAATCTCCAGAGCGCCGTGGCCCTGTCAAACAGCTGATCTGCAGGGGTGCCGTGAGTTTGACTCCCACCAGTCATGAAATGAAGTGTGAATAGATCCTAAGAAACCGCTTAATAATGCAAAAAATCATCAACCCACAAGAAAAAAACCTATATTTTTGGTATTATCTAGTTCTGACACCACATAGCTGAACCTATTGCTGGATAAGTATATATACTGAACATAAATTCTAAAGAGAACTAAATGACTGAACATAAATTCTAAAGAAACTTTGTATTTTGGGCGTTAAAAGAGGAATTCCCATCTCGTTAATCCTATCTAAAATGGAAGCTAACCTAAATTTAAGATCTTTAGTAAATACGTTTATTTAAAAAAAAAATATGATTTTCTCCTGATGTTGGACCTGTGACACCCTGTTGTGTGCGCATTGTCTATGAAAACTGGTCATGTAGAGGTGGTTGCGCTTGTGAAGTTTTTATGATTCCTCTATTGTAGAGAATATCCAGGGTTTTGGGAACGCACCTCCTTGCGCATGTGCGTTATTTCCTGGCCCTGCCACCTCTCCTCTGTGCCATAGACTTGTATGGACAGCACCAGGGAATGCACAGTAACAGTTCTGGAACTATTGAATGCAGCTGCACCACACACTTAACTGCTGAGCCCTTATCAAGGCTTTCACAGTGTGCAACATCTCGAGTGCACACGATCAGGCCAGAGGCGTGATGACATCATCACATCGCCGCTGTCCTGAACTGTTAGTCCCCTCCAGCATATACTGTAGTGGAGGGAACAGTCGACTGTTAAAGTGCTGTGGTAATGGCGGAGTTCACCTAGTTTCACACACCATTACTACCTCCTTTATAATCAGGGTCACTAGGGTTATGCCTAGCTTCCCTACCTTTCTCTTGTATTAACGTTAGTCTACTTGCTTTGCTGCTAAGTAATACAATTGTATAGTAAATAAAAGGTAATATTTATTAGGAAAAAAGGAAAACCAGTAATCCAGCGCGGTAAAGTTAAAATGAAAACTCAGTTTCAATTTTATTCCAAAATCTTTAAAAAAAATATATGCATAGCTTCCAGATACAAGGATGTAAACTCTGATTGTTATATTTTGAAATGTAACTTTTTTACTTTTGTAAAAAAAAATTGTAACCTTTTTTAATTATTTATTTTTTTTAGTCCCACTTAGGGACTTGAAGATCCAATTGTTGGATCGTTGTTATAATACCCTGCAATACTTATGTATTGCAAGGTATTATACCTGTCACTTTCACACTGACAGGGGTCATATTAGGTCCTTTGTTAGGCTTCCGGTTGCCATAGCAACAATCCCCCCCGCAAGAGCGTAGCGGGGTGCAGATATTGTGATAACAATTTAAATACGGCAGTTGCTATTGACCGCCGCATTTAAGGGTTTAATCGGCGGTGATCTTATAGTCAGGTGCATCTTATAGTCTAAAAACTATGGTATTTGTTTTTGTGTCGCTGTGAAAGTGATTAGAATATGTTTAAAAGATAACATTTTGCATGGACTCCATCTTGTATGGTAGGCGTCCATTTTGGATCGTTGGAATCCATCTTTTGGCCTGAAGGAGCCATCTCGAGATTAAAAAGTAATATGTCAGCAGATGTCCTGAAGCAATTCTATGTTGTGTTCTTGAATTGAATGTTTTATTACTCTTGTAAGGAGCAGATCAAATAGCCTTGGCCGAATGGACAATGACATTGTTTACCAGAGGGAGGGGATTCAGCCCTGGAAGAAGCGCTCTGTTTAAATGATTTAAACTTATCTGCAGTCTCCATTCTCTAGTGAGATAAGAAGTAGAGACAAATTAACTTGTGTATCTGAAATGTGTCTCTTCCCATGGGACAAGGTTCAGGCCACCTGGGGCTTGGAGGGTGAAGAATTATTATAATGCATTGAAATATTCTCATTGGCTGAATCAGAGTCATTATCATATTGTAGATGATTGGCTGAAACCAAAGCCTACACCATTCCTGTCATTATACTTATATACTTGTTTGGATCAATAAACCGCAGAGAAGGATTTTGAGCATACAAGCATGGTCTCTTGTGTCATCTTTTCTCTCAGATATATATATCTATTACCTATGATTTGGAAGCTGGATAAATTACTGGAGGGCGGGTATGGGTTGACATACCCATTACAAATTTCAGTCTAATATATTTTGGCCCATGATTGCGTCAACAGTCGCTATAATCAAGCGTCAACATTTTTATTTTTCTGCAAACTCTGCTGTATGAGGGCTTATTTTTTGTGGGACAACTAATAAACTGGTGACAGAATCTCTTTAAATGACTGGGATTGGCAGAAACTATGATTCCGGGTGTTAGAATAGGAGCCTGGCTGTCTTTAGACAGCTCTGTACCAGCTTTAGCTGGCACAGGACACCTATGCCGGGCTCATGACACAGCGCTGTGAAAAGGTGTACCTTTTTATGACTGTTATTGAGGGGTTAAAAACAATAGTTCATAGGCTCTGTTCACATCTGTGTTTGTCAATTCCATTGTTCTGCTCTGTCATAGGTCTAAATCGGCGGACCCCAATGATGTCTGACAGACCCCATTCACTTATAAAGGTGTCCACTGGGTTCCAACATGGTGTCTGTCATTTTACTGGAAAAAATAGCGTCGTATATTGCACCTTTTTTTTTGGTCAATTCTGATAAAATCTATGACAGAGACTCCCAATGCAGATGTGAACACAGCCATACTGTGCTTGTACCGTTTGCTTTGTAGATCTGAACACCCCTTTAGATGACGATGAACAAATTTACACCTATGAGCCAAGAACATTGCTGCGATAAGATGACATCATCGTAGAATAACGATTGCTACTTTTTTACTCTTCTCTCCCCACAACTATTTGCTTTGAGAAACCAGGTGTATTCCGGTGGAATTTGATTATGCATGTATGCAGTAAATATAGCTTTGCAATTATTTTAATTTGTATGTTTCTTCTTTGCATACTGGAATGTGATTTTAGTTCATCACTCTATAATTACTCATTGGAGTGTGATTTTCAAGGATCTTTTAATCCATGTTTAGTCTGATGGAATATTTTGTTTCTCTTCTGTTAGATGTATAAATATTTCTTCCTAGCTCGTCTGAGCCTTTCTGTAATGTAATAGTCCTCTGAGCTAATTCCGTCCTCCTATTGCCTTGTAAATAAGATGGCTATTGCAGTAATGCTTCAACTTGTTTAGTTCTAAATGCATCTTCTCCATATGATCTTGTAGACCCATTAGACTGTTTTCAGTCCTCACATCCCGTCGAGGAAACACAGTGCTTTATCTGCAAGAGTTTGAGCTCTACTTGTATAGGGCTGAGTGACTGTCGTGTACAAACTGTATGTATGTATTTGTAATTGTAGCTTCCAGTCCATTACCCTGCAGTTTTACCTTTTCCATTATATTAAACGGTAACCGATTAGGGGTGCATACAACGGAAGCTTATGAAACCGCTTCTCCGGTAACTAAAAACATAATGTGGTACCTGTTAATATCATTTTATGGAGAAGGAAAATGATGGTTCCTGGTGATAAACGTAGACGCCTGATGGGAAGTAAAGAAATAGTATTGAATGTGCTGAGAATGGGAGCTGGTACTTTTGCATTGTATTGAGTAGTGTTGTCTTGGGTTGATAAACACAGCCTGGTCTCTGGGGAAGAATTGATCGAGCAGTGTTAAGGTTTAGATATCTTTTCTAAGACGTGAAATGGCTGGGGACATTGATTTAACGTGTTGCTTATGTAGGCGTTTACGTGATAGATTGTGCCTGACTAGCCTTTTCCCTGTGCCCTGGTGATTCTTTTCTCAATTGTATTGGCAGTGTGTAAAGCCAATGGCATAGTATGTACCGTTTGCTAAACCTCTGCAAGTAAAAAATCAAGTTAACATTTGCCTTGGATTATTCCTTTTTATCCCGGGAATTGTCTACCTTTAAAAAGAACATTGTTGTATATTCATGAATGCCTCCCTTGTATAAATTAATCAAACATTTTTTATTATTATTATTCATTGTGTGCCAACTGTATTATTTTTTTTTGCACTAAACATTTTCCAGAACAGAAGTCGCAGCTTTCTCTTTGTTAACCAAACAATTCTACTTCTAAACATGTGAATATTGATGTACATTTTCCACACACCGATATTACAGCCAGATTTTATTAGCATTTATTACTTTGATTTTACACATTGTTTTATGTAGCACTGCACTTTGAAGAATAGAAGAGGGAATAGTCAGTCTGTAAAACAAAAGAAAACTCCTTGTCTGCAGCTTCAGTATCTGATTGATGAGAATAAAGGAGACATTATCAAGCCCTGCTTAAAGAATTCACCCTATGGGGCACTCAAAGACAGCGGAGGCATGTTATTTTTGTATACAAAGAGGGAGGCCGATGACCCTGCTTCATTTAGACCCTCAACCGCTCTGCTAAGAATGTATATATAGTTTTACGTTTGTGTAAAATTCAGGCTTGGCTGAAAAAGTTCTTTTCTTTTAATGATAAAGTGTGATATATAACCTAAGTGGTTTGGAACAGCATGGCTAGACTTTTCATACATAGCCTTCCTTCTGTAAAATTGTACTACTATTAATAGAGCTGTTGACCAGCCTACTAAATTCTTACCTCTGGAAGCCCATACACCTTAAAGAGGTTTGTGTTTTAGCTTTTGTATACATACCTCCTCCGTTTTCATCCGTGGTGTTCAGGAAATTATGTAATTATATTATTAGTAGAAGCGATTGTCCTGTAATGGTTTTGGGGGATATGAATTGTGTTATGGACGAGGTAATGGATAGGGTTAGCTCTAAGGGAAGAAATAAGAGCCCAATTAAAACATCATTGGCGAGGATAAGTGAAGAAATGGGTCTAGTAGATATATGGAGACTGAAAAACCCTAAAAAGAAAATGTACTCTTGTTATAGTGGTTCACACCATACCATGTCACGTATTGACTTGGTATTGTGTAGTGAATCACTTGTTACAACTATTGGGAAAATAAAATATGACCACAAAAGCATTTCGGATCATACGCCACTTATTGTGGACATAAAAAAAAAAAAAAAAAAAGGAATTCATTAAGCCTATAAAAATAAATCCACATTGGTTCTCATTATTACAAGACCCTGAAAATATTAAAGTTGAAATTCATAATATTTTGTCACTAAATTAGGAGACTGCCCCAGACTTAATTGTTTGGGAAATATTAAAAGCCTGTATAAGGGGTATCCTTTTTGAAAGAATAATAAGATTAAAAAGAAAATATAATAAGATTGAGCAGGGAAAAGAACGAAGTGCAAATTTGTTGGAGGCAAATTACTTTGAAACCCCTACGGAAGATAGTTTAAAGTTGTGGCTTCAGGCCCAAGAGGAATATAAGGCCTGGTTAATCGAGAAAGCACAAAATAAATTATTTTTTCTGGGGCAGAAAAATTTCTGTGAATCAGGAACACCAAATAAATGATTAATGAGTATCATTAAAAATCAAAGTCAGAAGAGTAATATTTTGGCAATTCTTGATAAAAGAGGGAATATGATTAAACAAGATTATGAAATTAGATCAGAATTCTTGAATTATTATTCAGAATTGTATTGCTCCGGAAAAAAGTATAATGAAGAACAATTGGAGCTCTTTCTAGATTCAATGTCTTTCTCCCCCTTGTCTGATATTCAGAAAGATGAGTTGGATCGACCAATCTCGCTGGAAGAATTAAGAAATGCATTGACTAGTGTTAAAGGAAATACAGCTCCAGGTTTGGATGGTTTCCCATTTGAACTGTATAGAACATTTGGGGAAGAACTATTACCAGCCCTGTTAAAAACATTGAGTTCAGCAGTGGTAGAGGGCAAATTGCCAAGTTCAATCGTAGAAGCTAATATAGCTTTGCTATTGAAACCAGGTAAATGCCCGGAAAGGATGGAATCTTACAGACCTATTTCCCTGTTGAACACGGATGCTAAACTTTTCGCCAAAGTGTTGGCGGGAAGGTTGGCTAAAGTAATCTCTACTGTAGTACATAGTGATCAGCAGGGATTTATTTCTGGTAGAACGGTCAACCAGTGTGTTCGTCGGGTATTTGGGAATATTCAAGTTACACCAGGAGAGGCCCCCCGCTCCATTCTGTCTCTCGATGCAGTTAAAGCATTTGACAGAGTGGAGTGGGGCTATTTATGGGCAGTCATGAGAAAGCAAGGTTTTGGAGAATCTTTTATAGGAATGGTTAAATTATTATATAATGGTCCTAGAGCAAACATTAACATAAATGGTGAGAACTCAGAATTTTTCAATTTAAGTAGGGGTACAAGACAGGGTTGTCCTCTTTCTCCCCTACTCTTTGCATTGGCAATGGAACCTCTCGCCTGTTTGATCAGAGAGGATGGAAATATTGTGGGTTTTGGAGCTAGGTGGGGAAGAGGATAAAATTATCTTATATGCTGACGACCTTTTATTTTTTTGACTAACCCGGAAGAAAAATTGGATTATGTTATATCTATTCTTCAAAGACTTGGATTCTATTCTGGTCTAAAGATCAATTGGGAAAAATCCATATTAATGGCACTAGATAAAAGCGATTTAGTACTACAAACAAAAAATTGAATCATATATCCAGGAGAAATCTTTAGATATTTGGGTATAAAAATTTCAAATAATATAAAAGAATTTTTGGATTATAATTTGCTCCCCCTTATAAACGAAATGGAAAAAAAAATAAGAATATGGAACGAATTGCCAATATCAAAAGCCGATAAAATTGTTTTGATTAAAACAGTTCTAATCCCCAAACTTGTATGTGTTTTTGGGGTTACCCCGGTGTGGATACAAGATAAATATTTTAAGAAAATCATAACTATCTTTAATAACCTGATTTGGGGAAGGAAGAGAGTTCGGATTAAGCTAGACTACTTATGTCCTTCAAGAGAACAAGGAGGACTAGCATTTCCAGATATTAGAGTATATTACTTAGCAGCACAATTACAATACATACAAGAATGGGATAAGGCCGAGTTCTTACAATGGTTGATCACTAACATTAAAGGCCGCTTTTCAGATATTTATGAGGTGTTAGAATCTGGTCAATTAAAATCTGGAGTTATGGAAAACGTGTTGACGGCACAACTCCTGCATGAATGCTGGAATAGTTTAAGAAATATGACTGGTCGAAATGGTTTTTTATCGTTTTCCCCGTTATGGCACAATCTTAATATAGAAGAATGTAAGGCTATCCCAGAGTTACCATTGTTAAAACATAGAGGGATTAGATATGTACTAGATATAATGGAAGAAGGAAAAATCAAAACATGGGAAAAATTATCAGTTGATTTTGACTTGACGGAGAAGGAAACATTCTCCTATATTCAATTAAAGCAAGCATTTGATAAATGTAAAGATGGCAATCCTCTCAATAAAGACCATATGGATGACTTTTACAAAAAACTGAGAAAATACAAATGTGAAAAAAAACCTCTCTCCAGGTTGTATAAATCCCTGATGGAAATAAAGTCAAGGAAAATAAAATTTAATTGTGTTATAAAATGGGAGAAGGAATTGAATAACGATTGTGTTCTTGATTGGAACATAATATTTCAAAATATTTGTAAAGTATCGATAAGCATGAACCATCAGCTTATTCAGTTCAATTTGATACATAGGCTTTACTATACGGCAGCCCTTTTGAGTAAGTTCTCTATTCATAAAGCTTCTAACTGCCCCAGATGTGGTGCAGCGGAAGCAAACTATTTGCACATGTTATGGAATTGTATTAAGATTGCCGATTACTGGGATAGAATTTTTAAAAACATTTTGGAAAAAATAGATCCAGATATAGTGTTTCAACCTCAACTGGTATTGCTGGGTGATGATTCCAAATTAAATATTTCTAAGGAAAAAAAATGTGGATTAATAAAACTATTATTTATTGCAAAATTACTAATAGTTAGAAATTGGATATCTAGCTCCCCACCGGAGTTTAATGCTTGGGTAAATAATGTGAAAATTATAATGAAATATGAGAAAATCTATAATCAAGGCAAATACTGTAAAACCTATTGGGGGGAGTGGTAAGAATTTTTGTTCTTTTTTTTTTTTTTCTTTTTTCTTTTACCAAGATCGGTCTTGAGAGGGTGGGAGTAGGGGGAAAATGTAAAAATGTAAAAATGTGTGTATAATTGTATTTTCTTTATTCCTTACTTGTATGGAATTTTATATTGTATTGAATAAAAAAAAAAAGAAAAAAAAAAGGTTTCCCATTGTGTTTAGTAGGGAATAGTCTATGGAGGATCATGGATGATGCCCGAAATCCAATAGCTATCCTCCAAAAATTAAGATATATTGGATTATTTTGGCCGTTTGTTGTGTATAATGGTCTGAGTATGGCCCAGGTGGTCTATAGCATTTGATCTTTGTTAATGTTAACATGAATAATATAATTTGCGTTTGTTTTTTCTCTTTTCTGTGAAAAATCATATTTTTATGGGCTAGTTGTCCGATTGTTGAGATTTAGAATGATCTGTCTATGGAAATAATCAACTATCCGCTAATAGAATACTTCCTTTTTTCGATAACGGTATACTTATTCATGTCACTTAGCCCGACATTCTGTTACTAGAGTATGTAACGTTATAGGATTTTTGAATGTTTAGGCAAATTAAACTAACCTACTGAGCATGTGTAGTATCGGTAGTCCATGACTGCTGATCTCAGAGGTTACAACTGGGAGGCAGGGGGCACAGTTTATTTTCATTCATAAATGTAGAATGCCTATGGGTATATGCATTTTGTATATTGGAGTAAGTGCTAATGTATACAATTTTAGGCTAGCACAGATTAAAGTGAACCTGTCACATTCAAAATGCAGTCCAAGCTGGGGGCAGTACAATATAGAGCAGGAGGAGCGGAGCAGATTGATATATATTTTTTTAGCAAAAGATTCAGTATAACTTATCATTTATTCACTTAAACCTCTGCTCATTCTTGGCTTAGGAGTCCAGTGGGTTGTCCCAATCACTGTTTAACAGCTTTCCCTGTGTGAATACAGAGAGAGCTGACAGTCACGTGTAGGACCGCCCACTGGACTCCTAAGCCCAAAATAAGCAGAGGTTTAAATGTATAAATTACAAGCTATACTGAATTTTTTGCTGGAACATATATATCAATCTGTTCAGCTCCTCCTGCTCTATTACATGCTGCCTCCAGATTGGACTGTATTTTCAATGTGACAGGTTCACTTTAAGTGGGGTTTTTGATAAATTATTAAAATAGCAGGAGGTTTTTTAAAAACAGCAATTCCCAAATATTATTGTGTCCGTTATGTTACAAAATGCGTTTTGCTCACCTCTTTTTACTCCTGGCAACTTTGTTTTTTGACCTCAACTTTGTTTTTTGACTTCAAAGTCCGCCTTTGCTTGAGGATCGTGTATTGTTCACAGTATTGTTTCTGAATGTGGACCGGTCCAGTCTTGTAGATTCTGCCTCTGGCCTCTACGTTTCTGATCCTGTTTTATGTTCCTGGTACCTGTGCTCCTGGTATTGTCTCCTGGTATTGTCTCCTGGCTGCTATGTTTGATCTCCTGCTGTACTTATGTAATTGTCTGCCAGTCCTGGAGATGCTTTTTCCTGACATCTCCTGGTTCCAAGTCTAGTGCTTATGCCTGGTCGCTCCTCTGGGTGTCTCCTGGTTCCATCTGTGATCAGCTTCATCTCTACAACTCCGGTGTTTGCCACACCTGTTGGCCCTTCTGTTTGTTTATGGACTGTCCGGTTACCCCATTACCTGATTCTGCATCCCTGTCCTTGTGTTGTTGTCACTGCTGCTTCCGGCTGCAAACTGGTTGCAGCCCAAGGATCCACTACCCAAGTTAATAAATTACATTGCTTTATCCTGAAATCTGCTTATCCGTTCCTGTATACTGTCCGTTGCAATGTTACAAGTTAGTTCCTCCAGTTTTTCGTGAGATCTAGTAATGCTCTGTACATTCCATATTTCCTTTTCGGCCCCTAGTGTGCATTTTATGGTAGTCCATACTCTGATAACGGGCTGCACGAAGGGAATATGTAATCACATCGACAGCCCGGCACTAGTTACATATTATGTTTTAAAAATGTGCTAAAAAAATGGTCATATTAGTGGTATAGTAATACATTTTGGATAAGTGCCTGACAAGTGCAGAACTGTTTTCTTGTTTGTTGAGGAGTATCAACAAATCAATGTCTAATCCCAAATCCCTATACTTTTCCAAAATCATTTTGTAATGTGCCGGTGCCAAAAAATAAGTGTTCTGATATGGGAATTACTTCTTTACTCGCTCGGCTTGTATTTTTGACGCTTTTCAGTTGTAATAATTCCATTGTTCTACACGCCACAATTTAAATTTAGTTTTTTAGTTTAGCCAACAAGCTACAAAAGCAGTATTACTCTTAATTAACATTATAAAGCATACAATGCAATATATGTAAACGAAGAATAAGGAACAAAGAAAATAACATTCATGGCTGCTTACACATGTAAAGTTATACAGGGAAAAAGGATTGTATGTCCTATAATCAGGCACTTAAAATTATACAAATGGTCAGGTCGGTAGATTCCCACATCAAAGAGTGAAAGGCCATATAGAGAAGAACATGGGGGAACAGGTCTCTCCAGAGCTTATAATATGTTATACATGAGAATCACATAAATAGATAGGTCCGCATTTAATTACACAGAATTACATATATAAATGGATGGCGAATCATTTAAGTTGAGTTAATAGCAGGCACAGAAGCTCCCGATGTCACAAAGTCAAACCATGTGGACCATTGACATGTAAATTTGCCTACAGAATTAAGCCGAATTGCCACCATTTTTTCCATGGTGTAGTCAAAATTAACCAGATTAATCAGCTCTGCTACCGTCAGGGGAACATGGGATTTCCATGTCCGAGCAATGAGTAATCTAGCTGCAAAAATTATATGACCTACTACATAACGTAAATCCTGTGGAATTTCGCAAAGACCAATTAAACAAAGGGCTAGGGCCGGGGACAAGAAAACATTGAAATTAATTACTTTGCCAATAAAATCAAATGTGGCTGTCCAAAAGGATAATACTAACGGGCAATCCCACCAAACATGTAGGTAAGCTCCTACTTTACCGCATCCCCTCCAACACAAGGGAGAGAATGATGGGTTAATTCTAGCAATTTGAAAGGGTGTTCTATACCATCTAAGTAAAATTTTATGAGCAATTTCCCAATGACTAGCGCCTTTGGAGATTATTTTTAACCCAATGAATTGCAGAATACCATTCTTCAAGAGAAATATCAAGGGCTAAATCGATTTCCCATTTCTGAAGGTAGACCGGTTTTACCTGTGTGTGAGGGTGTGTAACATTAGAGTAAAATAAAGAGATCCCTTTAAGCTTTGAATGTATACAGGTAAAGAATGTAAAGGCACTAGAGGGGAACATCGGGGTATCCCATCGTACAGACTGTAAAATATGTCGGATTTGCAAATATTTATAAAAATCCTGTTTGGGTAAATTGTGCTTTTGCATTAAAGTCTGAAATGAGAGTAGGGATGTGGAATCCTAAAGGGAACCAATTTTAAGTATCCCCGCCTGTAAGATCAGGGGAATAGGAACAAAGATAACGGAGTGGTAACTGTGTCAACTGTATACATTCTGATGTAGGTGTAGATACCTTAAGATATTTCCAGACAGTGAGTGATGCTGCAATTGAAAGGATACACTTATGTATTTCTTGGTGCCTGGGTTTGTCAAGTGACAAGAGAGAGATGAGAGGAAACCCAGTGGCCACTCTTTCAATTTCCACCCATCGAAAGTTATTATGGTCTATCCACCATTGCTTTAAATGAGTGAGAATTGTGGAATAATATTTTTTGACATTGGTAAGTCCCATGCCCTCGGATGCCCAAGGTCTAACCATAGTAGTAAATCTTATTTGAGGCTTTCTCCCAGCCCGAATAAAATTTGTAAGGATTCTTTGGAGTTTGGCCAGGTAAGTATTTGCAACTAGTATTACCATAGTACAGAGTATATACAGTATAACAGAGAGAACCATCATTTTGACAATGGCTATCTTACCTGCACTGGAAGTCATGGGTTTAGAGAAACTATCCAGTAGTTTGGTAACTTTGGTGAGTAAAGGTAAATAATTTTTGGTAAATAAAGCTGAGCCTGGGCTTTTGAGTGAGACACCCAGGTAAGTAATATGATTATCCTGCCATTTAAAAGGAAATTTATCAAGTAGTGCTGCTTTATCCCGCGGATTAACCCCTATATTTAAGATCTGAGGTTTGGATGAGTTTACCTTGTAATAAGAAACCCTACCAAATTTAGAGATAGATTCCTGAATGGCAGGCAAGGAATTCAGAGGTTGGGAAATTGACAGTAAAACATCGTCCGCATAAAGTCCAATTTTGTGGACTGAAGGGCCTACTTGAATACCAGTTATATCAGAATTCGTGCGGATCAATTCTGCTAGCGGTTCCATAACCATAGCAAATATAATTAGGGACAAAGGGCATCCCTGTCTCGTCTCATTGCTAATTGTAAAGGAATCAGAGAGGAATCCCGACGTTAGGACACTAGCCGACGGATTTGAGTATAATGCTAATATTGCTGACTTATAAACCCTTTGAAGCCAAATTTATCCAAAATTCAAGACAAATATCCCCAGTGAACTCTATCGAATGCCTTCTCCACATCCGAGGCGAGTAGCAAAGAAGGCACCCGAGAAATCTCCGGCCACCTGATGAGATTCATGAACCTACGTGTTCCTTCTGGGGCCTGTCGACCAGCCACAAACCCCACTTGATGCGGGTCAATTAAATGGGGAATAATATGAAAAAGTCTATCAGACCGGATCTTTGCATATATTTTAACATCTGAATTCAAGAGGGAAATTGGACAAATATTAGCCGGGTCGGTAGGTTCCTTCCCAGGTTTTGGGATAGTAACTATAGTAGCAGCCAACATTTCCTGAGGGAAGCTGCCACTATCAGCTGCTTTATTATATACTTCAAGGAGGTGTGGGGCTAAAATAGATCCTTAGTATTTATAATAATTATTTGTGAAACCATCAGGGCCTGGTGCCTTAAATAGCTTCAGCGAAGAGATAGCTTTAGTAATTTCAGGACAGTAAAGGATGCTATCAGAGTTTGTATGTGAGTTGAGGTTATCTGCGGCAATGACACGAAGTCCAGGAATTCATTGATATCAGTCTCAGAAGGTTGCATTGTGGAGGGGTCCTGACCTATATTATATAAGGAACTGTAATAGGATTGAAATTGATTAGCAATCTGCCTAGGATCAATTATTTTAGGACATCTAAGAGATATGCTATCCGAGAACGTAAGGAGGTCTGTTTAATTTTCTTAGCTAAGAGAGCCCCTTCTTTGTTATGCACATAGGTTTGCATTTGTAGACGTTTAAAGGGAATGTGTTGCCAGAAAAACATGTTTTTTTTTTAAAAATTAAACATTTAGTGTGTGGGTGATTAAACATTGTTCAAATTTTTTTTATTTTTTTGCACGAGTCCATGTAATATTATAAATTATTTCTAATTTATAATACTACCCATTTTTGGTCACTAGATGGAGCTGTTCCCAAAATTGCAGCATTGCAACATTGGGTTAAAAGCCCTCGCTCTAGTGAGCTCTCAGCATCCCCCCCTCCTTTATCCTGGCTAGTGCCGGGATAAACGTGGGGTTTGAAAGGTTTAACCTCCTACACTGTGTGTCGCCATTTTTTGAGGTAACCCACAGTGTAGTAGGTTTACATACAGTAGTAAACACACACAAACACGAACATACATTGAAATCTCTTACCTGCTCCTGCCGCCGCGGCTCCCTCCGGCCCGTCCGCTCCCTTTGCTGCCGCTGTTCCATGTGCACAAGTCCGGAAGCCGCGACCGGAAGTAGTAATATTACTGTCCGGCCGCGACTTCCGGTCCACAGGAAAATGGCGCCGGACGGCGCCAATTTCGAATAGGACTGTGTGGGAGCGGCGCATGCGCAGTTCCCACACAGACGCCGTACACGGCAGTCAATGGGACGGGAGCCGTTCGCAGTCCCTATGGGACTGTGGCTGCCGTATTCCATGTCTGTGTGTGTCGTTAATCGACACACACAGAAATGGAACAAAAAATGGCAGCCCCCATAGGGAAGAAAAAGTGTAAAAATAAGAAACAGTAAAACACAAACACACAAATGAAAATAAACGTTTTTATTAAAGCACTAACATCTTTAACATATAAAAAAATTATTTGTGATGACACTGTTCCTTTAAGGAAAATGTCATGTTGGGAAGCCAATATAGTTTGTAATTTCAAACGTAAAGATCGGAGTTCAGAGGCTAAAATTAGAGAGGGGGCAATCTAACTTTTGGAGTCTGTTTCTCATATGAGTTTTGTTAAGTTAAAAACCTATTTTTCCCTTTTACGTTTAACTAAAGAGCACGCCTTAATCAACAGTCCTCTCATGAACGCCTTATGAGCGTTCTAGAGTATGTGGGGGCAGAAGACTGAGTCCAAATTAATGGAGAAAAATTTAGATAACTCCTTACGTAAAAATTCTTTGAGGTCAGGGTGATGTAGAATATAATCATTTAGCCTCCATTGAGAAGGAGAGGAGAATTTTTCAGACAGACATAACGATATAGAGGCATGGTCAGATACTGTATATTACTGATACTTGATGATTGGGATTGAAGGAGTGTTCTATTATCCACTAAGAATATGTCAATCCTGGAATATGAAAGGTGAAGTTGAGAGAAAAAAGTATAATCCCTCTCTCCCCCATGCTGGCATCTCCACACATCAAACAAGCCTTCCTCCAATAAGGTAGAGGAAAAAGTTTGCCTGCCACTAGAAGTTTGGGCATCAGGAATCATATTAAAGTCCCCACCAATAACCAGGAGACCCTGTGCAAATTCCCAAATCTTAGGTAACAAGGAACGGAAATATCGAGTCTGTCTCCTATTAGGGGAAGTATACATTAAAGAACGTGTAGAGTACGTTATTGATCTCACAGATTAACCCCAGGTATCTACTTTGCGGGTATTGTAGCAGTGATTTAAAGTTGAAAGCTACTGAGTCTTTAATTGCTATCATAACTCCTTTTCTTTTCACTAAACACAAAGAGGTATAAATGTGGGGAAAATTTTTTTGTTGGAGAATTTATGGGTCTTATATTTGTGAAAGTGTGTTTCCTGAACCAATAATATATCACAACGAAGGTTGTTAGTTTCGTTCCATAATAAATTGCGTTTAAAGGGACTATTTAGTCCCTTAACATTCATGGAAGATAGACAAATAACCATGAGGAGGGTAATAAAAATGCCAAGGAGTTGAGTGGAAATGCCAGCACGGGACTGCCTGAAAAGCAAAACATAAAGACCTGTAAGTCAGTTTAAGAGCACTATTGAACAACCATCCAGTATAGGACAAATAGCAGCCATAGTATACAATCAGTTGCGCAGTAATATACAGGGTGGGCCATTTATATGGATACACCTAAATAAAATGGGAATGGTTGGTGATATTAACTTCCTGTTTGTGGCACATTAGTATATGGGAGGGGGGAAACTTTTCAAGCTGGGTGTTGACCATGGTGGCCATTTTGAAGTCGGCCATTTTGTATCCAACTTTAGTTTTTTCAATGGGAAGAGGGTCATGTGACACATCAAACTTATCGAGAATTTCACAAGAAAAACAATTGGTTTTAACGTTACTTTATTCTTTCATGAGTTATTTATGTCATTATGGGTGTCAGGTCCGAGCATTCCTAGATGAACAGTTTCGTGGAAAGTGGATTGGTCGTCGTGGGCCAGTTGAATGGCCCCCTAGGTCTCCCGATCTGACCCACTTAGACTTTTATCTTTGGGGTCATCAATTGAAGGCAATTGTCTATGCTGTGAAGATACGAGATGTGCAGCAACTGAAACTACGGATACTGGAAGCCTGTGCTAGCATTTCTTCTGCGGTGTTGCTATCAGTGTGTGAAGAGTGGGAGAAGAGGGTTGCATTGACAATCCAACACAATGGGCAGCACTTTGATTACATTTTATAAGTGGTCAGAAACTTGTAAATAACTCATGAAAGAATAAAGTAACGTTAAAACCAAGCACACCATTGTTTTTCTTGTGAAATTCTCGATAAGTTTGATGTGTCACATGACCCTCTTCCCATTGAAAAAAACGAAAGTTGGATACAAAATGTCCGACTTCAAAATGGCCGCCATGGTCAACACCCAGCTTGAAAAGTTTCCCCCCTCCCATATACTAATGTGCCACAAACAGGAAGTTAATATCACCAACCATTCCCATTTTATTTAGGTGTATCCATATAAATGGCCCACCCTGTAGAACAAGATAATATAAACAAATATAGTTACATAGTTACATAGTTAGTACGGCTGAAAAAAGACACATGTCCATCAAGTCCAACCAAGGGAAGGGAAAAGGGAAGGAAAAATTTCTACACATAGGAGCTAATATTTTTTTGTTCTAGGAAATTATCTAACCCTTTTTTAAAGCCATCTACTGTCCCTGCTGTGACCAGCTCCTGCGGTAGGCTATTCCATAAATTCACCGTTCTTACTGTAAAGAAGCCTTGTCGCCTCTGCAGCTTGAACCTTTTTTTCTCCAGACGGAGGGAGTGCCCCCTTGTTTTTTGAGGGGGTTTTACAAGGAACAGGATATCACCATATTTTTTGTATGTGCCATTAATATATTTATATAAGTTAATCATGTCCCCCCTTAGTCGTCTTTTTTCAAGGCTAAATAGGTTTAATTCTTTCAATCTTTCCTCATAACTTAAATTCTCCATGCCCCTTATTAGCTTCGTTGCTCTTCTTTGTATTTTTTCCAACTCCAGGGCATCCTTTCTATGAACTGGAGCCCAGAACTGAACTGCATATTCTAGATGGGGCCTCACTAATGCTTTGTAAAGTGGCAATATTACATCTCTGTCCCGCGAGTCCATGCCTCTTTTAATACACGACAATATCTTGCTGGCCTTTGAAGCAGCTGATTGACACTGCATGCTGTTATTGAGTTTATGATTTACAAGAACACCCAGATCCTTCTCAACAAGTGAATCCGCCAGTGTAGCTCCCCCTAGGACATATGATGCATGCAGGTTGTTGGTACCCAGATGCATAACTTTACATTTATCTACATTAAACTTCATCTGCCAAGTGGACGCCCAAACACTTAGTTTGTTTAAATCTGCCTGCAATTCACAAACATCTTCCATAGTCTGAACTATATTACATAGCTTGGTGTCATCTGCAAAAATAGAAATAGTGCTATTAATCCCATCCTCTATATCATTAATAAATAAGTTGAATAATAGTGGTCCCAGCACTGAACCCTGGGGTACACCACTTATAACCGGTGACCATTCAGAGAAGGAATCATTGACCACAACTCTCTGGATACGGTCCTTGAGCCAATTCTCAATCCAATTACAAACTATATTTTCTAAACCTATAGTCCGTAATTTACCCATTAGGCGTCTATGGGGGACAGTGTCAAATGCCTTTGCAAAGTCCAAAAACACTAAATCCACAGCGGCCCCTCTGTCTAGACTTCTGCTTACCTCTTCATAAAAACAGATTAGGTTAGTTTGACAACTTCTGTCCTTAGTAAAACCATGCTGGCTGTCACTTATAATGCTATTTATTGTCACATAATCCTGTATATAGTCCCTCAATAGCCCCTCAAACATTTTCCCCACGATGGATGTTAAGCTTACTGGTCTATAATTACCCGGGGAAGACCTAGAGCCCTTTTTGAAAATAGGCACCACATTTGCCCTGCGCCAGTCCCTTGGCACTATACCAGTCACTAGAGATTCTCTGAATATAAACAACGAAATATCATAGTGCCAATCAAGCACTGAAGTCTCCAGGGGGGAGAGAAAGAACACATCAGAAAAGGCTTAATGAAATTACATTAGAAATTATTGTAGGCCAACATAGCAGAATATATTACATCAACAGATGACCACATGAGTCGTCAACAATTAGGGAAATTGTTCAGGTAGGATGGTTGGGGGATCCCACTGATTGCCATTCTGCAGGAAGGGGGCAAAGGAAGGTGAGCATTCACCTGACGAGAGGAGGAGCCAGTAGTGGAGATATTCCATTTTTGCAACAGTAACAAACCTTCCTTAGGTGAGGAAGCCGTAAATGAGGTACCATTCCGTGTAATAAGGAGTTTAGTAGGAAATCCCCATTTGTATTTGATATTATGCTCTCTCAGTGGTTTCGTTATTGGGAGGAAGTCTCTGCGGGCTTGAAGGGTGGCTGCTGAGAGGTCTGGAAAAATAGATATTGCAGTAAAAGGAGCAGGTAAAGTACCAATTTTTCTAGTTTCGAACATAAGGCGCTTTTTTATATGGAAGAAATGGACCCTAGCTAGGATATCTCTTGGTGCTCGCTCTGGGCAACTTTGGATTTAGGCACCCGGTGAGCCTTATCCATAGTCAAGTCCAGATCTGATAAGGAACAATGGTGAGGAATAGACGTTTTAGATACAGCAAAAGTTCCGAGGGCGGTATTTCCTCAGAGATGCCTCTAATTTTAATATTATTTAGTCGTGAACGATCTTCAGTTTCAATTGCTTTGGTCTTAAGCCATTTAAGCTCCTCCTCTAAGGCATTATCTGCATCCACAAGTTCATTGTGTGGTTTCAAAAAATCTTCCATTTTACATTCCATGTGATCAGTACGATATCCCAACGCATTGACATTGGATTGCAATTTCTGGACTAGAGAAGACACACTGCTGTTAATACCATTTTGCAGTAGAACCAACATGATTTTGAGAGCGTCCACTGTAACAGGAGCATCTGAGGAGGGAAACTGGCTCAGGTCACATTGAGAATGTACAGCGGCATGAGATAATAGGACCTCGTCTAGTTGTATACTTTTTTTCCTAGCCGGGCCTTTACTAAGTGGAGATATGCCGTAGGCGAGAGGTCAGACCTTCTTTTGTGACCCTCTTTACCATCTGCGGAGTCCAGGGATTGCTCCCCAGAGTGTGTCTGATCAACCTCCTGTTGTTCGAATAATTCTTGTGAAGGTGAAATTGGCCCCATTTTTTGTGTAGGTGAGGTGACTGACACAGAGACCTCATCTAATGATTTGGTTTGAATTTCCAAAGTATTCCGTAAGTTTCCGGGGAGCGACTTTACTTTTGCGTTTAGTCATGGTGCCTGTCACTTTAAGAATATTAAGCAAGAAAGTGTGACGTCAATGTAGATATGTATCGCTGCTTATGAAGTCACTTTGACCGTGTTACACCAACTTCGTGTTCGATGGAAAAGCAGTTAAAGACAGGGTGATGGTACTGTTATCACTTTTGACTTCTTTAGCCTGCTTGTTCAGCAATTATTCCAATAAACTCAGCATCCGTATAAAACACCTAGTTTAGGAGCACAAGTTTGTCCCAGTTGAGTAGAATTTTTTTTTAATATCTTACTGAAACTTGTTCATACAGTGTAAGTCTGTATAGAGCACATGTGTAGGTCCAAAGTGAAATTTAGACCTGTGCTTCACAGGCCACGCTAGGCCGCAGCAAGATGTCCCACAAATATGATGCAAAAGCGGGCAGATGAGCTCTAAATTATTGTTGGGAGAATCTTTAATGATCCTAGGTGAAGGGATGTCAATACATGAGGAAGGGGACGCCAGATGGAAGTGGATTACCTTTGTACTGCACACCCTGGTGCATGCGGCCCCTCTGGTCTCCACTCCCAAATACGAGCAGCGATCACCCCCTACAGCAGGGGAAAGTACCTGGCAAGGTACCTGAGGTCGATGGCGTGCAGGAGAAGTAAAGGTGCTGTGTGCCGCTTCGAGCCAGTGATGCAGCAGGAGCAGTAGGATCAGGCAGCCATTCACTTCAGCATCCAGGCTCCGCCCCCTACACGCCACCATTTTTTTATGCATAACGTATTCTATCATCCGCCTCTGTGGATTTAATATAGACAAATGGATATTCATCTGCTGGGAGAATTGTTATTTGGCCTTGTAAAGAGTGGTATTTTCAATGTTCATTTGCAGTAGTCCATTAATTCAAATATCTCTTAATCTAGCACTAAAGAACAGGTTTTATTATGTAAAATTCAACATCTGCTTCTGTTAATCTTGGTAATATACATTACTTTATAAAGCTTTTGGTTTAGGGCTTTCTATTCTGTAGATAAATTGCAAAGAGACAGCAGCCATATGTTTTGTTTTTTGTTTTTTAACACATCTACTGTATGTTGCATGGATAACTCAAAGACTGACAGCTGAAATAAAAAATGTGACATCTTCATATAGAGTGCGTGAAGCGGAGATATCATACTTTTTTTCTTCTCTATGCCTGTTCCAGTAGTTTAAAGAATGCGCCATTTTGATGCCTTATGTCTATAAAGTTGAACGTAAGGACCTTCTGTAATAAAAGCCTCACTACCCGTGTTCCCATAACAACACTTCCTCAACTTTGCTTGGAAAATACAGTGTTATACTTAAACTCAGCCAATCAGATTTTTAATTTTCTTTTCGGTTTTAGAAAAACTAAAGCTGGTTTCTGATTGGCTACCTTGCAGCCCTTTGTACAAATTATACCACTGAGCTGTAACAGCACAGAGTTATAAGTATTGTCATCTGGGTACAGACAGAGCCCTGCAGAAATCTTGCAATTTCCAGTGCTTGTAACTTAAACGGGAAAAAAACATTGGGGTACTTATATCCAGAGCCGGCGTCCGCACCCAGTCAACCCGGGTAAGTGCTGGGGCCCACTACCCTTGGGGGAGCCCACTCGGCCGCGGGGGGCTGACGCTGCCGTCGTCATGGCATCACTGTCCATATATGGACAGGTGATGTCAGGAGTAGGGATGTCACGATACCAGAATTTTGACTTCGATACCGATACTTTGTGTAGTATTGTGATTTCGATACCAAAACGATACTTTGCCAACTGTAATGAATAAAAAAAGTTCTTCCATTTTCTGATGTGAGGTGTGATGAATTTTGAATGTGCCTCACATTAATAGTAATCAACCCCATCATGTTTCTCAGTCATAATGGGTTAATGTGTAAGGTACATGATGGGGTTTGTTACTATTAATTTGAGGCACATGGAGTTTAAATTCATCACACCTCGTGCCTCACAATGAGTGAAAGAAAGCAGTTTTTTTTTTTTGTTTTTTTTTACAGAGTACACATCATAAATGATGCAAAAAAAATTGTTGTGCAGGTTATTACGGCCGCGCCAATACCGAATGTGTGTATTTTCTGTATTGAGCCTTATTTTAATGTTTATTGTAAAAAAGCTGTATGTGTATTTTTTTAAATTTGATATTACTTTGTTTTTACTTTATTTTTAAACTTTAATGTACTGGCATATATCTATATGCCAGTACATTAGCCTGTGTACGGATAGTAGGCAGTTGTTAGGACATACCGAAATATGCTCTAACAGGAAATATGGTCAGACAGCCCTGGGGTCCTTCAACGGACCCTGGGCTGTCTGCCCATATATGGTATGTCCCTCAATCGCGTAACAGGGAGTCCTGTGATGCGATCCAAGGTGCAACCCCTTCTCATTTCCCCCTGAATGCTGCAGTCCGCTTTGATTGCAGCATTCAAGCGAATAACGGCGGAGATAAGAGGCTTCTCTTATCCCCGCCGTTATAGAGGGGGCTGCGGCTGTGTAATACAGCCATTGCCCTGCTCCTGACAATAAGTCCACGCGCGGTCAGCATGAGGAGATGCGGCCGGCGCTGCACTAATGAGTGGCGGTTCAGGCACTGAACACAGAACATGGGGGTGTTTTGCAGTGCGCCCGCCATGTTCTGTCTTCAGTGTCGGCGCTCATTAGTGCAGCGCTGGCCGCATCGCATCATCCTGACGGCGCGCACACTTGTCAGGACTCAGGAGTGGGGCAATGGCTGTATTACACAGCCGCAGCCCCACTCTCATACAGTCATGCGGCCGCACAGCTTAGTATCGAAATACATGAAATAACGGTATCGAACCGTTTGGGGGTGCACGGTATCGAAACAGTATTGAAGTTTCGATGCATTGTGTATCCCTAGTCAGGAGGAGAGAAGGAGTACCAGGCAGAACACTAGCAGCTCTGCTCCGGGACTCCTTCTCTGGGAAAGCCCCTGACATCAATGTCCATATATGGACAGTGTTGTCAGGAGCAGAGCAGGAGTCCCAGGCAGAGTGCTAGTAGTGCTCTGCCCGGGACTATAGCTCTGGGGTTGCCCTTGTCAACACTGTCCATAACTGTTCAGTGATGTCAGGGGCTTCTCCTGAAGCGGAATCCCCAGCCAGAGCGCCGGCAATGCTCTGGCTGGGGATTCCACTCCTAGAGAGAACCCCAAAGGCGCTGCTTCGTTCTAGTGATTGGTGGGGGTCTCAGTGCTCGGACCCCCACCAATCCAAACTTTTGACATGTCACTATTAGGGATGCACGATGCATCGAAACTTCGATACTGTTTCGATACTGTGCATCCCCAAATGGTTAGATACCGTTGTTTCATGTATTTCGATACTTAGCTGTGCGGCCACACAGCTTAGCATTGTAACACATGAATGTATGAGAGCGGGGCTGTGGCTGTGTAATAGTCATTGCCCTGCTCCTCAGTCCTGACAAGTGCGCGCTTGTCAGGATGATGCGATGCTGCCAGTTCGGCATTAATGAGCGGCGGCACTGAAGACAGAGAATATGGCGGGCGCTGTGCAAAACACCCCCATGTTCTGTCCTCCGTGCCTGCGCCGCCGCTTATTAGTGCAGCGCCGGCCGCATCACATCATGCTGACTGCGCGCGCACTTACTGTCAGGAGCGGGGCAATGGCTGTATTACACAGCCGCAGCCCCGCTCTATAACGGCGGAGATCAGAGAAACCTATAATCTCCGCCGCTATTCCCCAGAATGCTGCGATCAAAGCGGACTGCAGCATTCAGGAGAAAATGAGAAGGGGGATGCCCCTTGGATCGCATCACAGGAATCCCTGTGACGTGATTGAGGGCCATACGATATATGGCCAGTCCCCCTAGGGTCTATTGAAGGACCCCAGGGCTATCTTACCATATTTTCTGTTAGGGCATACTTAGGTATGTCCTAACAACTGCCTGTGTACTATCCGTACACCGGCTAATGTACTGGCATATATCTGATAATGTACTGGCATATATCTGATATATGCCAGTACATTAAAGTTTAAAAATAAAGTAAAAACATATAAAGTAATATTTAAATTTTAAAAAAATACACCTACACCTTTTTACAATAAACATTAAAATAAGTCTCAATACATAAAATATACACATATTTGGTATTGGCGCGGCCGTAGTAACCTACACAACAATTTTTTTGCGTCATTTATGATGTGTACACTGTAAAAAAAAACAAAAAAACTTCTTTCACTTATTAATGTAAGGCACGAGGTGTGATGAATTGAACCTCCATGTGCCTCACATTAATAGTAATAAACCCCATCATGTACCTCACACATTGACCCATTATGACTGAGAAACATAATGGGGTTAATTACTATTAATGTTAGGCACATGGAGGTTAAATTCATCATCACACCACGAACCTCACAGAAAATGGAAGAACTTTTTTTTTTTATTACTGTTGGCAAAGTATCGTTTTGGTATCGAAATCGCAATACTACACAAAGTATCGGTATCGAAGTCCAAATTCTGGTATCGTGACAACCCTAGTCACTATGACATGTCAGAAGTTTGTTAAACATTTAGCTACATTTTAACTGAATGTATTTTGTGTCTTAAGCAACTTTCCAAAATTATTTTATTTAATTGTTTATTTTTTTTTACGTTTTAAGATACAGCTTCTATGTATCCTGTCTAAGCCGATTCCGTCAGTTCAACTGAACTGACGGCTCAGCTGAGAGTTGGTCCTGCGTGTCTCTGACACACAAGATCCACCTAATATCGATCACGTCTAAGTCTGGGTTCACACCTGCGTTAAATAGAAGAGTTTTTGAAAGAAAATCCTCAGCACATCCACATTTAGAAAAATATAAAAAGAGCTTTATTTCGACATAGAATAAAAGTCCATCGGACACAGGTGGGACTTGTTACCTGCGTTGTTGAGTTCCATTGTTCAGAGGAGCAGAACAAGGGAATAACGGAACTAACGGGTACCGCTGGTTGCCCACGGAGCCCATTGACAAGGGTGTTCGTGTTTTTACCGGATATAATAGCGCAGATGTGAACATAGCCTAAGTTTATAACTTCGTTGTGATCGTTATTAGCTGGATGCTAATGTTTTTGAAAGAGTTTCCCTACTGCCATTACTTTACTCTAAAGCAGGGGTCTCAAACTCGGCCGGGTAAGTGGGCCGCATATAGAAAAAATGGGAAGTTGACGGGCCGCATTACTTTAAAATTTGATACAATACAAAATTATTGTTAATCAATTAGTTATTTGAACTACTATAACACTATATTACTAGAATAATAATACTGCATTACTATAATTATAGCGCTAGGTTTAAAATTTGAGAAATTTCTCCACGTGCTTATTTCAACAATCCAGCTTTCCAGTTTAAGTGTCGCTAAATGCAGTCCGGCGGCTCAGTTAGCACACATGTCAAGATTGGGCAGCCCCTTTTTAGATAGTGCCGCAGTGCCCTCTGTGGATGCTGCCGCAGTGCCCTCTGTGGATGCTGCCGCAGTGCCCTCTGTGGATGCTGCCGCAGTGCCCTCTGTGGATGCTGCCGCAGTGCCCTCTGTGGATGCTGCCGCAGTGCCCTCTGTGGATGCTGCCGCAGTGCCCTCTGTGGATGCTGCCGCAGTGCCCTCTGTGGATGCTGCCGCAGTGCCCTCTGTGGATGCTGCCGCAGTGCCCTCTGTGGATGCTGCCGCAGTGCCCTCTGTGGATGCTGCCGCAGTGCCCTCTGTGGATGCTGCCGCAGTGCCCTCTGTGGATAATGCAACACACCCCTAGATAAGGCCACAGTGCCCTCTGTAGATAAGGCCACAGTGCCCTCTGTAGATAAGGCCACAGTGCCCTCTGTAGATAAGGCCACAGTGCCCTCTGTAGATAAGGCCACAGTGCCCTCTGTAGATAAGGCCACAGTGCCCTCTGTAGATAAGGCCACAGTGCCCTCTGTAGATAAGGCCACAGTGCCCTCTGTAGATAAGGCCACAGTGCCCTCTGTAGATAAGGCCACAGTGCCCTCTGTAGATAAGGCCACAGTGCCCTCTGTAGATAAGGCCACAGTGCCCTCTGTAGATAAGGCCACAGTGCCCTCTGTAGATAAGGCCACAGTGCCCTCTGTAGATAAGGCCACAGTGCCCTCTGTAGATAAGGCCACAGTGCCCTCTGTAGATAAGGCCACAGTGCCCTCTGTAGATAAGGCCACAGTGCCCTCTGCAGATAAGGCCACAGTGCCCTCTGCAGATAAGGCCACAGTGCCCTCTGCAGATAAGGCCACAGTGCCCTCTGCAGATAAGGCCACAGTGCCCTTTGCAGATGCTGCCACAGTGATGTCAGGGGCTTGCCCAGAGCTGGAGTCCCTGGGCAGAGCCGCTTCTGGCACTCTGCCTCAGATTCCAGCTCTGCTCCTGACATCATTGTCCATATATGGACAGAGATGTCAGGGGCAACCCCAGAGCTGGAGTCCCAGGCAGAGTGCTAGTAGGCTCTTCCTGGGTCTCCAGTTGTGCTCCTGACATCACTGGGACTCCTTCTCTGGCGAAGCCCCTGACATCATTGTCGATGTATGGACAGCGATGTCAGAGGCTTCCCTAGAGTCCCGGAGCAGAGCCAATAATAGCGCTCTGCCCGGGACTCCGCTCTGGGGAAAACCCTGACACACTGTCCATATATGGGCAGCGATGTCAGGGAATTCCACAGAGTCCCGGAGCAGAGCCGATACTAGCGCTCTGCCCGGGACTCCGCTCTGGGGAAGACCCTGACACACTGTCCATATATGGGCAGATATGTCATGGAATTCCGCAGCATCCCGGAGCAGAGCCTATACTAGCGCTCTGCCCGGGACTCCGCTCTGGGGAAGCCCCAGACATCGCTGTTCATATGTGGACAGCGATGTCAGGGAATTCCACAGAGTCCTGGAGCAGAGCCGACACCAGCGCTGTGCTCGGGACTCCGGCTCTGGGGAAGCCCCAAACATCGCTGTTCATATGTGGACAGCGATGTCAGGGAATTCCACAGAGTCCAGGAGCAGAGCCGACACCAGCGCTCTGCTCCTCTCTGGGCAAGACCCTGACACACTGTCCGTATATGGGCAGCGATGTCAGGGAATTCCACAGAGTCCCGGAGCAGAGCCTGTACTAGCGTTCTGCCCGGGACTCCGGCTCTGGGGAAGCCCCAGACATCGCTGTTCAGATGTGGACAGCGATGTCAGGGAATTCCAGAGTCTCGGAGCAGAGCCGATACTAGCGGCTCTGTGTCCCGCGGGCCGCAGATGACAGCCCTAGGGGCCGCATTGCGGCCCGCGGGCCGCGTGCTTGAGAACCCTGCTCTAAAGCAAATGTTTGTATCTGTCACTGTACTGTATTGGGTATATTCCATAGGTTGATTCCTATACTGGGCTTGTTCTATTATATCGTACTAGAACAAATGGTAGAAAAGGAAATGATCATTGGGAGTCGTTACTCTTGTTACGCAATCCTGAGAACAATATTACTTTAATACAGCCCAAGTAGATTGTAACTACAGACATTATATACTGTATAGGGTTCTCTGATAGTTACATCTAATTGGGTCAAATGAGCTGTTTTGTATAAGAGTCTTTAGGTACAGACTAACGTAGCAGCTGAAAACTACAAGGTCATGTGGTTCAGAATGGTTTTCAAAAAGATTAATGGTCGCATTGCAAGTAAATTGTGCAACTATTAAGTGTACTATTACACATTGCTGCTCGTACATGCATCCCAGTGCTATGGCGGCAGTCATTGTCCAGCTTTTTGACCACAGATGAATATAAATCCATTCTTTGCTCATGATTGTTTTCCTTGATAGCCTGTACTCATAGGTTAGCACTGCTCTCCACTTAATTTTGCTTCATCTTGGATCCCCACTTAGATACTTTCTGGTCTTCTCTCTCCCCCGAAGCACAGATCACAATTGGCAAGGTCCTGAGTATTTGTTGTAACATTGCCATGTGCTTGATTGTATTTCCTATTTTAACAGGATTATTGTTTCCATAACTACCTTCTATTGTGTATTTCTATTTAATTTTTTTGTGCTTTAATTTGTATGACTCAGATTCCTTGTTGGCCTGGCCTGGGTGGACCTTCCTCTTTGTCTTGCTATACCATACTATACCATGTTGAGCTTGCTATACCATATTATTTACAACTTTAAATAAAGAACTAATAAAAATAAAAAATGCTGTTGCGCTGGCCGGATCGATTGCACTGGCCACGAGATTTACCGCAAATTTCCTTCGTTTTACGGCAAGTACAGGTGAACACATAAAAACCACGTTCTTTACCATAAAAAACACTTGCTTTACCTTGAAACCACAGCATTTAGCAGTAAAAAGTGTGCGGTTATCACCGCCGGCCAACCGCATTTCAATAATGGCAGCACAATTTTGCAGGTAAACAGCAGTTTTACCCTCAAAACCGCGTGGCCATTTAGCCGAACGTGTGGTTTTCAGCCACATTGTGGCCGCCACGTGAGACTGTTCCCTCAATATTTGTGTGTATTGTTAATTGTCGGTGAAGTGTTCTAATCATATGAACTTTTTACAACACAGATATGTACTGTGTACTATGTGTCTAGAATTGTCCTGAACTCAGAATATATGTAAACTGAGAAGTATATGCAGACAGTAGGACCTGATACTACCTAGTGGATATTCTGAACAGCGTCTAGTTGTGGCAGCTCAGGTGAAGTTTCACACAGTTTTTTCATCTGCTGAGCCTTTTTGGTGATATGCTATAGATCAGTAGATTGTGATGACAAAGAATCATGCAGTATCAGAGACAAACATTATATAGCAGCAAACAGGAGCAAGGAATGAACAAGTACGTGTCACGGGAGTTGTAGTTCAAAAGAAGTCTTCTTGCTAATAAGATTGGCAGTCAAAAGATTCAACACCAACCCAGCAATAAGTCGTCTTTTAAGTGTTGTTTTTTCCTAATCTCTGAAAATTCAGTGTGTGTTGTAAAGTCAGTAATAGGTATTGTTTCCTTTTCAGAAAGACTTGTGGGTATTGATTGGAGTCTTTGAGAGCACAAAGACAAAAAAGGCTTCAATTTACTGTAAAGGAAAAAAAAACGATGTGTAAAGTGCTTGGATGTCAAATGAATATTTGATGAAAACATAGATACAAAAGTTCTATAATTTATCACACCTTTATGTCACACATCTCATATGTGCTCATATGTATCTACATCTTAAGGGGGTCATGTATGTTCATTCACAACTAAATGGGACAAAAGCACTAGGATCACATGACACAATCACTTAGAATTGTTTTGAAATATCTTTGCGATTTTATTTCAAGGCCCTTATACACTGGCCAATTTTTGTTACCAATCACATGTATCCACGGGTGGGATTACAATTTTTAACAACTGGTTACCTAAATGAGTGACAGATATAAGTGTGGTGTGGCGGTTTCGGTTTTTGCAGTGAAGCACTTTAAAGAAAATTATTCCTACTCTAATAATCAAATAAACCTATTACAATATTTCAAATACACTGTATATAAATCTTTGTGTGTGTATCAATAATACCCTATAAACTTTCCTAACTCGTGTGGCTGTTTAAAGGCTATGTAAACCTTTGAAAGGCAATTTAAAAAAAAATAAAAATCAGTGTGATTAGTGCAACTTTTTAAATAGTTTTGTAATCAAAATTTGTTTTACTATTTGAGATACAGCTGCTCTGTGTTTTTTATACAGAGCAGCTGTATCGTTCGCTATGACCTGAATCCGGCACCCATGACCTGCTGTCACTGTACCGTCAATTTCGTGGACCTGACGGGAGCAGGATTTATTTTCTATACAGAGCAGCTGTATCTTTTGCTAAATCACTCACCCGTCAGGTCCGTGGGACTGACGGGTTCAGAGTCTCGCAGGTTCAAAACTTAGATGTGATAGATTACAGCTTGAATCCTGCATGTCAGAGACACGCAGGACCCGCGTTCACTGAACCTGTAAGGTCCGCGGGACTGACAGATTCAGATCATAGCAGCTGTATCTCAACACGTTTTTAATAAAAAAACATTTCGAAAGTTGCACTAATCACACTGACTGACCTTTTAAAAAAAAAAAAATTTGCCTTTCAAAGGTGTACATAGCCTTTAACTGGGTTGCCACAGTATGTATATAATAACATAAGAATACATACCTACCATACCTATATGTGCACATATATTACCATAGGCGGGCACAGCTAATGTAATAAGGATATGCACTGTGATAAGGGTGGAGAGCAGTGTTCAATGTGGTGTGCACAGCTCGCTGCAGCAAATCTCCCTGCTATTTTACACAACCCTATACCTTTTATAGAATATAAAAGTTTAGTGTACAATTACAGTATCCGATTCAAGCTTAATGCATAGATACAGCACCAGAACCAAGCTCAGTACGTAAATACAGCAACAGAACCAAGCTCAGTACATATATACAGTACCAGACCCAATCTCGGTACATATATGCAGCCTGCCATGTAATTTTGTACCATGTAAAATTACAGCTTCCAGTATGGCCTGAACAAGGGTAAGGTTATGCCGAGTGTGGTTGTTTCACAAAAAACATTGCTACCACTCAACATCTTTCTGCAGATCAAACATGTGACTATAGTACAACTAAGATTGAGAAATTACATTTAGGGACTCACAGATGACATCATCTCTGACTGGAGTAGTTCTCTTTCCTCTTTTCTTCCATTCAGCCCAGGCCTTCATTATCACTTCTTCAAACTACACTATGCCTCTGAAGAGTTTGTCAATCCGATGTCATTGGCTCCTCACTTTTTTCACCACATTCACGACCCTAACACATACTCCTCATACTGCCGCATGGACAGCTCCAGGTTTATGTGGGCCCTTGGGAGACACAGACCTAGTAAGCCCCTTTGTGGGGGAACTCACGGCGGCAGTAAAATGTCAGAAAACGTCACTCTGTGCCACCATATAGACGTTCGGCTCTGTTTATGCCCCCATATAGAAGTTAGGCCCCCAGTTTGTACCCCCATAAATTTAGTGTCCTCTGTAGATAGTGCCACACAGCCCCCCTCCCAGGTAGTGCCACACAGCCCCCTCCCAGGTAGTGCCACACAGCCCCCTCCCAGGTAGTGCCACACAGCCCCCTCCTAGGTAGTGCCACACAGCCCCCCTCCAGGTAGTACCACACAGCCCCCCCTCCCAGGTAGTGCCACACAGCCCCCCCTCCCAGGTAGTGCCACACAGCCCCCCTCCCAGGTAGTGCCACACGTGTAGTGGGACATGGCACTTTCTTGGGTTCGCTGGGTACGGACACCGGCCCTGTACTGCCGCACGCTATGCACCTAAATACAATCGCACCATACAATGTTCCCCGAATACAATTGGGTTACACATTGTGCCCTCTGAAAATAAAGCGCCCCACACACACAGTGCCCCCTAGAATTATCGCCACACGTCGTGCATACTGAACTTACACTACCGTTCAAAAGTTTAAGGTCACTTAGAAATTTCCTTATTTTTGCAAGAAAAGCACAGTTTTTTTCAATGAAGATAACCTTAAATTAATCAGAAATACACTCTATACATTGTTAATGTGCTAAATGACTATTCTAGCTGCAAACGTCTGGTTTTTAATGCAATATCTACATAGGTGTATAGAGGCCCATTTCCAGCAACCATCACTCCAGTGTTCTAATGGTACATTGTGTTTGCTAACTGTGTTATAAGGCTAATGGATGATTATAAAACACTTGAAAACCCTTGTGCAATTATGTTAGCACCGCTGTAGAGGAGCTGTAAAACTGACCTTCCTTTGACCTAGTTGAGAATCTGGAGCATTACATTTGTGGGTTCGATTAAACTCTCAAAATGGCTAGAAAAAGAGAGCTTTCATGTGAAACTCGACAGTCTATTCTTGTTCTTAGAAATTAAGGCTATTCCATCCGAGAAATTGCCAAGAAACTGAAGATTTCCTACAACGGTGTGTACTACTCCCTTCAGAGGACATCACAAACAGGCTCTCACCAGAGTAGAAAGAGAAGTGGGAGGCCCCGCTGCACAACTGAGCAACAAGACAAGTACATTAGAGTCTCTAGTTTGAAAAATAGACGCCTCACAGGTCCTCAACTGGCAGCTTCATTAAATAGTACCCGCAAAACGCCAGTGTCAACGTCTACAGTGAAGAGGCGACTCCGGGATGCTGGCCTTCAGGGCAGAGTGGCAAAGAAAAAGCCATATCTGAGACTGGCTAATAAAAGGAAAAGATTAATATGGGCAAAAGCACACAGACATTGGACAGAGGAAGATTGGAAAAAAGTGTTATGGACAGACAAATCTGTCTGGATCACACAGAAGAACATTTGTGAGACGCAGAACAACTGAAAAGATGCCGGATGAGTGCCTGATGCCATCTGTCAAGCATGGTGGAGGTAATGTGATGGTCTGGGGTTGCTTTGGTGCTGGTAAAATGGGAGATTTGTACAAGGTAAAAGGGATTTTGAATAAGGAAGGCTATCACTCCATTTTGCAACGCCATGCCATACCCTGTGGACAGCACTTGATTGGAGCCAATTTCATCCTACAACAGGACAATGACCCAAAACACACCTTTAAATTATGCAAGAACTATTTAGGGAAGAAGCAGGCAGCTGGTATTCTATCTGTAATGGAGTGGCCAGCGCAGTCACCAGATCTCAACCCCATAGAGCTGTTGTGGGAGCAGCTTGACCGTATGGTACGCAAGAAGTGCCCATCAAGCCAATCCAACTTGTGGGAGGGGCTTCTGGAAGCATGGGGTGAAATTTCTCCCGATTACCTCAGCAAATTAACAGCTAGAATGCCAAAGGTCTGCAATGCTGTAATTGCTGCAAATGGAGCATTCTTTGACGAAAGCAAAGTTTGACAAGGTTAGAAATAATGATTTTTATTTGAAATAATAATTTTCTCCTTCAATGTCTTGACTATATTTTCTAATCATTTTGCAACTCATTTGATAAATATAAGTGTGAGTTTCCATGGAAAACACAAAATTGTCTGGGTGACCCCAAACTTTTTTTTTTTAAATCAGACAAGTTTTTATTGAGAATACAACATGTATTATACATTTTTTGCATTTCTGATAAAGTACAAAGAAATCGACCAACAGAAGAAAAAACAAAGTAACAGTATAGCATCTTGTTCTTGGTACAAAATTCCTGCAATTACATTACACTTTGTATTCTCATCATCTTTAATTGCACCTTCACATACATCCCCATCCCTACCCCTATCAACCGAACTCCCCCCCCCTCACAGTACCTCCTCTGTCCCCTGATTCGCCAGTCCCCTCCACCCTTTCCATCCGTTCTGTATTCCAAACAGTGATCCCGCCATATCTTGATCAGATAGATGCGTCAGCCCACCTTCAAATCTTATCTAATGTGTCACATTACTATAATTGTTAACCCATTTACTCCATTGCTTATCATACTTATGAATTGCCCCTCTTTTCAGATATATTCGGTGTTCCAGTGATACCGTGTGGTTAACATATCCAACTAGCTCAGCCACCTCCGGGGGATCCGCCTGCAGCCAATATTTTGCAATTAATTTCCTAGCGTGATACAGAACCTTTTTAATAGCCAGTAATTCCACTCCATCCCCTCCTTCCTCCCCCATACATCCCAATATAAAGATCTTAGGTTCCAGTGGAAAATCTCTACCATATACTCTAGATACCATTCCTTTAACTGCTTTCCAATATACCTTTAGCATCGGACAGCTCCAAAACATATGTTTTATGTCCGCCCCATCAAACATACACCTGGGACACTCTTTTGTTGTTCTAATTCGCATTTGCCACAGCACCTTAGGTGTCCTATACACCCTATGCAATAGAAAGAGTTGTGACCTCCTGTGCGCTACACTAATAGAGACTATTTTGGGCGATCCGAGTATTTCCTCCCATTCTTCATCCGCTATAGCCCCTACATCCTCTTCCCATTTACGTCTAGTCTCCACCAGCGAGTCTCCTAGGAATTTGGCGAGTAGCATGCTATATAGCACCAAAATAATCCCTTTAGTGTCTTGTGCCCCCAGCACCCTTTCCATCCCTCCCATAGTGGAGCAACTCAAGTCCACCATCCTCTCTTGTGCCTGCGTCGCATGCCTTAGCTGAAGATACTGGTAGAACCGCCGATGTGAGAGTCCAAACTCTTCCTGAAGTTGTGCAAAAAGCTTGAAAGTACCTCCCTCGTATAACTGGTGTACATATCTGATTCCTGCTTGTTCCCAATCCTGAAATCCTTCCAAAATATTAAATTCCCATAGATATGGATTATCCCATAGAGGCATATAATTGGAGCATCCTGTAACCCCCAATATCTTCTTACTTTCCCACCAAACTTTATGTAGTAATAACAGAGTCGGTTTCCCTCTCGCCTCCCTCCGTAATTTATGTGACTCCATGGCCTCTAATAAATCCGTTCTCTTTCCCAAATAGTACACCAGTTTCCCACTAGAGTTCCACTCCTCCCTATTCTTCCATCCTTTGAAGTGTTGTATTTGGGCTGCTAGATAATATATCCACGCATTTGGAATAGCTAACCCCCCCTGTTCTGCTGGTAATTGTAGCTTTTCCATTTTAATCCTGGGGATCCCCCTTTTCCACACCAAGTCCCTAAACAAATTATGTATTCTCCTGAACCAGTATTTAGGTAACCACACTGGGGGATTGTGCATAATATAGAGTACCTGGGGCATCAGAATAATTTTAATGAGATTTGCTCGTCCCAGCGCTGACAGCGGTAACCCAAGCCATACTTTAGTCCTATCTGTTAATTTATTCACTAATGGTATCACGTTCAACTCAACAAAGTCCTGCACCCTTGCTGATACCGTAATTCCCAGATATTTAAACTTCCGTACACACGGTACTTCAATTCCTCCAACTATCAATGGCGTAACTACTGGCTGGAGTGGTAGCAACACCGACTTGCTCCAATTAATTTTTAACCCTGAAAATCTGCCGAACCTCTCCAATATCGTCATTATCACTGGCAATGAATGATCTATCTCCCCCAGGAACAGCAGTATATCGTCCGCGTATAGTGCTATTTGCTCTTCCAGCTCTCCACAACGAAACCCTTCTATCCCCGGATGTTGTCTTACCATATTTGCTAGGGGTTCAATTGCCAGTGCAAACAGCAACGGAGAAAGTGGGCATCCCTGTTGCGTCCCCCTCTCCAACCTAAAAGAGTCTGACATCCTTCCATTTGCTCTAATCCGAGCCACCGGTTCCTTAAACAATAATTGTACCCACTTTATAAAATTCCGTCCAAAGCCAATCCGCTCCAATACAGCCCACAAGTACCCCCATTTTACACTATCAAACGCCTTAGTGGCGTCCAACGACAGCACTGCTCTACGCCGCTCATCCGGATCATCTGTCTGTAAATTTAAGAAAAGTCTACGTAAGTTAACTGCTGTAGAACGTGCTGGCATAAATCCCGACTCATCCATCCCTACGATTTTAGTCACTACTCGCGACAACCTATTAGCTAGTACTTTAGCTAAAATTTTAATGTCTGCGGTCAACAGAGATATCGGTCTGTAAGAGTCAGGTTGCGTCCGATCTTTCCCATCTTTAGGAATTACCACTATAGCAGCTTCATACATTGTCTGCGGTAAACGCCCTCTGGCAAAACTATCCTGGAACACCTCCAGTAACTCCGGCAAAACCGTCTCTCCATATGTTTTATACAATTCAGTGGGTATACCATCTATCCCTGGAGCCTTTTCATTCGCCATAGAGCTCACCGCCTCCTGTATTTCCTCTAAAGTAATTGACTCCTCCAACCCCTCCTTCTCTTCCTCCCCCAAAGTAACCCATGTCATTTCTGCCAGATATTCTGACAGAAGATCCTCCGGATAGTCCACCTTAGTGCGATATAGTTCCTTATAAAATGATGTCAACACACCTAATATATCCCCTGTTTCTCCAACCAGAGTCCCACTTGCTGTCTGTAGCTGATGGATGAACGCACTCTCCCGCGCCGGCCGTGCAATATTTGCTAACAATCTGCCCGTCATTTCACCCTCTTTGTAATATTTTTGTTGCAAAAACAATCTTTTATTAGCTGCCTGCTCCATCTGATGTTCCCTAAGCAATTTTTGAGCAGCCTTCCATTGGGCTAAGGTTTCCGCAGTGTTATTGGTAACGTGGCTCACCTCTGTTATTGTCACCCGGTCTGTCAAATGTTGACCCACTTGCCTTGTCTTAGCTTTTATGTGTGTGATCTCCCTTATATACACCCCCCTTATATTCGCCTTCATAGCATCCCATAGAATATCTGTAGGAACCGTACCCTTATTAAATTCGAAATATTCTCTCAGGCTCATAGTTATGGTCTCCTCTCCCACCAAGCGTATCCAAAATGGGTTGAGCCTCCAGTGCATTCTCAGCCCCCCCGTCTGTAAACCTGTTCGGAGCTTTAACAACATTGGAGAGTGATCAGACAGTGATCGCGGTAAATATTCCACCCCCTCCACACATTCCATCCCCATTCCATTATTAAACATTAGATCTATTCGGGACAGTGATCCATATGTAGATGAGACACACGAGTATTGCGTAGTAGAAGGCCACTTTACCCGCCAAATATCCGTGAGCCCGACTTCCGTCATGTATTTACCAAACCTCGTCAGACAAATATCTCTCTCCCCCCCCACCCCCCCCCCCCCCCCCCCGTTTGGAAATTTATCCCACCCCTTATCCATTATGTTGTTAAAATCTCCCATCAATATGGTCGGTATCATAGGCCATCCAGCCAGTTTCTCCAACACCTCTCTTATTGGGACCACAGAGTACGGGGGAGGTACATACAGCACCACAATTATACATTCCCAATTAAACAATTTACAATGCACCCCGACATATCTACCTTCCCTATCCTTAAAGGAGTCTAAACAGCTAAACGCCACATCTCTATGAACTAGGAGGCTAACCCCCCTTGAGTATGTAGAATGGAAGCTGTGTCGTATCCACACCCTGTGCACCTGGTGCACCGTATCAGCAGTAAGATGGGTTTCCTGTAAGCCCATCACTCCAGCGGACTGCCCTTTCATATAATCAAATATAGCTCGCCTTTTAGCTATCTCCCCCATACCTCTCACATTCCAGGACAACAAATTTACCCTACCCCCCATCTGGACATTTCTTGCTTTTGACAGTGGCTATTCCTATTACCTCCAGTGACCATCAGAGCGTACTGTGTTTCAACCTCCCTTTTCCTCCAAAACCTCTCCCCTCCCCCCACCCTACCCCCCCCAACTTTCCATAAACATACCCTCCTAAGAGGGCCCGGGCTAGCGAAGAAACCTTCACCGCTATGACCCCACAGCTTCCCACTCACTTTGTAGAGACACATTCTGTTTCCCTACAGTTTTATCCTTCAGAACCAAGAACCTCCCGCTACCTCCTCCTCAATAAACAATTAGTATTTTTATAACTCCAACATCACATTCTGCCCTTGAACTGACAGCACTTTCTTCTTCTCCAACCATCAATGACATATGGACCGCAGCCCAACCTTCTATCAAAATATAAATGCATAACAACAAGGCCTTATGCCCTCATGTAACTCATCTTCCTCCTTTCAAAGCAGAGTCCCCTCTTTAATCATCCGCCTGTTGATCACGCCGCCGCCTCCTCTCGATCCTGCCGTAAGCGATCTTCATGATTGTCCAGCCATCTGAGTGCATCTTTTGGATTTTCAAAGAATTGCACGGATCCCAATGCCGCCACCCGAAGCTTTGCAGGATACAACATAGAATACTGAACCCGATGGTTCCTCAGCCGCCTTTTTATGTCCAGAAATTGCATCCTCCGCTTCTGGACTTCTGCAGAAAAATCCGGATAAAATGACACCTTCACACCGTTCACCCGAATATCTTGCCTTTCCCGGGCCTGTCGAAGAATTATATCTCTATCTTTATAATGGAGCAGCTTTACCAGACCAGGTCGCGGTGGCCGCCCAGGTGGGCCAGGACGCGTGGGTACTCTATGAGCTCTTTCCACTGCAAATAATGGGGTCAGCGAATCTTTTCCAAAAACCTCCAATAGCCATTTTTCAAAAAAGGAATCCGGATTGGACCCTTCCACTTTTTCAGGAATTCCCACCATCCTCACATTGTTTCGTCTTAAACGATTCTCCAAATCATCAGCTTTAGATAAGAGGTACTTTACATCCTCCGCCACCGCATTTACATCTCGTCTCATGGGCAGCATGCCATCTTCTAAGTTACTGACTCGGCCCTCCACCGCTGTTGTGCGCTCTGACACCTTCTGTAAGTCATGGCGTATGATAGACAGATCCTCCTTAATTCCCCTCACCTGACAAGTAAGCTTAGCCAGCGTAGTATTACTCAGGCTTACCGCCGAAAAAACATCTGCCAGTGTGGGGCCCTGCTTGTCCAAGCTCTGCGTACCTCCATCCAATCCTCCTCCTGAACCGCCTGAAGCGTCTCCTCCATTTTCCTCCTCCTCCTCTGACTCCATCTGTGCTCGCAGCGGCTCATATCTCGAGCCTGAACGGCCAGCCTGCTCCTTCCCTCCATCCAACCTTCCTCCATCTGCCTCAGGTTTCATAGGGGTCTTCCTGGCAAAGCGCTCCAGCCTGGATGCCGCCGCCCCTCTCACATCCCTGCTCTCTGCATACGAGCACATGTCGACGCCATCTTGCAGCCCCAGCTCACCGTCCTCTGCCGCCTTAGACTTCCTGGACCGGGTCAAAACAGCCTCCTTCGGATCCAGAATCGTGCCTGCAGGATCACCGCCTTTTCCCCTATCACCACAGGTATGTCCGCGTTAGTATAGTGGAGTCTCAGGATGATTTCCAGGATATCGGCAGCGGGATCGCCGGTTCCTGCGTCCTCTCACATATGCCGCTAAGCCACGCCCCCGACCCCAAAATTTTGAACGGTAGTGTAAAGTGCCACACGCACCCTGTGCCCCCTGTGGATAGTTCCACACAGTGTGCCTGAAAATACTTCCACATACTGTGCCCCCTTAAGTAGTGCCACAAACCGTGCCTTCTATAAAACGTGACACACACTATGCCCCCTCAATAGTGCCTTGCCTGTGCCCTTAAAGCAAATAAACATTATATACTCACCTGTTACCGTTCACACGCTGTTATTGAGCCGCCTGCATCTTGGACAAAGCACTGATTGTCAGGAGCAGGAACTTATGGTGGCCTTGCTCCCGTTAGGGCTGTTCGGGCACCATTGAGTGCAGGTAAGACTGAATTGGGTTCCCTCTTCTCCCCGGTTCTGCAAACCGGCTGTCATTTTAACAACCGGTTCAGGAGAACCGGACAGATCCCACCCCTGCATGTATCCAATCGAGCATAACAAAAATTGCCCAAAGCAAATGCACAAAATTAACATAATGCCTTTGCCTTTAGACAAGGATTTTCTGCTTAGCGCAAGTCTCTTCTGAGAACCACTGGTGAGCAGCAATGTTGCTGCTCGCCCCATGGGAGCTAGGACTGCACTGCTGAAAATGTCCATCAGATCCTTGAGAATTACTTTTCAAACTAAAGATTGGTCATTAGATTGGTTGGAGTTTTCAGAAACTGTGGTCTAATTTATACTTACATTGCTAGCAGGGATGGGAACAGTTTGGGATAATCGGAGCACTTGGATGAATGTAGTGTGAGTGTATGTTTCCTTATTGTTAGGCATGAAATAAAGAACAAAAGAACGGCGCCACCTTGTGTAGATCAGTAGGTCGGGGTGAGGAAACAGTGACAAGAGTATGCTCACCAGAAAATGGAGGTTTCAAAGCGTATAATATCCACAGTGCTGCTGCCAGATCCGAGTCGGTGTCCAAGATGGGACCGCTTAGGTAGAGACAAATGCAGGTAAAAAATTGGATCTTTTGATGGCGCTGCTGTGTGGTGGGAATGATGTGGAACGGAGTCTCAAGGTAGTCTCAAGGTATTAATAATAGGTTCAGTTTATTGAGAGTGGCTACGCGTTTCAACGATGAACAATCGTCTTCCTCAGGCCATTATTGTTAGGCAATGAATGTTGACACCTTTGTCCTCCTCTTTAACTGAGACTTTTATGTGTCAATGTGATATATTCCAATGACCGTCTTTAGTAGGTAAATTGCATATAGAAGAATAAGTATTGTCTATTGCCATTAAGTTATGGATTGTATATTTGTCTACTTGTTTTGTACTACTAAATTTGAAAATGAAGCCTTTAAAAAAAAAAAGAATCACGGTGGTTATGTTTTTGGCTAAATTTGGTCTGAATCCATGTCACAAGTTTAGCTTCATACCATGGGCATTCCACTTCAGCTAGAGACACACGTGGCCAGAATGGATGAAAGCTACCTTTAAGCCATGTGAACAATTGGTGACTTCCTGGGATTGTTCTTGCTGTGGGAGTTAAAGAGGCTCTGTCACCAGATTCTCAAATCCCTATCTCCTATTGCATGTGATCGGCGCTGCAATGTAGATAACAGTAATGTTTTTGTTTTTTTTTAAAACGTTCATTTTTGGCCAAGTTATGAGCTATTTTATATATATGCAAATGAGCTTTGAAATGGACAATTGGGCGTTTTTTTTTCGTTATGTCCAACTGGGTGTGTATTGTGTTTTTAACTGGGCGTGTTTACGTGTATGACGCTGACCAATCAGTGACCAGTCAGCGTCATACACTCCTCTCCATTCATTTACACAGCAGCGATGTGCAGCCACATACACAGAGATTAACATTAATCAAGTGTCCTGATAATGAATACACATGAAATCCAGCCTGGACGTCGTGTATTCAGAATCCTGACACTTCTGAATCTTTTCTGTGTGATTCCACCAAGCCACGCGTAATCTCGCGAGAATACGGAGGTAAACGAGATTTTGTTTCCCTTGCTGGAAATCTCAAAGAAAAGATTCAGAAGTGTCAGGATTCTGAATACACATGACGTCCAGGCTGGATTTCATGTGTATTCATTATCAGGACACTGCAGTAACGTTAATTTCTGTGTATGTGGCTGCACATCGCTGCTGTGTAAATTAATGGAGAGGAGTGTATGACCCTGACTGGTCACTGATTGGTCAGCGTCATACACGTAAACACGCCCAGTTAAAAACACAATACACGCCCAGTTGAACATAACGGAAAAAAAAACGCCCAATTGTCCATTTCAAAGCTCATTTGCATATATATAAAATAGCTCATAACTTGGCCAAAAATGAACGTTTTTAATAAAAAACGTTACTGTTATCTACATTGCAGCGCCGATCACATGCAATAGGAGATAGGGATTTGAGAATCTGGTGACAGAGCCTCTTTAATGCGTAACTAAACGTTCGATCTACTTTTTATTTTCTAGCAGCATGTGTAATATAAATATATTTTGTAATATACTTTATTAATGAATTTGGGCTCCTTTTTGTGTTGTGTTTTAAATGGCCACGCTGACACTTTTTTACTACATTTTATTTCTTGTATTTCTCCTGTTGTTAGCAGAAATCCGTACACCGTTTGAATGTATCAGTGTACGGATTCTGCTGCCTTGGAGTTCGGGTGGGTAGTGACCCCATCCTGATGTCAGATGTGCACGCCCCCATCCTGACGTCAGGAAGGTCTCTGCCTCTATACACTACACAGTTCTCTTTAGTGTAACCTGCAGCAGCAGAGCGCATGGAAGAGATTGTGATGAGCTCTGCTGTTGTCCGGACTATAGTGTGTGTGAGAGACGCTCCAGTAGCAGAAGCGCAGGTCTAGCAGCGGCTCCCTGTCCCCTCGTCCACTGTGCTATAACCAGCAGTAGCAGAGCGCAGGGAGGAGAATGACAGCTCTGCTACTGTCCGGACTATAGTGTGTGTGAGAGGCGCTCCAGACCTGCACTTCTGCTACTGGTGCGCCTCTGCAAAAGACAACTGTGCTGCAAAAGGACCTTTGGTTTTCCTGATTGGCTGGCTGTTTAGGTGCATGATGGGAACTATGAAAGATTGAATATTGCATACAGTACTGGCAAACATCACACACAGTAAGACACGCCCCTAGCGAGTGGCCAGAATCAGAAAGTGTGAGAAAATAGATGTGGACTGTTTCACAAGAAAAAAAGCTGCAAAAAAGGTGCGTTTAAGTGAAAAAAAAAATTGCTAGGAGTCATGTATTCACATAGAAGGATATAATAGCAGCTTAAATGTTTTGGTTTTTTTTTGCGAAAGTTTAGCTACGCTTTAAATTGAGTTCATGGCCTTCTATGGTTATCTTCTAAACACATATTCAATTTATGCCCCTGCAAACTTAAAGGGCACACGTGCGAATAAACAAAATGACAGGTTTAATATTTGTATTTTAGTGTGTAATTGCCTGTGTGGTTCAACACTTTTGTGTGCTTTCATCCATCTTCCTAAATAAGCTTGTTTTTTAAGTAAATTTAAAACTGGAAATACAAAACATACTGCTGAAGTTTTTATTTTATCACTTTAATTTCAGTCTTTTCATCATGCTTTCTCTACGTTGTAAAATGTTTTCTCTTTATTTCCCCTATAATTTAGTAAAAGCTTTAAAACTCTGTCTTTCATACAATTGGCTTTTAGCACTACGGTTCTCATTGTTCTGCACATAGACATCTATCAATTCAAGGTTCTTTTTCATTGAAATTCCATTTTTTAATAGTACTCTTTTTATTTTATTTCTAGAAATACAAAGGTGGTCGTTGTGATGACATTTTGAAATGGAAGCCACCTAACATGAATTCGGTGGACTTTCGGTTGAAAATAACAAAAGTTGGAGGAGAAGGGTGAGTTCCATTTTTCTGATGTCAAACTTACTAGAGAAAAATCTCCTGCATATGGACAACCTGAACATGTCAGTGGGTCTTTCATAAAGAGATATTTTCCTAAAGATTCATTTTATTACTCACTTAAAGCTGGAAAACAAAAAGCTGACTTTCACTTTAAAAATAACGTGTGTGTGTATATGTACATATATATATATATATATATATATATATATATATATATATACATATATACATACATAAACACACAGGGTGATTAGAAAAGGATGGTGCAGAAGTGAAGACCTGTAGTTTAAGGAACATCAGTTGTAAATGGACAGTGACTGAAATTCAAGGCAAAACCGGCTTAGTTGTCCATAGCAACCAATTACAGAACAACTCATATTTAAGAGCCAAATTTGAAATGTGCTTTCATAGTGTGACATAAGATGGCGACATCGAAGCAAGAAAAAGTTTTTTGCATGTTGAAATTTGTAAGTACGGGGTCTGTTGTGACAGTACAGCGAAACATTCTGAATAAATTTGATAAATATGCTCCACATAGAAACTGCATTTCGTGTTGGGTAAAGTTATTCAAAGCCACTGGGTGTTTGCGTCATGGGAAAAGTCTGGGCTGCCGAAATACTCAAGAAGAGTGAACAGGATTCGAACTGTGTATGAAAGTCGACCAGGCTGACTAGTATGGAACTACAGGTGCCATAAACCACGGTATGGCGCATCTTACAAAAACGTTTGCGTTGTAAGCCATACAGATTACATCATCTTCAGGAGCTAAAACCAGACGACAAACCGAAATGGCGCAACTTTTGCATTGACTTGTAGGGCTGATTGGAAGAGGAGAAATTCGCTGACAGGCTGCTTGTTGTTCAGCGATGAGGCTTCCTTTCACCTAAGTGGGAAGGTCAATTGCCACAACGTTAGAATTTTTGGGCTCATACAAACCATGTGCCCTTATCGAGCACATGAGGGACTCACCCAAAGTAAACATGTCCTGTGCAATGAGCAGGGACAAAGTCTACGGTCCCTTTTTTGCAGAGGATGATGTCACTGGCCACTCCTGCCTGGACATGTTAACGAAATGGCTTATGCCACAGATAGAGGAAGATCTGCCAAACGTATTCTATCAGCAGAATGGTGCACCTCCACATTTCCATTTGGATTTTCGGCAATACCTGAATCTACCTGAATCCAACATTCCAGTTTCTTTACTGGAACGTTGGATCGGCTGCGCCAGAAACAATGATTCACCAATGCTGTTCTGGCCTCCACGATCGCCAGATCGAATACCCTGCGACTTCTTTCTTTGGGGCTACATCAAGGACCTAGAGCATCTGGCCTCCCAGCCACAGGATCTAAACGACCTGAGACAACGCATCACTGAAACAGTGGAGTCTATATCCGAGGATATGCTGACATGCGTCTGGACAGAAATGGACTAACGCCTAGACATCTGCCATGTCACCAATGGAAATCATAGTGTGTCTTTTCATGTTAATAAATTTGTGTTAAAGAGGCTCTGTCACCAGATTTTGCAACCCCTATCTCCTATTGCAGCAGATCGGCGCTGCAATGTAGATAAGAGTAACGTTTTTTTTTTTTTTTAAAACGAGCATTTTTGGCTAAGTTATGACCATTTTTATATTTATGTAAATGAGGCTTTCTAAAGTACAACTGGGCGTGTTTAAAGTTATGTACAAGTGGGCGTGTATTGTGTATGTACATCTGGGCGTTTTTACTTCTTTTACTAGCTGGGCGTTGTGAATAGAAGTGAATGATGCTGACGAATCAGCATCATCCACTTCTCTTCACAGCGCCCAGCTTCTGGCAGTGCACAGACACACAGCGTGTTCTCGAGAGATCACGCTGTGACGTCACTCACTTCCTGCCCCAGGTCCTGCATCGTGTCGGACGAGCGAGGACACATCGGCACCAGAGGCTACAGTTGATTCTGCAGCAGCATCAGCGTTTGCAGGTAAGTCGATGTAGCTACTTACCTGCAAACGCCGATGCTGCTGCAGAATCAAATGTAGCCCACAATACAAGCCCAGTTGTACTTTAACTTTAAACATGCCCAGTTGTACTTTAGAAAGCCTCATTTGCATAAATATAAAAATGGTCATAACTTGGCCAAAAATGCTCGTTTTAAAAAAACAAAAACGTTACTCTTATCTACATTGCAGCGCCGATCTGCTGCAATAGGAGATAGGGGTTGCAAAATCTGGTGACAGAGCCTCTTTAAGTTCTCTTGGTTATGAATACAGAGGCTATATAATTCTGAAGGCGTCTGATCTCGAATCTCATAGTAGTCCCTGTTTGTTCAGGGTGTCAGGGAACGTGGCAGATTCGGCTTATACGATAAGAAAGGAGGGTGCATACAGCAAGAGTAATCTAGTAACAGTCCAGGTCCAGTACACAGATAAGTAGCAACAGGTAGTTAGTTACCTGAGGCGGCAGAGATGGGGTTAGTAAACAATCCAAGTTCAGTACACAAATAAATGCTAATTTTTTTATTCACCAAGCATGACCCTGCAATGTTTCAACCTTGTCAGGGTCTCTCTCAAGCATAAATACAAAGACCAAGTGCACAGTTTATAAAACCGACATCAATTAACTTTAGGAAAAAGAGTCTTCCTAAAGTTAATTGCCTGCCAGCCACTATAGCAGACGTAACTGCGCATGCACAGTTTGAATCAGTCTTTGTAGACTGCGGTCTGGCGTTTTATGTTGCTTTAGCAACCAGACATGCGCAATAGGGTCTGTGAACGCAGCCAGACATGCGAAGTGGAAACACTGGGTAAGATCTGTAGAGCGCTGATATAACAAGTCCGGTGATGTAGAAGGTCCTTATACGGTAACTAGGGACGCTTGTTTCTGGTCGCCGCTCCCCCTGGGTCATGCGCTGTTAGTAAATACATACACTGGAACGATCTGTATAAGCTGTTTGGCCGTATTGTATGTATTTCTGTATTAACCCCTTCAGAATGCAGCCTATTTTGGCCTTGTGGCACAGCCGATTTTTTTCAAATCGGATGTGTTACTTTGTGATAATAACTTTTGGATGCTTTTACCTATCAAAGCGATTCTGAGATTTTTTTCTCATGACATATTGTACTTTGTTAGTGAAAATTTTGGTCGATAAATTCAATATTTATTTGTGAAAAGCACCAAAATGTAGAGAAAATTTGCAAACAATTAGCATTTTTCTAAATTTAAAGGGGTATTCTGGTAACAACAAGTTACCCCCTAACAGTAGGGTAAGGGGTAACTTGCTGATCGGTGGGTCAGACAGCTCGGACCCCCACCGTTTACGCTAATGCACACTGCTGCTCCATTCGTTCTCTATGGGAGCGTGAAAGATAGCGGAGTGCAGTGTTAGGCTTTTTCCGGCGCTGCCATAGGGAATGAATGGAGCGGCAGTGAGCATGAGCGACCTGACGCTCGGTTCAAACTTGGGGTTCGGGCAACTTTGGGCTTCCCGCTCTCGTAAGCGGTGGGTGTCCAAGCTGTCACACGCCGATCAGCAAGTTACCCCTTACCCTACGGATAGGGGGTAAATTGTTGTAACCGTAATACCCCTTTAAATGTATCTGTTTGTAAAACAGATAGTAATACCACACAAAATAGTTACTAGTTAACACTAGTTAACGTTTGTCTACTTTATGTTTACACCGTGTTTTGAACGTCCTTTTATATTTCTAGGACATTTACAAGGCTTAGAACTTTCGCAGCAATTTCTCACATTTTCAAGAAAATTTCAAAAGCCAATTTTTTAAGGAACCAGTTCAGTTCTGAAATGGCTTTGAGGGCCTTACATATTAGAAAGTCCCTATAAATCACCTTAAAGTATTCAAAACAGCATTCAGAAAGTGTCTTAACTCTTTAAGCGTTTCACAGGAATTATAGCAAAGTAGAGGTGAAATTTACAAATTTCATTTTTTGTGCCAAAATTTAGTTGTAATACATTTTTTTTCTGTAATAGCTTTTACCAGAGAAATGCAACTCAATATTTATTGCCCAGATTCTGCAGTTTTTGCCCAGATTCTGCATCGGGAACGACTCAGTGACTTCTTGTCATGCTGACTTCTGTACATGGAAGACCCGGAGGCCATGTCGACCATTGGCAACCCCCGCGATTGCATCATGGGGGCAATCACAATCCATCACCGGAGCAATTGGCAAAATCAGCGGCAGTGGACTGCTGGCCGGCAAGTGTGGAGTGTCAGCTGTCGGAGACAGCTGTCCTCCCGTTTCCCGGTGTACACTGTCATTGACAGTGTGCTTTGGGAACCACTTAGTAACTGTACATCCTGGTGTGTGAAGAAACTTCCCTCCAGGACGTACAGTTGCATCCTGGTGCTGCTAGGGATTAAGCTATTTTATATATGTCACTAATATTATATGGTTACATGTGTGTATATTATATGCAGTTTTGATACTAAATTGATTTTACTAATTTTGTATACTAATTAACTCACAGGATACGATGTCATGGGATGTCTATTATATAAACTGTGCACTTGGTCTTTGTATTTATGGTTGACAAAGACTCTGACATAGTTGAAACGTCGCAAGGTCATGCTTTGTGAATAAAAAAAAGAAACACTTTCTTCACTGCAGTGCTGCATTTTCTCTTTTATTAGGGATCTTTGGACCGAGGAATATTTAGCTGCGTGCACCTCACTATATTTTTTTATCTTAAAATATATGCTGGTTGTGCTGCTGATTATTTGCTATCTCTCTTTTCTTCCCCACCCAACTGTTCACTCAATATGAATTTACTGCTCCTCTCTATGGAGAGGGGAGGGGAAGGAGAGAGCAGAAAGAGTGAGCGAGGCGCAGAGACACACACACAGACACACACACACACACACACACACACACACACACACTCTCACACTCTGCTGCAGCTTCTAGTAAGTGTTTTATCTCACCCCAGAGCTGGATTCACAGCTACACTGCTCAGTACTGCTGTATGATATACTCCATGTTGCTGCTGCTTCTGTGTGTGTACTACAAAAAGATGGTGAGCAGGATGGTCTCTTCCCAAGTTTGCTATGTACTGCAGACATGATGGCAGTTAGGCTCTGCCCTCTAGCTCAGGGAAAACTGAAAATTAGAGATGGAGCCTACAGAGGGGAAAACTGCTTGAAAAAAAAAAAAGCCATATAATGACCAAAAATTGTGTTATTCCTCACATATACACATTTGACAGCTTATTACGAACAGACCCCTTAAAGGACAAGTATTCTTTAAAGTAAGAGGAAGCGCAACATGTCAGTCAATCAGTGGTTGGCACAGAGAACTGTACTTCCTAAAAAAGTAATCTGTGATAGATCACTTCTGCATGAAGAGACGAGCAATGCCAACATTGCACAATGCATCTCTATATAAATATCACATTCTGATATCAGATCCTGATGATTATACAAATATTAGTACAGTCCTATGAATGGCAAGTTTCCATTGATGTGTGCTATATAAAATATATAGGGTTTTATATACAGAATTTATAAAACATTCAGTAGTAATCTTTCAGTTGGGACAGTACCGGCTTACATGTGTAGATCTGCACTGTACAGTACATTAACGTTCTGTTACACCCACAATAAGGATAGTAAAGTAAACACTCTAATAACTAAGAAAAGTGCTGCTTGATAAGTGTACGAGCCACTAGGGAGAATTTTGTTGGTTGGAATTAATTGTTTTTTAGTACTATTGATTAAACTGCTATTGCTAATAATTGTTACATTGTTCTGGTCGTTAATGATTATCGTCCCAGCTATGGCGTTGGGCATTCCCAGGGTACTGTAATAGGGCATATTCTCCCAGGTGCGACCAGCTGTTTTTTGTTTGTTCGCTTGTTTATACAGTTTGTTCAGTTATCTTACAAAGATTCATCTTGAATAATTAAGCAGACAGGTTTGGCTGTCCTAGCCCCATCTTAGTTATTCAGAATGATGGATGTAATGCACATTTTAATGAGTGTAGCCACATTCGTTTACAGAGTTTGATTTAGCAGCCTTTCTTTTAGGGGGAGCTCGATGCCAGTATTTTTTATGTTTATCACGGTGAGAAATGTGACACAGGTCTTTATTAAATGTCCTAAGGTCTTACCAAATAGATCATTCACAGCCTAATGTAAATGGATAACGTTACCTGTCATTTTGCACAAGACTATGCACAATTCTTGATTTGCATTCAGGAACTGTGCAATGCCTTGTGGCATATTACAGTTCGTGTAATAGTAATATTGCTATGTCTCTATCCTCTTTAGATTTTTTTTATTGAAAAATACAAATTGCAGAAAACAATTGTCTGTCCTGAATAAACATTATTGCTATTCTATATGATAAACAGTATACTCGGTGTCTTTAACATTTATTGCATTTAACAGAGTTTTTTGCCGAGTTTTTTTTACTCGGAAAACGGCCGAAAATGTCTCCCATTGATTTCAATGGGAGGCGGAGGCGTTTTTTCTCGCGAGCGTTAAAACCGGCTCACGGGAAAGAGAAGGGACATGCCCTATCTTCGGGCGTTTACGCCTCTGACCTCCCATTGACATCAATGGGAGGCAGAGAAAGCGTATTTCGCTGCGTTTTATTCCCACGGCGCACAATGACCAAACGGAATTTTGAGGCAGATTTTCCTCCTGCAAAAAACTGTGTGAACCCAGCCTAAGAATATGTGGAGGACAATGTCTATATGACATTCCACGGGGATGCCTCATATGTAGATTGCAAACAAAAGGATGTCACATTACTGATGGTAACAAAAAATAATAATTTAACCCTGGCACTAAAATGCAGTTTTTGTTGTCCCACAATACGATGCACTCACTGTTCATCCAAAGCCTCCTGGTTCATGTAAAGAATGCCAGAACTTCAGTGGGTGCAGTTTTATATGTGGAAAACTTGATGGCCCCCCTCTATAGGTACTGTAGTGGTACACATTAGTGGTTGTTACCCTGCATCTGAATGCTATGTAGGAGAAGGAACTCCGAAACAGCCCAATATAATATCTTCAGGTAGGAGGAGTTTATATTCCACTCTGGACAACTTGGCACATGAAAGATATGCATTTTGTTCTATGTTACTTTTAACCTTATTTTATAGTGCAGTGAGACCAAACGGGCGCTACATTTCAATATTCTGAATAGTGGTCTCCAATGGGAATATTTCAAGATCTGTTTTATTATTTTGGATGCAGTTTAATTCTATTGCTGTGTTCTTTACCTAGTGGCTATGTAAGATTACGTTACCCATTTTTTTGATGATACACAGTTCTTAATAAGGTTTTATCTGCAGGCTAGTAACCTCTACTGTAGGAGCTATTCACTTCACAGTAAAAGCAATTCACATGAACCTCGCCTGCCTTCATGCTTCAGACTTTTTTAGATTTGTTATCCGATAAAACAAATACATTCTGTGAGAGCAGTGAAGTGTGACGGTAGATAAGAGAGAAAAGATGTTTTCCAGCTCAAATTAATTCAAGCAATCAATATTGCTAGAAGAGACTACTCCATCCCAATACCATGATGTTTATAGAAGAAAAATTGATGTGGAGAATCTTCTAATGGGTTCCCTGAACGTCTTGTCATATGCCAGTACTACCAGTACTACTAATTCAATTTATACTGTACAAGGACATTCTGCTGTTATCGAATAATAAGAAGTAATAAGAAGCTTTATTTTCATAGAGCGATTATATCCCAGCACTTTACATTAAAGGGATTTTCCCACAAAACACTTGTGTCCCCTAACCACAGGATAGGTGATACATGTGTGATCTCTGGGTGTCCAAATGCTGGGCTCCATGGCAATTTGCTGGGTGTCCGACCTGCAGTGCTCCATGAGAATTCTCATGGAGCACTTCGGGGGACTTTCGGTCCCACGTTCTCATCACTGGGGGGGGGGCAAGTGGTTGGACCCCCAGCATTCACAGATGTATCCCTATCGTGTCGATATGGGATACATGTGTTTGTGAGAAAACCCCCCTCAACATAAGAAATCCCAAATGGCAAAACAAATGAACATCAATAAAATTAGAAAAAATTACAGATGCCCTGTCCCCAGGAGCTTACACTGTAAAGGCATCAATTTGGTGAAGTTTATTTGTTTTTGTTTTTCTATAAATCCATTAGAGCCATGAGTGGAAATGATATAAAGGATCAAGCTGAAAGGATTGCAAAGGTAAAACAGAGGATTAGAAACTTTTAAAGCTAAGTTCCACTTTTGAACACACTGTATGGACACACACTATATACTGTAGTTTCTTTACACCCCTTATCGTGAATCTACTTTAAAGGGGTTGTCCACTGATGACCTATCCACCCGATATGTCATAAGTATACCATCATTGCTGGTCCGACACCCGGACCCCTCACCGTTAAGCTGCTCGGCATGCCTCCGGGCACCAGATGTTATGGTCCTTTATGCGATGTACGGAGCCGGAAGCAGTTGGCTCCATACATAGCATAGCTCGGCCGTTATTCAGTGGCCGGAGCCAGCTGTTTCCGGCTAGTACGTCCGGTGCTCGGAGTCTTCTTCACCACTCCTCTGTAATGCTGCATTCAAAGGTCTGCGGGCTTCTTGTAAGCTTTAGCCTGCATGTTCTTCTGTGTCTGTTACACAGAAGATCTGCTACGTGGCATTGTGGGAAATGTCGTTTCCACGTCTGACACTTTACTGAAGTCTAATATAGAAATAATTAAATGTCCCATAGTGCACTTCATGCTCGCGGTTATGTTGTTAGATTGTCTGTTTCCCAGCATGGGCTCTTGATTAGGGAATTTGTTAGGATTTAGTGTGATAAAGCACATTGCAATTATAGGTTTTTTTTTGCAAAATCTTTGTATCCTTATCAAAAAATTAAATTGACATCAAATATATTCAAATAATTCACATACCAACATCACCCGTAGTGCCAATGTCTGTAAGATATCCAGATAAGTTTTTTTTTCCTCCGGTACTTTCTAGTTTCTGTGTGGAGACTACACGAGAAGGAGAGATTGGCATCTTGCTACGTTTTTGGGGTCCGTCCCCTTTCTTTAGCATGCGTAGTGAATCCCACCACAACTTTAAATAGTCATGGGATGAACATATGTTTTACTTCTAAAAACATACAATAAAATATACATTTAAATGTAAAGAATAAAAATGTAAGCGTATAACATATTTATACTAAGGAATTTGATGATTTTCATTTCTATCTTCGATTAGCAACAAGTGTTTCTTCTTTAATGATCTCCATGTTATATTGCAATGTATCTTATATGTTCTGAGCCAAATAGAAAGATGTGTGTTCTAGACGGGACTAGCTACATCTACGTTACAGAAATATGTTAAATTTGCATATTTCGTTAAAACTTTTAGGGTTAGTAAATCCTAATGTATAAATCCAATAGACTTCTCTTTAGAGAATTTAACCTGTTTCTTGTCATCACCCTCAACTTCCTCGAGGATGCACCATTTAAGATTGAGCACTTTGTGTTTCATTTCGTGAAAGTGTCTAGCGACAGCTAAAAATCCTATTTTTTCTGATCCTTTTCTTGTACTGGTGTTTCTTTATCTTTTTCTATAATTTTTTGTTCATTGATTTTTTTTTGTCCGTATGCTCTTATTTCTGAGCATTGCTCGTATTTTGATAAGCTGTGTGGTTTGACCGACATATACTTTGCCACATGGGCATTTTAACATATAGATTGCATTTTTACAATTGCAATTAGTTACCCGTTATAGCAATTTTAGTGCCGTGTTGGGTGACTTTCACCTTTTATAATGGAACTCCAGTTTAGACATAAGCAGGAAAAGGTTCAGTTTTTTTGGGGTATCCAAAAAGGTTTCTCTATGCATATTCTTCTTTCTTATATCTACACGGTACTTACGGTATACGAATCTAGGTTTTTCATGAAAGATGGAGCCATATTTGGGGTTGTGTTTTAGCATTTCGCAATATTTTTCAATTGTGGCTTTGATCATTTTGGAATGGCCCTCATATGTTAAAATAAATAAAGGGTTTTTGTTCATATTTTTAATTTTTATTTGGTTTCCGAAGTGCTTCTAACCTTGTACCTCATTCTTTCCACTTTAATTTTTGTGGTAACCTCCTATCTACGATTTTTTTAAATAAATTTATCCTTATGTTTATTGTATTCATGGTCGTCGTTTGTGGTGCATGTGCACTTTCATGTCAGTTGTTTCTGTCATAAAAGGAACACAATGTCCACATAACGTAGCCATATTTTATTATTAGGGAATTTGTTAGGTAAGTGGCGCTGCTCCAAATTCACACAAATAACATCTGATGGGACACCCTAAGAACAGAACATAATTTATCCAATCATATTGAAATTATTACACCTAGTTTTGCATTTAATGGCAGGGTAGTTTATTTGTAAACAGATGTGTATGCACACAGCGTATTCTATGTTGTTTTTAGAGCTTGTTGATGATGTTTAAAGGGTACCTGTCATTTCACCAAAAACCTAAAGTAGCTATAGGGGGTATGTTACCTGTGCAATACAGGTGGTTTTCATTGCGCCATGTTCCATTTGACACTGTCCCCGGCGCCCAATTCGTTTGCACTAACATGCAGTTCGTTTGCTCAGGAACGGGGGGTGTATCCAAAGGCAGGGAAGGTCTCTGGAGCGTGCAATATGGCTGTCCAATCGCAAGCTGTCTGGTCTGAAACCTAGTGTTAGCAAGCTCTGTGCTGTCTGGCCTTTGCAGTGCAGTGTGTGAATGCAGGACCCGTGGCCTTGCATCAATCTAGCTATGACAAGCCCCTTTCCTGTTTACCGGCCCCAGCATGTCTGTAACTTCAGACGGAAAGAACATGACAACGAGGAGTGGACTGCAAATACACTTCTCAACATTGAAATTGCAACACCTAGAAGGAAAAGTTCTGGAATTGTGGAAATCACAGGATCGAGAAACATCTTCTTAATATGCAATTAATAAAAAAAATGTAAACAAAATATTCCAATAATCTTCATTTATTCAGTATCGAGTATAAGTGCAATGTGCAGAAATACACACACTTACACACCTTGGCATGCTTTCAATGAGCTTATTAATGGTTGTCTGAGGAATTTTATGCCATACTGAATGCACTTAGGCACGCAAATCATCACGATTGGCTACTGGCAGCTCCATTTGCGAAGCCGACCAATGACGTCCCAGATGTGCTCGATGGGAGACCAGTCCAGAGATGCTGCAGGCCATGGTAGCATGTTTAGGCCACCCTGGCTGCTCACAGTAGCACGAACAACATGCAGCATGGTGTTGTCCTGTTGAAAAATGTCTTCTGGCACTCTTTGGCGAAATGGCTGTAACCCTAGTTACAGGACCAAGTTAATGTAACACCGAGCTGTTAGTCTACCTGAAATTAAGACTAGAGGGGTACAACTACCGTACGTTATGCCACCCCACACCATGATACCCAGAGTAGGACCAGTGTGACGTTACCTTGTGAAAGCCTCTTCATGGTGTTGCCCACGTGGTCTTCAGACCAATCTCTGACTATCATTAAGTCCAAGACAAAAGTGGGACTTATCGCTGAAGAGGATAGACCCCTATTCCATTCTCCATTGCCATCTTGCTGTGCACCATGATAGCCTTTGAGAGCGGTTGTGTGTGGTCAATAGAACACCTGCAGCTAGACCTATGACTCGTAGCCTAATGTCGTGCAAACGCCTTCCGATGGTAAGTTTCGACACCGGTTGCAGACCCAGGCTTAGGATGTGATGTCCAATTTCACTTGCAGTCCAGAACGGATCACTAAGCGCCATTCTTACAATCAGACGATCCTTCTGTGCAGAGGTTTGTCTCTGCACACCTCCTCCTGTCATTCATGTTCGTTGTTGTTCTCCCAACCTCTGGGACATGCAACATTGAACAGTGCTGACATCTCAGCCAGGCAGGCACGTAGCGATCTGCATGAGTGATAAACCAAGGTCTCCCAGTTCAAGGATTCTATCCAGTTTTCCATAACTGGCACACCGATGCACAGGAGGCATCGCACAATCATCCCACAACACTTGATCTGATTTTTGAGGTTTCATGTGGCTGAAACACTCTTTTGCTTTCAATCTGGCTTTTATGTCCCTCCCACATGCCACAGATTGGAGCTAGGTGCTTCAAAATTAGATAATTTGCAGATTTTAGCAACTCCTGCGACTTCCTCGATTTGCAAAACCTTATGGCTTGCCCTTCTTAGTGTTTCAATTTCAATGTTGAGGAGTGTAGCTCAGAAGTGAGACACCTAGTGGCAGTGTGATTTAGAGCAATTTTTCATCCGGAAAACAACAGATTTGTTAATAGGAATATATTACACTTTTGATGGTAGTAACTGTTCCTACATAATTAGCACAAGTTAGTTCATATGACAGCGACCATTTAAAGTGTACCTCCAATTATACAGGACTGTGCACAATTATAGTTTTTCTAAACAACATGTATTGCAGTTTCTGTCTTATAAAGCAGCATGGACCGGCCGCTCATTCCTATGCATTAAGAGGCAGAGCGTGCTGCTGTGTCTCCCCTGAACTTCTGTGGTTCTACTGAGCTAAATGTAAACCACCATAGAACACTATAGTGATCTAAGTTCGGTCTGGGTATTGAGGCTGTAATACGGTCGCTAAATTGTGACTGAATTATGTCCATCTGAAGGCGTCCTTAAGAACACTTCCACCCTTAATTGCTTTTAAAACCGAACAAAATGTACTACTAGTAGGTATTGATTGTATATCCCTAAAGGGCCTTTTACACTGGCCGATAAGCGGCCGGAGCAGAAAGCGCCGATCAACGAGACATCGTTGATCGGCGCTCATTTGCTCCTGTCACACAGAACTTTGGATGGGGACGAGCGGTCATTACTTATATCACTCGTCCCCATACATTATTATCATGTCGGCAGCGCGTCTCCCTGTTTACACAGGGAGATGTGCTGCCGACAACATTAATATATATATATATTTTTTTTAAACTATATGACCAGCAGGTGATTGAGCATTTGCTCTTTCATCTGCTGATCGTTCCCCTGTTTACACAGGGCAATTATCAGGAAACGAGCGTTTATATGAACGCTTGTCTGCCCGATAATCGTCCAGTGTAAAACCCCCTTAACTCCTCTGACTAACCTCTGGAAATGGATGAGGGGATCTGTGAGTCATTTTGTGTTGCCAATATGTAGATTTCCTTTTCTTCACACAGGTATGTAAAGGCTTGTGAGATCTCTTAGCAACAATTTAGAAGTGCTTTTCAAACCTTCAGATACACTGATAGAAAATCTATATTATACATCCTACAGGAAAACCAAAGACAACATTTTATACTGTTATATATTTATTAAAAACTTTTACCTACATGGTTCAGTTTCCAAGAGATCTACTGATGTAGTTGCCAGGTTATCATTGCGCTGGAGAGTTTCACACTACTCTACTGTGAACTTGTCACTGACATAAATGGGAACATGAGAATGGAATTTGACAACTTCAGACTTGCTGCATTAAGAAAATATCTGTAAAAGAAATGTTCTGAGGGATATTGCTTGGACTGATGGCTACATGGACAACCAAAAATGTTTTAGATGTCAAATTATTTTTGTAATTTTCAACACTTGGACAACGGAGGATTCAATAATGAAAGATATACTATTTTCCCTCTCATACGGTGTTTTACACAGAAAGTAGCACATTTTCACAATCCATGTAAAAACAACAAAATTATAATTAATGTAAAAACAATTCAAAATTTAAAAAAACCAGAACATTTTCTAATATTACATAGAAAAGTAGAATACTTCAATAATCAGTTTTTCAGTTTTATGTTAACATAATAATACAAAAGTAAAAAAACCAAAAACAGCTATACTCCATGTGGTATTAATTTTTATATATTATCTCATCGTTCTGCGTTGCTTTTTTTCTTATATTTACTTTGAATAAGCATAGAACTTGGATTAATTTTATTTTTGCTTCTCTGTTAAAAGGTTAAAGCCGTATAGCTAGAATAATTCCATATTCTAAATTTATAAATGAAATTTACGCAAATGCAAACATAACCCAAATCTTTGTTCCGTGGATTCTTTTCATGCAGTCCCATTTATTACTGGAAATTGCTACCATCATCTTGTTTTATGTATGTGCCGCACTACCTTTTGTCATAGACTGTTTCTCTTGTCTGTGCCCCAAGCATTCCATAAAGATGTTGTATTATGGAAGAAAGTTTTGGCTCCTGAACATCGAAAACTATTTGCTTTCCTGCTTAAGGCTGTTGTGAAGAAAACAATCATTACGAAGTTGTAAATTGTTCTTGTCAATTATTTGGGGGGGGGGGGGAGGCTTCATCTGAAACAGAAGTCAAGCATCAGCACAAAGTGTGATAGAAATAGTATAGTCTTAATATAACTTGCAACTTTTAACTTTTACTCATATTGTTATTGAATGATAAACTTTGTCTCTGTGTCACAGGTGCACTAGCTATTATATATTGTATGCTAAGGATCTGTTTGTGCAAAATGACTAGGATTTTAATCTTATATGATCATGCAGAACCAATGCACCAAAATCCGTCATGTTTCTGATTTGTCAATATTTCTCATGATACACCCAACCACTCGGAGACTGGCAAAGACTGCAGGTCTGTGCCTGCCACTGAGTGGTTGTGTGTAAAAAGGGGCCACAGCACTAGTAAAGCACAGAGGCCCCTGCACGGCGGCATTCTCTACAACTCTTTGCAGGTGCTGCAGCTAAGCCCATTTATTTGTTGCAGTTCTCTGTATAGCTCCTGGTCAGGAAAGGCGCCATGTAGAGAAAAAAGAGGAATCTCTTGCTTCTCTGTTCTAGGGATCTGTAGGCGTCCAAGTGGTTGGACCTCCACCAGTCAGTAAGTTATAACATTTCTTCTCAATATGCTATAACTTATTATGAGGGAAAAACTTCATTAACCTCTCACTGACATTTGACGTTACTGTACGTTATAGTCAGTAGTGGGGTGTATGGAGTGTGCTAACGGGCTGAGCCTGCTCCATACGGCGCTGGTGTCCATTATATATTACAGCTGACACTTCACACTTAAGGCTGCGATCGTAGCTAATTCAGATCCCGACTGTTTAACTGCTTAGATACCATGGTCAATAGCAAGCGTGGCAACTAAGCCATTAAAAAGAGGCGGGTAGCCCCCTCTGTAACTCCAAAACACCCCTCCTCCCCCCGCAACGTGATTCCTAGAGATAGGGCTTAATAGGATCTGGTAAAAATCACAATACGTTGTAATACACAAGTATTGCAGTGTATTGTACCGGTGATCTAATGATTGCTTCTTCAAGTCCCCTAGGGGGGACTACATCTAAAAAAAAATACATTTATTAGAAATGTACAAAAAAAAATTAAGAAATCGGAAAAGTTAAAAAAAAAATCATCTTTTCTCATTTCCCCCCTAAAGTAATGTAAACAAAAAACAATTGGTATCCTGCAGGGTGAACATCGTAAAAAAAAAAGTCAGACGTGCTGTTTTATGGTCACCTTAGCTTCCCCCAAAAAATGTAATAAGAAGTGATCAAAAAGTTGTAGGTACCCCAAAAACTACAGCGTGCCCCACAAGGAAACGAGTCCTCACACCGCTCAATCGGTGGAAAAATAAAAAAGTTGTCTCAAATAGAATATAACGACACAAAGCCATTTTTTTGTTATGGCTTTTGGAAGGCTTGGAGGAAAAAACAAAAATGAAGCATTTTTATAAACAGCTGCGGTGGCAAGGGGATAAGTGATAAGTCTTGTTGCCACTGGAGAGACCTTACTGCATACAAATAAATACAGCTCCAATTGAATTTAATGAGCGCTGTATAAACCCCTATAAAGTTATATTATGAAATGAATCTGCACTGAATTTTGAACTAATCTGATCGAATAAAATGACTTAAACCCTTAAAAGTGGTGGCTCCTGCCATATGGTATGATACCCTTTCAATCACTAGTTAAAAATAAACTCCCCAACAATGCTTTATAAGGATTGTTCTCTTTTAGACTTTTTAACTTGTCCAGTATCTTTTCTGATGATAATTAACTATTTGGCGGGGTTCCTACCTAGGACTCATCTTATAAATCGGCATAGAAACTGTAGGGGGGGGGGAATTATTTTAAGTCTCCATTCAGCAACAGAAATCTACGAGTAGAGTCAAATGGTTTGATCATTCTAAAGTACCCTTCTGGAAATCAGTAGTTTTCTGAAATCAAAGTTCACAAATCTTCTCATAGTTATCTATGACACTCAGAAGATCATCTTGACTGGACTTCCCTTTTAAAATAGGTTGCCCAAAAGAAAACCGTGAAGTTGTAGATACAGTAACATAGCTAATTACACTCTAAATATTAACAGGACCATCATTTGCATAACTGACATCAGAAGGTCCAGGAATTGTTGAAGGTGAGAACATTTGCTTCCAAAACGATTGATTGAATTCATTATTGAATAAAGTTGTTTTCCCAAAAAGGTCTTCCTTTTTTAAAATGTATAATATTTCTTTATTGTAATATACATAGATATTTTAAAATGAGTCTGTCATGTGCTTTATGGCCACTAAGCTAATACCAGTGCCGGCTAGGGCACTAAAACACATTCCCCCCCCCCTCCCATATCCAGGGATTTTTATGGGCAGCATATAACCTGATCCCTCAGTGAGCTGATAATCTATGCTGTCTTGAGGTATAAATTCAGAGTGTGCGAACAGTTAGGGTGGGGGGGGGGGGGCTGATAAGGGGAGAAAGAGGCATTTTCTCTAATAAGATATATTACAAATTTGCTTGACTATTGATTTATGCAAAGTTTATACAAAGTGCAGGACCTATTTAAATCCTTATTTACTAAAGCAAGAAGATGGTGATTTATCAGACCTAAATATAGATTGAAGGAAAAGATCACCATTCAAGCAATGTTCCAGGTTAAAACTGATACTGTGTTGTGCCTAGTTCAGGGTCTGCGAGGGCGGTGCATGTCAAACGGAATTAACCCTTTCAGAACCAGACTAATTTTCATTTTTATGCATTTGTTTTTTCCTCCCCGCCTTCAAAAAGTCATAACTCTCTTATTTTTTCGTTGACACAGCCATATGAAGGTTTAATTTTTACGGGACAAGTTGTACTTTCTACTGGTACTATTTAATATTATGTGCGATGTACTGGGAAGCCTGAAAAAATTCAGAATGGGTGGAATTGGAAAAAAACAGCAGTTCCGCCATTTTTCTTATGGGTTTCTTTTGTACAGTGTTCAATGTACGGTAAAAATGACATTACCTTTATTCTGCGAGGTCAGTACGTTCATGGTGATACCAAATTTATATAGTTTTTACGTTTTAGTACCTTTTAAAAAAAAATGTACGTTTGAAAAAAAAAACAATAAAATGTTTGCATCGCCATATTGTGACCCCCATAACTTTTTTATATTTCTGTGTACAGAACTGTGTAAGGTGTCTTTTTGTACATGGAAAGATGTAGTTTTTAGATATACCATTTGGGGGAATGTCTGGAATTTCAATCACTTTTTATTAATTTTTATGTGGGGTTTGAAGCGGTAAAAAAGCTGCGATTCGGCCATTTTTATTATTTTTCCCGCTACGACGTTCACCAAATTGGATAAATATTTTTATAGTTCGGGCGTTTTTGGACGTGGGGATACCTAATGTGTTTGTTTATTTTTGTTTATTTGTCTTTATATGTGATCTAGGGAAAGGGGGTTGATTTGAATTTTTATATTTCTTATTTTTTAAAAACTGTTTTTTACTTTTTTTTTTTAACTTTTATTTAGCACCCCTAGGGGGGTTGAACCTGTGATTATTAGATTGTTTATGCTATAGACTGCAATATCCCAAAATTGCAGTCTGTGGCAAAACCAGTGCATTGCTATTGAGACCTGCCACAGGCAGAGCTCAATAACAATATTCTTATAGCAGGGCTGGGAAAGTTTTCAAGGCTCCCAGCTGCTATAGGAGTACACCGGGTACTGTGATATCGCCGCGTGGGAGTCAGTGACCGGCCCCGAAGCGAAAAGGAACAGTAAAAAACCCTCAGATGCTGGTGGTAACATCGGACACCGGCATCTGAGGGGTTAAATGCTTGCGATGGCACCCGCTTTGCTTGTGAGCGGGCGCCATTTTTAAAAACCCTTTCTCAACGTAAATAGGCATATTAGCAACGGGAAAGGGTTAAAATGGTTGTCCCACAATTAAATATGACATTTCTCTGTTAGATCACTCAAAACAGAACAATTTTATTATTGCAATTTTTATATTGCCAATAATAATCAGCAACTAGTAGCTGCTTCTCACCAGCACTGGACACATTAGGTGGATATTCTAAGAGGGAATAAAGGCCTTAATGGGAGGCCATGCCGTGTAGGTAAAAGCAATATCTACACACAGGAACATTTTTAATATGATTTCCATTGAACATTTTTATGTTTTGCATGATCCAACAGAGTAAATAAATATTTAATGGTGGGACAACCACTTTAAAGATCGCCATAGAGACCTAATTCTCTCCCACACAAGCCCTGGGCCTTACAGATTGTATCAGTTTTCCAGGATGGCCAGTGCAACAAAACAGAAATGCCAGTATAACTGTAGGTAAAATAAAAAGTTTCTCAGGGTCCCCAGATGTAGACCTGATATTTAAATCCCATTTCCTAAGGACAAATTTTGGAATAAAGTTGGTATTTACAATTATATATTCTTATTAGTTGTTTTTTTTAATTTTGTTGTCTCTTTTGAAATCTGAATTTTTCTATAATGAGAAATATTCGAGCATCTAGCTATCTGCAAATGTCTAAATTCTAAGTTATAGGTGTGATCAATGAAGTTTTGTATCTAGCCTTCCTATGGCTCCAATAAAACTTCTGCTGGTTTTCTGAGACTGTGATCAATATTCAGAGACTTATCTTTTCATGTTTTATCATATCAATATAGTAGTGGAGCACCATTTGTCCATTCCTGGGAGAGCCTCTTTTGAAAGATGACAGAGACTTTTGATCTGATTTTCGTTCCCTTTTGAGAAGATTTAGCACTCTCAGTCGTTCGGTTTCATTAAAGGCAAGTTACTGAAAGAGTCTAGGTTAAACAAAGTCACAAAGATTCTTTTTGATAATTTATTTTTTTTGTATTTGTTTTAGTATACTGATTGATATTCTGAAACTCATTTGTGCGACCTGTAACCGCAAAATCACAGAACATATTAATGTGAAATAGACATTGGCTGAATTAACTAGGACGATATAACATACTGTATAGAGAAGCATCAGCCAAGTGCCTTGTTAAGTCTCTAGCTATACAAGTGGTTTTAATACCCTGTTATGTAACCTCTGCGCCATCATTCTATCATTTTTAATACACCTCTCTTTTCTAAATATAGTACATCTAACAACTCATGCAGATCAATGACGCCTGTTAAAACTAATTAATTAATCTGTTCTATTCGAAAAAAAAGTGAGAAAACAAGAGGATAGGTCAACTTTATGGCACCCAACAAAGCTGTGTAAGCCAAGCTGTGCAAATAATTAAATTGTTTTGAGCTAATGATTCCAACATGTTTTATCCTCTCGTTTTTTTTAAATATATTAACATCAATTTAAGTGAATTGGAAAGTTAACTAAAAGATTACCCAAATGCTTTCAGACTGAGAAGAATAAGTGGCTATTACCTGTTAAAAGTTAATTTTATTAGTTCTAGATTTATCGTCAGTTTGCTCAGCCTTGTTGCCGGATGTCCAGGTTTTGCTATAAAGCTTTGTGGAAATATCTCTGTTTACTGTATTAAAAAACAGTGTGGTGGACTATCTCGATCCCATGCAGGATGCGCCAGATTTAGCAGCAGGTCAATGTTGGACTCTGCGTTTTCTGCCACTTTTCTAATAATAAAATTGGCGAAAAGTCTTAATAAATACATAGTTGCCAGCAGACCAAAATTTTGCAGGACAGTCTCGTGAACAGTACTGCAAAAGAGCTAGGATGTATTCTAATTTTATTTAAAAAGAAAAAGGGTAGAATGCGGGAGGGGCTTAAAATATTGCATGATTTCGTTTTCAAATACTGATAAGTATGTTAATAAGTTACACCCACTTTTCCGAGACATTCATACGCATTGGAATAAGTGCAGAAGGGGATTAATATACATGGCGTTATAGCCAAACACCATATTTTTCAATATATTTTCACCTGCAAATTGGCGGAATTACATTGATAAATCTGCCGCTATGTTTTTTGTTTTTTATTCTAAACAACAATAGGCCTGATTATCAACAGAAAAAGCTGGCCTTGTGGCCCAGAGCAATTAATCAGATCAGATCTTCTAATATATTTTTTAAGTTTCTGCTGTATTTTTTTTTTCTTCCACATGTTGGAAAGTATTAAAAATGAAATAATAATTTGACATGTTTTTCTATGTTGGCCACCAGAGGGAGCACTTCCCAGAATTACAACAAGGTGAATAAGGCAAAGCAACCTGACTCACAGCTGTCGTAAATGTGTGAGGGAATCTTACCCACCTCCTACAAACCAGGAAAAGGGGTTTTAAAATTGCTAAGCAGTGTCCTCCTGCCGTTTTGGGAGTGATTGTACAAATGGCAGCTGGCAGAAGCTATAGGACACACCAAAATGCTAAGGGTATGTTCACACGCTTACTAAACAAAGGGAAAACCGCTCCTGATTTTTGGCCATTTTTAATCAAACTCGCGTTTTTGGAAATGTTTTTCTATGGAGTCAATGAAAAACGGCTCCAAAAATGTCCCAAGAAGTGACATACTCTTCTTTTTGGGGGCGTCTTTTTATGTGCTGTTTTTGGAAAACGGCCGCATAAAAAACGCCCCGTCGGAACAGAACGCCGTATTTCCCATTGAAACCAATGGGCAGATGTTTGTAGGCGTTCTGCTTCTGATTTTTCAGCCATTTTTTGGGACGTTTACGGCCCGAAAAACGGCTGAAAACACTGCTTGTGAACATACCCTTAGAATGATGAAAGTGAAGTGAGTGACTTTTCAGTTGAAAGGTCCACATGGCGTGTATTTGACACGTTTTTTTTACGTGCCAAAAACTGCATCAAAAAACGCTTGATTACACCTTTTTATTTACATAATTGGTAAAGTGCGCTGTTCGTACATACAACGCGCTTTTTTACACACGCGGTTTAAAAAACAGCATTGTGTAAATAAAGAAATGTTGAGTTCATTCCTTTCCACACACACTCAGCTCTGCTACACACAGACACAAACACAGCACTGCCACACACACACACACACACACACACACACGGCACTGCTACACACAGACACACACAGCACTACTACACACAGACACAGCACTGCTACACACACTCAGCTCTGCTACACACAGACCCTCAGTTCTGCTACACAGACACACACACCGCACTGCTACACACAGACACACTCCGCTCTTCTACACACACACTCCGCTCTTCTACACACACACTCCGCTCTTCTACACACACACTCCGCTCTTCTACACACACACTCCGCTCTTCTACACACACACTCCGCTCTCCTACGCACACACTCAGCTCTGCTACACAGACACACAGCACTGCTACACACAGACACACACACAGCACTGCTACACACAGACACACACACAGCACTGCTACACACACACACACACACACACACACACACACAGCACTGCTACACACACACACACACACACACACACACTCAGCTCTGCTACACGCAGGCACACACACAGCACTGCTACACGCAGGCACACACACAGCACTGCTACACACAGACAACTCACAAGTAGCCCAAAAAATCTACTTTTGCTAAATATACATACAGTGCTACAGTGGTAAAGTAAAATTACACTGATACTTTCAGAGCATCAAGGAAAGATTGCCATAAAAACAGCTAAATATGAAACAGTAAATGAAGCAAAATAGTTACCAGCTATAGTGTATGATGACTACTTAAAAACACACAAATCGCATGCCAATAATATATCCTGTAATATAAATATGTGCACACATCAATGTGACAATAAACCAAACAAATCTATTTAGACAGGGGGATGTGGGGGGGCGTCTCGAGGGTTTGGGGTCACGAGAGCGGGGGTCTGTGAGAGATAGAGAGGGACAGACAGAGACACAAACACCTTACCTGCAGTGCAGCCGGTCTTCATAATGGCGCCTGCTAACTCCCTACAAACCAGCTTCTCTGCTGGGTGGCTCTGAACTGCGCCTGCGCAGTACAGAGCCAGATGTCAGATTCAATGAACGGCTCACGTTCATTGTGTCCTATGCACTGTGCTGCCATATTCCATCTGTGTATGTGTCGTTAAGAGACACATACACAGATGAAATAAAACATGGCAGCCCCCAGTAAAGTAAGAAAGTGTTAATAAAAAAAACTTTGTGTGTGAAACATTAAATAAAGTCAATATAATATTTTATTAGATAAAAACGCATAAATTAATGAAAAAAAATAATCGTGACACTGTCCCTTTAAGAAAAATAATTGTCTTTTTTCAGGTTTTCTAAAATTTTTATTTAAGTTACTTTCCACAAGAGTGTGTACAGGAATAGCATCCATTATGACTCCTGTATAGGTTTTCACCTAGTTTTGCTTATTTCCTGAATGATAAAGCTTTCTAGCAATGATATAGTGGCAAGCAAAAAAGTTAACGTGTAATTTATGGTGCACAGTGAATGACAAAAAAAAAACAGAATTGCTTGTTTTTGGTAATCTCTTCTTACAAAAAAATGAAATATGTGATCAAAAAGTTGTATGTGTCCTAAAATGGTATCCATAAAATCTACAGCTTGTCTTGCAAATAACAAGCCCGCATGCAGCTCCATCAACCAAAAAAAAAAAAAGTTATGGCACTAGTAATGCGGTGATGAAAAAACATCCTGATGTGCAGGCCAGAGGGGAGCATTCCTTCAGTTTCAAGAAGTGGTTATCAAGGCCTTAATATTTAGGAACCAGGAGGGGAAGGGACATTACACATCTACTGAAAGCGAGGGCGCCCATATTATACCAGGGCAACACTTTGCAAGCAAATGTTTCCAAACTACAAAGGAGGAAAAATCCCCAAAAGGGGCGACACTGGCCTAACGGATTGCTTCACAGCGTACCACACATCTATGGATAATTGTATTATTTACCGAACTATTATACCCTCTTATTATGCTCTGATATACTCCGCACAGATTACATATGCCCACATTATAAACTGGAATACCAGTGTAACTCAAAAACTACTACCAAGCAAAATCCACTCTCCAAATGGTGCTCTTTCCCTTCTAAGCCCAAACAGTGTGCCCAAACAGCTGTTTACGTCCATATATATGGCATCGCCATACCCGGGAGAACCCGCTTAAAATTTATGGGGTAAGATTCTACAGTGGCACAAGCTGGGCACAACATATTGTGCGGTGAAATGGCAGATCAGTGGAAAAATTGAAATTTTCACTTGGCATCATCCACTGCGTATTATTTTTTGAAAAACACCTGTGGGGTCTAAATGCACACTACACCTCTTTATAAATGCCTTTAGGGGTGTAGTGTCTAAAATTGGGTCACTTTTTTTGGATACATCAGGGGTTTTGTGAATGCGACATGGCGTCCGCAAACTATTCCAGCAAAACCTACGCTCCAAAAGTCAAATACAACTCCTTTTCTTCTGAACCCTCCCATATGTCCAAACAGCAGTTTATAACCACATATGGGTTATTGCCGTACACGGGAGACGCTGCTTTACAAATGTTGGGGTGCTTTTTCTTCTTTATTCCTTGTGAAATTTATCTAAATCTACTTCTTATTGGAAATTATTTTTTTTTTATCATTTTCACAACTTCGAATTAATTCAGCAAAAAACCTTTGGGGTCAAAATTCTCACTATACCCCTAAGATGATTCCACAAGTGGTGTCGTTTTCCCCACTTTTGTGGTGTTTCGACTGTACTAGTACTACAAGGGCTCAGCAAACGTGACTTGACATCCAGAAACCATTCCAAAAGCCAAATGGCACTCCTTCCCTTTTGAGCCATACCGTGTGTCCAAACAGCAGTTTATGACCACATATTGCCGTACTCGGGAGAAATTGTTTTAGAAATGTTCGTGTGCTTTTTCTCCTTTAGTTCTTGTGGAAATTATTTTTTTTTTTTGTTAAACCTACTTTTAACGGAAAACATTTCGTTTTTCATTTTCGCAGCCTACTTCCAATAATTTCTGCAAAAAATATGTGGGGTCAAAATGCTCACTTTACCCCTAGATAATTTAATTGAGGGGTGTAGTTTCCCAAATAGGGTCACTTGTGGGGTTTCCACTGTTTTGTCCCTTCAGGGGCTTTCCAGCAAAATTTGAGCTCCAAAAGCCAAATGACGCTCTTTCTCTTCTGAGCCCCACCGTGTGTCCAAACAGGCATTTCTAACCACATATGGGGTGTTGCTGTACTCGGGAGAATTTTTTTTTTAGAAATGTAGGGGAGCTTTTTCTTCTTTAGTCCTTGTGGAATTAAAAAAATTGTAAGTTTTATTGGAAAAAATAAAAATTTTCAGCCCAATTCTAATAAAATCTATAAAACACATGTGTAGTCAAAACGCTCACTACACACCTAGATAAATTCCTTGTAGGGTGTAGTTTCCAAAATGGGTTCTTTTTGGGGGTGTTTCCTTTGTTTTGGCATCAAGACCTCTTTAAACCTGACATGGTGCCTAAAATATAATTTAATAAGAAGGCGGCTCCCAAAGTCCTCCAGGTGCTCCATTGCTTCTGAGACCTCTGCTTCCGTCTATTAGCACGCTAGGGCCACATGTGGGATATTTATAAAAACTGCGGAATCTGGGTAAAATATTTTAGTTGTATTTCTGTGTTACAGAAAAATATGGATTAAACATTAATTTCTGCAAAATAAATGAAATTTGTACATTTCACCTCTACTTTGCGTTAATTCCTGTGAAACGCCTAAAAGGTTAAGAAACTTTCTAAATGCTGTTTTGAATACTTTAAGGGTGCAGTTTTTTTTAAATAGGGTGATTTATTAGGGGTTGTAAAGTATGGGCCCTTCAAAGTCACTTCAGAACTGAACAGGTCCCTGAAAAAATAGTCTTTTTAAATTTTCTTAAAAATTTTAGACATTTCTGCTATAGTTCTAAGCCTTATAACGTCCTAGAAAAATAAAAGGATGTTAAAAACATTATGCCAATCTAAAGTAGAGATATGGGAAATGTCAATCAGGCATTATTTTCTGTGGTATACCTATCTGTCTTACAAGCAGATACATTTAAATTTATAAAAATGCAAATTTTTTGCATTTTCGCTACATTTTGGTGTTTTTCTCAATACTGAATATATCACTCAAATTTTACCCCTAACATCACGAGAAAAAATTTCTCAGAATCACTTGAATAGGTAAAAGCATTCCAAAGTTATTACCACATACAGTGACTCGTCAGATTTGAAACATGAGGCACTGTCAGGAAGGTCAAAACTGGCTGCAGCAGAAAGGGGTTAAAATATATATTCGTATTTTCATTTTTTATTTTTTTTTTAACCCAAGAGCTTATATTTTATATATATTTACTGGTGATTTTCTGATTCTACATGGATTTTTTTTTTTTTTTTTTTTAAAGTTCTTATTTTTCAGTTCAGCATTGATTTTAGAATGTTGAGTAAGCCCGCTAGAGATCCATGCTTTCTGCTAGAGCTTAAATAATAAATGTACAGCATACTGTGTGTTCACTCTCCTTCTGTCTCTTTCTTGCCTCATATATATAAATGTATAGAAAACACTGTACATGCTAAATATCTAAATGGAAAAAACATGTACTAATGTGAATCTCATAACGGTGGCAATTAAAGATTAGGGGTGTAGCTATGTGTCACAAATGTGGGGTTTGTGGACCACCTGGGCCGCTCCGCCGTAGTGGAGTAGCAGCTGGCCAAACGAGTCAATGATAGTCTTTAGGACAAGAGTACCTGGTTAGAAGACTCGGCAGACGCTTGACTCGGATGTAGTGTGGTCGTCTGGACCCTCGGGCCGGCACGGGCCCCGGGCACAGATGGTGAACTCAACTCCGACACTAGACTTCGCACTGGAACTAAACACAATTACTGGATACGGGAATAAAGGATACAGCTAAGGAGCCATTTGCAGAACAAACATGGGTAGACACAACAACGCTCAGGCAAAGAGGAAGTGGCCAGAGTCCTTTTAAAGTCCAGGGTGAGTTGGGATTGGGCAGGGACAATTTTACTGGTGTGCGCAGTGGAACATTAAGGCTAGGAACGGGTGTGCACACCCCAGGGGAAACAGTGGAGAGATGCAGGTGCCAGCGTGTCTGGGGAGGGGAACGCCGGCAAACTCTTGGTGTCCTGCGGCTGCCGGTAAGTAGAGGATTCCGGCGGTCGGCGGTCAGCGATCGCGTGCATAACACTATGGTTGAGCTGGAGGGGCATGTACCCCAACAAGCTTAGTGTGCGTCAGCAAACTGAAACTTTGCTCCAGGTGAAGGAAAGCCTAGGTAGGACATTTGTTTTTGTCCTTTTTTTTTTTTTTTTTTTTTTTTTTTTATTCCTCCAATGCCTTTTTTTTTTTTAAACTGCCTTTAGATGGCAGAGAGAGAGTGGAGTAACATATAACATTAGGGTCAGACTGTGCTCATATTTTCTTGTAACCATAAAGAACAGATAGATCTGCAAACAAGCTCTATATACAAAATGGTAGAATGTTTTCAATCAAGACCATTTGCAAGTTTTTTTTTTTGCCATGTTAGGACAATAAAAAAAAATGGCTGTAAAAATGAACATAGGTGATTTATCACCTTGCAGTCAGATGTAATGTCTGTGTATCATATTGGTAACGCACCATTTCTATGGACTGCTGAGCTTTCTTGAATCTTAAGGACATTGTTGAACTACAAATAAACTTAGATCCCTCATCTGTGCAATGACCCCCACAGACAAAACAGTGTTATATGAAATCTTTCCCATTGAATAATATGGTACGGATTCCTGCTTCAACACTCTTTAATGAAAAGACAAAAATGGGTAGTTCTAATCCATAACTATTGTATATTAGATGTGGTGTAGCCAGAAAACATGCAGATTTTGTATCTTCTCCTCCTCCCCCCCCCCCCTGTGCCCGTCTGTAAGTCCACACAATGTGTAGTGTGTAACAAATTGACTTTGTCATCACATTAGGTTATTCTTCTAAACTATGAGAGCTGTTTTAAGATTTGCTATATCTTCTAGACAATTGCTAGATGCTTGTTCAGTGTGACCTGAGAGACTCCTTTCTGGTCATTTATTACTGTCTGTAATTAAAATGAATTAGTAGAATTATGTAATTTTATTTCCACAGTCTAAAATGATAAATTGACTTTCCAAATTATATTAGATGTACAGCAGCTTGGAAGCGTGAGCTTTTTACCCTCAAGAGATGCAGCGGAATCCTTAGGAATGGGATTATTTTATAATGCATGGAAGTAGAAATATGCAGATCCTGCAAATAAGAGGTGCTACATCTCGAAATATCCACGTACATGCACGTGATAAGTGTCATAGGGAAGTATGGAGGGTGCTCACCCTCCATACCCTGCTGGTGTCAGCTGTGTTTTACAGCTGACAGCCCAGACTAACGGCCGGGAACAGCGATCGCGCTGTTTCCAGCCGTTTAACCCCTCAAATGCTGCGGTCAATCGCGACCGCAGCATCTGAGGCGTTATAGAGAGGGGGCGGCCCCCTCTGACAGCTCATCGGCACCCCCACACCGTGATCGGGGGGTCGCCAGTGGTTGTTATGGCAGCCCGGGGGCCTAATGAAGGCCCCCAGGGCTGCCTTTTGTCTGCCTCTGTTAAGCTGTGTCTCTGGCACAGCTTAACAGAAGCCTGTGAAAATAGCGATATACTGCAATACATTAGTGTTTCAGTATATTGTACCAGCGATCTAACGATAGTAAATGGTGTAAAAAAAAAAGTTTCATAATAAAAATACTAAAAGTTAAAAAATAAAACCTTTTCCCATTTTTCCTTCTAAAAAATAAACAAAATTGGTATCGCTGCGTCCGTAAAAGTCTGAAAATCGCTTTTTTTGGTCACTTTAGCTCGCAAAATTTTTTTCATAAAAAGTGATCAAAAAGGTGTACGTACCAAAAAATGGTACCAATAAAAACTACAGCTCGTCCCGCAAAAAAATAATCCCTGACACTGCTCAATCCACGGAAAAATAAAAAAAGTTTTGGCTCTCAGAATGTGGTGAAACAAAACTTTTGTTTTTTTAACAAAAAGTTTTTTTCATTTTAAAAGTAATATATAAAAAAAACAGAACTATATAAATTTGGTATTGCTGTAATCGTACTGACCCGCAGAATAAAGTTCAGTTGTCGTTTTTACCATATGGTGAAAGCCGTAAAAACTAAAACCAAAAAAACAATGTAGGAATCGCAGTTTTTTCCAATTTCAGCCCACAAAGAATTATTTTTCAGTTTCTCAGTACATTATGTGGTACTTTAAATGGTGCCATTAGAAACGACAACTCCTCCCGCAAATAATAAGCTCTCACATCACTCTATTGATGGAAAAATAAAAAAGTTATGGCGCGGGGAGTGAAAAACGAAAAATGGCTTGGTCCTTAAGGGGATATAGTAGATTACATCATTAGATTTTTATATCAGCCTGTAAATTATAAGAAACAAACTGCTGCAATGTGACTAAAATGCCAGATTGTTTTGATAATTGATACATAGAACCAATCGGAATCTGACATCCAGTCATGAGATCTCTTGATAAATGAGCTGTTGAATTGTCAGGGGCCCACATTCTGTTCTTGCATAGGGTCGAAGACAACAGGTTAGAGTAGACATTGGATGTGGAAGTGATGATGATGCAAGAAGTGTACACATTTCTCGGAAAGCCGATCGAGCGGTATACTGACTTTCTTTTGAGCCCGTGCACCACTCGCTGAGGAAAGCCGAACAGAAACGAAGCAGCACAGTGCTCACCCAATCGCTTGTTTCGCTTTGTTTTAGCGATCGTTGGGGGTCTTAGTGCTCGGACCACCACCGATAAGACATGTAAAAAAAAATGTAAAGGTTTAGTTACACTTTAAACAAATGCATGAAAAAAACAAAACTACATAGTGTGAGCTTGGCTTATAAGAGTGTCCGTGATCATTGATACCTGGATAGAGGCACATGTTCTTAAAGTGAAACTCTAGCTGAAGCTCCGTATATGTGTGGCAAATACCTAATAATAATAATAACAACTTTTTTCTCAGAAGTGTTTTTTTTTTTTTTTTATATATAATTTTTTTCTTTATTGTCATAATATAGCTTAAAATACAGATCGGTAAGCATACAATACAAGACAACTTGTAGTACATCCATTTACATAAGGAATCATTAACATCAATTTCCTTCCTATAGATTGGATATGGGAATGGGACTCTTATCACCAAACCAGTACTTTTTAAACTATCCAATTACACCACTTACAGACCTCTAAACCCGCCCTTAAAAAATTGTCCACCCATTTATCTAGACTTTCTTTTCTCCGTCTATTAACATGATCCCCTTTATATTTAAATCTAGTGAGTCCCATTAGGATATCCCTCTCACAATAACATACAAGAGAAAACAAACATTTAGGGTATGTTCACACGTACATGTCCGATACGCCTGAAATTACGGGGCTGTTTTCAGGAGAAAACAGCTCCGGAATTTCAGATGTAAAGGCAAGTGCAGGCGTTTTTCGCAGCGTCCATTACGGGCTTAATTGGAGCTGTTTTTCTATGGAGTCAATGGAAAACGACTCCAATTACGTCCCAAGAAGTGACAGGCACTTCTTTGACGCAGGCGTCTTTTTTACGCGCCGTCTTTTGACAGCGGCGCGTAAAAAAAATGACCGTCGGCACAGAACATCGTAAAGCCCATTCAAATGAATGGGCAGATGTTTGCCGGCGCATTGGAGCCGTATTTTCGGACGTAATTCGAGGTTAAAATGCCCGAATTACGTCCTCAAATAGGGTGTGTGAACCCAGCCTTAGTGTATATCACCAAGGTGGCATACAGCACCTCAGCCATGCTATCACAAAGTAAACTCCCAATTTCAAACCATGTCCCGCACGTCTCCCTATCAAAGATCCCACTACAGTTACACTCCTATATAGCGTGCTTGTATATCTTACCGTATTGCAACCTTCGTTCCTAACCCCCGCCCCACCAAAAACCTCTAAATGTTGTTATGTGACTGATGCCATCCACAATTACTCTAATCCCATCCCCCCAAAAAAGGAAAACAAACAACATATCCATCTCTCTCCTCCCCCCACCCCTCCACGAATGAATACATCCAACATCCTAACTCACTGGTGGTTTAGTTGCTTATACCTGTAGTGATTCCCTGGCTATGCAGGGTTTTAGGATGAGCTGGCTGTGTACATTTTTTTTTAGTTGCTTGTAGTTTATGTAATTATAAACTTGCTGTAGGGGAAATCCTTTCAACATGCACAGACATCCTGGTGAGCTTGTGCTTATACACAGCAGCCAATATGAGCACACTGAGCTTCAGTGTCAGGCATCAGGGGGGATAGAACAGCAAGCAGCCTGTGCCACTGGTAGGCGGTGTGTTTCAGACTACATCAGATTCCCTTTGCGGTTTAGGCTATGTTCATAGGATCCGGATTTCATGCAGATTTAAAATCTGCTGCAATAAGTGACATGTTCCTTATTGACAAGGAAAAGTCAGGGGTTTGTCACATGTGGATTAGCCCAAATGAATCAAACCGCAAATCTGCAGCAAAAATCTGAGATGCCGCGGATTCTGCAGTTACTGCGGGTTGAAAATTCGACCCGTGTGAATATAACCTAAGCCTACCATGCACTTAAGCTGTAGTCATTGATCATAGCCGTGACCTAATGGACCAAAATAAAAAAAAACAACAAACACTGAAGAAGACAATTCGCAGGTTACCATAAGCAACTTAGACTTCAATCTGCTTTATAGTACAGGTTGGACTGTGTGTATCTGGAGTCCTTTTCTAAGGTCATATTACTGTACATCTAAAGTTCTTTTTGTTCAGCATATTACAGACGGTTAAACCTACAAATACTGCACATATTGCATTGCTGGAAGTTTAATTGTGTAGTGCATGAACGGTTTCCCTGGTGGGGAACACTGTTAGTTTATAGTGTTATGTTTTTGGAGCAGAAGACTGGACCCAGGACTTGTCCTGCCTCGTTGGGAATAATGTTAATGTCTGATAAGAGAATTTGAAATTAATTGTAAGGGCGGCTGTTTTAAGTAGAATAACATTTTAACAGCAACAGAAAACATGATAGACAAAAGTGAAAGTGAACATGGTCCAACATTGCCTAATGCTCCCTTAGCTAATACATATATAGCATGGGAGCAGCCTCTATACTGCTTGAGGACTAGTTGTGATATTATTGCAAAAAAGAGCACCCAATAAAACCAGCATATATTACAGCTGTACATAATTTTGTTATTTAGTATACTTTTATACTCTATATTATTGTGTGTTACAGCTGGATAGACTATTGATTTCTTCCTCTTTCTAAGCAGATGAATCTATACGGTCATTAATTATAACAATCCATATGCTGATGTTTTCTTGTGCTCCTGGGAAACGTCCAGTGATATCCTCAAAATTCCAGCTTTACGTTGTTTCAAAATAATTACAAGAGCTGCAGGAACATCTGTTTTTTAATTTCAGCTCCTTATTTAAATATTGTTTTTCAGTGTTTCTGTATTGGAAGTATATGAGCCAATCCGCTAGGGAATTGTATTATCTGGCTATGCAAAATGTCTCTAGTCCAAAAAGAAAAAAAACGTCCCTCTACAGCTCCGAAACAGTGCCGTCTACAGGTGTCTATGGTTTGGCTGCCTGAGGAACTGTCTTCTTACTATGCTATCTGTACTGGTTCCATGTTATGCACTGTGAAAAAGTGCTGTAGACCTGATTGTACTGTATTGTAAAGTACAGACTACTAAACCAGCAATGAGAACAAGATTATCAGGTATGATGAGACAAATAAGCCTTAGTAAGAAGGCACCTACAGTCACTTTAAGGCTCAGTTAACAGTGAACACAGCCTAAAGCTGGTCATACACATGAAATAAAAATTGGCCGATTTTGGCCGACCACTTTTTGAAAAATGTAAAAAGTAACGCGAATGACCATTTGCAATGGCTGATGGCGGACTTCTGTCTGACGAAAATGTGAGCGACCAGTTTGAGAAAATCGACCCCATCACATATGTTCCTGCCCCCTTGTGGGGCTCACAATCTAATATCCCTAATGCACAATAGGGCTGATTTCATGGCAAGGTAATGAACCTACAGTTTCGGTACATCTTAGAGAAGAAGTATAGCGCCTGGAGGAGACCCGCACAAGTGCAAACAAACTCCAGGCAGATGTTGCATCTGGTTGGGTTCAAGCTTGGGAACCCCCAGAGCTGCCAGACAATCCAGGGTAAATTCTCAACAGGAAAGCTGAAGATTGTCATATACAGGTTATATTGCAGTATTATTATTATTTTTATATAAAACAAAACCTACCTGTAGATGTATGGTTTCATGTGTATTTGCATGCTTGATGGAAATATGTTTTAAAAGACGAGTTTTATTACATCATGTATCCAGCTACAGATGGGCTCGCTCTTCAGTATTACGTGTTATCCCCTCCTACACGTCCTCTCTATCTATTGTGAATCATTGAGATCTAGCATTCAAGATAGTGTGAATGAGATGCTCTCTCTGTTAAATATGATGCTTTCTATTAGATTTATGTTTGTTGTTTTGATTTAAGATCGCAGTTTATTCCTCATCTTTGCCATTAAGTCCCTGATAATGATACAGATGGTTTGTTATCAAGACTGTCTTTCTGCTCACCAATTTCTCAAGACTAGCTCATTGATTTCCAAACCAGAAGAGGTTGCTGTAGGCATATTTCACATGTTATTTACTGTAAATACTCTGCAGTAGCCTTGTTATAATAAAGTACATTTATTATTTGGTGACTTGACTTCACAAGGCTTGGAAGTCTATTGAAAATTAATTGTTTAGTAAAGATTATATAACTATGAATTTTTTTTCTCTCCTTATGGACCTTACCAAGTATCATTTAAAGGCTATGGACATCTTTGGAGTCTTTATTTTTTTCTTTATTTAAATGCATTTATTTAGCAATAAAAAAAACTTTTCTTATTAACTTTTATTAAAAGACATTCTGAGCCTATCCGTCAGTGAGCTGCACTTACTGCTCGGCTGACAGCGGCACCTGTGTGACCCTGATCGATTTTCTAACTTCAGGTCTGATCAAGTCAAAGTGGATCCACAAAATATTTTTCACTAAATAAATGCACTTCAATAATAATAATAATGCAAAAAAAAAGACATTTTAACCTACATTTCAGAATACATTGGACAATTGCTTCTACATCATTCTTTTAATATATTAATGTTATTGGATTTTACCCCTTTAACATTTAAGACCAACATAAAATTCTATTAGCCTGAGCTCCCGGTTAGCAAGATAACTACAGCAGCCTGGACTCCAATCAGAGACTGTAGGAAACTATATTAGTCATATCAGTATGTTTGCTTTTTCTAAGGGAAGCCATGGTGAAATGGTGACTACAAATTCCCCAGGCACCCATTGATATTATTAGCAGCTGAATATAACGTTTAGTTTGAACATACTTATTTAAAGGGGTAAAAAACACATCTTCAATTATCCTGTTTATTCTGAGTTAATAGAGGGGACCCTTATCTATTAGCTAGAGGTACAAAAAGAGTATCCCGCTCGAAGGCTGGGTTCCCACATAGCAAAAAAATTTAGAATTTCTGTAACGGAAATCCAAAATACAGTAGCAGCAAAGTGAATAAGATTTGGCAACTCTCCACCACACTGCAGAAAAGTCATGCAGAAAGTGTTCTGCAGTGCGACTTTCACTTCCAGAGCATGTCTATAGATTTTGCGTCTTCTGTGCGGAGATACTTTTGTTTTTGGCACATTTCCTTGAATGGGGAGCATAAATTCTGCACTAAAATTCGCAAGTTGGGTTTTGTACAGCGATACGCAGCGGAAACGCCGGAAATTGCGCAGGTGCATATATAGTTTGCTGTAATCAATACTTGACGATAAAGCCGCAGGTAATACCGCTGCAGGTTTCTGCAGCAATATGCGCAGCAAAAACATGGTGTAGATTTAGTGGCGCATTCTGTGACCGATTTGAACAATGTTTTTTTATATACTTTTGCAGATAATCTGCAGCATATACTGTTCGAACATACCCATAGGCCTTGTTCCCACAGTGCAGATTTTGCCTGCATTTTGTAAGCCAAAACCAGAATTGGATCCAGAAGAGTAGACCCCTTAAGGCCGATAGATAGATAGATAGATAGATAGATAGATAGATAGATAGATAGATAGATAGATAGATAGATAGATAGATAGATAGATAGATAGATAGATAGATAGATAGATCGATAGATTCCATTACTGGTTTTGACTCTAAAAAATAAATGCATAATCTGCACTGTGGGAACCCGGTCTAAAATGCTCAGCAACTGTGTAATGCTTAATTTCACCTGTGGTGGTCATTCTGCAGGGAAACAAAACTCTTGCGAGGACAGTCCCTACTGGATAGAAAACTTCCTTCACAATAAGCTGATGGCAAAGTGTTCCCCTGTTGGGACATCCATGGACCAGCTGTAAACTGTGGGGAAACCTGGCAGTACGTTTTCAATTTCCCCGCAGTGCCGCCACAAGAGAAATAAAAGGGATAGTCCCAATAGACTTTTATGGCCTTACCAGCAGGATATGCGTGTGGCCCATCTCCACAAGTCCCCGTCTGGAATCTGCAGCTTGCAGCTGCTTCTGCAGGCAGGACAGGGTCAGGTGACCCCCGTTCCTAATATAGGTTCGGGACCCAGAACTATCAAACATTTATGTCATGTACTCTGGATATGCCATAAATGTCTAAGTTGGGCATACTGTGCCTTTTTAAATCAATAAGTTGTCTGTGTAATACAGGGCCTCTTCAAGAGTGAGAGGTGGTCTTTGTAACTGCTCCTCACTCTGGCCAAGAGATGAAGATCCTGAGCAGAGGATTCCCCATTATTAACTCAAAGTTCTCTACTGCGATATATGAATATGGGTTTTCCAAACTGGACAACCCCTTTAATTTAAAAATGAAAATAATTATGCATATGAGGTAGCGCTATCTATTGTAGATTGACAAATCTTATTGTACGAGAATTGCATGTGTCTCAATATGCATGTACCCTACTGCTGTTCATAGCACTAAGCACTAGATACACTGTAAAATTCTGATAAACTAGCATCCTCAGAAATTGTGAACTATTGACTCTCTTTGGTACACACACTTACATGCATACACATACATTCTCCTAATATGTGCTTGGCTAAATTCAACAGCTCCTTTTTGTTGCGGCTGTGCTCTAACATCAATACCTGTGTTTACATGAATGAATTCATGACCTTTCAAAGCCTCTGAAGACCTGTCAAGTACCAGACAATCCGATAAATGCTTCTTAACCACTTCCCGCCCAATCACGTGCAGTTATGTAGTCAGCGCTAATGTGTTAGTGCCTTCTCACGTACATGATGGTGATGGAGCAGGCTCAGAAGCTGAGCCAGTGCCATCTCCAGCGGGTGTCAGATTTATATTACAGCTGACATGCCGCTGTAATGGCCAGGACCGGAGCTAGCCTCCGATCCTGCTGATTATCCCCCTTAGATGCAGCGATCAAAAGCGATGGTTGCGTCTAGGTGGTTTCTAGCCTGCTGGCACCCCTGCACCACAGTTGCCGGGATGACGGTGGATGCTATGGCAACCGGAGGCCTAACAATGGCCCCCTGGTCTGCCAAGTATGGAAGCCTTTTAGGCCCTGCCCGGCCATGAAGATGGCTCAGAAGCTGAGCCTGCACCATCATCTGCCGGTGTCAACTGTTTGTTACAGCTGACACCCTGATGTAACAGCCAGAAATGGAGCTAGCCTTCGATTCGGCCGATTTACCCCTTAGATGCAGCAATCAAAAGCAATCGCTGCATCTAGGTGGTTAGATCGCACCCGATGCTTGCTATGGCAATGATCGGCACCCGCGGAGGCGCCTACGGTTACTATGGCATCTGGAGGCCTAACAATGGCCTCCTGGTTTGCCTAGTACGGAAGCCTATTAGGCCCCGCCCGGAGGAGAAGCCCAATAGGCTTGCTGTTCGTAAATAACTGTCAGCACTAATACACTGCACTATGTAGGTAGGGCAGTGTATTAGAATTGCGATCAGGGCTTCATACCTTCAAGTCCCCTAGTGGGACAAAAAAAAAGTTACAAGAAAGTTAATAAAAATGTTGTAAAAAGTTTCAAGTTAAAAAACAATAACTGCCTTTTTTCCCATAATAGGTCTTTTATTATAGGAAAAAACTGAAAACATTAAAAAAAAAAGTACACTTTTGGTATCGCCGCGTCTGTAACGACCCAAACTATATCACGTTATTTTCCCCGCACGGTGTACACCATAAAATAAATAAAAAACATTCCAGAGTCGCTGTTTTTTGGTCACCACTACTCCCAAAACAGAATAAAAGGTGATCAAAATGTTGTATGTACCCCAAAATTTTACCAATACTAAACTACAGCCCGTCCCGCAAAAAACAAGCCCTCCCACAGCTTTTTTGACGAAAAAATAAAAACATTATGGCTCTTAGAATATGTTGATACACAAAAAAAAGTAATTTTATTGTGCAAACGCTGTAAAATATAAACAAAACTATATCGATATGGTATCGCCATAATCGTATCGACCCGCAGAATAAAGTAAATGTAATTTATAGCGCACGGTGAATGCCGTAAAAAAAAAAAACGTTTGGCAGAATTGTTTTTTGTTACCTTGCTTGCCAAAAAATGGAATAAAAAGTGGTTAAAAAAAAAAATGCATGTACCAATGAAAAGAACCGATTGTTTCTCAACAAATAAGCCCTCACACAGCTCCGCTGGAGAAAAAATAAAAAAGTTCTGTGTCTCAGATTATGGCGACACAAAATGTGCAGAGCTTTCCAAAAGCGGATAAGATTTGGCACCATTTATCAATGCGACACCGGCCATACGTCTGCGGATTATTATTTATTTACCCAATTATTATACCCTACCCTGATGTACTCCGCACAGCGTACATATGCTCCCACATTATAAACTGAAATACGAACAATACCCCAAACAGAACTACCTAGCAAAATCTGCACACCAAAAGCCATATGGCGCTCCCCCCTTCTGAGCCCTACAGCGTGCCCAAAAAGCCATTTACGTCCACATATATGGCATTGCCATATCTGGGAGAACCCGCTTAACAGTTTATGAGATATTTGTCTGCAGTGGCACCAAAATGGCATATCAAAAATTTAAATTTTCACTTTGCGCCACTTTCCAATAAATAAAAAATAAACCCTGTTGCTCACCACACTCCTTAAGAAATGCCTTGAGGGATGCAGTTTCCAAATAGAGGTCACTACTTGGGTTTGTTTTTTTTACTATTTGACCTCAGAGCCCTGCCATTGTGGGCCAATGCTGCCAAAATCACCAAAGTAGTCCTTTATGCGCATCGTGCTCTTTCACTCCTAAGCCCTGTTATATGTCCATGCAAATGATAAATGCCTTGAGGGGTGTAGTTTCCAAAATAGTCACTTCTCAGGGGTTTCTACTATACTCTGTTACCTCAGGGGCTCTGCAAACGCGACATGGCGGCTGTACACCAATCCAGCTACATCTGCGCTCTAGAAGCCAAATGGCGCACCTTCTATTTTGAACTCTGCCATGGGCCCAAACAGCCGTTTAGGGCCCCACGGGGTATTGTCATACTCGGGAGAAATTGAGTAACATATTGTGTGGTGTTTTTTCTCCTATTACCCCTCGTGAAAATAAAAAATTGGGAGCTAAAACGACATATTTTTGGAAAAATTTAATTTTTTCATTTTCACTGCCTAATTCTAATAAAATATATGAAACACCTGTGGGGGAAAAATGCTCACTACACCCCTAGATGAATGCCCTGATAGGTGTAGTTTCCAAAATGGAGTCACTTCTCAGGGGTTTCTACTGTACTGGTACCTCAGGGGCTCTGCAAATGTGACATGGCGCCTAAAAACCAATCAAGCAAAGTCTGCATGCCAAGTAGTGCTCCTGCATTTCTAAGCCCTGCCGTGTGTCCCACAGAAGTTTATGACCACATATGGGGTATTGCCGTACTCGCAAGAAATTCCTTGTAAAAATGAGAAAGTTCTATGTTTTTTCAGAAAAAAGGTAGATTTTCATCTTAACAGACTAATTCCAATAAATTCAGCAAAAAAACTGTGGAGTCAAGATGCTAACTATACCCCTAGAAAAATTCCTTGAGGGTTGTAGATTCCAAAATGGGGCCACTTTTGGGGGGTTTCCACTGTCTTGTCCCCCCACTACATTTCAATCGCGACATGGCACGAAAACCATTCCAGCAATATCTGCGCTTTCAAATCCAAATGGCGCTCCTTCCCTTCTAAGCCCTGTTGTCGGTCTAAACAGCAGCTTACTACCACATATGGGGTATTGCCATAATTGGGAGAAATTGCTTAACAAATGTTGGGGTAGTTTTTCTCCTTTATTCCTTGTAAAAATGAGGAAAAAAATGTAGATTTTCATAGTCGCAGACTAATTCCAATAAATTCAGCAAAAAACCTTTGGTGTCAAAATGCTAACTATACCTCTAGAAAAGTTCTTTGACGGGTGTAGTTTTCAAAATGGGGTAAGTTTGGGGGGGGTTTACGCTGTTTTGGCACCGCAAGACCTCTTCAAACCGGACATGGTGCCTAAAATATTTTCTAAAACAAAAGGAGGCCTCAAAATCCAGTAGGTGCTTTTCTACTTCTGAGGCCTATGCTTCAATTCTTCGGCACACTAGGGCCACATGTGGGATATTTCTAAAAACGGTAGAATCTGGGCAATAAATATTGAGTTGTGTTTCTCTGTTAGAACTTTCTGTGTTACAGAAACAAAATTATTACAAATAAATTTTGGCAAAAAAAAATTAATTTGTAAATTTCACCTCTACTAAGCGTTAATTCCTGTGATACGCCTGAAGGGTTAAAACACTTTCTGAATGCTGTTTTGAATGTTTTGAGGGGTGCAGTTTTTAAAATGGGGTGTTTTATGGGGGTTCCAAATATATTGGCCCCTCAAAGTCACTTCAGAGCTGAACTGGTCCCTGACAAAATAGCCTTCGGAAATTTTCTTGAAAATTTGAGAAATTGCTGCTAAAGTCCTAAGCCTTGTAACGTCCTAGAAAAATAAAAGGGCGTTCAAAAAACAATACCAACATAAAGTAGACATATGGGAAATGTTAACTAGTAACTATTTTGTGTGGTATTACTATCTGCTTTACAAGCAGATACATTTAAATTTAGAAAAGCGCTAATTTTTGCACATTTTCTCTCAATTTTTGTGTTTTTCACAAATATGCAATGAATTTATCGACCACATTTTTCCACTAACATAAAGTCCAATATGTCACGAGAAAACAATCTCAGAATCGCTTGCATAGGTAAAAGCATTCCAGAGTTATTACCACATAAAGTGGCATATGTCAGATTTTAAAAAATGGGGATGGTCCTGAAGGCCAAAATGAGCTTGGTCTTGAAGGGGTTAATGAGCCATGGGACTATTTTTGGCACATGCCAAATTTTTAGGATTTCCAGAGCATGCAAAGTTTACCAACAGTGCGATGCTCATGGTGTTTTATTGAGTCATGTATTCGAGCAGGGAAAACATTATTCGCATTTATGATAACTCCCATTTCTTTTCATTATTAACAATAATCTAATGTACAGTAGTACAGGTAGTCTGTTCACATTGGGTGAGATTTATTATTATTAGTTCATACAATGTGGCAGATTCTGCAATGTGGCAGAATCCCTGTTGATGCCATGTTGGGGCTGGCATCGTTTTCCAACACTTATCTAATCAGAAAAGAGCTGAAATCGTTAGTAAATAAGCCGTACTCCTTTCAACCCTTGAATCCCCGGCCACCCTCCCCCTGACACATTTCTATGTACTTAATTACAGAGTCCGGCCTAAACACCATATTTTTCCTACGTCACCCTTCATAATATTGCAGTAAATGTTTTTCCAATAATTTAAGGGATTCTCAAGTTTTAGAGCATAGTTCTATAGCATTCTGAGCAGAGATCTCTGATATTGCAGAGGAAACTATGGACATGCTACACATAAAGGGATTATTTGCTACCCGTACAACCAAATGGCGTCCAATTGATCCCTGGCTGTGGAGATGCTGGATATTTGTCCCCTAATATTAAAGGTGGGCTCAAATGAAACAAACAAATCAATATTTATTAACTACATTTATTATCAGTAATGGCACAATTAAATATACACAAAAATGTATAAGTAGTAAAGTGTGGACGCCAGCCATGTAATCAAAACAATTTTCTTCTCTTCCTGCCATTCTTGATACCCCCTGTTCTTTAACACCAGTCTTCTTTGTTAGACTCTGCTCACTCAACACAATTCTTACCCGTATATTGTCCCAGAGGAGTATATGAAGTGCGAAGCTAGTTCACATAATAGTTAGAACGCAATGCAATCAGTGGCTTGTTTTATATTTTATACAAAATCAGATCACATTCAAATTCAGTAATACACTGCTAGGGAATGTTGCGTTTGGCATCAACCCCTCCTGTTCCAGGACATAACCCAAAGAACACAAGATGCTTAACTGCATCCTTTTATTCCACAAAGTTATTTATATAAGAATGAGTTTTGTGTATTTTTTGTAATTATTTTTTTTCTCCCTTCATAATGCTTGGTTGATTTGTACCGAGTCTATTTTCCCAATGTTTAAAGTTTGTATATTCAATGGTTGGTAGTATGCTTTTCACTTGTCCAGTATTCTAGTTCTGTAAAAATGTCAGACGGCTGTTCACAATCATTTCCGTTTACTCAGCATGATGGACCACTAAAAGCTGAAAATGGCTCGTGTAATGATGGGAAATGGTGTTGCTCTGTGTATACCTACGTCTCTGCTGTAGCTCTGTAAAAGACGATCACCTCCATATTCCACTTCAGTCAGATGAAGCTACTCATGCATGTTTCGTCTTTACAGTTTCATGTGTCGATCCAGCAGAGTTAGAAAATAAATATCTACCTATCTGTCTGATCTGCTGTGACAGTACCAGGTCTTCCCGTTATAAAGCTTTTACATTCTTTCTAAATTGTGACATTTCAATGGTTCCATTCTAATATCAGATTACTTTAAATCATGTGCATGCATGTACATGTAGTGTCTATACTTTGTAAAGTACACCTTGTTGAAATGTCAATGCTGAGAGCCTCTCTAATGGACTGCGGGAGGCTGAGAGTGCTTGCAGTTGTAGAAATTAAACTGGATAAGTAGAAAACACTACATAGTCCTCTCCTTAAAGCTGATAGAAGCAACTATGTTTGCACTCCCTTCTCAGCCCCATCCCACATAGCTCTACTATATGTACGCATTTTGTCATAATACATTGGAGCTTTAATTTAAAGCGTACCTAACCTTTCAGGTGACTTTTTAGAATAAGCTGTCAGATATGTGTACATGAGGAATACCACTATTTAAGGCCACTATGACTTGTAATCTGTATTTAAACTTTATCTCTAATTCTCCGTTTTCTCTAGGCTAGTGGGTGGAGCGTTATTGCCATTATATGTTTTATACACTACACACAGAGAAGAGGACAATCCTGCTCCCATATCTTTATCTATCACATATATAGAAGCTGCTGCAGAATGGAGAACATCATACAGCCGTAATAAGCAGTGGGTCTGTGATTCCAGCACTGTGCTGCGATATAACACTTAAAGAGGCTCTGTCACAAGATTTTGCAACCCCTATCTGCTATTGCAGCAGATAGGCGCTGCAATGTAGATTACAGTAACGTTTTTATTTTTTTAAAAAAAAAACGAGCATTTTTGGCCAAGTTATGACCATTTTTGTATTTATGCAAATGAGGCTTGCAAAAGTCCAAGTGGGTGTGTTTAAAGTAAAAGTCCAAGTGGGCGTGTATTATGTGCGTACATCGGGGCGTTTTTACTACTTTTACTAGCTGGGCGTTCTGACGAGAAGTATCATCCACTTCTCTTCAGAACGCCCAGCTTCTGGCAGTGCAGACACAGCCGTGTTCTCGAGAGATCACGCTGTGACGTCACTCACTTCCTGCCCCAGGTCCTGCATCGTGTCGGCCACATCGTCACCAGAGGCTACAGTTGATTCTGCAGCAGCATCAGCGTTTGCAGGTAAGTAGCTACATCGACTTACCTGCAAACGCCGATGCTGCTGCAGAATCAACTTTAGCCTCTGGTGCCGATGTGTCCTCGCTCGTCCGACACGATGCAGGACCTGTGAGTGACGACACAGCGTGATCTCTCGAGAACACGCTGTGTGTCTGCACTGCCAGAAGCTGGGCGTTCTGAAGAGAAGTGGATGATACTTCTCATCAGAACGCCCAGCTAGTAAAAGTAGTAAAAACGCCCCGATGTACGCACATAATACACGCCCACTTGGACTTTTACTTTAAACACGCCCACTTGGACTTTTGCAAGCCTCATTTGCATAAATACAAAAATGGTCATAACTTGGCCAAAAATGCTCGTTTTTTAAAAATAAAAACGTTACTGTAATCTACATTGCAGCGCCTATCTGCTGCAATAGCAGATAGGGGTTGCAAAATCTCGTGACAGAGCCTAATTAATAGGAAGCTACTGCAGCGTTTGTGTGCCTCCTCCTCCCACTCTCTCTCAATAGACTTCTATGGGCAGCTGTAACCTGATTCTTCAGTAAGCTAATAGTTAGTCTGGAAGGAGCCGATGGGTGGAGAAAGAGTCATTTTTCTTTAATAAGGTATAGTAAAAGGCTTCTTATTGTCGCTTGTACTATTGATTTATGCAAGGTTTGTTGAAAAGTTGGTGACCATTTAAAACACCAGGTAAAACACAGCAGCACTGACTGTGCCTTTTTAAAAAAAAAATATATTTATAGCCATCTTATGGATGCTTTTAGTTAGTGCCACTGTTTAATAAAATAAATTTAATATGAATGAAAATATATTATAAATATATCGATATCTGGAAAACCAATCTAAAGACTTTGATTGTTGTTGATAACCATCAATCACCCATCCTATTTCTATTTCTATTTTAGCTGATAATCCGTTCATTGAGCTCAATGTGTCTCTTCTCCCTGTTGTCTCTCTTTGTGGCTGTCATAACTGTCATGGAAAAGGGAAGTTATGTTATTTAGCTAGTTTTAAAGTCCTGTGATTACTGCAGCCTCAGCACTGATTCAAAAAGTGTATAGTGTAATGAGAGGCAAGGAAAGAACTGTGAAATGTCTCTTGGGAGCTAGGTAGGCTTATTGAGAGTGACCAGTGACTGGACTGCCTCTCCATTGTAGCTTTAACCTGGCTGACAATGATACATTCCTGTTAGTTAATCAGGGTGAAAAAGATGTATCGGAAAGAGTGCCACAGGGGCTCCATAAGTTACACTGTACGATACGCTATACTTTTACAAGTACACTGAAAGAGAGGTCTGTAGCCCAAATTGCTGAGCTTTTGAAGGCAAAGTCTCCACAAAGGCATTTTGGATGACTAGCAAAAAAATTAATTTATGCTGTTACAGAAATCATGAACATTCTCTTGAGAAGTCTGAAGACTCTTTAGGGTAGAATTCCTCCATATGATATACAGCGAAATAAAGTGCGAAATCTGTACAGGGTAGAAGGTATTTTGAACATTTTACAATGTCATGCCATACCCTTTATACAAGGCTTGATTGGCACCAATTTCATTTCACAACAGAACAATGACCGAAAACACTTCTCCAAATTATGCAATACATATTTAGGAAAGAAGCAGTCAGCCGATATTTTATCTGTAATGGATTGGCCAGCACAATCACTGCATCTCGACCCTAATGAACTTTTGTAGAAGTATCTTTACTGCTTGGTACGATAAAAGTTCCATACAAGCCAATCCAACTTGTGGAAGGTGCCTTAGGAAGCATGAGGTGACATTTCTGCAGTTAAACAAATTGACGGCTAGAATGATAAAGTTCTGCAAGGTTGTATTTGCTGCAAATGGAGGATTCTTTGATGAAAGCAAAGGTTCAAACACTACATTTCTAGCCTTTTTCGTTGTCTTGATTATATATTCTTTAAATTTAATTTAAAAAAAATATGTCTTAAAATATAAACCTGTGTATGCAAGCCTCAGGACCTCGACCTCCAACCCCACATATAGATATCCAGAAGATAGGCAGCACTCCACAAATGTATCCAGTGAAAATAATTTTATTAACCCATATAGAGTGCGACGTTTGAGCCCCGGTGTGGGCCTTTCTCAGGCTCAAGCTTGAAAAAGGCTCATACCGGGGCGGAAACGTTGCACTCTAAGGGTGAACAAAATTATTTTCACTGGATGAATCTTTGTGGAGTGCTGCCTATCTTCTGGATATATAGATAGATAGATAGATATTAATAAGAATACTTTTTCCTTACATCAAATATGTGTTTATTTTCCATGATTTATCACTGGCATACACCCAAAATAAATAGATTCAAAATCCATGGCGATATCTGTAGCAATCCATGCTGCTGAACCACGGAAAATGTGTTAGTGTGGTAAATGCATTTGTACCCTACTCATCTTAGTTTCCTTGACTATATCTTTAGGGAATTAAAAAATAACGGAAATAACCCCTTCCCTCTTTGGCCACTTTTGATCTTCCTGACAGAACCTCATTTTTCAAATCTGACGTTTCAATTTATGTGGTAATAACTTCGGAATACTTTTACCTATCCAAGCGATTCTGAGATTGTTTTCTCGTGACACATTGGACTTTATGCTACTGGCAAAACTATCATTTTTCTAAATTTAAATGTATCTGCTTGTAAGACAGACAGTTATACCACACAAAAGTGTTGCTAATTAACATCCCTCATATGTCTACTTTTAGATTGGCATTGTTTGTTGAACATCCTTTTATTTTCTAGGACGTTACAAGGCTTAGAACTTTAGCAGCAAATTCTTACATTTTCAAGAAAATTTCAAAAGGCTATTTTTACAGGGGCCAGTTCAGTTGTGAAGTAGAAATCCCCAATAATTCACCCCATTTTAAAAACTTCACCCCTCAAAGTATTCAAAACAGCATTTAGAAAGTTTCTTAACCCTTTAGATGTTTCACAGGAATTAAAGCAAAGTAGAGGTGAAATTTACAAATGTCATTTTTTTTTTTTTTTGTAGAAATTCATTTTTAATCCATTTTTTTTGTAACACAGTTTTACAAGAGAAATGCAACTCAATATTTATTGCCCAGGTTCTGCAGATTTAGGAAATATCCCACATTTGGCCCTGGTGTGGTAATAGACTGAAGCATCGGCCTCAGAAGCAAAGGAGCACCTAGAGGACTTTGGGGCCTTCTTTTTATTAGAATATATTTTAGGCACCATGTCCGGTTTGAAGGGCTTTTGCGGTGCCAAAACAGTGGAAACCCCCCAAAAGTGGCCCCATTTGGGAAACTACACACCTCAAGGAAATTATCTAGGGGAATAGTGAGCATTTTATCCCCACAGGTCCATTCCAGAAATGATTGAAAGTAGGCCATAAAAATTAAAATCCAATTTTTTTTTTAAAGAAAATGTAGGTTTAGCTAATTTGTTTTCATTTCCACAAGGACTAAAGGAAAAAAACACTGTAAAATTTGTAAAGCAATTTCTCCCGTTAAACCATTCCCCACATGTGATCATAAACGGCTGTTTGGACACACGTTAGGGCTCAGAAGGGAAAGCGCGCTATTTGGCTTTTGGTGCTTACATTTAGCAGGAATGGTTTACGGAGGCCATGTCGCATTTGCAAAGCCCCTGCGGAGACCAAACAGTGGAAACCCCCACAAGTGACCCCATTATGTTAACTACACCCATTGAGGAAATTATCTAGGGGTATAGTGAGCATTTTGACGGCACAGTTTTTTAGCAGAAATTATTGGAAGTAGGCCGTAAAAATTAAAATCTACATTTTTTCAAAGAAAATCTAGGTTTAGCTATGTTTTTTTTCATTTCCTCAAGGATTAAAGGAAAAATGGCACCGCAAAATTTGTAAAGCAATTTCTCCCGAGTAAAACAATACCCCATATGTGTCATAAACTGCTTTTTGGGCACACAGTAGTGCTCAGAAGGGAAGGAGTGCCATTTGGCTTTTGGAGTGCAGATTTTACTGGATTGGTTTCTGGGCGCTATGTCGCATTTACAAAGCCCCTGTGGGACCAAAGCAGTGGAAACCCCCCAGAAGTGACCACATTTTGGAAACTACACCCCTCAAGGTATTCACCTAGTGATGTAGTGGGCATGTTAACCCCGCAGGTGTTTTGCAGAAATTAGTGTGCACTCGACGTTGCAGAGTGAAAATGGGATTTTTTTTTTCATAGATATGCCAATATGTGGTGCCCAGCTTGTGCCACCATAACAAGACAGCTCTCTAATTACTATGCAGTGTTTCCCGGTTTAAAAACACCTTACATGTGGCCCTAATCTTTTGCCTGGAAATTGGACAGGGCTCAGGAGTGAAAGAGTACCATGTAAAATTGAGGCCTAATTTGGCAATTTACAAAGTATTGGTTCACAATTGCAGAGGCTCTGTTGTGAAATAATAAAAGAAATCCCTGAGAAGGGACCTCATTTTGGAAACTGCACCCCTCAAGGCATTTATTAAGAGGCGTAGTTAACATCTTCACCCCACAGGCCTTTTCCATAAATGATTGCGCTGCGGACGGTGCAAAGTAAAAATATTTTTTTTTCCCTAGATATGCTATTTCAGTGGCAAATATGTGGTGCCCAGCTTGTGCCACTGGAGACACACACCCCAAAAATTGTTAAAAGGGTTCTCCCGGGTATGGCGATGCCATATATGTGGAAGTAAACTGCTGTTTGGGCACGCTGTAGGTTCAAAGTGGAGGGAGCGCTTTTTAAGCGTGGATTTGCTTGGTAGTAGATTTGTTTGAGTATTGCAGAGTACATCAGGGGCTTAGTCAGGTGGTATAATAATTGGGTTAAAAAAACAGTAAAATAATCCATAGTTGTGTGTTAGGCCTCACTCACACGAGCGTGGCATTTTTGCGCACGCAAAAACGCAGCGTTTTGCGTGCGCTAAAACCACTTAACAGCTCCGTGGGGCATCAGCATATGATGCGCGGCTGCGTGCTTTTCGCGCAGCCGCCATCATTATGACACTCCATTTGGATGTTTGTAAATAGAAAAGCACGTGTAAAATTAAGCCTCGTGGGAACAGAACATCGTAATTCTCATTGCAAGCTGTGGGCAGATGTTTGGAGGTGTAATGGTGCAGTTTTTTCAGGCATAATTCGACCCCCCATAGATGGCACCCCCCTACCTACCTGTCTGTAGATAGCACAACCGTTCCGGGAGAAGACCCTGAAGGGACTTCTCCTGGAACGGAAACACCGGCCATAGGGTCAGGGATTCCGCTTCAGAAGTGCCTGACGTTACGGTGTCCACATATGGCACTTCTGAAGCAGAATCCCCGACCCTGTGGCCGGTGTTTCCACTCAAGGAGAAGTCCCTGACTTCAATGTGTCCTACAGGGAGCAAAAAAATACCCTCCTCCTCCTCACATGCACTTCGCACTGTGAGGAGGAGAAGGAGAGAGAGCAAGCGACGGAAGACACGGCCGTCACTCGGGACACATTCCAGTGATAGCCATGTATTACCTGGGCCCCATAGACTTCTATGGGAGCCGGGTGGCCGGGAGAACGGCCGAAAATAGGGCATGTCCCATTTTTTACTTGTTTTTGCATCGCCGTAACTTTTTTTTTCCCGCAAAGTAGCCATATGTGGGCTTGTTTTTTGCGGTACAAGGTGTAGTTTTCATTGGTAGTATTTTGGGGTACATCAGACTTATAGATTAACTTGTATTTTATTTTTTATGATGGGAACTGGAGAAAAAACTGAATTTTGCCATTGTTTTTTGCGTTATTTTTGGACACCGTTCACCCGGCGGTTTCGATGATACCATATATGTGTATTTGTTACTTTTGTTTTGTTTTTACACTTTTACTAAATTAAACTACTTTTTTGGGGGAAAAAGTGGTTTGATTTTATTTTTACTGTAATATTTGTTTTTTTCCGTGACGTTTATTTAACTGTTTTACATTTGTTGTTTTTTTTTGTGTCCCTCTAGGGGACTTTACCTTGCGATCTACTGATCGCTTATATAATGCTTTGGTATACTTAGTATACCAAAGCATTATTGCTGACAACTGTAAAACTGACAGGCGATCTATTTGGCCATGCCCATGGGCTAATAGGCAGATGATGAAGGCAGACCTGGGGCCTTTGTTAGTCCCCCGGCTGCCATGGAAACCCAACGGCGCCCCCTCCCTCTGTCAAACACATTAGATGCCGCTGTCGCTTTTGACAGCGGCATCTAATTGGTTAAACTGACGGAATTGGAGTGCGCACTGGCAGTACCCACCCGATCAGAACGACGGATATATCCGTCACTATGTGGGAACTAACATCTGCTTCCGACGGATATATCTGTCGCTTGTCTTTAAAGTCCTAAAAAAAAGTAAAGATAATTCCTAAAATCTAATTCTTTGAATTGGACACCTTACTGCAGTCATATATGGCTTCTAATATTTTTTTCTAAAAACTTATGCCACTGTAATTATAATCTTTTAGATTTGGTGGGTTTTTGGTTGTTACGCTGTGAAAAGTGTACTATAGAACAGATGTGCCAAATGCACCTATACCCCACATACCTAGGTTTTCTTGAATACTTTCTGGTAGTGGGAGGGTGAGTTTGGGGTAAGAGTGGTAGGGTCTAGTAAATTGAGAATGCTAAGAGCCTAGGTGTTTTAGGGCAAATACAACTGGAGAGTTACTGGTGTGTGATTAAGATAACAAAGATTTTAAAAAAAAAAGATATTAAGCATTTAAATATGTTTTTAATTAAACTTATTTAAACGTTTTGCAGGTTGGCCCTGTCACTAAATAATACTCCATAATTAACAAATATGCTTTAAGCGTACCTAACCTTTTAGGTGACTTTTTCGTATAATCTGTGTACATGAGAACTACCACTATTTCAAGCCTTTATATGACTTGTATATGGCATTTTTGAGCAGTTTTCTCAGAGTTAGTGCATGGAGCCTAACTGCTATCATGTCTCCCAGACTCTAAACACATAAGGAAGAGAACATCCTGCTCCCCAATTTCTTTGGAGCACACGGTCAGAAAGAGTAGCAACATGGAGTACATCACTAATGAGCAGTGTAGCTGTAATGTAAATACATCACTAGGGTGAGAGAAAACACTTACCAGAAACTGCAGCAGTGTCTCTCTCTGCCTCTCTCTCACCCACTCCTACTCCCTCCTCTTCCTCCCCTCTCCATAAACTTCTATTTGCAGCTGATCCTTCAGTGAGTTGATAGTCCGTCTTGTCTTGAGGATACGGATTTAGTGAACAGTTAGGAGGGAGGAGAGGAGCCTGATAAGTGGAGAAAGAGAGACATTTTACTCTAATAGGATATATTACAAAGTTTCTTATATTTGCTTGCACTATTGATTTATACAAAGTTTATTTCAAAGTTTGTGACAATTTAAGTGTGTCTCTGTCCCATTTCCCCCAGAATTACTTATGATCTCTTCTTTGCCAAGCTCTATCTTTTCTCCCAGATTCAAAATGGTTTAAAAACAATTCAGATGGGACCGCACAGCTTAAACACCATTTTAGCACTCTGTGTTGCCTCTCTGCTCCCATCTTTGCTACAGTGCCCAAAAACTAAGGTCCCTTTTTTGTTCTTTCATTTCTTCACACTCTTAGCTGGTATTTGACTGCGCCTAGGCTCATGACACTTGTGTACAAAACCTTTTAGGCATTTGGTTTCAGGGAGCAATTTGCATGTATTTTGCATAATATAAATTCTGCATAATATGTATGCATAATCGTATCCACAATTGATGGCTTGAATGAGTCTGTGTCGTGCATAATGGTCACACTACAGGAATTCAAAGGTAGGGGTTACATTTTTTATTTATGTTTTGATGAAAGGGGTTTTTAAATTTGTGGGGGTATTTTTAGTTATTCTCCGGGGCTGGGTTTACAGGTATGGCATGATCTTTGTCCTCCGTTGCTCTATATACGTTTAACACATAAAAGGGGAGTAACAGCTACTGGGCATTAGATCACTATTCACTGTAATGTGTGTTCACAGAGGAATGCATGGCTGAGATCATGTGTCTCCATGTTACAGATGGAAGCCTATAACATCATCCCAATGTCACAGGGTTCTCTAGCAACAGTCCAAATACGGAAATGTGTTTTTTGCATTCTGGTCCCGATGCTAAACATAATGCGCACTGTGATCACATAGTGTTTGTATTTTTCTTCCTCGTTTTTGTTCTCCCTTTATTGACTACCGCAGTATGGTTTCTACAAGAGCCAATGGCTGATATATCCAATAAACATTCAATTATCGTCAGAGCTTCATCTTGAGAATTTGAAGCCTCAGACTGTGTTCACATTTCACGGTTAATTTGTTATTTTTTTGCTTGGCTGTGATTTTTGCAAAAAGTTCATTTTTTTAATACCGTATTTTTTGGACTATAAGACGCACTTGTTAGCAAGAATAAATCTTGCTTAAAGGTCCCTGCGTCTTATAGTCGGTAGTCAAGGGGCTCGGCTGTGCCAGACCCCCCCCTGATCGCTTCCTTAACCCCTTCCCGACCCATGACGTGCCAGCACGTCATAGAGAGGGGTGGTGAAGTTTGAAGCAGGCTCGCGCGCTGAGCCCGCTCGATACACTGCAGGTGTCAGCTGTGTTTTACAGCTGATATGCTGCTCTAACTGACAGGAACAGTGATGGTGCTGTTCCTGGCCATTTAACTAGTTAATTGCTGCGGTCAATAGTGACTGCGGCATGTAAACTGTTAAGAGGGGGACAACAGCCCAACGGTTATCATGGCAGCTCGGCGGCCTAATGAAGGCCTCCAGGCCTCCGGCAGGGCTTAACAGAAGTCTGTAAAAATAACAATATACTGCAATACATTTGCAGTGTATTGTACCAGCGATCTAACGATCGCTGGTTCAAGTCCCCTGGGGGAACTAGTAAAATGTGTGAAAAAAAGTTAGATACATTTTAAGGAGTGTTAAAAAGAAATAAATTTGAAAAAAAAAAATATTAAAAGAAAAAAAAAATAGTATCGCTGCGTCCGTAAAAGTCTGAACTATCACAATATATCATTATTTAACTGGCATGGTGTACGGCATAAAAAACTAAATTTAAAACATTTGAATCGTTGTTTTTTGGTCACCTTAGTGCTAAAAAATAAATAAATAAATAAATGTAATAAAAAGTGATAAAAAAAATCATGTATGTACCAAACAATGGTGCCAATAAAAACGAAAGCTCGTTCCGCAAAAAATAAAAAAATATATAAAAGTTCTGGCTTTCAGAATGTGGTGAAACAGAACAATTATTTTTTTAACAGTTTTTTCTTTGTAAAAGTAGTACAATATGAAATATTTTTTCCTATTTTCTGTTGTCTAAAATTAGGGTGCATCTTCTAGTCCGAAAAATATGTTATATTAGTTTCTGATGAACACAATTATGATTTAGATGTATAAGTGGAGTTGAAAGCAGCACTCCAGAATTGTGTTCAAAAGTTATGGTTTGCTATAAGTTAATTTAAAAAAAAGGCCATCTCTTGTTAATGCTTCTCAGATTAACTCCATATTGAAGTGAATATTCTCGTCACTGGCAAAGTCGTTATCAGTGTTTTTCGCCTTTGTTTAGGGTTTTCCATATGTTTGATGTCAAGAATCTCTGCAGAGCTATTCTTGCTATCAAGAATATTAGAACCCCAACAGAAACCTGACTGACCCCGTTATTAGCCAATGGGAAGCCATGGAAAATTGTGAATGGAAGCCATGACGCTAGTGTATAAAGCCTATGTTTTTCCGTGTACTATATTTGCTCGTTTGACTGTTGTGTGTGTATGTTCATACTATATATATTAGTCCCCTTCTATTTCGCATGTCCACTGCAATAGATAGAATCATTTTGAAGATAGTTAATGTGATATTTACAAGTAACATAGTGGAACGTACTTTCAATATGTTTTTTTTTTAAAATGTTAAGCACTGTTCGGAAATGATCTGAATGTCCGTTATTAATTGAGGCTAAACATTTCTATTCCTTGTCTTCCGGAGTTATGAGGAAGTGTCTTGGCCCTGATTTCCTGTATATTTTAGACTTTGTCACATTACCTATTAATGTAATCACTGTAGCACAGCTGCAATATGGAGTTTGATTTACTTAGCATAATCTGGTGCATACTGATTGCTATAATCCCTAATGTGTTTATGGTACATTATTTAAATGTGTGATTTGTAGTGTACCCAGTAGTACGTAATGTTTTATATGAGAGAAAACATTTAACATCCGGCACATGAGTAACATTCATGTCTCCTTTGAGACTATTGCAACTATCTGTAAATTCACATTTTTACATTTATGGATAAGAAGACATAACATAAGTGACATATTCTGCCTTACGTAAACCTTAAAAGGTTATTCCCAAATTGACCCGTTTTTTTTTTTTTCATTATTATTTAATATGTTACATATTAATAAATAATGATTTTGCCCTAAAAATTATTTTTGTCAGTCAAATTGTATTTTTTATTTCATTAATTTATTTTATTAATTACTAAATATGTGTGTTTCTATCACTCTCCACCAGCAAGTGGTGCTGTAATAAAATCACAATGCTGCTTGGTGTATGTGCACACTCCCGAGTCCGCTATTATAGAGCATTCATGGCACAATCACTCTCTTACAGAATGCTCCCACCGTGCGCTTCAATGATTAAAAACATATATAATGAAACAAATATAAGTACCGTATTTTTCGGACCATAAGACGCACCTGACTATAAGACGCACCCAGGTTTTAGACAACAGAAAATAGGGGGAAAAAAAATCATATTTTACTACTTTTACAAAGAAAAAACTATTGGTTAAAAAAATATATATATTTGTTCGGTTTCACCACATTCTGAGAGCCATAACTTTGACATTTTTTCATCGTTTGAGCGATGTGAGTGCTGATTTTTTGCGGGACGAGCTGTAGTTTTTATTGGCACCATTTTTTTGTACTTACGATTTTTTTATCACTTTTTATTTTATTCTTTTTAGCACTATGGTGACCAGAAAACAATGATTCTGGGGTTTTACATTTCTTGTTTTTACGCCGTTCACCGTGCAAGTCAAATTATGCTATATTTTAATAGTACAGACTTTTACGGACACAGCGATATCATTTACAATACACTGCAATTTCCGTAACTCCCATAGTAGTGAATGGCAGTTACAGAAGCAGCGTAGCATGCTACGCTGTTTCCGTAACTATTATTCAGTTCTATGGGAGTTACGGAAACAGCGTAGCTCAGTGAGTTACGCTGTTTCCGTAACTCGACCATGTACGCTGTTTTTGTAGCTACCGAGTTCCGGAAACAGCGTAGCTCGTGGTGCTACGCTATTTCCATAACTCCCATTCACTTCTATGGGAGTTACGGAAACAGCGTAGCTCAGCTAACATTCGGCTGTTCCGACGACCTAACCAGGAAGTGGCCGGGAGACAGCGGAGCCAGGTAAGAAAGAACGGGGTTTTGGGGGCCCCGTTCTAGAGATAGTACGGGTCCCAGAGGTGGGACCCGAATCTATCTAACATTTATGACATATCCTGTGGATATGCCATAAATGTCCTTAATGGGAAGACCCTTATAAATGCAGCGGTTGCTATTGACCGCAGCATTTAACTAGTTAAACGGCCAGGAACAGCGCCACCGCTGTTCCTGGCCGTTAGAGCAGCGTGTCAGCTGTAAAACACAGCTGACACCTGTAGTTTATGGAGCGGGCTCAGTGCATTGTTCTGTATGTCTTGAAAATGTATGTTTTTTTACGTTTAAGTTAGTGGGACAATACGGGATTACAGCCTCTGTCAAAGATTTTTCTTAAAATGTGCATGGAAAATAAAATGCTTTGATCCAAATGATAGCAGTCACATCTCGAATTACGTGATTGCAGCATTTAATGGCTCTAGTGCTTTTTCTTTTTGAAACTCATTTTTTTATATATATTTTTGGGGTGTGTAGTAAAAAATCATATTGATTGATACATTGAAATATTTATATACAGTATTATGTTCATATTTTTTCCTTTGTATACTGATAAAAAGCTGTGTTTGAAATCAGCAGTAGTTTGACCATGTATACTCAATATTTATTGCCCAATTTCTGCAGTTTTTAGAAATATCCCATATGTGGCCCTAGTGTTCTAATGAACTGAAGCACAGGCCTCAGAAGCAAAGGAGTACCTTGGGGATTTTGGGGCCTCCTTTTTATTAGAATACATTTTAGGCACCATGTCCGGTTTGAAGCGGTTTCGTGGTGCCAAAACAGTGGAAACACCCACAAAAAGTCACCATTTGGCAAACTACACCCCTCAAGGAATTTATCTAGGGGAATTAGACCGTGAAAATGAAAATGTACATTTTTTTCCAATAAAACATTATCAATTATCAATTTTTACAAGGCATAAAAGGGAAAACAACACCCCAACATTTGTAAAGCAATTTCTCTTGATTACGGCAATACCCCATATGTGGCAATAAACAGCTGTTTGGACCCACAGCAGGGATCAGAAGGGAAGGAGCGCCATTTGGCTTTCGGAGCTCAAGTTTGCTGTAATGGTTTTCGGCTGTCATGTCACATTTGCAAAGCGCCTGGGATACCAAACTAATGGAAACGCCACCAAAAGTGACCCCATTTGGGACACTACAGCCCTAAAAGTATATCTAGGGGTATAGCGAGCATTTTGATCACACAGGTTTTTTGCTGAATTTAGTGGAATTAGACGTGAAAACTTCTATTGTTTTTTATACTTTTTTTTTTACGGTGTTCACTGTGCTCTATAAATGATATATTTAATTTATTGTGCGGGTCGATGCGATTACGGCGATACCATATGTATATAGTTTTTTTATGTTTTACAGTGATTGCACGATAAAATCATGGTTTTAAACAAAAAAAAATTTTTGGGGTGTTTCCATAACTTTTTTCTTTTTCCATCAAGAAAGCTGTGTGAGGGCTCGTTTTTTTTTGGGTGGCATAAACTGTAGTTTTTATTGGTACCATTTTTGGGTACATGCGACTTTTTGATCCTTATTTATTACATTTTTGGGGGCTGAAGTGACTAAAAATAGCAATTCTGGTATTGTTTTTTTATCATTTATTTTACGGCGTTCACCGTGCAGGATAAGTAACATTACACTTTTTATAGCTTAGGCCGTTATGGACGCGGCGATATCAATTATGCATAGTTTATTGATTTTTTTCTAATAATAAAGGACTTTATACAGGGAAAATGCATTTTTTTTTATTTTGTTACTTGGAACTTTTACTTTTTTTATTTTTATACATGTTTTTTTTTTACTTTTTTTTTAGTCCCACTAGGGTCTTGAAGATCTCAATCGCGTTGCGGGCTGCCAATGTTGTTGTAACTCGTTATATGTGGCGGTCACTATTGACCACCGCATTTGAGGGGTTAATCGGCGGGGATCACAGCCGTGATCCCATCCGATGTCTTCCCTCAGTACTAAGGCTGCTAGTAGCAGCCAGTACTGAGAGATGCCAGGCATATGGGAATGCCTGTGCACTCTGTTATGAGTACATGTAGATTAACGGGCTGCAGGCACAAGGACCAGCGCTGCAGCCCGTTAATCTATGTGGGGTGGTCGGTAAAGGATTAAAGTGTAACTAAACATTCAACAAACTTCTGACAAGTCATAGTGACATTTCAGAAGTTTTGATTGGTGGGGGTCTGAAAGGAAGGGACAGAAGCGCTCGTGTGAGCGCTGAGCCGCTTTATTTTCTGATCTGCGGTTTAGGGGCACATAGACTTTCTATTGAGCCTGTACTTCGATACATTGATTTTAGGATAAGGCCGAACAGAAACTAAGCGGCTCAGCGCTCACACAAGCGCTTTTGCTGCTTCGTTTTAGCGATTGGTGGGGGTCTCGGTGCTTGGACCCTCATCAATCAAAACTTCTGACATGTCATGTTGAACATTTAAAACAATGAGAATTATGTTATGGACTATTAAAATGTTTAGTGACGGGCGCTATATAAATAGGTTATATATTGTTGTGGCATGTCAACTCAGATCCCCAGCAATCATAAGAGCAAGGGGAATCCAGGTCCCTGTTTTTGGTGGAGAAGCGTCACCGCATACATGGTCACTCTCCATTGAAATTAATTAGATATGGATACAGTTGTTTCTATTTCCCCCAGTCATTTCAGTGGAGGCTGTCTGCACATAAACAGCAACTTCTCCTCCAAAAACAGGGAACTGGGTCCCTGTTGTTCTCAGAAACAGAGTAGGCCACAGCAATTGAATCCTCCCAAACACTGTTTTATCATGAAAGTATATCCGTGGAAAACCCAAATTAAAATTTCTTCAGATATCCGCATACTGTATAACTTTTTTTCAAGACCAAATACATTCAAGAATGTAAGCAGGCATTCTGAAACTGCAGTATGTGACTAGGCTCACATGGTTGGGATCTTACATTTCATATTGGATCTTTTAAGCATAGATTCACTGTAGCTGAGATCTGCCCCGTGCAATTTGTAATTCTGTCACTTGCCAAGAAGATGGCAACTAATGTGGCTGAAAAAAACCTCAGGCTGCCTGCACATATTGTTTAAACTAAAATGGTTTCAATTGTATAACCTTTCTATTGTAGGCACCAGCAGTGAAAGTCTTGATGAACACAATGTCTTGTATGAGTGTTACTATTGGTTGTTGAAAGATTTGGAGAACCTGGTTATTTCTGAAATTCCTTTGCATATGTATTGGTTTGCTAGATTATTAATTCTTATGCCCTTGGGTTAGCAAAGGGTGGGATGAAACTGGGTATCGATGGTTAAAAAAAAATAAAAACATTAAAATGTGCCACTCTAAGGCTATGTTCACACAGAGTTTTTGACACGGAAACCGCGCCAAAAAACTTGTCAAAAACGGCCCGAAAATGCCTCCCATTGATTTCAATGGGAGGCGGAGGCGTCTTTTTCCCGCGAGTGGTAAAACCACCTCGCGGGAAAAAGAAGCGACATGCCCTATCTTCGTGCGTTTACGCCTCTGACCTCCCATTGACTTCAATGGGAGGCAGAGAAAGCGCTGCCTTTTTTATCTGTCGATTGAGCAGTGTGAGGGCTTATTTTTTGCGGAGCGAGATGTAGTTTCTATTGATACCATTTTAGGGTACATAAGACTTTTTGATCACTTTTAATTACATTTTTTGTGGGAGATGTAGTGACCAAAAAACAGCGATTCTGGGGTTTCATTTTTTATGGCTTTCACTGTGCGGGCTATATAATGATATGTTGTAATAGTTCGGACTTTTAGGGATGCGGCGATACCAGTTATGTTAATGTCTTTTTTTTCTACGTTGTGCTTGGGGGAAAATGGGAAAAGGGTTGTTTTTTTTATTTTAATTGTTTCTAACCACTTAGATACTGCGGTCGCCATTGACTGCAGCATTTAAGGGGTTAAACGAGTGAGATCGGGCTCGAGCGGGATCCTGCTCGTTACACTGAATTGTTGGCTGTAAAATACAGCCGTCACGCTCTTTCTATGGATCGGGCTCAGCCCCGGAGCCCTCTCTATACTCCCACTCCCGATGTGTGCCATATGGCGGAGGTCGGGAAGGGGTTAATAAAGAAAAAAATCTTGTATGTTTTACAATGCAGTACAATGCAAGATTCGCAATTCCGTTCTGTCCTCATTCCGTCAGATGACTATTTGTCAGCTCAGTCTGTAGCTCCTCTCTGACCTCTACTTAAGGCTAATCTAAGTTAGCTAGGAGTTGAGCTTAGATTAGCCTTCAGGAAAAGTCAGAGAGGAGCTCAACACTGAGCAGCCAGAGAGTCGTCTGACACAATGAGAACAGAACGCCAACGAGCAGATTGCATTGTAGTGTATTGGTGTTTTTCCTGTTTTGTTGTATTACAGCCTGGAATTAAAATGGATTATAAATTAGATTTTTATGTAATGGAACTAACAAAATCATCCAATTTGTTTCAGTGGAGTAAAGAAAAATAACCTTGTTTAAAAATACAAACTGAAAAGTTGTCAGTGTATATGAATTCACCCCCCTTTGCTATGAAACCCCTAAATGAGGTAAAGTCAAACCAATTTACTTCAGACACCACATAATTATTAGAATAAGCCCCCCCCCTCTGTGCATGTCACATGATATCAGTATAAATACTCCTGTTCTGCAACACCAATAAGCAAGCAACGTGAAGACTAAGGACCTCTCCAAACAAGTCAGAGACAAAGTTGTGGAGAAGTATAGATCAAGGTTTGGGTATAAACTAAAATATGTTAAACGTTGAACATTCCACAGAGCACCATTAAATTTATTAAAACAAAACGGAAAAAAAAATTACAACTACAAGCCTGATATGCGAAGGCTGCCCACCAAAACTCTGACCGGGCATGAAGGGCAATAATCAGAGATTCAACAAAGATTCCAAAGATAATACTAAAGGAGCTCAAAAGAACCACAGTGGAGATGGAAGTATGTGTCAATAGGACCACTATAAGCCACACACTCCACAGAGTGGGCCTTATGGAAGTGTGGCCAAAAAGAGCCATTGCATAAATAAAAATATAAGAAAACACATTTTGAGTTTGCTAAACAGCATGTGGCAGACTTGCCAAACACATGGAAAATGGTTCTCTGATCAGATAAGACTTAAACTTTTGGCCATTGTGGTGCAAACACAACACCTCCTATAACCCGAAGAACACTATTCCAATAGTGAAGGATGGCGGTGGCAGCATCATGCTATGGTGATACTGATACTCATTGGCAGGAACAAAAAAACTGGACTGAAGGAAAAATGGATGTCAGCAAATACAGGACTATTCTCGTGGAAAACCTGTTTGTCTGCCAGAGATTTTAGACTGGGACAGAGGTTCACCTTCCAGCAGAACATTGTCCCTAAACATACTGCTAAAGCTACACTAGAGTGGTTTAACCCCTTAATGACCGGGCATGTTTGTACCTTAATGACCAAGCCAGATTTGTCAAATCTGGTATGTCTGACTTTATCAGAGAATAACTCTGTGAAAGTTTTGAATATCCAAGTAATTCTGACATTGTTTTTTCGTCACATGTTGTACTTTATTTTAGTGGTAAAAGTAGACTGATACGATTTGCGGAAATTAATTAAAAAATAGAAAAATTGAAGAAATTTTGTAAAAATTACCATTTTCCCCTATTTTTAACTGCAATATGTCACATATGTACACACATACTGTACAATTTTTTTAATTAAATATATATTTCTATCTCTTTACTCCATTTTGGCAGCACTTTTGAAAAAATAAAATAAATTTTCAGCAATTTAGAGGACTTACAAATTGAATAATAATTTTATAAATTTTGAAGTACATTTTGTTTTCCGGCACCAAGCCAGGTTTTCAGAGGCTCATAGGTCTCAGAGTGATGGAGACCCCCACAAATGACCCCATTTAGAAAACTAGACCCCTTAAGGTATTTACCTAGGGGTATAGTAAGTATTTTGACCCCACAGTTTTTTGCTAAATTTAATACATAGCAGGTGAAAAAAAAAATAATTTCACTTTTTTTCATAAAAGTATCAGTTTGAAGACCAATTTCTTTGTAAAGCGACCATGAGAATGAAGAAACACACCACAAAATCTATCACCCTCTTTCTCCTGTTTTAAAAAATGCCCCCATTGTGACCCTAATGCGCTGCCTGGACACACGGCAGGATCCAAAATGAAGGGAGCACCCGGAGGCTTTCAGGACTCATATTTTGCTTGAAAATGTTTTAGGCCCCACTGTACATTTGGAGAGGCTTTGAGCTGCCAGAACGATAGAAACTCCCCATAAGCGACCCCATTTAGAAAACTAGACCCCATAAGGTATTTATTTAGGGGTATAGTAATTATTTTGACCCCACAGTTCTTTGCTAAATTTAATGCATATCAGGTGAAAAAAATTAATAATTTCACTTTTTTCATAAAAGTATTTGTTTGAAGACCGATTTCTTTGTAAAGCGACCATGAAAATGAAGAAACACACCCCAAAATCTATCACCCTCTTTCTCCTGTTTTCAAAAATACCCACATTGTGGCCCTAATGCGTTGTTTGGACACACGGCAGGGCCCCAAAGGAAGGGAGCACCCGGAGGCTTTCAGGACTCATATTTTGCTTGAAAATGTTTTAGGCCCCAATGTACATTTGGAGAAGCTTTGAGCTGCCAGAATGATAGAAACTCCCCATAAACGACCCCATTTCGAAAACTAGACCCCTTAAGGTATTTATCTAGGGGTATAGTTAGCATTTTGACCACACAGGTTTTTCGCTAAATATATTGAAATTAGTCTGTAAGAATTAAAATGTACTTTTTTTCTGAAACAACATAGAAATTGTTATTATTTACAAGGAATAACGAAGAAAATGCACCCCAACATTTGTAAAGCAATGTCTCCCGATTACGACAATACCCCATATGTGGTAATAAACTGCTGTTTGGACCCACAGCAGGGCTCAGAAGGGAAGGAGCGCCATTTGGATTTATGATTTTGCTGGAATGGTTTTCGGTGCCATGTCGCATTTGCAATGCACTGGAGGGACCAAAACAGTGGAAACCCCCCAAAAGTGACCCCATTTTGGAAAAACCTTCAAGGAATTTTTCTAGGGGTATAGTGAGCATTTACACCCCACGGGTCTTTTGCAGAGTTTATTAGAATTAGGGCGCGAAAATTAATATCAAAATTTTTTCCACTAAAATGTTGCATTTTCTCATTTTCACAAGGGATAAAGGAGGAAAAAAACAACCATTTTTTATAAAGCAATTTCTCCCGAGTACGGAAATACCCCACATGTGGTCATACGTTTTTTCATTAGAAATGAATTAACCCTTTCAGGACTGATCCATTTTTTGCTTTCATATTTTAGATTTTCACTCCCCGCTTTCCAAGAGCCATAACTTTTTTATTTTTCCATCAATAGAGCGGTGTGAGGGCTTATTTGTTGCGGGACAATCTGTAGTTTTCATTGGTACCATTTTGGGGTACATGCGATTTTTTTTGATCACTTTTTATTCAATTTTTTTGCAATCCTGAGCAAAAAACAGGAATTCTGACACCGTTTTTTTAGGTTTTTTTTTTGCGGCGCTCACCGTACGCTATAAATTACATTTTTACTTTATTCTGCGTGTTTGTACGATTACGGCGATACCATATGTATTTAGGTTTGGTCCTTTTTTTTTAGCGTTTGCGCAATAAAATGACTTATTTATAAAAAAAAAAAAATCTGTGTCACCATATTCTGAGAGCCATAATTTTTTTATTTTTTTGTCAAAAAAGCTGTGTAAGGGCTTGTTTTTTGCGGGACGGATAGAAGTTTTTATTGGTACTATTTTCGGGTACATGCGACTTTTTGATCACTTTTTATTCTTTATTTAGGGAGCGGTGGTGACCCAAAAAATTGCGATTCTGTCGTAGTTTTTTATTGATTTTTTTTGGGGTGTTCATCGTGCGGGAAAAATAACATTATAGTTTTATAGTTGGGTTCGTTACGAACGCGGTGATACAAAATATGTGTACTTTTTTAACGTGTTCATTTTTTTTCTATAATAAAAGTCTTATTATAGGAAAAAAAGCATTTAGTGTTTATAGAACTTATAACTTTTATTTTTACACTTTTTTTAAAACATTTTTATTACTTTTTTTTACTTGTCCCACTAGGGGACACTTAGTCTTGCAGCTTTGATCGCTGCTAGAGTACATTACACTACACACGTAGTGTGATGTACTCTAACTGTCATTGTGACGTGACTGTCACACTGACAGGAAGCAGAGGAGGAACGGCCGGAGGCTGTTTCTCCGAGGCTTCCGTGCATGGCAACCCGGAGGTCATTATCTGACCTCCGATTGCCGTGACAAGCATCGGTAGCCCCCACGATCACTTCGTGGGGGCTGCTGATGTGCTTCAAACCACTTAAATGCGGCGACGGCAATCCGTCGCCGCACTTAAGGGGTTAACTGCCGAAATCAGCGGCGATGGTCCGCTGTCCGGCAAGACTAATGTCTCAGCTGTCGGGGACAACTGTCAGCGCGGGTCTGTCACTCTGTGTTTACACAGAGTGACAGTTTGAAATGCGGACGAAAATGTACGTCATGGTGCGGGAACTAGCAGCCGACCATGACGTACATTTTCGTCCTTGGTCGTTAAGGGGTTAAGAGGAAACATTTACATGTCTTAGAATGGCCTAGTCAAAGCCCAGACCTCAATTCAATTGAGAATCTGTGCCATGACTTTAAGACTACTGTACACCAATGCAACCCATCTAACATAAAGGAGTTGGAGCAGTTTTTTCTGGAAGAATGGGCAAAAATCCCAGTGTCTAGATGTGTTAAGCTAATAGAGACAAACCCCAAGAGACTTACATCTGTAATTGCTGCAAAAGGTGGCTCCACAAAGTATTGTCTATCAGGGGGAATACTTATTCACATTATTTTTTTGTCTTAATTATTGTTTGTATCACAGTAAAAAATATTTACCACCTTTGAAATTGGTAGGCATGTAGTGTATTCAAATGGTATAAACCCTTAAAAAAAAATGTTTTAATAAAAGGTTGTAATGCAACATAACATGAAAAACACCAAGCAGGGTGAATATTTTCACAAGACACTGTATATACAGGCATGCTGCAGAAGCCAAAAGGTAGAACATTTTAAATGTAAACTAATTTGAAATCTGTTTTGCAATGAAATAAAAAAAAAAAATAGTTCAAAGGTGTCCGTAGCCTTCAAAGAGGTTCCCAAACAAAATTTAGTTTTCAGTAAAAATTGATTAATTTAGACAACTAAGATGAGAACGGCTTGACCCGACTGCTGTCAAGGTGCTTGTTTCTAGGCATACACTTTTTTTTATTAGAATCAGCTAAAATGTAACCCTTTCACTGCCAGGATTTTTTGGGAGGTTTTTCACCTCTAGTAGCAAGGACAATTTTCACACTTTTGACATGTACAAATAAATACATTACAAAATAAAGAATCATACTAAACCCCCATACCTATATATTTTCTGAAAGTAGATACCTGGCATATTGTCAAAATACCGCTCAGCACTTTATACACACAGGCACCGTCATGCAATTTTGTGTCAAAATGTAATTTTTTATAAAACCGAAGTATAAACATTTATATTTGTGGCTAAAAGTATGACCCAGGCAAACAATTATATGCACCACACATCTGAAAAATGAAAGTTCAAGATGTGCAGAGTTCATACAGTACCACTTAGGTATATGTCTACGTTCACATATCTTCATAAAATCACCAAAGACCAAAAATCAGGTTTTCAATGTTCACTAACTTTTCAACAAACTTTGCATAAAGCAAGAGTACAAGCTAATATATCAAACTTTTTTAATATTTCTTAATAGAGAACAAAGCCTTTTTTTTTTTTCAACTCATCAGGCCCCCACCCTTCCTAACTAGCTAAATTAAATAAAATAAATGTGCACAAGGCCCCGGGACCAGATGGGATACACCCTAGAATTCTTAAAGAGCTTAGTTCAGTTATTTCTGTCCCCCTTTTCATAATATTCAGAGATTCTCTAGTGACTGGTATAGTGCCAAGGGACTGGCGGAGGGCAAATGTGGTGCCTATTTTCAAAAAGAGCTCTAGGTCTTCCCCGGGTAATTATAGACCAGTAAGCTTAACATCCATCGTGGGGAAAATGTTTGAGGGGCTATTGAGGGACTATATACAAGATTATGTGACAAAAAATAGTATTATAAGTGACAGCCAGCACGGTTTTACTAAGGCCAGAAGTTGTCAAACTAACCTGATCTGTTTTTATGAAGAGGTGAGCAGAAGCCTTGACAGAGGGGCCGCTGTGGATATAGTGTTTTTGGACTTTGCAAAGGCATTTGACACTGTCCCTCATAGACGTCTAATGGGTAAATTAAGGACTATAGGTTTAGAAAATATAGTTTGTAATTGGATTGAGAATTGGCTCAAGGACCATATCCAGAGAGTTGTGGTGAATGATTCCTACTCTGAATGGTCCCAAGTAATAAGTGGTGTACCCCAGGGTTCAGTGCTGGGACCACTATTATTCAACTTATTTATTAATGATATAGAGAATGGGATTAATAGCACTATTTCTATTTTTGTAGATGACACCAAGCTATGTAGTATAGTTCAGTCTATGGAAGATGTTCGTGAATTGCAAGCGGATTTAAACAAACTAAGTGTTTGGGCATCCAGTTGGCAAATGAAGTTTAATGTAGATAAATGTAAAGTTATGCATCTGGGTACCAACAACCTGCATGCATCATATGTTCTAGGGGGAGCTACCCTGGGGAGTCACTTGTTGAGAAGAATCTGGGTGTACTTGTAAATTATAAACTAAATAACAGCATGCAGTGTCAATCGGCTGCTTCAAAGGCCAGCAGGATATTGTCGTGTATTAAAAGAGGCATGGACTCACGGGACAGGGATGTAATATTGCCACTTTACAAAGCATTAGTGAGGCCTCATCTAGAATATGCAGTTCAGTTCTGGGCTCCAGTTCATAGAAAGGATGCCCTAGAGTTGGAAAAATTACAAAGAAGAGCAACAAAGCTAATAAGGGGCATGGAGAATCTAAGTTATGAGGAAAGATTAAAAGAATTAAACCTATTTAGCCTTGAAAAAAGACGACTAAGGGGTGACATGATTAACTAATATAAATATATTAATGGCACATACAAAAAATATGGTGAAATCCTGTTCCATGTAAAACTCCCTCAAAAAACAAGGGGGCACTCCCTCCGTCTGGAGAAAAAAAGGTTCAACCTGCAGAGGCGACAAGCCTTCTTTACTGTGAGAACTGTGAATCTATTGAATAGTCTACCGCAGGAGCTGGTCACAGCAGGCACAGTAGCTCCTATGTGTAGAAATTTTTCCCTTCCCTTTTCCCGTCCCTTGGTTGAACTTGATGTACATGTCTTTTTTCAGCCATACTAACTATGTAACTGTTTACTCACTGTAATTTTGCTGCTAAATCCATCTCTTCAAGACAAGATGGTCTCTGAGCTCACTTTAGGATCAGACTACAGCTGACCATAGAAATCTATGGATAGGGGAGGGGCAGGAGGTAGCATGAGCAAAGTAAGAAAGAGGCAGAGAAACACAGACGCTGCTGCAGCTTCATAGAAAGAGTTATATCTCACCCCTGTGCTGGATTCATAAAAACTGCTCATTACTGCTGTATGGTGTCCTCCATGTTGCTGCCGCTATTATATACACGTTAAATAGAGAAAGGGAAGAAAACACCCTGCTCTCCTATCTGCACAGTGTATGGCAGACACGATAGCAGTTAGGCTCCACCCACTAGCTCTGGGAAAATCATGAATTAGAGATAGTCTCCATAGGGAAAAGCTGCTAACAAATGTTATATACAAGTCATATAATGGCCAGAAATAGTGTTATACACATATAACAGCTTATTCTGAATAAGTAATCTAATTCGTTAGTTATTCTTTAACCTTGACTTTGTCAAAAAGTAACAACCTATAAAATTCAGGGATTACTCACCTTAAATGTGAGTGCACCCCTAAACCCTATATATTTCCTGGAGGCATTCAACCTGATGATTGCAGTTGTCTTGTCGTGCTGTTGCTAGCCATCTCCATCTTCACATAACTTTATGACAAACAGGAATTATTTAAAAAAAGAAATGCAGTAAATGGACACTAACCTTTCAAACAATTTATGCTAATCTAATAGTATACCTGATATAGATCAACTTTGTAATTTACTTACTGTTCAAACTGAGTTGTTTTATCCATTCAATTCCATGGGAAGTTACTGCCACTGGGTATCTCCCTTCCTGTAATCTGCTGTCAACCCCCTGTTGTCAAGCAAAGCCCATTCTTGGTTACAGAGCAGAATTGGTGGGCTCCAGGTGGGAGTACGTCTCTTTCCTGTCTGCCAATAGAAGTCTATGTAAGCAGGGGAGGAAGCTGGAGTAGAGTGAGAAAGACACAAGCTGCTGGTAAGATTTCTATGTTACCCCAGTGCTGAATTCTTAGTTACACTGGTCTGTACTGTTGTATAATCTCCTCCATGCTGCTGCAGCTTCTATATACAGTGGTGCTTGAAAGTTTGTGAACCCTTCATAAGTCTTATATTTCTGCATAAATTTGACCTAAAACTACATCAGCTTTTCACACAAATCCTTAAAGTAGATAAAGAGAACAAATAGGTCAAAAATATTAGACTTGGTCATTTATTTATTGAGGAAAATGATCTAATATCACACCTGTGAGTGGTAAAAGTATGTGAACCTTTAGGATTAGCAGGTAATTTGAAGGTGAAATTAGTCAGGTGTTCTTAATCAATGAGATGACAATCAGGTGTGAGTGGAGCGATCTAATTAGAGAACCGGGGTCAAAGTCTGATCTTCACAACACATGTTTGTGGAAGTGTATCATGGCACAAACAAAGGAGATTTCTGAGGCCCTCAGAAGAAGAGTTGTTGATGCTCATTGGGCTGGAAAACCATCTCTAAAGAATTTGGACTCCACCAATCCACAGACAAATTGTGTACAAATCGAGGAAATTCAAGACCATTATTACCCTCCCCAGGAATGGTCGACAAACAAAGATCACGCCAAGAGCAATGCGTATAATATACTGCAAGGTCACAAACGAACCCAAGGTAACATCTAAGCAACTAAAGACGTATCTCGCATTAGGTAATGTTCATGAGTCCACTATCAGGAGGAGATTGAATAACAAAATTGATGGAACAATGAATTCTGAATTATACCAGCAAATTCTAAAGAAAAAGGTCGGGACATCTCTCCGTAAACTTAATCTCAAGAGAATGTGGGTCATGCAGCAAGACATCGACCCTAAGAGCATAAGTCATTCTACCAAAGAGTAGTTAAAGAACAATAACGTTTTGGAATGGCCAAGTCAAAGTCCTGACCTTAATACAATAGAAATGTTGTGAAAGGACCTGAAGCGAGCACTTCATGGGAGGAAACCCACCAACATAACAGAGTTAAAGCTGTTTTGTATGGAGGAACGGGCTAAAATTCATCCAAGCCGATGTGCAGGACTAATCAACAATTACTGGGAACCTTTAGATGCAGTTATTGCTGCACAAGGGGGTCACACTAGATGCTGAAAGCAAAGGTTCACATACTTTTGCCACTCAAAGATATGTGATATTGGATCATTTTCCTCAATAAATAAATGAGCAAGTCTAATATTTTTGACTCATTTGTTTGATTTGGTTTTCTTTATCCACTTTTAGGACTTGCGTGAAAATCTGATGTAGTTTTAGGTAAAATTTATGCAGAAATATAGAAAATTCTGAAGGGTTCACAAATTTTCAAGCACCACTGTATGATAGATGGAGATAGGAGATCAGTATTCTCCTCTTCTCTGTGTGCAGTGTATAGAAGACATGATAGCAGTTAGACTCCGCCCACTAGCTCTGAGACAGGTGAGAATTAGAGAGAGAGCCTGCAGAGGAGAGAACTGCAAAAAATAAATAAATGCAGAATTAAAGTTATATAATTGCCAAACAAAGTATTATTCTTCATGTACTTACATATTACTGCTTATTCTGAAAAGTGAGGTATGGTGGCGTAACTACCATAGCGGCTGCTACGGAGCCCACGGCAAGAGGTAGCCTGTGCCACATTCAATAGTATCTGTTTCCTCAGTACACAGATACTGTTGAACACTATGGCAGAGCAGGGAGGTATCGGACCACGCCGGCCTACGCAAGTATCCTGTGGGTACAATTTGTTTGGGGGATACTGTCTACAAGGGGGAGGTGGGAGGTTATATGGCACTACAAGGGGAGGTTGGGGGCTGTATGGCATGATCTACAAGGAGGAGGTGGGGGCACTGTCTACAAGTAAGAGGGTGGTGGGGCTGTATGGCACTATCTACAAGGGGGAGGTGGGGGCACTATCTACAAGGGGGACTGTGTGGCACTAACTACAGGGGGTCTGCATAGCAATGTCTACAAGGGGGGGACTCTATGGCACTATCTACAGGGGGACTCTATGGCACTAGCTACAGGGGGGCTGTATGGCAGAATCTACAGGGGGCACTATCTACAAGGGGGGGTTGTGTGTGGCACCCAGGGGAGGGGAGCAGTCAAAAGTTTGCTATGGGGGCCAGTCTTTTCTAGTTACGCCCCTGGTGAGGTATGCTTTAAATTGAGTCTGTCACCAGATATTGGCCTATCAAAGCATCACCACAGTAAAATAGTGTAGCCTCACCTGGGGATAGAAAGTAAAGTAGTTTGTAGCAATGGTGACTCCCTCATTGCTCCTAAAAGCTAAATTGCATATGAAGAATAAAGTTATTTTCGCTGCAATGGAGCCACTCGTCTGAAAAATGAAAACCGCGTTTCAGATGAGACTACACTATATTACTGGTGCTGCTGCTTTGATAGGCCAATTTTTGGTGACAGACTCCCTTTACAACATACATTTGCGCCTGAAACTCCCATAAAAGCGGAGGTTTACACACAAATCAATGGAAAAATAATAGATCAAGACATGCAAAGTTCATACATACCACACACGTCTACATCAACAAGAGCGAATGCTGTCAAAAATGCTGAAACAGAAGCCCTTAAATATTTTACGGTCATCCACAAATGTGTTAAAAAGAATGTACTGCACACTACAAACAGCTACTATGCTATGAAAATATACATTTTTTGAGGGCGCGCTGGTTACCGTGCGTAAAAATGTTTATACACACGTCCTACGGAGTCTAGTTTTATGAATACCTCACGTTGGGGCTCTCGTATGTTATGTATCTTTATAAAATGTTAATAAAAACTTTATTTACAAAAAATATTTATACACACAACCACCTTCACACAACTTTGCATCAAACAGTGATTATAAGCAAACATTTTACGAACATTCAACATTGCTAATAAATTGCATACTCAAAATTGAGTACCTTTTGTAAACAAAATGTACTCTGAAAAAACTGTAAGATGTGAGGCGTTCATACGTGCCACATGTCTACGTTCACAGGTGCATCTATTAAAGAAATGCCAAAACCGCAGGAATATGCCAAACTATTTTTGTGTGCAAATTAAATTAGAGATTATATAGGTATATAATTTTCCATTCCCCTATACAAACCCTAAGGCTGTGTTTATATGCTAAAATTTGGGTATAGGCAGGATGAGACAGTGTAAAATTTATACATTTTATTGATGTTTGTGTGTGCATGTGGTTCAAGTGCTTGGTGCGATTTATTTCATGCCGCAGTCCAAACACTGATAAATGGCTGGGTCGTTAAGTGTATAAACCGCCTATTTAAGCACAGAGGGTTGATTAGATAAACTATTGTTCATGCTCCTACTTCTTTTCTCGGAAAGAAAAAGACCTTTCATATTTGACAATCAGAGAGCAAGTATGCTGTCTGATTGATGAGAGTGGGAAGTTTGATAACATGAAGAAAAGTTTGTTAGCCCTTCCCCTGGGGTCATCTACAGCCATACAGGGACAGGAGGAGGATCACAGATTCTCCTCCTCTCTCTGCATGCTGACAGCTCATCCCCACTGGCCACCCCTCTCCTGCTACATACAGGTTGAAGAAGTGAAGGCTTACAAATATAAGTTCCCACGTGCTCTAACTCGGGCTAGTATGCAGCTTTAAAACCAGACCTAGTTCGCAGCTTTATCTAAGAGAGTATTAAGAAGCACGGGTTGAAGTGAGTGCTGCAAGTATATGCAGCTCCCACTTCAGCCAGCTCTAGTCACTAGAACATTTAGTTGCAGGAATGTATCCGATACGTCCTTGGCCACTGAAGTGCCTACCTGCAAGAATGTATGAGATACATCCTTGGCAAGGAGAAGATTAAACCATAATCATATTCAGGGAAAATAAGCAATTGGCTTGCCCCAATAACAATTAATAAAAACTGGGTAACGAAAGATGTATTTTACGGAATAGTTTAATACTTTAACCTGGTGACAGGTTATTGTCTGTGTTAAGTGATTCCTTTACACATGTCTTCGTCTTGATTGGAGCTATTGGAAGCAATTTTGATTCTTTGTTGGTACTGACTTAAAACTTTTAATAGAAATGACTGGTCACAGGCACCCTGAAACACAAACATATGAGGAGGCAGTTTTCTCATTTCTGTGATGAAGATCTATTGGTTCCTTCTCTGAGGTCTACCAGTAGATTACAATCTACTATTTGGCTACCACCGTTATACACTTAAACAAGTTTGAGCTTACAGAATGTTGCCAGAACTTTGTCCGACCACTTTATTTACCGAATTGTGTTAATACTTTATTACAGTGCATTTGTAGAAAAGTCATGCAATTCATAAATCCACGATGAACCAGAAAAAAAAAACACATTTCATTGAATTGATGATGAATAACACTAGCAGTTCTTTGTAGGTTGTGTGGCAATGCATCCTAATACATAGTACTGAGTTTCAGACACGGGAGCAATGTTCTGATTTAGCTGTCGGTGTATCAACAACAATTGCTATTCCAATCTACCCGTAAGTGTAGCCATATGTACTCCATAACCATCTGAATGAAGTATGTGCTGGCTGTAATTCATATCCTCATAACTCCGCTCTACCTTCTCTTCCGTTTGTCTTTGCTCTCCTTTTTGTAGGTAGTTTTGCACTTTTCTCTGCGTAAGCAACTGGGGGATTTTTCTATTGCTATAAATTTTGGATGGTTGTTATATAAATTGTTGATGCCGAATAAAAAGCAGACAGTTTCTTGATTGTTTTCTTTACCAGCAGCCTGCTCTATTAGTTGCGTAGATTATACAATAAATATTAAAGTCTACTAAGTTTACTTAAAAGCAAACTATAATTCTCAGTATGTCTAATTAATTTTGTTTATGGTGCCAAGTATAATTTGAAGATGCAAGTGGTGATTTTGAATGTCCTTTGTTTTCTCCTCTAGGCTTCTGACTCAGAATGTTGGATTGCTGTATGTTGGAAGCTACGACCGTCCTTTTTCCCAGATAAAGGTATACTGCTTTTAAGTCACCATCTTCATAGTTCAATAAATCATTGATGAAGTAATAGTAGAGCCAGGGTTTCATACAATATGCTCATATTAATGAAAATACATCACAAAAAGTTGAATCCTGTACAGCTCATGGCATACATTAAATACGGCCTTCTCAAGCTGAGTGCCTTTTATAGTGTCTGTCTTTCACATTTGATCAGAAAACTCACACTGTGTTCAAGCTGACTGATGTCCTATGCCAGGCACTATTGGTAAGATCTTGCCAATCAACCTTCATATGCTGCCAGGTATTACAAATACTGCCAGAATGCCTAACAGGGAATGTCATATAAAATGATGCTTGTAATTGAGAAAAACTGGCTATACAGTAGCATACTATATTGTCCTGATTGGGTTTATCAATAACTCCAATAATACTCTGTGTCCGTTTGCAGCACCTGAGATTTGCTAGAATTTCTGGCCAATCAGTGTGTGCTTTTAACCGATAAAAAGCTTGTAAATCAGAGCAATACATTGGGATCAAGTTGAACCAATCAGTAAATACCAGTATAACTGAAGAGCAAACACTGATTGGCTGTCTGTTAGTGTCTTTCTGGAGTGCAGTGCTAGATGTACTATTTTGCTTTCTACCTGTACTACATGTACTGTACTGCTCTCTACCTGTGCTACATGTACTGTACTGTCCTTTACCTGTACTACATGGACTGTACTGCCCTTTGCCTGTACTACATGGACTGTACTGCCCTTTGCCTGTACTACATGTACTGTACTGCTCTCTACCTGTACTACATGTACTGTACTGCTCTCTACCTGTGCTACATGTACTGTACTGTCCTTTAACTGTACTACATGGACTGTACTGCTCTATACCTGTACAACGTGTACCGTACTGCTCTCTACCTCTACTACATATACTGTACTGTTCTCTACCTGTACTACATGTACTGTTCTGCTCTACCTGTATTGCATGTACTGTACTGCTCGCTACCTGCACTACATGTACTGTACTGCTCTTTATCTGTACTACGTGTACTGTACTGCCCGTTACCTGTACTACGTGGGCTGTACTGCCCTTTACCTGTACTATATGTACTGTACTGCTCTCTACCTGTACTACATGTACTGTACTGCTCTCTACCTGTACTACATGTACTGTACTGCTCTCTACCTGTACTACATGTGCTATACTGCTCTCTACCTATATTACATGTAATGTTTTGTTCTCTACCAGTACTTCATGTACTGTACTGCTCTCTACCTGTACTACATATACTGTACTGCCCTTTACCTGTACTACATGTACTGTATTGCTCTCTACCTGTACTACGTGTGCTGTACTGTTCTCTACCAGTACTACATGTACTGTACTGCTCTCTACCTGTATTACATATAATGTATTGTTCTCTACCTGTATTACATATAATGTATTGTTCTCTACTTGTGCTACATGTACTGTACTGCCCTTTGCCTGTACTACATGTACTGTACTGCTCTCTACCTGTACTACATGTACTGTACTGCTTTCTACCTGTACTACATGTACTGTACTGCTCTCTACCTGTACTACATGTACTGTACTGCTCTCTACCTGTACTACATGTACTGTACTGCTTTCTACCTGTACTACATGTACTGTACTGTTCTCTACGTGTATTATACAATTTTTACTGCTATCGATCTGTGCCAGGACCAGCAGCTTCTTGGGTACCAGGTGAGGGTGGCTCATTTTAGTTTTTACTGTACACGACCCTGAAGAATTTCCTCAACATAGAAAATTATTTGCTAGCTTCCAGCAGCTCATTCTGACTTTCATATGTAAAGCTTGGTTTTATCTGCATTAGGCTTCGTTCTCATCTGCGTTGGGCTTGCATTCATGGGTTCCGCTAGACCTTTCCGTTTGGAGAACCCATGAACGGAAAGCCAATTAGAAACCGTAGCTTCCGTTTGCATTACCATTGATTTCAATGGTAATGCTTCCATTGCAAATGGTTTCCGTTGGTCTCCGTTCTGCAAAGTTTAAATTTTTGGAGCGGAAACAATAGCGCAGTCGACTACGCTATTGATTCTGCCCAAAAAAACGGAAACCTTATGAAACGGAGACAAACGGAAACCATTTGCAACGGAAGCATTACCATTGAAATCAACGGTAATGCAAACGGAAGCTATGGTTTCCGTTTGGCTTTCCGGTCATTCCCCTAGCAGAAATATCTAACGGAACCCATGAACGAAAGCCCGACGGCGATGTGAACGAGGCCTTAGTTATCTACCTATAGTTTATTTTTTCTTATTTTGTGTTAAAATATTGGAGGTTTTGGAATCCATTACTAGTTTTTCATAATAGTGGTTTCAAGTTACAATAGTTGTTCAGGGATGGGTTAATATTGTAACTTAAGGGTTACATTAATGGAAGGGTTGTATTAATGGAAGGGGAGATTAGTGGAGACCAAAGAACAGCTCTAGAAAACGTTTCACGACCAGACTGCTGCATGTTAACAAGTATACGTTGTTCCTTAAAAAAATCTTTGTACATGAATATAGAAACCGTTTCAGATAATAATTCATGCTGACATAATTCCAGATTAACCCCTTCCCGACTAAAATGTACGTCCAGGGACGGTTTTAGACCATGTGTGACCCTGGGCAAAGTTAAAAGTGGGTCCCCAAATGCTAAACTTTTGTATCAATAATGCAGTCAACTCAGAAGGCAGTATGCAGAGAACTACATCGCCGATTTCTAGTGCATCCAGAAGTTTTGCAAGCCCCAAAACATATGTTCCCCGTCTTACACAAAAAAAATTATCTATATACAGTTTTTAAATCATACCACTATACCAGATTAAATATTACCTGCATACTGTGTCTGAGCACAACTCACTATTATAAGACCAATATTACCACAATATAAGATCCAAATAATAGCACCACAACATAACGACTTAGTGAACTGAATAATACCCCCATACTGTTATTAAATAAAAACCCCTATACAAAGACCAATATTACTACCATGTAGTGACCATACAGTGGCAGATGCCAGTTATACACAGGCGCTCTGCAGACGGTAGAAGTGATTACAGCACATTTATATCCAGTGGCTCGCAGGTGATGTTTTCTCTGATTAGAGTCTTTCACTTTCCCTTTTTTTCTCCATCCGGCCCAGACCACTGTGACGACTCTTTCCAGCCACAATTTGTCTGCAGAATTGGACACACAGACATGTTGGTTTCTCGCTTTTCCAGCATCCTCCCCACCTATAGCCGATCCCCTAAACAAACTCGTAATCCACAGTGCCACAGATGGTAATAATGATCCCTTAGTGCTCGACACAAAAAAAGTGCCCCATCAGCAACAGTGTTCCCTTTGTGCCCCCCACACAGTAATAATGTCCCCTTTGTGCCCCCTGCAGATAGTGCCACAGTGCCAATGTAGATAGTGCCAGTTTTCCCTGTACATAGCGCCAAAGCGTCCCCTGTAGATTGTGCCACACAGATCCCTTACTTGTAGATCCTGAATACGCAGATATAATTGAATATGGCAGTCGCTAGCACCCGGAGGGCCCCCCCCCCCGGTGCTAACGGCGCCAACGGACGTGAGGGGGCCAGTGCCGCTCGGCCCATAAATGTTGTGTGCCGCGGGCCTCGTAGCAACTGTTGTGGCTGCTATAGTGGTAGTTTCACCACTGGGATGGGGGCCCTGGGCAATTGCCCAGTTTACCAACCCCTAACACCGGCCCTGATTACGTCATGAGAACTAAGCAGTTCCCTAAAATTGATAGAATACGAAGTCATAGTGATGATACGAGCACAGAAGCCATCACCCCGCTCTAACAGCCTCAAACGGAGATAACTCTGCTCTTGGTCATTTAACCGCTTAAATACCAAGGTCAATTCTGACAGCGGCATCTAAGTGGTTAGTGGGAGGGGTCTCCCTCTGTCACCCCATCGGCCCCCTGTGACGTGATTGCGGGGTGCCATTGGGCTGCTATAGTATCCACAGGGTAAACATTGGACACCAAGCCTACCATCTTAGTACACCTATTAAGCCTTTCCAGAGGGGTTATGCTGACAACCATAATCCACTGCAATACAGAAGTACTGCATAGTTTAGTCCTCTAGAGGAACAAAAAAAGAAATAAAAAATTAACTGTAAAAACTTTTCCCCAATTAAAAATGCTTTATTATTTAAAGAAAAATGTTTAATATATAAAGGAAAAAAGTATACATAATTGGGGTTAAGAAATGGGGAACTTATATAATTGGTATTGCCATGTTCGTAACGAACCAAACTACAAAATTAAAATTGTATTTAACCTTCACAGTGAATGGCATAAAAAAATATATTACAAAACATTGTCAGAATTGCAGTTTTTCATCCTGTTACGCTATTTCCGTAGCTCTCGATTTTCGGAAACTATGTAGCTCACTGTGCTACGCTGTTTCCGTAACTGACACGAACTTCTGTGGGAGGCCTGAAAATGCTCTCGGCTGTTTCCAGAAAACCAGGCCACCTCGAAAATCATTGGCAGGCGCCCAGCAATAGTGGCAGTGGTAGGACGGGGGTCAGGGGCCCCCATTCTAGAAAAAGGTGTGGATCCTAGAGATGGGACCAGCATCTATCGGACATTTATGGAATGTCCTGTGTATATGCAATAAATGTTCGAGAGGGGAATACTCCTCTAAGGTGTCAAAATACTTTGGCTGCTGTTTTCTTTTAGAGGAGCAGGAATCATGTAATGCGGTAAAAGATGAACATGTCAGCACAGTGTTTCTGTACACAGACCATTTTGTATCTACAAATAAATGGAATTAGTAGCGGTTTGTGTTTAAATGCATTACAAAGGTAAAAATTAAAAACAGAAAAACAATAGCTATGGCTTGCAATGTAAGCACTGATTTCATGCCTGGATTGGCACATCTATCACTCCATCCAGTCTTTGTACGCCAAATCTAAAATCTACATTTGACTATATCAATCCTTAAAAAAAATCTACCATTTACCGAATTCCGGTAGAACAATTTAATTTGGTGATCAGTGAACAAACGTTATTCTTATATACTTCTATACTATTCTATACATCTTCTAACTAAATTTAAAAAAAAGTTAGACAAATACTTATTTGTCAGATAATATCACCCACATACATATGCTGCTGGCACGGAGTCTAACCATTATCATAACCTTGAAGTCACTTTGTTCTAAATTCGCCACTTGATTACACCAGGTCATCTGCCTTCTAACTGAACCTTATGTTTTCTCTTTACAACAGCTGCTATTTTTCTTTAGGGAGTTACTTTTATTTATTAATCCACATTTATATCATTACAACTGTGTCTTGTGACCATATGATTGTGAAGCTATTCCAGAATGTCAGCTGTATTTTTTATTGAGCTGTTATATGAACAGGGGCTATGGGGGGAATTTAATACGCCAGTCTTAATAGAAGGAAAGTTGGAGTAAGATGCAACACATTTATTAAGAGGCAAACTGCACTCAATAAATGTGTCGCATTATTCGGCCGGCCCTGCACCACAATTGTGGTGTTGCACCCACAGTAGTGTGCCATCCATTCTGCCCAAAGCCAAAAAAAAACCTCATACTCACCTCAACTTACCACTCCTCCTCACCGGGTTCTCATAGGGTTCTATCACAGCTTATGCATCCCAAGGGACAGAGCAGATGAGACAGAAGGTGTATTTGAGGCGACCAGAGACTCCCTACAGGCAATGATCAGAACTGTCTTGCTCATTATCATTTAATTGTAGTTTTTAATCGTTCTAATGGAAATCAACACAACATGTACAAAGCGGAAAGGAGCAGGAGTCTCGGACATTGCCAAAACTGATATATGAGGTGGATTTCTGACCAACTAATAGACAATGCATCTAGAGCAGGGGTCTCAAGCACCCGGGCCGCATGCGGCCCCTGAGGCTGTCACCTGCGGCCCGCAGGACAAAGAGCCACTAGTATCGGCTCTGCTCCGGGACTATATGGACAGTGTTGTCAGGGTCTTCCCCAGAGCGGAGTCCCGGGCAGAGCGCTAGTACAGGCTCTGCTCCTGGACTCTGTGGAATTCCCTGACATCGCTGTCCATATATGGACACTGTTGTCAGGGTCTTCCCCAGAGCAGAGTCCTGGGCAGAGCGCTAGTACAGGCTGTGCTCCGGGACTCTGGAATCCCCGGACATTGCTGTCCACATATGGACAGCGATGTCTAGGGCTTCCCCCGAGCTGGACAGCAGTGATGTCAGGAGCACAGCTGGAGTCCCAGGCTCTGCTCCAGGACTCCAGCTCTGGGCAAGCCCCTGACATCACTGCCCATATATGGCACTGTGGCAGCATCTACAGAGGGCACTGTGGCAGCATCTACAGAGGGCACTGTGGCAGCATCTACAGAGGGCACTGTGGCAGCATCTACAGAGGGCACTGTGGCAGCATCTACAGAGGGCACTGTGGCATTATCTATGGGTGGGTGTGTGGCAGTATCTACAGAGGACACTGTGGCATTATCCAGGGGTGTGTGGCAGTATCTACAGAGGGCACTGTGGCAGTATCTACAGAGGGCACTGTGGCAGTATCTACATAGGCCACTGTGACATTATCTATGGGTGGGTGTGTGGCATTATCTACAGAGGGCACTGTGGCAGTATCTACAGAGGGCACTGGCAGCATCTACAGAGGGCACTGTGGCAGCATCTACAGAGGGCACTGTGGCAGCATCTACAGAGGGCACTGTGGCATTATCTATGGGTGGGTGTGTGGCAGTATCTACAGAAGACACTGTGGCATTATCCAGGGGTGTGTGGCAGTATCTACAGAGGGCACTGTGGCAGTATCTACAGAGGGCACTGTGGCAGTATCTACATAGGCCACTGTGACATTATCTATGGGTGGGTGTGTGGCATTATCTACAGAGGACACTGTGGTATTATCTACAGAGGGCACTGTGGCAGTATCTACAGAGGGCACTGTGGCAGTATCTACAGAGGGCACTGTGGCAGTATCTACAGAGGGCACTGTAGCAGTATATACAGAGGGTTCTGTGGCACTATCTTAAAAGGGGCTGCCCAATCTTGACATTTGTGTATCTGCCAAACGAGCCGCCGGACTGCATTTAGCGACACAAACTGGATTGTTGAAATGCGGCCCGTCAACTTTAAATTTTTTCTATATGTGGCCCACTTACTTGGCCAAGTTTGAGACCCCTGATCTAGAGAGTAGCTACCTTAGCATGCAACATAAATAGTCTAGCACTTGATGGGTCTTTTTGATGGTTCCACAGCATCTACTGCAGATTATGGTCAATTTTCCATGGCACGTTCTGGAGCTCTGGCATCAATGTTGCTCTTACACTAGAGCGTGTGTTAGAGAGTTCCCAGTGATCTTCAGGTGCTGCTGCAAGGTATTTCAGTACGTATGCAAAAGGCTGGGTTCACACATCATGGTCAAAACCGCAGCAAAACCACGCCTTTTTTAAGTGATTTTTACAATGTGTGAACTTTTGATTGTGATGTGTGAACCCCAGCCAAAGGGTAATGTTAAATTATAATATCAGAGGCCCTAAATAAACAACGATCAACAACATTTCAACGTTAAAATCCACAAATAATGTTGTTAGGCTAAGGTTGTAACAATTTTGGCAATACCGTTGAGGTATAAGTTTCCTTGAAAAAAAACAAAAGGAAAAGTAAACTGTCGTAAGAGATGCAACTGTATGCCTATACACCGTGTTCCAAATTATTTTGCACATTGGATTTAAGTGTCATAAACATTTAATTATTCGTTTTTCAATTAAACTCATGGATGGTATTGTGTCTTAGGGCTCTTTGGATCATTGTAATCAATCTCAGACACCTGTGATAATTAGTTTGCCAGTGTGCCAAATCAAAGGAAAACTACTTAAGGACGTTCCACATTATTAAGCAGGCCACAGGTTTCAAGCAATATGGGAAAGAAAAAGGATCTCTCTGCTGCCGAAAAGCGTGAAATAGTGCAATACCTTGGACAAGGTATGAAAACATTGGATATTTCAAGAAAACTTAAGCGTGATCATCGTACTGTGAAAAGATTTGTGGCTGATTCAGAGCACAGACGGGTTTGTTCAGATAAAGGCATAATGAGGAAGGTTTCTGCCAGACAAATTAATAGGATTAGGAGAGCAGCTGCTAAAATGCCATTGCAAAGCGGCAAACAGGAATTTGAAGCCGCTGGTGCCTCTGGAGTCCCTCAAACCTCAAGGTGTAGGATCCTCCAGAGGTTTGCAAGTGTGCATAAAGCTATTATTCGGCCACCCCTAAACAATGCTCACAAGCAGAAACGGTTGCAGTGGGCTCAGAAATACATGAAGACTAATTTTAAACCGTGTTATTTACTGATGAGTGCCATGCAACCCCTGGATGGTCCAGATGGAAGGAGTAGTGGATGGTTGGTGAATGGCTACCATGTCCCAACAAGGCTGCGACGTCAACAAGGAGGTGGCGGAGTCATGTTTTGGGCTGGAATCATGGGGAGAGAGCTGGTAGGCCCCTTTAGGGTCCCTGACGGTGTGAAAATGACCTCTGCATAGTACGTAGAGTTTATGACTGACCACTTTCTTCCATGGTACAAAAAGAAGAACCGTGCCTTCCGTAGCAAAATTATCTTCATGCATGACAATGCACCATCTCATGCTGCAAAGAATACCTCTGTGTCATTGGCTGCTATGGGCATAAAAGGAGAGAAACTCATGGTGTGGCCCCCATGTTCCCCTGACCTCAACCCTATTGAGAACCTTTGGAGCATCCTCAAGCAAAATATCTATGAGGGTGGGAGGCAATTCACATCAAAACAGAAGCTCTGGGAGGCTATTCTGACATCCTGCAAAGATATTCAAGCAGAAACTGTCCAAATACTCACAATTTCAATGAATGCAAGAATTGTGAGGGTATGTTCACACGCTGAGAGGCAGTTACGTGTGAAAAGACAGACTGTTAACAGCTGCCTCGTTTCACACGTAAAAGCTCCTCCTCGTAATTTACGAGGCGTCTGAGACGCTAGTAAACCTTGAGCCGTGCTTCATTGATTTCAATGAAGAACGGCTCAAATTACGTGGCAAAGAAGTGCCCTGCACTTCTTTGCCGAGGCAGCAAATTTACGGGTCGTCGTTTGACAGCTGTCAAACGACGACTCGTACATAACAGGTCGTCTGCACAGTACGTCGGCAAACCCATTCAAATGAATGGGCAGATGTTTGCCGACGTATTGTAGCCCTATTTTCAGACGTAAAACGAGGCATAATACGCCTCGTATACGTCTGAAATTTGGCCGTGTGAACATACCCTGAAGGTGATATCAAAGAAGGGGTCCTATGTTAACATGTAACTTGGCCTGCTAAGTTTTTTTTTTTTTTTATTGAAAGCGCTTTTGATTTCTGTGTATATGACCTCCTGATGCTGCAAATTCAACAAATTACCATTTTAGTTCTCTTTACAACCTTTAAAATGTTTTGATCTCTGTTGTGCATAATAATTTGAAAAAGTGCATTTAGAGTTTTTTACTTCTAAAAAAAAAATATGTTATCATTAGGAGATTTGTTCAATAAAATTCGCATTATACTCCAACGGTTGATGGCTTGAAGATTATACTGACTGTCATTTGCATCGGCTGTTTAGGAAAATCAGCGAAAACTAACATTTGCATAATAATTTGGAACGCGTTATACAGTTGCATATGTCAACCATGGACTTTGAGGGTATGTTCACACGGCCTATTTACGGACGTAATTCGGGCGTTTTTGCCCCGAATTACGTCTGAAAATAGCGCCTCAATAGCGCTGACAAACATCTGCCCATTGAAAGCAATGGGCAGACGTTTGTCTGTTCACACGAGGCGTAAATTTACGCGCCGCTGTCAAATGACGGCGCGTAAATAGACGCCCGCGTCAAAGAAGTGACCTGTCACTTCTTCAGACGTAATTGGAGCCGTTATTCATTGACTCCAATGAATAGCAGAGCTAATTACGGCCGTAATGGACGCGGCGTTCAAGCGCCTGCACATGCCGTTACGGCTGAAATTACGGGGATGTTTTCAGGCTGAAACATCCCCGTAATTTCAGCCGTAACGGACGCCCTCGTGTGAACATACCCTTACTATAAAACATTTTTTGGGTTCTGAAGCGTAGAGAACCTATCTTTTTCAGTGCTGTAAAAAAAAAAAAAAAAGGTATCCTGAAAAATACCTGTGAAACATTGCAAAAGGATACAGACTTACTTTACAGTGAAAACATGGCGTGTAAACACTTTGTTTTAGGTCACTTTCCCACAGCAGTATTTAGGTCAGTATTTTGCAGAGTTTTGCATCTCTTCCCAGTCCTAGTTTTCAATCACCTGACTTAGGCCAGATTCAGACGAACGTGTGCGTTTTGCGCTCGCAAAAGGCACTTGACAGCTCCGTGTGCCCTGTTCATATGGATGCACGGCTGCATGCTTTTCGCGCAGCCGCCATCTTTATGACACTCCGTTTGGATGTTTGTACGTGGTGCTTTTCTGTTTACATTCATTCTTTTACTGTTATTGCACGAATAACGCTTATCCCACGGCTTCCATGCGGCATGCGTGATTTTCACGCACCCATTGACCTCAATGGGTGCGTGATGCGTGAAAAACGCAGAAATATAGAACATGTCGCGAGTTTTACACAGCGGACTAACGGTACGCAAAAAACACGGACTGTCTGCACTGCCCCATAGACTTGTAGTGGTCTGCGCGAGCCGCGTGAAAACAACACGGGCTGCACGGACTTAAATCACGTTCGTGTGAATCCACCCTTAACCAAAGAGTAGAGCCTTTGAAGTGCGCTTCTTCCTTGATTACTTGCTATGTTAACGGGGAAGGTTTACTTTCAATAAACATGTACAGTGGCTTAAAGTCACATGCAAGTCCCATGAAAGTTGCACTGTCACTTCTATTATTCCCTTATGGACAGAAAGTCACTTTCAAACTTACAACAGAAGTCGCGGAAATGCCAGTGTGTTTCTAAATAGTACCAGTATATCCATTAGATATTTGTCAAGGGCAAAGTTGCTCTAAAATGTTTGAAAAGTGATAAGAATAATAAGTACCCATAGATTTTTTTGTTATGCACAGGTTAAATGTTTTCCAGAAGACATGAAGTACTTTGATTTTGTCTGTTTGTAACTAAGCCCTTTCCACTTAAGCTGAACTGTACGTGTTGATTACGCCTCCATGTATAGTGCAATCTAACCAAATCACAACGCGAAGAGCACTTCCACCTGAAATATATTTATCCATTGATGCAATCAGCAGCCATTTTTTTTTTTTTGCGTTATACTCCACCCCATCCACTTGTTCCTGAATAATAATGGATTTTTTGCATAATTACTATTTTTATAATGTGCGCTTACGATGGTTAGAAGTGGTGGCATTGTCCACAATCCATTTAATTGCTACGTGACAATTATCACCTATCTACAGGATAGGTTCTAATTGTCAGATTACTGGGGGGCCCCACCAAACCCATGAACAGGGGTCCTGAACACCCAATTCCTCAATGTTTTCTGCTGCTGCATTCGCGTCTCAGAATTATGGAAACAGCCAAGTACAGTGGATAGGTGATATTTGACGATTCTAGGACTACCCCTTTAACTGGGTTTATACCTCTTGTAAATACTTTTAAAGTATGTTGTCGTTAGTATTTTTACGAGTGAGAAAGCTGTTTTTTAAGGCTAGGGAACACAATGTATTGTTTGGCAGCAAGTCACAAACTTTATAATTTAGTCTGTACAAAATCCATTTAAAATGTCAATGTTTTGCAGTCCGCTTAAAGTGACCTTTTAGAGTAATTGAATAAAAAAACATTTTAACTTAAAGGGAACCTGTCACCAGCATTTCACCTATTAGACTCTACTCACCCCTCGCTGGCCGCTGCTATCAAAAGTTCATAGGCGTTATCCCCTCTCCTAAACACCTCCTCTGACCGCAAATAACGGTCTGCAAACATTTTGCGCATTTTATGGTAATAATATGGCAGTCTCGTTCATTCCTTTCTTATGCCCACCCACCGCTGAAAACATGCCCAACCTGAATGCTGTCAATCAAAATTAAGCTGTCACTCAAAAGTAAGGAGGCAGGGTTAACTCGGAAAGGCTTGAGGAAGGAAGATATGACTCTTTTATGCTCATTAGCATACGGCGTAGGAACCTTAAAAAAGGAATACCAAAGGTACAGAGCCGACTTAGACGATAATTATAGTTTACATAAAAAGTTCACCCACTTCCACCAGGTATTGCTGGTTTAATAGGTGAAATGCTGGTGACAGGTTCCCTTTAAGCTTGTTTTATACTTTCAGACTGGTATACTTGTTTATGAAGTGAAGTAGTTCTGGCTCTGGACTAAATTCTTTAAATTGTATGGGATAGAAACTACTGTGTTCATTTTATTATTCTGAAATGAAATGTCAATTATCTTCAGTTTATTATTTAATTATTTTTTTTAAGTCATGCAGGGGACCCTACATGAATTATTTTATGTGGTACATCTGGAGGGGACTGTTAAGACCCAGGACCTTATTTATGAGCATTATGGACAGTACTCATCATTTACATATATCAGGGGTCGTGAGAAGGTTATGCTCTTAAGGGGGGAACCTTTCACCTCCCCATACATGTGAGCATGTAATGGGCAGGGCTGCACAAACCCTGGGGCATTTTACATTTTTTTTTTTTTACCCTCCTCTGTTATTTAGATAACGGTGCCGTTATATTTGGCGCACGATTTTTAAATAACCCCCTGAACTGTCAATGGCGCAGCTAATGGCAAGGGGATGTGTTACTATGGCTGCGACACTGTCCAATCAGCCACAGACAGTGTTACAGCAAGAGCTGGAGAGAGGAGAGCGTGCGTGCGCGCACGCTCTCACTCTTCAGCTGTCGGCAGACAAGGACGAGACTGAACTCTCGCGAGAGATCACACATTTTTGTACTTGTATGCCGAACTGTCAAGGGGGCGTGTCTCTGTAAGAGATCACTGTTGGCCTTGTCTGCGGACAGCTGAAGAGTGAGCGCGTGCGTGCGCACACACTCTCCTCTCTCCAGCTGTTGCTGTAACACTGTCCATGGCTGATTGGACAGTGTCGCAGCCATAGTAACACGCCCCCTTACCATTACATGCCCCATTGACAGTTCAGGGGGTTATTTAAATATCAGGCGCCAAATATAATGTCACCGATATCTAAATGACGGATGAGGGTAGAAAAAAATGTAATGTACCCCAGGTTTTGTGCAGCCCTTGCCCATTACTTGCTGCACTCAGCTGCGCATGTATGGGCATGTGAAAGGTTCTCTTTAAGCGATATAAGTTCCATGTTTATGTGCCATTATTGTTCTGTGCCGTGTTCTCCGATTGGTTCATCAATTAGGGTCTGTGGCATTTTTACAGTCTTGCTATGTGATGATACTTATGAGATTGTTACATCACTTCAGTGCTCATTATAATAGCAACACTCTATTTTTCAGTACGACTTGTACCCCTGCGGCCGTTGCTAGTGCAACACTATAAGTCCCCTGATGAATCTGTATATTGCAGTTCACACACGTTGGGACAAGGGAAAGAAGGGCTTTTTGTTGGTGTATATTACATTCTGTGGTTACTTTATGCACAGTATATTTCTTGTTTGTTTTTTTGTGTTAGTATTGTGGTTTATTGGCCCTCTCCATTTTGTCCCTTACCCTACATTAATTTTTGTACTACCCATACCCATGCAATGTGAGGCAGGGCTGGCTTCCTCTTTTCAGGGCAGGTTCTCTGCTCATATAGGGTGTTTTTTTACGTAAAAAAATCATTAGCCCTCACCAAAAAAAAAAATTAAATATAACCAATTAAAAACACTGTTTTTAAAGGTACACACACTTTATGTAAATTATCCGACTCACTGTAGGAGTCTGGTTCAAACTTCCTTTTCCAGCAGCTCTCGTCATATCCACCGGTGCTCCCATACCCACCCGGCGCCATACAGTGACTAAAACAGTGTTGTATATAGCAGTTATATGGATAACTGCTACATACAGTAGTTATACATATAATGCTGTATAACTACTACATACAGCACAGTTTTAGTCAGAGCTGTGAGTTCTCACGGTGTTACACTGTATGCCACGGGGGGGCCTAAATAAGAGCAGTGTTGGGCATGACGGGACCTGCTGGAAAGGAAGTTCAGACCCGAGTCCCTCAGTTAGTCGGGTCATTTACATAAAGTGCGCGCACCTATATATGTTTTTTATTTCATACATTTTTAATAGTATGAATTTCTTAATATCCTGGTTCTGTGATTTTGGTTTGTGTAGTCCCAATAACTACAAATATAGAAAGATGATTTGTTAACTGAAGTTTCTACAAGATGAGAATCTGCAGTGAAAGAATCAAAACCTCCGTCCATACACAGCGCAACATTTAATGGGTTATACTGTAGTTTACTTTTACTATTTAGGATATATTAATAATCAGAGTGTACTGTTCAGGTCTTTCCACATTTTCAGTCCATAAGGTCACCCTGAGTTGCCTGTAATAAGGGCAGTGTTTCTGCTTCTCTTGATGGCCTGTGTTTCATGGTTTTTATTTAGAAATACAAAGGCAATAGTCTGACATTGTCATAGCGTATGTCTGGATTTGCAGTACTTTGTCCTTTTTAATAGCCTTCAGTAAATGATACACTTGATATACTGTACGCTTTATTTTTATATGCAGGGAAATGAGGATGAAGAACTAATTTGCATTCTAAATCAACGGATTAGCCTTGATTAGCCCTTTGCTGAGGTTCTGTGCTGCTTTACTGTTCTTCCTGTAGAGTCCTAGTTTATGATCTAGATGCAGCTCAGTTATAGTCTTATGGGAATATTTAATCATATGGCTGTAGTTAATTATTCTTTTAACATCATTATGCTTAATTATGATACATATATCAACTGTTCCAGCCACATGCTAGGAAGTAATGTATGTTACAAGCAGCTGGCACATTAATAGATGCTGCTTATTGCTCAGTTCCTTTATTTATCTTGGAATGGAGTAATTGCATTAGTAAATGTCTGAGTAATGTTATGTTACATGCACATGAGCAATGGATGACATTCTCTCCGCTCGCTGTCTTGACAAGATCACCCGACCTACACGTCATCTTCTGTCCTTGTGTAAAATGTTCTAGCGCTATGCCTTAACCAGGCCCAGACTGATGATCTATATGTCTATTTGTAAAGGGCACACATCAATGGCCAGTGATTCCTGTAACCTTACAGACATACTGGGTCCGACCGTTTCACATTCCAAGAGAAAGTGCTTATTATTTTTAGGAGTGATGCATTCTTACGTAGAATAACCAACTACCTACACAGTTGCTGACTATTCTGGATTATATTCTAGGAAATAAGCCAACTATCACAGACCTCCTCCATCTTTTTTTTGCTGTGCATTGGTGCTTTTTCTCATATTTGTGTTGGCAAGTAATTAATATTATCAGCATATTCAAATGCTTTGACAAGAGGTGGCGTACACTTTTTAACCCTTTGTTGGTTGCTCTAAGAAAACCGTACATACAGAAATTTCCACCCCCTCTTTTTTTTTTCTTTATTACTAGATTTTTATTTTTAGAAATTCACAAAATAAAGAAAACTATTACCTTCATTTTTTTTGAAGCTCTAGTTAGTAGTTTTAGTAGCTAGTTTTAACAGCTTGCATATATTGGGTACGTCAGCTCACAGTATGTTCCATGGCAGTACAGTTACTGTACATGTATCCTTTATGATATTTCAATAGGCAATGTCTAAATGATTTATTTATTGGGGATGTTTCCTGGAAAGTTTCACAAGCATACATTTATTATTATTTTTTTACTGTTTTTATAGACAGGTGCATTCATATGTAGGGATTTATACTACAGATCATTTTAAGTTCTGGCAAAGAATAATATCTATGTTTTCGCTGCTTGACTTTGAACTCCTTGGTTGTTAAAAGGGATTGTAAAGTAGGTAAAATAATACTTCCCTCCTGCGAGCATTCAAATCTCAAGTGGGATTTACCGAACACAATTGCAGCAGGTCTGCTGCTGAACCTGTAATAATCCCGCCATGCTAACACAACTGTTTAACACCATATATTTTAGTGCTGTAGGATGTAATAAACCGTTATTAGGAAATTTACATAAAATAATTTTGTTTCATTCATTTATTTATTTCTTTTTAATTCCTTGTTGAATTTGATTCAACTATAATTTCTGTTATTTATATTAAATAATTTGAGTCATATTTTCACAGTACATCTATGAATTATAGTTCAAGTGAACCAATTGAATTCACAGTGTCAAGAACAATTGTATAGCTGTGGATGACAGAATTTATACATTTTATCGTACGCATTCTGTTTATTATGACTTACTATATATCGTAGTGCTGATACTATTGTGTTGTTTACCCTATTGCTTCCCTGTCTCCTTGCACTCTTAAGGCCCTTTTACACTGGCTAATTATCGGGCAAACAAGCGTTCACGATAATTGTCCTGTATAAACCGGGCAATGATCAGCCAACGAATGAGCAAACGCTCGTTCATCGGCTGATTGCATAGTTTTAATTGCCGAAACTATTATCATTGTCGGCAGCACATCTCCCTGTAAGAAAACAGGGAGATGTGCTGCCGACAAGATAAAAATGTTTGGGGGTGAGTGGTCGGAGTAACAAACGCTCGTCCCAAATCTAGCACCTTGTGATAGGAGCAAACGAGTGACGATCAATGAGCTGTCTCGTTGATCGGCACTCATTTACACGGCCCACGTCGGACCGTGTAATATCACCTTTATTGTTCTTATTTACTTATCCACTGAGACATAGGACTTCTGTTTCAAGCACGTTATGCCTTCTGAGGCGCAACATGCCAGAGGACCATGGTAGGTGAGGTGTTTGACTGAAGTGATCCACCTGCCATGGAGCAAAACATCTTGATTTTTAGTATTAATACAGACCTTTAAAGCTGGGCTTCACAATCCTTCTAACTTTTTTTGGTGTCTGAAAAGTTACCAAAGGGATAACTGGCTTGTTGGGGGGCCAATGTTCCTTTCTGAGCTCTAAAAACAGAGAAGTTGAAGCAGCTACATTTTTTTTTATATAGTTCACCAATAATGGGCAGCTCCACAGGGATCCAGTAGATAAGGGGAGGGGGGCACTAACATTTTCCTATTGTCTATTAGATGCATGTAAGGGACTGAACTAATGCATTTCATGGCTCACAATTACTGATATATTGTTAGCGAGACATAAGGCGGTGATTTATGATGAGCTATTTGAAGGTGCATATATACTGTTCTTGCATATGTCTGTGTCTGCTACTGCCTTGTTGCATAACTATTGGGTTTCAAAAAGATCATGTTTTGATGGACCATGTTTTGAGAATTAGCTTTTTTTACTGCCTGAATATGAGCAGTAAATACCATATCAGGTCTAAATTTATAAAACCAGGGTGGCTATTATGGGGCTCGATGTTTTTTTAGTGTAACTTCGTACTACCTAACCCCAAATATTAAAAAATGGCTATAATTCAGTGAGACCTAGATTTATATTAATGTGACAAAAAACGCAATACATTTGTGATACTTACTGCCTGACTTGAGAGCGGTGTAGGACCATAGAGGATATAAGTGTATTGTATTATAGGCACGGTGGCTAGCACCTTTGTATGGCCACTGTTCCAGAAGTAGCTACTATTCAGGTACTGCCTTGTGATTGTAATTGTTTTATGGACTGTGTTCTATCACAGGCAAAATAATGTGTGTAATTCTATGTGGCAGGTACAATGTTATTGCCAATCGTTTGATGTTATTACTGGCACTGCTATTTGGCCTGCACTTCTTCATGGACACCGTATACTGGGGTTTCACCAGTTTTGGTAACAAGAAGACATATTTGAGGTTATAACAATTGTGGGTTTTGTGGGTATGGTTACAGCAGAACATACATAGCACACTACGCTATTGTTTCCCTGAGAAAAATGGAAACCTAGCTGGACGGAGTCAAACTGAAACCAAAAAAATACCATTGAAATCAATGGTATTGCAAACGAAAACGATACTTTCAGTTTGTCTTTCTGTTCAACTGTGGTTCTGGCGGAACAGATGAACGGAAAGCTAAACGGACGGCCAGCGCTGATGTACACTATAAAGTCCGTTTTCACACTCATTGGCACTTTAGGACAGGCAGGTTTCAACATGGTTCCATGTAGGAGCCTTCTTATTGTGCAGTACATGTGTAAAATCACATATCCATTTTTTGCCCAATGCAACTGTGCCAATATATTATAAAAATCTGTTGTTCATTGTGGCACAGAAAAAGCATGTTTTTGTGTGAATAAGAGGCTAAGTGCATAAAAGAATCAAATTCTAAAACAAACTGAAAACTAAGCTACTTTTAGCATTTTGACACTACTAGTGTATGCAAACTGTCACACGTGGGCTATGAGCAAAGCCGAAAGGAAGAGTATTAAGAAGTTAACAAGGGCTCTGTGGAGAGACTGCCGTTTCATTCATGGAAACTTTCTGGGCAAAGGGAGAAAGTGAGTGTAGGAGCAGGGAGAGAGGAGGGCTGTACTCACAGTTCAGACTGGAAAAAGATAAAGGAGCAGCCCCTATAAGTCATTCATACCAGGCAAGTGCTGAGACACTGCCACACCACCAGATACTCCCTCTATGACAGTATTAACTGAGGAGTGAGCCGGCCGGCTCTGCACCCTCCACTTAGTTCCCAACTATGAGTGATAAGTACAGCTTCCTGCACATTGAAAAGAGAGCAGGGACTGGAGGATGAAAAAATCTCCGCCCGCTCTTTTCCTAGCATCGTGTCCCCCTCACTCTACATGGTCTGGTGGCTGGTCGCCTCAGAGGTCCATGTTTTCACTGTATATGTCATATATTGGCGCCTGCACAGCGCACCACTGCCTTTTTTTTCTGCCAGATGCAAGGACGGCAGAAAAAAACACCCGTTTTTTTGGGAGCGGTCTGTAAATTTTTTTGGCAGCCTTGGAGGCAGCCACTCTTAGTTTAAAATAACAGTGCAATTGAGGTTTAAAGAGGCTCTGTCACCAGATTATCAAATCCCTATCTCCTATTGCATGTGATCGGCGCTGCAATGTAGATAACAGCAAAGTTTTTTGTTTTTTTTAAAACGATCATTTTTTCCCAAGTTATGAGCAATTTTATATTTATGCAAATTAGCTTTTCAATGGACAACTGGGCGTGTTTTCTCGTTTTACCAACTCGGCGTGTATTGTGTTTTAACCAGCTGGGCGTGTATTGTGTTTTTACCAACTGGGTGTTGTGAATAGAAGTGTATGACGCTGACAAATCAGCATCATACACTTCTCATCGTTCCCACCCAGCTTCTTTCACTGCAGACACACAGCGTGACGTCACCCACAGGTCCTTCAACCTTGGCGTCGGACAGAGAAGATACATGGGCTCCAGCCGTCCGAGAAGGTAATATGCTCGTCTCTAGGGAGTTTACTATGCTTACCTGCACACGGTGATGCTGCTGCAGATTCAACTTTACTCTCTTGTCCGAAGCCAAGGTTGAAGGACCTGTGGGTGACGTCACGCTGTGTGTCTGCAGTGACAGAAGCTGGGTGGGAACGATGAGGTCACCCACAAGTCCTTCAACCTTGGCGTCGGACAGTGAAGATATATGGGCTCCAGCCGTCCGAGAGAGTAAAGTTGAATCTGCAGCAGCATAACCGTTTGCAGGTAAGCATAGTAAACTCCCTAGAGACGAGCATATTACCTTCTCGGACGGCTGGAGCCCATGTATCTTCTCTGTCCGACGCCAAGGTTGCAGGACCTGTGGGTGACGTCACGCTGTGTGTCTGCAGTGAAGGAAGCTGGGTGGGAACGATGAGAAGTGTATGACGCTGATTTGTCAGCGTCATACACTTCTATTCACAACGCCCAGTTGGTAAAAACACAATACACGCCCAGTTGGTAAAAACACAATACACTCCCAGTTGGTAAAATGAGAAAACACGCCCAGTTGTCCATTGAAAAGCTCATTTGCATAAATATAAAAATTTTCATAACTTGGGCAAAAGTGATCGTTTAAAAAAAAAAACTTTGCTGTTATCTACATTACAGCGCCGATCACATTCAATAGGAGATAGGGATTTGATAATCTGGTGACAGAGCCTCTTTAAGTCTACACAATTGCTACGTTTCATAAAAAAAAATGTCAACACAGTCTGAATCTTTTTAACCTTCTTGCTTTATTTATAGATGAGACCTTACTGAGGAATTCAGAGACTCAAGAGTAGCATTTCCTTAATGAAGATTACGCTAACAGCACTTGACTTAATTGTGTCAAACACTTCCATAGCCTAAAGCGTTAATGTTTCCATATTCTTCAGTGTACAATTTTCTCTTTTAATTGATAGGACTTGGCAACAGTACCTAATGTGAAAAAATACTGGGAGTATTCCCAACTTCTATGTGTTCTAGCAGCTCAAATTAACCTTGTGTATTTATATATTCCGCTCTAAACTCAAGAAGAGACCTTGTTTAGGGGAGATGATTTCCAGGTTTAAAGAGGTTTAAAGAGTAGCATGTAGTTTGGTAAAGTGGGTTTGCAATTAAAGTCAGTCTGCTGATATCTTCTATCTGAGATTACAATACAGACAGATGGTGAGCATGCAATTTAAATTCTTATCAAAATGCAACATCAACATTTATAAAGAACCTTAAAAGCAATATACGCCAAGACTGGATTGACTTACAATTTCAAATTACATTCACACTAATTATATATTAGATAACATAAGTGCTGTCAAAGCCAAAATACCATTTGATCAGAGGCATCTTTTGTCATAAAGGGGGGTTACAAGTCAGAGGTAAAAAGTATAGATGGAAAGAATAGCAAGTCATCTACAGTTTAAGTACTGGAGTTCATTTCTATAAATATTCCCGACTGACCTTGCCTAGTACCCATTTGATACTTAATTGAATCTGTGATCTAATGAGTGCGATTTGACAAGAATGTAGTAGCATCATAAAAGCGTGGTTAATATTGAAATAAGCTCTTCTGAAGATATAGATGCCCACTGCCCCAATCCGTCTCATTATAATGGCTCCACTGTTTCCATTATGTTTTTTATTAAATCATTAACATTGTAGTGGGTGCATAAAAAAATCTAAAATTAGCATATGTGCAAATTAATTACTTAATGTGTGGAGTCACTGTTCACGTAGATACATTGCATAAAGAACAATTGCCACATATATAATTCATATCAGAATCACTGTCTTTATAATTGTGAGTGCCCCAATAACAAGCTTGCAGGATTGGAAGGAATTTCGATTCCTAACCAATACCATACAAGTGGAACATTCTAATATCCCTACTCTATTGCTGCATAACAATAATAGGAATATGTATTCTGTCTATGCAGAACCTTAATATATTGTATCTCCATGAAAGCTGAATATACATCTTAAAGCTAGAAGCACAACAGAGGATTGTATTGGTTAACCCTGACCAGGATTTGTTTTGGGCATGTTGGAAGATTCACATGTCCATTGCCGACCAGCTGAAGTGAAACAATTTTTTTTTAATAGGCTCGGCCAGCTTAGTGGGCTCCTTTGCGGGGGCACTCACGGCGGCAGTAAAATGGCAGAAAACGTTACTTTGTGCCCCCATATAGACATTAGGCCCTTTTTATGCCCCTATATAGAAGTTAGGCCCCCAGTTTGTACCCTCATAAATTTAGTGCCCTTCCTAGATAGTGCCACACAGCCCCCCTCACAGGTAGTGCCACACAGCCCCCTCCTCCCAGGTAGTGCCACACAGCTCCCCCCTCCTAGGTAGTGCCACACAGCTCCCCCCTCCCGGGTAGTGCCACACAGCTCTCCCCTCCCGGGTAGTGCCACACAGCCGCCTCCCGGGTAGTGCCAATCGGCCACCCTTCTTGGTAGTGCCATGCAGCCACCCTTCCTGGTAGAGCCACAAAGCCACTATCCCTGTAGGTAGCACCTTTGGGGTTCCCTCTAGGAGTGGAATCCCCAGCCAGAGCATTACCAACGCTCTGGCTGGAGGTTTCCGCCTCAGGAGAAGCCCCTGACGTCACTGGCCATATATGGACAGTGTTGTCAGGTGCAGCCCCAGAGCCAAAATCCCGGGCAGAGTGCTACTAGCACTCCGCCTGGCACACTGCTCTGCTCCTGACAACACTGTCCACATATGGATAGTGATGTCCGAAGCAGAGCTGATGTCCCGGGCAGAGCGCTAGTAAAGGCTCTGCTCTGGTACTCTGGCGAAGGCCCTGACATCACTGTCCTTATATGGCTAGTGATGTCAGGGGCAATCCTAGAGCCAAAATCCTGGGTAAAGAGCTACTAGCACTCTGCCTGGGACACTGCTCTGCTCCTGACAACTCTGTCCATATATGGACAGTGATGTCAGGGGCTTCCCCAGAGACGGTCCCGGAGCACTGGAGGCTAGCGCTCTGCCTGGGACTCCTCTCCTCCTGACATCACTGTCCATGTATGGACAGTGATGAAGGCAGTGTCAGCACCCGGTGGCCAAGTGCCCCCCCCCCCAGGGTACTGGGCCACGGCACAGCGGGTTCGCCAGGTGCTGACACCGGCCCTGGGCTCGGCACCAAACACCTGCTTGGTTGTTAGGATGGGAGGCAGTTTTGCAGATTTTACAGCTAATTGAGAAATAAAGATGCATCGCTGAGCCAGACTGATGACTTTTTAATTCTCATTACTGACAAAAGACAAAAAGGAGTTTAGGGAACATAATAAAAAAAAAAGGTAAATAACGTCATGAAGAAATATGATGTTTGCATTCTACATCATTAAGCGGATAAATTGCTGTAATATTTAATGTCTTCCATGCGATTACGCAAGTGCTTATTTTTTCTTCTAAATGAATAAAAAAGACTTTACACAAGTCTTGTAAAATTTAAATAAGGATCTTGCCTTTTGAATGCAGATAATTTCCAGGGATTTGCTAATCTCAAGGTCTCAGAAATTTAAGAATCCTAAAGTGTGTGTGTGTGTGTGTGTGTGTGTGTATATGTATGTATGTATGTATGTATATATATATATATATATATATATATATATATATATATATATATATACGCACACACACAATTACACACTAAATTTTAACAAAGACATTTGTTTATATAAAAAAACATCTGTTTGATATATTGAACTCGGATCTGAACTTGCTTTGTAAATCCCCTTAAACATGAAGTTCAGGAGATCCAGTCTCCCATATATCTATTTAGATCAAAAGGAAGATCGGATCTCCCTATGTAAATCTCTGCAAATGTTTCCCCTCTCCTGATCTAATTTCTGATCCTAAAAGACAGAAGGCTTTTGGCTGTCTTATAACAAGTCATGATGCTCTAGACTAGTACTACACAGAAGAATCTTATATAAAAAATGTATTTTTATTTGAATTGGGAGAGGGTAATAAGCGGATTAATCCATGTCTTGTCTCCAGTGGGAACAAAGAGTTGCGCATGTTGAAAGTTGGAAGGCTCTATACACAAGATTGTTGGTCAATACTGCCAAATTTGCAGGGTTCAGACAACTTTTATCTCATAAATCGCCAGTATTACATCAACCTAGGTGCTTTATAATTGTCTGCAAAGCAAGCGTTGTAAGAGGGCCACAGATATCTTGCTGTTCCAAATTTGCAGCACCTTTTTACTGTCTAGGACATAAAATTATTCCAAAATATGTAATTGCCTATTTATTTACCCTTACAGGACTTTTTGTGGCAAATATCTATATGAAAAATATATGTAAATATGTCAATGGTAATTAGGAATTTCCTTCATCCTTTTATTGAATACACACACTGTTCAGCCATAACTTTAAAACCACGACAGGTGAATACCATTGTTTATCTTGTTCTCATGGCACCATTTAAGGGGTTCGATATATTACGCAGCAAGTGACCAGTCAGTTCTTGAAGTTGATGTGTTAGAAGCAGAAAAAATGGGCAAGCGCAAGGGTTTTAGAAACTTTGAGAAGGGCCAAATTGCGATGGTAAGTCTTGGGGTTTGTTCCCAGTATGAAGTGGTGAGTTAGTTACCTATAAAAAGTTGTCCAAAGAAGAGCAACTGGTGAACCGGAAACATGGTTATGGGCACCCAAAGCTCATTGATGTGCATGGGAAGTAGACTAGCCCATCTGGTCCGATCCCACAGTAGAGCTACTGTAGCACAAATTGCTGAAAAATTTAATGCTGGCTATGTTAGAAAGGTGTCCGAACACACAGTGCACTGTGTATTGCAGTTTTCTGCATTTGATGCTGCATGGCTGAGTTCTCATTCTGTGACCCCTGTCTACAACCGAAGCACCTACAATGGGCATGCGAGCATCAGAACTGGATCATGGAGCAATGGAAGAAAGAGCCCTGGTCTGATTAATCACTTTTTCTTTTACATTATGTGGACGACCTGGTGCCTGTATGTCGCTTACCAGGATGAAAGATAGCACCAGAATGCGCTCTGGGAAGAAGGCAAGTTGGCAAAGGCAGCATGATGTGCTGGGCAATGTTCTGCTGTGCAACATTCTGCTGTGCAACCTTGTGGGTGGAATTACAAAGGGAGGTAAACACTGAAAAAATTACTTTTGGTGTAATCTATAGACCCCCCCCCCCCCCCAATATAACTGAGGAGATGGAAGTTCAGCTATATAAACAGATGGAGCGGACTGCACAGGCTGGTACTGTAGTGATAATGGGAGATTTTAATTACCGGGATATTAATTGGTGTCATGCTTTGGCTTCAACTGCAAAGGGGAGACATTTCCTCAACCTGTTGCAGTTTGTGGAAGACCCGACTAGAGGTGAAGCTCTGTTGGATCAGGTCATTTCTAATAATGCAGAGCTTGTTGGGAATGTCAATGTTCGTGAATCCTCGGTAACACTGATCACAATATAGTTACATTTTACCCATACTGTAAAAAACAAACACAGGCTGGGAGGGCAAAAACACTTAATTTTAAGAAGGCCAATTTCCCCAGGATGAGGGCTGCAATTCAGGATATAGACTGGGAAGAACTAATGTCAAATAATGGTACAAATGATAAATGGGAGATTTTAAAATCTACTTTGGGTAATTATAGTGAAAAATTTATTCCTATAGGTAACAAGTATAAACGACTAAAATTAATCCCCACATGGCTTACACCTTCTGTTAAAAGGGCAATACATGACAAAAAAAAGGGCATTTGAAAAATACAAATCTGAGGGTACAGCTGTAGTCTTTGTAAATTATAAAGAGCTTAATAAAATTTGTAAAAAGGTAATAAAATCAGCAAAAATACAAAATGAAAGGCAGATGGCCAAGGCTAGTAAAACAAATCCCAAAAAATTCTTCAAGTATATAAATGCAAAAAAGCCAACGACTGAACATGTAGGACCCTTAGATAGTAGTAATGGGGAGTTGACCACAGGGGATCAAGAGAAGGCAGAGTTACTAAATGGGTTCTTCAGCTCTGTATATATACAGAAGAAAGAGCAGCTGATGTAGCCGCTGCCAGTGCTGTTAATATATCAGTTGATATACTGAATTGGATGAATGTAGATATCGTCCAAGCTAAATAAAATAAATGTACACAAGGCCCCGGGGCCAGATGGGTTACACCCTAGAGTTCTTAAAGAGCTTAGTTCAGTTATTTCTGTCCACCTTTTCATAATATTCAGAGATTCTCTAGTGACTGGTATAGTGCCAAGGGATCGGCGCAGGGCAAATGTGGTGCCTATTTTAAAAAAGGGCTCTAGCTCTTCCCCAGGTAATTATAGACCAGTAAGCTTAACATCCATCGTGGGGAAAATGTTTGAGGGGCTATCGAGGGACTATATACAGGATTATGTGACAAAAAAATAGTATTATAAGTGACAGCCAGCACAATTTTACTAAGGACAGAAGTTGTCAAACTAACCTGATCTGTTTTTATGAAGAGGTGAGCAGAAGCCTAGACAGAGGGGCCGCTGTGGATATAGGGTTTTTGGACTTTGCAAAGGCATTTGACACTGTCCCTCATAGACATCTAATGGGTAAATTAAGGACTATAGGTTTAGAAAGTATCGTTTGTCATTGGATTGGGAATTGGCTCAAGGACCGTATCCAGAGAGTTGTGGTAAATGATTCCTACTCTGAATGGTCCCCGGTTATAAGTGGTGTACCCCAGGGTTCAGTGCTGGGTCCACTATTATTCAACTTATTTATTAATGATATAGAGGATGGGATTAATAGCACTATTTATATTTTTGCAGATGACACCAAGCTATGTAGTAATGTTCAGTCTATGGAAGATGTTTGTGAATTGCAATGGATTTAAACAAACTAAGTGTTTGGGCGTCCACTTGGCAAATGAAGTTTAATGTAGATAAATGTATAGTTATGTACCTGGGTATGAACAACCTGCATGCATCATATGTCCTAGGGCGAGATATACTGGGGCAGTCACTTGTTGAGAAGGATCTGGGTGTACTTGTAAATCATAAACTAAATAACAGCATGCTGTGTCAATCAGCTGCTTCAAGGGCCAGCAAGATTTTGTTGATTATTAAAAGAGGCATGGACTCCCGGGACAGGGATATAATATTGCCACTTTACAAAGCATTAGTGAGGCCTCATCTAGAATATGCAGTTCAGTTCTGGGTTCCAGTTCATAGAAAGGATGCCCTGGAGTTGGAAAACATACAAAGAAGAGCAATGAAGCAAATAAGGGGCATGGAGAATCTAAGTTATGAGGAAAGATTAAAAGAATTAAACCTATTTAGCCTTAAAAAAAGACGACTAAGGGGTGACATGATTAACTTATATAAATATATTAATGGCACATACAAAACATATAGTGAAATCCTGTTCCATGTAAAACCCCCTCAAAAACAAGGGGGCACTCCCTCTGTCTGGAGAAAAAAAGGTTCAACCTGCAGAGGCGACAAGCCGCCTTTACTGTGAGAACTGTGAATCTATGGCATAGTCTACCGCAGGAGCTGGTCACAGCAGGGACAGTAGATGGCTTTAAAAAAGGCTTAGATAATTTCCTGGAACGAAAAAAATATAAGCTCCTATGTGTAGAAATATTTTACTTCCCTTTTCCCATCCCTTGGTTGAACTCGATGGACATGTGTCTTTTTTCAACCGTACGAACTATGTATGTAACTGTGTATGTAACCTTGTGTCCCGGCATTCAAATGGATGTTACATTGACACGTACCACCTACCTAAACATTGCTGCAAGTGCGCCCCTTCATGGCAATGGTATTCTCTAATGGCAGTGCCTTCTTTCAGCAGGATGGAGTGCTCTGGTTTGAGTAACGTGACAATGAGTGTAGACTTTAACTCCAAATTCCCCAGATCTCAATCCGATCGAGCATCTGTGGAGTTTCCTGGAAAAATCGACTTAAAGGGTTAATTCCCATTAAGACAGGATATGCTTTAAATGTCTGATAAATGATGGTCCCAGCTCTGGGACCTACAACTATCCTCAGAACCGGGGTTACCCGACCCCGGTCCCACATCCAGGCGGAGAATCAATGGAGAGGGGACCGCTCATGTGCATATCCCTCTCCATTGATTCCTATGGGAGTTACAGGAGCAACTGAGCAATAAGACCACCATTTATTCTCCAACATAATGAAGCGGCCGCTTCACCCGGTGGGATGTGGGTGGGATGACCAATGTTCTGGTGATAGGTGCGGGTCCCAGAGAAACATTGCATGGTGTTTAGATATGGAACAATAAATTAAGCAAACTTTGGAGAAATGCTGACGTTTTCATATTCTTTCTTGATAGCTTATTCTGAAAAGGTACCTCAAAAGTTAGGTGCACTTTAAGTAAATGTTGAGAATTTTAAGCAAATAGGGAAATGTTATGTTTTTTTTTCTTTTCTTTTTTCAGTTAATTACATAACCAGGTTTAGGACATAAAATATTAATATCAATATGTGCATTCAGGGTTCACAGGGCAGTGATGTGATGGAAACTTTTGGGGTTGGGGGTAAAGTAAACAAAAAAAATGGTCCTGGGACTAAGATGGTGGGAAGAGTGGTATGTTTAAATAGAGTTAAAGGAAAATTTAAGTTATCACAGTTTTACGACAACCTCCCCCTGCAGGATACTACGTAATCGGACAGAAGAGAAATTCAGTTGGAGTATTATTTCCTACTGCTATTTTTAGATTTTGTTGCTACTGGGAGGAGCTTAGTTGTGTGCTTCTGCCAACTGGCATTTCTAAGCCTGGAAGGTCTTTGGATTGGTCATAAAAGTTGGGGGGTAAAAATATGACTCCAGCTTAATCCCTTTCAAGCTTGAGCCATATTTTGGAAAAGAGCCGTAGAATAAAAAATAGCTGTATTGATGCCGAATAAGAATAACACATTTGCTAAATTAAGCAGAATCCGACTTTCTTGCCTGTTTTTCCTTTATCTTCACTAGATCTCCCTTTTTGACCCATGTTCAAATTGTTGTTTCTTTAGTATAAACTTCTGGCATTGCTTAACACCTTCTCGACATCTGCAATATATATATATATATATATATATATATCGTGTGGGGGAGTATGGGGCGGGCTCACGGGCTTCGTCCGTTCCTTAGAACGAGCATGTGGGCTGTGTGTAATCGGCAAACAAAACCTAAATATTAAAAGTTAATTTTCCCCAAGCGCAATGTAAAAAAAAAAACAATAGAAAATTAGCTTTACTGGTATTGCCGCGTTCATAAAAGTCTGAGCTATTACTATATAACATTATTTAACCCGCACGGTGAATGCCGTAAAACAAAAAAAATATGAAACCGCCTAAGTCGCTGGTTTTTGATCACTTCATCTCCCACAAAAAAATTGAATAAAAAATGATCAAAAAATTTAATGTACCCCAAAATGGTACTACCGTGTTTCCCCGAAAGTAAGACAGTGTCTTACTTTCTTTTTATCCCCAAAAGCCCCACTATGTCTTACTTTCGGGGTATGTCTTATATTGTAAAAAAATTGTCGAATTTATTTATTTATTTTTTTCACAAACTTTATTTAACTGTTTTACATTTTTTTTTTTAGTCCCACCAGGGGACTTCACTATGCGATGTGCCGATCGCATATATAATGCTTTGGTATACTTAGTATACCGAAGCATTATTGCCTGTCAGTGTAAAACTGACAGGCAACCTATTAGGTCATGCCTCCGGCATCGCCTAACAGGCAGATGCTGAAGGCAGACCTGGGGGTCTTTGTTAGACCCCCGGCTGTCATGGAAACCCGACGGCGACCCGCGATTTGTTTGCGGGGGCGCCGATCGGGTGACAGAGGGAGCTCCCCCCTCTGTCAAACACATTAAATGCCGCTGTCACTATTGACAGCGGCATTTAATGGGTTAAACTGCCGGAATCGGCGAGCGCTTCGATTCCGGCAGTTGCAGCAGGAGCAAGTGCAGGGGACGGCGCGGTGACGTATGGAGAGGGGGGCGGCGCGGAAGTGGGCAGGAGGCCGCAATACCCCCGTGTTTCCCCGAAAGTAAGACATATGTCTTACTTTCGGGGTACGGCTTATATTAGCCGACCCCCCTGAAACCCCCGATACGTCTTACAATCGGGGGTGTCTTACTATCGGGGAAACACGGTAACAGAAATTAAAGCTCGACCCACAAAAAAATAAGCCCTCTTATCGTTCAATCGAAGGAAATAAAAAAAAAAAAGTTATGGCTCTCACAATATAGCGACAAAACACAAATGTTATATTTAACAATTTATTTTCCTGTAAAAGTAGTAAAACATTAAAAACCATATAAATTTGGTATCACCGTAATTTTATTGACCCACAAAATAAAGTTAACATGCCGATTTTACTGCACGGTGATTGCAGTAAAAAACAAAAGCCCCACAAAGATGTTTGTTTTCTGTTTTCTACTACTCTAAAAGGTACAATAAATGGTGCTGTGAAAATTGACAACTCCTCTCTCAAAAAAACAAGCCTATATACGGCTATATCGACACACATATAAATAAATTATGGCTTTTGGAAGGTGGGGAAGTATCTCATTCACACTGCCGCTCCATTCAATCTCTATGGGAGCGCCGGAAATAGACTAATGCTGTACTCTGGTGCTCCCATTTATAATGAATGTTCAAACGGGGGTATGGGAACTCTCTTTTCATGATCGGTGGGGGTCCCAACTGTCAGACACCCACTGATCAGCAAATCCTAGAAATAGGGGTTAACGTGTTCCAACCAGAATACCCCTTTATATTATTTTGCATTACAATAAAAAGCCACCTGCTCATTCACAAATCTATAAAGCCAGGACATTATTTACAAAAAATAGCAAGTACTCCTCTCCTCCAGTGAGTGTAATGAAGCTCAAAATGTATCCCTTAGTGCTTGTATAACTGATCTACATTAGATTACCAAACGTCATGAAGAGATGAATCTGGAATGGTTGTTCTCAGTGGTTGATTTCACTCTCATCTTCCCCTCCAGAATGCTTCCAAAATAAATTGTATATAAAAAGGTATTAGCAGATAAACAGACTCAACCGATGCAGTACAACACCAAAGTACAAAAACTTTGATATATAAACTTTCTATTTCTCTATTATGTGTATAATAAAGAATTTGTCACATTGCTCTTTGTCTGACGTGAGCCACCACAATCCGCTTCTGGTCAAAATCTAGTGGAGCAGCTGTGGAAATCCTGGCCTAAACTTAGTCAGGTGTAGGAGCCAGCAACGACATGCTTTAGAATCGGCTTTACACATCCTTGCTATGAAACAATTGCTACACCTTAAAAAAAATGTAAACAAAATCAGAACAGTAAACTCACTGCAATTAGTGATCTACCAGTCTGGCCGAACATCTCACTTGAGGTTTTGCCACACTAGTATTCAGAGCTCCCCTTACGTAGGACGGTGCTCTTTGCAGAACTTCCTGCTGGCCCACCTTACTCCCATATGGTATAGTATGCTATAATATAGTCTATAAATCCCCTCTGTGTTTTTAAAAAAAAAAAATTGTGTTTTCATGAGATTGTGCTTAAGTTGTCACAAATTTTCCAACAAACCTTAGGCTACTCCCCCCCCCCCCTGCCGCCTTATACCTACTCACTTACTCTAAATTTACTGTTAAATCTGTTTCATTAAGACAAGATGGACTATCCGCTCTCTGAATTATCAGGTTACATGTTGCCCATAGAAGTCTATGGAAGGGCGGGAGGGAGCAGGAGCAGCTAGAGAGAGAGAGGCAGAGAGAAACACAGAGACACTACTGGAGCAGCTTCATAATAAGTGTTCTATCTCACCCCTGTTCTGATGTGCTCTAAGATGTTCTTCATGCTGCTGCTTTTTCTGAGGGTGTGCAACAAAGAGATAGTAGATCAGGATGTTCTCTTCTCTATGTGTGCAATGTATGGAAGACATGATAGCAGTTAAGCTCCACTCACTAGCTCACGGAAAATTGAAAACTATAGAGGGAGCCTGCAGAGGGGAAAATTGCTTAAAAAAATGCAGAATAGAAGTCATTTAATGGTTCAAAAATAGTGTTATTCCTCATGTACACATATGATCGCTTGTTCTAAAAAGTCACCAGAAAGATCGGCTCTTCTACATCTGTATTTTGCAAGAAACTACACTGGGGTATGAAAGACTACACAGTACAGTATTGCATCAGATTCAACAATGTATAACATATAGTTAATAAATCATAGCACAGAACGTATAAATTCCACCCGGATTTTGCTTTGGTCAGGAACTGAAGCTAATGATATTCTGGCAGATATCATTGATCTCTCTCTATGGTAGCAGGGTGCCCCATTCTTCTCCTGTCATCACTGAAGTTTCCTCTATGGTAGTAACAGTCCACATTGCACTCCGCTTGAAAGAAAATGCTGCCTTGCATGGCCTATATAATTAGTATGTAGTATTTTAGCGGTTCCATTGTTTTTCTAATTGGCTTGATCACGTGATGAGCAAATGAAGCCTGTGAGGCCTGATAAGCTTAATTGTTAAAGAAATGGGTTTCAGATACAAAGATGGAATTATTAACAGTGCAATGATAAAGTAAATTAGCCTCATGAAGTTTTTTTTACAAAGAGGTGTGTGGCCTGATAATGCTGCTTACCAAAAAAATCTGATTAAAAGCCCTAATTCCAATTACAGTTATTAGGTAATAAGATCAATCTGAACCTTTCCACACAGAATTTTTGCTGGTAAAAATTCCTGATTTACGTCTAATGCCCATAGGCTATCGTTACCCAAACGGACCGTGTCCTTTTGACATACATGTGCTTGGTGTTTTTAAATATAGTTTTGCCACAACTGTGCAGGGTTTAAGGTTGTTGTTTTTTATGGGAGGTCATGACCGTTAACGGTATAGGCATATATAGTGTGTATAGGCATACAGTTGCATAGGTTTGGGGATACGTACAGCGGATCAAGTTAAACAGTCTAACGGAACATAATGCTCAAATGTGATGTGAACCAGAACAATTAAGCGTAAATAACTGTTCATCTTTTAATATACCTCTGTTAGAAAAGGTATTGATTTTGTAAAATTATGGAAAAGTACTGACGTTTTTTTTCTAAAAACCAGTACCTGTAATACACACCCCGTACAGTGTCTGATGTGTTTGTGTTGAGTCCCTTAATTTTGGGACTTACAGTATAAATGTTGCTGATAATGCTGTTGAACAGTATCGTAACCACTACGTCTGACTTGTGATTGACCTATGGCATTGCCTGTAGGACAAATACTCGAGAGCTTGTAGAAACCTTGGCGATGTAGCTGTTCCCCTTGGAGATCCATTGTGTAGCATGCATGTGTTAAAAGCTGTGATCAGCTAATTTGTAACAGGAAGATTCATATGGGTCACTGCATAGGCTGATTCTAGCTTTTCTACAGAAAAATTGCTATCCCTGTTGGCTAATGACTGCCTGTTGTAGTATATATATAGATGGTTAATAATACAGATTAATTGCTGTGCTCAAATGCAACAACTGCATAATCTCATTTCTATTTTCAGAGAAGCGGAGTTCTGCCTTTATCATGTTTAGCAAACCATAGATTGTTGTAAACCAGCTAAGTGTAAACAGAATATGTTAAAAAATAATCTGAAGCCTTTCTACAAATACCAAATCACGTCCATTTAAAGTAATGGGCATCAAGCCTGCAGCCATAGATAGACCTATTCAGTACTGAGCTTTTACATGCCCTGTTTCTTTGATACTTTAGGGCTTGAGGCTGCTCTGCCCCTGCATCTTCAGTTCTGTTATTTTTCCCTTTGACAGATAGAACTGTAATGGTGAATTTCCATTTGAGAGTACATTCTTTCTCATCATTTTTGAACAGGTGACAAGGGACTTAAAACAATATGACAATAAAATCATAGAGTGCAAGTTTGAAAACAATTGCTGGGTCTTCATGCGGCAAAGAGTTGATAAAAGCTTTCCAAACTCCTATGAAACAGCTTTGGGTGAGTACAATTTCTCTCCTATACATAATAATAACATACTATAGACCAGACCAATGTTGATGGCGGCATCATCATTAGATTGTTCAGCAACTAATACTTAAACAGCTTCCATTTTTCATATTTATTTATTTTTTAATTAGATATAATGTTTGTAATGTTAGCATTTGTCCCACCTTTGCTGACAGTGGTTCAGGCTATGTAGAAAAACATTTTTAATTTTGTGTCAGTTTATTGGGGATCCTTCTGGTCATTAAAAATCTTTTATGCTCTTTCCACACTATAACGCAGCTATGCCAGATCCCTTTCCAAACAGAAACCAAAGAATGCTGATGGATCCCATTGTTTTTAATGGGGTCCACCAGGGTTCTGGTATTTTTGAACAAGAATAGCACTTTAAAAGGGTTGTCCCACTATTAAATATCATATTTATTTTATAGATCATAAAAATAAACCATGTTTGCAATTTACATACAATTAAAAAATTAATTAATCAGTAAATAGTTATGACATTTAATTACATAGTATGTTAGGAGTCCATTGGCAGAAACAATCTGAACGGAGGGTGATGAAATCAAGAGTCATCAAGTAACAATCGAAATTCGGCACACAGATAAGTGGCAACAGTTTGTAGCATAAGGCAAAGACATAGTCAGAAAACAATGCAAGTTTGGTACACAGATAAGCAACAACAGTTTGTAGATTAAGACAACAATGAACTAGACTAGATGCAGGAGGCTCAATAATTTGGCAAGGATGGAATGCAAGAGTTAGGCTAATTTAGGAAGCCAAACCAATAATCAAGACATGACACTAGATTTATCATTGGAGCAGTCCAGCAACACCAGCAGCTCAATGAGAAGAGCTACTGCCTGGGATACAGGATTTTATGGGTTCACATCCTGACCGTACACTCTTTTTTAGGATCTCTCTGATGAAATTCTTTCGTAAGCCTAGGACCATGAAATTTTTCTTCTAGTACTCGAGCATACTCCTCAGAGCCATACCCATTCTGCGGGATCACGTACTACACATAAAGAAACATATATTTTTGGATATCCTTAAAGCTTGGCCGCCAAAAGGAACATGAAAGAGATGTTTTTGAGTCTTCTTAATGCCTAAAAGTCCAGGCAGCTTAGAATCATAAACTAATTTTAGTACAAGTCGTGCTATTTTTGGTAAATACAAACAATGAAGTTGCTTCCAGAATCATTGAAAAATAAATTGATATTCCTTGGAGGATGACTGGCAATGAGTCATTTTCATATTCATCCATAAGTAGAGTCAGAAACTCTTTTGAATAAGTAGCCACTACAAAAGTTATTTACAGATAAAATTGTGCTGTCCCACTTGCCTTTATGGATGGACATCAGCTTTACCATTTTGTGATCGAGAAAATAACAAACTCCATCTTTTTTTTTTGTTGGCATCACAGATGAATTCCAGATCTCTATAATCAGTGAATACGATTACAGGATTATTTGTTTCCTCCAGAATATGCATTTTTTATCTATCCCTAGCAGTTCTTTATTTCCGATATCCTAGATCTTTTTAGATAACATTTGACCAGAAGAGTAAGCACAAGGGTGCAAAAAGATCTGGTCTCCAGACCGCTGAGACAAGACTGCCCCCACTGCCTTGACCTTGATAGGTAACTTTGGATTTGGATGAATAATATGGGCGCTGCTGTAAAAAGAGTGTTTAATTTAATGAAAACATCCGGAGCTTAAGGTGTCCAAGTAAAGTGAACATTCTACTTTGTAAGTTGAGTATTTGGTTCAACGATCTTGGAGAAGTCTCAAAGAAACTTGATGTAGAAGTTAGCAAAACCAATAAAGGTTGTTTTTCTTTTTTTGGGATTGGCTACTCAACAACAGTCTTGATTTTACTAGGATCCATACTCAGACCTTCCAGAGATATAATGTAAAGGATATCGCTTTTTAGCTGTAACGATATTAAAGGGGTTATCCGACGGACACCAAACAAAACCTCCCCAAATACATCTGAAATGCTTCCCTAGTGTTAATACCTCCTTCGTTGGCTAATAAACACATTTTAAGAGCAGAAACTTACACCCGATATCGCAGCTTATACGCTCCTTCACTTCCTGTTTAAAGGTGGGAATTGAGCACTTCGGAACTTCATATCCTGTCATGCCTTTTTCTGGTTTAGGCAGCCTAATCCCCATCCTCTTTACTAAGTGACAAATAGGTTCGCACCCGTTTTGCCCACACCTGAGCTTTGTAAGTCCTCTCTAAAGAGACTTCCCCCAATAAAATCAAGTACTCTTGCATTTTCTACCAGCCCAGCCAAAATGTCTCTGATACTATTACTGTTCTCAATGGAAAGCAGTGCCTTCTTCAATAAAACTATTGTTTAATTGACTGTGAGGTATGGAGCTAGACTTCTATCTTGCGGAGAGAGACATAAATTAGAACATGTGACCTAATGGGGCTGGAACTGTGACTGCTCCTTTCCTAAGCCAGCCCCTTTAGGTCACAAGTGCGATAACGCGCCAACACCAACAGTAGTAGGTCACGACTTGCCGCTTTAGCGCCACCTCAGGTAGGTTGAAACTACGGAGTTCCGTTTGGCAAAACTGGACAAAAGTCAAAATTCATCCCTGTTGGTGAGTAAGATTATATATATTTATAAGTGTAACGGCCGTGGTCGCAGACCCCTTTTATCCTGCCGACGTTTTCCTCCCCGAGCATGCCAGCACAGGCGGCCATCCTGTCCTGCAGTGACTACTAGGGTACATGCACTACCTCATTGCCGGCCTTAAAGGGCTAGCGTGCACACATGTTTAGAATTGACTGATTACTCCTAGATCACCCTGGACTATAAAAAGTGCCCTGCTCCTTGCCTGAGCGCTGTTAGTCTTTGCAAATGGTCTCTCAGTGTTTACCCTGTTCCCAGTGTTCCCGTGTCCTGCTACCTGTATTTCGTGCTGTGTTATTGTTCCTGAGCCTGTTTGTGATTGGAGTCGTGTCCTGCTGCTGTTGTCATTTGCCACGCCCAGCACAACCTACTGCACCTGTTGTCGTCCACCACATCTGGCACATCCTACTGCACCTGCTGTCATCCGCCACGTCTCCCGCAACCTGCTGCACTTGCTGTCATCCGTCATGTATGGCGCAACCTGCTGTCATCTGCCACGTCTGGTGCAACCTGATGCACCTGCTGTCATCCGCCTTGTCTGGCGCAACCTGCTGTCATCCGTCACGTTGGTGCAACCTGCTGTCATCCGCTATGTCTGGCGCAACTTGCTGCACCCATCTCCATCCGTACTAAAGCCTCTGCCACTGCCTGGACTATTCAGGTACCCTTCTGCTGGACTTTGTATTGTTTGGGTGCTCTGTTGTTTGGCCAGCTGCCTCCCCGCTACGGCGGTGCGGCCTAGTGAGTCCACATACACACAGATGTGACAGTACGATCTCATTCTACTAGCCTCCCGGGTTAATATGAGGATCCGGGAGCGTTCCCAAGAGGTTCACCGGGAGAGAGGATTTCCTAGGCTGGCTTCTACTTTCCAGCAATCCCTACTGTCCTCTTCAGTCGTCCCACCAGAGGAGCCTATGCAGGTGGACCGTGCCAAATTGTCTACACAGGAGAAACCACGCAGACGCACTTCAGGACTTTGTCTGTATTGTGGGCTCGGAGGCTATGTTTCCGTTTGTGTATCCAGAAGCCAAAGAGACCCCAGTGCCTAGGATTGGTTGGAGAGACAACCCCAGGCGGAACGGCACTAAATAAAAATGTATCTTCCAAACTGACCATCCCTGTGACAATAGTGTCTGGCGAGGGGACGCATCGGGTTTGCCTCAGAATCCGTGGCAAACCTGATCCAGCAAGACCTAATGGACCATCTCCAGTTGCCCACTGATCCTCTGGAGACGTCTTTGGTTGTTGCCTCAGTTAATGGTCTTCCTCTGCCCGATCCAATCGTGTCTGAGACCAAGCCACTGAAGCTTCAAATTCATACTGAACTAGTTAACTTCCTAGTCTTGCCTAAAGCCATCAATCCGGTTCTACTGGTCCTGCCTTGGCTCCGGCTGCATGCTCCTGTCCTGAATTGGAGTTCCAGAGAGGTTCTCCAACGGGTCCCCAAATGCCCCCACCGCTGCCAGTTACAGTTCCATCCCGTCCAGCCTTCTCTGCCTCAGTCATTAGCGGGATTGCCTACTCATTTTTCTCGATTTGCAGACGTCTTTAGCAAAAAGGAGGATGAAATTCTTTCTCCACACCGGTCTTACGACTGTCTGATTGAACTGGTCCCAAATGCTTATTTTCCCCGTGGACGGGTATATCGTCTCTCCTTGCTCGAGACTCAATCCATGTCGACCTATATCAAGGAGAATCTGGAGAGGGTTTTCATACGAAAGTCTTTCTCCCCGGTCGAGGCCGGGTTCTTCTTCATTAGAAAGAAAGACGGTTCTTTTCGACCCTGCATTGACTACCATAGTATCTACCAGATAACTGTCAAGAACAAATACCCGTTGGCACTAATATCCGAACAGTTTGACCGTATACGAGGAGCCAGTATTTTTTCGAAACTAGACTTGCATGAGGCTTACAATTTGATCTGAGAAGGTGACGAGTGGAAGACGGCATTCAACACCCGAGACGGGCGCTACGAATACCTGGTGGTGGCCTTCGGTCTGTGTAACGCTCCCGCGGTCTTCCAGGAATTTGTCAATTATATCTTCCGAGATCTCTATGTCTGTGTTGTAGTCTATCTCGATGATATTTTGATTTTCTCTCCAGATCCAATGACTCATCGGCGGCCTGTCCTTCAAGTTCTACTTCGATTAAGGGAGAATCATCTGTATGCTAATCATGAGAAGTGCGACTCTGAAAAAAATTCTCTGCCCTCCCTGGGCTACATCATCTTGGATCAAGGTCTCAAGATGGACCCAGAGAAAGTAAAGTCTGTCCTGGAATGGCCACGTCCTCAGGGCTTGTGGTTCATACAGCGTTTTTTGGGATTCGCCAACTTCTACCGACAGTTTATCCCAAACTTCTCATCACTGACAGCTCCCATCTCTACCCTTACCAAGAAGGGTGTGAACGCCAAGGTGTGGACTCCAGAGGCAGAATCTGCACGTAATAGCCTCAAGAAAGCCTTCACTTCAGCCTCAATCCTCCATCATCTTGACGTGTCTCGGCAGTTCTCATTGGAGGTGGACACTTCTTCTGTTGGTGCAGGTGCACTTCAGTTCCAGAGGAGCTCTAAAGGAAAGGCAGTAGTATGTGGCTATTACTCGAGACTTTTTTCTTCTGCAGAGCGAAACTACTCTATTGGGGATCGAGAGCTACTGGCCATCAAGTTGGCTCTGGAGGAGTGGAGACATCTGCTAGAGGGCGCAGTTCACCCCATACTGATATACACCGACCACAAGACCCTCGCCTATCTCCAGTGGGCTCAACGACTAAATCCCAATCAAGCCAGGTGGTTGCTGTTTTTCACTTGTTTTCAATTTGTGCTCCACTACCGTCCCACTGACAAGAATGTGAGGGCCGATTCCCTGTCCAGGTCGTTTGAGACGGATGACACTGTGGAGTCCCTTCAAAGTATCACCCATCCTGCATTGTCACTGCCAATCCTTTGCAAGTTAGAGACTTTTTTTCGGTTGGCAGACAGTAGAAGAATTCTCCGCTGGGGACACAGCTCCAATCTGGCTGGGCACGCTGGTGTTTGTAAGACACGAGACCTGATTACTCATCAGGCTACCCAAAGATGTTGTGGACTTTGTTGCTTCCTGCACAATGTGTGCGCCTAACAAGGTTGCTCACTCCAAGCCTGCCGGCCTGCTCCACCCTCTGCCTGTACCCAATGCCCTGGCAGCACATTGCGATGGACATTGTCCCAGTCCTTCCTCCCTCAGCAGGATGCAACACTGTCTGGGTGGTGGACCGGTTCTCGAACATGGCACATTTTATCCCGCTGACCGGTCTTCCTTCTGCTCCTCGACTGGAAAATCTCTTTATCCAGCACATCTTCCGTTTCATGGCTTGCCCCTTCACATCGTGTCTGATCGGGAGGTTCAGTACACCTCGAAATTCTGGAGAGCCCTCTGTAAACTCCTGTATGTGAGATTGGACTTTTCCTCATCTTATCAACCTCCAGTCCAATGGTCAAGTAGAGAGGGTTAACCAGACCATGGAGAATTATCTCCGCCACTTCATCTACATGCAGCATGATGACTGGGTACAGCTTCTTCTATGGGCCGAGTTCTCATACAACAATCACACAAGTGAGTCCACCATTTCCAGACCATTCTACATTGTGTACAGTCAACATCCTAGAGTTCCTCTTCCTTTGTCGGCTACATCTCAGGTACCCACTGCTGACTCTGCATTTGGGGACTTTCTGCAAATCTGGCAACAGACCCAGTCCTCTATTCTGCTAGCAGTTGATTGCATGAAGCGAAAAAGCGGCTGTCCTCACGGAATATTTGTTTAAAGGTGCCTTCGTACAAGTTTGCTCCCAGGTCCTGGGAGCCAGAAGAGAACCTCAATACCCCTGCCCTCATTAAGAGATTCCTCTCTTGCTCTGGACCCAAGAAGAGGGGGCATAAGGGGGGGGGGTACTGTAATGGCCGCGGTCGCAGACCCCTTTCATCCTACCAATGTCTTCCTCCCCGGTGATGCCAGCACAGGCAGCCGTCCTGTCCTGCAGTGACCACTAGGGTGCGCAGACTACCTCATTCCCGGCCTTAAAGGGCTAGCATGCACACGTTAAAAATTGATTAGTCCCAGATCATCCTGGACTATAAGAATGGCCCTGCCCCTTCACTCCTTGCCTGAACATTGGTAGTATTCCCATGTTAGTCTTTGCAAATGGTCCCTTAGTGTTTACCCTGTTCCCAGTGTTCCCATTCTTTGCTACCTGTATCCCGTATTACAGGCTGTGTTATTGTTCCTGAGCCTGTTAGTGATTGGAGTCGTGTCCTGCTGCTCCTGTTGTCATCTGGTGCATCTTACAGCACCTGCTGTCATCCGCCACGTCTGGCGCAACCTGCTGTCATCCGTCATGTGTGGTGCAACCTGCTGCACCTGCTGTCATCCGCCACGTCTGGAGCAACCTACGGCACCCACCTCTATCCGTGCTGAAGCCTCTTCCACTGTGTGCATTATTCAGGTACCCGTGTGCTGGACTTTGTGTTTGGCTGCTCTGTTGTTTGGCTAGCTGTCTCCCCGCTACGGCGGTGCGACCTAGTGGGTCCACATACCCACAGACCATTGACAATAAGGTTAATAAGTAGGAATTTCTCTGGACAACCCCTTTAAATTACCTATAGACAATGCAGGGATGTAAGGTGGAATCTTTCTTAAAAACAAGAAAGGTGCTTCAGCAGGATATGTAGATGACCGGAAAGTCATTTTTTTTTATTTTTTTTTATTTTTTTTTTCAATTTTCATCCAAATATTCCCAAAAAGCTTGTAGTTCTGATTCAGAAAGAGTGTAGATATGACCAAAAAAGGGTATTTTAGCTCCTGGTAAAAGTTCTACTGGGCAATGATATGAGCGATGTGGAGGTAGCTTATCTGCATTCTTCTTTTATCACAGACATCCTGAAATTATTTTTATTGTGACGGTCATTAATCTTTAACCCCTTAATGACCGGGCCTGAAAAGACGTTAATGACCAGCTCAATTTTTCTGTTTTTGCCTCTCTGTGCTTCAGCAGCCATAACTTTTTTATTTTTTCATTGACGTGGCTGTATGAGGCCTTGTTTTATGCGAGAGAAATAGTTGTTTTTTTTTCCCACAGTTTGGTGGTAAAAAAAAAAATTTTTTACGGCGTGAATATAGGAAAAACCGATTCTCGAAATAGTTTTTTTGTTTTTTATCCCGTTCACGTTTCACGCTAAATAACCCATTAGATTAATTCTTCAGGTTATTACGGTCTTGTAGATACCTAATATGCGTAGGTTTTTTGTTTTTATTTAGTGTAGGGGCAATAAAATGTATTTTATGCAAAATAAAGACTCTTTTTGGGACTTTTTTTATTTATTTATTTGTTTTGTTACTTTTTTTTTTTTTTAATCCCATCAAGGGATAACTTTATTTGTAACTTTTTTTTTTACTTGTAATGTATTAGCATACTCCTGTATTCTAATACATTACACTGTGTCATTATGACACAGGCTGCTGATCGGGCAGCACATAGTGTGCCCGAACAGCAGGCACATGGAACAGACAGCCCTGGGGTCCTTTGTAGGTCCCCAGGGCTGACTGCAGAGGGATTCCCCGGTGTTTGATCGCATCACTGGAATCCCGGTGATGCGATCAATGAGGGGAATTCCCTTTGATCATGCCGCGGTCACGGACCGCAGTAATCAAAGAGTTAAACAGCTGGGGTTGGAATGTTTGCCAACCCCAGCTGTGTTCAGGAGGCTGCTCTAAGATCAGGAGCTGTTAGTAACAGCTCCTGCTTAGAGGATGAGCGCTCTCACGAGCGCTCATCAGCCTGATCTGCAGCGACGCCAAAAGACGTCTCTGTAGACTAAGCACCCGCACCGCCTGACGTCAAAAGACAGTGGGCAGTCGGGAAGGTGTTAACAGAAAGTTAGAAAATTGATGTGCTCTCAGGTAGTGAAGAAGTTGGTTTAGACAGACAATTTAGCTGACAATATTCAGAGGTAATATGTATACAACGTGTTTCCCAATTAATGGATGGATTGTGAGTAGAAAGCCAAGGAATTCCCAAAATAATCACTTCTCTGAAGTTTCTAATAATTTGGAAACAAATTACTTCTGGATGAAATTGCTTTTCCTGGCCGCTAGATTACATGTGGTATTGGCTACCCTACTTCGAAATTCTGCTTTAGCAGCAGAGCATTTTTCATGTCACAGATTATGAAGTTTAGCTCCAACTGTGGCACAACAATAAGGCAGAGGCGTAGCTAGGTTCTCCTGCACCCGGGGCAAAGATTCAGATTGGCGCCCCCCCCCACCCACTTATTTCCCGACATCTCCTTCCCCCTCGCCATGTTTTCTTTCCCTACCAATCAATGAGGTGTCATTTTTTTTCACGATTTTTTTGATGTAACTCGAGTATAAAAGCATTTCTACATTTTACAAGCTATATTGTTCTATAATGTAATTAACATAAAAATAAATTAAAAGAAAATAAATTAAAGGCATGGTGTCGCCCCAAAAACATGTTTTTTTTTTAAAATTTAAACATTTAGTGTGTGGGTGATTAAACATTGTTCAAATTTTTTTTATTTTTTTCGCGAGTCAGGAAATATTATAAATTTTTTCAAATTTTTCAAAATTTATAATACTACCCATTTTTGGTCACTAGATGGAGCTGTTTGGAGCTAGTTCCCAAAATTGCAGCATTGCAACATTGGGTTAAAAGCTATCGCTCTAGTGAGCGCTCAGCATCCCCCCCTCCTTTATCCTGGCTAGTGCCGGGATAAACGAGGGGTTTGAAAGGTTTAACCTGCTACACTGTGTGTCGCCATTTTTTGAGGTAACTCACAGTGTAGTAGGTTTACATGCAGTAGTAAACACACACAAACACTAACATACATTGAAATCGCTTACCTGCTCCTGCCGCCGCGGCCCGTCCGCTCCCTTTGCTGCCGCTGTCCCATGTGCACTTGTCCGGAAGCCGCGACCGGAAGTAGTAATATCACTGTCCGGCCGCGACTTCCGGTCCACAGGAAAATGGCGCCGGACGGCGCCAATTTCGAATAGGACTGTGTGGGAGCGGCGCATGCGCAGTTCCCACACAGACGCCGTACACGGCAGTCAATGGGACGGGAGCCGTTCGCAGTCCCTATGGGACTGTGGCTGCCGTATTCCATGTCTGTGTGTGTCGTTAATCGACACACACAGAAATGGAACAAAAAATGGCAGCCCCCATAGGGAAGAAAAAGTGTGAAAAAAAGAAACAGTAAAACACAAACACACAAATGAAAATAAACGTTTATATTAAGGCACTAACATCTTTAACATATAAATAAAATATTTGTGATGACACTGTTCCTTTAAAGAGGCCACACACAGCCCCCTGTAGATAGCGCCACACACAGCCTCCCTTGTAGATAGTGCCACACACAGCCTCCCTTGTAGATAGTGCCACACACAGCCCCCCCTTGTAGATAGTGCCACACAGCCCCCCTTGTAGATAGTGCCACACTTCCCGCTTCCCCCCTTGTAGATAGCAGCACACTCCCCCCCCTTGTAGATAGTGCCACACACAGTCCGCTGCCCCTTTGTAAATAGCGCCACACTCCCCCCCCCCCTTGTAAATAGTGCCACATCCCCCCCTTTTAAATAGTCCTATGTAAACACCACAGAGATAACTCTCTAAATACTGATAGTAGTGTTACCTGCAGTCCTATGTAACACCACAGATAAAAGAGAGATAACTCTCTAAATACAGATAGTAGTGTTACCTGCAGTCCTATGTAACACCACAGATAAAAGAGAGATAACTCTCTAAATACAGATAGTAGTGTTACCTGCAGTCCTATGTAACACCACAGATAACACAGTGATAACTATGATTACAGATAATGCAGTAGCTGTTGCCTGCAGTCCTATGTATCACCACAGATAACACATTGTGCTAAATTACAATCTCAGCTCTGCTACACAGTACAGATAATGTAGTAGCTGTTGCCTGCAGTCCTATGTAACACCACAGATAACACATTGTGCTAAATTACAATCTCAGCTCTGCTACACAGTACAGATAATGTGGAAGACGTTACTTGCAGTCCTATGTAACACCACAGATAACACAGAGATAACTCTCTAAATACAGATCGTAGTTTTACCTGCAGTCCTATGTAACACCACAGATAACACATTGTGCTAAATTACAATCTCATCTCTACTACACAGTACAGATAATATAGTAGCTGTTGCTTGCAGTCCTATGTAACACCACAGATAACACAGAGATAACTCTCTAAATACAGATAGTAGTGTTACCTGCAGTCCTATGTAACACCACAGATAACACAGTGATAACTCTCTAAATACAGATAGTGTTACCTGCAGTCCTATGTAACACCACAGATAACACAGAGATAACTCTCTAAATACAGATAGTAGTGTTACCTGCAGTCCTATGTAACACCACAAATAACACAGTGATAACTCTCTAAATACAGATAGTGGTGTTACCTGCAGTCCTATGTAACACCACAGATAACACATTGTGCTAAATTACAATCTCAGCTCTGCTACACAGTACAGATAATGTAGTAGCTGTTGCTTGCAGTCCTATGTAACACCACAGATAACACAGAGATAACTCTCTAAATACAGATAGTAGTGTTACCTGCAGTCCTATGTAACACCACAGATAACACAGAGATAACTCTCTAAATACAGATAGTAGTGTTACCTGCAGTCCTATGTAACACCACAGATAACACAGTGATCACTCTGATTACAGATAATGTAGTAGCTGTTGCCTACAGTCCTATGTAACACCACAGATAACACATTGTGCTAAATTACAATGTCAGCTCTGCCACAAAGTACAGATAATGTGGCAGACGTTACCTGCAGTCCTATGTAACACCACAGATAACACGTGCTAAATTACAATCTCAGCTCTGCTACACAGTACAGATAATGTGGCAGACGTTACCTGCAGTCCTATGTAACACCACAGATAACAGTGATAACTCTCTGAGTACAGATAATGTAGTAGATGTAAGAGACAAACACATGCAGAGACACAGACACACACACACACACACACACACACACACACTCTGTAACATATACACATACAAACACAGAGACACACATTACACACACAGACACTCACCATGTCGCCTTGCTGACAGCATCACAGGTCAGGATGGGCTGTGTGTGGGCGGAGCTTCCTCTCTGCTTCTCGGCAGAGCACAGAGTAGAGGCAGATGCTGGAAGGCTGCAGCACGGGAGTGGACCTGTCCCCTGACCTCATGTCACTGACATGCTGCAGGTGTCCCACATACGGGGCGCCTATCAGCAGGGATCAGCTGCTCTTCGGCGCCCCCCTTCCCTACCACCGGGTTGGTGACGATCACCACTGAACTTTGGTAGTTGAATGCATGATCTTGACTCTGTGGCTGAGCCATGCCCATCCAGAAGTTGTCTTTGCAACTCAGTCATTTAGCTTTGTTGCCTTATAGTTGTCAAAGGACTTGTTTTATGCATAGTGAGCATTTGTTCACTGCAGAGCAGCCAATAGAAATAGCTTTATTTCCTGCTTGTGAGGAAACGAGCAGAGCTTCTGCAGTGGCATGGCGGTGTAGCTGAGGAGACTTCTCAGGTTGTTAAGAATTTGAAGTTATGCATCCTGACAGCTGATCTGAACCCTTACTGTTATCCTTAAATTTTCATTGGTTTCTAAGGAAGTCCATACTGTGGAGTGACACCGTATATATTTTCACTACTGTATCCCATGTTACCTATCTGCAGGGGAAGTATAAGGGAGCTATATTTTTAGCTGCCAGAGGGCTATTCTGTTCATAGCCTGCCACAGCAGTACAGATAAGCAACAGCATTAAGAGGATCACAAGGAAACAAACTAAATATGTTAGAAATTTGTTTATGCCAGAAACACCGCATATTACTTTAAAACTGCTGTGAACAACATTTCTTGGCTTTTGGTATCAAAATGATTTATGGGTTAACCCTTTTAATCAAGAAATGCAGCTTCAAGTCTTTGATCTACAGTAGGCTCTGGTCACATCTGCGTTGTGACTTTCATTTGTAACAGAAGCAACGATGCAGTGCCGGATATGTTGCACAACAGATAACATTGACGCCTGATTGACCCCATTGTTTTTAATGGGTTCAGCCAAGCTGTCCGTTGTTTTGACAGGAAAAATAACGCGGCATGTATTGATATTTTTTACCCAGATTTGACTAAATCTTCAATGGGAGCCCTCGATGCAGATGTGAACATTGCCTTAATTTAGGTTCACGTTTAGTTTTTCTGCTGTATGTTTTTTTTAATGCTAAGAAAAACTGATCCTATATGACTAATCTGTCTAGTGATGGATTCAAAATTTTTGTGCAATCTGATCAGTTTAGATCAGCTGCAGCAAAAATTATACTGCAAAAAAACATAACCCTTCAAAACAAGACTGTTCAAGATGGCCAAAATTTGTCTGCCTCAAGCATCAAAGCAAGGATTGCAAAGGCAACTCCTGCACCCCCTATAGCTATGACACAACCCCAGCATCCTTCATTTGCTTCTATGTAGTACTAGAAGTGTGATATATATATCTTAATAAACACCTTTTTTTTCTCTCTTTAGCTGTATGTAACAGCATCCAGCATCCAGTAACAAAGGACATACTATTTGAACTCATCGATCGTTACACAGCAGCGAATCAGGGGCAAATTCGAAGAAATCCCTTGGATCCTGATGCTGAACTTATGCCTCCACCTCCTCCTAAAATTCCAAGAGTTGTTAACTGAAAGAGAATTTTCTATGGAGCAGAAAGACTTCATCTCAGACGGGAAATCCTAAGAACCTGCTCATGTTACATATTTGCAATAAGGACTTTTCCAGACAAAAAGCAACTTTTTGCACACAGACATTGTAACTATCTGGCAAGTACAAAGATTACTTCTGCCCAAAATGTGCATCAAAGACTAAATGTGTCTACTTTGAATCTTACATGAAAGTGCGTAGAACCCAAAGCATTGCATTAGAGACTTTAAAAGACTTTATTTTTGCAAGATGCACTTGCATCAGATCAAGGAACACACACCTTTTGTGTTTTCTTACCAGTTTGTTCATGTAGGATAAATATATAGTTGCTTTTGTCCTTCCTTTTCCTTAAAGATCTTTTATTTTATTTAATTATTAACTGTTTAAGGATTTAATGTAATGTACTTTTCATAAGAACTCCTTATTTTGAACAAAATAATAATGCGTTAAATATTATTTCAGTTGTATACAATACAACATCATTGTCTGGTTTTGCCTGTTTTAAATCTTCACGTTTTGAAATTAAAAATGTTAAACTTTATATTCTTGCATGTGTTTAATGGTTACTTATATTCATCATGTTCTCATTCACTAAGCTAATACTTTAAGATATATTTATGTTTTAAGAAAACACATTTGGTTTTAGTGCAGCCTTTTGGCCGCAAAAGCACGTTCGTGTGCATGAGGCCTAAAGGCTGCACTAAAACCAAGGCCTCATGCACACGAACCTTTTTTTTTCGGCCGCAATGCTCCAGAAAATCCACGGGAGAATTGCAGCCCCATTCATTCCTATGGGGCCATGCACACAACCGTGGTTTTCACGGTCCGTGCATGGCCCAGGAGCCCGCACCGCAAAAAGAACGGGCAAGTCTTATTACGGCCGTGTTCTGCCGTCCAGTCTCATTGAAAATAATGGCCGCGGCCATGTGCACGGCTCGCGGCTGTCACTCCAAGGCTGGGCGACCCGGAAATCACGGCCGTGCACATGGCTACGGTCGTGTGCATGAGGCATTATAATTGTCAGGTATTCACAAACCTTGCTCATCTACCCACCATTTTCTAGAGATAAAGAAAACATTAATCTCCTACTCACCATTTTCTACAAATTGTAGAAAATAATGGGTAGATGATCAATATTTGTAAATGCCTGAAAATTATATAATGGATGTAATATAACCAAATACAGGGAAACCTCTTTGAGATGAGCACACAGAATTGCATCAAGATGCATGCTCCACTCAAAGAATATAGTTGAAAGAATTCTGGGTAAAGTGTATAGTGCACACAGAAAACATGTATACTACATGAAAATCATGTATTATATCTTTAATGAAGTACAGTTCACATACAGTATATCATTTTGTATTATGCTATTGTCTTTAGTTACCTGTGTCTGGGGAAAAATGTACAGCTAGTCCTGTGTCACGGCGCAGGGTGTCGACCCACTGGGCCGTACTGCGTAGCAGGATAGCAGCTGGCCAACTAGGTACAAAACAATGTGTATAGTCCAGAACGGGTACCTGAGGCAATGTAGACCGTAGCGGAGACTCAACTTGACTTTCACCGTAGATGGCACAGTAGAAGCAGTGGAAGACACGACTTGACTCTCACTGTAGATGGCACAGTAGATACGATAGCACGAGATACAGAGTACAGGCAGCAGGAACGGGTAACTCTGGGAACAGGAAAACACTGGGAGACCATTTGCAAGACAAACTTTAGGTATACAAAAATGCTCAGGCAAGGAACAAGTGGGCAGAGCCCTTTTTATAGTCCATCAGCATTCTGGGCTAATACTAATAATAGACAGTTAGACAAGTACTGGCCCTTTAAGGCGGTGCAGGCGCATGCGCTCTGCAGGAACTAGTCACATAACCCGGAAGTGAGTGCCGGCGTCTCCAAGGAGGGAGATGCTGCCGGGAACATAGACGTCCATGGCCGGAGCCGTCAGATGGTAAGTCTGAACAACGGTCCGCAGCCATGGACGTTACATCCTGTAACAGGTAAGCTGCTGATCAACATTCATACAAAGTAAAACTCCAACTCTCAGCAGATCCAACTAGGACATTTAGGGCCTGTTATAATCTGTATTTTCACAACAGCTGGAGAGGCACATGTTGAAAAACACTACTGTGTACAGTATAGTAGTATGTTATCTACACTGTTTTTGCATGAGGAATAATTTATTGTGATTTAAGATAAACAATCACTATCTACCTTATGTATCAGGCTAAAGATAAGATATATCTGCAACCAGCAAAAAACGGGAAAATATGTTTAAATTCAATACAGTGTTCAGGAAGTTCTCTGTGTTGGTAACCTATGATGGTGCAGCACACACATGACCATTAACCATTACCGATTGCTTCTAAAACCAACATCAAGACTCAAGACGCACCTAATATTGCAGTCTTCTGGTTGTGTCAAAAGGCCAGGAAGTGGTAAGTAAATGGTGGTGTTTATTTGGAAAGTATAGGGGTCTTATCAAGGAGGGCCAGCATACCTCTTAAAAACCTCTTAGGAAATGCACCTCAGCATCGAAATGTAAGTTTCTAAGGCTCTGTTCACATCTTATTTTTGCTCTACGTTCGTAGTATCTACTGCGAAAGTTCCCGGCACATACCCCAAATGCATCCATAGGGGCTCAGCACCCGGGGTATGCCAAGAGTGTCCTTTTGGCATATACACTGGGCAAGTATGCATCGACATAACTTTTTTTTACTGCATAGAAATCCATTTTCTAGTCTGGATTTGAAAATGGATTTGCCCTGAAATTTGCATGGATTCTTTTTTGCTGCATGTAAATGGGGTATTGAGAACCCCATTGACTAGCATTGTACTGTTATTTTTTTGCAGATTTTTGTGCAGAATCCAAACTGAAAACAGGCGACAAATATGCCGTAAAAACTGCATGTGTGATTCCAGCCTTAAAGAAGTTGTCCAGTCCTAAGAAATGGATAGCCTATCCCGGAGGATAGATGATCAATTTCTAATCGGTAGGGATCGGTCTACCGGCACCGCTGCCGAGCAGCTGATTTGAGGGGACCGCGGCGCTTGCACGAGTGCTGCTTCCCCTTCATTCTTTGTCTGCCTGTTCTGTGAACCACCGACAAATTTGTAGAGGCAGTTCACAGTATTACAGCCTTCTCCCATCCATTTCTTATGACTGGACAGCCCCTTTAGGGTACTTCCATGTTTCGATCCTAAAAAGTCTTAAAAAGTGTTATTGGAATTGGAGGATATACATGAAAAATCTCTTATAGTCCTGTCCATTTTTCATGCACACAGTCTACTGTTGTGTACATGATACTGTGTACAAGATGACTCAATGGAGGAATCTATATCGGGAGAATAAGAAGAAACAACAGTATAGGATGAATCTATGCAGAACTAGAATTTGTAAGAAGTTGGATACACCCGTGGGTAAACACTCAGGACACAGTATGACGGATTTAAGTGTTAATATTGAAAAGTAATGACAGACAGAAGAAAGAACTTTCTATACATTGACATAAGGCCTCAATCTAATAACTGGATTTATGATCCATGGACACACTTCACACCCCTCAACCATATGAGACTATCTCTCTAGCGCCACCTGAAGGTTGCTACCCTCTAAGTCTATGTCAGACTCCTTTATGGAGCCTCGAAACATGATTTGGTTTATAATCCAATGTGACAAAATACACATGTAAAAGTAACATAGGCCCAGTCTAATCGTTGCAGTTTAAAAATTCCTCATTTTGTAGCTAGCCAAAAAGCCATTCTAAATGGAGGGAAAAAAATAAGTGAATTTGAACGCTACTAAATAAGTGGGTTTGCTATCCCCAAGTGATTTTTGGGTGCCCTCCGTGTCACCACTACAGAGGCACTTCCAAAATAGGTTTTCAAACTGCTCAGCTAATGGCTTTGTTCAGATTACTCTGGGTCGCATACAATTAGCCGTTGAACCAACCTGCATGCACCCAGATCTAAAACATTTGTATATACTGTACATGTTTACTACCTATGGCCTCAGACTAGCCACTGCAATAAAAAACCTGTTCTTATCAATCAGTCATGAAAAATGTACATACAGTACACTGTGACACAGCGGAGGCTAAGAAGAAATACATTACATATACATTTAATGCACATAGCATGACAGTATGACATACAGCATCCAGTTGGATGATCTCTCCGATGACTGCCGTTAGCCTGTTGGTGAGTACCTTGGCAAGGTACTTGCAGTCAACTTACAGGAGAGAGATGAGACAAATTGTTTAGGTTACATCACTCCCGTTCCACTTATACAAGATCGTAAACATGCCCTCCCTCAACAACACCGCCATTCTGCCCACCACCTTCTTCCCATACAGCTCCAACCGGTCCAGGCAGTTAAGATCCACCAGTGCTACATAGTGCTCTGCTGGGAGTGTGTCACTACCTAAATGCCTGCCAGACCTTAAGGATTTAGCATTAGAGAGCAGCTCCTCCACTTCCAAGGGGGTTAGTGTGTGTGTGTGTGTGTGTGTGTGTGTGTGTGTGTGTGTGTGTGTGTTTGTCAGGTTATTTACTCCCCCTGCAAGCTGGATTACTTTCTGGGGGTGCTAAATCTAGATTTTTGAGCTCTGGCGGATGTGTTGGTAGCAGCCTATCCAAAATGCCAAAGCGCAGTCCGATTCTTCCTAAGCTTTGGTTAGGGGAGGCTATTGGTCTCCGACCCTTCCAGGGCCTTCTTATCTGGAGGATTGGGGTCCCGTCTCCATTATTAGAGGGCTTGCACTAGAACACATGAGGAAACACTTTTTTTTGGGCACTTGAGTGTAGAAAGCTTGATCTCAGACTTGAAAAAAAACTGCACACTTTTTTTTTGCTCAAATCAAGTACAGTTTCTGTTCTTAGTGTTTAAAAGGCCATTGTGCAGTATGGATCTACACAGAGAGGAAGTAGGTCATAAGTGTACGGTGTATGCTGTAGATCAGTGATCCCTAACCACCGGGCTGTGAACCAATACCGGGCCACAAATCATTTGGTACCTGGCCGCGTTAACTGGTATCTGACCTGATGGCCGCAGGGAATTTCAGGCTAAAACCCGCACCAAACTGTGGTGCAGTTTTTTGCCCAGAATGTCCGCTGCGGAAAACTGCTGAGCATCGTTCTGTCCCAGGAAACCTCTGCAGCCTGTGATTGGCTGCAGCGGCAGTCACATGGGATGAAACGTCATCCCAGGAGGCCGGCCTGGAGCAAGAAACACAGACTTCTGTGTAAGTATACGTCTTTTCCGCCGCAATAAATGCAACAACTGCTATTTGTTGTGGGTTTTACCTACCCATTGAATTTAATGGGGAATACATGCAAAAAAAAAAGAGCACCGTTTACACAAATACAATTGACGTGCTGCAGAATAAAACTCTGCACCTCATGTCAATATCTGAGCGGTTCTTCCTTTCACTGTTTACGCAGCGTGTGGATGAGATTTATTCTATCTCATCCACTTTGCTGCTGCTGTATTATGCTGCGGATTTTCCACAACAAATGTTGTGGAAAATCTGCAGTATTTTTCTGGCATAAAACTGGTCTTTGGTGCAAAAAAGTTTGGGGACTTCTGCTGTAGATGACAAGGAGCTACTGGATCAAACCACTGTTTAAAGGCACATTTGCATGCACTTCACTTTGAGTGCACATTTTTATTTGCCTGTCATCCTCGTTAGCAAATAGTGAGGATTTTTTGGGGATAAATTCCAGTTGTATTTTCGTGCTGTGACGGTGCACATCCTTATCTATTTAATTTTTGTTCCACTTGTGTGTTCACTTTTCCACGTTTGTGTCACAGGATTGATTTTAGGGTGTGGTTGCTTTATGGGTGTCCCTTCTCTAAGGGGGTTGTGTGGTCATCCATTTTACTCTCCTTCAACCATGGGGAATCCTTTCGAGCTTTGGCTCCTGGAGGATGCTGGGGCGGCAGAAGCAAGATGGGTTCTCTCTAAGCTCTTGTAGGTAAGGCAATCAATCTCTGCCCTATGCAGTGCCTTCTGGTTCAGAGGGTCGGGAAGTAAGTATAAGGGGGCTTTTCTTCATTTGGAGTGGCCTTGCAATAGACTGCATCCTTGTGCACTTTTTTTTTTTTTCGCACTTGGTGATAAAAAGCATGATCTTGGGATTTAAGAAGAAAAAACTGGGAAACTTGGGAAACTCTTCATCGGTAGATGACCTTTTTTCAATCCTCTCAAGTATTAGGGCTTTAAAAAAAAAAAAAAAAAAGTTCTTATTAGTCTTTGACTGAGTTTCTCATGTATACATGGGCATAGCACTTGGCAGATTGGGAAATTGTTCATATGTTAATCTGATTGAAAATTACAGTATGGTCCTGGTAGATTACCCTTTTCCAATCCTGTCCAGTGACCCTTTTGCAATCTAAGTATCAGTGGTTATACAAATATTAACACCATAAAAGATGGCTGGAAGGCTATGTGCTTTTCTCTATTCTTTTTGTTTTGTTTGTTTTAATTAAGATACATTTTGTACGCTTTGTAGCCAGGCAGCCCATGTCTTCATTCCGATATGTGACAAGCATGAGATCGCATTACAGCTTTAAATATGCATTACAATAATAACTTTTTCTTTTGTAATACTGGGAAGGTAAAACTACTTTCTCTTTAGGATTTGCATTTTAATATCCTTTCAGTTTCCTTCTTTTAAGCCACTTTTGGAACTTAATCAAAGCTGCATATTGAACCATTAATGGAAAAGTTCTACGCTTACAAGGTTATTGAAATGTCTAATAGTAAAAAGTTCAAAATATTTAACATTCATTAGGCACCAAAATGCTTCACTTTTGAATATGGAAAGAATCTCCTAACATCACAGTTGGAGATCTTGTATTAAGATGTAAATCAAACTGACTGACCTATCAGATTGTTAAAAGTGGGTATGGTTTAGGGATACCCTTAAATGCCTTCTTCTCGGGAATGCAGCAACATTAAAGGGCTTTCTTAATGAGAAATTGTAGACAGGATCTGTTTTTTAATGGCCTGCATGTTGCCTTGTGATTCCGAAGTTGGAAGAATATTATTGATTATTAAATGTGCATTATTAGGCTCATTAATCCTGAACATTTAACATATTCCAAATGCATAGTACCCCTTCAGAAGATATAAAAATTCACCACTCCGCTCTAATATGCATAGTATATATATATATATATATATATATATATATATATATATATATATATATAGTATACAGTATAATACTGTATAAAATAAATATATATATGTTTATATACATTAGTGTTCAAAAAAGATAGTGAGTTTAAAAAAGCAAATTAAGTGTAAAATCCTTATAATAACTTTTATTTGCCTAAATTCACTGGAAATACTACACATTCAATTCCAAGACAAAACATTAACAAAATGTATCCAGTTTGTGTTAATCCTTTACAGAATATAAAGAAAATTTTGTATTAGGCAGTGTACAAAAAATATCAGTTCCAGCAATTTAAAAAAAAAATTTAATTGCTATTTTTTGCCCATTTTCCACCCACAAATATATATTTTTTCAGTTTACCAGTACATTATATGGTACATCAAATGATGCCATGAGAAACTACAACTCGTCCCACAAAAAAAAAAGCCCTCAAATGGCTACGTCGACGGAAAATAAAAAAGTTTTGCCTTTTGGAAGACGGGGTGGAAAAAACGAAAATGAAGAAATGAAAATTGGCTCGGTCATTAAGGGGTTAAAGTAAATTGGCTGTCCATGTAATGCATTAACTCAGGTCCCATGCACACAGTCACAGCCCATGATTGCGGGCACGGTCGGCCGCTGAGAGCCGCCCGCATTTTCGGTCCGTGCTTCCATACAAAGTATAGGAGCACAGCCCGTAAAATACGAAGAATAGGACGTGCTCCATAATTCCCGACACGGTACTATGGCACGGACACCCATCCATAGTGCTACGGAAAGTTGTTCGCAACCAATAGAACCGAATGGGTCCATAAAACCGCGGACTGTGATACAGTCCGTGGTTTTACGGTCGTGTGCATGGGGCCTCAGTAATCCCTTGTAGTGTGTTTGGGAATGTCTGTTCAAAACCAGACAGCCCTACTAAACCCTTCCCATCCCATGACGTAAAAGTATTTGGTCATTCCTGTAGCTATAGCAGCCGGCATCCCATTGTAACGGGCAGTAACCCCAAAGATGTCGCGGTCAAAAGTCACGCAACTAGACAAAGGGAGGAGGGGGCTCCCTCTGGCACCCCATCAGCACTACCAGGACATGATAGCGGGGTGACAATAGATTGTCATGGCAGCTGGGGGCCTAAAAATGACCTGACAGTCAATAATACACTGCAATACAGAAGTATTTTAATGTATTCTTTAATCAATTAGGGGATCGCAGGGTCAAGTCCCTGTTCTAGTAAAGATGTGTTTCTATTGTACTCCATGTGCTAAAAGGCTCATTAAAAGTTCAGCTTTGTTGGACCAGACACAAGGCTAAGTAGTGGGAACTGGTTTGGACTGGTTCTTAGGGGAGGGTGTATCATACTAGTGATAGATGCATATTTCACTTATCTTTTAAGATGTTATTGTTAATTACGATTGGTGACCGATGCCCAAATGATGCTCTAAAATGTACTCCCCTTTTGCTATACAATAAAATAAGGGGGCTGTGGGATGATCTTAGAGACACCATCAGGCCAACCGCTGTGTGTCTGTATCTGCACTTCGTCACCTGTTGTCCATTACAATTGCAAACACAGGGTGAACTGATTAGATAGTTGGAGTCGTGTTGTGCCTCCGGTCACACCTGCTGTGTTACACCACGCCTCATGTCTGCTGCCAAGGTCCCGTCTGTGCCGAGCCTCCAATATTGTCTGAATGACTACAGATACCCTTGTACTTAGGGCTATATCTATACATTGACTTGATACACTGTTTGGCCAGCTGCTATCCTGCTACGGCCGCATGGCCCAGTGGGTCCACATACCCACAGATCGTGACAGCAACTTATTATAAAAAAAAATGTTAGCACTCTTGATACCCACATAAACAAAATTCCTTCTGACTACCATGATCACTGTAACTTCAAAGCCTAATAAAGACCCTTTCATCCCTCCAATTGTAAACCAGTCTATTTGCTCAACTTGAACACAAAATATTTTACTATGATTTCAACAAAAAGATTGAATATACTGAGCTGGTCCACAAAGACCAAATTGGTTTTATCTCACAGAGAGAAGCACCAGATAACAATCGTAAAATGCTTAAGTTGGGTAATTGGACTCATAATATATCAACACCAATCACTTTTCTGGCCTTAGATATAGAAAAGGCATTCAACAGCCTTTTTTTGGTATTCTATCTTTGCGGTAATGAACAAGATAGGTATCCACGGGCCCTTTGTAGCGGGAATAAAACTATATTTCATCCCTTTATTAAAACTCCCAGCTGCAGAGGTCCACCCTATAAATATTAAAAGTGGAAATGCTGTCTTTCACCTGCGCTTTCTGTGCTAGTCATGGATTCCATGACTGCTCTCATACCTTCAAACCCAGACACCTCCGGAGCCCCTATTGGGTCTAGCTAATATAAGGTCAGCCTGTTTGGTGAAGACCTCTTACTTTCGTTAACCAAACCTTTCACCGCACTTCCTAATTTAGTCAAACTCATTGATGACTTCTCTAGGGTATCAGACCTCCATGTTAATAACCCCAAATTGGAGGTACTGTTCTGCAATGTTCTCCACAATGCCCAAAATTAATTTAATACATTTTTAATTTTATTATACGCTTCCATCTCATTCCTTGCTTGGACTTCTAATATAGCCGATCTCTAAAAAATCAAATTATCCCCCATTGTTAAAATCTATTAGAGCTGATTTAAAAAGACGGAACCCCCGATGCTTATCCTGGTTAAGTCGAAGCCATACCATTAAAATGGTAGTTCTCTCCATTTCTTTTACTTGTTGAGGACCCTACCTGTAGCAGTTGTAGTATCAGAACTTAGGGATCTTCAAAGAGATCTATGCCACTCTCTTTGAGCTGGGAAGCAACCTCGTATCAAGGGCTCTTTTGTTTTTTAATAAGAGGGTTGGTGGGCTCTCTGTGTCTAATGCTGCACGTTTGGCTCAATGAATGCCAATTCATAATCTCTTCTCTGCTCCAATTTGGATTGGAATTGTTTCTGAATTCTTTAATCCCTTCTCCTGGACTGCACTTGTGTGGTTTGCAAGCCCCATTCCACAAATCATCAAACAGAAATCTATACTCGCATGGAGGGCGGCGAGATTTAAGTTAAATCTTCAATAAACTGTCTCAACAGTTAGCACACTATTCGCTAATCCCTCTTTTCTCCCAGGCTTAGAAACTATAAATTTTCTCTCGGGGAGATTGTAAAAACGTACTCGTCAACATGATTTCCACCTTACCAATAAGTTAATTGAAATCTACTATGTTAGGATTAAGTTGTGGCCACCATCTCTTAGGAGTTCAGTATCACCCAAAACCATTCCTTTCTGCACTCCATAACACCATCTGTGAACTCTATCACATTTTCAGCAATGGAAAGATTGGCAGTTTATTCTCCTCGCAGAGTTGGTTTGATTATATATATATATATATATATATATATATATATATAGAGTTCAAATAGATGCAAAAAACACAGCACTCAATGTAGACTGGAAATCAGGCTATGTGCACGTTACCATAGTAAGGATGAATCAACTCCTTGGAATGAAATAGCAGGAATAAGGAGCAAGTAACGGCACCAGGACTTCAGTGTTGGGGAGATGTTGGTTTATTCAACACCAGGTGGAAAGAATGAGCGACGTTTCGGTTCACACCTGAACCTTTCTCAAGCTAATTACAACAGTGCATAGTGCCACATATATATAGGGATACATAGAATATACATTCAACAGTGTAATTAATAATATATACGTAAAAAATCCATTAATATACAACATATAGTTATACACAAGTAGACATATACCAATATGTGTGTCCAATAAATGTGTTTAAGAAACAACATCTCATAATATGTGAAAAATAATACAAAGAAAATAAGGTAATATTATAATTACCCTAATCTAAAGCACCAGCTCATAATGAAGGGGGAGGAGCAGAGGGAATATTCCAACGCAATTATAGTGGAAAAAAAGTAATATTATATCATAAAACTTACAGTGTCAGCTCTCGGTGATGCATGGAGTAAACCATGGCGTCCCGCAGTCGATAATGCGCATGCGCAAAATAGCGAACTGCCGGAAATGCGTCATGTGGAACGCATATCTGAAACGCAGTATAGCCGCGCATGCGCAGACAGTGAACTCTGTCCCGACGTATGTTTACATCAATATGGAAAAAAACTCAAAAGAGTATATAACCAACAATCTATAGTTTTTAATATATAGATAGATAGCCCATATTATATATATGGGAGATATATTTAAATGTCTATAATAAAAAAGATTCATTTATATAGTCTAAAGGAAATGGCCACGGATCACAACATAAATGGAGAGAACGGCTATGCCTATAAATAGGCGGCCGTATCTCACAGAGAAACCATAGTCTCAACCACCCACTCATGTCTTTTTTGAATTAAGGACCATGTTATAGACATAAAATAGAAAAGTAATGATTTATTTCATATATTGATTATAATTTATTCCACAGAGAGCATATAATACACATAGAAAGTTTCTGATTTACATCAAAGAAAATCTGTATATAATCCTTGGAAAAAAAATTGATGAGGAAACATGACCTCTGCTCCCATGATGTACATCCCTTCATATAAGTTGGTATCTGTGAATAGAAAAAATGTTTTATTTAATGTGAGAAAACATTTAAACATGAGTATACATAAAAATACACCTGTATTTATATAAATTTAAAAACAATGTCAAAAAGATCCCACCTACACTCAAAAGAATGGATCGTATATAAATATATCAGACTCATAATAGATCATGTCATATATACATGAGCTTTCAAATATGTGGGAAATATGTATATTCTACATTAAGTCCCTTTGGGGACATGGTTTCAAGAGTAAAAATCCACTCAAGTTCTATGTGTATTATATGCTCTCTGTGGAAATCATGTGGAATAAATTATAATCAATATATGAAATAAATCATTACTTTTCTATTTTATGTCTATAACATGGTCCTTAATTCAAAAAAGACATGAGTGGGTGGTTGAGACTATGTTGTCTCTGTGAGATACGGCCGCCTATTTATAGGCATAGCCGTTCTCTCCATTTATGTTGTGATCCGTGGCCATTTCCTTTAGACTATATAAATGAATCTTTTTTATTATAGACATTTAAATATATCTCCCATATATATAATATGGGCTATCTATCTATATATTAAAAACTATAGATTGTTGGTTATATACTCTTGAGTTTTTTTCCATATTGATGTAAACATACGTCGGGACAGAGTTCACTGTCTGCGCATGCGCGGCTATACTGCTTTTCAGATATGCGTTCCACATGACGCATTTCCGGCAGTTCGCCATTTTGCGCATGCGCATTATCGACTGCGGGACACCATGGTTTACTCCATGCATCACCGAGAGCTGACACTGTAAGTTTTATGATATAATATTACTTTTTTTCCACTATAATTGCGTTGGAACATTCCCTCTGCTCCTCCCCCTTCATTATGAGCTGGTGCTTTTGATTAGGGTAATTATAATATTACCTTATTTTCCTTGTATTATTTTTCACATATTATGAGATGTTGTTTCTTAAACACATTTATTGGACACACATATTGGTATATGTCTACTTGTGTATAACTATATGTTGTATATTAATGGATTTTTTACGTATATACCGTGTTTCCCCGATAGTAAGACACCCCCGATTGTAAGACGTATCGGGGGTTTCAGGGGGGTCGGCTAATGTAAGCCGTACCCCGAAAGTAAGACATATGTCTTACTTTCGGGGAAACACGGGGGTACTGAGACTGTACCCACGCGATCAGCGGCAGGAGCACGGCTGTTATACACAGCCTGGCTCCTGCTGCAACTGCCGGAATCGAAGCGCGCGCCGATTCAGGCAGTTTAACCCATTAAATGCCGCTGTCAATAGTGACAGCGGCATTTAATGTGTTTGACAGAGGGGGGAGCTCCCTCTGTCACCCGATCGGCGCCCCCGCAAACAAATCGCGGGTCGCCGTCGGGTTTCCATGACAGCCGGGGGTCTAACAAAGACCCCCAGGTCTGCCTTCAGCATCTGCCTGTTAGGCGATGCCGGAGGCATGACCTAATAGGTTGCCTGTCAGTTTTACACTGACAGGCAATAATGCTTCGGTATACTAAGTATACCAAAGCATTATATATGCGATCGGCACATCGCATAGTGAAGTCCCCTGGTGGGACTAAAAAAAAAAATGTAAAACAGTTAAATAAAGTTTGTGAAAAAAAATAAAATAATAATTCGACAATTTTTTTCCAATATAAGACATACCCCGAAAGTAAGACATAGTGGGGCTTTTGGGGATAAAAAGAAAGTAAGACACTGTCTTACTTTCGGGGAAACACGGTATTATTAATTACACTGTTGAATGTACATTCTTTGTATCCCTATTTATATGTGGCACTATGCACTGTTGTAATTAGCTTGAGAAAGGTTCAGGTGTGAACCGAAACGTCGCTCATTCTTTCCACCTGGTGGTGAATAAACCAACATCTCCCCAACACTGAAGTCCTGGTGCCGTTACTTACTCTTTATTCCTGCTATATATATATATATATATATATATATATATATTAATAGGGAAAATTAATAGGATTCTGAAATATAAATTTCCTTTTATGTTAAAGTGGGAGGAAGAGACCGGTTACCAGCAATCTCTCCAAAGATAGTCAATTTTGTGAATTCATTAGTAAAGGCAGCTGGCGGGTCACTATTACCAGAAACTTCATTGAATAGCCTGCACATGACATACAGTACCTGGCACCTTACCTGGTGGCTTTCTGAAACTGTTTGCTCCTTTTGGACTACCATCCGTTCCCATATAGCGGATGTATTGTATACCCCTTTTTATAAACACCCTTCGGTCTGCCTTCATTTAAAATTTGATGAATTTAAAGTGTTCTAATTCATACTGCTTGACACCTTAATTCATATAGCCTTCAAATTGAAATCCCCTGATTTGTCTATTGATAAAGTTAACTCTTGAGTCATTAGAATTAATACATATGAAAAAATCGAAGCAATAAAAATCCACTCTGTTGAAACTTACCACCAAGTTTGGCATATTGGTTGTCTTCCTTCCACTTCTCTAACTTACAATATTATAATTTATTGGAGAGCAATGACTTTCTTTCCCTTTTTGGTTTACTTATTTATTTCTAAAATAAATGTATTTATTTGTTTCTACCTAATATTGCCTTCTACATTGTCATTTTACAGCCACATATTGTTATTTGGTTGTAAATGTCATAGTTGTTATGATTCTTTATATTCCTCTTCTGCGTGAGGGTAATTGAGATTTTAATCTTTTTCATTCTTGCAAATCATTTGGAACTAAAAATCCACTTTAGTGCAAAAATAGTGAAAAAAATAAATAAATACATATTTGGTATCGCCGAATTCGTAACGACCGGTATAATAAAGTTAAAATGTTATGTATACCTCATGGATGGAATTGCTGTATTTTACTATTAAACACCCTAAAAAGTTAATCAGTGAGTTATATGAACCCCAAAATTCTACCACTAAAAAATATAACTCGTCCTGCAAAGAATAAGCCCTTGAAAAAAGTTACCTCGAAATATGTTGAAAAAAAATAAAAAATGGGGTTAACGATGCCTATCACAGTCATTTCCATAAATAGTGTTAAACTAAGCTCTAAAATTTAGAGTGGCAGCCTTAGTGTCGGACAGAGCTTGGCAATGGAGGGAGCTAGACATACCTGCTGAGCCCTCCTTCCTTGTAGCCTGCTATTGGCAAACATCTTGCTCCCAATTCAGCTTTCTTGGCAGCGCCAGCTAGACCTCTTATCTCTACAAATACTGAGGGACTTTCCTGTCCCTGGACATCGAGCATAGAGGGAACTCCAATATGGCTATCTCCTGCTTAAATGCCATCCTGGGGGTTGCAACTGTCATCTTTGTCTTAGTGAGGACTGGCTACAGGTTTCCAGTCAGCGACGAGGTAATGTGCGGTCTCCCAAGGCCCCGCTGCCCCTGAGATTCTGCTGCTGAAGCAATCCGAGGACCTGACAGCCCCCTGCTGTGTTCAGTCCTCTTATGGCGAGGTGTAATTTTGCCACTTTCAGACTGTGTGTCTCTGAGACATAGTGTCGGGTAGCATGTTACATCCCTGCAGACCCAGTGAAGGGATCCAGGTGGTGTAAGGCCTTGCCTACCAGCGGCCTCCTTTTCAGGACTACTGCTTTATTGGACTGCTTCATAGGACTTTAACAGGGGCCCCATTTCCCCCAGAGCCAATGTAATATGGACCATCGCCCTATTAATCTAAACAACATAGGTCCTGGTCACAAGAATAATGATGTGGTTGAAATACTTGAATATTTTAGGTGATCAGAAGTCGCTCCTCCTACTTCTGATCATTCAGAACAACTTTCTGCATTGGACTCTGAGGCACCATCCACTTCCTGAAACACAGAAGGTTCTAATGGCTACTCAGTAATGCCAATCAGCTCTTACTACCAGAATTTAGGAGGTTAAGATCAATATTTCTGTTACGTCAGGATGCTGAACCCACTCGGGAAATAGTTACAGGGGTGGAGCAACATGTTCGTGACCTAGAAGACCGTCCAAACCATATGCAACATACTCTTACGGATGTTACATCCAGACTGGATAAACTACACCAATGCATAAAGATCAAGAAAACCGACTTCGTAGGTGTAACCTATGCTTTTCGGGACTCCCTCATAACACGGAAGGGCAAAATTCAAGCATATTCCTAGAGGATATGCTTATCAGGACTACGTTTTTTGTGAAGAGAGCTCTCCGTTTCCTCCCCAAACCTCCTTCTGGAGCACACCCCCAGGACTTTTATTGTGAAGTTACTGAATTACGGAGACAGAGATGCTGTCTTGCAACTGTCCAGTAAACAAGGGCCTTTAGAGTTGAATAACACCAATATTATTGTATTTTTGGATTTATCAATTAAAGTGCAGAGGAGTTGTACACCTTAGGAACAAATACAGATGGTGAAAAAGTTGCCACATTGTTGATGTAGACTATCTATTTTCTCCAGGTTTTCAGTATAGGATTCATTCCACCGCAGGTTTGGAAGGGTGGACGGGGGGGGGGGGGGGGGGGCTCCTTGTTATGGTAGTGCATTTATGATCAAATATGTGTATAGCGCCTTTGATCTGTGTATAATTTTTTCAATACAACTCCTGCTTCAGTATATTTCCCTACCATGGAATAATGGCTTGGAACAATTTTATGTCATGTCACATGAACTGTTAGGGGGCTCAATGACAAAATTAAGCGCTTTCCGCTATTTAAGATCTCACATGTTTGATGTTATATGTATACAGGAGATGCATATGGAAGGATTGGTTGGTGTCATGCTCGCGGGGAATGTGGACCCACTGGGCTACTCCGCGTAATGACATAGCTCCTGGCCAGACAAGTATATAACAGTCACAGGTCAATGGTACCTTGATGGCTGACTTGTGCTGGGTTAACAGAAGCTGGCTTGTGCTGGATTATTGGAAGCTGGCTTATGCCAGATTCTCAGAAGCTGAACTGGTCACAGACACTGGAGTCGTCACGGACACTGGGCACGGACACAGGAGTCGTCATGGATACTGGAGTCATCACGGACACTGGGCACGGACACAGGAGTCATCATGGACACAGGAGACGTCACAGACACTGCAGTCATTGCAGACACCGGGCACAAACAGAGTCGTCATGAATACTGGAGAGGTCACGAACACTGGTGTCCTCACGAACACTGGACACGGATACAGGACTTGACACGGATACTGGATATTCACAGACACGGGTTTCAGGGAACTGGATGCGCAACCTTCGCAGTCTAACTCTGGGTTATCATTAGCATTGCTCTGGCACTGAGTAAGTGGGGAGAGTTACTCAAAAAGTCCAGGGTGTCCAATGAATAGGCTAGGAGCAATAAATATAGTGCGCACAATGTCTCCCGCCTGTGCCTGTAGGGCACAGTCCAGGGAAGGAGGAATGAGCAGAGTGCGCTGGCGTCCCAGAGCAGATAGACGCTGGCGCAGCGGAGAGGGCTGGAGGTCGCTGGGGTGAGTGAGACCCGCGGCCCCTGGCGCTTCAGTTGGTTACACAGACACTGGATCGGTTGGGCATGCCAAGCTACCTTTATCTCTAATGCTAGGGGAAATCTCTGTTTTTATACAAAATCTGTAGCATTTGAACCCAATGAAGTGGTCACGGATCAGTTTGGCCCCTTTGTTATTATTTACACTCTCCTCCATAGTGCGCCCATGATTATAATTGCATTCTACATGCCTCTTCCCTTCCAATGTGGTCTCTTACAACCGATAGTTAACCGAATGGTGACACACACGGGTATGCCTACTGTGTGGCTGGGAGATAATATCACCTGGGACAAGTATGTCTACTGCTTCTTCTTTACCCAGTCCTTCCTCGCCCACTCCCTTCTACATCTTTGAGAGGAGATTGAGATTGAAGGATGTGTGAAAACATCTTCACAGAGACAGTAAAATGTTTATTGTTTCTCTTCCACACATGTTTTGCATAGATGTATTTCTAGCAGACCATTGTATCCTCCCTCTGGGTACTGCTGCTACCTACCTATCCCATTCCATTTAGGATCATTCCCCTCTAATGATGACGATCTCCTGGTGTACACAACCTCCTCGACCCATCTGGAAATTGAACCCCCTCTGGCTCTCAATTTTTAGTCCCCCACCATACTTTATAGATTAGTGGTCTTCCTTTTTTCTCAACCAAGTAAAGATTGTCCTATAGTGGATGATTTCAAAGCTAGAGCAATGTCATGTCATTCACGAGCTGAATTAGCCCTTCGTTTGTAATAAAAAATACTTTAGAACTTGATACTCTGCTGGCAGAAATGGATTATAGTAGGAATCAATCTACAGTGTCCAAACTGGCTTTGTAATCGAAGCAGAGTGCTTACGCAGTTATTTTGACTGATAAAGCTAAACATAGTAAATTCTTCCTTAGGGAGTTATACTTTGAGCGAGAGACCAGTATGGTACGCTTTTGGCTCACCTGACTAAAGTTAAGTAAAAAAAAATTGACACTCTAGAATCCCTCCCTCCTCTTTCGAGGGAACAGCATGAATACTTGGTTGTCCCTATTACAGAGGAGGTTTCCTTAGCCCTGTCCTCTCTTCAAAATCACAAGTTTCCGGGAACCGACACACTCCCTGTTGAGTTTTATAAAAGCTATGTGGCAAATGTGACCCCCCCCCCCCCGCCTCTTAAAATTGTACCAGTTGGCTACAAGACTGGCTACCTCCCGTCCTACATGACTGATGCCAGAGTTGTAGTTAACCCTAAACCGGGTAAAGACCCCACTCAAGGTGAGGCATACTGCCCCTTCTTCATCTTACAAGTAGATATCAAAATCTTGGCTAAAGTCCTGATCCTGAGCGTTAGCTCTGTGATCCTTTCTATTATCCACTTGAAACAAAATGGCTTCATGCCTAGAAAATCCACTTCCTGAAATTCGAGAAGACTATTTCTGACTTCACATGTCAATTGCAGATCGAGAGCCTTGGTGTCCTTGGACGTGGCTAAGACTTTTGATTCCATTGAATGGTAATACCATTTGGGCGGTCCTTGAAAAATATGGTTTCCCCTTAAGTTTTATTAAATGGACATGATGTTTTACTATTGCCCAATTGGTCATGGTCACTTCCCTTCCCAATCTTTTCTCTTACAAAGAAGAACCCGAATGAGATGCCTTCTTTCTCCCTTGTTATATGCCGTAGTCATTGAGCTGCTGGCAGAGCTGCTTAGAAGAGTACCAGGGGTGGTGGGCTTATTGCAGGTTTAAGTGCCTGAAACGATTAGCTTATATGCGTATGACACTCTGTTGTATTTTGCAGATGCCTCGTTGCCGACTGTGCTTTAGTAGGTCACAGGATTTCGGTCATTTTCTGGCCTCGGTATAAATGTAAACAAATCTCACATACTTCCTGTAATGGTGGGGGGGGGTAGGGAAACGGACAAGTGAGCCCTAATCTACCCGCCACTCTGTCCCTGCCTACTTGCAACGACCCGCCCTAGGCGACGGCGTACAACTGGGCGGCGGTCCCTGCGCTCAGTAAGTGCATGACAAACACGACAAACAAACAAGGGAATACAAGCAAGGGAAATGGGCAGTTGCTCGCGGAAACACCGTGAGCAACAGAGTAGTGAACGAGCCGAGTCAAGCCAGGAGAGTGCGAGGTACAAAGCGAAAAGCAGAAGAGTAGTCGGTAAGCCGGGGTCTGTATGGGGCAGGATCAAAAGTAGCAGGAGCTGTAGCTGGGCCAGGAAACCTCAAGGAAAGAATTCACAAGCACAGATGGACAGGAAGAGCAGGCTTAAATAGACCGAGGGCGGGAGCTAGCTGAGTCTGGCCAGGTTGCGATAGGCTCTCCCATTCCTAAGCCTGCCAGCCTGAGTGGAGGAAGCTGGTGTCTGTCTCAGGGATGTACACTCAGGTGTTGACTGATTAATTCTGGGAGTTAACCCCGAAGCAGTGCCTGGCAGATCCTTTACAGTACCCCCCCTTTTATGAGGGGCCACCGGACCCTTTCTAAGTGGACCTGGCTTACTGGGGAAACGCAGGTGGAACCTCCTGACCAATACCCCAGCGTGAACATCCCGGGCGGGTACCCAAGTCCTCTCCTCGGGCCCGTATCCTCTCCAATGGACCAGGTACTGGAGGGAGCCTTGGACCATCTTGCTGTCCACGATCCTGGCCACCTCAAATTCCACCCCCTCAGGGGTGAGGACGGGAACAGGAGGTTTCCTCGAGGGGGCCAAGGACGGGGAGCAGCGTTTCAGGAGGGAGGCATGAAACACGTTGTGTATACGAAAAGACGGGGGTAACTCCAGCCGGAAAGAGACAGGACTGAGGACCTCAATGACCTTATACGGCCCAATAAACCGGGGAGCAAACTTTTTGGACGGAACCTTGAGACGCAAGTTCCTGGATGACAACCACACCAGATCCCCGACCACAAACAGGGGGTTAGCAGAACGTCTTCTATCGGCCTGAGCCTTCTGTATGCTCTGGGACGCCTCTAGGTTCTTCTGAACCTGGGCCCAGACTGTGCACAGATCCCGATGAACGACCTCCACCTCGGGATTGTTGGAACAACCAGGTGAAACGGAGGAGAACCGTGGATTAAACCCAAAATTACAGAAAAAGGGAGAGACCCCTGACGAGTTACTGACCCGGTTATTAAGGGAAAATTCGGCGAGGGGAATGAAAGAAACCCAATCAAATTGACAGTCAGAGACAAAACATCTTAAGTATTGTTCTAGAGACTGATTAGTCCTCTCCGTTTGGCCATTGGTTTCGGGATGGAAAGCAGAGGAGAAGGACAGATCAATCCCCAACTTATTACAGAAGGCTCTCCAAAACAATGAAACAAATTGTACCCCTCTGTCAGAAACAATATTGACGGGGACCCCATGGAGACGCAGGATGTGTTTGATAAACAAGGTAGCCAACGTCTTGGCGTTGGGTAGTTTCTTGAGGGGCACAAAGTGGCACATTTTACTGAAGCGGTCTACCACCACCCACACCACCGACTTGCCTTGGGATGGAGGCAAATCGGTGATAAAATCCATGGAGATATGTGTCCAAGGTCTCTGGGGAATGGGCAACGAACGCAGTAAGCCCGCTGGTCGGGACCTGGGAGTCTTGGACCTGGCACAAACCTCACAGGCGGCGACGTAGGCCTTAACGTCTTTAGGCAAACCAGGCCACCAATAATTTCTGGTAATGAGGTGTTTGGTACCCAGGATGCCTGGATGGCCAGATAGTGCGGAGTCGTACCACTAAAGCCATAACCTGGTCTAAGGAGTCAGAAGAGGGATAACTAACTAGCAGGTCTTTCAGGGCATTCGACAGACCCAACCTAAACTGGCACCTTAAGGCAGGGTCATTCCACCGAGAAGCTACGCACCACTTCCTAAAGTCAGAGCAATACTCCTCAACAGGTCTCTTACCCTGACGTAAGGTCACCAGCTGACTCTCGGCAAAGGCAGTTCTGTCAGTCTCGTCATAAATAAGTCCGAGGGCAGAAAAGAAACAATCAACGGAGGAAAGTTCAGGGGCGCCAGGAGCCAAGGAGAAGGCCCACTCTTGGGGCCCTTCCTGGAGCCGGGACATAATTATACCCACCCGCTGGCTCTCAGAACCTGAGGAGTGAGGCTTTAAGCGAAAGTAAAGCCTACAACTCTCCCGAAAGGAGAGAAAAGCCCTCCGGTCACCTGAGAACCGGTCAGGCAACTTGAGGTGGGGTTCAAGGGGTGCGGTGAGGGGAACTACCAAGGTAGCATCAGGCTGGTTGACCCTCTGAGCCAGGGCCTGGACCTGTAGGGAGAGACCCTGCATTTGCTGAGCCAGGGTTTCACGGGGTTCCATAATGGTGTCAGGGACCAGGGTAGACTAGGTATACGGCTTGTGAATTTGTAATGGTGGGGGGGGGTAGGGAAACGGACAAGTGAGCCCTAATCTACCCGCCACTCTGTCCCTGCCTACTTGCAACGACCCGCCCTAGGCGACGGCGTACAACTGGGCGGCGGTCCCTGCGCTCAGTAAGTGCATGACAAACAAACAAGGGAATACAAGCAAGGGAAATGGGCAGTTGCTCGCGGAAACACCGTGAGCAACAGAGTAGTGAACGAGCCGAGTCAAGCCAGGAGAGTGCGAGGTACAAAGCGAAAAGCAGAAGAGTAGTCGGTAAGCCGGGGTCTGTATGGGGCAGGATCAAAAGTAGCAGGAGCTGTAGCTGGGCCAGGAAACCTCAAGGAAAGAATTCACAAGCACAGATGGACAGGAAGAGCAGGCTTAAATAGACCGAGGGCGGGAGCTAGCTGAGTCTGGCCAGGTTGCGATAGGCTCTCCCACTCCTAAGCCTGCCAGCCTGAGTGGAGGAAGCTGGTGTCTGTCTCAGGGATGTACACTCAGGTGTTGACTGATTAATTCTGGGAGTTAACCCCGAAGCAGTGCCTGGCAGATCCTTTACACTTCCAATTGATTTTACTGCGCCTAGCCAAATGGCTTCCCACCAACTTCTGAAAGTGTCAACTGAAATTGTATATCTTGGTGTGAGGGTAACAAGAAATGTGCTGGACTACTTTTCCCTCAATGGTTTTCCTTTAATTACCCTAACTCCCCAACAGATACAAGCATGGTCCAAGTTAATGCTCTCTCTACCAGCTAGGATCGGGTTGATTAATATGTCCTCCTGCCAAAGATTTTGTATGTACTGCTACACTTTCCTACTTATTTGCCTGCCCACTTCTTTTAGAAGCTACAGAGATTTATTGCTGCTTTTATCTGGGCTTTTAAGAGGCCAAGACTTGTGACACAGCACCTATGTAGAACCTGGGAGACAGGTGGAGTGGCGCTACCAGATTTTAACCCCTTAAGGACACAGCCTTTTTTTGATTTTCGTTTTTCACTTGCCACATTCCAAGAGCCATAACGGTTTTATTTTTCCGTCAATAGAGTGGTATAAGGGCTTATATTTTACAAGAGGAGTTGTAGTTTCAATTTGTAGCATTTAAAGTATCATATAATGTACTGGGACGCTGAAAAAAAATATTTGCGGGCTGAAATTGGAAAAAACAGCGATTCCTCCATTCTTTTTTGATTTCTGTTGTTACGTCTTTCACTGTGTGGTAAAACCAACAACTTCAATTTATTCTGTGGCTCAATAAGATTACGGTAATATCAAATTTATATAGATTTTTTTAATATTTTACTACTTTAAAAAAAAACATTTTGTTAAAAAAAAAATAAACTTTTTGCTTTTTCCGTGCATTGAGCGGTGTGAGGGCTTATTTTTTGCGGGACGAGCTGTCGTATTTATTGATACCATTTGTTGGCACATTTACTTTACATTTTGATCACTTTTTATTACAGCTAAGTTGATAAAAAAAACAGCGATTTTGGCTGTTTACATTTTTTATTTTTTACGGCGTTCACCGTACACATTAAATAACGCTATATTGTAATAGTTCAGACTTTTATGGATGCAGCAATACCAATTTTACAGGTCACAGGCAGGGCTTAACAGAGGCAGAGGGAAGGCAGTCCTGGGGGCCTTCATTAGGCCCCTGGGCTGCCATAACAACCATCGTCACCCCCCAATCTCATTGTGGGAGGGGAATGAGCTGTCGGAGGGGGCCACCCCCTCTTTTCAACGCCTCAGATGCTGCGGTCGCGATTGACAGCAGCATTTGAGGTGTTAAACAGCCAGGATCAGCGCGATCGCTGCTCCTGGCTGTTCGTAAAACACAGCCGACACCCGCAGCATATGGAGCACGCTCAGCGCGTGAGCGCGCTCCATACTTATCCAGCTGCACCAGGACGTTCCGGTGCATCCTGGTGCGTTAGGGGGTTAAAGCTTTCTCTCTCATCTCCTGTTCTCTGGGTGGCGAGGTCCCAGTGGCACCATTAAAAAACATACTATCCACAGGCAATCTCTATTAATATGGTCTGCAGTCAGATCTCTTTGTTACTTGACAGGTTATGATGTATTTACGCTCTTGTAGCATAATCTCTTCCTCCCTGAACTGCTAAATCTCCCAAGTGCCTCTAGATCTAAAGGTAAAGGGGTGTTCTTCATGGGAGATGTTTGTGTGGTAGGAGTGTTTCAAGCCTTCCAAAAATGCAAGGAGAAGTTTCTCCTCGTTAATGACTTCTGGCTCCTTCCATCTATTGTGGTCCTGTCCTTAGGGTGTACTGGGAGCAAATCTATACATTTCTCCATGATGCCATGGGAATCACAGTGCCAGATGACCCCAAGATTTCACTCTTGATCATAATTTCTTTCTCTGCCTGACCTTATCTTTCTTTGTGAGATGTTATGTCATGCTAGGAAAAGGGTGGCTAATCTTTTGGATAGCACCCACTCCCCCTGCTGTTAATGACTAAATACATTCAATTAATCACACTTTACCTGAAGAAGTGGATCTTTAAACATATAAATAAAGCAGCCAAATTTCATAAGATCTGATAGATAAATAAATAGATAGATAGATGGATGGATTAATTCCCCCTCTACCATCTTCTCCTGATACCCTCATTCGATGACTTATGTTTTTCCATGGGACCCCTTTGCTCAGTTGTTTCTTATAACGCCTGACTTGATCTTTATCAGATTCCCTACTGTAGGTAATTGAGCCTTGTATGATTACTAACTCATTTCTTTATTAACTTATTTCTTTCATTCCAAGCATAAAGCACTACACATAAAATTATTTGTTAGGTTTTTGGATTTTTTTGAGTTTCAAAAAACTCTTTATTGAAGATATATGCACCGAAACAGACAAAAAAAAATAATGTGCATACACTACAAAATTTGCATTGTAGATGCAAAACTGAGAGCGCAATAAGTAAAACGTGTGTAGTAAAACAAAGACCAATATTACCACCGTATAGTGACCATATAGTGGTAGATACCCACAAGCGCTCTGCAGGCCATATAAGTGATTGCAGTACATCTACATATAGTGACTCACAGGTGACTTTTTCTAAGATTGGAGTAGTTTACTTTTCCTTTTTTTCTTCATCCAGCCCAGAATGCCATGATGATTTCTTCCAGCCTCAAATCGCCTCTGCAGAATTTGCAATACAAACATCTTTGGCTCTTTCCGCTTTTCCAGCACTCCCTCCAACTATTCCCGAACCTGTACAAAAACTCACCATTTATAGTGCCCCGGATAGAAATAATGCTCGCTCTTGGAGCCCCACACAGTAATTGTGTACCTTGCACATTAACAGTGCCTCCTTTAGGCCCCACACAGTAACAGTGCCTCTGACAGTAGTAGTGCCCCCTTTAGATCTCACACAGTAATAGTGCCGGGATTCCGACATGCTCTGTGTCTTTCCAACCTCTAGTAGAGTCACAGATTATAAACAGCCTGTGGCCCACTAGAGTAAGCAGCGACAGAGAGCCAATGGCTCTCTGCTCAGAATTAGTCAATTGCTGGAGAAATGTGGCTCGATGCATGGCCCCACTGAGGGATCCTCTCGTCCTCTGGTGGGCCAGTCTGACGCTGCATATACCATGGTATAGGCCGATACGTGGCTATTGAAACTTCAGGCATTTAGTCAGTCTGTTGGGATTGTCTGTTGCTGGTATATTGAAGGCATAGCATGTATAAGCCTGAAATGTGATTGTCTCCAGCTCTCACTAAGTAGATGTTTACGCAGCAGAATCCAGCCCTCAATTAAATGTAAAGAAATCTCAGGATTCTGAAACACTTTTTCCCAATACGTGAATTTGAGTGGTATCACCGCCAGCCCACACCTATCCCTAATAACTGTGTATAACTAAGAAACAGACTTCCTAGATAGATGCACACCCACATTTTTTTTTAAATGCATTAACATACACATCTATGGGAAAGTTCTGTAGCCTCTTATCGCAGAAAGTTAAATATATTGGAAGGTTTGATTGCCTGGTAGGGCAAAGTCTTCTGTAAGTTCTGACACATTTTATTATTTGGGGCACTGTGCCATGCAAATGTGCATCTATCCATGTTCCCCCACTGCTTCCATGGGGGAAAAAATTGAATTACCTGCCCTGCCTGAATTTCCATATGTTTCCACAATGGGGAGGTACCTAGAAATTTGAAAGGAAAGCCCATACAGTTTCCGAAGCTCTTTGCAAGTGGCTACAGTATCTCGGATGATAATCAATCGCTTCACAGTTGAGGGGAGATTAGCATAGGTGTTGTGTTAGAGGAGCTGAAAGGTTATAGGTTTCTACTAGGGCAGATTAAAAGATAGTTAGAGTAGTAGTTCAAATGTTGTTTTCAAATTTGTCTCCCCAGACAATCCAAATTGTAGCCCCTAAGATTTGGAAAATTAAATCCCTTCTGTTCCCTAGTTAAGGTCCATTAAGCCAGGAAAATTCTGGGTCTTTACTCCGACCACTTTAATTTCACAAATGCCATGTTAAGGCTATGTTCACACAGAGTGGATATACTGTGTGAAAGTATGCAGCGCATCCGTCCTGGAACATACAGGGAGTTCCGCTTGAAAAACGGTATAAAATTGTGGTGCAGTTTTTTGAACGGAATCTCTGATGTGCAAAGCAGTGGTTTATTAATGTTTTTTTTTTTTAAAAATGCTTTTCCCCGGCCGCTGTCATAGCGAAGCGCCCCTTTCATCTTCGTGCAGCTTGACCTCCTGGGATTACAAAGCAGCCCATGTGTCCGCTGCAGCCTGTGAAATGGGATGAAATGTCATTCCTGGAAGCCGGCTTGTAAGTATTACCCTTTTTATTAATTTTAAACCCCAAAAAGAAATAATTTCTAATTCGCGAATTTTGTGTTAGAATCTTAGCTTTCCCACTTAGTTGTTTTTTTTTTAAATTCCCCATTGAGTTTAATGTGGAAAACCCGCAAGAGAAGAGCAGCGATTCCGCAGCATAAATTGACATGCTGCGGCTTAAAATAAGGCACAACAGTTCAATTTATGAACGTTTTTCGTCGGATTTTTCTACAGTGTCTGGATGAGATTTGTCCACTCTGCTGCTACTGTAATACACTTCTGATTTTCCGTAATTAAATTAGTTGCTGAAAATCTGCAGTGTTTACTCTGTGTGGATGTGCCATAAGGCGGTAATATCAGTATGCTTCAGTGGAAGCAATATGGTTTGGAGTGGATATAGAATCTTTAAAAAAACTCATCGTCTTAATGAGATGCACTATGCCCATTAAGTTAATAGAAAGGTGCTCCCATCTTAAAAGTTCCATCAGTATCTTATGTATAGCAGGGGATAGTTTAAAGTAAAGATGTAGCCAAGTTTATTATAACACTGATAACTTGCTGCAGCGTGATATCACACAACAAATGCCATTGAAAAGTTATTGAAAAAATCAAGTTAAAGTTCTTAACAGTGTGTTTTTAATTCCCAGATACACCATTTTAATCCCCAGATACTTGATATGGGAGGGAGAGGTATGGGACCTACTTTCAGTCCGACCAGGGCCATCGCCGATTCCTCAGCTCGAGTTCTATGTGGGCTGAGGTGTTCACATTTTGTGGTATTAGTCTTGAATCCAGATACAGTCCCAAAATCTTGGATGTGTTAAAACACATGGAGATGTTTAGCTGAATTTACCATAAATAATAAGATGACATCGCGAACATGGCAGTGCGTGTGTAAAGGATCTGCCAGGTCCAGCTTCGGGGTTAACTTCCAGATGTGATCAGTCTTCACCTGAGTCTATCTCTCTGAGACTGACTCCAGCTTCCACCACTCAGGCTGGCAGGCTTAGGAGTGGGAGAGCCTATCGCAGCCTGGCCAGACTCAGCTAGCTCCCGCCCTATGTCTATTTATACCTGCCTTTCCTGTTCCTCCTTGCTTGTGATTCTTTCCGTGTGGTTTCCTGGCCCAGCTACAGCTCCTAACAATTTGATCCTGCTCCATTCTAACCCTGGCTTTCTGACTCCTCTTCTGCTCAGCGTTTGGTACCTCGTGCTCTCCTGGTTTGACTTGGCTCGTTCACCACTCTGTTGCTCACGGTGTTGCCGTGGGCAACTGCCCCTTTCCCTTTGCTTTATATTCCCTTGTATGTTTGTCTTGTGCACTTACTGAGCGTAGGGACCGCCACCCAGTTGTACCCCGTCGCCTAGGGCGGGTCAATGCAAGTAGGCAGGGACAGAGTGGCGGGTAGATTAGGGCTCACTTGTCCGTTTCCCTACCCCTATCATTACATAATCACAAGCCCATATACCTAGTCTACCCTGGTCCCTGACACTACTATGGACCCCCTTGAGACCCTGGCTCAGCAAATGCAGGGTCTCTCCCTACAGGTCCAGGCCCTGGCTCAGAAGGTCAACCAGCCTGATGCTACCTTGGTAGTTCCCCTCACCTCAACTCCTGAACCCCACCTCAAGTTGCCCGACCGGTTCTCAGGAGACCGGAGGGCTTTTCTCTCCTTTCGGGAGAGTTGCAGGCTTTACTTTCGCTTAAAGCCCCACTCCTCAGGTTCTGAGAGCCAGCGAGTGGGTATAATTATGTCCCGGCTCCAGGACGGGCCCCAAGAATGGGCCTTCTCCTTGGCTCCTGACGCCCCTGAACTGTCCTCCATTGATCTTTTCTTTTCTGCTCTCGGACTCATTTATGACGAGACTGACAAGACTGCCTGGTGACCTTACGTCAGGGTAAGAGACCTGTTGAGGAGTATTGTTCTGACTTTAGGAAGTGGTGCGTAGCTTCTCGGTGGAATGACCCTGCCTTAAGGTGCCAGTTTAGGTTGGGTCTGTCGAATGCCCTGAAAGACCTGCTAGTTAGCTATCCCTCTTCTGACTCCCTAGACCAGGTTATGGCTTTAGCGGTACGACTTGACCGACGTCTCAGGGAACGACAACGCGAACGTTTGTGTTTTCTCCTCCGACTCCCCCATGATGCCTCCCGAGGTTCCGTTGCTTCGTTCTTCCCCGGAAGACTCAGAGGTACCTATGCAACTCGGGGCCTTTGTGTCCCCCCAACAACGTAGAGATTTCCGCAGGAAGAATGGTCTCTGCTTCTACTGTGGGGATGACAAGCATCAAGTGAACAACTGTCCTAAGCGTAAGAATGCAGCCGGAGAACTTCCGCGCCTAAGTGATCATCGGGGAGGTCACTTGGGCGCACAGGTATTTCCCGTAAATATGAAACGTAATAAAATCTTGCTTCCCTTTCAGGTCTCTTTTGGTGGTAGGTCTGCTACCGGCAGCGCCTTCATGGATTCAGGGTCCTCTGCTAATATCATGTCTGTGGAATTTGTAATGTCTCTTGCTATGCCTTTGATTGATTTGCCTAAACCTGTCCCGGTAGTGGGTATCGACTCCACTCCTCTTGCTAATGTTTATTTTACTCAGCATACCCCTGTTTTTGAACTCATTGTTGGCTCCATGCATTTGGAGCAGTGCTCTGTACTGTTGATGCAGGGATTATCGTCCGATTTGGTTTTAGGCCTTCCCTGGTTGCAGTTGCATAATCCCACGTTTGACTGGAATACTGGGGAGCTTACCAAATGGGGTAATGAATGTTTGACGTCATGTTTTTCTGTTAATTCTATTTCTCCCCCTGAGGAGGTGAACACGCTACCTGAGTTTGTTCAGGACTTCGCTGATGTTTTCTCTAAGGAGGCCTCCGAAGTGTTACCTCCTCATAGAGAATACGATTGCGCTATCGAATTGGTACCAGGAGCTAAGCTTCCTAAGGGTAGGATATTTAATCTTTCTTGTCCCGAACGTGAAGCCATGAGAGAGTATATCCAGGAATGCCTGGCCAAGGGTTACATTCGCCCCTCTACTTCTCCGGTAGGTGCTGGCTTCTTCTTCGTAGGGAAGAAGGATGGTGGTCTTAGGCCATGCATTGACTACCGCAACCTGAATAAGGTCACTGTAAGGAACCAGTATCCCCTTCCTTTGATTCCTGATCTCTTTAATCAGGTTCAGGGGGCCCAATGGTTCTCTAAGTTTGATCTACGGGGGGCGTATAACCTTATCCGCATCAAAGAGGGGGATGAGTGGAAGACTGCGTTTAACACGCCCGAAGGTCATTTCGAATACCTGGTCATGCCCTTTGGGTTGTGTAATGCTCCTGCGGTCTTCCAGAATTTCATAAATGAGATTTTGAGAGATTACCTGGGGATATTTCTTGTAGTGTACCTTGATGACATACTGGTGTTTTCCAAGGACTGGCCCTCCCACATTGAGCATGTCAGGAAGGTGCTCCAGGTCTTTCGGGAAAACAAACTGTTTGCAAAAACCGAAAAATGTGTGTTTGGGGTACAGGAGATACCATTTTTGGGTCAAATCCTCACTCCTCATGAATTCCGCATGGACCCCGCCAAGGTTCAGGCTGTGGCGGAATGGGTCCAACCTGCCTCCCTAAAGGCGTTACAGTGTTTTTTGGGGTTCGCTAGTTATTACAGGAGATTCATTGCTAACTTCTCGGTCATCGCTAAGCCTCTTACGGACCTCACTCGCAAAGGTGCTGATCTCCTCCACTGGTCTCCAGAGGCTGTCCAGGCTTTTGAGGTCCTTAAGAAGTGCTTTATCTCGGCCCCAGTGCTGGTTCAGCCCAACCAAATGGAGCCATTTATCGTGGAAGTTGACGCATCCGAGGTGGGAGTGGGGGCTGTCTTGTCCCAGGGTACCAGGTCCCTCACCCATCTCCGCCCCTGTGCCTACTTCTCCAGAAAGTTTTCGCCCACTGAGAGTAACTATGATATTGGCAACCGCGAACTCTTAGCCATTAAATGGGCATTTGAAGAGTGGCGCCACTTCCTGGAGGGGGCTAGGCACCAGGTAACGGTCCTTACCGACCACAAGAATCTGGTTTTCCTAGAATCTGCCCGGAGGCTAAACCCGAGACAAGCTCGATGGGCGCTATTTTTTACCAGATTAAACTTTTTGGTTACCTATAGGGCTGGGTCTAAAAATATTAAGGCCGATGCACTGTCGCATAGCTTAATGGCCAGCCCTCCTTCGGAGGAAGATCCTGCTTGTATTTTGCCTCCCGGTATAATAATTTCTTCTATTGATTCTGATTTAGTCTCTGAAATTGCAGCTGATCAAGGTTCAGCTCCCGTGAACCTTCCTGAGGACAAGCTGTTTGTTCCCCTGCAATACCGGCTAAGGGTACTTAGGGAAAATCATGACTCCGCACTATCTGGTCATCCAGGCATCCTGGGTACCAAACACCTCATTGCCAGAAACTATTGGTGGCCTGGGTTGCCTAAAGACGTTAAGGCCTACGTCACCGCTTGTGAGGTTTGTGCTAGGTCCAAGACTCCCAGGTCCCGACCATTGGGCTTACTACGTTCGTTGCCCATTCCCCAGAGACCTTGGACACATATCTCCATGGATTTTATCACCGATTTGCCTCCATCCCAAGGCAAGTCGGTGGTGTGGGTGGTAGTAGACTGCTTCAGTAAGATGTGCCACTTTGTGCCCCTCAAGAAACTACCCAACGCCAAGACGTTAGCTACCTTGTTTGTCAAACACATCCTGCGTCTCCATGGGATCCCTGTCAATATTGTTTCGGACAGAGGGGTACAATTTGTTTCTTTGTTTTGGAGAGCCTTCTGTATGAAGTTGGAGATTGATCTGTCCTTCTCCTCTGCTTTCCATCCTGAAACCAATGGCCAAACTGAGAGGACTAATCAATCTCTAGAACAATATTTAAGGTGTTTTATCTCTGACTGTCAATATGATTGGGTCTCATTCATTCCCCTCGCTGAATTTTCCCTTAATAACAGTAACTCGTCAGGGGTCTCCCCCTTTTTCTGTAATTTTGGGTTTAATCCACGGTTCTCCTCCGTTTCACCTGGTAGTTCCAACAATCCCGAGGTAGAGGTCGTTCATCGGGAACTGTGCACAGTCTGGGCCCAGGTTCAGAAGAACCTAGAGGCGTCCCAGAGCGTGCAAAAAACTCAGGCTGATAGAAAACTTTCTGCTAACCCCTTGTTTATGGTCGGGGATCTGGTGTGGTTATCATCTAGGAACTTGCGTCTTAAGGTCCCGTCCAAGAAGTTTGCTCCCCGGTTTATTGGGCCGTATAAGGTCATTGAAGTCCTCAATCCTGTCTCCTTCCGGCTGGAGTTACTCCCATCTTTTCGTATACACGACGTGTTTCATGCCTCCCTCCTTAAACGCTGCTCCCCGTCCTTGGCTCCCTCGAGGAAACCTCCTGTTCCCGTTCTCACACCTGAGGGGGTGGAATTTGAGGTGGCCAAGATTGTGGACAGCAAGATGGTCCAAGGCTCCCTCCTGTACCTGGTCCATTGGAGAGGATACGGGCCTGAGGAGAGGACTTGGGTACCCGCCCGGGATGTTCACGCTGGGGTATTGGTCAGGAAGTTCCACCTTCGTTTCCCCAGTAAACCAGGTCCACTTAGAAAGGGTCCGGTGGCCCCTCATAAAAGGGGGGGTACTGTAAAGGATCTGCCAGGTCCAGCTTCGGGGTTAACTTCCAGATGTGATCAGTCTTCACCTGAGTCTATCTCTCTGAGACTGACTCCAGCTTCCACCACTCAGGCTGGCAGGCTTAGGAGTGGGAGAGCCTATCGCAGCCTGGCCAGACTCAGCTAGCTCCCGCCCTATGTCTATTTATACCTGCCTTTCCTGTTCCCCCTTGCTTGTGATTCTTTCCGTGTGGTTTCCTGGCCCAGCTACAGCTCCTAACAATTTGATCCTGCTCCATTCTGACCCTGGCTTACTGACTCCTCTTCTGCTCAGCGTTTGGTACCTCGTGCTCTCCTGGTTTGACTTGGCTCGTTCACCACTCTGTTGCTCACGGTGTTGCCGTGGGCAACTGCCCCTTTCCCTTTGCTTTATATTCCCTTGTATGTTTGTCTCGTGCACTTACTGAGCGTAGGGACCGCCGCCCAGTTGTACCCCGTCGCCTAGGGTGGGTCGTTGCAAGTAGGCAGGGACAGAGTGGCGGGTAGATTAGGGCTCACTTGTCCGTTTCCCTACCCCTATCATTACAGCGTGTCATAAGGGAACCTATCTGGATTCCCTGAAATAGGGAGCAGTGCTCCAGATTGTGAGCCTGCGGCTCTAGAGCCAAATTAAAAAAGGTGTCCGCCCTGTCTAGGGCTCTTCCTAAGCAGATCTTTGCCCATTTCAGGCAGTACTTTAACATAAGCCAAATTTTCAGCTGCAGGAATAGCAGTGCCATGCAAGATAGAGTTAAAATAGTCAGTTAAGGCAGGAGATATTTGCTTGCGCAGAGCTTTGTAGAACTCGGCCGAGAAGCCATCTGGTGCTGGGGCCTTATGATTATTAAAATGCTTTATGGTGCGAGACATTTAGTCAACGGTTATGTCAGCATTTAAGTGCTCTAACTTTTCTTGGGTAGCAGTGGGTAGTTCATAGAATGGTAAAAATTGCTGGCCTAGGGTGACATCAAAGGTAGTGGGATCATCATACAACTGATGATAAAATTACTCAAAAGTATTTGTTATACAGGGTGGATCAGTGTGCACTGTTCCATTGCTGTCACATATTTTAGTTATGTGTGCATGTGCCCTCGAACCCCTAGCCAGATGAGGAAGTGGTCTGATTCAAACATAAATCTTTAAAGACGTTCCTTATGCTCAAGGCCGGCCTTAGGGGTGTGCGAGCTGTGCCTACGCACAGGGCGCATCACTCCAGCAGGTGGTAGGGGGTGCTGCGCTGGCTCTCTTCCCCAGCTTGTTTTAGAAGCGCCCGGGCGCTTTTTCACTTAGTGCCGTCGCTACCGCTGTAGCAGCCGTAGCGGCTGCTAGCAGCGACACCGGCCATGAGGACGGTGGCGCCGCTAGCAGCCACTGCGGCTGCTACAGCGGTAGCGACAACACTATAGCAGAGCAGGGAGGTATCTCCCTGCTCTGCTATCTACTAGCGCCACTGTAGCTCCCCGAAGGAGCGGAATCCCCATGTGGCTGGGGATTCCGCTCCTGGAGCGCTCCTTGATGTCTCTGTCCATATGGACAGTGACATCAGGGGAAACTCCTGAAGCAGAATCCCCGTCCACAGCGTTGCAGGTGCTGTGACCGGGGATTCCACTCCAGGAGAAGCCAATGATGTAATTGTCCATAAATGGACACAGACGACTTGAGCTTCTCCTGTAGTGGAATCCCTGGTCACAGTGTCGCAGCTGCAGGAGTTTCCCCTGATGTCACTGTCCATATATGGACAGAGACATCAAGGAGTGCTCCAGGAGCGGAATCCCTGGCCACACAGGGATTCCGCTCCTTCAGGAAGCTACAGTGGCGCTATCTACAGGAAGGGGGATTTGCTATCTACAAGTGGGCTGTGTGGCACTACCAACAAGGGGGCTGTGGGCTGTGTGGCACTACCTACCAGGGAGCTGTGGGCTGCGTGGCACTACCAACCAGGGAGCTGTGTGGCACTACCAATCAGGGGGCTGTGGGCTATGTGGCACTACCAACCAGGTGGCTGTGGGCTGTGTGGCACTACCAACCAGGGGGCTGTGTGGCACTACCAACCAGGTAGCTGTGTGGCACTACCAACCAGGTAGCTGTGTGGCACTACCAATCAGGGGGCTGTGTGGCACTACCAACCAGGGGGCTGTGGGCTGTGTGCACTCCCAACCAGGGGGCTGTATGCACTCCCAACCAGTGGGCTGTGTGCACTCCCAACCAGGGGGCTGTGTGGTGCTCTCTACCAGGGGGCTGTGGGGTGCTTCCTACCAGGGGGCTGTGGGGTGCTTCCTACCAGGGGGCTGTGTGGCGATCCCTACCAGGGGCCTTCCCTTTATGGGGCATAGGCACCTAATTTAATAGGGGTTGTTCGCCTCTTATTAAATTAGGCGCATCTTAGGCCCCATACACACAAATGTGCTTTTGCGTCTGCAATTCCCCCGAAAATCCACAGGAGAATTGTGGCCTCATTCATTTCTATCGGCCCATGTACACGACCGTGGTTTCCACGGTCCGAGCATGGCCCAGGAGCCTGGACCGCAGAAAGAACGGACATGTCTTATTACGGCTGTGTTCTGCGGTCCAGGCTCATAGAAAATGATTTGCGGGCGGCTCGCGGGTGACACTCCACGGCCGGCCGGCCGACCCGAAAATCACGGTCGTGCACATGGCTACTGTGGTGTGCATGAGGCCTTACTCCAGCTATACTTATATTAAGATATTAATGATAATAATAGTAATAATAATAATAATAATAATAATAAAAAATCTTCCCCTTTAAACCTTGTCCGCTATACTCATAACAGTTTGTCAGAAATGCAGAAGGTCTAGAAAGTTTTGTGTGATTTAAGTCTCAATTTTTAAATTGAACCGTCTCCAGTCAGGCACTTGAACAGGACATGCTGACAGAGATGTGTTGTGCATAGGAAGCTTTCTTTCTTGGGTCATTGCTCTAGCTCTGTTTTTGTGCTCACTGTTATAATTACTTCAAGCTCTCTTCTTTGTATAGTTATTATATCATGTTCATGAATAGCAATGTTCTAGAAACTTCTGTACTGAGAACAAAGAAAGTTGTTGTACGTAGTATAAAGGACACTGCGTTATGTATAAAAGCAAAGACAAATGATTTATCCACAAAAGTCCCACTTATTTAAAAAATTCCATTCAGTATATCATATATTTAAAGTAATATAAGAGTATGTTATATGGATAATATAATCAAATTACTATTACTAGGTTGTACTTTTAAATGAAACCCTCATTAACCGCTTTTTGAATGCACCAGGTTAATGCATAAGCTGAACACCATTGACTTCTATGAAAGAAGTCTAAATCCCCTGCATGCAGTGACTTTCTTTCTGAATAATCGTATCACTGAACTGCATTACCCAGCATGCATAGCTGCCAGGTCACTGTAGAACTGCCAATACCACTATCTAGTCAAAAGTATGTGGACATCTGACCATCACAGCTTTTGGGGTTCTAACAGCCCGCTCTCTTCTAAAAAGGCTTTTCACAATATTTTGGAGTGTGTTTGTTTGAATTTGTGCCCATTCATCTGCCAATATCTAAAACCCCGATCAGCTTGGTGCTGGTTAAACTGGGGTGCGGAGTCTAAGGAATCCCTGGTATTCACCCCTAAACCTCCATAACGACATCCTTAACCTCCATAACAACATGTGGACTTTGTTGAAGGGAATCCCTGTATCACAGATGCCAGAGTAGTCTCTGACTGGCAGTTAAAGATCAGGTAGAGCAAAGGCGTAAACAGGAGGCAGAAAGCTGTCGTTACCAGGTATCCGTCCAGAGAGCGACAAAATCAGAGGATGAGGCAGAAGTACGGTCAAGGACAAGCCAAGGGTCAAAATTGATGGAGAACTATAAGTATCAAAATGGAAGGCGGGGGGAGGGCGCGGCCGGACGCAACACAGGGAGGACGTGCATTGCTGAGCTCCAGCTCTGACAAAGTAATCTAGTGGAATCCTGCTCTACCTTTCTTTCAAGGAGATAGAGATACTGATATTCAGTGTCACCGGAGAGAGGGAAACACTTTAAAACCTAGATTGAACCCCTCCGGACATTTTTAAATTTGCGGCCTAGATTTGGGAGTAGGGCCGCCCGCGGTACCACCCTTGGCTCGTACTACCGCTAGAACACACAAAAAGGTGAGCACCCATTCCCAACACTTCTTCTGCCTCTGGGAAAACAGCGGTGGCCAGATAATCGCGGCAGAAGTAACAGCTAGAAGTGGCTTTCCTGCAGCTTATTTACTATAGACAAATAGACTCTGATGGGGAAGATGGCGCTAGTAAAGAAATAGGACTTCTTTCCAAGTCCAGATTGAACTCTGTGACGCTGTATATATGTTAGTATCTTTACACAGTCAGAACGGGTGCTCACAATTGAATTAAGCCAGGATACACAGGCAGAGCGCATCTAAATTGTGGTGTATTGCTCAACAGAGCGCAGAGCCAGCACAGAATTTATAATCTTCCATACTAAACCAGGCCATAAATGTTAATCCAATAGCTGTTTCCTCTGCCTTCATGTTTCAATGGAATGTTTTTTATGACACATCATACGACAATATAGCAGAAAGTACCTGTTTTGCTCTATTACAGTCAATTTGCTGCTTATAATGCCTTAACCTCCTATATGATCGGACACGCCACATACCCTCCTACCACGGAGCTGAATTAACTCCATAACAGCCAACTGACTACAAGGTCCCCTGACTACGACCTAATGCCAAAGCGGGGCAAGACACCTTAAGCATCCTCTACCCAGTCCTCCATCCCTGCTATATTTCGCTGAAATTCTCTGCCTACCCTGCTTCAAGACACAGACTCTGAAATGTCTGCATCTCAGACGTCACTCGTTGACGGTCAAGAACCTTTACCTCAAAGAACTTCAAAGAGACCCTCACCCTCAATAGTACCTGATACTGCTAGGGAAGACTATCTTACTAAAGAGGACTTAACAACATGTATGGATGCATTGTATCGGAAATTGAATGCTTCCTTTCATAAAGAATTACAGAGAGCAGCGCATGATCGTACGATGGAAATTACTTCAATTGGCTCTCGCACAGATCCCCTAGAAACAAAACATTATGACTTGCTAAAAGCTCATGGAGATTTCAAAACAAAGATTGATCTTTTAAAGTCATCTCAAGAATCGATACATCTACATATGTAAGACTTAGAAAAAAGATTAGAAGGAATAACCTACGCTTACGAGGCATTCCAGAAACTATTGAAAATCGAACAGAATATGCAATAGAACTCTTTGCCTTTTTACTACTAAATTACCCGACGACTCAGTTTCTGATGGACAGTAGCCATTGTGCACTTCGACCTAGGCCTGCTATCGGAAAAAGACCAAGAGACATCATTCTTCGTCGCCACTACTTTACAGTTAAATAAAAAGTTCTCAAAGCTGCTCGTGACAAATCTCCTCTCTCCTCCAAACAAGAACCACTACAGATCTTTGCTGACTTATCTCCAGTTACCTTAAAGAAAAGACGACAACTAAAACCTCTTACTGACATCCTAAGAGCCACTGGGATCAGATACAGATGGGGCTTCCCATTCAAACTAACTTTTATCTACAAGGGCTCAGCGCATAATATCACAGCATTGGACATGAGACAGCGATTGCAAATCCGCCTGGGTCTCAAAGAAGGGACTCCTGCTCCATCATCAGAGGATCGACCTCGCCAACGACTCCCGTTAGAACCCATCTTGACTTCTGCAGGATGTCGGCAACTACAGATGACTCTGCAGGCAGGCCCTTCCTCAACTAGACCACTATCGCCTAATGTGACCTGAAGTGATGTGCAGAGACCATTAATGTAATGTATATCTGACATTTTTTGCTTTATAGTATCTAAAGGGCTCTCAGCCCTCTCGTTACACTCCACCTTTCCACCTGGGATGGAGAGGAGTTGGACCAAACATTGCACTGTTTTGCCTTTCTTGGTAAATATATTTTTGTACTTTTTTGAAAATCTACCATATTTTTCCACATGTCAAAAATGTCTTCATTTTTTCGGTGACTCCCCCATATTAGTTTTGCTGAGCTTGCTCAGGGACCTATTTAAGGGGCACTGGATTTGCTCGGCAGAGAAAGTAAGAGATCTAGAGACCCTGATGGGGTTACGCGGTGGGCATTTAGCCAACCTCCGCTATTGTTTCTATGTTATGAAGTTAACTGTTACTAGTTTTGTTCTTACTAGGTGCAGCTATATATTGCTTACAAAAGTAATTTTTTTTGTCTTTATAGCTTAACTTTCATGTATTTCTATGGCTTAAACTGTGATTACACATAATGTAAAAGGATTTAACAGCCCGACAAAGGGACGAGTGGCTTTTAGAGGCTTCATGGCGACGTTATAATGTTACAGGAAACACATTTCACCCATTCCAGTTATGATAGATATTTTGACAGAACATTCCAGAGAGTTTACTTATCTACCTCAGACACAAAGAAAAAAGGTGTGTCAATTCTCTTCAGGAACACACTTCCAAATACGGTAACAGACTCCGTTATAGACACTGATACGTTATCCTTACAGGACAGCTAGCGGGAAAACGTGTTACGTTTGTTTCAATTTATGCACCTAACTCCTCTGCAACCACCTTCTTTGCTAGTTTCTTCCGAGAGCTAGAGAAATCTCGGACTCCTATACCATTCTCTGGGGAGACCTTAACATAGTAATGAATGCACAATGGGATCGAAGCAATTGTAACACCACGGCACCGTCGGTTCCAAAATCATTCACACATAGTATAAAAGAATTATCACTTGTAGATTTATGGAGAAAAGACTCTACAGTAAACGACAGTTACTCTAGTTTAGATAATATTTTAACATCCTCCCACCTATCCACTAGACCACATAATACTTCCTACATCCAATGTGCACGGTCAGATCATAATATTCACTCACTACATGTATGTATTGGTAACTCCACACGTACTACCGTGTATCTCAACCAGAAGTGGTCATGACCTGTAATGTCGGGGTAGGGAGACAGACAGGTGAGCCCTAATCTACCTGCCACTCAGTCCCTGCCTACTTGCACGGCCCGTCCTAGGCGACGGTGTACAACTGGGCGACGGTCCCTACGCTCAATAAGTGCACGACAGACAAACAGACGAGGGTACACAGAAGCTAAGGGAAATGGGGCAGTTTCCCACGGCAACACCGTGAGCAACAAGAGTAGTGAAAGAGCCGAGTCAAACCAGGAGTGTACGAGGTACCAAACGCAGAGCAGGAGAGTAGTCAGTAAAGCCAGGGTCAATTTGAAGCAGAGGTCAATAGAACTAGCAGGAACAGCAGAGCCAGGAAACCAGACAGAATCGCAGGAAATGAAGGTATAAGTAGACCGAGGGCGGGAGCTAGCTCCGTCTGGCCAGGCTGTGATAGGTTCTCCCACTCCTCAGCCTACCAGCCTGAGTGGCAGCAGATCGAGTCACTCTATCAGACCTAGGAGCAGATGCAGACTGATTAACCACGGGATTCGACACAGAAGCTGTGTCAGGCAGATCCTTTACACGACCCTTACAAACTCCCTACAAGAATATTTCAGATATGGTTAGCACATAAAGCTATATTACGAGGACTATTAATGGCTCAGGGATCTAGACTTAAAAAAGAACGGTTACAACATCTTAATACAGTGATATCGACCCTCACCAGATTGGAACGTAAATACATTAATGCTTCTACTACCCTATTAAAAACTCAAATAATGGAAACTTGCTCCTCTCTCAGGGCGTTAGAGGAGTGTAAGGCTGAAAAAGCACTCAGATGGGGCAAAAACTATATGCATACTCCAACAGAGCTACCTCTATGTTTGCACGAAAACTGAACTCTGACATTAGAAGCAAACAGATTTTCCAACTGCATAACACCCAGAGAACTCTTACTACGAATCCACTCGGCATATTAGACACCATGAATAAATTCTGTAATACACTATATGGTGGCCCCCCCTCTTTGCACACTTACAACCTGCATGAATGACTATCAACTCATTCACTTCCTTCTCTGACAGATGAGGCATGATTCAAAATTAATTCTCGGTCTTCCGGTTCCGGGCCCCGGCATGTGAGGACTTGCAGAGACAGAGCTCCAACCTCTGCTCCACATATCTCTCTGTCAGATCCCTCTGACCAATACTGAAGGTGTTCAAGACACCGTATTACTCCTGCATACTGCCGTGGGTGTTTATGGACAGATTTATATCTGTCATGGGCAAATCGAGGACTCAAACAAAATGCTTGGCCGAACAACAATCTAACATGGCGGAGGATCCCTTCCCACCCAGCGGCTCTCCAGTCACTATCAGTCAAGGGTAAGGAATCACCCAATGAACTAGATGGTCACATTGATTATAAAAAGCTGGCATCTAGCGTAGCTTCTCTTATTTCACCAGACCTGCAGGAGTAGTTGTCTAAAACGGTAGCTACATCACTATCTCAACTGCATGCTTCTGTGGCGCAGCACAAAGAAAGGCTAGACGCCATTGACACCTCCTTAGAACACGTGCACTCTGATCTCGACGACTTACGCTCCTCCATACACGATGCCCAGCAGGAAAATAAAAAACGATGGGATCGTATTGAGGATCTAGAGAACCGCTCATGACTTAGTAATCAACGTATTGTAGGCTTACCTGAATTGGTATCATACAAGGACCTGAGATATCTGTGTGAAATTGATCTGCCAGCTGCTTTGGGTATACATCACTCATACAAAGTCGAGCGAGCACACAGAATCGGACCAGACCTGAAGCAAGCTTCTTCGGACCAACGAGGAGATACCAAAGCGCAACAAGACAGACCGAGGCAAGTTATTGTTAAGTACCTTGATTATTGAAAGCGTTTAAAAATAAAAATGGCGGATTGGATTTCAAAGGCCATCACATATTAATATTTGGAGACTTTTCTTCTGAAGTCACCAAGAGGCGCCGTGCTTTTTCTCGGATTTGCTCGGAACTTTACAAACATGTTAAATTTGCGTTGCTATACCCAGCGATCCTGCGAGTCTTTCACAAAGATGGCACATCGGTTGTTTATCACTTCCCTGAGGAAACGGCAGCCATCTTCCACCCCAAGAAGCAAAGAGATGCATCTACTTCTCAAGATATAGTTGACTCGGATTCTCTATTGCCTCCCTCATCAGCTTTTCCAGCTCCTTTGGAACAACGTCGCTGAAAGGCTCCACAATCCTCTACGTGACAGTTATCAACTGGGTCGAACTGATGGCTATGCTTATACTCACCCAATGTAGCTACTATCAGCCATCTTCTACAGCTGATGGACTCCACACCTGAAGTCCTACTCCTTCCATGAATAGTGGATGTATATCCTTTATAATTTGATACTTAATTAAGTTGTTCAAAATTGTTACTGGAAATTCGGTGGTATGTTTTGTGAGAAATGTTCTTTGTTGTCATCTTTCCAATGAGGGTCGACTCATGCAGTTCAACAGGAATTAGATCTTAGCCCTACATTATATTATAATGTGGATCGTTTAGTTACTTATATGATGGGACTGTGTTTATTGACACTTTGTGTTTGATATACTACTGTTAAATATTCGGTAAGCCTAGGAGGAGCAGATGGGTATGGAATTATGTCTTCCAAACGTGGGGGCTTCACGGTATGCTTTGCGCTCTTGTTAAATGTCGGAATTAAGAGAAGTCCACTGGCACATTAGCATGATTGTCAGGAATGTGGAGATTGCATCATGCTGTGTAAAGCATATGTTTCTCAGTTCTGTGGGGTTGGGATGTTCTTGGGTAGGAATGGGGGGATTGCAAATGGATCATCAGTCGTCATTCAATAATATTTTTGTCTTTTATGAGAGTTGTTTCATGGAATATTAAGTCTCAAGTCACCACATAAGCGTATAATGGTATTAAGACATCTTAAATGTCTTAAAGCAGATATTGCACTTTTGCAGGAAGCACATTTGGTAGACAAAGATTTTGTACGTATGAGGAGGCTGTGGGTAGGACAGGTATATGGTTCACGAGCCAAGGACTCGAAGGCAGGAGTCTTAATTTTAATACATAAAAATCTACCTTACACAGTTACAAAAGTCACTAAAGACACAGAGGGTCGTTGGATTAATTTACAGTTAGCTGGTTCAAATGACTAAGTATTTATAATATATATGGACCTAACACAAAGCAGTCATCCTTTTATCGTGAGATTGGTGCAATTATAGGAGCTGACCCTCAGCAAAATAAACTCCTGGGCGGAGACCTCAATGTTGTCTTATATCCGGGGGAAGATAGGACTTACATACGTAAATCAAGACTTGGCTTGGGATCTGTAAAAGACGACACTTTATCTGATTTCCTTTTTGTGACCCGTCTTTTAGACCCCTGGCGGCTTTTAAATTCAGAAGAAAAATAGGACACTCATTATTCTCATGCCCATCAATCTTAGTCAAGGATAGATTATACTCTGGTGACACACTCTCTCCTGCCGAGGATAGGGCAATGTGAAATTGAAAATATGGTCATTTCAGATCACTCTCCTGTAGTGTTGGATATACATTATACTATTCCTCGGGGGTTCAGACTATTTATGGCGCTTCCCTTCTAATTTAGCGTCAGATGAAGCTTTTCAGGAAAAGCTGCGTGGATGGTGGTGAGAGTATGAACTAACGAATGGGGCGCATATAGAGAATCCCCAATTATATTGGGACACTGCTAAAGCAGTTTTGAGGGGGAACCTGATATCATATATATCCAATCTTAAAAAGACTTTTAAAAAAAAAGTTCAAGACTTCAGCCAGGGTCTTAGATTGGCATATACTAATTTCCAAACCCAACCTACATTGGTAAATAAGGAAATATGGCGGAAAGCCAAACATGATTATGAATTATGGATGGATAGAGATGTAAAACTAAAAAGATCGGCTATGGAAGCCAAACTTTTCAGTTTTGGAAATAAATCTGGTAGATTATTGGCTAGATTGGTTAAACAAACTTGGTCTTCTGGGTTTATAGCAAAAATGAGAGATTCCAAGGGACAAACACACATACATGCGCAACATATAAACTACATACTTCGTGACTTTTATATTAAGCTGTGTGAAAGTCCATGTAGACTTCACATCACATGCTATGAATATCACGGTTTCCCTTCTGTTTTTTGGTTGTGGTTTCTGGTTGCAAAAATAAATAAAGAATAAAAGTAAAATAATGCATATTGTATTAAAAAGGTCTATAAATGTGCTTATGACCTCTGATTCTTACTTGACTTCTTTTCTAAGGGCTCATGCACACGACCGTAGCCGTGTGCACGGCCGTGATTTTCGGGTCGGCCGGCTGCGGAATGTCAGCCGCGAGCCACATGGCTGCAGCCATTATTTTCAATGAGCCCGGACCGCAGAACATGACCGTAATAAGACAGGTCCGTTCTTTCTGCGGTGCGGGCTCCTGGGCCATGCACGGACCGTAAAAACTACGGTCGTGTGCATGGCCCCATAGAAATTAATGGGGCCGCAATTCTCCCGTGGATTTTCGGGGGAATTGCGGCCGCAAAAACACGTTCGTGTGAATGGGGCCTAACATTCCTGGTACTGAACTTCTTATTTGATTCCAGTTACATCCCTCTCTAATGATTTTATACCTTACCTTCAGCAGTTGATTACTTATTCTCCGCTCCTTAGTCTTTAGGCAATAAACTGTGAGAACATCACCCTGAAGTCCTAGGGCCAACAAGTTACAAGGAAAGGGTGTCCCACAGGTGCATAGTGCAAGTTACCAGGTTTCTCCCATGGGTAGTAACAATATATATGTTCCCTTCTGCCTCACTGTTGTTACATGACTTTGTACTTTATCATCTGTAGTTTACCTTCTATCATCTACTGTTGCTATAAGCAGCCACTTGCTACGGTGAGTGGGATTCTCCACTCTGATACACAGTCTTCAAGGCAATAAACTTGGGGAACCCCAGGTTACCGGGAAAGTAAGTCCCACAGGTGAATAGTGTGAAATACCAAGTTTTTTTTCTTGCGAGAAGTAACAATATATATATTTGGCAAATATGATTTCTAAGCACCAGCTTGTTAAGTAAAAATTGTAATATGTACAGATAATCTATACTTTATTACAGTTAATCTATCTAGACAGGATATCAGACTAATGTCTCTAGCATCTTTTATACTTATTAATATATATACAGCAGAAAAATTAAGGGCTATAGAAAGTGGAAATTATTTTCCATTCAACACTTTATTGATTTTGCTGTTGCGGGGGAAACCCAGAGGTAATTTAAATTCACTACGAATGACTCTATAAAATGTCACTAGGGAGCATTGGAGATTTTTTTTTTTTCCAATTGCAGTATGAGAACAACTGAGAGGCCATGCAGTACAGTTCATTACTTCTGTAGCTTTCCAATAAAACTTCCATTGTTATAGACTCAGTACTGTTGGCAAATGAGTGCGAGGCACCATCATGCTATAAAAGAAATATAAACTTTACAATACCCAATTAATTCACTTGCGAATTGAGTTCTAGAAAGTTTCGATTTACTTTTGCTAAATCACGTCATTCTTTTTATTTAGGAAGTACCATTACTTGGCGTTGATAAATGACTGGCTACTAGGCAACCTTTGGCTTTTATCCAGTCACTATAGTAAAAAAATATTTGGCATCCTTCCTATTCCATTGAGATTATTATTTTTGTCACTAACTATACAACTATCATTGAGATAGAGAAGAGGGACTTTCCTTACTGAAGAATGGCATGTTCCCATTTACAGAAAGCAAGCAGACATATTAAAGCACAAAGTATATTAGGACGTGGCAGATCTTTTTATTATACAATGCATAAGCTTTATTTCCATAAACCCACAAATCCCTTTAATTCTTTGTGAACTAGAAAGAATTGCAAACAACTTTTAGAATCCCTTGATAATTTTTTATAAACTCAAACTACAGTAAATTGAACGACTTGTTTATCTTAGTCAATTTGATCTAGTTTTATAAATGTATTTTTTTACTTGACAACATAACAACTGCTCTAATACAAAATACCAATAAAGTGGAAAACATGAAGACATGACCGTCTCTGTGAAGCGACTTGCTACAATTTCTATTACTCTTAAAGGAACAGTGTCACCAATTTTTTTTTTATAATATCAGTTTGATGTTCGTGCTTTATTAAAAACGTTTGGATTAATTTGTGTGTTTGTGTGTTACTTTTTCTTATTTTTACACTTTTTCTTCCCTATGGGGGCTGCCATTTTTTTTTCCATTTCTGTATGTGTCGATTAACGACACATACAGACATGGAATACGGCAGCTCCAGTCCCATAGGGACTGCGAACGGGGCCCGTTCCATCCACTTTGGTGTACGCCGCTGTGTGGTGAATGGCGCATGCGCCGCTCCCACACAGTTCAATTTGAAATGCGCGCCGTCCGGCGCCATTTTCCTGTGGACCGGAAGTCGCGGCCGGACAGTAAGATTACTACTTCCGGTCGCGGCTTCTGGACTTGTGCACATGGAGCAGCGGCAGCAGACGGAGCGGACGAACCGGAGGGAGCGGCGGCGACTGGAGCAGGTAAGGGATTTCTATGTATGTTCGTGTTTTACTGTGTGTTTACTACTGTATGTTAACCTACTACACTGTGTGTTAGCTCAAAACATGGCGACACACAGTGTAGGAGGTTAGACCGTTCAATCCCCTCGTTTCTCCCGGCACCTACACACTAATTGTTTAACTAAAAAAAACAAACATGTTTTGCTGGCAACACATTCCCTTTAAGTAAATTATAGCTAAAAAGCAGGAGCGTGAGAGTCTCTGTTGCTTGGAGTTTCAGATAAGGCCTTTGTTGTACCTAATATCTGTTTTAAATGACTTTTCTCTACATGCCGTTTTATTCTGGTGTCACAGAAAACAGCGGCAAGAGAAGGATCTTTCATTTTAGGTGCTAATGCTCATTAAGGATGAAACCAAATTCTCCAGCTGCATCCACCGTGAGCTGCAAGCCAAGGCTGAATAAAACATCTGAATTCATCCTTTCTGTACAATAACCCACATGGGGGATGAACAATTAGAAGAGCCACCTATTGAGAGGTAGTCTATTGTGCAACAAATGAGCAAGTAGGACCTATTTTTCTACAGTGGAAGCTGGCAATACTTTTCATAAAACGCACAATTTAATGTGTTATTCCTTTAAAGATAGGTTCACATCAAATTTTGCTCTTCTCACATAGGTGAGGTATTTGAAGAAATGTGTGTTCATTTTATAGATGTAGCGTGTTCTCTTGTTAGCAGATTCAATGCCACATCAATGGCTTAGCTGGTACAAAGATGTACTGTATAAATGTACCCAGCAAAGAAAACTAAGGGCTTGTTGATAAGGGTGTTAGATGTATGGGTCTGGGCTGGATGGATGAGCCCACATGAAATGTCTTTGTTGTATTTAGACTACACCATATGTTCATAATATAATATGTTAGATTTGCTCTTTTGTAATATGAGAACAGGTGTCATATTTACCTAATTACATGTGGCTGCAAAATATCTCATAATCCCATACAATGAAGATACATTGTCAGAGGGGGCATGACGTGTCTACGTCATTCATTCTTTGAACTAGAATCAGTAGTGTTAATAATCTTCAATAAAATAAACGGATTTGTCTATCTATCTATCTGTCTGTCTGTCTGTCTGTCTGTCTGTCTGTCTGTCTGTCTGTCTGTCTATCTATCTATCTATCTATCTATCTATCTATCTATCTATCTATCTATCTATCTATCTATCTATCTATCTATCTATCTATCTATCTATCTATCTACTCTATCTATCTATCTACTCTATCTAATACTCTTCTAGAAGTAGATGTATCAGTATCTAAGTCTACCATAAAGAGAAGACTGCATGAGAGCAAATACAGAGGGTTCACCACAAGGTGAAAATCATTAATCAGCCTCAAAAAATGAAAGGCTAGATTAGACTTTTCCAAACAACATATAAAGAAGCCAGCCCGGTTCTGGAACAGCATTCTTTGGACAGATGAAACTAAGACCAACTTGTACCAGAATGATGAGAGTATGGAAGGAAGTATGGAGAAGGCTTGGAACGGCTCATGATCTAAAGCACACCACCTCCTCTGTAAAACATGGTGGAGGCAGTGTGATGGCATGGACATGCATGGCGGCCAAAGGCACTCGGTCACTAGTGTTTATTGATGATGTGACTGAAGACAGAAGCAGCCGGATGAATTCTGAAGTGTTAAGGGATATACTTTCTGCTCAAATTCAACCAAATGCAGCAAGGTTGATTGGACGTCGCTTTACAGTACAGATGGACAATGACCCAAAACATACTACGAAAGCAACCCAGGAGTTTTTTAAGGCAAAGATGTGGAATATTCTGCAATGGCCAAGTCAAGGGGGCTTAATGAGGGATTCACGTACAGTTCGTTCTTGTGAATTGATTCGGTTTTCTGCCCCCGCCCTTCCCGTATTTTGTGGACATTTACAATTTTCGTATTATTTTTTACTTTTTATATTTATTTTTATTTTGATTTTTTACATGTCGCTCTCTGGCCTGTCCGATCGTCTCTATTTATACTTACCATGTCATGTCCTCTCCCAACGGAGCGGTTTTACATTGATACTCCACTTTTTTCATCTACTAATTTAACATCTGACCATATATTCATCTTTTAGTGTGGCGGCCTCCATCATTATTATTTGATGTCTGTTAATATACATTCCTTGTTTTATTAGTATTATTATTTTTGGGTTTTTATGTGTGGCTGTATCCACAGCTGGCGATATATACATGCGTTTATGTCTTTGCCGCAGTGGTGGGTAATATCGGTCTTAGAGCCAAGCTTAAGGGGACACTGATGGTACTTGTGGAATTTGATATGTCCCTGAGGCGTTGGGCACATTTTCTGGCTCTGGGATGTTCTTGCAGTATTGACTACAGTCTTACTGTTTTATAAAGATGGGACATGTGTACTATTCCCTGCACTGAGTCTAGACTCACTGTGCTTTCACCGTCCCCTTTTTTGTCTCCCTGATTCCACCTAATGTTGCCTAAGTTGTCTGATTGCCCTATTGCGCAGGCTCAGATGCCGCGCTGACTTATTCCATTGTCGGGTCCATTGGCCTCTGCACTATGTCCGAAGTGGCTTCTACGGCGCCTGCGCCGATCTGTCACTCGGCATTATTCTAAGTTCCCTATCTGCCCTGCTGCGCAGGCGCCCGTACTCTGCATTGTCTCTGCAGTCTTTACTGGGCGCCTGCGCGGCTAGGTGTCTGCTATTGGCTGCTTGATACGTTGCCATTTATTGGCTGTATCTTTCTGTCTGACGCTTGCTGTGTTTTGCTCCGCTCTATTGGCGGTTTGGCCTCACGCCCACCTCCCATGTACGTCACTTTACACCTCCTTAAGAGGAGTATTTTTTCGTCGCGCCGCCATTAGCCCCGTGTACCCCTGAGGACGCTACTAGGTAGCGAAACATGTCGGGGGGGGGCTCTAATTGTTGTTTTTAATTCCTGCCTTAGCCGATCACATTGCTCTGAGTATCCGGGCATTGCCTGGGACCATATAGCATTGCTTCGTGACTGTCCTGCTGTTGTCAGTCAGCATTTACCTTTGGCTGTTGCATACCACGCTGGGCTTTGCCAGCTGTTTGAATTTACCTCACATCGGCAATTGGCAGTGATAATTTTAAACTGTATATGTGGTCTGTTCCTTGCTATACGTAGCCTAATAAAAATGTAAAAGTGTTAACAATTTATTTTCTATTCATAAATTGGGTAGTCAGGAAAAGGGTTCTGTTTGCCTGCAGGCATTCCTTCTTTTGACTAATCACCAGATCTCAACCCGATCGAGCTTGCATTTCACTTGCTTAACCCCTTCAGGACACAGCCTGTTTTGGCCTTGTGGACGCAGGTGATTTTTTCAAATCTGACATATGTTCGTTAATGTGGTAATAGCTTTGGAATGCTTTTACCTTTCCAAGCGATTCTGAGATTGTTTTCTCGTGACATATTGTACTTTATGTCTGTGAAAAAATTTGGTCGATAAATGCAGTATTTATTTGTGAAAAACACCAAAATTTAGAGAAAATTTGCAAAAAATTGCATTTTTCTAAATTTGAATGTATCTGATTGCAAAACAGATATTAATACCACACACAATAGTTACTAGTTAACATTTCCCATTATGTCTACTTTATGATTGCACAGTTTTATGAACGTCCTTTTATTTTTCTAGGACGTTACAAGGCTTAGAACTTTACCAACAATTTCTCACATTTTCAAGAAATTTCCAAAACCTATTTTTTCATGGACCAGTTCATTTCTGAAGTGGCTTTGAGGGCCTTATATATTAGAAACGCTCCAAAAATCATCCCATTTTAAAAACTGCACCCCTCAAAGTATTCAAAACCGCATTAAGAAAGTTTCTTAACCCTTTAGGCGTTTCACAGGAATTAAAGCAAAGTAGAGGTGTAATTTACAAATGTTTTTTACAAAAAATTCATATGTAATAGAAAAATTTCTGTAACACAGAAGGTTTTACCAGAGAAACGCAACTCAATACTTATTTCCCAGATTCTGCAGTATTTAGAAATTTCCCACATGTGGCCCTAGTGTGCTACTGGACTGAAACACAGGCCTCACAAGCAAAGGTGCACCTAGTGGATTTTGAAGCCTCCTTTTTATTACCATATAATTTAGGCTCCATGTCTGGTTTGAAGAGGTCTTGTGGTGCCTAAACAGTGGAAATCCCCAAAAGTGACGCCATTTTGGAAACTACACCCCTCAAGGAATTTATCTAGTTGTATAGTGAGCATTTTAACCCCACAGGTGTTTTGCTGAATTTATTGGAATTAGTCTGTGAAAATGAAAATCTACATTTCTTCTGAAGAAACATAGACATTTTAAATTTTTGCAAGGAATAAAGGAGAAAAAGCACCCCCAGAGCTGTGAGGAAATCCTGTTCAGGGATGTAACGCGTCAGCTGACCTAATCAAACAGGGCAGGTAGTGACGTCTAAACCCTGCCCTGTGAATCCCTGTCCAATGTTGGAGACACCACGTGGAAAGAGAAATACCATACAATTTTAAACTTACCTGGCTGCCGGCGTGCGGTCCTGCCTTGTCGGGTCCCGTGTCTCTCGGAGTGCAGTGGTGAATGCCCACGTATATAGAAAAGGAGAGCATCAATTGATGTGATGGTGGAGATTTGGAGGCCTTAAACGAAACACATGGTCATATAAGTGAATACTAACTTGGTGAATATCTTCCATTCCACCTGCTGGGCTGATTGCCCCTACGTATGGTTTCCTGGCACTCGCTGGATGTTGAAGGTAAAAACCCGTATGAGCAATAAAAGTGCCCTGCTCTAAAATTCAAGATTGCGAGGGCTACATACTGACCCAAAGGGTCTATGAATAGACTACCTACCACTATAAGATCCCTATAAAAACCAAGGATCTGTTCATAGAAAGAGAGAAAAAAACACGCTGCAAAATTTATCCCCTGAATATAAGAGGGCTATTTTCCTATGTTGAGAACTATACTATATAAAAAGATTCTCTCCAAAACATCATTACCAACCACTTGAAATAGGAACTCTGGCCACTCTTTGGATAAAACAATATATATGGTTGAAAACCGCAAGTGTGAACATAACCCAGCGGTTTTCTTTTGAATTTCTTTCTTTTCAAAAACTTGTCAAAGAAATATATATAATGAATGTTATTTATCCATTAGGGGATTTGACTTATGCATAGAGGTTCTATTGTATGTTCTCTTTTCCTGGCCAGGAGATTTTTTAAACTCTTGTTGTATATATTAATATTGCCGGTATTATCTGGAATTTAAAATACATTTATAAACGACCCTAACAATTAATCAATTAGTATCTAGAATTAATAGAACTGTAAAATATAGGAATAAATTATTTTATCTAAATGTATGTGTGTACATGTATATATTACGTATACCTATATAATCAATTGAATCTTTACAACTAATCAACTGTTGAACGACTAATAATGAATAACTTTATGAACGACCCTAACAATCAATTATTTGATATGTGAAATTAATAAAATTAATAATTTATATGAATGTTTGTGTATATATATATATATATATATATATATATATATATATATATATACACACACACTACCGTTCAAAAGTTTGGGGTCACCCAGACAATTATGTGTTTTCCATGAAAACTCATACTTATATTTATCAAATGAGTTGCAAAATGACTAGAAAATATAGTCAAGACATTGACAAGGTTAGAAATAATGATTTTTATTGGAAATAATAATTTTCTCCTTCAAACTTTGCTTTCGTCAAAGAATGCTCCATTTGCAGCAATTACAGCATTGCAGACCTTTAGAATTCTAGCTGTTAATTTGCTGAGGTAATCGGGAGAAATTTCACCCCATGCTTCCAGAAGGCCCTCCCATAAGTTGTATTGGCTTGATTGGCACTTCTTGCGTACCATATGGTCAAGCTGCTCCCACAAAAGCTCTATGGGGTTGAGATCTGGTGACTGCGCTGGCCACTCCATTACAGATAGAATACCAGCTGCCTGATTCTTCCCTAAATAGTTCTTGCATAATTTGGAGGTGTGCTTTGGGTCATTGTCCTGTTGTAGGATGAAATTGGCTCCAATCAAGCGCTGTCCACAGGGTATGGCATGGCGTTGCATAATGGAGTGATAGCCTTCCTTATTCAAAATCCCTTTTACCTTGTACAAATCTCCCACTTTACCAGCACCAAAGCAACCCCAGACCATCACATTATCTCCACCATGCTTGACAGATGGCGTCAGGCACTCTTCCAGCATCTTTTCAGTTGTTCTGCACCTCACAAATGTTCTTCTGTGTGATCCAAACACCTCAAACTTCGATTCGTCTGTCCATAACACTTTTTTCTAATCTTCCTCTGTCCAATGTCTGTGTGCTTTTGCCCATATTAATCTTTTCCTTTTATTAGCCAGTCTCAGATATGGCTTTTTCTTTGCCACTCTGCCCTGAAGGCCAGCATCCCGGAGTCGCCTCTTCACTGTAGACGTTGACACTGGCGTTTTGCGGGTACTATTTAATGAAGCTGTCAGTTGAGGACCTGTGAGGCGTCTATTTCTCAAACTAGAGACTCTAATGTACTTGTCTTGTTGCTCAGTTGTGCAGCGGGGCCTCCCACTACTCTTTCTACTCTGGTTAGAGCCTATTTGTGCTGTCCTCTGAAGGGAGTAGTACACACCGTTGTAGGTAATCTTCAGTTTCTTGGCAATTTCTCGCATGGAATAGCCTTCATTTCTAAGAACAAGAATAGACTGTCGAGTTTCACATGAAAGCTCTCTTTTTCTAGCCATTTTGAGAGTTTAATCGAACCCACAAATGTAATGCTCCAGATTCTCAACTAGCTCAAAAGAAGGTCAGTTTTATAGCTCCTCTAAACAGCAAAACTGTTTACAGCGGTGCTAACATAATTGCACAAGGGTTTTCAAGTGTTTTCTAATCATCCATTAGCCTTAGTTAGCAAACACAATCTACCATTAGAACACTAGAGTGATGGTTGCTGGAAATGGGCCTGTATACACCTATGTAGATATTGCATTAAAAACCAGACTTTTGCAGCTAGAATAGTCATTTAGCACATTAACAATGTATAGAGTGTATTGCTGATTAATTTAATGTTATCTTCATTGAAAAAAACTGTGCTTTTCTTGCAAAAATAAGGACATTTCTAAGTGACCCTAAACTTTTGAACGGTAGTGTGTATATATATATATATATATTACGTGTGCGTATATATCTATACCACATCATAGATATATATGTAATTAACTACATCACAACTAAATTATGACAACCCCAATAAATAATACATTTATGAACAGCCCTAACAATGAATCAAAGTATTTAGAATTTATAGACGTGTTAAATATATGAAGAGATTTATATAAGTATATGTGTGTATGCGTATATATTACATGTATGTATATATCTATATGATGTTATAGATATATAACATCCCTAATTATTGATTTTTAGTATTAACAAATTTCTAATTTATGTCTATATATAATATATATTACGTGTGTGTGTATATATGTGTATGTATATATATATATATATATATATATACACACACTTGTGTGTGTGTATGTGTATATGTATATATATATATATATATATAGACGTGAGTGTTTGTGTATATATATATATATATATACACACATATGCACACACACAGTATATACATATATATATATCTATGTGATTTTATAGATATATATATATATACACATTATAAGCCCTAATTGATTATTAATTAATTGCCCTAATCTGAGTACTATCTAAACTATCTACCTAACAGACTACCTAAACTATAACTAGCTGCCTACACTAAGCTATCTATGTGGAGGTGTTTTTTGTGTGTATTTCACAGTTGGTGTGTCTTTATCTGAGACACACAGCAGCTGCTCGGCACAGTGCTTCTTCTCGCTCACTGTCTCAGAACGATCTGACAGGGAGGGAGGAGAAACATTTTAACAAACAGGTGAAAGTTTGTTGCTGCAACAAACTTTGCTGTGAACACCATGATTAGTTTATCATGGTGATCACGTCATCAGGACCGACACCAATCCGGTCCTAATGTCTTCTCTCAGCACTAAGTCTGCTAGTAGCAGCGTGTTCTGAGAGATTCAGGGCATAGGGAGAGCTCTGTGCACTCTGTTCTGACAGCACGTAGATTAACGGGCTGCAGGAGAAAAGCCCAGCACTGCAGCCCGTTAATCTACGTGGGCTGGTCGTGAAGGGGTTAAGACAAAACTTAAGGCAGAAAGACACACAAACAAGCAACAACTGAAGACCACTGCAGTAAAGGCCCGGTAAAGCATCACAAAGGAGGAAACCCAGCGTTTGGTGATGTCCATGGGTTCCAGACTTCATGCAGTCATTGCCTGCAAAGGATTCTCTACAAAGTATTTAAAAAAACATTTTATTTATGGTAATGTTAATTTGTCCAATTACTTTTGAGCCCCTGAAATGAGGAGGCTGTGCAGAAAAATGGTTGCAATTCCTAAACGTTTCACAGGATATTTTTGTTCAACCCCTTGAATTAAACCTGAAAGTCTACACTTCAATTGCATCTTAGTTGTTTCATTTCAAATTCAATGTGGTGGCATGCAGTGCCCAAATCATGAAGATTGTGCCACTGCCCAAATAATTCTGGACCCAGCTCTCTCTCTCTCGCTATCTCTTCATATCTCTCTCTCTCTCTCTCTCTCTCTCTCTCTCTCTCTATATATATATATATATATATATATATATATATATATATATATATATATATATATATATAGCAAAACGGAAAGTCAAGCAGCATCGGAAAAGATGTGGGTGCAAGCCCTAGGGAGCAGACCAAGCAAAAGACATGTGAACACACAGCAGTATAAAACAAGGTGCCAATCAGCGAATACAAAATCAGTAATCAAGCAAATAAAGTGTCAGAATACAAAGACAATATAGCAAATTGCAGTGTAGCAGGTCAAATGTGAATAACAGCACAGATTCAATAGTCAATTGCAACAGTAAGTGTGACTGTACTCAGTATATGTGCAATATAGTTTAAAGTATCAATAAACATTAATACAAACATCTGTGTAATCGTGAAAGGAAAAAATGGATTAAAAACCGATATCACATGAGGAGACATGATCACCTAACCGCAATGCGCGGAAGTATTACTCAATAGGTCAGTGTCCCGGATGTGAATCGCGATTTCGCACATGCGTACTGGGCCTGAATACTATGGTCGCCATACAGACTACTGGCAAAGAGGTAAATATAGTAGCGCAGCATTACGCCTGCGCACTAATGGAACTAGAGAACGTAATCATAGTAATAACTATATATAGGGAAAGTTTGTACTACCTGAGGACAGTTTCTGGTCGGCAGGCACCGGAGCGAAATAACCGTAGGAATCCAGATAGTATACGGCTGCAGTCTAGTAAATGGGGATCACACTCATTTTAAAATAAGGGGACGGGAGGAGGTCGTTAACCGCTGTCAGCAGCCATCAACCACTACCCAAGGGGCAACACACATACGTGTCTTAGTGTCAGGGGCATAACTAGGAAAGACTGGGCCCCATAGCAAACTTTTGACTGGGGCCCCCCCTCCCCTGGGTGTCACACAACCCCCCCCTTGTAGATAGTGCCTTTTTTTACAAACCCCCACTTTTGATAACGCCATACAGCCCCCCTGTAGATATCTACAGAGGGGGCTGTATGGCACTATCTACAGAGGGGGCTGTATGGCGTTATCTACGGGGGGACTGTATGGCGTTATCTACAGGGGGTCTGTATGGCGTTCCCTACAGGGGGGGTGTATGGCGTTCCCTACAGGGGGAGACTGTATGGCGTTCCCTACAGGGGGGGCTGTATGGCGTTCCCTACAGGGGGGGCTGTATGGCGCTATCTACAGGGGGCGGCTGTATGGCGCTATCTACAGGGGAGCTGTATGGCGCTATCTACAGGGGGGCTGTATGGCGTTATCTACAGGGGGACTGTATGGCGTTATCTACAGAGGGGGCTTTATGGCGTTATCTAGAGGGGGACTGTATGGCGTTATCTACAGGGGTCGCACAAGCGCGACCGGCGCTCCATTCATTTCTACGGAGCTGCCGACACAGACCCCGGAAGTCCGAGGTTTGTGATGGAGAACTTCAGGGCACTTTCAGTCCCCCGTTCTCCCTATCAATGCCTGCGATCACACATGTATCCCCTATCCTGTGGATAGGGGATACATGTCTTTTGTTTAATGGCAGATACCTCCCTGCTCTGCCGTACTGTTCAGTGGCGTCGCGCTGTAGCAGCCATAGCGGCTGCTAGCGGAGCCTCCGGCCATGGTGGGGGCCCATGCCGCGGGCCCTGTAGCAGCCGTAGTTACGCCACTGCTTAGTGTATTTCTAAGTGATAGATAAGTGTATGGAGGAGAAACTCTAGAGAGCACCTATGTCATAATGGGTCCAAGCAGTATGAGGTTATGAATGCCTATAGCCAACACGAAACCTATTCAGGTACAGATGGCAACCAATATAAACAATAATATCAATAGTACAATTTAACACAGTCACCGGGTAACTAGCCATAGAGAAGGTAGAAAGTCTACAAGACGGTGATTCCTTGAGTCCACAGGGGTGATATCCACGTAGATGTAACTTCATCTATAATAAAAAAGAGTAGTTAGTATCCAGTAAGTGAAATTTAGTTATCATGTCAGTATACGTCTGGTGGTGTCAAGTCGTACCACCGATGAGGCTCAGTGCTGAGGGGATCTACACTAACCCACCTAATGCAAAGTTTACATTCAAACCGTTTGGTTTAAGAGTGTCGAGCCACCCTATCCATTGTATATCCCTTAATTTTAAGAGTTTGGTCCTGTCACCACCCCTTCTAAGTGGAGGGATACGATCTAAAATCCAGAATCTTAATTGTTGTTCAGTGTGTCCAGAGTCAGTGAAATGTCTAGACACAGGGAGATCCAGTTTTTTCTTTCTAAGGGTATGTTCACACGATGAGAGGCATTTACGTGTGAAAAGACAGACTGTTAACAGCTGCCTCGTTTCACACGTAAATGCTCCTCCTCGCATTTTGCGAGCCATCTGAGACGCTCGTAAATCTTGAGCTGTGCTTCATTGAGTTCAATGAAGAACAGCTCAGATTACGTGGCAAAGAAGTGCCCTGCACTTCTTTGCCGAGGCAGTCCATTTACGCGTCGTCGTTTGACAGCTGTCAAACGACGACGCGTAAATTACAGGTCGTCTGCACAATACGTCGGCAAACCCATTCAAATGAATGGGCAGATGTTTGCCGACGTATTGTAGCCCTATTTTCAGGCGTAAAACGAGGCATAATACGCCTCGTTTACGCCTGAAAATAGGTCGTGTGAACCCAGCCTAATAGTGTATCTATGCTGATTTAGTCTGGTTTTAAGGTCCAAAGTAGTTTCTCCTACATACAGGAGTTTGCAGGATTACTATATATATAGGAGGAGCTGACTAACATTTTTGTATCTATCTATCTATCTATCTATCTATCTATCTATCTATCTATCTATCTATCTATCTATCTATCTATCTATCTATCGTAATCAATACATGCCAAAAGCACAGAGATCATACCAACCTGTTGGAACTTCTTTGGAGGAGTAACATCCATATGGAATGTGTGATACATGCCTCTGTTGGAGGAGCTGCATGTAAAGTTCATTGATATAAAAAATATTAGCTACCCTAATCATCCTGGTTTTATTTCACTTTCTATTCTAAAAAAAATAATTTCAGGGGAGAAAATATTATTTGTTAGTTCCAATGATGAATGACTGGAAAATGCATGATACCGACTGCACCAAATACACTTAACATTGAAATAATAAAGTGTCCCCGACACAGAAAGCATTTGTACTGTATTTATTTTGCATGGTTCATTATTGACCCTACATGTGCTTATTTTTTTGCAGCATTGAAATGACCAAGGATCAAACATACTGATATACACAAAACAACAGAAAGATGTTTAAGCAGGACATGCAATTACCTAAGGATATAAGGATTTGTATGATGTGCGTATAGAAGATAACCAGTATACATAAGATGTAAGGGAAATCTGTCACAGAAAAATCTGGAAAAATGTGTTGTTGTTTTTTGAAGAGCTTCCATTGTAAAGCTAGAATGCAGTTGTAATTGTTGTTACAGACAGCAAGGGTACCTGGTATATACTGAATTGAATATATAATGACAATGATATAGGTTCATTTATGGTAATCTGACAATGTTGTTATCATGGTATCAAAGAATTTTTAAAGTTCATTCGGGTAAAATATTTAATTAAAAAAGCAAATTAAGCGACTTTTTAGTCATAGGATATAAAAGGATTTCTGAACTTTTTAGAACAGAGTAATTTGGGTGGAGAAAAATAATTTTTTTGGGGTTCTTTTGCCATGCTTGCTAAGTAGTAATAGTAGATTCGCTTTGGTTGTGTCCAGAAGTTGGGAAAAAGTTAGCTGTAGCATTGTGGAAAAGGGAATCTGGAGGGTAAAGTGTTGGTTAATAATATTGTCTTTCAAAGATGAGGTGTTATGGATACGGTCTGGAACATTTCTGAGGAGCAAGGTTAAGTTGTATAATTTAGTTTTCATTGGTATCATTTTGGAGTAGATGCGACTTTTTGATCACTTTTTATCACATTTTTTTAAAGTCAGGATTCACAGAAAACAGCAATTGTTTTTTTACGGCATTCACCGTGCGGGTTAAATAATATAATAGCTTTATAGCCGGGGTCGTTATGGACGCGGCGATACCAAATATGTGTAACTGTTTTACTTTATTTTGTGTTTTTAATAGTGAAGCAGTTTGTAAGGGGAAAAAGTGGGTTTTTCATTTTTTTTCACATTTTTTTATTAACTTTATGAAACTTTTTTTTACTAGTCCCACTAGGGGACTTTAATATGCGATTCTCCGATCGCTTTTATAATAAACTGCAATGCTTTTGTATTGCAGTGTATTACTGCCTGTCCGTTTAAAACGGACAGGCATCTGCTAGGCCATGCCTCCGGCATGACCTAGCAAGCATTCACTACAGGCAGACCTGGAGGCCTTTATTAGGCCCCCGACTGCCATCGGAGACACAGACACTCGGTGATCTTATTGCCTAGTGTCAGTGGGATGAGAGGGAGCTCCCTGCCTCTCTCCAAAACAACTCAGATACGGCGCTCGCTATTGAGCGCCGCATCTGAGGTGTTAAACGGGTGAGATCTCACCCGTTCGAGCAGGAATGCCCACATCCCTCAGCTACCTCTGGTAACTGAAAGCAGGGAGATTTAACGGCTCCCTGCCCTGTTTATTTATTCTGATGCAGCGCCGTGAAAAGGCTTATGCTTCAGAATAAAGCCTATTAGTGGCCGCCGTCAAAAGGTGTATTGGTGGTCACTAACGGGTTAAGTAAGGTTGCTCACCCTAAGTAGGAGAGAGAGGAGTGTCACCAGGTGTCCAGGGACAATAGCTAAGTGCTGATATAGCAGAGTATAGGCGAGCAGAAGATTTGCGGACCACAACCCCAACATATGTGATCGAATATGGTTTCCATGTAACAGGGATGTTAGCCGACCATAACGTCTAGTTTGGGCCTTTTAGAAGCAGAGCTTCCATCTTGTCCAGGTTTAGAGTGTATCCTGACAATTTTTTCTGTGGTCTGAAGATCAAAAAGCAGATTTGCTAAGTAGTGTTGAGGATTCGAAATAAGCCCATCGATTTATCCGCCCATATTTAGGTTTCGGAAGCTGGAAATCTGAAGGTGATATAGTAAGAGAGGGTCAAGAGCAAGGTTAAAAAGAAGGGGGAGAGAAGGCAGCCCTGGATCATGCCTCTAAAAATATCAAAATAAGACTTGTTTTTGGCCATTCACCAGTAATTATGTAAGTGAGGGAATTTGGCGTGAATTTGGAAAATAGGGTCAAAAGCAGCTTTGAGAGTAGCTGTAAAGGATCTGCCAGGCACAGTTTCGGGGTTAAATCCCAGAACTAATCAGTCAGCACCTGAGAATACATCCCTGAGACTGACTCCTGCTTCCACCATTCAGGCTGGCAGACTTAGGAGTGGGAGAGCCTATCGTAACCTGGCCAGACTCAGCTAGCTCCCGCCCTCGGTCTATTTAAGCCTGCACTTCCTGTCCCTCGGTGCTTGTTATTGCTTGTGTTTCCCTCCTTTCGTTTTGTACCTCGCACACTCCTGGCTTGACTCGGCTCGTTCACCACTCTGGTTGCTCACGGGGATCTGGTGTGGTTGTCGTCTAGGAACTTGCGTCTCAAGGTTCCGTCTAAGAAGTTTTCTCCCCGGTTTATTGGGCCATATAAGGTCATTGAGGTCCTCAATCCTGTCTCCTTCCGGCTGGAGTTACCCCCGTCTTTTCGGATACACGACGTGTTTCATGCCTCCCTCCTCAAACGCTGCTCCCCGTCCTTGGCTCCCTCGAGGAGACCTCCTGTTCCCATCCTCACCCCGGAGGGGGTGGAATTCGAGGTGGCCAGGATTGTGGACAGCAAGATGGTCCAAGGCTCCCTCCAGTACCTGGTCCATTGGAGAGGATACGGGCCCGAGGAGAGGACTTGGGTACCCGCCCGGGATGTTCACGCTGGGGTATTGGTCAGGAGGTTCCACCTGCGTTTCCCCAGTAAGCCAGGTCCACTTAGAAAGGGTCCGGTGGACCCTCATAAAAGGGGGGGTACTGTAAAGGATCTGCCAGGCACAGTTTCGGGGTTAACTCCCAGAACTAATCAGTCAGCACCTGAGAATACATCCCTGAGTCTGACTCCTGCTTCCACCATTCAGGCTGGCAGGCTTAGGAGTGGGAGAGCCTATCGTAACCTGGCCAGACTCAGCTAGCTCCCGCCCTCGGTCTATTTAAGCCTGCACTTCCTGTCCCTCGGTGCTTGTTATTGCTTGTGTTTCCCTCCTTGTGGTTTCCTGGCCCAGCTACAGCTCCTGCTATTTTTCATCCTGCTCCATACAGACCCTGGCTTACCGACTACTCTTCTGCTTTTCGTTTTGTACCTCGCACACTCCTGGCTTGACTCGGCTCGTTCACCACTCTGGTTGCTCACGGTGTTGCCGTGGGCAACGGCCCCTTTTCCTTGCTTGTGTTCCTTTGTATGTTTGTCGTGTTTGTCGTGCACTTACTGAGCACAGGGACCGCCGCCCAGTTGTACCCCGTCGACTAGGTCGGGTCGTTGCAAGTAGGCAGGGTCAGAGTGGCGGGTAGATTAGGGCTCACTTGTCCGTCTCCCTACCCCCTGCCATTACAGTAGCATGTAAAAAGGGCCAAGATACCTGATCAAACGGTTTATAAGGGTCAAGTCCAAGGAACATGGAGACAGGGTGGGATTTATCTTGAACATAGTCTGTAGCTTCTATAATAGTTGTAATGTTTTTCATTGCATATCTTTGTTTAGTGAAGCCTTGCTGGGTTGCGTTCAAGGGCCGTCGCAAGAAATCTTTACGGCTGGTCACCAGGATCTTCATGATGAATTTATAATTCTGTTTAAAAGGGGAAATTGGGCGATATGATATGAGAGCAGGATCTGTGTTGTCGTCAGGGCCAGGGGTTTTGTTATTAGATAAGAAAGCAATGGCCTTATGGACAAGAATCAGTCCATATGTCATATGAATGCTCTGCTTTGAATTGAATAGGACAATATAGGAAAGCGTGAAATAATTATATTGTATATGAACTGTTTGTCCCTAAGTGAATTTGCTATGCCAAAGTACAAGTATGCATATAAAGTGCCGCCGGCACTGGAAAAATTGATGGGCAACCATTAAGGATGAACTAGATGTAGGTCTTGATATTTGTGTGCTAACTATGAGCACCCTTTGTGGTCAAAATATCTTGATCCCCAATAATAGCAACTCCATATTGTATGAGCAAAGTTTGTGCTCGGCTGTTGGGAAGGAATTATCCCATGTATGCCACAGTACCAGATATTGGCACTCTATGTTATCGGGGTGTCAATCACCCTGTCCAGACAACAATTGCAGCTAAATACTACAAAGTTATTGCTGAGTGGGCTGGATGAATAGTAGCCCTATGTGAGCTTGTGTGTTAGCAGAGCCTCTCCATCGAGCTGTAGAATTAGAGCCTAGCAGTGGAGCGGTGCAGCACATACAAGAAGTGGCCAGAGTTAAGACAGCAGTGTCACCATCTGTGTCTGTGTAGATCACAGAGGGCAACACTTGGAGAGCACGAGCCAAAGAAGTCACTCCGAGTGGTGAGTCAGCGTGGCTGCTTCAGCTCAGCTGTCACCCTGCAAGTTCTGCTTCTGAGAAGCGTGTCAGAGAGACTGTTATAGCACTGTTGAAACTCAGCAATCTCCGCTGTCAAAATAGATTGTGGAGGAAATTATTAAAATTATAACTAGAGACCGACGCGTTTTTCGCCTGCATTTCTGACTTCTTCTAGGGGTCAATTTTAATAATCCAATGTTAGGCTACATTTAAATCTCTCTGCAACTGTCGCTGCAGAATTTAGTATGTCAGTTAACTTTAGACATTCTCTGCATTTGTCTATGAATTCCAAATTAATGAATTCTCTCTCAATGGTGGATCTGAGAGAGGCCATGACACGCAGCGTCAGTGTTCAAACGATCTCTGCCCTAGGGGGCGGATCCATCTTTATTTATAAGAAAATGAGAGTAGGTGGTAACCTCATACTTGCAAACATAAACATTCTACATATGGTAATATCCCGTCTTCCCATCTCCTCTTTAGTACATATCTTTAGCCATAAGAAATACAATGTCATCACGTTTTCTCAAGTTGCCTTTGTAACAGCTGAATACAAAGTCATAAACCAGGAGGCTTAGAATAGAATAGCCATCCCCCCTGTAGGCTGTTGTCAGCAGATCTTTGAGCTTTAGTGACAACTGTCCATGTGAAGCAATTTAGGTTCACACATATAAAGATATTAACATATTTTTGACAATTCCCTTCTTTTGAACATAAATTTGCTTAGCCATGTATTAGAATATCAATCCGGGATTACGTTCTGATCAGTTCCCCTGAATCAGGGCCTCTTTTTATGCCATTCACTGCGTCATGGATACTCAGTATACGTAGAAATAGGTGCGTGTACAGCGTTACATACTGTACACACCTGAAGATTTAGGGAATTACAGGTTTCACAATTCGGGCAATACCATCTATCTTGGTGGTTTTCTACGGCTTGACAGATAACTTTATCAGGTATGGAAGCATTTAGTGTCACGTAAACAGGTGGCTCAGAATGTTTGTTTACTTTTCGGTTATTTGGGTGGTGGGTGGTCTGGACCACATGCACTTTAACCCCTTAATGACCGGGCATGTTTGTACCTTAATGACCAAGCCAGATTTGTCAAATCTGGTATGTCTGACTTTATCAGAGAATAACTCTGTGAAAGTTTTGAATATCCAAGTAATTCTGACATTGTTTTTTCGTCACATGTTGTACTTTATTTTAGTGGTAAAAGTAGACTGATACGATTTGCGGAAATTAATTAAAAAATAGAAAAATGGAAGAAATTTTGTAAAAATTACCATTTTCCCCTATTTTTAACTGCAATATGTCACATATGTACACACATACTGTACAATTTTTTTAATTAAATATATATTTCTATCTCTTTACTCCATTTTGGCAGCACTTTTAAAAAAATAAAATAAATTTTCAGCAATTTAGAGGACTTACAAATTGAATAATAATTTTATAAATTTTGAAGTACATTTTGTTTTCCGGCACCAAGCCAGGTTTTCAGAGGCTCATAGGTCTCAGAGTGATGGAAACCCCCACAAATGACCCCATTTAGAAAACTAGACCCCTTAAGGTATTTACCTAAGGGTATAGTAAGTATTTTGACCCCACAGTTTTTTGCTAAATTTAATACATAGCACGTGAAAAAAAAAAAATTTCACTTTTTTTCATAAAAGTATCAGTTTGAAGACCAATTTCTTTGTAAAGCGACCATGAGAATGAAGAAACACACCACAAAATCTATCACCCTCTTTCTCCTGTTTTCAAAAATGCCCCCATTGTGACCCTAATGCGCTGCCTGGACACACGGCAGGACCCAAAATGAAGGGAGCACCCGGAGGCTTTCAGGACTCATATTTTGCTTGAAAATGTTTTAGGCCCCACTGTACATTTGGAGAAGCTTTGAGCTGCCAGAACGATAGAAACTCCCCATAAACGACCCCATTTAGAAAACTAGACCCCATAAGGTATTTATTTAGGGGTATAGTAATTATTTTGACCCCACAGTTCTTTGCTAAATTTAATGCATATCAGGTGAAAAAAAAAATAATTTCACTTTTTTCATAAAAGTATTTGTTTGAAGACCGATTTCTTTGTAAAGCGACCATGAAAATGAAGAAACACACCCCAAAATCTATCACCCTCTTTCTCCTGTTTTCAAAAATACCCACATTGTGGCCCTAATGCGTTGTTTGGACACACGGCAGGGCCCCAAAGGAAGGGAACACCCGGAGGCTTTCAGGACTCATATTTTGCTTGAAAATGTTTTAGGCCCCAATGTACATTTGGAGAGGCTTTGAGCTGCCAGAATGATAGAAACTCCCCATAAACGACCCCATTTCGAAAACTAGACCCCTTAAGGTATTTATCTAGGGGTATAGTTAGCATTTTGACCACACAGGTTTTTCGCTAAATATATTGAAATTAGTCTGTAAGAATTAAAATGTACTTTTTTTCTGAAACAACATAGAAATTTTTATTATTTACAAGGAATAACGAAGAAAATGCACCCCAACATTTGTAAAGCAATGTCTCCCGATTACGACAATACCCCATATGTGGTAATAAACTGCTGTTTGGACCCACAGCAGGGCTCAGAAGGGAAGGAGCGCCATTTGGATTTATGATTTTGCTGGAATGGTTTTCGGTGCCATGTCGCATTTGCAATGCACTGGAGGGACCAAAACAGTGGAAACCCACCAAAAGTGACCCCATTTTGGAAAAACCTTCAAGGAATTTTTCTAGGGGTATAGTGAGCATTTAGACCCCACGGGTCTTTTGCAGAGTTTATTAGAATTAGGGCGCGAAAATTAATATCAAAATTTTTTCCACTAAAATGTTGCATTTTCTCATTTTCACAAGGGATAAACGAGGAAAAAAACAACCATTTTTTTATAAAGCAATTTCTCCCGAGTACGGAAATACCCCACATGTGGTCATACGTTTTTTCATTAGAAATAAATTAACCCTTTCAGGACTGATCCATTTTTTGATTTCATATTTTAGATTTTCACTCCCCGCTTTCCAAGAGCCATAACTTTTTTTATTTTTCCATCAATAGAGTGGTGTGAAGGCTTATTTGTTGCGGGACAATCTGTAGTTTTCATTGGTACCATTTTGGGGTACATGCGATTTTTTTTGATCACTTTTTATTCAATTTTTTTGCAATCCTGAGCAAAAAACAGGAATTCTGACACCGTTTTTTTAGGTTTTTTTTTTGCGGCGCTCACGTACGCAATAAATGACATTTTTAATTTATTCTGCGGGTTGGTACGATTACGGCGATACCATATGTATATAGGTTTGGTCCTTTTTTTTAGCGTTTGCGCAATAAAATGACTTATTTATAAAAAAAAAAAAATTCTGTGTCACCATATTCTGAGAGCCATAATTTTTTAATTTTTTAGTCAAAAAAGCTGTGTAAGGGCTTGTTTTTTGCGGGACGGATAGAAGTTTTTATTGGTACTATTTTCGGGTACATGCGACTTTTTGATCACTTTTTATTCTTTATTTAGGGAGCGGTGGTGACCCAAAAAATTGCGATTCTGTCGTAGTTTTTTATTGATTTTTTTTGGGGTGTTCATCGTGCGGGAAAAATAACATTATAGTTTTATAGTTGGGTTCGTTACGAACGCGGTGATACCAAATATGTGTACTTTTTTAACGTGTTCATTTTTTTTCTATAATAAAAGTCTTATTATAGGAAAAAAAGCATTTAGTGTTTATAGAACTTATAACTTTTATTTTTACACTTTTTTTAAAACATTTTTATTACTTTTTTTTACTTTTTTAACTTTTCCCACTAGGGGACACTTAGTCTTGCAGCTTTGATCGCTGCTAGAGTACATTACACTACACACGTAGTGTAATGTACTCTAACTGTCATTGTGACGTGACTGTCACACTGACAGGAAGCAGAGGAGGAACGTCCGGAGGCTGTTCCTCCGAGGCTTCCTTGCATGGCAACCCGGAGGTCATTATCTGACCTCCGATTGCCGTGACAAGCATCGGTAGCCCCCACGATCACTTCGTGGGGGCTGCTGATGTGCTTCAAACCACTTAAATGCGGCGACGGCAATCCGTCGCCGCACTTAAGGGGTTAACTGCCGAAATCAGCGGCGATGGTCCGCTGTCCGGCAAGACTGATGTCTCAGCTGTCGGGGACAACTGTCAGCGCGGGTCTGTCACTCTGTGTTTACACAAAGTGACAGTTTGAAATGCGGACGAAAATGTACGTCATGGTGCGGGAACTAGCAGCCGACCATGACGTACATTTTCGTCCTTGGTCGTTAAGGGGTTAATATCCTGTGCTGTTTTCTTAACTGCTGATACTCTTGCAATAAAACATGTTACAAGTTTAAACATAATATGTCTCTATCTAAGTAGCTGATTGTAGTCTAGCTAGGTACATGCTCCTGGTCTCCCGGGTGGCAACCACTTATATGCTTTATGCCCACATATGACATATATGTTGGTTTGAAGCACATCCCTGGAGTGATTTAACACTCCTGCAATCCAGTAGAACTAGATTATGTCCCGTCCAGTGGCATTCATCGATGCCACCCCATTTATTAGTTAAATTACCTCGTGTTGCACCTACTAGACCCTGTGTCAACCATTTTCTAGCTGTCTCAGAGCACTGGGAGCTGCCAGTTACTCTTATCCCCAGACTATACAGATTTTGTGTCTTTTCCCTCACAGACGGTGAGGTTTACAGCATCAAACAACATGTCCTTTTTATTAACCTGACCCATGTTTACACATCACACGGTGTCATTGGGGTAACATCTAATCAAGGACGGCAGTATTCCTGACCTGAGATCTATTTTCCGCAGCGCCTCCCCCTTTGAATATCTAACACTGTTAAACAGCCAGGGAGTCAATGCCCACGCTGCTATTACAAGAGAAACCACTCCAGGAGAGTTAGGGTTAAGCTCTAGAGAAAAGAGATGGGACTGCAAGGCCAAGGCAATAACCTCATCTATCTTCAGATATGGCATCGTTTTTGAATGGAGACATATACAACAGTCCAGCAATTTAGTCAATACTGATATCACTTGATGTTTGATAAACTTGTCATTAAACTATTCTTGCTAGCTCATCTTTAAGACAATAGGTAAAGTAGAGATGACGGAGAAGATGAAGGTCAGCTGGAGCATGACGAGACCCATAGTTAAGCATCGTGATTGAGGACCTTTCCGCAGTGACTGGCATGTGTCCAAGTTGTCTTTCCTTCCAATTTAATGGATGTGGAAGTTGTGAGTTGGACTTGGTATGGACGTCACAGTGCGGCTGTGGTGCTTTACGGTGCCTCTTTAAACACGCCCAGTCTCCGGCTGTAAACAATGTCCTCCTTTCACTTAGGATCTGGAATGGAATCATAAACATATTTATACATCTGCGTGATCTGTTTTTACAGAGCTCCCACATAACTGGTGAGGTCAGATTGCAATAGGCAGGCGCTCAGTCCATGGTTTATGGGTTTCAGCCATGAACTTCTGAATTTTTAACTTTAAAGTCCCATTCAACCTTTCTACCTTCCCACTGCTCTTGGGATACAGGGTGTGAAAAGCTGCTCTATGCCCAGGACCTGCAAGATTTCTTGGTGTACCTCTCCAGTAAAGTGAGTTTCTCTATCACTTTCTATTGTCTGAGGGACCCCATATCTACATACCACTTCTGAGAACAATCTTTTACTTTTGCTGTGGCCCTCGTTACTGGCCACGCCTCAGGCCACCCGGAGAATAGATCTACACAGACCAGTACATGTTCATACTGTCCCACCTTTGGTAACTGAGTCAATCTGCAATTGCTGATATGGGTAGTCCGCCTTTACCATATGCCTTTTTGCAAACCGCACAGTTTTGTGTATGTTATGGCAGACACATATCATGCACCTCTGGACAAATCTGGCAGCAGCACTTGCTGAACCCCCGGGGGTACCCACCATTTGGTCACCATTGCACACATTCCTTCTCTTGACACATGCGTTGGTCTTTGCACTAGTTGGGTTACCATGGGGAAGAGGACTCCGGGTAGGCACATCCTGTTACCCACCTTCCATATTCCATCCTCCCCTTCACTGGCACCTTTTGTCTGCCACTGTCCTTTTTCCTTTGTGCCTTGACTTTGTAATCTACTTAATATTATCATGTCCATGGGACCAGATGCTAAGCTAGTCAAGAATACTACGTCCTCCTCTTTGGGGGACGTGAAAGTCGCAGCTTTTGCAGCCTCATCTGAAAGTCTATTTCCCCTCGCTTTGAGGGTAGCTTGCACTTTAGTAAGAGCTTGCACTTTACGTATACCTACCTGCTTTGGCAGTGTCAGAGCCTTTCACTCTCTCAACATTATGGGTTTACCCATGGATCCAGCAAAATCTCTGCTCCTCCAGAATAGGCCATAATCATGTGCAATACCAAAAGCATATCTAGAGTCAGTATATATTTGCGGTTTTACCTTCAGCCAGTCTACACACCTCAGCGAGTACCTTCACCTCCACCTCCTGTGCGGACACAGAGGATGGGAGTGGTTCTTTCTTTATTACCTCTGTTTCAGTAGTGACAGTATACCCAGTCTTGTAGCATCCTTCATGGTGGTACCTGGAACCATCTACAAAAGAAACTCAAAAGCTGAATTAGATATTGGATCCTCTGTTACATTTTAAATATTTATTTTTTCATCTCCTTTGTCATTAATTCAGGACAATTATGTTGGTGATCTGTGTACTGGGGAATCAAATGTGCTGGAAAATCAACTTCCCACCAGGCTGGAAATTCACTGTCTGCTGTTTCCTGCGACTTATCCCATTCCCTCTCAAGTCCCCCATTGACCATGTATCCTTCTCTTCCTCCTCTGTTGAACCCTGTAGAAGCAATGTAGTAGGGTTCAACACTGTAACACTGTACATCTCTGTATAGTTCGTTTTATATGGGGTGATGAGACTGGTCTAATACTTAGTAGACATGTGCTTAGTGTGTGTTTGATGAAGAATCTCACTAACAGCACGGGGCACCCTGAGAACTAGAAGCTAATCTTAGCACTATGTCTGTTGTCTTGTCTTTGAGTAGAGCAGCTGCTGCCACTACACAGATACAAGATGGAAGGTACAAAGTTTTTTTGGCATTCTTTGGGAGAGGGGCTTATTATAAGAACATACACATTTCTTCAATACCCCTGCCTCCAAATACTTGTCTTATCTGGTTATCAATACTTTTCAACTGTGGGAGGCTTGGGGGGCACTGCTTCAACTGAGGTTTAGGGCTGTTTGCAAACAATTTTAACAGTCACACGGGCCACAGACATGCGTCCTACATCTGTTTACCCTGTGCCCAGAAGGAGGACAGGACCACCCTCAATATTTCCTTAGGTGTGAGGTCCTCCTCCTAGTGCAATCCCCATAGTGTGCAGCCCACATAAAATTTTGCACATCATCAGTAACTTCAATCTGTTCATCAGGCTTATATCGAATGACAACCTACATTGCTGCAAGGATGTCAGAAACTATAAGATTGACTGACAGGAATCTGACACCATAAACGTGACAACAGCTCTTGTGAATGCTGTAATCTTTTTTGCATTTTCATTTCATAAAATATATTCCCAATATGTTTTGTGTGTGTGTGTGTGTGTGTGTGTGTGTGTCAGGTGCATATGTAATGTATATACCTTCATTAACCAGAAAGGATACTCATAAATTAATAAGAGGTTTGCAAAATATTTGTTTCCTTAATTAGTATGTGTAAATTATTAAATAAACCAATCTATTAACACAAATGATGAAACATATTGCGCACTATGTGTCATCATATGTCAATAGAAACTTGTTAATATCAAATAATCATAAAGTAAAATGTAACAATGACATAAGAATCTTTCTTGTCAAATCACTTCTGATGTGGTGATTTCAAATAAACCATTTCCCTTTAAAAATAGTTCAGCACACGCCAGTCACTCACAACACCAGCTGTTCCCAGACACTCTCTGACTGAGAATCCAATCTCACATGTGTAAACCTTTTGTGTGTATCTTTGGAAAAACAAGTATATAACTAGAATGACTGTGTATAAACTCCTATTCTTGTATTATTCATCCAATGAACTATAATCTTCATTTAGTAATGAGCATCATATTAAATTTAAATATGAGTAAAGTTTTTCATTGTGGACGACACATAAAACACATATTAACATATAACATATAAACATAAAAACATATACTCAATCCTGTGATCTTATCAGGCTTTTTTCCCCCCTCTTAACCTTTAAGTTACAGTTCTTATTTTGCACTACATGTACACTTTCTGCAGACACAGCTATACAGCAGATAACAGAGAATGTAGCATTAACCCCTTGCTAGCCAAAACGTATGAGCTACAAGGTCAAAATGTCACCATGTGCTCCTGTCAATCAATGACCACACATCTTCTTCACATGGTCATTCCTCAATGAAAATCTGAGACATCCTGCTCTTGTAAGTAACACACGTTATTCTCTTATTATTAGTTCTATTAGTCTAACACGGTTATTATAGATTAACAATATATCTTGTTAGACATTCCATGCAATTATTAAAATGACTGTTAAATAAACCAAAAAGGAAAAAGATTTACAGTAATGTTTAAAATGTCTTGGAAAAAACACCTATAACGAGAGGAAATTTCATTAGTGACAATTTAGGACGGATGATATACAGTATATTCCAACAACCAGATCTGGATAGAAATACATAAGAATCTTCACTTTATCAATCTCACTTCTCCTTCTATAATCCGTGGTCATTACACTTAAAATAATCCTATTGGCTTTAAGTCTATTTTTAGCCAATTCCTAATCCACGTCTATCTATCTATCTATCTCTCTATCTATCAATAATCTTTGAACATTTCACCCAATGTTTCCTTTTTAGGAAGTGAAGAGTTAATTGATTCCTTTATGAATTCAGATGACGCCTTTCTCTCAATGTATTGCTAATAACTGATCGCATGTCACCTCTGGAAACCTTGTTTCGGTAAAACTTTGGTTTATAAATATGTACACAGAATAATTGTTGGCACATTCTTTTCTACTGGAATGTCTCTATCTATAGAACTAGAAGCTGGTTAATTCTTACGTACAACTGACAACTGTGTTTCCTAGTGTTTTTTTTTTTGTTTTTTTTTTTGTTTATTTCTGGTACATTCAATCACTTCTATCTGTTCTCTGCAACTCTGTCTATTAATCCAGGCCCATCATCTCTCAAGAAACCATCCCATCTAGTATAACTGAGGATTCCCCCACTTGGGCTTTCTCGATTTCTACGTTATTTTCTCCAGGTTCTTGACTGCACCTTCCCCACATTGTTTTTTTTAACAATATCTGCTGCTGTTTGTCCCCATCCTGTCCCTTGGGTGTCATGCCCTACTACTTGGGCACGCTTTGATTCAGAAGTCCCCATGCACTCTGCTAGACTCTCGGCTTACTTATTTTCAGTCTGTCAATGAGAGGTCCCTATGCACTCTGCTAACTCCTATGTTTAGTCTGTCAGTAGGGGTTCTCTATGCGCTCTGCAAAAACCTGGGCCTACTTCTAGTCTGTCATTGGGGAGTTTAACCCTATGCACCCTGCTAAATCCTATATTTAGTCTGCCAGTAGGGAGTTCTCCCCATGCACTCTGCTAAAACTTTTAGTCTGTCAGTAGGGAGTTTTCCCTATGCACTCTGCTAAATCCTATATTTAGTCTTTAAGTAGGGCAACCACGTCTCTGATCCAGTCTCCTAAACAGCAGCCAAATAACAACTATTGTCAACAAGATCACAATTATTGAAAGTCCCTTGGTGCAGTGTACGTTAACCTACTTTATGTTGTATTTAAAGGGATGGGTGTGATTTATAACTATCTTACTGTCTCAGGGGCCCGTGGATATTCTATAAACTTTTAAGTTACAGAGATGTTACTTAATAATCAGCAACTCATTCAGATCGAGCGTCCAAGGATTAGCCCACATACATACTCTTACTTCCGGCCAGGTGCGCCTCCTATGGGTCACAGTCTGGATGCGTGAAAGTTCTAACAATCACATGGGCGGGGATGGATACCCGTTACTTCTGCAAGGATCAATTTGCAACCTGATCTTAATACAGACTAAACCCAGGGGCCAGAGGGAACACTTCGGACAGGCCGTTTAGTGTTATCTCTGTATTTGGTTGTTTCTGTATGTCTTGGGATCAGAAAACAAACGCTCCCTTATCTCAGCCTCTCACAGATACACTCACAGATTCATTTCTACTCACACACCTATTCCTATAACATACAACAGCTCATAGACAAATGGTGTTCATGGTTCCCAATTAGTCAAAAGAGACAATGCCTGGACGACAGCTAAAACAAGAGAGAAGTGCACAGTAAGAATAACATTTCTTACTCACCGGTTTTGTGTGCAGTTCTCCGTTATCTTAGCCGTCATCCACTTTCGATTGTCGCCTTCGATCTGTGTTGAGAATCCCGGACAAGAGTCCCCATGTAATGTCGCTGCAGAATTTAGTATGTCAGTTAACTTTAGACATTCTCTGCATTTGTCTATGAGTTCCAAATTAATGAATGCTCTCTCAATGGTGGATCTGAGAGAGGCCGGCTGGAGAGACCATGACACGCAGTGTCAGTGTTCAAACGATCTCTGCCCCAGGGGGCGGATCCATCTTTATTTATAAGAAAATGAGAGTAGGTGGTAACCTCATACTTTCAAACATAAACATTCTACATATGGTAATGTCCAGTCTTTCCATCCCCTCTTTAGTACATATCTTTAGCCATAAGAAATACAATGTCATCACGTTTTCTCACGTTGCCTTTGTAATGTCTGAATACAAAGTCATACACCAGGAGGCTTAGAATAGAATAGCCATCCCCCCTGTAGGCTGTTGTCAGCAGATCTTTGAGCTTTAGTGACAACTGTCTATGTGAAGCAATTTAGCTTCACACATATAAAGATTAGAGATGAGCGAACCCGGGACAACAGAACACGTTTTCGGTCCGAACATTGCGAAAAGTTTGGTTCGCAGCGAATCCGAACTTCACCGGTTTCGGCCGGACCCGTTTTGACCGAACCCGGCTACATTTTGGCGCCTGCCACATGTTAGATGTAAAATGGAGGATTTCAAAATATCACCTGACATCAGGCTACCCCATAATGCCTTGCAAACGGCACTCCCAGCCAATCGGGAGGCAGCATAGGGGCGGGCTCAAGCCTGCAATTAAAGTCTATGCACGGAGCTCAGCGGCCATTGTAGAGACAGGAGCTGTAGGGATAGCATCTCTGTGCAGTTAGGGAAAGCTTTAGGAATCTAAAAGCCAGGAATCCAGCAATCGAAGGGGCTCATCCACTACAGCGGGAGTCTACTCTACTCTCAACAATCAACATCCAAATTGCAATACAAATTCTCCATTTGCCAAGCCAGTGTGTGAATAAGCTTTTATAAGGGGCTCATCCCCGTTGCATGGGTTAGCATAACAATCCAACTTGCAATACAGGCAGCCTTTGTAGTACTACAATGCCCAGCATTCCCTGAGTGCACCGCGGCGTGGCTGATAGAAATTCTCATTCATTGCCATTTGCCAAGCCAGTGTGTGAATAAGCTTTTAGAAGGGGCTCATCCCCGTTAACATAACAATCCAACTTGCAATACAGGCAGCCTTTGTAGTACTACAACGCCCAGCATTCCCTGAGTCAGTGCACCGTGGCTGATAGAAATTCTCATTCATTGCCATTTGCCAAGCCAGTGTGGGAATAAGCTTTTAGAAGGGGCTCATCCCCATTAACATAACAATCCAACTTGCAATACAGGCAGCCTTTGTAGTACTACAACGCCCAGCATTCCCTGAGTCAGTGCACCGTGGCTGATAGAAATTCTCATTCATTGCCATTTGCCAAGCCAGTGTGTGAATAAGCTTTTAGAAGGGGCTCATCCCCATTAACATAACAATCCAACTTGCAATACAGGCAGCCTTTGTAGTACTATAACGCCCAGCATTCCCTGAGTCAGTGCACCGTGGCTGATAGAAATTCTCATTCATTGCCATTTGCCAAGCCAGTGTGTGAATAAGCTTTTAGAAGGGGCTCATCCCCGTTGCATGGGTTAACATAACAATCCAACTTGCAATACAGGCAGCCTTTGTAGTACTACAACGCCCAGCATTCCCTGAGTGCACCGTGGCTGATAGAAATTCTCACTCATTGCCATTTGCCAAGCCAGTGTGTGAATATGCTTTTAGAAGGGGCTCATCCCCATTGCATCCAACTTGCAGTACAGGCAGCTGAGGCAGCCTTTGTAGTACTACAACGCCCAGCATTCCCTGAGTCAGTGCACCGTGGCTGATAGAAATTCTCATTCATTGCCATTTGCCAAGCCAGTGTGTGAATAAGCTTTTAGAAGGGGCTCATCCCCATTAACATAACAATCCAACTTGCAATACAGGCAGCCTTTGTAGTACTATAACGCCCAGCATTCCCTGAGTCAGTGCACCGTGGCTGATAGAAATTCTCATTCATTGCCATTTGCCAAGCCAGTGTGTGAATAAGCTTTTAAAAGGGGCTCATCCCCGTTGCATGGGTTAACATAACAATCCAACTTGCAATACAGGCAGCCTTTGTAGTACTAGAACGCCCAGCATTCCCTGAGTGCACCGCGGCGTGGCTGATAGAAATTCTCATTCATTGCCATTTGCCAAGCCAGTGTGTGAATAAGCTTTTAGAAGGGGCTCATCCCCGTTGCATGGGTTAACATAACAATCCAACTTGCAATACAGGCAGCCTTTGTAGTACTACAACGCCCAGCATTCCCTGAGTGCACCGTGGCTGATAGAAATTCTCACTCATTGCCATTTGCCAAGCCAGTGTGTGAATATGCTTTTAGAAGGGGCTCATCCCCATTGCATCCAACTTGCAGTACAGGCAGCTGAGGCAGCCTTTGTAGTACTACAACGCCCAGGGCCAGCATTCCCTGAGTCAGTGCACAGTGGCTGATAGAAATTCTCATTCATTGCCATTTGCCAAGCCAGTGTGTGAATAAGCTTTTAGAAGGGGCTCATTCCCATTGCATCCAACTTGCAATACAGGCAGCTGAGGCAGCCTTTGTAGTACTAAACACCCAGGGCCAGCATTCCATGAGTCAGTGCACAGTGGCTGATAGAAATTCTCATTCATTGCCATTTGCCAAGCCAGTGTGTAAATAAGCTTTTAGAAGGGGCTCATCCCCGTTAACATAACAATCCAACTTGCAATACAGGCAGCCTTTGTAGTACTACAACGCCCAGCATTCCCTGAGTGCACAGTGGCTGATAGATATTCTCATTCATTGCCATTTGCCAAGCTAGTGTGTGAATAAGCTTTTAGAAGGGGCTCATCCCCGTTGCATCCAACTTGCAATACAGGCAGCTGAGGCAGCCTTTGTAGTACTACAACGCCCAGGGCCAGCATTCCCTGAGTCAGTGCACAGTGGCTGATAGAAATTCTCATTGCCATTTGCCAAGCCAGTGTGTGAATACGCTTTTAGAAGGGGCTCATCCCCGGGGTTTTGATTCAACTTGCTGCACTCCAGCACAGCAGTGAAATGTCTGGTAAAAAAAATGTTGTGAAAGGACGGGGTAGAGGAAAAAACACCCATGCCATGTCCTCTTCCAGTCCAAATGTTGGATCTGTTGGTGCCAGACCCAGTACCAGCATTTGTGGCACAAGACATGTGCCCAGTTCCACTAGTAAAAAGCAGCCATGTGCCTGCTGGTAGTAGTAGCAGTATCAGCAAGCCAGACTTGTCCATCTCCTCCGGTGGGCGGGTTACTTTAGACAATACGGCCATTGTGGACTGGTTGGCTGGCTCGCGGTCATCTCAGCAGGAAGACTCTGACGATCTGGCTTCAAGCCAGGTTTCGTTGGATTCCAGATCCTCTACAGTTCCTTGGCACAGTGACAGCAGTAATATGGGTATTTCTAGCGTTTCCATTCCATCATTTATGTCTTCACTCCCCCTTGCTAGCGGGAAGCCATCTTTCCTGAAAGTCCTAAGAGACATCTCCTCGGGTGCGAAGGAAGATACTGAACAACATAGTGATGATGATTTGTTTTCCGCGAGTCAGCCAACGGAGTGTGTTGCGGCGGTGGTGGAGGTGGAAGCGGTGTCCGAGACGCATAGCTGTGGTAGTGCGGGTGTTGGTGGTAGCTGTGGTGGCAGACGCAGTAATGAGGGGGGGCATGGAGCCCGCCATGATGTCACATCACATTCACAACACAGTGACAGAAGTGGCGGGGATGATGAGGAGGGCTATGATGATGTTGTTTTAGACAGGACGTGGGAACCAGGTGACGAGATGATGACGGCGTCAGAGGAGGGTAGTAGTGGCGGCACTGGCAGTGATAAACAGCCAAGCCGAGGTAGGGGCAGAAGTCAATCTGCAAAACATTGCAGCGGTAGGGTCAGCTTAGGAGCCGGTGACGGCGACACTGATGCTAGTGGTGTAGGCTCCCGAAAAAAGCCTGCCAGACAAGGGGCAAGCTCGGGTGGTGGTGGTGGTGGTGGTGGACGTGGTACTATCTATTTACGGTACTCTGCCGCGTGGCAATTTTTCTGTACCTTCCCGGAGGACGAAAACATGGCACAGTGCCGTATCTGCAAGCGGAAAGTAAGGCGTGGGCAGGGCAGCAATGTAGGAACTACCGCTCTACGTAAACACATGGAGCGGCATCACAAGGCCATGTGGGACAATCGACATGCCCCACCATCATGTACATCTAATGAAGACCCCTCTGCCGCTGCTGCTGCTCCGAGTCCCTGTCATCTAAGTAGTAGCCAGGCCTTATCCACCATGTCGTTGTCATCACTGTCATCTAGTGCTCTTCCTACGTCCCGTCAGTTATCCATTACGGAATCGTTGTCCAATAAGCAACAATATATACCCAGTCATCCACTTGTCGTGTGGCTTAATTCACACCTGGCTAAGTTGTTGGTGGTGCAATCGCTGCCGTAACACCTGGTCGACTCCGCCGGCTTTAAGCAATTGATGGCGTGCGCTGAGCCTAGGTGGCGAATACCTAGCCGCCATTACTTCTCCAAAACAGCTGTCCCTGCCTTGCACAAGCATGTGGAGGAAAAGGTGGACCAGTCCTTGCAATTATCCGTGTACAGCAGGGTACATGCCACCGTCGACACGTGGAGCAGCAACTATGGGCAGGGACAGTACATGTCTTTCACGGCCCACTGGGTCAATATTTTGCAGTCCGATGCACCACCGCAGCAATGCCAGGCATTATCACCTCCACGCTTGTATCTTTCTGGTTCAACTCCGGACACCAGGCGCCTACCATCCTCCTCCTCCTACTCCTCCTTGCCCTCCTCAATGGACAGCGTATCTTCCACTCCTCCTCCCTCCTCTTTTCATAGGTGCAAGGTGAAGCGCCACAACGCTGTCTTACACCTGCTGAGCCTGGGTGAGAAAAGCTACACAGGGCAGGAGCTGCTGCTGTGCATCAAGGAGGAAATCGCATGCTGGCTGTCTCCTCTGAAACTCACACTGGGCAATGTTGTCTCTGATAACGGGAAGAACGTTGTGGCTGCACTGCGTCTAGGTCACCTGACACACGCTCCTTGCATGGCACATGTGATCAATCTGGTCATAACACGCTTCTTAAAGTCATATGTTGGTTTGAAGGGTGTGCTGGCCATGTCCAGGAGGGTTTGCGTTCGCTTTAGACGTTCGTATGCATTTAAGCACGCCCTCCTGGACTTGCAGCGTCAAAGCAATCTCCCAGAACACAGCCTGATTTGCGACGTTCCAACACGCTGGAATTCCACCCTGCACATGTTGGACCGTCTGTACGAACAGCGGAAAGACATGAATGATTTCCTGATGCAGCAGACGGGCAGCGTTTGGAGCCAGTGTAATTTCGAGCTCAGGCACTGGCAGCTGGTTAGAGACGCATGTCGCGTTTTGAGGCCCTTTGAAGAGGCCACACGATTTGTGAGCCGTGACGCTAGCGGAATGAACGATGTTATGCCGCTGATATTCATTCTGGAGCAAACGCTCACAGCGATGATTCAGCAAAGGATGGAGGAAGGATCACATCTGGCTATGGATGTTGAGGAGGAGGAGGAGGAGGAGGATGAGGAAGCAGGACCTGAAGAGGAGCTGGATTTGGAGATGGAATCACAGGAAGGCATAGGGGACGAGGCAGCCGCACAACATGACAGTGGTGGTGATGACGAGTCTGACGACGACCTTGATGATGGACAACCATGGCAGTATGGGGCGGAGATGGAACCAACCGGGCCCTCTGAAACGCTGGCCAGGATGGCGAGCTGTATGCTTCGTTACTTGCGCGCTGACTGTCGTATTGTTAGCATGAAGCAAAGAGATGAGTACTGGATAGCCACACTTTTAGACCCTCGGTATAAAGCCAGAATGGGGGAGTTTTTTGCGCCTTCCGAGAGGGAGGCAAAATTGGCTTATTATCGAGAGAAGCTTTGCAGCCAGCTTGTCACGGCTTTCAAACGGCAAACACCTGCTGCAAGCATGTCTGACCGGGGGGGCCACTCTCTGCTCCCCACTGTCTCATCGTTCCACCGCCTCTGGCAGAGCTACCTCTGCAATAGGCGGCAGCAGTGGCAGCAGCAGCCAATTCAGTTTGGAAAATATGATGACAACATTTTTACATCCAATACCCCGACCTGACACACATCGTAGTCACCAAAGGGATGTTCACCATCACCAGGTCCAGCACCTAAACAACCAGGTTCACTGGACTGTGCCCTTTCTCCGTCAGAAATCCTGATCCCAGACCCCATGGACTTCTGAGTCAGCAGATTGGATCATTGGCAAGAACTGGCCCAGTTTGCCATGGGTGTACTGTCTTGTCCACCCTCCAGTGTAGCGTCAGAGAGGGTATTCAGCGCGGCAGGGGCTTCGTCACCACTAAGCGAACAAGATTGTCCGCCAACAGCTTGGAAAATCTCACGTTTCTGAATATGAGTCAAGCGTGGATCGGTGAGGATTTTAAAACCCCTGTGCCTGATGCCACTGATTGGATCTGACATTGCTGCTGCCGCTGCCTCCTGATACTGCCGCCTGCTACTACGGGATTCTGTCCTGTCCACCCTTTTTTTAATGTGCCGCTGTTGGTGCTGCTACTACTTCTACCACCAATCCACCCCCAGTGCCGTCTGCTACAAGCAGGCCTGCCCCACCACAGGGCTTTGTCCTGTGACTGTCCAGTCTCTTTTAACCGGTTAAGGACTAGGCTGTTTTACAGCTAAATGACCAGAGCAAATTTCACAATTTTGCTATGCGCTTCTTTAGATGACTATAACTCAGCAGGTGAATAAAGTTCATCTTTGAATTTTACACTCTTTTTAAAGGACAGATAGGGCTTTGTTTTAGTGGCATTTGTCAGTATATATCATTTTTTTTTTTTTCTCTAAAGTGGGCAAAATTGGAAAAAAATGCAAGAATTTAACAATTGCGTCGGTTTATGCTAGCATTTTTCACACACGGTATAGACCACGGCCAAAATTCATCTCCTTTCACGTTCTTCCACTTCTCCCGTGCATGGGGATACCAAATATGTGTGCCTTATTCGCTGTGCGGGCATGTGCCAGGGCTTGGCATAAAAGGAGGCTTTTTGGCCTTTTCGGTCCAGGAATTTTGCATTTGATTTTATAGCCGTATACTGTTTTCTGGGGGGCCTAATGCTGCTGAAACATTAGAAACACCCCATAAATGACTTCATTCACACAATTAGACCCCACGAGGTTTCCTTCAAGGGGGTTTATCATATTTTTAGCAAGTCCAGTTTTCTTCTGAAAGTTTCTTGAATAAGATGGAACAAAATAAAATCAGCACTTTTTTAGCAAATGCGTCAGTTTAGGCTAGTATTTTTCACACACGGTATAGTCCACGGACAAAATTCATCTCCTTTCACATTCTTCCACTTCTCCCGTGCATGGGGATACCAAATATGTGTGCCTTATTCACTGTGCGGGCATGTGCCAGGGCTTGGCATAAAAGGAGGCTTTTTGGCCTTTTCGGTCCAGGAATTTTGCATTTGATTTTAGAGCCGCATACTGTTTTCTGGGGGGCCTAATGCTGCTGAAACATTAGAAACACCCCATAAATTACTTCATTCACACAAGTAGACCCCACAAGGTTTCCTTCAAGGGGGTTATCATATTTTTAGCAAGTCCAGTTTTCTTCTGAAAGTTTCTTGAATAAGATGGAACAAAATAAAATCAGCACTTTTTTAGCAAATGCGTCAGTTTAGGCTAGTATTTTTCACACACGGTATAGACCACGGCCAAAATTCATCTCCTTTCACGTTCTTCCACTTCTCCCGTGCATGGGGATACCAAATATGTGTGCCTTATTCGCTGTGCGGGCATGTGCCAGGGCTTGGCATAAAAGGAGGCTTTTTGGCCTTTTCGGTCCAGGAATTTTGCATTTGATTTTAGAGCCGCATACTGTTTTCTGGGGGGCCTAATGCTGCTGAAACATTAGAAACACCCCATAAATTACTTCATTCACACAAGTAGACCCCACAAGGTTTCCTTCAAGGGGGTTATCATATTTTTAGCAAGTCCAGTTTTCTTCTGAAAGTTTCTTGAATAAGATGGAACAAAATAAAATCAGCACTTTTTTAGCAAATGCGTCAGTTTAGGCTAGTATTTTTCACACACGGTATAGACCACGGCCAAAATTCATCTCCTTTCACGTTCTTCCACTTCTCCCGTGCATGGGGATACCAAATATGTGTGCCTTATTCGCTGTGCGGGCATGTGCCAGGGCTTGGCATAAAAGGAGGCTTTTTGGCCTTTTCGGTCCAGGAATTTTGCATTTGATTTTAGAGCCGCATACTGTTTTCTGGGGGGCCTAATGCTGCTGAAACATTAGAAACACCCCATAAATTACTTCATTCACACAAGTAGACCCCACAAGGTTTCCTTCAAGGGGTTTATCATATTTTTAGCAAGTCCAGTTTTCTTCTGAAAGTTTCTTGAATAAGATGGAACAAAATAAAATCAGCACTTTTTTAGCAAATGCGTCAGTTTAGGCTAGTATTTTTCACACACGGTATAGACCACGGCCAAAATTCATCTCCTTTCACGTTCTTCCACTTCTCCCGTGCATGGGGATACCAAATATGTGTGCCTTATTCGCTGTGCGGGCATGTGCCAGGGCTTGGCATAAAAGGAGGCTTTTTGGCCTTTTCGGTCCAGGAATTTTGCATTTGATTTTAGAGCCGCATACTGTTTTCTGGGGGGCCTAATGCTGCTGAAACATTAGAAACACCCCATAAATTACTTCATTCACACAAGTAGACCCCACAAGGTTTCCTTCAAGGGGTTTATCATATTTTTAGACAGTCCAGTTTTCTTCTGAAAGTTTCTTGAATAAGATGGATCAAAATAAAATTAGCAATTTTTTATCAAATGCGTCAGTTTATACCAGCATTTTTCACACACGGTATAGACCACGGTCAAAATTAATCTCCGTTCACATTCTGCCACTTCTCCCGTGCACGGGGATACCAAATATGTGGCCTTATTTATCACATAGAGATGTAGGAGGGCGGAGGATAGAAGAAGATTATTTCACAAATCGCTTTTTTTCAAAGCTGGTTTTACAAAACTCAACAGAGTTTCTATAACACTTCCAAAATATCTGCTCTTGAAGCAGAAATCTCAAAATATTCATCTAGGGGTATAATGGGAATTTATTTTTTGGGGTTTTCTAAAATAAGAAATTGCAGGTTAATGCAAATGGAGCTCTCCAGCAGATGAACTTTAGAAAACATCAAACATGACATCCACCCCCCACCCATTCCCTCCCTCACCCTTGGAGTAAAATCAGGGGAAAAATAAAAACGTAATGTAGGGCAAATATATTTTCAACAAATTAACTAAAATCTAATAATTCAGAACAGTGTGGTATTTTTTAAAACATGGCTCAATGCACAGGCCTGGTTGTGAGGGACATGAGGGACAGAAATATCGGGAATCTTTGCGGTGCCCGTCTTTTCTGCAGACGCGGCACTTTTTCTGGGGGTTGCTTCTGGTTGCTGTTGGGGGAATCCGACTGATGAAGTGTCTTTCAGTCAGTCGCGTGACATCCTCAGACTGGGGGCATTCTCGGGTGTCCTGAACATCAAAAATGAGGCCTTCAATAATTTTTTCCTGGAAATCCAGGTATGTGTCTCTGCCTCTGTTTTTTTTATAGAGCACAAATGAGTTGTGGATGGCCACCTGTAACAAATAAATGGCCACCTTTTTGTACCAGGTTTTAGTTTTGCGTTTTACTAAATAGGGCTGTAAAACCTGGTCGCTTAAATCCACCCCCCCCATGTACTTGTTATATTCGGACACGCTCACTGGTTTGTGCTTGTCCGATGTTGCCCCTCTTTCCCTCACTGCCACTGTTCCTGCGGTATGAATCGTGCTTAGCACATACACATCTTTGCGATCCCTGAACTTGACCGCCAGCAATTCTTCAGATGCATAAGCACAGGAGTCCCCCTTTACCATGCGCTTCCCCACTAATTGCTGTGGAAAACCAATTCGGTTTTTGCGCATGGTACCACATGCCCCAGTCCTTGCAGCATGCAAATGCCTAAACAGGGGCACACTCGAATAAAAATTAGAACAGTACAGGTGGTACCCCTTGTGAAGCAGAGGCTGCATTATCTCCCACACAATCTTACTGCTGGTGGAAAGATCAGGGGGGCATCCAGGAACATTTATTGTGCGGTCCCGCCCTTCATAAATCCTGAAGGCGGTGGTATATCCTGACCCGCTTTCACACAATTTGTAGAGCTTAACGCCATATCTTGCCCTTTTGGAAGGTAGATATTGGCGAAAGCTAAGTCTGCCATGAAAGTTGAGGAGGGATTCGTCCACACTTACATTCTGCTCAGGGGTGTAGAGTTGCAGAAATAAATTATTCAGGGAATTTATTAGCGGTCTTATTTTGAACAACCGATCCCGGTTTGCATCGGTACTTGGGGGGGCCTGTGCGTTGTCATTGAAGTGGAGGAACCTCATTATTGTCTCATAACGAGACCTGGGCATTACTGCAGAATATACTGGGGTGGCTTGGGCGGGTCTTGTTGACCAGTAAGACCTAATGGAGGGCTTTTTGACAATACCCATATTTAGGGTGAGCCCCAAAAAATTTTTTAATTCCTGCAAATTGGTGGGCGTCCAATCTCTGGCATGGGTGGATGAAGGTTTCTGCCTTATATATTGCGTGGCATATAAATTTGTTTCGTGGACAATCTGATTTAGGATGTCGTCCGTTATAAATAAATGGAAGTAATCCATTTGGACAAAATTTGTATTGTCCACGGTTATGCCAGGAGTGGCCGTAAATCCGTGGATTCTAGGCCCAAAAGATGGGGCAGGTGCCCATACAAGAGCCTGGACTGGAGGGACCAGGCTGTCCCGTGCTACAGCGCTACTTGGCCCTGCGCTTTCATGTTCTGCAGTTTCGACTGCATCAGGGACAACGTCCCCTGAAGATGAACCTGAAGTGACGCTGTCATCGTCACTACCTAAAACAGGTTCCATCTCGGACGCCATCTCTGATGCGGTCTCCGACTCAGACCACAGCATGGCGTATGCCTCCTCGGCGCTAAACAACTTCCTCGCCATAACGTAACTAACACTAACTAAACAAATTTTTATTTTTTTTATTTTTTTTATAAAACACACAAACTAACTGCTATATATATCTACACTACCGCTAACAAAAAAATAAACCGCTATTGCTATATATATTATATATATGTGGATATATATATAATTATATACTCCCTACCTGCCTATTCTAATAGAATAAAAGAAAGAAAGGTAGATAGATAGAAAAAAAGATAGATGGATAGATAGATTGTATAGATAGATAGAAATCTATCTATACAGAGAATGTTTTAGAGTGTAACTGTATTTTTTTGTAACTGTAACTGTAATCTTCTGGCAGCTATTCTCCCGAGTCTCTTCTTCTCCTCAAACTGAAACAATGTTTGAGGAGAAGAAAAGAGGCAGGAGATTTACTGCCAGAAAAGTCAAAACAAAACATGTGTGGTCGCTGTGATAGGTTTTCACAGCGACCACATGATCAGGGACCATCAGATTGGTCCCTGATACTCTGCCCAGTGCCCAGAGCTGTTGGTAACAGCGTGGGCACAGGGCTGTGTGCACGCAATCGCGTGCACACTGTTTTATAAGCAGGAATGCATGTGATCGCTGTGATTGGTTGTCACAGCGACCACATGTTCAGGGACCATCAGATTGGTCCCTGATACTCTGCCCAGTGCCCAGAGCTGTTGGTAACAGCGAGGGCACAGGGCTGTGTGCACGCGATCGCGTGCACACTGTTTTCTATGCAGAAATGCATGTGATCGCTGTGATTGGTTGTCACAGCGATCACATGTTCAGGGGCCAAAAGATTGACCCCTGACATTCTGTCCAGTGCCCATGGCTGTTAGCAACAGCCAGGGCATAGAGCTGTGTGCACGCGATCGCGCGTGCACAGTCTCTGAAGTGCGGCCGTATATATACTATACGCCGGACTTTAGAGACCCTGACCGCTGGCCGTATATTTACGGCCAGCGGTCGGGAACCTGTTAATGTGCTGCTACTACTACTACTACCACCACCCTTGCTGTCCGTTGGCTACCTCTACTACCACCAATACACCTCCACTGCCGCCCGTCTGCTACAAGCAGGCCTGAGGCCTGCCCCACCACAGGGCTTTGTCCTGTGACTGTTCAGTGTCTTTTAATGTGCTGCTACTACTACTACCACCCTTGCTGTCCGTTGGCTACCTCTACTACCACCAATACACCTCCACTGCCGTCTGCTACAAGCAGGCCTGAGGCCATCCCCACCACAGGGCTTTGTCCTGTGACTGTCCAATCTTTTTTAATGTGCTGCTACTACTACTACCACCACCCTTGCTGTCCGTTGGCTACCTCTACTGCCACAAATATACCTCCACTGCCGTCTGCTACAAGCAGGCCTGCCCCACCATAGGGCTTTGTCCTGTGACTGTCCAGTCTGTTTTAATGTGTTGCTGCTACTACTACTACTACTACCACCACCACCCGTGCTGTCTGTTGGCTACCTCTACTACCACCAATACACCTCCACTGCCGTCTGCTACAAGCAGGCCTGCCCCACCACAGTCTTTTTTTAATGTCCTCTTTTTATCTTGGGGATTGTAAAATTCTGCCACAGTTTATTTTCCACATGTTTTATTCCAAAGGAAGCCTTGGCTTGATCTTCCATGTTGTCTGTGTCTGCCTAGTAACCGACGCCGGTCCTCATACACAGCACAGCACCATCCGCAGTACCTCTGACAAGTCTCAGAAAAACAACCACAGGGCTTTGTCCTGTCCACTCTTTTTTAATGTGCTGCTGTGCTGTTGATGCAGCTACTACTACTACCACCACCACCCGTGCTGTCAGTAGTCCACCACCACCACTACTACCAGTCAACCACCACCAATCCACCCCCAGTGCCGTCTGCTACAAGCAGGCCTGCCCCACCACAGGGCTTTGTGCTGTGACTGTCCAATGTCTTTTAATGTGCTGCTACTACTACTACCACCCTTGCTGTCCGTTGGCTACCTCCACTACCACCAATACACCTCCACTGCAGTCTGCTACAAGCAGGCCTGAGGCCAGCCCCACCACAGGGCTTTGTCCTGTGACTGTCCAATCTCTTTTAATGTGCTGCTACTACTACTACCACCACCCTTGCTGTCCATTGGCTACCTCTACTACCACTAATACACCTCCACTGTCGTTTGCTACAAGCAGGCCTGCCCCACCACAGGGCTTTGTCCTGTGACTGTCCAGTGTCTTTTAATGTGCTGCTACTACTACTACCACCACCCTTGCTGTCCGTTGGCTACCTCTACTACCACCAATACACCTCCACTGCCGTCTGCTACAAGCAGGCCTGGAGGGCTTGTGAAAAGCCATTGCTTGTTGCTTTTACATCCATGTATGGATGAACCCCGGCAGGCATCTGCCAATAAAAAGGGTAAATTTTTGGAGGGCTTGTGAAAAGCCATTGCTTGTTGCTTTTACATCCATGTATGGATGAACCCCGGCAGGCATCTGCCAAACAAAATGGTAAATTTTTGGAGGGCTTGTCAAAAGCCATTGCTTGTTGCTTTTACATCCATGTATGGATGAACCCTGGCAGGCATCTGCCGCCATAAAGGGTAAATTTTTTGAGGGCTTGTCAAAAGCCATTGCTTCTTCTTTTACCACCTTATATGTATGAACCCTGGCAGGCATCTGCCGCCAAAAATGGTTAATTTTTGTACCTTTTTTAACAATGCATTAAGCATACAACATGCACAAGTGCAGTGGTTTCTGTTAGTTATCACCGTGTCCCATCCGTTTTCCTATAGCCATACATGTTGGTGTAACTTTGACACTAACTTTGCCTTAAAGACAGCTCAAAAGTACTTGGATACACTCATGGGTGACCTAAGAGTGTTATACAGGGCTTCTAGGGCTTTTAAACAGTGTTATACACGATTTTTAAGGTCTTTCTTGTATTACAGGTTCGGTCAGAACTAGTTCGGTCCGAATCGAACTTTTTCATGAAATTCGGCGAACTAGCCGAACCGAACTTTTCATAAGTTCGCTCATCTCTAATAAAGATATTAAAATATTTTTGACACAACCAAGCCTGCTTCCACGCACACAATTATCCATTGTACCTTTCCTCCACAATCTACTTTGTTAGCGGAGATCACTGAGTTTCAACTTGTCTATAACAATAATTGGGTAAGTACTTCCCAACAGCTAAGCACAAACTTTGCTCATACAATACGGAGTTGCTATTATTGTGGATCAAGATATTTTGACCACAAAGGGTGGTCATAGTTAGCACACAAATATCAATAACTACATCTAGTTCATCCTTAATTGTTGCCCATCAATTTTTCCAAGTGCCGATGGCACTTTATATGCATACTTGGACTTTGACATAGCAAATTCATTTATGGACAAACCGTTCATATACAATATAGGTATTTCACACTTTCATATTTTGTCCTATTCAATTCAAAGCAGGGCATTCATATGACATATGAACTGATTCTTGTCCATCTCATCAGTTAAACCTATTGGTACATGCAGGAAAGGGGTCTAATCAGTATGCATATAAATATACACTATACTAGTGCCTGTACATAAAGGCTAGACCTCTGTGCGCCAAGTAACCCTTGGTGTGTTGCCCTAAACGACTAATATAAACCTATAGAGTATAGGGCACAATTAACACAAATAACTTGAAAAGTGTATAATTTTTATTAAATATTACAACATTAAAATTGAGTCATACTGAGCATAAAACACAGAAGACGTCTGGCGCATACAGAGAACATACAGAAAAAATGATGAATGACAATGTCACGGGTATCGGTATATATCTGTCCCTAGGTAATGTAAGCCTTATAAATAATAGTTAAAGCCTCTATATATTTAAGCATCTACTTTTGCCAAGTGGACAAATGTGTGTATACTGCTGAAAAAGAGGCTGGAATATCAGACATATGTGCCCAGTGCACAGATATGACAACAAAACTGCAGGCTTAAAGCTGAGGTCTGGTGTAGAGAACACAGCGTGTCTGCAATGATAGTAAAGGCAGTTGGAATAAACAAATATCTAGGAAGAGAAGATGTGTAACATACCCATTTGTAGTCCTCTGCATGGAGAGAACGTCAGTCCCGACGCGCGTTTCGGCGAAATGCCTTCGGGACTGACGTTCTCTCCATGCAGAGGACTACAAATGGGTATGTTACACATCTTCTCTTCCTAGATATTTGTTTATTCCAACTGCCTTTACTATCATTGCAGACACGCTGTGTTCTCTACACCAGACCTCAGCTTTACCCCTTCAGGACCAAGCTCATTTTGGCCTTCAGGACCAGACCCATTTTTTCAAATATGACATATTTCACTTTATGTGGTAATAACTCCGGAACGCTTTTACCTATCAAAGCGATTCTGAGATTGTTTTCTCGTGACACATTGGACTTTATGATAGTGGAAAAATGTGGTCGATAAATTCAATATTTACCAGTGAAAAACACCAAAATTTGGTGAAAAATTGCAAAAATTAGCATTTTTCTAAATGTAAATGTATCTGCTTGTAAGACAGGCAGTTATACCACACAAAATTGTTGCTAATTAACATCCCCCATATGTCTACTTTAGATTGGCATCGTTTTTTGAACGTCCTTTTATTTTTCTATGACGTCACAAGACTTAGAACTTTAGCAGCAATTTCTCACATTTTCAAGAAAATTTCAAAAGGCTATTTTTACAGGGGCCAGTTCAGTTGTGAAGCGGCTTTTAGGGCCTTATATATTAGAAACCGCCAAAAAGTCACCCCATTTTAAAATCTTCACCCCTCAAAGTATTCAAAACAGCATTTAGAAAGTTTCTTAACCCTTTAAACGTTTCACAGGAATTAAAGCAACGTAGAGGTGAAATTTTCAAATTTAATTTTTTTTTGCAGAAATTCATTTTTATTCTATTTTTTTTGTAACACAGAAGTTTTTACCAGAGAAATGCAACTCAATATTTATTGCCCAGATTCTGCAGTTTTTAGAAATATCCCACATGTGGCCCTAGTGTGGTTATGGACTGAACCACCGGCCTCCGAAGCAAAGGAGCACCTAGTGGATTTTGGGCCTCCTTTTTATTAGAAAATATTTTAGGCACCATGTCAGGTTTCAAGGGCTCTTTCGGTGCCAAAACAGTGGAAATCCACCAAAAGTGACCCCATTTTGGAAACTACACCCCTTGAGGAAATTATCTAGGGGTATAGTGAGCATTTTGACCCCGCAGGTTTTTTGCAGAAATTATTGGAAGTAGGCCGTGAAAATAAAAATCGTCATTCTTTCAAAGATTATGTAGGTTTAGCTAATTTTTTCTAATTTCCACGAGGACTAAAGGAGAAAAAGCACCACAACATTTGTAAAGCAATTTCTCCCGAGTAAAACAATACCCCACATGTGGTTATAAACGGATGTTTGGACACACGGCGGAGCTTAGAAGGGAAAGAGCGCCATTTGGCTTTTGGAGCTCAAATTTAGCAGGAATGGTTTGTGGAGGCCATGTCGCATTTGCAAAGCCCCTGAGGTACCAAAACAGTGAAAACGCCAAAAAAGTGACTCCATTGAGAAAACTACACCCCTTGAGTAATCCATCTAGGGGTGTAGTGAGCATTTTGCCCCCACAGGTGTTTCATAGATTTTATTAGAATTGGGCAGGGAAAATAAAGAAAATCCTTTTTCTTCAATAAGACGTAGCTTTAGCTCCAAATTTTTAATTTTCTCAACAAATAAAGGAAAAAAAGAACCCCAACGCTTGTAAAGCAACTTCTCTGGAGTACGGCAATACCCCACACGTGGTCGTAAAATGCTGTTTGGGCACACGGCAGGGCTCAGAAGGGAAGGAGCGCCATTTGCTTTTGGTGTACAGATTTTGCTGCATTTGGTTTCTGGTCGCTATGTTGCATTTGCAAAGTCCCTGTGGGACCAAAACAGTGGATCCCCCCCAGAAGTGACCCCATTTTGGAAACAACACCCTCAAGGTATTCACCTAGGGGTGTAGTGAGCATGTTAACCCCACAGGTGTTTTGCAGAAATTCGTGTGCACACGATGTGGGAGAATGAAAATGGGAATTTTTCCTTAGATACGCCAATATGTGGTTCCCGGCTTGTGCCACCATAACAAGACAGCTCTCAATTATTATGCGGTGTTTCCCTGTTTTAGAATCACCCTACATGTGGCCCTAATCTTTTGCCTGGACATTCGACAGGGCTCAGGAGTGAAAGAGTGCCATGTAAAATTGAGGCCTAATTTGGCGACTTATAAAGTATTGGTTCACAATTGCAGAGGCTTTGATGTGAAATAATAAAATAAACCCCTGAGAAGTGACCCCATTTTGGAAACTGCACCCCTCAAGGCATTTATTAAGAGGTGTAGTGAGCATTTTCACCCCACGTGTCATTTCCATAAATGATTGCGCTGCGGAAGGTACAAATTAAAATGTTTCCCTAGATATGCCAATTCAGTGTCAAATATGTCGTGACCAGCTTGTGCCACTTTTTTTTTTATATACACCGTTCACCGTACGTTATAAACTACATGTTACCTTTATTCTGCGGATCAGTACGATTCCGGCGATACCAAATTTATAGAACTTTTTTATAACTTTTTGCACAATAAAATTACTTTTGGAAAGAGAATGTATTTTTTCTGTCGCCAAGTTGTGAGAGCCATAACTTTTACATTTTTTCATTGATGGAGCTGTGTGAGGGCTTGTTTTTTGCGAGACGAGGTATAGATTTTATCGGTACCATTTTTGGATACATGCGACTTTTTGATCACTTTTTATTTCAATTTTTGGAAGACAGTGACCAAAAAAACAGTAATTATGGCAGTGTTTTTGAGTTTTTTTTTTTACGGCGGTCACTGCGCTGGATAAATAACATAATATTTTTATAGTTCAGGTCGTTACGGTCGCTGCGATACCAAATATGTATGGCTTTATTATTTTTTTCAATAATAAATGACTTGATAAGGGAAAAAGGGCGATTGTGTTTTGTGTTATTATTTGAAACTTTTATTGTATGTTTTCCAACTTTAATTTTTACTTTTTTTTACACTTTTTTTTACACTTTTCTTTAGTCCCACTAGGGGACTTGAATGTCCAACTGTTTGTTTGATGTTCTAATACATTGCACTACCTATGTAGTGCAATGTATTGGAACTGTCAGTTGTTCACTGACAGCAAGCCGATCAGGCTCTGCCTCTGGGCGGGGCCTAATCAGCTTACGTAATGGCAGACAGGAGTCCATTGTTAGGGCTCCTGTTGCCATGGTAGCAGTCGCCAGCCTTGCCATCGCATGGCAAGGCTGCCGATTTTCTACAAACCTCTAGGATGCAGCGATCACAATGGATCGCTGCATCAAAGGGGTTAATGCCAGGAATCTGAGCTAGCTCCGGTTCCTGGCGATAGATCGGGGTGTCCGCTGTAACATACAGCGGACACCCACTGCTGATGACGCCGGCTCAGCTTCTGAGCCGGAAGCTGAGCCGGCGCCATCTTGCCGATGGTACCGGAAGCCTCCTGGGCCCCGCCGACGACGGGGCATAGGAGGATTCCGTTACAGGCTGATCGGGAGTTAAGCATTAGCCCTCCGATCGCCTTTGCAGCCACCGGCAACCCAGCGATCACGTTGCTGGGGTGCCGGTGGCTATAAACTCCTCACATGCTGCGATCTCTATTGAACGCAGCATGTGAGGGGTTAATCGGTTGGATCGGAGGCTAGCTCCGGTCCTGGCCGATACCTTAGGGTGCCAGCTGTAACATACAGCTGTCACCCGGTGGTGATGTTGCTGGCTCAGCTCCTGAGCCAGCTTCATCTCCATGACGTACAGTAACGTCAAAATGCGGTAAGACACCGATTTTATTGACGTTTATATACGTGATCCGGCGGGAAGGGGTTAAGCCTGCAGTTTTGTTGTCATATCTGTGCACTGGGCACATATGTCTGATATTCCAGCCTCTTTTTCAGCTGTATACACACATTTGTCCACTTGGCAAAAGTAGATGCTTAAATATATAGAGGCTTTAACTATTATTTATAAGGCTTACATTACCTAGGGACAGATATATACCAATACCCGTGACATTGTCATTCATCATTTTTTCTGTATGTTCTCTGTATGCGCCAGACGTCTTCTGTGTTTTATGCTCAGTATGACTCAATCTTAATGTTGTAATATTTAATAAAATTTATAAATTTTTCAAGTTATTTGTGTTAATTGTGCCCTATACTCTATAGGTTTATATCCATCTCATCAGTGAAGAATTAGGAGTCATCTGCACCTTGTACATCATTGGAGATTTTAATTGTTCATTAGTCCATTAATAAAGGTTTTTCATTTTAATTTTTTGCTCTGTACAATATCACACATCTTTCCCCCTTTCCCCACTTCCGATTTTCAATTGTCATAATTATATTGGTGGTGTACACCGAGTGTGGTTCTAAATTTTTTTTTGCTCATACAATATTTGAGGGAAGTTGCCAACCTTATCTATAAGAGCATCAAACTTTCATGTCGATTGTTGATATTAACTTTTCTAATAATGTCTGTAAGGAACGATGAGTCAGAATATGGAAGTGGTGGCTACTACTAAGATATGACAAACAAGAGCTCTGTACCGAGTAAGCAGTGAATTTATCCCTAATCGTAGGATACCCAATTCAGGTGTAAAAGAAAAAGTAAGGTTAAAAAGAGCATGAAACAGGGCTCCGACAGATTGGCAAAAAGTAAATAGAAGTGGGCACTCCCAGAATATGTGGAGGAATGTACACACCTGTCCACAACCCCTCCGTCATCTCTCTGAGTTACCAGGGAACATTTTAGCCAACTTATATGGAGTATTGTACCAGCTGAATAATAGTTTAAAGTAAGCTAAGTGGTGGATGGAACCAGAAGAACTACTTAGAGAGATGTTATAAGTTTTAGATGACTGGTGGTTAGTAAAGGACTTGTCAAGCTCTCTTTTCTATTTAGAAATGTGGGTTAGAATCTTACTCGGGGAAGCTAATACTGGGTATAAAGTACGGATCTCTTTTTTTGTATTTTGATTTGCAATATAAAAAAAGTAGAGACCATAGTGGGAAGAGTCACTTTAGAGGATTTTACTTGGGTAAGAAACCAGCGGATCTGTAAATACTTGTAGAAATCAAATTTGGGAATAGCATAGGTAGCGGAGATATCTAAAAAACGGCGTAAAGTGGTTTACTGAAATTCATCTCCCACATTTAATATTATTAGTTCTGCGCAAGAAGATAAAGGGATATTAGGTCACATGAGTTCAGGGATGGAAAGAGGTATTGGCTCAGTCTTCTAAGATAAGGCTTTATTTCTAATGTGAAGGAAGTCTTTCCAGACATTTAAGGTTGGAAGGGAATGAGGGAAGACAATGAGGGTAATATCCCATTGGAGCACCAAAAAGAAACCATAAATGTGGGAATGAATCAGCTCCTTTTTCAATTTCTACCCATCTCCTATATGTTGATGAGATCCACCAAAATTTGATTTGTTCCAGAATTGATGCCCTGTGGTAATAATATAGGTAATGGAGGCCTAAACCACCAGAGATTCTGAGCCGGCTTTTAACACACGATTCAAAATTGTTCACTTGGGAATAGCAGTTATGGAAGATGTGATTAGGTATATGGATCAGCAAAGTCCTCAAACTGTACAAGATCTTAGGTAGAGTTAAGATTTTGTAATGGTTTAAAATTGTGATCGACCAACAGCTTAGGAGGGTACGTGAGTGCTATACCCAGATACTTAATTGATGTACTCCGCCAGAGGAAAAGGAATTCGTTTCGGATGGTACCTTGAATAGCCGGTGGAATATTAAGGCCATGGATCTGGGATTTTGTTTCGTTACATTTTGTAATATGATAAAGAGCTAAATACTTTGAGGATGTAATATATGGCATGTAATGATTAGAATGGATTTTCTAGGGAAATTATTATATAATTCGCAAAGAGTCCCCCCCCCCCCTGGATTCCATGCATTAGGGGATGAGTTCTGATGGTTTCAGCTAATTTTTCTAAAAAGAGAATACAATTTTACAGAGAAAGGGGATATCTCTGCTTTGTGCTGTTGCTAATATTGAAGGGTCTTGAAATAATCCCATGAGCTAGAACTCGGGCAGAGGGGTTCGCGTATAGTGCCTCAATAGAACCTAATATTGGTCCTTGGAAACCAATGGTCTCTAAGGCTGAAAAGATGTATCCCCAACAGACTCTATCGAATGCCTTCTCTGCATCTAAAGAGAGGAGCAGAGAAAGCATTTGGTGGACTTTCACCCATTAAATTAAGTTTATGAAACAGTGAGTACAGTCAGAAGCTTGTCTCCAGCTGACAAAACTGACTTGATCGGAATTTATATTTCGAGGTATAATGTTTTTTTTGCATTTATTTTAACATCCGCGTTAAGGAGCAAAATTGGGGGGTAGTTAAGTACTCAGAACAGGTTTCAGATTTGTAATCTATTGTTGCTTGAAGAATTTCCTCAAGGATGGAGCCCGAGTCCATAGCTAGATTATAAATGTCGCAGACAAAAGGGGACAGATCAGAGCAAAATAATTTATAATAATTTATAATATGCATTGATGAACTTGTCGGGGGCAGGAGATTTGTTAGCTTTAAGGGCATGAATTGTCTTAAAGATTTCTATTTTAGAGATCAGTGCATTAAAGATCGCTAGCTAGTTGTTAGGCAAAGAGGGAAGATATAATTTATTTAAAAACAACCTATTGTCTGCATCTACCGGTACAGTGTGAAAAGTAGTAGGCACTAAAAGAGTCTGTGATGCTTTGGGGATTTATAATCTTATGGAATGTTCCATGAGAGGTGAGGAAAGATATTTTAGGCCTAAAGAGTATCCTTGCACTCCTTGTCAGGCTGAAGACGGACTCACATAGGAGCTAGAAGCCACCCTGTTCTCCATAATCCTAGAAGCCATAACCCTGTTCCCCATAAAAAGATGTCTTCATTATTTAAACTATAGTAGTTTCTAAGAAATGTGGACAGATTATGCTCATAGTTAGATAGAAGTAGTGACCTAATATTGTCTCTAGCGCGGAGGATATCGAGGGAGGTAGGTGTTGAAAGAGAAATTTGTTGTGTAAATTCTAAACCTTTCAGGCATTCAAGTAAATATGACAGTTAACTTCTATTTAATGAGCAGGCATCTAATATAAACCTTTTGTGAATTTCACAAGGTAAACTTATTTATATCAGTAGTGTTGTTAGACAGGACATAGTTCTTCGGGTTGGTTTAATCAGGGTTTAAATGTCTGAATGAGACAGTAAGTAGTTGTTGAAATGCCAAACACATCCCCAATCTGGGAGATGAAGTTCATAAATAGTAATAATTTGGTGGCTATTGGTCAGACCACTTGATCTGTCCTATGTATAAGTAGCTGAAGTGATAAGCAATAATCAATCCTGGTAAAGATTCAATGAAAAGGGGAAATCCTTTTCAAAAGCATGAAGACAATGCCACGTGTCCAGTGCCGCACCTGCCATGAGGCGAGGTGAGCCGACAGCCTCAGGCAGCGCTATCTACCCGAAAATGGGGGGCGGAATTTTTAGTCAGGGACAGACAGGACCGGGGGGAGGGGGCATGCAGACTTAGCAGACGTGCCGCATGATGGGCACGTCTGTAACACTCCTCCTCCTCCTCTCTGATGCTGTATGCAGCACGCGCCACTAGAGAGGAGCAGGTTTGCAGGAGGAGGGGTCGAGCGAAGAGGAGAAGTGACGAGACGCACGAGGTACTTCCTGCCTCAACTCGGTCGGCCGAAGCTGCTGGGACCGGGACCCGGGAGTATACTGCAAGGGGGTCATTTTACTGAAAGCCAAGGGCTCTATGGGGCTGGAATAATCCACCACATAGAGCCCTCACATCACTATAATGGAAGGATGGGGGGTTCTGAGCATCTGTCAGATGCTCAGACCCCCCTATAGAGCCCTCTGCTGCAGGAAAATGCCCAGACACCCCTTGCAGTATACCCGCAGCCCCCCTTTTAAATTATTGGGGGCAGGAAGCTGAGTGCAGTATAGCTCCCCCACAGCACTCCCCCATAGCAGTCAGAATCAGTACCGTCCTTGCAGTATAATCCCCCCATAGCACCCTCAGTAGTTATTACACTGTAAGGGGGGGGGGTTGAGTGTGATTGGTGCAATTTTCTAATTACTTTTTATTAGAAATTATTTTCACTTTTCAGATACAGCTGCTTTGTATCCTGTATACAGAGCAGCTGTATATAGCGCTGAATCCTGTATGCGTCAGGTCAGCGGGTCCTGCAGGATCGAGCTGTTAGCGATCACATCTGAGTTCATAACTTAGATGTGATTGCTGATAGGCGACCTAATGGATTCAGGTCTCAGCGCTATACACAGCTGCTCTTTATACAGGATACAAAGCAGCTGTATCTCAAAAAGTAACAATAATTTTCAATAAAAAGTAATTAAAACTTGCACCAATCACATTGATAGATATCTTTTTATATATATATATATATATATATATATATATATATATATATATATATATATATATATATATATATACACACATATATATATATATATATGTATATATATATATATATATATATATATACACACACAAACTACCTTTCAAAAGTTTGGGGTCACCCAGACAATTTTGTGTTTTCCATGAAACTCACACTTATATTTATCAAATGAGTTGCAAAATGACTAGAAAATATAGTCAAGACATTGACAAGGTTAGAAATAATGATTTTTATTTGAAATAATAATAGCAATTACAGCATTGCAGACCTTTGGCATTCTAGCTGTTAATTTGCTGAGGTAATCGGGAGAAATTTCACCCCATGCTTCCAGAAGCCCCTCCCACATGTTGGATTGGCTTGATGGGCACTTCTTGCGTACCATACGGTCAAGCTGCTCCCACAACAGCTCTATGGGGTTGAGATCTGGTGACTGCGCTGGCCACTCCATTACAGATAGAATACCAGCTGCCTGCTTCTTCCCTAAATAGTTCTTGCATAATTTGGAGGTGTGCTTTGGGTCATTGTCCTGTTGTAGGATGAAATTGGCTCCAATCAAGCACTATCCACAGGGTATGGCATGGCGTTGGAAAATGGAGTGATAGCCTTGCTTATTCAAAATCCCTTTTACCTTGTACAAATCTCCCACTTTACCAGCACCAAGGCAACCCCAGACCATCACTGTACCTCCACCATGCTTGACAGATGGCGTCAGGCACTCTTCCAGCATCTTTTCAGTTGTTCTGCGTCTCACAAATGTTCTTCTGTGTGATCCAAACACCTCAAACTTCGATTTGTCTGTCCATAACACTTTTTTCAAATCTTCCTCTGTCGAATGTCTGTGTGCTTTTGCCCATATTAATCTTTTCCTTTTATTAGCCAGTCTCAGATATGGCTTTTTATTTGCCACTCTGCCCTGAAGGCCAGCATCCCGGAGTCGCCTCTTCACTGTAGACGTTGACACTAGCGTTTTGCGGGTACTATTTAATGAAGCTGCCAGTTGAGGACCTGTGAGGCGTCTATTTCTCAAACTAGAGACTCTAATGTACTTGCCTTGTTGCTCAGTTGTGCAGCGGGGCCTCCCACTTCTCTTTCTACTCTGGTTAGAGCCTGTTTGTGCTGTCCTCTGAAGGGAGTAGTACACACCGTTGTAGGAAATCTTCAGTTTCTTGGCAATTTCTCGCATGGAATAGCCTTAATTTCTAAGAACAAGAATAGACTGTCGAGTTTCACATGAAAGCTCTCTTTTTCTAGCCATTTTGAGAGTTTAATCGAACCCACAAATGTAATGCTCCAGATTCTCAACTAGCTCAAAGGAAAGTCAGTTTTATAGCTCCTCTAAACAGCAAAACTGTTTACAGCGGTGCTAACATAATTGCATAAGGGTTTTCAAGTGTTTTCTAATCATCCATTAGTCTTCTAACACAGTTAGCAAACACAATGGAGCAATAGAACGCTGGAGTGATGGTTGCTAGAAATGGGCCTCTATACACCTATGTAGATATTGCATTAAAAACCAGACGTTTTCAGCTAGAATAGTCATTTAGCACATTAACAATGTATAGAGTGTATTTTTGATTAATTTAATGTTATCTTCATTGAAAAAAACTGTGCTTTTCTTTAAAAAATAAGGAAATTTCTAAGTGACCATAAACTTTTCAACGGTAGTGTATATATATATATATATATATATATATATATATAAAATAAGTTTTCAAAGGTGTACATAGCCTTTAAACTGTAACTAAACTTTTATCATGTCATACTGACATGTCAGAAGTTTTCACCGAGCACTGAGACCCCCACCGATCGCTAAAACAAAACAGCAGAAGTGCTTGGGTGAGCGCTGTGCCGCTTCATTTATGATCGACTTGCGGCCGAGTGAGCAGTGTACCGACTCATAGACTTTCTTTTGTGCCCGTACACTGCTCCGAGGAAAGACAAACAGAATCGAAGCAGCACATCGCTTACCCGAGCACTTCTGCTGCTTCGTTTTAGCGACTAGTGGGGGGTCTCAGTGCCCGGACCCCACTGATCAAAACTTCTGACATGTCAAAAGTTTTTTAAAAAGTTGTTACACTTTAAAGAAAACCTTTCACCTGAATGTATCATGTAATAGGCAGGGTTGCACAAACTCTGGGGCACTTTACATTTTTTTCCTACCCTCCTTCCTGATTTAGATAGCGGTGCCGTAATATTTGGTGCCCGACATTTAAATAACCCCATGAACTGTCAATGGGGCGGTAATTGGTAAGGGGGCATATAACATCGCGGTGACATTGTCCAATCAGCTACGGACAGTGTCAACAGCAAGAGCTGGAGAGAGGAGAGCGTGTGCACGCGCACGCTCTCTCTCTTCATCTCTCGGCAGGCAAGTACAAGACTGTGTGATCTCTCGCGAGAGATCAGTCTTGTCCTTGTCTGCCGAGAGCTAAAGAGTGACAGAGTGCACGCGCACAGCTCCGATAACATGGAACAGAAGAAGAAGAGTTCACACTCTTCTTCTCCTCTTCTGTTCCTTAGTGGTGGCGGAGCTGTGCGCACACGCTCTCCTCTCTCCAGCTCTTGCTGTGACACTGTCTGTAGCTGATTGGGCAGTGTCACGGCGATGTTACCCGCCCCCTTGCCAATTACGTCCCCATTGACAGTTCAGGGGGTTATTGAAATATCGGGCGCCAAAAATTTTATGGCACCGATATCTAAATAGTGAAGGAGGCTAGAAACAAATGTAAAGTGCCCCAGAGTTTGTGCAGCCCTGCCCATTGCATGCTGCACTCAGCTGCACATCTATGGGAAAGTGAAAGGTTCTCTTTAAAGGAAAGGTGTTATAATGTTTTCATTTTTTTTAATTTTATGTGTTGTATTTTATGGGCCTATTTTTTCTAATTATTTTAATATGTTCCCATAAAGTAACTATTTATTCATATGTTTGTAATTCTCTGGGGGCAGCCATCTTTATTTTTATTTTTCATACTTCTAATTTTTGTTTTGCAGTATCCGCTGGACCATTTGGACTACGTCGTAGATTTGTTGGTCTACTTCGCTGATTTAAGCTTTTTTGTTATGTTTTTTAATACAATGGTTAAAGTGGATTGTGTGGAAGAGTTATTTCAATAAAACACATTTTTTTTATGTCTCTGTTTTATAATACTTAATTTCCAACTTAGTAATGGCAGCTGTCTAATTGAGAGCATCCATTACTAAGAAGGGGTTTAGTCTTAGCCAGTAATAAGGCTAGCACTAACCCCTTAGTATTACCCAGGTACCCACCACCAGGATTACTGGGAAGAGCTGGGTATGATCCAGCACCCGACCGTCTGAAGTGAAGGGCGGGTACTGGGGTGGCCGCAGGCTGGTAATATCAGGCTGGAAATGGCCAAAAACCATGGCCCTTCCCACCCTGGTAATGCTAGGCTGCTGCTGCTTTATTGTATCTGGCTGGTTATGAAATATGGAGGGGATCTCACGTAATTTTTTTTCAACTATTTTTTTTTTTTTAAATGACGTGGGGTTCCCGCTATTTTTCATAACCAGCCAGATACAATAAAGCAGCAGCAGACTATCTTTACCAGGGTGGGAAGGGCCACCGTTTTTGTCCCTTCCCTTCCTGATATTCCCAGCCTGCGGCCACCCTGCTGCCTTACCGTCGCTTCAGATGGTCGGGTACTGGATCGTACTCCCCTCGCGGCAGTGAGAACCAGGCTAATAATAGGGGTTAGTGATAGCCTTTTTACTGGCTAACACTAAGCCCCTTCTGTAATGGAAGCTCTCAATCAGACAGCAGCGATTACTAAGGCCATAATAAAGTATTAAAAAAAACAGACATAAGAAAAAATTTTTTTTATTGAAATCTAAACTCCCTCTATGGAACCCTCTTTCACCATTTTATTTCTTTTTAAGAAGTAGATCATCGAAGTAGTCCAAACTTACATTTGCCACAATAGAAACTAGAGGTCAAGGAAAAATAATTCCCCTTCATGTAACTCTGCTACCTATCAACTGAAAAGTCAGGCTTTCTTGTACTCAAGAAACATTTTTCCTCCTGGCGGATGATTTTTCCGTTGACAGGTAGCAGAGTTCTTCCGCAGCGGTATTAGGGGGACAAACTTGCCAAATGCCCAGTGCCCCCAGAATGGGCCGCTACTCTTGGGCTAGTGCTGTGTTCTTGCCCCGCAGATTAAAATTTGCCAGCCAAACCCTGGCCATTGGCTCCCTCCTCTGCCGTTTGCTCTTGTAGGCCACAGCCTGCTTTAGACCTGAGGCCTACAAGAAATCAGGAGCACGCGGATAACATCAACTGCCCGGCACGATGACATCACTGCATCATGCCGTCGACGCCGGGCCACTGAATTCAGTTAAAATTCATAAGTCCATTATTTAATAAAAAGGGGGCATACAAAAGGGGGCATCATTGTTGTGGGGGCATAAAGCAGGCATTTTTACTGAGTGGGGGTATAAAGAGGTAAAATTACTGTGGGGGCATTATTACTGAATATGGCAGAAAAAGTGGCATTAGTACTGAATGGGGGCATAAAAGGCCGCATTTCTACTGAGTGGAGACATTATTTCTGTGGGAACATAATGGGGATATTAGTACTGAGTGGGAATTCTATTACTGGGTGAGGGCCCTAAAAGTGGCTCTATCACTGAGTAAGGTATAAAGGGGACACTAACACTGTGTAGGGGAACAAAGTAGCACTTACTGTGTGAAGCCATTGGGGGAACAAAAGGGTGTGTGTACTATTACTCTGTGGGGCACCTAGTATCGTGTATATATAGGGAGTTTGTGTGGAGGTAGGGAATAGTTAGGGAGTGCGCTAGAAAAGCAAGGAGCCAAAGATATCTGTGTCATATTCTACAGGGCTTAGGAAATTGTGTGCGGGAGAAGTTGTCATTGCAGTCTTGGCTGGATGAAGAAGAAAAGGTGAAAGTGAGCGACTTCAATCTGAGAAGACGTCACCTGTGAGTCACTCAATATAACTATACTGTAATCACTTATATGGTCTGCAGATTTCCTGTGTATAACTGTCATCTACCTCTATATGGTGACTGTATGGTGGTAATATTGGTCTATATGTAGTGTGTTTTATTCACTTACAGTATCGTGGTTTTTTCTGACACTGTGTTGTAGTAATATGTGATCTTGGTTTTTTTCAGTATCAATATAGGGGTATTATTCAGTCACTATGTGTGTATGGTGTGGTGATATTAATCAGTAACAGTATTGGTGTATTATTCAGTCACTATGTGGTTATGGTTTGGAGGTATTATTCAGTAACAGTATGGGGGTATTATTCAGTCACTATGTGGTTATGGTGTGGTGGTATTAATCAGTAACAGTATGGGGGTATTATTCAGTCACTATGTGGTTATGGTGTGGTGGTATTAATCAGTAACAGTATGGGGGTATTATTCAGTTACTATGTGGTTATGGAGTGGCGGTATTATTCAGTAACAGTATGCTGGTATTATTCAGTCACTATGTGGTAGTAATATATTCTCATGGAGTGGAGGTATTATTCATTAACACTATGGTGGTATTATTCACACACTATGTGGTGGTAATATGCAGTCATGGTGTGGAAGTATTATTAAGCCACTGTGTGGTTATGGTGTAGGGGTATTATTCAGTAACAGTATGGGGTATTATTCAGTTACTATGTGGTTATGGAGTGGCGGTATTATTCAGTAACAGTATGGGGGTATTATTCAGTAACAGTATGGAGGTATTATTCAGTAACAGTATGGGGGTATTATTCAGTAACAGTATGGGAGTATTATTCAGTAACAGTATGGAGGTATTATTCAGTAACAGTATGGAGGTATTATTCAGTAACAGTATGGGGTATTATTGGTAATGTTGGTCTTACAATCTATGTAAATTACTGTGGTGGGGGCTGTGGGGAAGTGTGAGTGTGGCAGCAGATGATCAGGCTAAGAGACAGTCTGAAGAGTGGCATGTGATGTACTTTGACATGTAGGTGATACTTGCTTGAATGTAATTGCAGAGAGTGACGCCGCAAAGGAGACTGGCTGCCGAGGAGAGATATGGGGCTGTGCAGTGCAGATTGTACTATTTGCACTACACTGATTGGTAGTAAGAAGAATTTTTTATATCTTTTCTATACTTCAAACAGCACTTTAACAAATAAACATCAAAAGTTTTCCTATTTAAAAAAATTATATTTTGTGTGTTTGATGTGTAAAGCTAGCAATGAGAAAAATCGGATAGATTTGGGGTGGGGAAGGCACCTTTTTATAGTTCGTCTCAGGCAGCAGAGGGGCTAGGTTCACCCCTGCACGTGTCATAAAGATCATTGCTCTGAAGCTATTTACTTAAATAGGGAGAAGATCTCTTAATACTGGAATCTGTTGTAGGGTCTGCTAAAATATTCAAGTTGCTACATATAAGAAGGTGGCCATTGCAGACTTTCTGAATTCTCTTTATCAACTTATGTAGGAAAGAGAGTTGTGAGGAATTTGGGGCATATGCATTACAGATACTGTATGAGCGATTGTTTATATTGCGCACAAGAATAAAAAATCTCCTTACATCAACTACTATTTTTAACAATTCAAATATGACCGCTTTTTTACAGCAGTAAGTACACCAGCAGCTATTTTCTTTAAATAGCAGTGGAATACAGAATTAAAGGTTTTATGTTTAATTCTGAAAGCGTCAGAGGAAATAAGATGCATGTAGGCTTGGAGTAGCTTGTCAAAAAATACTATGCCGCCCAAGGAGAACTTGAGGTTGGGATGTGTTCATAGAATGGGAGCATTGGAGAACTGATTCCATTTTCATCTAGGATGAATGAGAAGTACTATAACCAAAAGTAAAAAAATCCAAACAACAAAAAGGAATGGCAGCAAGGTAGTTATGGGGTGCAGTTTTCTACACTCCTGGATCCTAACTTGCGAGGGGTCTGTAAAAAGGAAGACATGAGCAAAAGGATCTGACAGCAAGGCCGTTTTCCTTGAGGCAGACATCAATTTGTCTAGAAGTGCTGTCTCACCAAGACATCACAGGGTTTATTTTCAGGTATAGTCTTAGGGAGCCGATGAGCCCTTTCAATTGTAAGATCCAGTACTGTAGCATCAGGAAAAAGAGCAGCTGTCAGTTGTTTGTATGGTGTTAATTCAGAAGGGGATACAGACTTGTATCCCTCTAAATGGTCAGCTAGCTTCAATTTAATGATCACCAGGTCATCATCAAATGTATTTTGAGTGTCCAATAAGGAATCATTGGCAGTTGCATAGTAACCTATCTTTCCTTCAATATGGTTCACGCTATATCCCAACTCATCAATATAGGAAGAAAAAGACTGGATCGTTTTGGTCATGTATAATTGTACATGGAGCTTTTCAGTGCAATAAGCATATTTTTTATCAAATAGATTGTGACTGCCTCAGCAGAGTCTGGTATATGTGCAAAGACACCAAAACAATGTTATCTAATGGGTCCACCTCTGTCTCCTGATCCTCCAGCAGAGACAGCTTGGGTCACTGCTTGGGTGGGCTCTTGGTGGAGGGTGAGCCAGACTGGGAAGCAGGGTTTCCTTTGGTGTTGAGGGCGGGGCCGTATCTATTAGCATCATATCACCGGGCTCCTCCCTGTAGGCCGCATGTCTGTCTCTGTGTTTTTGGAGCCTAAGAGAAGGCTTGTTCTGCAATTGGAGGCAAGCTTTCCGTCAGTGAGCAGGTAAGTTTCTGCTTATGATCCTCAGCGTGGATGCTGGCAGGTGAGAAAAGGCCAGTGGATGTGCGGGGGCTAGATCACATGGCACTGCCATTTTGTTCTCATTCTCTTGTGGCAAAGAAGTCCATAAGGTGTTTCGGAGGGTATTTATTCATGTAATCCTTAGGTGTGATGGAATCCAGTGAATTATACTGAGTCGGTGAAGGTTTGGTGTACCGATATGGATTCTCAGGAAAAGCCGTTTAATCACTTCAGTGAGGTGGTGTGAGCCAGAGCTCCACTAAGATGCAGCCATCTTGGACATGGTCCACTTTTTAATGACTTTTCAATGGCTCTTGTAGCGTTAAGTGATAAGTTATCCAGCTGCAGCAAGTCATTAGTGTCAAGTTAGAGTTTACTATATCTGTATTTGATAGTTTAGTGTTTCAAACAGACTTGCTGAGATGAGGAGGTAATATTTTCTGTAAAAAGAATTGTGTCCAGGAGAACAGCACGCATATCCTCTGGTGTAGGGTTAACGGTACGCCATAGATCGCATAGTGAGAGCTTATCTAGCACAGTGGTTCCACTTAGCCTCATTTCGTCTGACGTATGTCAACATCATTCATAGCTAGATGCCGGTACTTAGCTCCAATACAAAAATGATTCCCTGCAACATCGAAAACAACGATAAATGTGCGGGCGGGGCGGGCTTAAGGTATACTGCTGCTGTGCGACTATAGCCACTGATGGTGGGTCATGTGACCTGACCCGTCCAACAGTGGGCATCAGAGGCATAGCTAGGCGTTTAGCACGGGGGGGGGGGGTGAAACACAGAGTGACCCCGCACACGGTATTATGACTTCTTAGTGGCCCCACACAGTATAATGCCCTTATAGCTGCTCTGTCATAGGATAATGCTCCTCTAGCTGCCCCAACACAGGATAATGCCCCTATAGCTGCCACCACACAGTATAGTGAGCCCTTAGTGTCCCCCACACAGTATAGTGCCCCATAGCTGCCGCCACACAGAATATTGCCCCATAGCTGCCCCCCACAGTATATTGCCCCATAGCTGCCCCCACACACAGTATAATCCCCCCACAGCTGCCCCATAGGTGCCCCCATACAGTATATTGCCCCATAGTGGCCTCCCATACCCAGTATAATGTCCCCATTTTGCCTAATAAAAAAATAATGACACACCTGTCCCCCATCCCACGACGAGTGGAGGAGATCCCTCTTCCCCTCCGGGCTGTGCTATTAATTCCTCTGTACAGACAGGCGCAATAACGTCACTACATTGTTCCTGTCTGCGTCGGGCCGCTCACGGCCGGCATTACATAGTGAGCTCTCTGCTCCAGTATTGGATTCAACTGTATCTGCATCCTGAGTACGCAGATACAGTTAAAACGGGGACATGGGTGAGTGGCTTGCGACCCCCCGGAAGTCTTCACAAGACCACCCAGGGAGTCGCGACCCACAGTTTGGGAAGCCCTGATCTAGCACATGAGTAAGCTGTTGGGTAAAAAGTTTTTGTCTGGGCATTTGGGTTTTATGTTATCTAAAAATGGATCAACCACCATATTGAAATCACCTCCAAGAATGCCAATATTATGGGCATTCTGTAAATCTGCTGGAGGGCTAGGGAGAAAATTGGGATCAGGAGGGTTGGGCGCATAGACATTCAGTAGTAATGGTAGCAATAGTAACATTGCATATCATGCATATCGTATATACATTCTGGTATTGCAGCTAAGGTTTATAGTATTGGGTGGATTTATGAATAAAATTATTACTTCCAGGGTAAACAGTTTATAACAAAAACACAACCAGTCTGCCAGTAAGCAGAAAATGCCTTTGGTCATTTAATAGTTAATACCAAATTAATTTTTATGCTTTCAAGAGATATTTTCACTTCTTCAAGTCTGTAATGTAATGAATTACAATTTCTTTCAATAGACCGAAGTCAACCAGGCAGATAATAATTAACTCAGGGCAAGTGTTAAAAAGAAAGGTAATAGTCTAATATTAGCATGTTAGCAGATAAGCGGATAATTAGCAAATTAGCAGGTACATTGTTATTTACCTGATCTGCACTTGATATATAACTTTATTTCTAAATAGCCTTCTGCATTTTACTACACGATTAAATCAAAAAGCATTACTTATTCTTTCTTTTACATGAAATTGTAACTCTTCTTCTAACAAGAAACAAATAACCCCATTATTTCCAACCATATACATTACATTATAAATGTGTCTAAAAATTAATCCATACCCATCTCTTTAGATATTAGCTTGTGTTTTTACACCTTCTTTTGTTGGCTTTCAGGACAATGGGACACTATGTTTCACAGTTTTAAATAACAGTTATATGGTGTCGAGAAAGCAGACTCGCATTAATATTCAGTTCTATTCAATTTCACCTAGTAACAAGTTATATTTAAATAAACTATATAATAGTAGGTTTCTTAATATTGAACTGGAAACTCGAACACATAAGGCTTTATTCACACTGCGTTTGCAATGTCCAATTGGCATATGCGGCGGGAACTGTCTTGGCGCAGATGCCAAATATATTCATTGGCCCTCATTCACCTGATGGAAGCCAAAAAAGTGTCCTTTTGGTCTCTGCCGGGCTTGCTTACAGATGTTTCCACTTTCCACAAATTTTGTTAAGGGCTCTAATTTCTCACTATACATAAATTTAATACATTAATGGCGACATGCTAGCAAAACCCATGACAAGCTGCAATTCACATCTCAACCCCTGGGTGGCCACACACAGACACATATATCATAAACAGAGTATCGCAAAACAATGTTTTTTTTCAAAGCTGTCATCTCGCGCCACACTTCTCAAACCAAGAGGAAAAGTTAGAAGGATACATCTGTACGTCTGTGTACTTTTTTTTTAACTGGCTGGTAACAAAATTCTCCTTTAACAGTCCACCTATTGTCGGTATATTGACACAGTATGATGGAAACCTGGTCTCTAACCCCTTAATGACCAGGCATGGAAAGGCCTCAATGGCCAGCTAGCTTTTTTTGTTTTTGCCTCTCTGCCTTTCAACAGCCATAACTTTTTTTTTTTCGTTTTTTCATAGACGCGGCTATATGAAGCCTTGTTTTATGTGGAAGAAATTAAATTTTTCCTGCGCTGTTTGGGGATACTAACAATTTACTGTGTAAGTTTTGTCATTTCTTTTTGAGGCGTGAATATAGGAAAAAACGATTTTCAGCTTTGTTTTTTGTTTAATTTTTATCCCGTTCATGTTTCACGCTATTTATTTGTTAAATTAATTCTTCAGGTAATTACGACTGCGTAGATACCTAATATGTGTTGGTTTTTTGTATTTATGTAGTTTATGGGCAATAAAATATATTTTATGCTAATTAATTTTTTTGGAGCACTGATTACCCACTTTTACAGCAACACCAAAAATTGTTGCTGTAGCCTAAGAACCTGCACCGCCCTCTATGTAGGAGATGTTAAGAAAAAAAAAAAATTGGGGATCTTGGCGCACAAGAAGAAAAAACCTTTAGGAGATTTATAGTGGAAAAATAAAATCAACCTATCTCCCATGGGTGTGAGAAAAGAAGATTGTCCGTCAGAACATGCATCTGGTAGTCAGTCCATATGGCCGTGCAACCACACAATCTATATTATAGATTCATTAATTTTTGCATCTTTGGCCAATCTCTTGACTAATCTTCATGGGCAGGGATGGTTCTGGTATTCAATCCATCTTAGACCACAAGAAAGGTATCCTCTGGTGCCTTCATGATGTGCCTTGGCAGACATTTTAACCTTATCTTCAGTCAAGGGCATTTATTGTTTCTCTGCAGATTTCTCTACCTGAAATGAAATTATAATACCAGGACAATATTCTCCTCAGAGAATAGCTTCAGTTAGTAAAAGACATTTGACCACTGCATATTACCCATGGTTTCCTTCACCTGGCATTTTCCTCTCAGTTTAAATATTGCAGATATTGAATTATAATACATCAGCAGTTATGATGCTTTCCCCCTGTGGAAAGTAGCTATACATTCAAAGTCAGAGAGGAAATAACAGCACCAGAATAATGTGACAATACGGAGTGCAGAGCCCAAAAGGACTGGATCCAAGCGTCCTAGTCACCAATGTACAAAGAAGAGATCCAGGCAGTGCATCCAAAGGAACAAAGGTTTATTCACCTTGTGCAACGTTTCAGCTACACAGAGCCTTTCTCAAGCATAACATTATGCAAAACGTGATCAGTATTTAAGGTGCAATACATCATTAGTAATTATTAAGTCAATAAGTATACAATAAGTAAAGATACAGTAAAACAAATACAAAAAATATATATCATATATCAAAAAGCAGTGCAATTCCAGTCTACTACAATTTATATCAATATAAAAGTTAGGACATATACAGGAATAAAGTGCTATATTAGGGATAGTGTAAAGTATCAATTAAGTGACATACATGTGTACGCATTAAAAAATGAATTATTAGGGGGGCGTGGCTAGTGCTGAGACAGAGAGGAGCTTTTATGGGGCTCCAGAGATCCGGCGAAAAAGAACCCACATCCCCTGGTCAAGCAGTCGTACCTGCACCGCACAACCCACCAGACGGTGCCGCCGACCTGTGGGATCCAGTGCCGGTGAGTTGGGAGTCATCATATTGACATTTGCCGCTGCGGCCTAGCGGCGCCATTGATGCCGCGGTCTAAATTTCATGCCGTCCCCAGTCGCAATCTCAGTTTCGACACAGAGGAATAAGGGGAGTGGAAGACAATAACCCCCATCACTATCACAGCATCACTATTGCAGCATAGCGACTCTTTTGAGGCCGCGGTCTAGAGCTGCAGACAGCCGCCAATCACTGGGCCACTGCCATAATACCGGCAGAGCAAAGGGATAATCTCCCGTTATAACAGAGGACAGAATGCCAAGTCATATTTCCTTGACCTCGGGCCTGTGTAAAGGTATACAGAAAGAAGTTGAAAACAGGAGTCATTTACTAGTACTGTAACGTGATCCTCCCTTTTGTCTTCTCTTGCCCACATGTATTACTAGTACTGTGACAGCAACTATCTCTCACACTGTGTATGCTATAAAATAAAAACGAAAAAAAAAAAAAAAGGATCAAAGCTTTACGATATAAGGAATATCACCTAGCCAACTTAACATCTATCAACACTAATGAAATATTTAAATAGTCCCAGTACTATACAAGGAAAATATACCCTGCATAAGTGACAAATCATTACTGCAAGAGAAATATCATCTAGTCATCCTACCATCTATTTGTACTACTGAAATACTAAATAGTCCCAGTACTATACAAGGAAAATTTCCCCTACATCAGGGGCAAAGCATTATTGCATGAGAAATATTATCTAGTCATCCTATCATCTCCTATCTACACTACTGAACTATCAAATTAATCTCAGATCTATACAAGGAAAATATCTCATACATCAGGGGCAAAGCATTACTGCATGAGAAATATCATCTAGTCATACTATCATCACCTATCTACACTACTGAACTATCAAATGAATCCCAGATCTATACAAGGAAAATATCTCATACATCAGGGGCAAAGCATTACTGCATGAGAAATATCATCTAGTCATACTATCATCACCTATCTACACTACTGAACTATCTAATTAGTCCCAGACCTATGCAAGGAAAATATCTCATACATCAGGGCCAAAACACTACTGCATGTGATATATCATCTAACTCTCAATGTCATTTATCATAACCACTGAATTATCTAAACAGTTCTAGTACTGTACAAGGAAAACAACCTCAACATAAGGGACATCCATTGCGGCATGAGAAATAACATCTAGCCATCCTATAATTTATCAATTCTTCGGAACTATTTAAAGAAAAAAATTATAAAAATAAAAAAATAAAAAAAATCCCAGTACCATACAAGGAAAACATCCTCAACATAAGAGACAAGGTACTACGCACAAGAAAATAAAATTTAAGATTAATTTACCAATGCACGACCAAAGTGTAATGTGAAATTAAACCCTACTTCATTCTCCCCAGCAAAATTACATTCTACCAAACAACCATGGGGAAAACATCTAGAAACTCGAACGAGGAAAGAAATAGTAAAACCCCAAAAAAAGCATCTGAAAACGACAAAACCAACCAAAAACTGACTTTTGACAATAACCAAGGCAACAGACCGAAGACAGACGATAAAACAAATGAACATTTAATGGCATCTAATTGGTCAGAAAGTGAAGAAGAAGCGGAAAAACATCACAAGACACGATGGATCTTAAAGACTACATAAAAACTTTGCCAACCACTGAATGCATCAAAAGCCTATTTAAAGAATTCACCCAAACAGTGAAAAATGATATATCCGAACTACGAGGTGACGTGAGACAAGTCCTCACAAGGGTTCATACTCTGGAGGAAACTTGTACCCAAATCATACAACACTCAGAAATTCTCCTTGATAAACAAAATAAATTTATCTACAAAAACTTCACATAGACGATTTGGAGAACAGATCAAGGAGAAATAACCTACGAATAAGAGGTATCCCTGAACTGGTACCAGACAAAGATATACCTATGGGATTGAACCGGATCTTTAATGAACTTTTGGGTAAAGAAGAAAACTCTGATATAGGTCTAGAAAGAGCCCACAGAGTCTTCAGACCAAAATCGATAGGCCAAGACAAACCCAGAGATATTTTGTGCTGCCTCCAAAGTGTAAGGGTTAAAGAAGAGCTACTGGCAAAATCCAGAATTGCAAAAAGGATCGAGTACGAGGAAAGTGAAATTCAAATCTATCAAGACCTTTCAAAACTTACTTTGGACCTTAGGAGACAACTACAACCACTAACCAGAGCTCTCAGGGAAAGAAACATTATATATAGATGGATGTTTCCATTTGGATTGATGATCTCTTTGGCAAACAAAACGCTAACAATCAAAACCCCAGAAGACCTTCCTTATGTGCTAAACAAATAGGACTTAAATCATATACAGATCCAAGACTGGATTACATCAGAAGAAAAACTGAATTTACCATCACTTCCTACTTCAGGTGAATGGGAGAAAACTACACCACTGAAAATCAAAAGAATGAAAAAATCTGAGGTTGATGCATCAAAAACCCCCAAAAGATGGGATGGAGAGGAACGAGTTTATAACAGAATAGACTGGAGATCATTACTCATCTACTGAATCTACAAACCAAGATGCCATACTTCTTCAGGTAGTGGAAAGCATTATAGAGGAAAAATTATCAACTTAGGCACAGAAAAATAGAGATGTAAAAATACCTAAATTTTATTACATAAAGACATAAACAAGTTAAAAAGATGGAGTAAAGAGATGAGTCACACAATGAATAGGCGTCAGCCTATGCTAGACAAAAAATGGATTGTTTACACATGTTATAAGCAAGTTGAAGACAGGATATACATAAAAACGTCTTGTAAGAACAATCAGACAGTGTATCAAAAGTGTGTCATAAAAATTTGTTGCTTAGTATGAGATGGCAATAAATATAATAGTAAAAACCTGTGTTTAGTAAGTGTGCCAGATATAACACAATAAGGAAATTGATATTAGTGTGCTGCAAAAAAGCTCAATCATGTCAGAAATACTGATGTAAGGTAACTGACAAGTATAAGATAGAGTTACATACCAAGTGATATGGTCGCACATAGAGAAGACACCCGCACCCGACGCGCGTTTCGGCAAATGCCTTCGTCTGGGGGTGGTGTCATCCTAGCGGGTCCCCCTCCTATATACTGTCTATCCCATGTGTTGTGCATTAGAAAACTCATAGAGTAACAGCGGAAGGAGGAAAACGGCGTCAAGTGAGGGGTACAAAGATGGAACCCGCCCCACTTCCGGTGGCCGCGTCATCAGGGAGGATGTGGGACGGCGATGACTGACAGCGCCTCCCACATACCGCCCTGATCACAGACAGCGGACGGAAGGTGCGTGGACCACTCCCCCCCTCATCAGCGCAGAGTAATGAAGTAAGAGGAAGGGATGGATTACGTAGTCTCGCAATGGCATATTAGGGGAAGATTAACATGTGCCTAATGTACAGAGGGAAAGTACAAAAAGCTGAGTGAACACTAATGTCTTGTTTTTGAAACATGTTTAAAAGCATAATCATCTATGATGGTGTTGTGTTAGTAGGAATTGGAAAGCAAACGTATGTTACTATGACATAAACACAGGTACTAAAAAAAATGCATGTTGGGAATATATGTGATGGGAAAAGACTGAGGGGAGGAAAAAGGTAGGGAAGAGAAAGGGAAAAAGAAAGTGAATGAAAAATAAGACGGTCCAGAATAAAATGAACATAGCAAGATTAAGGGACCGATGTGGTGAAGATGTGTAAAAATGAAATAATTAATTGCATGGAGGGCCAATGCAATCAGCTGACATGTTGGAATGAGGGGAAGGAAAGAAGGGGAAAAGAAGGAAGGTGGAGGGGAAAGAAAGAGTCGGAGTGAATTGTGAATGTGAAGACACAAGACACATTGGAGATACTAAAGTGCCAGTGAATGAGGTGAACGAACATATAATGTGAAAAAAACAAAGTGAGGGACTAAATTAATAGATAAAATAAAAAGTTATGTGTGGGAAGATAATAAAAACAGGTCATAAGTGCTCATAAAGAGCAAATAAGATGCAATAGCAAATATTGTCACTCAAAATATGCTGCGAAAGAACCGAGATATATGATCATATTGCAAGTCCATATATACAGATGAGATCCGAATTCTTCTTTGTTTCTTCCTATCAGGTCCACTCAGAAACTTCCTAAAGGTCGTGAGAGGATTAAACTCTATATGGGAGAAATAGACAAGGAGAGGGTAATCAGCCAAATAAAAATTACAAAACATAGAACGATTAAAAAACCAGGACCCGCTAGGAGTCAATGGTTACAGAAACGGAGCGAAGCTCAAGGATTTGTTCAAACCATGTGGAAACATTGTCCCAAGAGTCCATATCCAGCGGGTCTCACATTGTGCCAATTTTTGTTTGGTGGCACCTCCCCTCATGCAGGATATGATATGATCAATTCCTCTCACCTTTAGTTTAGATGGATCACAGGAATGGTGTAGCTTAAAATGTCGGGCTACTGGTTTAAGATCTTCCAAATTATCCACCCCTGTTGCTCGTTTAATGTCGGCCATATGCTCTCTTACTCGAACCTTGAGTTCTCTGGATGTAAGACCAAAATAAATTTTAGGGCAAGGACATACTGCATAGTATACTACAGCTTTTGTAGTGCAGGTTATTGAGTGAATGATATTATATGTTCTAGTACCTGAAACATTTGTGAATGTTGATGCCTTTTCTATATTGGGGCATGCGATGCAGTGTCCACAGGGGTTGCAGCCCCATTTTGAGGGACCACTTGGTAAGGAGCCACTATGATCCAATGAAAAACGAAATATCCCTTTGGGACTAAGGGCATACGTTTGCTTTCCAATTCCTACTAACACAACACCATCATAGATGATTATGCTTTTAAACATGTTTCAAAAACAAGACATTAGTGTTCACTCAGCTTTTTGTACTTTCCCTCTGTACATTAGGCATATGTTAATCTTCCCCTAATATGCCGTAGCTATACTACGTAATCCATCCCTTCCTCTTACTTCATTGGTGTGACTCAGTGGTGGGCGGGTGCGCTGATGAGGGGGGGGGGGGAGTGGTCCACGCACCTTCCGTCCGCTGTCTGTGATTGGGGCGGTATGTGGGAGGCGCTGTCAGTCATCGCCGTCCCACATCCTCCCTGATGACGCGGCCACCGGAAGTGGGGCGGGTTCCATCTTTGTACCCCTCACTTGACGCCGTTTTCCTCCTTCCGCTGTTACTCTATGAGTTTTCTAATGCACAACACATGGGATAGACAGTATATAGGAGGGGGTCCCGCTAGGATGACGCCACCCCCAGACAAAGGCATTTGCCGAAACGCGCATCGGGTGCGGGTGTCTTCTCTATGTGCGACCATGTCTCTTGGTATATAACTCTATCTTATACTTGTCAGTTACCTTACATCGGTTATCAATTTCCTTATTGTGTTATATCTGGCACACTTACTAAACACAGGTTTTTACTATTATATTTATTGCCATCTCATACTAAGCAACAAATTTTTATGACACACTTTTGATACACTGTCTGATTGTTCTTACAAGACGTTTTTATGTATATCCTGTCTGCAACTTGCTTATAACATGTGTAAACAATCCATTTTTGGTCTAGCATAGGCTGACGCCTATTCATTGTGTGACTAATCTCTTTACTCCATCTTTTTAACTTGTTTATGTCTTTATGTAATAAAATGTATGTATTTTTACATCTCTATTTTTCTGTGCCTAAGTTGATCATTTTTTCTCTATAATGCTTTCCAGTCGTTTTTGATCAACGCACCAAGATTTACTTGGTCATTACTAAGGATTCTTTCATTATGCCATCTATACAGTCTGTAATCATTATATTATAGCTAGATGTTTACATATTGCACTATTTGATATTCATTGGTTTTCATTCTTCAGGTAGTGGAAAAGTTTTTTGTTCTGATCATCGTGGTCTATGACCCACTTAAGAGACTATGATGTATCTTTTTCTCTATGGTTCACTGACTTCGAATTTATAATATCTTGTTGTTCTCTGGTTAGATAAACCTACAAGGTATGGGGGTACAATTAACACACAGTAGTTTCATATGGAAAAACATACAATCTTTATTTGAAATACATAAACAATAAAAATGAGTCATGCAAAGCATGAACAGGATGTCCCTCTGTGCAGAGAGCAAAATGTAAACACTTGGTAACGGACATGGGTAATGAAAGATACAGTCCAACACTCAAATACTAGATGCCAGGCGCATCAGGTACGTACATAGTACAGATACATATTCTAATCATAACAGTGTATGTGAATAAAACGTGGAAAACGTGTAACCAATGTGGAAACAAAGAATAATATAAATATTTATTTTATATAAATATATACAACGGATGCATAAAGTATACGCATGTATAAGCTATATATAATAAAAATTTATCATAAAATACATTTAATACATTTAGTAAAATAGATATATATTTCTATGCAATCATATAACCAACATGAATCAATATACATATTATTGTTATGCAAGTCATTATTCGCTATATTAGCCAGATGTCTTCATATAAATATTCGTACTTCCGTAATCACTCAATATAGTGACGACACGACTATCTGTAGGAAAACTGAAACGCCACCCGGACGTCTCTTGTTGTGCTAAGTGAGCCACATGGGTAGGTTACTTGTTTACTTATCTCTTGATCTTGTTTGCTCACGTCCATGTTCTGTTACCACACACTGATCACTATACCCAGTTATCAGAGTCACGTGCATATATATGATTGCTGTACCGTCGTTTACATGCTGATCATCTGGATCATTTGACATGTGCACCTGGCATCTAGTATTTGAGTGTTGGACTGTATCTTTCATTACCCATGTCCGTTACCAAGTGTTTACATTTTGCTCTCTGCACAGAGGGACGTCCTGTTCATGCTTTGCATGACTCATTTTTATTGTTTATGTATTTAAAATAAAGATTGTATGTTTTTCCATATGAAACTACTGTGTGTTAATTGTACCCCATACCTTGTAGGTTTATCTTGCTCAAATATCGGGGTCAATACACCAAGATATACTTGGTTTATATATGTTTTTGTCCCTTTATGGTTTACGATTCTAAAACTATACATATAGGTTGACATAAACTTTCCTGAATGTACCAATAGGTGATTGCTGTTTAATTTTTGCTGTGTGTTTTCCACAGATACACGTACTTCAGGGTCCATGGATCATAAAGCGAGAGAACGTATTTGGCGCTCTCAAATGGACCAGGTTTTTAACGATGAGTCAGCTCAGCTTGTTTTTAATGGTCAGGGAAATGTGAATGAAATACAAAACAAATATATAAATTTACTCCACCGTCGTATGAAAATTTGGTGGAATAATATCTTCTTGGAGAATTATATCCAAAGAAAACTCATTCCTAGAGGCCTCAGAGTCCAGATCTTCCCATCTTTCCCCATTGAAGATAACATTTTTATTACTAAATGGGAGGATATCTCTAGTCAGAGCTCCTTGGGTTTTATGGAACTCCTAGTAGGTCTGAATCAGACCATGCTAGACCAAATTGATACAGAAATTGAAACTACACAATCTCTGTTGAATACAAAAATGACATCAGAAGGTTTATGTTCTTTCATTCAGACATTGGAAGTGCAATTCATTGAATGGGAAAAGGAGATAAAGGAAACAAAATCAAAAAAGTTTGCTAGAGATACCAACGATTACGCACAGAAAAAGGTGTATAAATGGAGGAAAAATCATCTCCCGGCTAAATTAAATCGCTCTATCTCAATAACCTCACTATCCTCACAAAGTGAGTCGGACAGTGGATCTCGTCAACGGATATATCACTCGTATGGCACAAGACAAAAAAGGAAAATAGTACACAAACAAACATCTAATAAAAGGAAACCTGAGATGGGAGAATCTTCAAACCACCTTAAGGTAATTAACCTATCCTCATATAATTTCTCTACCTCAGATATGGAAGTATTAGAAAAGGGGCTGACTTTCTCTCCATGTGCCCGATTTGACAGCTTCTCGGCAATTAAAGACCTCCATATTTTCGGTAGATCTTTGATTTACAAAAAATTCTTCCACAGGCCTGAATTTAATGAAATGTTCACAACCACCATGGAACAGCAAACCCTACGTGACTTAGAGGAACTATTGAGAGAACAAGAATCTGACCCCTCAGGTAAAGTCCCTGTTTCTATAAGAACTAAGTCTAAATGCTTCCCCGCAATGACCATTTGTCCAGCAGTAGATTAATTTGTGAAATCTGTGAGTCGAGAAATTGCGAAAATACCCAATAACATCGCACAATTTATCAAAACTTCAACGACAAAGCCTCAATAAGTTGACTAAGATGGACGATGTTGTGTTTAAAGCAGCCGATAAAGGCGGTAATGTCGTGGTCTGGCCATGTACTATGTACGAAACTGAGGCATACAGACAACTGCATGACAAAAATTGTTATAGGAAATTAACCTATAACCCTTTGTCTGCTTTCAAACTAGATCTACAAAAAATATTGAATAAAGCCTTATTTGACAACATCATCTTTAAGCACTTACACCAGTTGAACCGACAATTCCAACCCTCTACTCACTACCTAAAGTCTATAAAGACTCTAAGATTCCTCCAGGAAGGCCCATCATATCAGGTAGGGGTAATATGACAGAAAAAACCTGTAAATTTATTGACCATAATTTAAAGGGATTCGTCGAGTGCTTACCATCATACATACGAGACACAGCAGATCTTCTGCAAAGGGTTGACAGAATCAATATAGAGGATGATATGTTGTTAGTCACTTGCGACGTTGAGTCGCTATACACTAGTATACGTCATGCTGACGGACTCAAAGCAGTTGAATTCTTTCTTAACACAGGAAACTTGGAAACTAATTTTTCTAAGTTTATACTTACTTTACTTGAATTCGCCCTTACTCACAACTTTTTTTATTTTCAACGGGTCTTTCTACCTACAGCTCCAGGGAACGGCCTGTGCACCCTCATATGCCAATTTGTTCCTGGGGCTGTGGGAGAGGGATCTTTTTCAGGGTGGATGGGGTGTCTCAATGGTCCGGGTCATATTTTGGGCCCGGTACATTGATGACATCCTGCTCATCTGGAAGGGTACGTCGGCATCACTTGCGACTTTCATGCATGACTTGAACAAAAATGACTTTAATATCAAGTTAACCTATCATTCTGATAAACATCAAGCAGAATTTTTGGACATTAAACTACTAAGGGACTCTAATGGTTTCCTCCAAACTGATGTATTCCGTAAAACTACTGCGGTAAACTCTTTTCTTCATGCTTCTTCTTCTCACCCCAAACAGACTATACGGGCAGTACCAACAGGCCAATTCTTGAGGATCAGAAGGATTTGTTCCTCTACCGAGGTCTTTGAAAAACAAGCCTATAACCTCACTAATCGTTTTCTGGCCCGCGGATATAGCAAAAGATTGATTAAAAAAGCGTACTATCGTGCCAAAAGTACTCCGAGAGAGAATCTTTTATTCCCTAAACCGAATAGCCAGTCTGAAGTACAGGTAAGATTTACAACAAACTACCACTCACGCTGGTTTCAAATGAAGGAAATAATTAAAACAATTTTGGCCCATTTTACTCACAGACCCCACAATAGAAAAATATATCCCCAAATATCCAAGTATCTCTGCGAGACGATCACAAAACCTCAAAGACTATCTTGTCAAGAGCTACTATCAACGTAATGACTTGAAGTTCTCATTTGGTACTAGGGGCCCAAAATGGGGCTGTAGAGCATGTGGAAGTTGTGTTGTGTGCCCCAACATTGAGAGGGCGACCTCTTTTTCTGACTCAGCAGGTAAGAAAACCTTTACCATTACTCATTCAATTTCGTGTTCAACAAAAGCAGTAGTTTACTATGCTACATGCCCATGCCCCAAAATATATATTGGTCTCACCTCTAGAGAATTTAAGATCCGGGTTAGAGAACATGTAAGAGACATCATGGGAGCAGGTGCCATTGAAACATTAAAAAACTCTAAAACCAGTAGCCAGACAATTTAAGACACACCATGCATGTGACCTGACGAAATTGAAAGTTAGGGGCATTGACTGCATCGAACCAAATATTCGTATAGGAGATATATCAAAAAAATTGGCTCAGTGTGAATCAAAGTGGATCTGGACTCTGGGGACCCTGCGTCCGCTTGGACTAAATGAAAATTTGAACTTTGCTCCATTTCTCTGACCAGTGACCTCCAGTGGGTCATTCTTTTTAATATAAATGTACGTTGTATATATTTTATTTTAATTTAGATTGTTATTAATTTGCCCTCCATTTTTCAGTTTTCCTACAGATAGTCGTGTCGTCACTATATTGAGTGATTACGGAAGTACGAATATTTATATGAAAACATCTGGCTAATATAGCGAATAATGACTTGCATAACAATATTATGTATATTGATTCATGTTGGTTATATGATTGCATAGAAATCTATATCTATTTTACTAAATGTATTAAATGTATTTTATGATCAATTTTTATTATATATAGCTTATACATGCGTATACTTTATGCATCCGTTGTATATATTTATATACAATAAATATTTATATTATTCTTTGTTTCCATATTGGTTACACGTTTTTCACATTTTATTCACATACACTGTTATGATTAGAATATGTATCTGTACTACATACGTACATTTCTTTCTCTATTAATGTAATTTTTTATTATTATTATTTTATTTTATTTTATTATTTTATTATTATTATTATTTTAGTCTTTGCCCTTGGATATTTATTTATATGTCTAAATATGCATTATATATATATATATTTATACACGTCACTTAATATATATTTTGAATTATTTTTTTTTTTTCTTTGTATATACATAGTTTTGTGTACAATTATATTATATGAATTCACAAAATCAATTTTACATATAGTTTTTATCCACTTTTTTATCACACATAAAAACATGCAACATATAATATTTTTCTAATTCCGTTTCACTTTATTTCACATCACCATCAGACATAATATAAATATCTTTTTATCTATTTATCTTTATGCTTTCATTTTTTAATTATGTGCTTGATATATAACCATGATCGATTATATAATTATAGATCATAACGCCATTGCTATACTGTCAGTTTGGTACTTCATCTAATGTAAAAATCAATACTGTGTCTTCTGTTGCGACATCATCCAGTCAGGCTAATTTGTATCCATACTCACCTATATATCCAGGCATGTATAGCTGTGTGCTTACGCCAGGGGGAGTGACCGGGCTATCTCGTGGTTCGTGCGTCTGTATCTCGGTGGGCGGGGATTCGCGACGTCAGTCGTCGTCGATCCCCCGCCCGCCTGGATGACGCATGGCCAGGAGTGTGCCGTTGGCCATCTTTAGACCTGGCGCATGACGCCAGTACGAGCTAACACAGTGCCTGGATGAGTAACGCCCCTATCACGCCTGATTGGATGCAGTGCATGTAAATGGAGGGTCCCACTGGAGAGACGCCACCCCCGGATGAAGGCATTTTGCCGAAACGCACGTCAGGTGTGACGTCTCTCGTTGTGCTAAGTGAGCCACATGGGTAGGTTACTTGTTTACTTATCTCTTGATCTTGTTTGCTCACGTCCATGTTCTGTTACCACACACTGATCACTATACCCAGTTATCAGAGTCACGTGCATATATATGATTGCTGCACCGTCGTTTACATGCTGATCAGCTGGATCATTTGACATGTGCACCTGGCATCTAGTATTTGAGTGTTGGACTGTATCTTTCATTACCCATGTCCGTTACCATGTGTTTACATTTTGCTCTCTGCACAGAGGGACGTCCTGTTCATGCTTTGCATGACTCATTTTTATTGTTTATGTATTTCAAATAAAGATTGTATGTTTTTCCATATGAAACTACTGTGTGTTAATTGTACCCCATACCTTGTAGGTTTATCTTGCTCAAATATCGGGGTCAATACACCAAGATATACTTGGTTTATATATGTTTTTGTCCCTTTATGGTTTACGATTCTAAAACTATACATATAGGTTGACATAAACTTTCCTGAATGTACCAATAGGTGATTGTTGTTCTCTGGTTAGTATAATTCCATGACATATTTTCGTTACCAATATATGGTATAGCTAATGTTGGTTGTTATTTTTACTAATTATTTCCTAAGATTTTGCTGGGGGGAGTCCCAGGAGTGTGAGCCTCTATTACTATAACCGAGGCCTGACACCCCCCCAAGAATGGTAATCCTTTTTTGCAAATTACTCTGGTATGGAAAGAGGAGATCCCTCTGTTTCCTACCAGCTGCATAAAACAATAATTGTTTTCACTTTTGAAACATGTTCTTTTTTTAGTTTTTTTCCCTACCCTCTAGTATTACCCTCTTCTACCTCCATTAAATTTCCCTACACAGGGTACCGAAATATTACCATGCTGACTATACAAAATTCAGCCTCTTCATCTTTCCATTTAGATTATGGTTGAACTAAGTATCACTACGTATAATGTAAAAGGTATCAATACCCCTCATAAGAGACTACAAATTCTCCAATTTCTAGAAAAAAGGAAAACAGATGTTATATTCTTCCAGGAAACCCACTTTAAAAAATCCTACACCCCCCTTACAAAAAACAAAACTTTCACTCAATGGTTTAACTCATCATCTCCTCTTAAGAGAAATAAAGGAGTCTCCATAGTTATTAACAAAAAAACTCAATTTAACCCCTTAAGGACGCAGCCTAGTTCTGGCCTTAAGGCTCAGAGCCCATTTTTCAAATCTGACATATTTCACTTTATGTGGTAATAACGCCGGAATGCTTAAACCTACCCAAGCGATTCTGAGATTATTTTCTCATGACACATTGGGCTTCATGTTCGTGGTAAAATTTGGTCGATATATTCAGTGTTTATTGGTGAAAAATTGCAGAATGTAGAGAAAATTTTGAAAAAATTGCATTTTTCAGAATTTAAATGCATCTGCTTGTAAAACAGACGGTTATACCACCAAAAATAGTTACTAGTTCACATTTCCCATATGTCTACTTTAGATTGGCATCGTTTTTTGAACATTCTTTTATTTTTCTTGGACGTTACAAGGCTTAGAACATAAACAGCAATTTCTCATATTTTTAAGAAAATTTCGAAAGCCTTTTTTTAAGGTACCTCTTGAGTTCTGAAGTGGCTTTGTGGGGCCTATGTATTAGAAACCCTGATAAAACACCCCATTTTAAAAACTAGACCCCTCAAAGTATTCAAAACAGCATTTAGAAAGTTTTTTTAACCCTTCAGGCATTTCACAGGAATTAAAGCAAAGTGGAGGTGATATTTGCAAATTTCATTTTTCTTGCTGAATTTCAATTTTATTCATTTCTTTTTCTGTAACACAGAAGGTTTTACCAGAGAAACACTACTAAATATGTATTGTCCAGATTCTGCAGTTTTTAGAAATGTCCCACATGTGGCTCTACTGTGCTCCTGGAATAAAACACAAGCCCTAGAAGCAAAGAAGCACCTAGTGCATTTTGAGTCCTCTTTTTTTATTAGAATATATTTTAGGCAGCATGCCAGGTTTGAAGAGGTGTTGAGGTGTCAAAACAGTAGGAATCCCCCAATAGTGACCCCATTTTGGAAACTACACCCCTCAAGGAATTGATTTATGGTTGTTGTTACCATTTTGACCACACAGTTTTTTCACAGCACGTATTTGAATTGGGCTGTGAAATGAAAAAAATGTCATTTTTTCCAATAAAATGTCATTTGTGATCAAAATGTCTTATTTTCACAGGGAACAAAATACCCCATTTTGTTGCCCAATTTGTCCTTAGTGTGGCAATACCCCATTTGTGGTGATAAACTGCCGTTTGGGCCCATGGGAGGGCTCAGAAGGAAAGGAGCGCTATATGTTTGTTGGAGTCCAGATTTTGCTGGATTGGTTTTCAGGTGCCATGTCGCATTTGCAGAGCCTCAGAGGTATGAAAGCAATGGAAACCCACCAGAAGTGACCCCATTTTGGAAACTACACCCCTCAAGGAATTCATTTATGGGTGTTGTGACCATTTTGACCCCATAGTTTTTTCACAGAACTTATTTGAATTCGGCTGGGAATGAAAACAAAATTATTTTTTTCAAATAATATGTAGTTTTGGCTGAAAATTTCTTATTTTCACAAGAAACAAAATACCCCATTCTGTTGCGCAATTTGTTCTGAGTGCCGCAATACCCCATTTGTTGTGATAAACTGACGTTTGGGCCCATGGGTGGGCTCAGAAGGAAAGGACCACCATTTGGCCTACTGGGGATTTTCTAGTGCAAAGTCATGTATGCAGAAGCCCCTGAGGTACCAGTACAGTTGAAACCCGCAAGAAGTGACCCCGTTTTAAAAACTACACCCTTAAGGCATTCATCTAGATGTGTAGTGAGCATTTTGACCGGAGACCTACACCCCATAAACTGTAATGTGGGTTCTCCCGGGTATGCCATAACCCTACATGTGGCTGTTATCAGCTGCCTGGGCACACAGCAGGGCTCAGAGGGGAAAGACGAGGGGGGATAAGCTGTGCGGAGTGCATCAGGGTAAGTAAAACTGGGGTCGATTATAAACCAAGGGATGTATGATAAATTTTAAAACACTCTTTCATACAGAGCTCTGGTTATTCGGGACACGTGTCACATTGATATATTGTGTCATCCCTTATCGCCCTCTTATAGCAGACTTTGCACCTCTTTTGACTTTCTCCCTTCTTGCCAGTTTGGGGAACTTCTCCTGGAAAGTGTTGCCGCCCTGGTACGATGCGTGTGGCCCCGCTTCCAGAAGTACTGGGTGCCCCCCCTTCTTGGTCCCTAAAGATTAGGTTCTTGATAATCACCTCTTGAAATTCCAGGAAAGTTCCCGTCTGGCCTGCACATCGACGTAGCACGTACGCATTGTACAAAGCCATCTGTATGATGTGCCCGGCCAGCTTCTTATACCACACCGCATGGCGCTGTAGGGCTTCAGGATTTGATCTGACAAGTCCATCCCTCCCATGTACCTATTGTAGTCCAGGATGCAGTCTGGTTTGGGGGTGGCCTTTCCTTCATATATCCTAAACCTGTAGGTATACCCTGATGCACTCTCACACAGCTTATGCATCTTCACACCATACCTTGCCTTCTTACCCGGCAGGTACTCGCGGAATTGAACCCTCCCTTTAAAATGTACCAGGGACTCATCAATAGAAATACACTTCTCGGGGGTGTATGCTTGGGAAAACGGGGCACTGGAACGGTCTAATAGGGGTCTCCGTTTATACAAACGGTCAAAACTGGGGTAATCTCGGGGTGGGCACGGCTCATTATCAGTATAATGTAAGAAGCGAAGTATTGCCTCATTTATTTATTTTTTTAGGTTACAGTTCAGTTCTGAAGTTGCTTTGAGGGGCCCATATATTAGAAACCCCTATCAAATACCCCATTTTAGAAACTAGACCCCTCAAAGTATTCACAACAGCATTTAGAAAGTTTATGAACCCTTTAGTTGTTTCACAGAAATTTAGAGCTAAGTAGAGGTGAAATGTAAATATTTTTTTTTGTCAGAAAATCCTCTTTATACCATTTTTTTTCTAACACAAAAGGATTTATCAGAGAAACGCAACTTAATACGTATTGCCCAGATTCTGCAGTTTTGAGAAATATCCCACATGTGGCCCTAGAGTGGTAATGGACTGAAGCACCGGCCTCCAAAGCAAAGGCGCACCTAGTGGATTTTGAGGCCTCTTTTTTATTAGGCACCATGTCCGGTTTGAAGAGGTCTTGTGGTGCCAAAACATTGGGAACCCCCAAAAAGTGACCCCAATTTGGAAACTAGACCCCTTGAGGAATCCATTGTAGTATTCATGGGGTGCATGCGGCTTTTTGATCAGTTTTTATTCTATTTTTAGGTGGCGTGGTGACTAAAAAACAGCAATTCTACTATTGTTTTTTTATTCTTTTTTTTTTTACAGCGTTCACTGTGTGCTATAAATGACATATTCACTTTATTCTGCGGGGCGATACGATTACGGCGATACCAGATGTTTATAGTTTTTTTTTTATGTCTTATGGCGTTTGCACTATAAAATACGTTTTGTAAAAAATCATTTACTTGTTGTGTTACCTTATTCTAAGAGCCAGAACTTTTTTATTTTTCAATCAATAAAGCCGTGCGAGGACTTATTTTTTGCGTAACGAACTGTAGTTTCGATCAGTACCATTTTTCGGTACATGCAACTTTTTTATCTCTTTTTATTCAATTTTTTGGGAGGTGAAGTGACCAAACAATTGTGATTGTGGTACGGTTTATTATTATTTTCTTTTACGGCGTTCACCGTGCGGGATAAATAACGAAATAATTTTATATTTCAGGCCGTTACGGACGCGGCGATACCAATTATGTATAGTTTATTTCTTTGTTTATATATTTTTATTAATAATAAATGACTGATAAGGGAAAAGGGGGGATTTTTACTTTTAATACTTTTAAAACTTTTATTTTCTTATTTTACACATCTTTTTTTAACTTTTTTTTAACTTTATTACTTGGTCCCACTTGAGGGCAGGAGGCCCTGATCGCTATTCTAATACACTGCACTACATGCGTAGTGCAGTGTATTAGAACTGTCAGCTACTCACTGACAGCAAGCATAGTGGGTCCTGACGTTGTCAGGACCAACTAGGCTTCCGTCTATGGCATAGCCGGACGCCATTGTTTGGTGTCCGGTTGCCATAGTCACCATCGCCGGCCGCTATCGCGTAGCAGGCCGGCGATGGCAGCTTAACCCCTAAAAAGCCGCGATCTCTATAGAACGCGGCTTTTAAGGGGTTAATCAGCGGGGACACAGCGATCGGTCCCCGCTGTAGGAGCTGTGACAGCTGCTGAACAAGACAGCAGCTGTCACAGCTCCTGTATGTGTCGGGAGGACGGCCAAAACGGCCGTTACTCCCGAGACGTACTATTAGGTCATGGAGCGCGAACGATACAGCTGCCATGACCTAATAGTACGTCCAGGAGCGGGAAGGGGTTAAGCTAAAAGAAACCAGGATAGACTCAGATGGAAGATTCGTATTTGTCATGGGCACTATCTTCGATAAAATGTTTACTTTCGCAAATATCTACTCCCCAAATGTAGGTCAAGTCAAATTCATTAAATCTATACTTGAGACCTTAGATTATTTCAAAGAAGGACTGCTAATATTAGGAGGGGATTTCAATGTACCACTACAACCTTCATTAGATACTTCCAACAACTCCTCGGTGATAACATACAGAAAACTCAAGCTTATAAAAAAATGACTACCAGAACTACAACTAATTGACGCATGGAGAATAAAATATCCGTCTACTAAGTTCTCCTTTTTCTTACCAGTTCATAAAAAATACTCTAGAATCGACTACATACTAGTACCACACACCATGCTTGGGTTGATAAAAAAAACGAGCTATGGTCTGAGAACCCACTCAGATCATGCTCCCCATTTCCTCTCATTGGAATTGAACCCTAATGAGAGACGTACATTTAATTGGAAATTTAATGAAAGTCTTTTGAAACATAAAGAAGACAAAACATATATTTCGCATTGTTTAAAACACTTCTTCAATGAGAACTGCCCTGACGGCCTTTGTAATGCTAACATATGGGAAACCCACAAAGCGGTCATCAGGGGGTGTTTGATTGAACTAGGTTCCAGGAAAATAGAGAAAAAAATAAAAAGAAGAACGATATGTTAGTACAGATCCAAAAACTAGAGCAAATACATAAAACAACTCTCTGTCTCAAGACTGAAAATGACTTATTTAAATTGAGATCAGAGCTTAAGGATTTATTGAATCTCAACACGGAAAATTTTGAATATTATGCTAAGTTTACTTCATATATATACATTCTGATAAATGCCGCAAATAACTTGCCTCCCTGCTTAAAAAACATGACATAACAACCTACATACCAAAAATAAAGGATAAAGCGAATGCCCTCAAACATACAACAGAAGACATAGCTATAGTTTTTAACGCTTACTATGAAGAACTTTACAATCTAGAGACCAATAAACAATCTTATCAAGATAAGACACAAAAATTAAATAAAGTATTGGATGGAGTTGTTCTACCTCAGATTTCTGACCCTCAAAAAAACGAAACTTAATGCTCCCTTTTCACCCCAGGAAATTGAAGAAATAATTATGAAAAGCCCAAAAGGAAAGAGCCCAGGTCCAGATAGATTTTCATCCACCTACTATAAAGAATTTAAGGACATTCTGACCCCGTACCTCACCCATTACCTGAATAACACAAACTCGGCCAACCCATTTCAGAAAGAATCAATGACGGCCCATTTAACCCTGATTCCTAATGAGGGTAAAGATCCTACAGTATGTAGCAATTATAGGCCAATATCACTAATAAATAATGACGTCAAAATATACGCTAAAGTACTCGCAAACAGAATACAGCCATTACTACCGTCACTTATAAATCCCGAACAAGCAGGTTTTATCCCTAATAGAGAAACAAAAGATAATACAATGAGAATACTTAATATTATTCAATATGCCCAAAGACTTAATATCCCCTTAGCCCTCCTTACGACCGATGCAGAAAAAGCGTTTGACAGGGTTGATTGGCAATTTCTAAAATTAACTCTTCTAAAATTTGGATCCCAGACTTCATACTAGACAAAATATTGGCTCTATATAAAAATCCTTCTGCCAAAATCAAGATCAATGGCGAGTTATCCCCATCGTTTGAAATTAGAAATGGCACAAAACAAGGCTGCCCTCTATCCCCGTTCCTCTTTGTCCTAACAATGGAAGTTCTTGCCCAAAAAATTAGAGATAACCCAAATATTAAAGGCATATCATGCAATGAAATCGAACATAAAACAGCCACATTTGCAGACGACATGCTTATTATTTTGTCAAATCCTCAAAAATTGCTCAAGAATCTTATTAATGAATTCAAAATCTTTAGTTCAATATCCAATTTACAAATTAATAACTCAAAATCAGAACTTCTTAATGTAAATATCAATACATAGACTTGGAATTCTTTATTAAAACTATACCCCTTTAAAAACAACTCTGCCAGTATCAAATATCTGGGAATACAGATAAATCCAAATTTTTCAAAACTTTATGACCTAAATTTCAAACTATTATTGGAGAAGATAGAGAAAGATCTTAACTCCTGGAATTCGATACAAACATCGTGGTTTGGCAGATCTAATATCATTAAAATGATAATTCTACCTAGAGTTCTGTACCTCCTCCAAACACTCCCGATTAGTTTGCCACATCTCTTTTTCACTACGCTCAAGAAAATAACATCTAAATTTATCTGGCAAACTAAAGGTCATAGGGTAAAACATGATACGTTAACGCGTTCTAAGAACTCGGGAGATATAGGGTTACCAGATTTTGATAAATACAGAGACTCTGTACATCTTAACAGAATATTTGAATGTTACGTGTATCCCGGACGGAAATTATGGTCGGACATTGAACTATCCATGTTGGATAAAAATCTGGAGAATTACATATGGACCACCCCATATAATAAATTCCCATATAAATCAGTTGTAAATACCCTGACTAATAACATGTTAAGAATTTGGCATAGACTCAATAAAAAATATAATCTCATACCAAAGATTTGTGAGGCCACACCCTTTTCATTCCTCATACTGAACAGATTCAGATCTCTAAAACAAAGACTAACCAGAGTTAAAGGCATAGCGAAGCTACCGGTTAGACATCTCATTGCAAACAATAATATCATTCCAGATCTGAAATCGATACCTATTCTGGAATACTTAAAGAGGCTCTGTGACCACATTATAAGTGTCCTATCTCCTACATAAGGAGATGGGCGCTGTAATGTAGGTGACAGAAATGCTTTTTATTTAAAAAAATGATCTTTTTTCACAACGTTAGAAGCGATTTTGGTTTATGCTAATAAGCTTTCTTAATGCCCATGTGGGCGTACTTTTACTTTCAACCAAGTGGGCGTTGTACAGAGGAGTGCATGACGCTGACCAATCGGCATCATGCACTCCTCTCCATTCATTTACACTGCATTAGCGATATAGTTATATCACTATATGCAGCTACATACACAAACCCTAACATTACTACAGTGTCCTGATAATGAATACACATGACCATCCAGCCTGGACGTCATGTGTACAATCCTGACACTTCTGACTCTTTTTTTATGAGATTCCGGCAAGTGAAACCAAATCTCGTTTAGCTCCGTGATCTCGCGAGATTTGGTTTCACTTGCCGGAATCTCACAAAAAAAGATTCAGAAGTGTCAGGATTCTGAGTACACATGACGTCCAGGCTGGATTTCATGTGTATTCATTATCAGGACACTGTAGTAATGTTAGGGTTTGTGTATGAGGCTGCACATAGCGATATATCTATATCGCTAGTGCAGTGTAAATGAATGGAGAGGAGTGCATGATGCCGATTGGTCAGCGTCATGCACTCCTCTGTACAACGCCCACTTGGTCGAAAGTAAAAGTACGCCCACTTGGGCATTAAGAAAGCTCATTAGCATAAACCAAAATCGCTTCTAACGTTGTGAAAAAAGATCGTTTTTTTTAAATAAAAAGCATTACTGTGACCTACATTACAGTGCCCATCTCCTTATGTAGGAGACAGGGCACTTATAATGTGGTGATCGAGTCTCTTTAACCGGTTAAGGACTAGGCTGTTTTACAGCTAAATGACCAGAGCAAATTTCACAATTTTGCTATGCGCTTCTTTAGATGACTATAACTCTGCAGGTGAATAAAGTTCATCTTTGAATTTTACACTCTTTTTAAAGGACAGATAGGGCTTTGTTTTAGTGGCATTTGTCAGTATATATCATTTTTATTTTTTTCTCTAAAGTGGGCAAAATTGGAAAAAAATGCAAGAATTTAGCAATTGCGCCAGTTTATGCTAGCATTTTTCACACACGGTATGGACCACGGCCAAAATTCATCTCCTTTCACGTTCTTCCACTTCTCCCGTGCATGGGGATACCAAATATGTGTGCCTTATTCGCTGTGCGGGCATGTACCAGGGCTTGGCATAAAAGGAGGCTTTTTGGCCTTTTCGGTCCAGGAATTTTGCATTTGATTTTATAGCCGTATACTGTTTTCTGGGGGTCTTAATGCTGCTGAAACATTAGAAACACCCCATAAATGACTTCATTCACACAAGTAGACCCCACAAGTTTTCCTTCAAGGGGTTTATCATATTTTTAGCAAGTCCAGTTTTCTTCTGAAAGTTTCTTGAATAAGATGGAACAAAATAAAATCAGGACTTTTTTAGCAAATGCGTCAGTTTAGGCTAGTATTTTTCACACACGGTATAGTCCACGGCCAAAATTCATCTCCTTTCACGGTCTTCCACTTCTCCCGTGCATGGGGATACCAAATATGTGTGCCTTATTCACTGTGCGGGCATGTGCCAGGGCTTGGCATAAAAGGAGGCTTTTTGGCCTTTTCGGTCCAGGAATTTTGCATTTGATTTTATAGCCGCATACTGTTTTCTGGGGGGCCTAATGCTGCTGAAACATTAGAAACACCCCATAAATGACTTCATTCACACAAGTAGACCCCACAAGGTTTCCTTCAAGGGGTTTATCATATTTTTAGCAAGTCCAGTTTTCTTCTGAAAGTTTCTTGAATAAGATGGACCAAAATAAAATCAGCACTTTTTTAGCAAATGCGTCAGTTTAGGCTAGTATTTTTCACACACGGTATAGACCACGGCCAAAATTCATCTCCTTTCACGTTCTTCCACTTCTCCCGTGCATGGGGATACTAAATATGTGTGCCTTATTCGCTGTGCGGGCATGTGCCAGGGCTTGGCATAAAAGGAGGCTTTTTGGCCTTTTCGGTCCAGGAATTTTGCATTTGATTTTAGAGCCGCATACTGTTTTCTGGGGGGCCTAATGCTGCTGAAACATTAGAAACACCCCATAAATGACTTCATTCACACAAGTAGACCCCACAAGGTTTCCTTCAAGGGGTTTATCATATTTTTAGCAAGTCCGGTTTTCTTCTGAAAGTTTCTTGAATAAGATGGACCAAAATAAAATCAGCACTTTTTTAGCAAATGCGTCAGTTTAGGCTAGTATTTTTCACACACGGTATAGACCACGGCCAAAATTCATCTCCTTTCACGTTCTTCCACTTCTCCCGTGCATGGGGATACCAAATATGTGTGCCTTATTCGCTGTGCGGGCATGTGCCAGGGCTTGGCATAAAAGGAGGCTTTTTGGCCTTTTCGGTCCAGGAATTTTGCATTTGATTTTAGAGCCGCATACTGTATTCTGGGGGGCCTAATGCTGCTGAAACATTAGAAACACCCCATAAATGACTTCATTCACACAAGTAGACCCCACAAGGTTTCCTTCAAGGGGTTTATCATATTTTTAGCAAGTACAGTTTTCTTCTGAAAGTTTCTTGAATAAGATGGAACAAAATAAAATCAGCACTTTTTTAGCAAATGCGTCAGTTTAGGCTAGTATTTTTCACACACGGTATAGACCACGGCCAAAATTCATCTCCTTTCACGTTCTTCCACTTCTCCCGTGCATGGGGATACCAAATATGTGTGCCTTATTCGCTGTGCGGGCATGTGCCAGGGCTTGGCATAAAAGGAGGCTTTTTGGCCTTTTCGGTCCAGGAATTTTGCATTTGATTTTAGAGCCGCATACTGTTTTCTGGGGGGCCTAATGCTGCTGAAACATTAGAAACACCCCATAAATGACTTCATTCACACAAGTAGACCCCACAAGGTTTCCTTCAAGGGGTTTATCATATTTTTAGCAAGTCCAGTTTTCTTCTGAAAGTTTCTTGAATAAGATGGAACAAAATAAAATCAGCACTTTTTTAGCAAATGCGTCAGTTTAGGCTAGTATTTTTCACACACGGTATAGACCACGGCCAAAATTCATCTCCTTTCACGTTCTTCCACTTCTCCCGTGCATGGGGATACCAAATATGTGTGCCTTATTCACTGTGCGGGCATGTGCCAGGGCTTGGCATAAAAGGAGGCTTTTTGGTCCAGGAATTCTGCATTTGATTTTATAGCAGCGTACTGTTTTCTGGGGGGCCTAATGCTGCTGAAACATTAGAAACACCCCATAAATGACTTCATTCACACAAGTAGACCCCACAAGGTTTCCTTCAAGGGGTTTATCATATTTTTAGACAGTCCAGTTTTCTTCTGAAAGTTTCTTGAATAAGATGGAACAAAATAAAATTAGCTTTTTTTTTTAACAAATGCGTCAGTTTATGCTAGCTTTTTCACACACAAAATGGACCACGGACAAAATTCATCGCATTTCACATTCTTCCTCTTCTCCCGTGCATGGGGATACCAAATATGTGTGCTTTATTCATGGGCATGTGCCAGGGCTTGGCATAAAAAGAGGCTTTTTGGCCTTTTCGGTCCAGGAATTCTGCACTTGATTTTATAGCCGCATACTGTTTTCTGGGGGGTGTAATGCTGCTGAAAGATTAGAAACACCCCATATATGACTTCATTCACACAAGTAGACCCCACAAGGTTTTCTTCAAGGGGTTTATCATATTTTTAGACAGTCCAGTTTTCTTCTGAAAGTTTCTTGAATAAGATGGATCAAAATAAAATTAGCAATTTTTTAGCAAATGTGTCAGTTTATGCTAGCATTTTTCACACACAGCATAGACCACGGTCAAAATTAATCTCCGTTCACATTCTGCCACTTCTCCCGTGCACGGGGATACCAAATATGTGGCCTTATTTATCACATAGAGATGTAGGAGGGCGGAGGATAGAAGAAGATTATTTCACATATCGCTTTTTTTCAAAGCTGGTTTTACAAAACTCAACAGAGTTTCTATAACACTTCCAAAATATCTGCTCTTGAAGCAGAAATCCCAAAATATTCATCTAGGGGTATAATGGGAATTTATTTTTTGGGGTTTTCTAAAATAAGAAATTGCAGGTTAATGCAAATGGAGCTCTCAAGCAGATGAACTTTAGAAAACATCAAACATGACATCCACCCCCCCACCCATTCCCTCCCTCACCCTTGGAGTAAAATCATGGGAAAAATAAAAACGTAATGTAGGGCAAATATATTTTCAACAAATTAACTAAAATCTAATAATTCAGAACAGTGTGGTATTTTTTAAAACATGGCTCAATGCACAGGCCTGGTTGCGAGGGACATGAGGGACAGAAATATCGGGAATCTTTGCGGTGCCCGTCTTTTCTGCAGACGCGGCACTTTTTCTGGGGGTTGCTTCTGGTTGCTGTTGGGGGAATCCGACTGATGAAGTGTCTTTCAGTCAGTCGCGTGACATCCTCAGACTGGGGGCATTCTCGGGTGTCCTGAACATCAAAAATGAGGCCTTCAATAATTTTTTCCTGGAAATCCAGGTATGTGTCTCTGCCTCTGTTTTTTTTATACAGCACAAATGAGTTGTGGATGGCCACCTGTAACAAATAAATGGCCACTTTTTTGTACCAGGTTTTAGTTTTGCGTTTTACTAAATAGGGCTGTAAAACCTGGTCGCTTAAATCCACCCCCCCCATGTACTTGTTATAGTCGGACACGCTCACTGGTTTGTGCTTGTCCGATGTTGCCCCCCTTTCCCTCACTGCCACTGTTCCTGCGGTATGAATCGTGCTTAGCACATACACATCTTTGCGATCCCTGAACTTGACCGCCAGCAATTCTTCAGATGCATAAGCACAGGAGTCCCCCTTTACCATGCGCTTCCCCACTAATTGCTGTGGAAAACCAATTCGGTTTTTGCGCATGGTACCACATGCCCCAGTCCTTGCAGCATGCAAATGCTTAAACAGGGGCACACTAGAATAAAAATTATCACAGTACAGGTGGTACCCTTTGTGAAGCAGAGGCTGCATTATCTCCCACACAATCTTACTGCTGGTGGAAAGATCAGGGGGGCATCCAGGAACATTTATTGTGCGGTCCCGCCCTTCATAAATCCTGAAGGCGGTGGTATATCCTGACCCGCTTTCACACAATTTGTAGAGCTTAACGCCATATCTTGCCCTTTTGGAAGGTAGATATTGGCGAAAGCTAAGTCTGCCATGAAAGTTGAGGAGGGATTCGTCCACACTTACATTCTGCTCAGGGGTGTAGAGTTGCAGAAATAAATTATTCAGGGAATTTATTAGCGGTCTTATTTTGAACAACCGATCCCGGTTTGCATCGGTACTTGGGGGGGCCTGTGCGTTGTCATTGAAGTGGAGGAACCTCATTATTGTCTCATAACGAGACCTGGGCATTACTGCAGAATATACTGGGGTGGCTTGGGCGGGTCTTGTTGACCAGTAAGACCTAATGGAGGGCTTTTTGACAATACCCATATTTAGGGTGAGCCCCAAAAATTTTTTTAATTCCTGCAAATTGGTGGGCGTCCAATCTCTGGCATGGGTGGATGAAGGTTTCTGCCTTATATATTGCGTGGCATATAAATTTGTTTCGTGGACAATCTGATTTAGGATGTCATCCGTTATAAATAAATGGAAGTAATCCATTTGGACAAAATTTGTATTGTCCACGGTTATGCCAGGAGTGGCCGTAAATCCGTGGATTCTAGGCCCAAAAGATGGGGCAGGTGCCCATACAAGAGCCTGGACTGGAGGGACCAGGCTCTCCTGTGCTACAGCGCTACTTGGCCCTGCGCTTTCATGTTTTGCAGTTTCGACTGCATCAGGGACAACGTCCCCTGAAGATGAACCTGAAGTGACGCTGTCATCGTCACTACCTAAAACAGGTTCCATCTCGGACGCCATCTCTGATGCGGTCTCCGACTCAGACCACAGCATGGCGTATGCCTCCTCGGCGCTAAACAACTTCCTCGCCATAACGTAACTAACACTAACACTAACTAAACAAATTTTTTTTTTTTTTTTTATAAAACACACAAACTAACTGCTATATATATCTACACTACCGCTAACAAAAAAATAAACCGCTATTGCTATATATATTATATATATGTGGATATATATATAATTATATACTCCCTACCTGCCTATTCTAATAGAATAAAAGAAAGAAAGGTAGATAGATAGAAAAAAAGATAGATGGATAGATAGATTGTATAGATAGATAGAAATCTATCTATACAGAGAATGTTTTAGAGTGTAACTGTATTTTTTTGTAACTGTAACTGTATTCTTCTGGCAGCAATTCTCCCGAGTCTCTTCTTCTCCTCAAACTGAAACAATGTTTGAGGAGAAGAAAAGAGGCAGGAGATTTACTGCCAGAAAAGTCAAAATAAAACAAATGTGGTCGCTGTGATAGGTTTTCACAGCGACCACTTGTTCAGGGACCATCAGATTGGTCCCTGATACTCTGCCCAGTGCCCAGAGCTGTTGGTAACAGCGAGGGCACAGGGCTGTGTGCACGCGATCGCGTGCACACTGTTTTATAAGCAGGAATGCATGTGATCGCTGTGATTGGTTGTCACAGCGACCACATGTTCAGGGACCATCAGATTGGTCCCTGATACTCTGCCCAGTGCCCAGAGCTGTTGGTAACAGCGAGGGCACAGGGCTGTGTGCACGCGATCGCGTGCACACTGTTTTCTATGCAGAAATGCATGTGATCGCTGTGATTGGTTGTCACAGCGATCACATGTTCAGGGGCCAAAAGATTGACCCCTGACATTCTGCCCAGTGCCCATGGCTGTTAGCAACAGCCAGGGCATAGAGCTGTGTGCACGCGATCGCGCGTGCACAGTCTCTGAAGTGCGGCCGTATATATACTATACGCCGGACTTTAGAGACCCTGACCTCTGGCCGTATATTTACGGCCAGCGGTCGGGAACCTGTTAAACTTAACCTCTCAAGAAGTGGAAATCATACTGGGATCCATCAAACTTTCCCTACCGGACGTTACAGACTTAAATCAGAGGAATCTAATCAATCTTCTAAAATCTCAAAACAGACCAGTCAAAGGCCAAATAGCGAGACTATATAAATATCTTATAGCTCCACAGGCATTCCCATCATACTTATTGAAATGGGAAAATGACCTGAACACCTCCTTTACGTCAGAACAATCTAAACTGATTCTTAGGAATTCCCACTCTTTCTCAGTTTCTTCAAGAATCCAGGAACTCAATTATAAAATCATAACAAGATGGTATAAAACCCCGGAATTATTAAATAAAATAGACCAAAATCAATCACCTACATGTTGGAGATGCAATAAAGAAAAAGGTACCATGTTACATATATGGTTTAAATGCTGTGGTATCTCCTACTTTTGGCAAACTATTGAATCAATCTTAAATAAATATATTGGGAAACCTATCACTCTTACACCAGAACTGGTATTAATTAATCTAGATATTACGCATCAATATATTAACTCAAATTCCATCATACCACACCTCTTAAATGCAGTAAATACTCTAATAGCTAGGCATTGGAAAGATATAAATCCTCCTACAACTCTGGAATGGTTAAAAGAGATCAACCTCATCCAATCCTATGAAAAAAACAAATGGTCTAGGAACCTACAATACGATAAATATATGATTATCTGGAACGACTGGTCTACATTTTATGGCTCAAAAGGCATAGAACCATATTTACTACAAACCCAACGAATTAATACCATGTCATAAGTAACTATAGTTTCGATGCCGGGCCAACAAGCAGATACCTTCTCCAGACCTTGTGCAAGTATAACTCAATATACTCGCTCCTCAATTACAAATAATCTAATTAGATAGTCAATGATTACTTGTATTAGTCAGCCAGTTCTCCTAGGGTGAATATGTTGAACATGACTTGTTAATGTGGTACTAACTCACCCATACCTTTTTCCTTTCTTTACCCCCCCCCCCCTAAGAATCCTTTAATACTAAAAATAAAGAATTTACAAAAAAAAAAAAATGAATTATTAATATATCCTACAGACTTACCCCTCATGGAACCCAGGGTTCAACAATTCTCACTGCACATGACATCTAGGCTGTGAACCAATCAACAACAGAGATGTCATGAAAAGATACCAACAAGGTGCGCATGCGTCAAACGTGTAATACATGCTTGCACAATCGCAACGCTAGTATGAAAACTGTCATCTTAAGAAAGGGCAAAAAAGGCCCACTGGACTCGGTAAGAGCTATGCATCAGTGCAAACAAACCACCAACACTGTGTTTACAGTCAATAAAATGTCACAGCCCAGATCGCTACTAGATTTAACAGATTATATTATCCTAAGGGGATGAAAAAGCCTTCATAGAGAAGGTGAAACGTTGCAGTGGATGCTGGATGAATAAACCAGAGTTTTTTTGAGTGCTGATTCTATCTCTCTTTTTTGGATATATATATATATATATATATATATATATATATATATATATATATATATATATATCCAAAAAAGAGAGATAGAATCAGCACTATATATATATCCCTAATATGAAGGGGAAAACAACCCCTGAGTCTGTTTAGGTTGTAATGTTTGTCCACTCAACTAAACACGTATATTAACCCGTACTTCTCCACCATATACTGATGGAGTGAACCTGGCAATATGCCAAAAGGTTCCCCCCAGACAGAAAGAGTATGTATGTCTCTCCACAGAAGGGGCACATAGGGATATATAGAGGTAAGTGTATACTAGTATAGAATGGAGAATAAACCACAACTAACACGAGGATACATTTATAAAATACTGCACATTGGGGCATGTGATTACAGGTTATAAATATATAACTCTAAACATAAAAAAGATGAATAGATCCCACGGAGTAAAAAAATATCAAAGATAAATAAAGATGGCAAAGACGTATTGAATCTATATAGTAGGTAATGGAGCATGAACACAATCAATGTATGGGTCCAAAAGAGGCAGTCAAAGACCATCTGGAATAAAACAAAACCATGTTAAAAAAAAGCTTATAAGAAAAACTGTGGAATATCGAGAATTAAATCGATCACAGATGCAGAGTGTTATATGTTAACCTATTGTGGAGGGAAACAAAGGCAGAACAAGAAGGAGAGAGAACCAAGCAACGGCCCAATACCCAAGTATCTACTGTATATATTCGCACAATGTTAGTTCCAGTGATATTTTTAGGCTGGGTTCACATGACCTATTTTCAGACGTATACGAGGCGTTTTTTGCCTCGTTTTACGTCTGAAAATACGTCTCAAATACGCTGTCAAACATCTGCCCATTACTTTCTATGGGTATAACGCTGTATTGTTCCCACGACGCGTAATTTTACGCGTCGTACGGCAATTACGACGCGTAAAATTACGCCTCGTAAAAAGAAGTGCAGGACACTTCTTTGGACGTTTTTGGAGCTGTTTTCTCATAGACTCCAATGAAAACAGCTCCAAAAACGGACGTAAAAAACGCCGCGAAAATGTCGCAAAAAATGCCGCGAAAAATGCGAGTTGCTCAAAAAATGTCTGAAAAACAGGGGCTGTTTTCCCTTGAAAACAGCTCTGTATTTTCAGACGTTTTTGGTCACTACGTGTGCACATACCCTTACACATAAGAAGATCCATTGCAACAGATGGACAATTTTTTACGCTACTTAGGAGCCCAATACAGAAGCTCATGCTACCAGGTTTTACTACGTATACACACAGGAGAGAAGCTACAGTATGAAGATGGAATGTTTATCTTCCTCATCATGAAATAGGCCATTCCTGGGGGATGTTTTTTCTATGAACTCATACACTATGTAGGCAAAATTATTGGGACACACTTCTTAATCATTGAATTTAGGTGTTTCATTCAGACCAATTGCCAAAGTTGTATAAAATCAAGCACCTAGCCATGCAGTCTGCCTCTACAATCATTTGTGAAATAATGAATCGCTCTGAAGAACTCACTGAATTTGTGCGTGGTACTGTAATAGTATGCCACCATTGCTACATGTCAGTTTATTTTATTTTTTTTCCTAGATATTCCACGATCAACTGTGAGTGGTATTGTTAGTGGAGGCATTTAGGAACCACAGCAACTGTCATGGCTGTGGGGTATGTGGACCCACTGGGCGGCACCGTCGTAGTGGAGTAGCAGCTGGTCAAGCGAGAGTCAATAATAGTGTCTAGGACAAGAGTACTTGGGTAGATGACTTGTGCTGGATGATCAGAAGCTCGTTTGTGAAAGACTATCGAAAGCTGTCTTGTGACAGACTATCGGATGCTGGCTCGTTCTGGATAATCGGAAGCAGACTTTTGCCGTATGATCCGAAGCAGGCTTGTGCCGGATTATCGGAAGCTGGCTTGTGCTGGATAACTGGGCTTGTCTTGGATATGGGACACCGGAATTGTAGTTGTCACAGACACTGGACTTTGCATGAATACCAGACAAGGACACAGAAGTCGTCTCAGACACTTGACTTGACACGGACACCGGACACAGATACTGGAGTTGGCATAGTCCCAACAGGATAGAGTTAATAGCTTTTGACAGAACATAAAAAGCTATTTGTTCCGAGTGAAGAACTCCCACTTGCAACTTCAGATGTTCAGTAATGGAAAGAATTGGGTCTGGCAGAGGTTGACCATTCACAGAAGCAACTGCTAGAGGTTTCTCCAGAGGAGTCGTGGGCAACTGGAGACAGTCTACTAAGGCCTGTTGAAGGAAATTCGCAGCCGCCCCAGAATCCAGATAAGCGGAAACAGAGTGCAATTCTTCACCAAAGGAGATTGTCACAGGAATCGATAATTTGGGTGAGAATTTTGGCGTGCGTCCCTACATCCTAATCGGCGCATGCACATTAGAGCCGATTAGAATGGTTAGCATAAAGATTACATTGTGCATGCGCCAATTGGGATGCGGCTTATATGCAGTACAACCTTTAAGTCACCGTTCTAATCGACAGTACTGTATATGCACCGATTAGAATTCAGGGACGTGCGCGCATTCAATACACTACGGGGCCGGTCGTGAACTCGACTAGTATGCTGCCTGGCCCCTGTCAATCAAAGGAAGCAGGGAGGGAAGGGGGTTGAACTGAGGAGTGATGAGAGAGCATTTTGGAGCAACGGTGATGTCCTCGTTGCTCCAGAATTCTCATTTGCATTCAAAGGAGGCTCTGTGTGGAAAGACATAATACACGTCAGACTCTGGTTAGCCTAATCTATAATAGCCTGTTGGTAGTTCAATACGGACATCCGATGACAGACTCCCTTTAAAACCTGAAAATGTTTTCTATTCAATAAAAGAAGTTCTTTGATCTCAAGTCCTCCAATAATTTATTGTAATTTTAGTAGATTTCAATTTTGTTATGAGCTCCTCAACCATTAAAAAGCTTTAAGTGGTGGAGGTGAAGGAATGTAAAATTTGTGTAAGAGCTTTACTAAGGTAAATGGAGCAAAAAAAGTCCCAAGCCTTATTTTAATTTGAGTCCCTGTGAGATAATCTTCAAGAACAACATTCATCTTCATTGGCTCATAAAAAAATGATGGAAGGCGGCATAAATGTTTTACTTTTCAATAGAACATCTGAAGTACTCTCCAGTGCTTTTCATTGTTCTCCTGACTAAAGTTTTCCTTTCTCATTTACCAACATTATTGCAAAAGACTCATAATTTATTATATTGACCTATGGACAACTGGCAAGAATGCAAACAGTACCTCAAGAAAAAACTTAAAGGGGTTAAATGTGAACAAGCAGTCAATCTAACAGAAGGCCTGTGGTCACATTAACAAATTAGCGCTGAACTCTGTAAGATTAGGTTAATGTCACCTCTGTATAATTTTCTCATTTGACATCAGAATTAGCTGTTGTCAAGCCTATTGTTGGAGTAATTTGGAAGATTAAAGGAGAGTAAGGGGGAATGACATAACCAAGTTTCCCATCAGAGAAGACAATTCAATTGACATTGATTGTCTAGGATATTGCATAATGAGGGAAGCCGGAGTCAATCAATGGGACTAACATTTTGAAAATATCCATTTTGTTTTTCACATGCAAACTGGAAATACAATGGTTAAATGTAGTCACTACTTTAAAAGCAATATCAGCTGAATAAACGTGAAACATTGCATTTTACAGTACTGATATTATTTGTAGCTGGCTGAGATAAATAATACATCATTGCAAATGCAATCATTCAAACTTCCATTTTTTAAATAAATTATAGAATGGTTTTTACAGCTGCTGCAGTAACATATTAAATAACAGGTGACATCCGCTAAACTCAGCTGAAATGATGTCAAGTAAGAACATAAAAATCAAGGCAGTGGCGCAGGCACATGTTTAATGGCCAACCGTTGGAAGGGAAAAGGTTTAAATACTAGCATTATAAATACATATACATGTACAGTGGTGTCCAAAACGAAATGGGGTTAAAGTCAGGTGTAGAGATTAGAGATGAGCGAACTTATGAAAAGTTCGGTTCGGCAGGTTCGCCGAATTTCGTGAAAAAGTTCGATTCGGACCGAACTAGTTCTGACCGAACCTGTAATACAAGAAAGCCCCTAAAAATCGTGTATAACACTGTTTAAAAGCCCTAGAAGCCCTGTATAACACTCTTAGGTCACCCATGAGTGTATCCAAGTACTTTTGAGCTGTCTTTAAGGCAAAGTTAGTGTCAAAGTTATGCCAACATGTATGGCTATAGGAAAACGGATGGGACACGGTGATAACTAACAGAAACCACTGCACTTGTGCATGTTTGTATGCTTAATGCATTGTTAAAAAAGGTACAAAAATTAACCATTTTTGGCGGCAGATGCCTGCCAGGGTTCATACATATAAGGTGGTAAAAGAAGAAGCAATGGCTTTTGACAAGCCCTCAAAAAATGTACCCTTTATGGTGGCAGATGCCTTCCCGGGGTTCTTCCATACATGGATGTAAAAGCAACAAGCAATGGCTTTTGACAAGCCCTCCAAAAATTGACCCTTTTTATTGCCAGATGCCTGCCGGGGTTCTTCCATACATGGATGTAAAAGCAACAAGCCAACAAGCAATGGCTTTTCACAAGACCTCCAAAAATTGACCCTTTTTATTGGCAAGGTTGAGTAGTAGCAGCACATTAAAAGACACTGGACAGTCACAGGACAAAGCCCTGTGGTGGGGCAAGCCTCAGGCCTGCTTGTAGCAGACGGGCGGCAGTGGAGGTGTATTGGTGGTAGTACAGGTAGCCAACACAGACAGCAAGGGTGGTAGACTGGTAGTAGTAGTAGCAGCACATTAAAAAAAGAGACTGGACAACAGTCACAGGACAAAGCCCTGTGGTGGGGCAGGCCTGCTTGTAGCAGACGGGCGGCAGTGGAGGTTTATAGGTGGTAGTAGAGGTAGCCAACACAGACAGCAAGGGTGCTAGTAGTAGTAGCAGCAGCACATTAAAAAAAGAGACTGGACAACAGTCACAGGACAAAGCCCTGTGGTGGGGCAGGCCTGCTTGTAGCAGACGGGCGGCAGTGGAGGTGTATTGGTGGTAGTACAGGTAGCCAACACAGACAGCAAGGGTGGTAGTAGTAGTAGCAGCAGCACATTAAAAAAAGAGACTGGACAATAGTCACAGGACATAGCCCTGTGGTGGGGCAGGTCTCAGGCCTGCTTGTAGCAGACGGGCGGCAGTGGAGGTGTATTGGTGGTAGTAGAGGTAGCCAACACAGACAGCAAGGGTGCTAGTAGTAGTAGCAGCAGCAGCACATTAAAAAAAGAGACTGGACAACAGTCAAAGGACAAAGCCCTGTGGTGGGGCAGGCCTGCTTGTAGCAGACGGGCGGCAGTGGAGGTGTATTGGTGGTAGTACAGGTAGCCAACACAGACAGCAAGGGTGGTAGACTGGTAGTAGTAGTAGCAGCACATTAAAAAAAAGAGACTGGACAACAGTCACAGGACAAAGCCCTGTGGTGGGGCAGGCCTGCTTGTAGCAGACGGGCGGCAGTGGAGGTGTATTGGTGGTAGTAGAGGTAGCCAACACAGACAGCAAGGGTGCTAGTAGTAGTAGCAGCAGCACATTAAAAAAAGAGACTGGACAACAGTCACAGGACAAAGCCCTGTGGTTAGGCAGGCCTGCTTGTAGCAGACGGGCGGCAGTGGAGGTGTATTGGTGGTAGTACAGGTAGCCAACACAGACAGCAAGGGTGGTAGTAGTAGTAGCAGCAGCACATTAAAAAAAGAGACTGGACAATAGTCACAGGACATAGCCCTGTGGTGGGGCAGGTCTCAGGCCTGCTTGTAGCAGACGGGCGGCAGTGGAGGTGTATTGGTGGTAGTAGAGGTAGCCAACACAGACAGCAAGGGTGCTAGTAGTAGTAGCAGCAGCAGCACATTAAAAAAAGAGACTGGACAACAGTCAAAGGACAAAGCCCTGTGGTGGGGCAGGCCTGCTTGTAGCAGACGGGCGGCAGTGGAGGTGTATTGGTGGTAGTAGAGGTAGCCAACACAGACAGCAAGGGTGGTAGTAGTAGTAGTAGTAGCAGCACATTAAAAAAAGAGTGGACAGGACAGAATCCCGTAGTAGCAGGCGGCAGTAGCAGGCGGCAGCGGCAGCAGCAGCAGAAGCAGCAATGTCAGATCTAATCAGTGGCATCAGGCACAGGGGTTTTAAAATCCTCACCGATCCACGCTTGATTCATTTTCAGAAACGTGAGATTTTCCAAGCTGTTGGCGGACAATCTTGTTCGCTTAGGGGTGACGAAGCCCCCTGCCGCGCTGAATACCCTCTCTGACGCTACACTGGAGGGTGGACAAGACAGTACACCCATGGCAAACTGGGCCAGTTCTTTCCAATGATCCAATCTGCTGACCCAGAAGTCCATGGGGTCTGGGATCAGCATTTCTGACGGAGAAAGGGCACAGTCCAGGTACGAGTGAACCTGGTTGTTTAGGTGCTGCACCTGGTGATGGTGAACATCCCTTTGGTGACTACGATGTGTGTCAGGTCGGGGTATTGGATGTAAAAATGTTGTCATCATATTTTCCAAACTGAATTGGCTGCTGCTGCTGCTGCTGCCGCTGCTGCCGCCGCCTATTGCAGAGGTAGCTCTGCCAGAGACAGTGGGGAGCGGAGAGTGGCCCCCCGGTCAGACATGCTTGCAGCAGGTGTTTGCCGTTTGAAAGCCGTGACAAGCTGGCTGCATAGCTTCTCTCGATAATAAGCCAATTTTGCCTCCCTCTCGGAAGGCGCAAAAAACTCCCCCATTCTGGCTTTATACCGAGGGTCTAAAAGTGTGGCTATCCAGTACTCATCTCTTTGCTTCATGCTAACAATACGACAGTCAGCGCGCAAGTAACGAAGCATACAGCTCACCATCCTGGCCAGCGTTTCAGAGGGCCCGGTTGGTTCCATCTCCGCCCCATACTGCCATGGTTGTCTATCATCAAGGTCGTCGTCAGACTCTTTCATCACCACCATCACTGTCATGTTGTGCGGCTGCCTCGTCCCCTATCCATTCCTGTGATTCCATCTCCAAATCCAGCTCCTCTTCAGGTCCTGTTTCCTCATCCTCATCCTCCTCCTCCTCCTCCTCCTCAATATCCATAGCCAGATGTGATCCTTCCTCCATCCATTGCTGAATCATCGCTGTGAGCGTTTGCTCCATAATGAATATCAGCGGCATAACATCGTTTATTCCGCTAGCGTCACGGCTCACAAATCGTGTGGCCTCTTCAAAGGGCCTCAAAACGCGACATGCGTCTCTAACCAGCTGCCAGGGCCTGAGCTCGAAATTACACTGGCTCCAAACGCTGCCCGTCTGCTGCTTCCTCCTTGATGCACAGCAGCAGCTCCTGCCCTGTGTGGCTTTTCTCGCCCAGGCTCAGCAGGTGTAAGACAGCGTTGTGGCGCTTCACCTTGCACCTATGAAAATAGGAGGGAGGAGGAGTGGAAGATACGCTGTGTCCTGTCGGGGACGGGAAGACCTCCAAGGAGGAAGGCAAGGAGGAGGAGGAGGAGTAGGAGGAGGAGGATGGTAGGTAACTGGTGTCCGGAGTTGAACCAGAAAGATACAAGCGTGGAGGTGGTAATACCTGGCATTGCTGCGGTGGTGCATCGGACTGCAAAATATTGACCCAGTGGGCCGTGAAAGACATGTACTGTCCCTGCCCATAGTTGCTGCTCTACGTTTCGACGGTGGCATGTACCCTGCTGCACACGGATAATTGCAAGGACTGGCACACCTTTTCCTCCACATGCTTGTGCAAGGCAGGGACAGCTGTTTTGGAGAAGTAATGTCGGCTAGGTATTCGCCACCTAGGCTGAGCGCACGCCATCAATTGCTTGAAGCCGGCGGAGTCGACCAGGTGGTACGACAGCGACTGCACCACCAACAACTTAGCCAGGTGTGAATTAAGCCGCACGACAAGTGGATGACTGGGTATATATTGTTGCTTATTGGACAACGATTCCGTAATGGATAACTGACGGGACGTAGGAGGAGCACTAGATGACAGTGATGATGATGATGACAACGACATGGTGGATAAGGCCTGACTACTACTTAGATGACAGGGACTCGGAGCAGCAGCAGCAGCAGCAGCTGCAGAGGGGTCTTCATTAGATGTACATGATGATGGTGGGGCATGTCGATTGTCCCACATGGCCTTGTGATGCCGCTCCATGTGTTTACGTAGAGCGGTAGTTCCTACATTGCCGCCCTGCCCACGCCTTACTTTCTGCTTGCAGATACGGCACTGTGCCATGTTTTCGTCCTCCGGGAAGGTATAGAAAAATTGCCACATGGCAGAGTACCGTAAAGAGGTAGTACCACATCCACCACCACCACCACCACCACCAACCGAGCTTGCCCCTTGTCTGGCAGGCTTTTTTCGGGAGCCTACACCAGCATCAGTGTCGCCGTCACCGGCTCCTGAGCTGACCCTACCGCTGCAACGTTTTGCAGATTTACTTCTGCCCCAACCTCGGCTTTGCTGTTTATCACGGCCAGTGCCGCCACTACTACCCTCCTCCTCTGACGCCGTCATCACCTCGTCACCTGGTTCCCACGTCCTGTCTAAAACAACATCATCATCATAGCCTTCCTCATCATCCCCGCCACTTCTGTCACTGTGTTGTGAATGTGATGTGACATCATGGCGGGCTCCATGCCCCCCCTCATTACTGCGTCTGCCACCACGGCTACCACCACCAACACCCCCACTACCGCAGCTATGCGTCTCGGACACCGCTTCCACCTCCACCACCGCCGCAACACACTCCGTTGGCTGACTCGCGGAAAACAAATCATCATCATCACTGTGTTGTTCAGTATCTTCCTCCGCTAGGAAGGGGGAGCGAAGACATAGATGATGGAATGGAAACGCTAGAAATACCTATATTACTACTGTCACTGTGCCAAGGAACTGTAGAGGATCTGGAATCCAACGAAACCTGGCTTGAAGCCAGATCGTCAGAGTCTTCCTGCTGAGATGACCGCGAGCCAGCCAACCAGTCCACAATGGCCGTATTGTCTAAAGTAACCAGCCCACCGGAGGAGATGGACAAGTCTGGCTTGCTGATACTGCTACTACTACCAGCAGGCACATGGCAGCTGCTACTAGTGGAACTGGGCACATGTCTTGTGCCACAAATGCTGGTACTGGGTCTGGCACCAACAGATCCAACATTTGGACTGGAAGAGGAGACGGCATGGGTGTTTTTTCCTCTACCCCGTCCTTTCACAACCTTTTTTTTCCCAGACATTTCACTGCTGGAGTGCAGCAAGTTGAATCAAAACCTGGGGGATGAGCCCCTTCTAAAAGCGTATTCACACTGACACTGGCTTGGCAAATGGCAATGAATGCGAATTTCTATCAGCCACGCCGCAGTGCACTCAGGGAATGCTGGGCCTTGTAGTACTACTACCACTACTACAAAGGCTGCCTGTATTGCAAGTTGTATTGTTATTTGTTTGTTATGGTAACGGCCGGGGATGAGCCCCTTCTAAAAGCGTATTCACACACTGACACTGGCTTGGCAAATGGCAATGAATGCGAATTTCTATCAGCCACGCCGCAGTGCACTCAGGGAATGCTGGGCCTTGTAGTACTACTACCACTACTACAAAGGCTGCCTGTATTGCAAGTTGTATTGTTATTTGTTTGTTATGTTAACGGCCGGGGATGAGCCCCTTCTAAAAGCATATTCACACACTGACACTGGCTTGGCAAATGGCAATGAATGAGAATTTCTATCAGCCACGACGCAGTGCACTCAGGGAATGCTGGGCCTTGTAGTACTACTATGTCTACTACAAAGGCTGCCTGTATTGCAAGTTGTATTGTTATTTGTTTGTTATGTTAACGGCCGGGGATGAGCCCCTTCTAAAAGCGTATTCACACACTGACACTGGCTTGGCAAATGGCAATGAATGCGAATTTCTATCAGCCATGACGCAGTGCACTCAGGGAATGCTGGGCCTTGTAGTACTACTACCACTACTACAAAGGCTGCCTGTATTGCAAGTTGTATTGTTATTTGTTTGTTATGTTAACGGCCGGGGATGAGCCCCTTCTAAAAGCGTATTCACACAATGACACTGGCTTGGCAAATGGCAATGAATGCGTATTTCTATCAGCCACGCCGCAGTGCACTCAGGGAATACTGGGCCTTGTAGTACTACTACCACTACTACAAAGGCTGCCTGTATTGCAAGTTGTATTGTTATTTGTTTGTTATGTTAACGGCCGGGGATGAGCCCCTTCTAAAAGCGTATTCACACACTGACATTGGCTTGGCAAATGGTAATGAATGCGAATTTCTATCAGCCACGCCGCAGTGCACTCAGGGAATGCTGGGCGTTTTAGTACTACAAAGCTTGCCTGTATAGCAAGTTGGATGCAATGGGGATGAGCCCCTTATAAAAGCGTATTCACACACTGGCTGAGTAGTGAGTAGTAGATGAGCCCCTTCGATTGCTGGATTCCTGCCTTTTAGATTCCTAAAGCTTTCCCTTATTGCACAGAGATGCTATCCCTACAGCTCCTGTCTGTAAAATGGCCGCTGAGCTCCGTGCATAGACTTTTATTGCAGGCTTGAGCCCGCCCCTATGCTGCCTCCCGATTGGCTGGGAGAGCCGTTTGCAAGGCATTATGGGGTAGCCTGATGTCAGGTGATCTTGTGAAATCCTCCATTTTAGATGTAACTCTTGGCAGGCGCCAAAATGTAGCCGGGTACGGTCAAAACGTTTTCAGCCGAACCCGGTGAAGTTCGGATTCGCTGCGAACAGAAATTTTCCGGAAGTTCGGACCGAAACCGGGTTCGGTTGTCCCGGTTCGCTCATCTCTAGTAGAGATGAGCGAACTTATGAAAAGTTCGGTTCGGCTAGTTCGCCGAATTTCACGAAAAAGTTCGATTCGGACCGAACTAGTTCTGACTGAACCTGTAATTTCCGTGCGCCGAGCATGGTACTGTCCAGGGTGCTGAAAGAGTTAATGGGCTGCACTAACTCTTTCAGCAACCTTGATAGTACCATGCTCGGCGCGCGGAAAATACAATTTTAATGTAATAAAAAATAAATAAAAATACGTTCATACTTACATTCCTCCTGTCCGGCCTCCAGCGATGACGTTTCATCCATGTCGCCGCTGCAGCCAATCACAGGCTGCCGCGGCCTCTCAGCGTCATACACTCCTCAACATCTGCACGCTCCTCTCCTGAAATATTCTGTGCTGCTGTGAACTCTGCTCTTACCATTACGTAGCTCTCAGTCTGTTACCTCTCCTCCACTCCTGTCCTCAATAACACCTTCACATGATTGGCAAGTCACCACGTAATGGTAAGAGCAGAGTTCACAGCAGCACAGAGTATTTCAGGAGATGAGCGTGCAGATCTTGTGCGGGGTGGTGACTTGCCAATCATGTGAAGCTGTTATTGAGGACAGGAGTGGAGGAGAGGTAACAGACTGAGAGCTACGTAATGGTAAGAGCAGAGTTCACAGCAGCACAGAATCTGCACGCTCCTCTCCTGAAATACTCTGTGCTGCTGTGAACTCTGCTCTTACCATTACGTAGCTCTCAGTCTGTTACCTCTCCTCCACTCCTGTCCTCAATAACACCTTCACATGATTGGCAAGTCACCACCCCGCACAAGATCCGCACGCTCATCTCCTGAAATACTCTGTGCTGCCTTAAACTCTGTGGACAGGTCAGGATCCTGTTTCTTTTAAATGCTGCTGGGGAACCCGCTCGATCCACTATATAAGGCTGCGCCTCCATCCTCTTCTGCCCAAGTTACTTATTTCCAAGCACTGTAGCGCAGCCTTATATAGTGGATCAAGCGAGTTCCCCAGCAGCATTTAAAAGAAACAGGATCCTGACCTGTCCACAGAGTTTAAGGCAGCACAGAGTATTTCAGGAGATGAGCACGGCCGGCCACGGGCAGCCGGTCGTTTTTTACGAGCCATGCTCCCATTATAAAGTATAGGAGCACGGCCCGTAAAATAAAAAAAATAGAACATGTTCTATCTTTTTAACGGCACGGGCACCTTCCCGTGAGAAAACGGGAAGGTACCCGTGGCTAACAGAAGTCTATGGGCCCGCTATTTCGGGTCGTAATTATGACCCGTAATAACGGGTGTTTTTACGGTCGTGTGCATGAGGCCCCGTAATGACGGGTGGCTACATGTGTGCACCCGTCATTACGGCAGCGTTGCTAGGCGACGTCAGTAAATAGTCACTGTCCAGGGTGCTGAAAGAGTTAACTGATCGGCAGTAACTGTTTCAGCACCCTGGACAGTGAATTCCGATCAGAATATAGAGTAACCTGTAAAAAAAATAAAAGACGTTCATACTTACCGAGAACTTTCTGCTTCCTCCAGTCCGGTCTCCCGGCCGTTGCCTTGGTGACGCGTCCCTCTCGACATCCGCCCGACATTCCTGGATGACATTACAGTCCATGTGACCGCTGCAGCCAACCACAAGCTGCCGCGGCCTCTGCAGCCAATCACAGGCTGCCTTGGCCTCTGCAGCCAATCACAGGCTGCCGCGTCACAAAAGAAGGTCCGACTGGAGGAAGAAGAGGAACTCATCACCAAGACAATGACCGGGTACGTATGAAATGCTTTTTATTTTATTTTTAATCAGCAGCCTCTTTTCTCTATCAGTGATTAATAGAGACAAGTCGCTGCCGATTTGTATAATATTTTTGACCGGGTTCGGTCAAAACGTGTTCGGCCGAACTCGGAGAAGTTCGGATTCGCTGCGAACCGAACTTTTCCAGATGTTCGGACCGAAACCGGGTTCGGTTTTCCCGGTTCGCTCATCTCTAGTCAGGTGACTGTAGAGGGAGGTCAACGAGAGCCAACAGTCCTAACTTTTCTTTGGTATTTAAATAGTTCTTGTAAAGCTTTGACTTGTGTGTTTTGGGTTATTTTAATGCTAGAGTATGAAACCTTCACCACAAAGTTTATATCTCTGATTCAGTGCAAGTGTTCACCTCCAGAGTAGGCACAATACCCAAAACTAGACTATTTCCACCACTAATGTATTGGTACACTGTGGTATCAATCTCTTTTCTGTTTAACTCCTTTTGCAAATTCTTGCATTACTGGCATAAATCTCAAACTACTATGAGTCAATAAATTGCACTTTCTAGTAATACACTGTGAAATGCCGGTATGTTTTAGGCCCTTTTCACATCACATTTGTGATGTACACATAGCATGTATAACAGGAAAGCTCCTGACGTACACACTCAACATATTCAATAGGGCTGCACTAGCATGACGGAGGCCAAAATAATGTCCTATTGGCCTCCGTCTGGCTGGCATACGTCAATATTTTTTGTTTGTGGTGTGGAATAGCATATTAGACTGTGCTATTCCATACAATGGGATCCCACAAAAAAGTATACCGCACAGTATACTTTTTTTTTTACATGGTAGCCTATGGGTGACATATAACACTGTACTGTATACATCACAGCAGTGGCATAGCTATAGGGGTCGCAGCGGTCGCAATTGCGACCGGGCCCAGAAGCCAGGGGGGCCCGCAGCCCCCCGCACCACATCAATGAAAAGTTACTATAGTAACTGGGGCCTATGTAATAAATTACACGGGCCCCTGTTACTATAGTAACTGACAGTACTTACCCCTCCTCTTTCTGCACAGCATACCGACACTTGATGGAGTGAGGATCTGCGGCCGAAGAGGAGGTAAGTTTAATGTTAGTGTCTTGCTGATGGGTTGGGGTCAGACACCCGGGACCCCCGCCAATCAGCTGTTTTGAATTGGTTGCAGCTGCTCGTACTGTGAGGGATCAATACTATGTATATTGTTTGAAAAATATTATCCTCACACATATGTATATACATTTCAGTTCTTTGTGTAATATACTGATATATATATAACAAGTTCTTTGTTCATGTCGGACATACCTATGGAAGACACCGCCCCCTGGAATGCAAAGAGGAGTGTGCAGAAGAATGTATAGGAAGACTTACAGCAGAAGAGCCAATGGGATTAAAGCAAGTCCCACATCTATAGGGAGGGGCATGTGTCTTCTGTGTGTGTGTTTCTTTGTTCTGAATAAAGTTCAGTTCCTCCTGGCTGACATTGAAGCTGTACCTCAGACATTTGTGTGGTGTACGTCTCTCCAGGCATGCCTTCAGCTTTCAATTTACAGAGGTGGTTATTCGGTGTGAAATACGGACCTGACATTTGGCGCCTGAACAGGGACCTCACTCGAGGAAAAATCAAAATCCGGACAGTCGACAATCACAGGGTGAAACAGAGGACTCAAAGTTGCCCACTGAAGGAATTTGATCACCTCCGCAATAACACAGAAAGCTAATTGATTTTATAAATCTTCGTCTTATCTGTGTTAGTGGGCAGTCTTGTAGCGATCTGTAGAACCCTTTTGTTGATTTCCTGGATTATCTCAGGCGACAGAGGTGATATTTTCCGCTGTGAGGGTAAAAAAACCTGTGAGACCTTAGTCGCGCCCGACTAACCATCCTCTGGGTAATTCGAGTCTAAGTAATAGAATTATATAAGCGACCGGAGAGTTATCGACTGCAAATATTAATATTTCCAGCAAGGCCAGAGAGAGTCTAAATAATCCTAGCGAGATGTAATAATAAATACATTGCAGACTAGAGATGATAATAATCCTAGCGAGATGTAATAATAAATACATTGCAGACTAGAGATGATAATAATCCTAGCGAGATGTAATAATAAATACATTGCAGACTAGAGATGATACTATTTCGGCGAGACTTAGCGTTGGAGACTGTGAAATTATAATATACCCTGCCAGACCAAGAGTTGCAGATCGAAAATTGTTATATAAATTACGTGTATAATATAGACTGTTAGAATGGATGGTTTACGGTCCATATTCAAATCTCCAGGATCGTGCGTAAAATGAAGAAATTGATGGAAGTGTGTGGGATCCATAGAGGAGGGCGGCTCCAAGCCGCAGATTGGGCAAAAGGTATTCTGGAGAACAAAGGGAAGTTGGAAGGTAGTAAGTTGATGGAAAGTGCTTTAGAGGGATTTGCAGAAGAGGAAGTTAGGAATAAGAAAAGTATTGTATGTATTAGAAAACACAGGACCAGCCGACACCCGGTAATGGCGTCCGTACCTCATGTTGAGTGTGTCCTCATTGTGGGTGGGAAACCCCCCCCCTCACAGCTGCGCACTGTGTTTCCAATGGGAGAGGCTGCCCCCCCACCACCCACCCCTGATGTGGCCACGCCCGGCCCAACCAAATCAGTATGAAATAATCGCCTTGTTAATTTTGTCATTTGTAGTGTTTTTTCAATTTTTTTAGGTTCCATTCTAGTGAAGCAACACGTCATCATAAAATAGAGATGGTGGCCGACAGATTGAACAATGTTACAGATTATGTTTGATGTTTTGAACATAGATAATTCCTATACAATGGTGTGATAAATGATTGCAGATACGTATGTTGTTTTGCCGGCATTGAAAGTGTTAAGATTGTGAGACTAGAAGCTGTGAGAAGCTGTGAGTGTGTGACCCACCTCCCTCTCCCCTGTAGTGTGCTGTGTTTGGGAGGAGGAGGGGGGCTGACTGGGTGCAGTCTGCAGTGCTGATGGGACAAAGGGATTTCAATATGCACTGTTGAGATATATATATATATATATATCAGTAATGTCTACAAACCTAAATAAATTTCTTCTCTTTTGCGCATGCGCTGTTGTTTATAAAAGTTACGATATTTATGTGTTCTGATGTGATCAGATTTCATGTGTTTTGATGTTAATTCAGCTGTATTAAACTACAGATACTGTGAGACACGGGGTTTTGAAAATGTATGTGCCCCCTCTGTTCCCTATTTTTATATACAGTTTATTGGTTTGCAGTAATTAATGTTATCAGATATAATATTTTCAGTTTTTATTGAATAACTAACTACAATTGTTTTGTTTTTTTATTTCACACATGAGTTATATCATTGTAAAGATCAAATGTATTTGCCAGGAAAAAGTCATTTTTGTTTCAGGCTGTTGTACATTACAGGGGGTTAAACTAGTGTTATGTTGAGATGTAGTTTTGAACTCTGCTACATTACTTTCGCAGAGTCCACAAAGGGGGGAATGGTGAAGGAACTGATCAGGTACAATTTTGGTTTGTTTTGAGTTAATTAATTTGGTTTCAGGAGATCTAAAATGTGTAAGAGACCATCCCCCTCCAGCAAAGTTACACAGGAGGCAGAGGTGACGTCACTCACAGATGACTCTTTACAGATTTAGATGGGGGAGAAGGAAAAAATAAAAAACTTGTCTGGACATTGTTAATTTGATGTAAAGTTTTTAGGAATGTTTTATTTTTATTTGTTTTTGTATTAATCAAGTATTTGCAGAACCTGATAAAAGTGAGATTCTCAAAGTATTCTGGATTATCAGATGAGTGTGGAGAAGTGTATAACATTTGGTTTTATTTTAGAGAATGAAGACGCCACCCCTTTTGAAATGTTCTATCTATATGTGACATGGGTTTTTAATGTAAATTTGTAATAAAGAGATATTTTATTATACAATATGTACAAGACAGGATACGAGGCACCAGGTAAATCATCCAGAAACCACTCTCACCTTCTTGTTCATCTCAAGGAGCGGAGCTGGAGGTGCTCGCTGAGGCTTGTAACCTGGCAGAAGGTAAGACAGCCGACATTTACACTGACTCTAGGTACGCTTTTGGCATCGCCCACAATTATGGGCCCATTGGTAGTAGGAACTTTATTGGATCATCGGGTAAGCCAATTGAGAGAGCAAGAGAAAACAGAACTGACAACAAGGGTATATGCAGCCAGGTGTCAGTAAATTGGCTTGTCCCTGGATACAATAATGCCACCACTAGGTTTGTAGCAGCCGGCATGATGTACGCACGGCATGACATAGGTAAAACAGCAAAGGTACCTGTGAAAAGTGCAGCCCGGCCAGATTACTCATCCCAGCGACTGCAGAACATACAACTACCCGAGGTAGAAGTGTATGACAAAGTGCTCATGTGTGTAGACCTGTTCTCAGGGGGGGCCTGAAGCCCGGCCTGTATTTTTCCCACTGCAGACCTTGTGGTGTGTAAGTGACGGGGGGGGGGGGGGGGAACAATGTTATCCCAAGTATTGAACTGGTGTTTGTACAATGATAAGATGTCAGCAGTTCTCTAGATGTTGTCCCAAGGTTAGTTTGTTTAATAATTGTATTTAAGAAGTGTTGTGGGAATATTAACTACTGAGGTTAAGTTTTATGTAAAGTTCTAGACCAGCCTTAGCATTGGACTATTAGAGTCATGCGTCAGATAAAAGGTACAGAAGTGGAATATTCCCATTAGAAAACATTTTTATTTGTTTATTTTTTATTTTTGTTGTGAAAGGGAAATTTTAGAGCAGAGAATTCTGTGCAGTGTATATGTGTATGTATAGATATGTATATAAAGAAGAAGAATCAATTTGTAAGTTTTAGTTACTGACCAGTGTGAACGTTTGATGTAAAGATGCTATTTGTTAATGTTTTTCTTCAAATTAATTATTTGATTAAGATCAATTAATGTTTATACAATGAAAAAGCTTGTTCTCCACAGGAAGAGTCCAACTGGGAGCGGAAGGCGTGAGAACCAGATTCTGACAGATTGTGGATGGATAAAGGAAGGTAAACCGGTACCACCCAAGGCACTCTTGATGGCTTTTGCATTGATGGTGTATGACCTCACATATGCCCCAAGACTGCAAGGATCGATTTGGTAAGATCTAATTGGTATGTCCCAGGTTTTACAGCTGTCGCTGCTAAATTCTGTTAGAGCTTTTTGATTTGCCTACAGAACAGACCTGGCAGACCGGTGCCAACCTTATCATACCCGCCTCCCACGAAGAGAACCGACCTTGAGAGGCCTTCCCAGGTAGAACGAACCAGATTAGAGTAAGAAAAATAGGTTTAAGACGCTTGTCAGATAAACATGTGTAATCTGTGTATATTTCTGTGAGGTGGAGATGTTCTAGGCAATCAGCTCAGATCAAGGTACAAATCCTGCTGAAAGGGTATCACCAAGTGCAAATGAAATGTACCCAATAAGTTACACATCTTCTAGGTGCCCTGTCCATTGGAACAGAGAAGTTTTTCCTTATATAAAGGTGTTTGATGTCATTTAAGGGCCTGACATTATTGTATGTACTTAGAACAACGTTTATAGTGTATGCGGATGATGTTATCACCAGATTAGTATTTATTTTAACAATTGCAAGAGTTGGGGGTCCCCAGCAAGTGCCAGTAAATATGAACTAAAAGACTTTTAACACGATGAACTCCATCACTGAGATGCGGCAGGCACAGCCTGAGCCAGTACAACGCGTTTATCATGAACTGACGGCAGTGTCACAATTCTAAGCGGCCGCCCAGACAAGTAACTTGCCAGAGGAAGCGTACAGATGCGGAGGGTTTGATAGTCACAGTACAACTCCACTAATCCGCCTACGTGGGATCTCACCCCAGGCTCACAACATGAGGTGCTATGTACAGCCTGATGACGTAAACCAAAGGAGACGGTGTCGGACAGATGAGAAGGACCAAACCAAGTCCTGATGACGTCAGCAAAGATCAAAGTAAAGACCAAAGACCTGAGTGAATCCGTCAGCAGGATCAAGTGTTTTGATAAGTAAGTGACTAGGAGGGGGTAATAATAACTCCCCCACTGGACACCAACGTAGTCTGACTCCACAATTGTGTGGGTTACCCTGAGGGTGACAGTCAGTGAAGAACAGAAGACAGGAGAAGAAGAAGACGATGGTGTACAGGACTGGCAATTAACTGATGGGACCCGAAACCTGAGGGTGATAGCATTATGATTATTAGTTGAGGCCCTATTGTTTATAATGTCTGAGGTTTATAATTATAATGTGTGTAAATATGCCACGGTGCTGCAAATGACAATCTGAGGAGTTTTGTGTGGAGGCGTGAGGTGAAGGTCACTGTGCTGCCCATGACCTGTTATATCTGCAGGGGTAAAAGTCCCATTAGGACAGTAAGTGACAGTGCGACAATTATTACTGTTAATAAAAATGTAGACCGGATTAATTATATATATTACAACCAGTAGCGGTTTGTAGATTATATCAAGACAACCATCTTGTATCCAGAGGAGAATAGGGAAAGTTAGGACCACTCCGACACCTTGGAAGTCCAGGTACAAAGGGGGGTTACTCATCAGGAGTAGCTCGTCTCAAGCTGGTGAAGAAATCCAAAACCCCTACCCGCCTGGTTCGAGTAGTCAGTGGTAGGTTGCTAGGCAAGACTCAGGGATAGAGTAATAATATTTTTAGGGGGGACTGTGAGGGATCAATACTATGTATATTGTTTGAAAAATATTATCCTCACACATATGTATATACATTTCAGTTCTTTGTGTAATATACTGATATATATAACAAGTTCTTTGTTCATGTCGGACACACCTATGGAAGACACCGCCCCCTGGAATGCAAAGAGGAGTGTGCAGAAGAATGTATAGGAAGACTTACAGCAGAAGAGCCAATGGGATTCAAGCAAGTCCCACATCTATATGGAGGGGCATGTGTCTTCTCTGTCTGTGTTTCTTTGTTCTGAATAAAGTTCAGTTCCTCCTGGCTGACATTGAAGCTGTACCTCAGACATTTGTGTGGTGTACTTCTCTCCAGGCATGCCTTCAGCTTTCAATTTACAGAGGTGGTTATTCGGTGTGAAATACGGACCTGACAGTACGAGTGCTACTTCCCCTTCATTCCGGTCACTTTCTCGCACTGAATCGCTGACACGGACGTGTCAGCGATTCACAGTGTGAGCAAGTGAAGGAAATGAAGGGGAAGCAGCACTCGTACGAGCGGCTGCAACCCCTTCAAAACAGCTGATTGGCAGGGGTCCCGGGTGTCTGACCCCAACCCATCAGCTATTGATGGCCTATACTGAAGATAGGCCATCAATGTTTAGGGACTGGACAACCTTTAAAGCCTACCGTGTGTTAGGCTTAGATACAGGGCCCCAGCTTATACTGCATAAGAATACTGTTTGCTGCACCCTGTATCTAAGCCTACATTAGGCTTAGATACAGGGTCCAACAAACAGTATCACACATGCACATGGGCCCTGTTCACATTACCACTGCCCTTCCGTTGAGGGGTTCCGTCTGGTTAACCACTCAACGTAAAGACAAACGGAAACCTTAGCTTCAGTTTGCATCTCCATTGATCTCAATGGTGATGGAAACTTTGCTAATGGTTTCCGTTTGTCACCGTTGTGAACGGGTTCCGTTGTTTTGGCGGAATCAATAGCGCAGTCGACAATTCAAAACAACGGAACCCTGTCACAACGGTGACAAACGGAAATCTTTAGCAACGTTTCCGTCACCATTGATATCAATGGTGAGGGAAACTGAAGCGGAGGTTTCAGTTTGCCTTTCTGTTGATGGGTTCCGTCGGGTTAACCCCTCAACGGAAGGGCAGCGGTGATGTGTACAGGCCCTTATTAATGTTTTTTTTTGGTGTGTTTTTACAGGTTCGGTTGTTGGACTACGTCGGATTCGAGGACTTCGATGACTGCTTTTTTATTCTCAATAAAATGGTTAATGGGGGTTGTGTGGGGGTGTTTTATTTCAATAAATCTATTTTTTCTATGTCTTTGTATTTTTTTTTAAACTTTATCGCTGCCAACTTACTAATGGCGGCTGACAGATTGACAGCGTCCATTACTAAGGCGGGGCCTAGTGTTAGCCGGTGAAAAGGCTAACACTAACCCCCATTATTACCCCGGTACCCACCGCCACCAGGGGTGCCAGGAAGAGCCGGGTACGATCCAGTACCCAACCATCTGTATTGATGGTCGGGGACTGGGGTGACCGCAGGCTGGTATTATTAGGCTGGGAAAGGCCAAAAACAGTGGCCCTTCCCACCCTGGTAATGCTAGGCTGTTGCTGCTGTGTTGTATTTGGTTGGTTATGAAAAATTGGGGGGACCCCACGTCATTTTTTTTATAAATAATTGGACAGCACGATGTGGGGTTCCCCCATTTTTATAACCAGTCAGATACAACATAGCAGCAGCAGCCTAGCGTTACCAGAGTGGGAAGGGTCACAGTTTTTGGCCTTTCCCAGCCTAATAATACCAGACTGCGGCCGCCCCAGTGCCTCTCTGTCACTACAGATGGTCGGGTACTAGATTATACCCGGCTCTTCCTGGTGGCGCTGGGTACCAGGGTAATAATGGGGATTAGTGTTAACCTCTTCATGTCTAACATTAAGTCCCCGCCCCGTAGTAATGGGCGTTGTGAATCAGCCAGTGACAATTACTAGTTATAAAGTTTAAACAAATACAAAGACATAGATAAAATATTTTATTGAAATAAAAATTCCACACAACCCTCGTTATCCATTTTATTGAGAATAGAAAAAACCGCAGTTATCGAAGTAGTCCTCGAATCTGAAGTAGTCCAACAACCGAACTTGTAAAAAAACAAACACACAAATTAGCATCACGTCAAAAAGGAAAATAATTATTATTCTTACCTTTCCTGGGTCCAGCGCTGGAGCTGCAATGTCAGCGAGCTGGGCCCTATATCTAATCCAATCATGTGTGATACTGTCTGCTGAACCACTGTATCTAATCCTATCATGTGTGATACTGTCTGCTGAGCCACTGTGTCTAATCCTATCATGTGTGATACTGTCTGCTGGGCCCTATATCTAATCCTATCATGTGTGATACTGTCTGCTGAGCCACTGTATCTAATTCTATCATGTGTGATACTGTCTGTTGAGTCACTGTATCTAATCCTATCATGTGTGATACTGTCTGCTGGGCCCTATATCTAATCCTATCATGTGTGATACTGTTTGTTGAGCCACTGTATCTAATCCTATCATGTGTGATACTGTTTGTTGAGCCACTGCACCTAATCCTATCATGTGTGATACTGTTTGTTGAGCCACTGTATCTAATCCTATAATGTGTGCTACTGTCTGCTAAGCCAATGTATCTAATCTTATCCATAGCGTTAGGGTCGTAGTGCTATGGATATGCTGTCTCATATATATATATATGCACATATTCATACACACACACATTTTTTTTGGGTGGACACATATGTATTGGGGCTGTTTCCCCTGACATTTTAAGTCCTTAGTGAAGCCCCTGGCTGCTAGTGCTGCATTGTTGAATAACTTAGGAGACCCAGCGATGCAGCTGAAAGCTGCGGGCCATCGGCCCTGAGAAGTTTGGGGGGGGGGGCCCAAGAAGAACCTTTGCATCGGGGCCCATGAGCCTTTAGCTACGCCCCTGCATCTCAGGCATCCGTTAAACAAATATGTCATGAGTTTCTCATTAGCTTTTCATGTTATATGCGTTAAACGGATGCTATATTAGTCTATGGGTGACAGATGCCACTGATAGGCATCTGCCACAACCTAAGTTTAATGTGTATATTGGGAGCTTTTTTCGGCATGCTCCTTAAATGTTGTCCAAAGTCATAATGCGTTTGGGGAATACGCCAAAGTTGACATTACATTTTCAACATGTTTCCTACTCAGTATACTGCATGAAAACACATTTTTTCTAAATATACCTCATATTAATGAGGATCAGAGATTAAATTTTTTTTACATAATGGTCATTATCAATGTGCTTATCATTTTCCTGCCATTGCTCGAGCAATGCCCTTGAAACTTTGGAGCACTGTTTCTTAGGGGGGATTCACACGAGCGTGTATTCGGTCCGTGCGGGCCGCGTGGTTTTCACGCGCCACGCATCGACCAATACAAGTCTATGGGGCAGTACAGACAGTCCGTGCTTTTTGCGCAGCGTTTGTTCGCTGCGTACAAAACGCGACAGGTTCAATAACTCTGCGTATTTCGCGCATCACGCACCCATTGAAGTCAATGGGTGCGTGAAAACCACGCAGGTTGCACGGAAACACTTCCGTGCGAACCGACTGAAACAGCGCACCAGCTGTCAAAAGGATGAATGTAAACAGAAAAGCACCACGTGCTTTTCTGTTTCCGAACATCCAAATGGAGTGTCTTTGAGATGAGCGAACCCGGACAAGCGAACCGAACTTAACCGGGTTCGGACGAACTCGTTTTTGCCGAACCCGGCAAAAAAATGTCCGGTACGCAACGTCAGGACATAGTCACTGTCCAGGGTGCTGAAAGAGTTAAACTGTTTCAGCACCATGGACAGTGACTACCGATCCCAATAAACATGAACCTGTAAAAAAAAAAGAAGTTCTGACTTACCGATAACTCCCGGCTTCTTCCTCCAGTCTGACCTCACGGGATGATAATTCAGTCCAAGTGACAGCTGCAGCCAATCACAGTCCAAGCACAGGCTGCAGCGGTCACATGGACTGCCGCGTCATCCAGGGAGGTGGGGCCCGATGTCAAGAGAGGCGCGTCACCAAGGACGCGTCACCAAGGACGCGTCACCAAGGCAACGGCCGGGAAGTTCTCGATAAGTACGAACTTTTTCTTTTTTTTAACAGGTTGCTGTATATTGTGTTCGGCATTCACTGTCGAGGGTGCTGAAAGAGTTACTGCCGATCAGTTAGCTCTTTCAGCACCTTGGACAGTGACGGGCGTCGACTAGCCTCATCTCTATGATGGCGGCTGCGCGAAAATCATGCATCCGCGCATCATACACGGATGACACACGCAGCTGTCAAATGGTTTTTGCGCGCGCAAAACGCTGCGTTGTTTGCGCGCGCAAAAACGCAACGTCCGTCTGTATCTGCCCTTACAGCGTGATTTTTTTTAGAATAGGCCGTCATATGTGTGTATATGAGAAATAACACTATTTCTGGCCATTATTCCCCTCGGCAGGCTTTATCTCTAATTCCAATTTTTTTCTCATCTTGTGGGTGGGGCCTAACTGCTATCATGTCTCCCATGCCATGGCATCCGAGGGCCTGATAAAGGCCCACAGGTCTGCCCAGGGCATATGCCTATTAGGATGTGGCGGAGGCACGTCCTAATAGATTGCCTGTCAGTTTTACACTGACAGGCAATAATGCTCTGGTATACTTCGTATGCCAAAGCATTATAGCAGCATTCTAAAGATCGCATAGTGAAGTCCCCTAGTGGGACTAAAAAAATAATTAAGTAATGTGAAATAAAAATGACAGTAAAAAATGTGAAAATATTTTCCATAAAAAGTGGTTTTATTTAGTAACAGTATAAACATTAAATAAAACTACACATATATGGTATGGCCACAACCGTTATGTCCCAAACAATAAAGTTAATATGTAATTTAGACCACAAGGTAAACAACGTAAAAAAAAAATGCAAAAAACAATTGCTATTTTTTTCCATTGCCTTCCAAAAAAGTCATAATAAAAGTTAATAAATAAGTCCCATGTACCCTAAACCAGTACCAATCAAAACTATGTCTTGTCCCGAAAAAACAAGCCCTCATATCACCATATTGATGGAAAAATAAATAAATTGCGACGATGCAAAATGCCTCTCCGTGGAACTACTGTCCTGTACTGAAAACATGATTACAGTACGGGACAGTTGTCCTGCAGCGAAGCAGGGACTCCTAGCATCGTACATAAGTATGATGCTAGGAGCCCGGCTCCCTGCACTGTGTTCGGTCCGGGACTTGCGGCCGAAATACGTCCGTCAATTACGGACGTAATTAGTGTGTGTGCACATACCCTAACAGCCGGGAGAACAGCCCATCTAGTAGTCGGTGGGATGGTAATGCAGGTAAGCCAAGACAATTGATAGTCGTAGGCGATTCTATAATCAGGAAGACGGATAGAATAATTTGTTCGGCATGTGGTGGAACGGGTGGACAAATTGCTGGGAGGGGCTGGTGATGATCCAGCTGTCGTGGTCCATGTCGGTACCAACGACAGAATAAATGGTAGGTGGAGGAGCCTTAAGAATAATTTTAAAGAACTAGGATACAAGCTGAAGGGAAGGACCTCCAAAGTAGTATTCTCAGGAATACTGCCTGTGCCATGCGCATCACAGGAAAGACAGCGGGAGCTCAGGGAGTTAAATGCATGGCTGAAGTCTTGGTGTAGAGGAGAAGGATTTGGGTTCCTAGAGCACTGGGCTGACTTTTCATTGGGGTACAAACTGTATTCTGCAGATGATTTGCACCTAAATGAAAGGGGGTCCGCTGTGCTGGGGGAGAGAATTCTAGCTGGGGTGGCGGAGTATTTAAACTAGGGCTGAGGAGGGAGGTCAATGTAGAATGTAGAATGTCAATGTAGAAAAAAAAGGGGTAGCCAGGTTAGAGAGGGGTCAGACTATATTGGTGGGGGGAGAAACAGAATGTGGGGAGAGGACTGGACAACAAGATAAGGAGATCCTTTCGTTACAAAACATCAGTGTAAATAAAAAGGCCCAATTAATGTCAAATCACATTTCTGATAATAAAAGTGAAAAACTGACAGGCAAGTTAAAGTGTATGTTCACAAATGCCAGAAGTCTAGCAAGCAAAATGGGGGAGCTGGAGGCCTTGATACTGGAAGAAAATATAGATATAGTTGGTGTTGCTGAAACATGGCTGGACTCTTCACATGACTGGGCTGTAAATCTACAGGGTTTTACACTTTTTCGGAAAGACAGGACAAATAGGAAAGGCGATGGTGTATGTCTGTATGTGAGAAATGATATGAAGGCGAGTGTGAAAGAGACAATAGTGGGTGAATACTGTGAGGAGGTTGAAACCTTGTGGGTGGAACTAGAAAGGGAGGTAAACACTGAAAAAATTACTTTTGGTGTAATCTATAGACCCCCCAATATAACTGAGGAGATGGAAGTTCAGCTATATAAACAGATGGAGCGGGCTGCACAGGCGGGTACTGTAGTGATAATGGGAGATTTTAATTTCCGGGATATTAATTGGTGTCATGGTTCGGCTTCAACTGCCATGGGGAGACATTTCCTCAACCTGTTGCAGGAAAATTTTATGGGCCAGTTTGTGGAAGACCCGACTAGAGGTGAAGCTCTGTTGGATCTGGTCATTTCCAATAATGCAGATCTTGTTGGGAATGTCAATGTTCGTGAAAACCTCGGTAACAGTGATCATAATATAGTTACATTTTACCTATAGTGTAAAAAACAAACACAGGCTGGGAGGGCAAAAACATTTAATTTTAAGAAAGCCAATTTCCCCAGGATGAGGGCTGCAATTCAGGATATGGACTGGGAAGAACTAATGTCATATAATGGGACAAATGATAAATGGGAGATTTTCAAATCTACTTTGAGTTATTATAGTGCAAAATTTATTCAGATAGGTAACAAGTATAAACGACTCAAATTAAACCCCACATGGCTTACACCTTCTGTGAAAGGGGCAATACACGACAAAAAAAGGGCATTTAAAAAATACAAATCTGAGGGTACAGCCGTAGCCTTTGTAAAATATAAAGAGCTTAATAAAATCTGTAAAAATGTAATAAAATTAGCAAAAATACAAAATGAAAGGCAGGTGGCCAAGGATAGTAAAACAAATCCCAAAAAATTCTTCAAGTATATAAATGCTAAAAAGCCAAGGTCTGAACATGTAGGACCCCTAGATAGTGGTAATGGGGAGTTGGTCACAGGGGATCAAGAGAAGGCAGAGTTACTAAATGGGTTCTTTAGCTCTGTATATACAACAGAAGAAAGAGCAGCTGATGTAGCCGGTGCCAGTGCTGTTAATATATCAGTTGATATACTGAATTGGATGAATGTAGATATGGTCTGTGATAAACCAATCTTTGGGGGATGTAATATTCCTTATTTTCAGGTTGTGAATAAATCTCCCATGCCATCTATAAAAGGGAGAGGTGTCATGAGTTATGTTTTAAAACCCATGCATCAGGTAAATGTCCCTGACGGTGGGGGATAATCAGGATGTCCTTTTCCAGAGACATAATCAAATTAGTTTGCATGACAACACAAGGACCAACTCTGTCTCTGTGGGGCTCTCATCACACCTGGGTGCTAATATAATCAATACTTTGGAAGCCAGACAGAGAGACTCCAGTACCCACATGTCTACAGAAATGGCTGTAGGGGACAAAAGAAATATAATCCTTCAAAGCCCCCCATGTCATAATTCATATTGTATATAACCCAGCTAGGTGTATATGATCTAGGACCTCAGACGCTCCTTGGGTCTCAAGCGCAGGGATTCTCGGCCATGAGAAACCCCAGAACTGAATGTTGGTTACAATTATTAATATTTCATAGTCGTGTTTGGTATGCCAGGGTTGGTTAAAATATGCCCGGGAACTTGTCGGACATGGTATCTCGCTACGAGATTCATATAAAGAGTTATGACCGATTAGAATTGTGTCCGACAACTTTCCCTGTTTTGCATGTAATTAGCCATCCTCCTTCCACCTGACCAGGAGGAGGGGTGAGGGGTCTTGTTTGGACCCTTTATAGTGGCATACCAAGAAATACACAGTGTCAGACCACAGGAGATGCGACCACATTGCAGTTCTGTCCACCTTCAAGCTGTTCTCCTCAGCGGGATCTCTAACCTATCCAATACGTAAGAGGTCTGTTATTCTTTGCTTTATTCCCTTTTATTTTGTAACTGTTTTGCTTATATGTATGTCATTTTATTTACATCATTTTTGTAACCTTTTTTGTAAGCACTGTACTTTCGTATATTAAACCTTAAAATTAATAAGTTTGTTCCTTGCTGCTCTAAACCTACCCACAACCTCGAAGAGGAAAAGCATAATCTGTTGAATGCTATTTAGATTCAGTGTGTGCCTGCGTGAACGTGTGCGTTACCAGGAGGAGGCTCTTGTCGGCCTAATACGGCAAGTGGTGGCAGCGTTTTGTGTGGATGTGTGAACTGGTTTTGGGGTGCGCTTTAACTCGTTATCAGCCTGTTGCGATAGGTGTGTGTACTAGTGAGAGTGGACAAGCGGAGTTCCCCTTTACAGTAGCATCCAAGTCACGTGTGCCGGGAGTGGTGTTCGTGACAGAGTGGTGGCAGCGGTGGGATAATTTTATTTTTTATTAGAGCATTAAGTGCCTGGATTAAGTAATTAACCCTTGCACTTAAGGACTGGCAGAATCCTTGCGAGGAGCTCACCGGTCTATAAGGACAAACTCAGTGCTTATTTATTTTTTATTAATTAAGACATACTTGCATACAGTTCCCCTCCCTTCTTGTTTTTCTTTTCTATTTTTATTTGGCAAGTAACTGCTAAGATGGCAGCTACTTACAAGAAGCAAGACAAAGCCGTTTTGATCAGCCTTTGTGAGCAGAGAGGTCTGGATGGGACTGACAAAACAAAAGAAATGCTGATCCGGGCGTTGGTAGAGGATGATGCCAAGCACCAACGCCATGTGGTACCTGAGCCAGGGACCTATACAGCACATGGGGATCAAGCAATGGATATGGCTCCGGAACTGGCAGACCCAGAGGGTGCCAGCAGCAGCAGTTCTCGGAGTGGAATGGACTCTTGTTTGCCCCTAATTCTTCAACAGATGAGTGAATGTGACCCCCAAATGCGTATGCAGCTTATTTTACAAGAACGCCAAGCAGAGCGAGAGTTTGCGGAGCGCCAGGCAGAGCGAGAGGCGGCAGAGCGCCAGGCAGAGCGCCAGGCGGAGCGAGAGTACCAGCTGGAGTTAGCACGACTCCAATTGCACACTTCTACACCACAGAACAGAGAGTCCAGGGATACAATAACCACCTTTAAACCCCGTCTGGAGCACTTTCCTGTTATGGAAAAGGATGGGGACCTGGACACTTTCCTAAGAGGATTTGAAAAGGCTTGCAGACAGTACCAGTTACCCAGTGAGCAATGGGCCAGGTACCTAACCCCAGGGTTAAAAGGCAAAGCCTTGGAAGTGTTTGCAGCTCTTCCCCTAGACCAGGATGGGGATTATGATGCCATCAAACAAGCTTTGATCCGGAAATATAACCTCACCCCAGAGGTGTACCGCAAAAGATTCCGGACTTTACAACGTGGACCTAATGACAGCTACTCGGATGTGGTAGATGGCCTGAGAATCAACCTCCAGCAGTGGATCCGAGGGTTTTCCATCACTACCTTTGAGGGCCTGGAGGATCTGATTATTAAAGATCAATTGCTGCACATTTGCCCTGTGGAAGTGCGACAGTTTGTATTGGACCGAGAGCCCAAGGATGCGGCCCAGGCAGCACACATTGCGGATGCCTATCTTGCCAACCGGGAACCAGCAGTGCGGAAACCTTCTATTGCCAACTGGAAAGGGGGTAAGCCAACTACAAACACATTTTCTTTTGCCAACCGACCCTCAGGGGGTCCTGGCCCTGTTCCCCCCACCAGGCCTGCATTTGATTCCCGCAGGTGTTTTGTGTGTAACAAATTGGGCCACCTCAGCACTACCTGCCCTGAGAAAAAGAAGAATGCCCCCCTGCCCAAGCCACCTGGGTCCTCTCCAGCTGTTTTGTGTGTGGGTGGGATTCAGGGGAAACCCAGTGACAATCTACAGTCGGTTACTGTGGGCAATACCGTCACTGTGGGGCTGAGAGACACCGGCGCTGAGATGACTCTGGTCCGTCCCGAACTTGTGTCTATGGAGGACATTATTCCTGGAAAAACCCTGACTGTCACAGGGATTGGGGGAGTCCACCCCGCTTTGCCCATGGCACGGGTGTACCTTGATTGGGGTACAGGGAGGGGGTTAAAAGAAGTGGGGGTGTCTGAAAATATTCCCACGAATGTCTTATTAGGTACTGACCTGGGACGGTTAGTATCTCAGTATGTTGCATCAGATGTTGCTGATGACCCCGCAAGCTCTGTTGAAATGTGTGATGTTGATGATAAGGTAATATGTTCCCCTCTTGATCTTTCTGAACCCTGCCATGTAGAACTGTCTAATGATGTTAATGTGCTATGTGACCATGTGGAACCATGTAATGCCATACTATTGGGGGATGCTACTAAGGTAATCGGTAATAGTCATATAACCAGTGATGCTCTAGAGATATGTCCTGATAACGGTAATATGGTATATACTCAGATTGACCCCCAGACCCTAGTTAGCCAGAAGCGGACTTACATATCAGCCGTGACCCGCAGTCAAAATAGCCATAACTTAGATATCTGTCTGCCAGCTAACAGCCCAGAAAGTGCCACAGAGGAGCCCAGCGAGGCTGTCGCTTTTACTTCCCTCCTAGCCACCCAGAGCCAAGAGTTCCAGGCCGCTTTACATGATGATGCCAGCTTAGACAAGCTAAGGGACCTTGCTGGAAAAACACCTGACGAATCTGACAAGGAGAGGATCTTCTGGGATCAAGGCAGGCTGTATAGGGAGACTATTCCCTGTGATCACCAACAGGCATGGTTAACAGAGCAACAGCTCATAGTACCCCACCAGTTTCGTGAACAATTAATGAGGGTTGCCCATGAGATCCCCTTAGCTGGACATTTAGGGGTACAGAAGACAAAAGCCAGGCTTGCTCATAACTTTTATTGGCCTAAAATGGGAACTGACATAGCAAACTACTGCCGTTCTTGTGTGACATGCCAAAGGGTGGGGAAGTCGGGACATATCCCGAAAGCCCCATTAGCCCCTTTGCCAATCATTGATGAGCCCTTCCAGAGAATCGCTGTGGATATCATTGGGCCTCTGGCCATACCCAGCAGTTCTGGGAAACGCTTCATCTTAACGGTGGTAGATTATGCTACTCGGTACCCAGAAGCCATAGCATTATCCTCCATTCGGGCCGACAAGGTGGCTGATGCCCTGATAAGTGTATTTGCTCGAGTAGGATTTCCCAGGGAGATGCTTACCGATCAGGGGACCCAGTTTATATCCAACCTGATGCAGTGCCTCTGTAAGAAAATGCAGGTGCAACACCTTGTAGCCAGTCCCTATCACCCACAGACTAATGGTCTGTGTGAACGATTTAACGGGACCCTCAAACAAATGCTCAAGATGTTGGTCGAGTCCCAGGGGCGCGACTGGGAGCGGTATCTCCCCCACCTGTTGTTTGCTTACCGAGAGGTACCGCAGGCCTCAACGGGGTTCTCCCCCTTTGAGCTGCTGTATGGAAGACGAGTACGGGGCCCCCTAGATCTGATAAGAGAATCCTGGGAAGGAGAATTGGTTACTCCAGAGGTATCAGTCATAGAGTATGTCATGAGGTTCCGGGATAAGATGCAAACCCTGACCGGGTTGGTAAGGGAGAACATGGTGCAGGCCCAAGCCAGCCAAAAGAAATGGTATGACCGCAATGCGAGAGAAAGAGTTTATGAAGTGGGCCAGAAAGTATGGGTGTTAGTCCCCATGACTCAAAATAAATTACAAGCCGCGTGGGAAGGCCCCTATACCATTCACCAACGCCTAAATAATGTAAATTATGTGGTGACCATAGATCATGCGAGGAAAAAGCAGAAGGTTTTTCATGTCAACATGATGAAGGCCCATTATGACCGGGAAGCATGCGCCCTGCCAGTGTGCAGTTGGCCAGAGGAAGGGGAAAGTGATGCCATCCTAGATCTAGTCGCTACCGCGAAAGAGGTTGGGTCCATTGAGGATGCCCAGATTAGCCCGAAGCTATCTGCGAACCAGATGTCCCAGCTGCGGGGGGTATTACATCCCTTTCTAGCCACTTTCACTGGGAAACCGGGGAGAACCCAGCTGGCAGTCCACCATGTGGACACTGGGGAGCATCTTCCTATCAGACAACCCCCCTACCGGGTTTCCTTAGAGGTGCGGGCAGATATTAAACGGGAGATAGATGAAATGTTGGATCTGGGCGTAATTCGAAAATCGCAGAGTTCATGGGCCTCCCCTGTAGTCCTTATCCCCAAAAAAGACCGGACAACTCGGTTCTGTGTAGACTATAGGAGATTAAATGCCATCACGGTTTCTGATGCATATCCGATGCCCCGCATAGATGAGTTACTGGATCAGTTAGCCAGCGCTCAATACCTAACCGTTATGGATTTGAGTCGAGGATATTGGCAGATTCCCATGTCCATAGAAGCGCAGGAACGGTCTGCTTTCATTACACCTTTCGGATTGTATGAATCCAGGGTGATGCCCTTTGGCATGAAAAACGCACCTGCCACTTTCCAGCGCTTGGTGAATCAGCTGCTTGAGGGACTTGAAGGGTTTGCAGTAGCTTACCTGGATGACATTGCCGTGTTCAGCTCCACATGGGAAGAACACCTGTCGCACCTGTCGCAGGTGCTCAGGCGGGTCCAAACCGCAGGCCTGACTATCAAGCCCGGAAAGTGTCAGATAGGCATGACGGAGGTGCAATACCTAGGACACAGAGTGGGTGGGGGGACTCTGAAACCAGAGCCCGGGAAGGTAGATGCAATCACAGCCTGGCCCACCCCAACAACGAAAAAACATGTGATGTCCTTTTTGGGTACCGCTGGGTACTACCGCAAATTTGTACCTAACTATAGTGCCCTAGCGAGGCCCCTAACTGAACTAACCAAGAAGAAGCTGCCTCAGATAGTGAATTGGACAGCCACCTGTGAGAACTCTCTTGCCACGCTGAAAGCTGCCCTTGCCAGTTCTCCAGTGTTGCAAGCCCCAGATTTCACCCGAAGGTTCGTTGTCCAGACTGATGCCAGTGCCTATGGCCTGGGTGCGGTTCTCAGCCAGATAAATTCAAGGGGAGAAGAACATCCAGTTATGTATTTAAGCAGGAAGCTTCTGCCCAGGGAGGTGGCATACGCCACCGTAGAGAAAGAGTGCTTAGCCATAGTGTGGGCCCTGCAGAAGTTGCAACCCTACCTTTATGGGCGTAATTTCACGGTAGTGACCGATCACAACCCTCTTAGCTGGTTACACAGGGTAGCGGGTGATAATGGCAAATTACTGCGGTGGAGCCTAGCTCTACAGCAGTATGACTTTACGATCCAGCATAAGAAGGGAAGTGAACATGGGAACGCAGATGGGTTATCCCGCCAAGGGGATGTGCTTGGGAAATGACCTGTAAGTCAGTTTCCCAGGGCACATCATAAAGGGGGAGGTGTGATAAACCAATCTTTGGGGGATGTAATATTCCTTATTTTCAGGTTGTGAATAAATCTCCCATGCCATCTATAAAAGGGAGAGGTGTCATGAGTTATGTTTTAAAACCCATGCATCAGGTAAATGTCCCTGACGGTGGGGGATAATCAGGATGTCCTTTTCCAGAGACATAATCAAATTAGTTTGCATGACAACACAAGGACCAACTCTGTCTCTGTGGGGCTCTCATCACACCTGGGTGCTAATATAATCAATACTTTGGAAGCCAGACAGAGAGACTCCAGTACCCACATGTCTACAGAAATGGCTGTAGGGGACAAAAGAAATATAATCCTTCAAAGCCCCCCCTGTCATAATTCATATTGTATATAACCCAGCTAGGTGTATATGATCTAGGACCTCAGACGCTCCTTGGGTCTCAAGCGCAGGGATTCTCGGCCATGAGAAACCCCAGAACTGAATGTTGGTTACAATTATTAATATTTCATAGTCGTGTTTGGTATGCCAGGGTTGGTTAAAATATGCCCGGGAACTTGTCGGACATGGTATCTCGCTACGAGATTCATATAAAGAGTTATGACCGATTAGAATTGTGTCCGACAACTTTCCCTGTTTTGCATGTAATTAGCCATCCTCCTTCCACCTGACCAGGAGGAGGGGTGAGGGGTCTTGTTTGGACCCTTTATAGTGGCATACCAAGAAATACACAGTGTCAGACCACAGGAGATGCGACCACATTGCAGTTCTGTCCACCTTCAAGCTGTTCTCCTCAGCGGGATCTCTAACCTATCCAATACGTAAGAGGTCTGTTATTCTTTGCTTTATTCCCTTTTATTTTGTAACTGTTTTGCTTATATGTATGTCATTTTATTTACATCATTTTTGTAACCTTTTTTGTAAGCACTGTACTTTCGTATATTAAACCTTAAAATTAATAAGTTTGTTCCTTGCTGCTCTAAACCTACCCACAACCTCGAAGAGGAAAAGCATAATCTGTTGAATGCTATTTAGATTCAGTGTGTGCCTGCGTGAACGTGTGCGTTACCAGGAGGAGGCTCTTGTCGGCCTAATACGGCAAGTGGTGGCAGCGTTTTGTGTGGATGTGTGAACTGGTTTTGGGGTGCGCTTTAACTCGTTATCAGCCTGTTGCGATAGGTGTGTGTACTAGTGAGAGTGGACAAGCGGAGTTCCCCTTTACAGTAGCATCCAAGTCACGTGTGCCGGGAGTGGTGTTCGTGACATGGTCCAAGCTAAATTAAATAAAATAAATGTGCACAAGGCCCCGAGACCAGATGGGTTACACCCTAGAATTCTTAAAGAGCTTAGTTCAGTTATTTCTGTCCCCCTTTTCATAATATTCAGAGAATCTCTAGTGACTGGTATAGTGCCAAGGGACTGGCGCAGCGCAAATGTGGTGCCTATTTTCAAAAAGGGCTCTAGGTCTTCCCCGGGTAATTATAGACCAGTAAGCTTAACATCCATCGTGGGGAAAATGTTTGAGGGGCTATTGAGGGACTATATACAGGATTATGTGACAATAAATAGCATTATAAGTGACAGCCAGCACGGTTTTACTAAGGACAGAAGTTGTCAAACTAACCTAATCTGTTTTTATGAAGAGGTGAGCAGAAGTCTAGACAGAGGGGCCGCTGTGGATTTAGTGTTTTTGGACTTTGCAAAGGCATTTGACACTGTTCCCCATAGACGCCTAATGGGTAAATTAAGGACTATAGGTTTAGAAAATATAGTTTGTAATTGGATTGAGAATTGGCTCAAGGACCGTATCCAGAGGGTTGTGGTCAATGATTCCTACTCTGAATGGTCCCCAGTTATAAGTGGTGTACCCCAGGGTTCAGTGCTGGGACCACTATTATTCAACTTATTTATTAATGATATAGAAGATGGGATTAATAGCACTATTTCTATTTTTGCAGATGACACCAAGCTATGTAATATAGTTCAGTCTATGGAAGATGTTCATGAATTGCAGGCAGATTTAAACAAACTAAGTGTTTGGGCATCCACTTGTCAGATGAAGTTTAATGTAGATAAATGTAAAGTTATGCATCTGGGTACCAACAACCTGCATGCATCATATGTCCTAGGGGGAGCAACACTGGCGGATTCACTTGTTGAGAAGGATCTGGGTGTACTTGTAAATCATAAACTCAATAACAGCATGCAGTGTCAATCAGCTGCTTCAAAGGCCAGCAGGATATTGTCGTGTATTAAAAGAGGCATGGACTCACGGGACAGGGATGTAATATTACCACTTTACAAAGCATTAGTGAGGCCTCATCTAGAATATGCAGTTCAGTTCTGGGCTCCAGTTCATAGAAAGGATGCCCTGGAGTTGGAAAAAATACAAAGAAGAGCAACGAAGCTAATTAGGGGCATGGAGAATTTAAGTTATGAGGAAAGATTGAAAGAATTAAACCTATTTAGCCTTGAAAAAAGACGACTAAGGGGGGACATGATTAACTTATATAAATATATTAATGGCACATACAAAAAATATGGTGAAATCCTGTTCCTTGTAAAACCCCCTCAAAAAACAAGGGGGCACTCCCTCCGTCTGGAGAAAAAAAGGTTCAAGCTGCAGAGGCGACAAGGCTTCTTTACCGTGAGAACTGTGAATCTATGGAATAGCCTACCGCAGGAGCTGGTCACAGCAGGGACAGTAGATGGCTTTAAAAAAGGGTTAGATAATTTCCTAGAACAAAAAAATATTAGCTCCTATGTGTAGAAATTTTTCCTTCCCTTTTCCCGTCCCTTGGTTGAACTTGATGGACATGTGTCTTTTTTCAGCCGTACTAACTATGTAACTATGTAACCATTTTCAAGACAGACTTGGATAAGAAGGGCAGGGCCCTTCTTATAGTCCAGGAAATCATGTGTAGTTGATGATGATGATGGTTCACATGTGCGCGCGCTGGCCCTTTAAGACCGGGCACAAGCGTGCGCGCGCACCCTACGGGACACAGTGGACTGGAGCGGAAGTAAGCTCTGGCATCTCCTAGGAAGGTCCATGGCTGCAGGCGTCGGGAGGTGAGTAAACTCGACGACCCGCAGCCATGGACGCTAAATGAATACCCTTTTACACTGGCCATTTATTTCGCAAACGCGCGTTCACAGAATGATTTTTCTCAATAATGTCAGGGCAGTGATCAGCATATGAACGAGTAAATACCCGTTCATCGGCTGATTGTATTGTTTTTAATGCCTTAACTATTATCGTTGTCAGCAGCACATCTTGGTGTGTAAACAAGGAGATTGCTGCCGACATGATAGAAATGTATGGGGACGAGTGATTGAAGTAACGAGCGCTCATCGGCATACAAAGTTCCTTGTGAAAGGAGCAAACAAGCGCCGATCAACGAGCTGCCTTGTTTACACATCGGGCCGTGTAATATCACCTTAACCCCTTTACGACGAAGGACGGATATATCCATCCTATGCAGGAGCTCGTTCCCGCATAATGACGGATATATCCATCCTCTGATCGCGCGGGTACTGCGACTGTACTCACACGGTTATCGGCATGAGCACGGCTGTTATACACAGCCTGGCACCCGCCCCAAATGCCGGAATCGAAGCGCTCCATTAGATGCCGCTGTGAATAGCGATAGCGGCATCTAATGTGTTTTACAGAGGGAGGGAGCTCCTCTGTCACCCCAACGGCACCCCTGCAAAGAAATCGCGGGGCGCCATTGGGTTTCCATGGCAGACGGGGGCCTAACAAAGGCCCCCAGGTCTGCCTTCAGCAACTAAAGTTACAGTTCCCTTGGAATGCGACCGTGAGAAAACAAAAAATAATCCTTGGTCATTGATGAGCAAAAAGGCCTGGTCATTAAGTGGTTAAGTCTAGTTGCACAAATAGCGGAGATAGCTGCAGATAGTTTTGGATTTTCGGTGAGGAATCTGCAACTACAGTACAGAACAATGCATGTGAATGGGAATTAGTAAATGCATATTCACACCATGACCTATCTGTTTTCACTCTTTGAGCATTGGTTACAATTGAAAGACATAGACCAATAGCCACCAGACTTTGAATATCTTTCTTGATGTTTATCCAGCCCCAGTTTCTCAAGAGAAGCTAACAACACCGTCAACAATATCTTTACTCGAGTGGAATGTATCATCTATATTTGTTTTTTTACTAATTAAAACTCTGGTTTTCTTATCTGTTTTTATTTTTTGATCATAGCTTTAGTTTTATTTTATATTCTGGACATGATGAAGCGGATAGCCGTCTTGCTTGCGCTGCTCCTCAAAGCTGTGTACTGCAGTTCAGAGATTTGCTTTCCAGCAGCCACATGGACATAAGAAACCTTAGTAAAAAAAACAACCTTTTGACTTACCATAAGAACTGTGAATCTATGGAATAGTCTACTGCCGGAGCTGGTCAAAAAAAAATGCTTGGATAATTTCCTAGAACAAACAAACATCAGCTCCTGTGTGAATGCAAAGAATTCTTGTTTGAATGTTGATCCAGTCTAATCGCCACTTGGGATCAGGACATTTTTTTTCTTTTAATGGCAAATTGGATTATGCCTTACAAACTATGTAACTATGACTTCCATGTGAGTGATTTGGTCATGCTCTGTGACATGAGCAGGGGGGCTGTATCTGTCACCTATTGTAAATGGTGTATCCTGTGTTATCTGCCTTATCTCAGGGTCGTAACCAGGTACTGCCGTGCCCCTGTGCTGTACCCTATAGATAAAATTTTCCCCTGATGTTGGACGAAGCACACAACGTCCAGCATTAGGACGTAGTGTTCTGCATCGCATTGAACGTCCTGATGCTGCCTGGCGTCAGGACATTGTATGCGGCGCGCACAGATTGCCTGATGTGGCAGCCTGAGGGGATTTGGGGTGCTCCCTACCCCTTTAGGACCAGTCGTGGTTAAACCCCCTACGACCATGATTGTTACGCCACTGCTCCAGCTGTAAAATAGAGGTGTTACTTTTCATTGTAATCCTGCGTGTGATGATAATGAGATGACTATTGATAAGTGATCTCTACAGAACAGGAAGTGTCTGCCTATTACTGTAATTACTGTCATTATCCATCACAAACATTGCTATAAGGCCCCGTTACTTTTAATTAAGCTCCCTTCAAGCACTTACTGTTTCAACAATAATGACTGATACAGGGTGTTCTTGGTGTGAGAGGCACACCCTAAAATGCATTGCAGTTTTTTTTTGGTTGGCCTGTGTATTTTCAACAGTGTGGAATGCATGGGTTGCCAAGTAGTTAAAAAAAGGAAGAACGGTGCGGTTGAGTAGCAAGGAGATATATCTATTACAACAGGGGGGGGTGGGGGGTGCTGAGCATACACACCATATTAAAGAGGCTCTGTCACCAGATTCTCAAATCCCTATCTCCTATTGCATGTGATCGGCGCTGCAATGCAGATAACAGTAACGTTTGTTTTTGTTTTTTAAAACGTTCATTTTTGGCCAAGTTATGAGCTATTTTATATATATATATATGCAAATGAGCTTTGAAATGGACAACTGGGCGTGTTTTTTTTCCCGCATGTCCAACTGGGCGTGTATTGTGTTTTTAACTGGGCGTGTTTACTTGTTTTACTAACTGGGCGTTGTGAATAGAAGTGTATGATGCTGACGAATCAGTGACCAATCAGCATCATGCACTCCTCTCCATTCATTTACACAGCAGCATCACATTCTTATTAGAACGATGTGCAGCCACATACACAAGTGTCCTGATAATGAATACACATGACCTCCAGCCTGGACGTCATATGTATTCAGAATCCTGACACTTCTGAATCTTTTCTGTGAGCTTCCAGCAAGCGACGCGTAATCTCGCGAGATTACGAGGTAAACGAGATTTTGTTTCTCTTGCTGGAAATCTCACAGAAAAGATTCAGAAGTGTCAGGATTCTGAATACACATGATGTCCAGGCTGGAGGTCATGTGTATTCGTTATCAGGGCACTTGTGTATGTGGCTGTACATCGTTCTAGTAAGAACACTATGTGCTGTGTAAATGAATGGAGAGGAGTGCATGATGCTGATTAGTCACTGATTCGTCAGCATCATACACTTCTCTCCACAACGCCCAGTTAGTAAAACAAGTAAACACGCCCAGTTAAAAACACAATACACGCCCAGTTGGACATACGAAAAAAAACACGCCCAGTTGTCCATTTCAAAGCTCATTTGCATATATATAAAATAGCTCATAACTTGGCCAAAAATTAACGTTTTTCAAAAAAACAAAACACGTTACTGTTATCTACATTGCAGCGCCGATCACATGCAATAGGAGATAGGGATTTGAGAATCTGGTGACAGAGCCCCTTTAACCCCTTGAGTACCCAGCTCATTTTGGCCTTGAGGACCAGACCCATTTTTTCAAATCTGACATGTATCACTTTATGTGGTAATAACTCCGGAATGCTTTTACCTATCCAATTGATTCTGAGATTGTTTTCTTGTGACATATTGTACTTTAGTTTAGTGGAAAAATTTGGTCGATAAATTCATTGCTTATTTGTGAAAAACACCAACATTTAGCGAAAATATGAAGAAATTATGATTTTTCCAATTTTAAATGCATCTGCTTGTAAAACAGATGGTAATACCACACAAAATAGTTACCAATTAACATCTCCCATATGTCTACTTTATGTTTGTATCGTTTTTTGAACATCCTTTTATTTTTCTATGACCTCACAAGGCTTAGAACTTTAGCAGCAATTTCTCATATTTTTAAGAAAATTTCACAAAGCGATTTTTTTCAGGGACCAGTTCAGTTCTGAAGTGGTTTTGAGTGCCCTATATAATAGAAGCCCCCATAAAACACCCCATTTTGAAAACTGCACCCCTCAAAGTATCCAAAACAGCATTCAGAAAGTGTTTCAACCCTTTAGGCGTTTTACAGGAATTGAAGGAAAGTAGAGCTGAAATTTTCAAATTTAATTTTTTTTGCAAAATTCATATGTAATACATTTTCTTCTGTACCACAGAAGGTTTTACCTGAGAAACGCAACTCAATATTTATTGCCCAGATTCTGCAGTTTTTAGAAATATCCCACATGTGGCCCTAGTGCGCTAATATACTGAAACACAGGCCTCAGAAGCAAAGGAGCACCTCTTGGATTTTGGGGCCTCCTTTTTTCAGAATATATTTTAGGCACCATGTCAGGTTTGAAGAGGTCTTGTGGTGCCAAAACAGTGGAAACCCCCAAAAGTGACCCCCATTTTTTAAACTACACCCCTCAGGGAATTTATCTAGGGGTATAGTTAGCATTTTGACCCCACAGGTATTTTGCTATATTTTCTGGAGTTAGTCTGTGAAAATGAAAATCTACTTTTTTTCTGGAAAAACGTAAAAAATTCTAATTTTTGCAAGAAATAAAGGAGAGAAAGCACCCCAACATTTGTAAAGCAATTTCTCGCGATTACGGAAATACCCCATATGTGGTAATAAACTGCTGTTTGGACCCACAGCAGGGCTCAGAAGGGAAGGACCCCCATTTGGATTTTGGAGCTCTGATTTTACTGGAATAGTTTTCAGTGCCGTGTCACGTTTGCAACACACTGGAGGGACCTAAACAGTGGAATCCCCCCAAAAGTGACCCAATTTTGGAAACTATACCCCTCAAGGAATTTTTCTAGTGGTATAGTTATCATTTTGACCCCACAGGTTTTTTGCTGAATTTATTGGAATTAGTCTGTGAAGATGAAAAGAGACTTTTTTTGGGAAAAAACACAGAATTTTCTAATTTTTATAAGGAATAAAGGAGAAAAATCACCTCAACATTTGTAAAGCAATTTCTCCTGATTATGGAAATACCCCATTATGTGGTAATAAACTGCTGTTTGGACCCATGGCAGGGCTCAGAAGGGACGGAGCACCATTTGGATTTTGCAGCTCAGATTTTGCTGAATTGGTTTCTGGGGGCCATGTCACATTTGCAGAGTCCCTAAAGTCCCAGTACAGTAGAAATTCCCCAGATGTGATCCCAATTTGGAGACTATACCCCTGAAAGAATTAAATTAGAGGTGTAGTGATCATTTTGAGCCCTCAGGTGTTTTATAGATTTTATTAGAATTGGTCCGTGAAAATGAAAACATTTTTTTTTCCAATAACCTGTAGCTTTAGCTCAGAATTTCATTTCCACAAGGAATACAGGAGAAAAGACACCCCAAAATGTGTTACACAATTTCTCCTGATTACGGAAATACCCCATATGTGGTTGTAAACGGCTATTTGGACATACGACAAGGGTCTAAACGGAAAAAGTGCAATTTCGTTTTTGGAGTGGAGATTTTACAAAATTTGTTTTTGACGCCATGTTGCATTTCGCTGAGGTACGAGTACAGTAAAAACTCCCGAGAAGTGACCCCATTTAGGAAACTACACCCCTCAAGGAATTCATCTAGAAGTGTAGTGAGCATTTTGACCCCCAAAGGTTTTGCAGAAATTAGTGCACAGTGGATGTTGCAGATTGAAAATTGACATTTTCCACATATATGCTATTTCAGTGCCCAATGCGTTGGGCCCAGCTTGTACCACTGGAGACATATACGCCCCATAAATTGTTAAGCGGTTCTCCAGAGTACGATAATACCCCATATGTGGTCATAAACCGCTGTTTGGGCACACTGCCAGGCCCAGAAGGAGCGCCATTTGGCTTTTGGAGCGCAGATTTTGCTTGGTAGTAGTTTTGTTTAGTGTTTTACTGGTGTTTCAGCTTATAATGTGGGGGCATATGTAATCTGTGCGGAGTACATACATTTTTTGCGTGACACACTGTCGTTTTTATTGGTACCATGTTTGGCTACGCGCGACTTTTTGATCACTTTTTATTCAATTTTTTTGGAAACAACGTGACCAAAAAAGGAAATTCTGCCATTGTTTTTTATGGTATTTTTTTTACGGTGTTCACCGTGCGGGATAAATAATATGATATTTTTTTAGGTCAGGCCGATACGAACGCGGCGATACCTATTATGTCTAGTTTTTGTCTTTTTTTTCATTTTTTTTTCTAATTATAAAGGGCTTGATCAGGGAAACAAGGCGATTATTGTTTTTATTACGTAAAACTTGTATTTATTTATTTATCTAAAACTTTTTTTTTACTTTTTTTTCACTTTTTATTTTACACATACTAGGGGACTGGAAGATCTGATCTTCTGATCCCCTGCACAATACACTGCACTACTTCTGTATGTACTGATGTAGTGCAGTGTATTGTAACTGTCACTTTACAACTGACAGTTGAGCCTATTACGTCCTGCCTTGGGCAGGACCTAATAGGCTCCCGTACCTGGCAACCAGGAAGCCGTTGCTAGGCTTCCTGGTTGCCATTGCAACCATCAGAACCCCGCGATTTTTCGCGGGGGGGCAATGGGGTGCAGAGGGAGCCCCCTCCCTCTGTATCAATCACTTAAATGCTGCTGTCGCTATTGACAGCGGCATTTAAGGGGTTAAACTACAGCGATCGGAGAGGACAGTGATCGCTGTAGTTGCAGTGGGATGTCGGCTGTGTATTACAGCCGACACCCGATGAAGATGGAGCGAGCACAGCTCCTGTGCCCGCTTCATCCTCAGGGCGTTACTATACGCCCATTTTCGGGAAGGGGTTAATAAAAAGTGTTTGTTTTTTTTTTTACACCGCTTTCTCTGATCTCCTCACGTATCTCACAGAAGTGAGGAGATCAGAGAAAGTGACAGGAGCTTTCTCCTGCAGACGACGTCACAGACGGCTGTGATTGGTCAGTCTTCAGAGACTGACCAATCACAGCAATCGCCGGTATTGGGGACTGCTAATTGGTCCCCAGGCCGGTAGCAGAGACGGTTAGCTGTCAATGACAGCTGCCGCTGCTGTTCTGTCACTATGTGGTTTCACATAGTGACAGTTTATTCCTGCGCCGTAATAGTACGTCGAAGGTACGCTGGAATAAGCGGCCAGCGACGTACTATTACGTCGAAGGTACGCCAGGGGTTAAGTATGCATTATACTTATAATTGCATTATACATGATTGTAAAGACAAGATATTATGATTGGAGAAAGAGAAATTCCATGATTATAATGCAATCCATATCACAGTGCTGTCACATATACAATGTAGTCTTAAACCACAGCCATTTTCACAAACCTTTTTGGGGAAACAAAATGAATGCCTCATTCTGCCTTAAGTGGAAAATATATAGAAAGGGATATTTTGTTTCAGGTTCAAGAAAAACATAGAACATCATGATACAGGGATTAGTATTGTTTTTTGATTATTTTTTTTTAAACTAGCGTCCCTTAAAAACAACAAAGATTAAAAACAACTGAGTTAGTAGGTATGTCTGATAAGGATAACAAATACATTTCCTTGTAGAAAAAGGGGAACTAGTCAATAGATTTACTGTCTTTTTAGCTGAACCATATGACAATAAAATGATGCAAGCTTGTGCTTTGTCGGAAGTAAATGACCCTCTACATTTTATTTCATGCGTAATATAAACCAATGGGAGCATGTCAACGCACACACTATCTGATTTTATATTGCATGGGTAGATTTTCATGCCAAGTACATTAATTCAAACTTTCTTTGTTACAAGCTATATGAATACAATGGTTTCTTTATGAAATGCCATACCATTTTGCACATTGAATATAATAAAATATTCTGAATAATAGTTGTTTTGAAATATTGTCGCTAAAGGCTTTACTGCGTTTGCTGAAGGTCATAAATACTCAGTTGAAACCAAGGCTGAATGGTGAGCACCAGTCTTTTTCTATTTTGCTGAATGCTATTGTTCCTATTTTATCCACAGGAACAATATAGCAGGATGGGACTCATGATTTTTCTATTTTTTATGTCACTGCATGATTCCCCCATGTGTACATCAATTTGTTATATACATTCTTATCACAAGAAAGTATATAAACCTTTTTTATCTGTGTTTCCACATAAATATGGGGTATGAATACGATTCTTACAAACAAACAAATTCAAATATGACATTAAAACAAGTTTTTTTTTCTTTTTAAAACAGATTTTTTATTATATGTTTATTGAATACATTTATGAAACACTCACTGGAGGTGATATAACAAGCAGAAACACAAGATACTTTCCAGAAAAGTTCTACTCAACACTATGAAGATTTTCTTATTCAGTTTTTTTCTCATACTTTTTTTTGTTTGTTATATACATATATTTGTCTGCACATTTAGGTTTGATCTATGAGTATAGTAAAAACTTCAATTTTATCTTTCATGTTTGACTACATATTCAAAGCTAAAGCGGCACTTTAAACTGGGGCATTTATAGGAGCAACTAAGAGATCCCACTATACAGATCCCCAAAACAACATTTGGGGGCTGTAATATGTCTGACATCAAGCTAGTAGAAATGTGATATGCTGTTTGTCAGTTGCTGTCAGCAAATCAGCATTGCCTGGAGTGTTCTCAGTAATGGCGATCTGCTGTGTTAGGGCTTGTCGACACGTAACGGAATTGCTGCAGAAATTTTCTGCAGCAATTTTGCAGAAACTAGCAGAAATTCTGCTGCGGAAAAAACGCACCATTTCCTGCGTTTTTTACCGCAGAAAATGGTGTGGATTTTGTTGCCTTTTTTTCAGTGCTAGTAGATGGTGATATCGCCTATTAAAAATGCAGCAATTCAGTCCACTTTCTGCAAAAGGAATTGACATGCTGCGGTACGAAAAATACGCACTGCAGGTGAATTTCTGCTGGGAAATTTTACACTGCATGTGGATGAGATTTGTTAAATTTCACTCGCTTTGCTGCTACTGTTTTTTGCTGTGTATTTTCCATCCGCAATTGCGGATGGAAAATATGCAGTAATTCCGTTACGTGTGGACAAGCCCTTATGGTTCTCACTGAAATGGGATCCATTAACCACAATTGGTTTGACACTGGCTAAACTGAAGTGCAGAGTCTTAAGAATCTCCCTGTTCTTCACCTTAGAAATCCTACAAGGGGTTATGTTCTTTTCTAGCTGGATTGTAAGAGTGTCTCTTAAAGGAGACTTTGGTGCATATTTTGTATAGTATATATATGCCAGAATATGGTTCATTTATTTATGCACTGTGCCTTCAGGAGTGAAAGAGTTGCTGAGAAACTTGCTGAAACGGCGACATATGACAACACAAGCCGGAGAACCGCAGTCTGTGGGTGCTGGAGCTGATGGAGGGTGACAGGCAGGAGCCTCCCCGTGTGTGTGCAGTGTCGTGTGAATGGGTTGGTGGGTGATGGGCAGAAGCCTCCACACATAAGACAGTCAATACAGCCTGTTGTGGCCTAGTAGGCCTGAGTTTACCAGACATCCCCTTCATCAGGGAGGAATGTCCTTGACTCTGTTCAAAGAAAGAGTTAGCTAGCCAACCATCAATCAATCGCCAGCCTGAACTGTAAGAACTGTGCCTCTCAGTTACGAGAAGTGTTCATTTGCCTGCTGTGACTGGGTGGCTTGTTATCACCAGCGTAGTAAAGTTTTTGTTGCCACAAGCTCCTGGTATATGTTTAATCTCCTCTGCAACAAACCTGTAAGGGTCGTAAACTCTCTTAGACCCCTACACTTACAGGATTCCCAGGTCTCGGCCACCAGAGTAGTCACCAATTTGTGGTGGTTGTGCTGTAGAAATCTTATGAGTGGGGCAGAATCAGTCAGAATGAAGCTGAAGTCATCACCCAGAGAGGGGTTATGGCAAGCCAAAGGAGCAGATGAAGTTTGCCTCACAATATATCAGTCTATGCAACCAAACATGTTGTAAACAGAGGAAATATCTCTCCTGTCCTGAACTCCGGCGATAGTTCTTACCTACACTGCTATAGTGTACAGCACCATCCTTGCTAATATGATAACATGAGTAGAAAACTTATCTCCTGCCACTGAGGGCTTTATAGCAATCTTAAGGACTACAGGGCATTTAATATCAATCAATTTGAAAGTGATATACCGATGCATGAATAGAAGGAGAATGATGAATACAAAGCGGTAAAACTATGTTGTACTGTGTTAGACAATTACATATAGTTACATAATGAGTATGGGTGAAAAAATACACATGTCCAACAGGTTTGACCAGGAAATGGGCGAGGACGCGGTTGAAGGAAGGGGAAGGGGTAAGTCTTAAAACATAGTTTCCCCCTATTAATACATGGGAAGGCAAAAAACAAACAAACATATGATATCAGCCAATCTGTCCTAAAAGGGAAACATTTAATTCCTAACCCCAAGTGACGATCAGACTGGATCAACATTTAAACAAGGATTCTATACATTTAAAAGTATTGATATTATTTTGCTTTAAGACATTATCTAGGCCTCTCTTAAACACTTTAATCTTGGATATTCTATGCAGTTCATTGTAAATACAATATTTTTCATTCGATTGCCAGAGAGGTTTTTTTTTTATTAGGTATGCTTTAAAGAATGCTGTCTGAAAGGAAAACTAGATATGGCTGTTGCTCCTTTATAGGACAATTAGAAAACCTTCAGTAGCCACTCCCGGAATTGACCCCATTTAAGTTCCTGATTCAGTCTGATGACTCCTTCACATTTACTGTTAGATGCCTCTTGCTGTCTCAGGCTTGTTAAATTTCTGACAAATACTTGAGAGACCAGCTGTTATTATTAAGTCAAAAGAGTGTTACAAAGGGGGTCAGCGCTCCAGCACATTAGTTGGCTTCTTCACGACCTCCCTGTGGAGCCTACGTGTGGACTATATTGTGCCTCGCACTCCAGGACACATCTGATAATTACACATATGCTATTCTAGTTATCGGGTCTTTCCCTTCTCTTATTTTCACATTTTCTATATGATGTGACTCAGCAAAGCCTCTAATAAGCTTCCTGTCGGGATGCTAGACAGCAGGCAAGATTGTTTTCTGCTTCAGATGCTTCATTGCTGGAGGGACGAGTCGCTCATTACTGTATGGTTTCCACCTGGCTTCAGATCACCCGGACTGGTTCAGACAGTCTAGGTTTTTCTTTATTATTAATGCTAAGATCTTTAGAAATCTGAAAGGGCAAAGCTTTATTCATATATTGTAGATGGTAGCTTAAGGGAAAGCTTGTTTGGACATTTAAATCTCCAATGCCAATTAAGAATGTTGGCCTGCCCGGACCCAGCGACCTGGAACCAGATGGCATGTGAATAGTGTACTGTCAGTACTAAGAGGATTTAGCATTTCTGTCTTTGTTACGTTTTCTGTAACGCATTGTAGAGAATAAAGCTGCAAATGTGGGTTTAGATTATGTGTCAGAGCAGGATTTTAAATTGGGATTTTATATATATAGAAAATAAATCAGTTATATAAGCATTTTAGAACTTTTTTTTTCTTGGTACTTAATCTGGAAATGCGGTGCCATGTTTAAGGTGTAAATAAATGCAGGAGAAAATGGTGTGGAGGTAGTGAAAAAGCAATGCTTGCTGTGAGGTTTTATGATACTTCCTGCGTAATAGTTCGCGTATAATGTTAAAATACATTACGATATGAAAGGGAAGCTCCTGGGGCCCATTGCAAAATCTACATCAGGGACCACCACCTACCATGTGTTATTTACAGTACTGGTGTCTGTGACAGAGGGCTTTGGCCTCCCTTGGCACCAGAATCAGGTGTGTCTTTTACCTCTGCACCCCCTGTAGCTACTGTATATGAAGGGTTATTTATAGGTTTTTTAAAACTGCAGTATTTTGTTTTTGATTTTACTTTCATGTTTAAGTACTGTTTATGAATCTAAGCCTAGAAGCACGACATCTAGGGGAGAATATCTTAGCAATACAATTCTGTATGGAGGCACCAGAAAGGGCCTAGCGCTCTATAATATGAAGCCGTAGTGATCCGAAGTGCCACTGTAAAGTCTTAGTACACACAGCTGTGCCATGCTTGTGAGGGTGAACACTGCTATGGTTTAGGTAGGTTCTGTAAAATCAAGATATAATATATGTATACACATATATATGTTGTGGAAGTCAATGGCTCAAAATATATTAGACTGAAATTTAGACGAGTGTTCCAACAGACACTCACGCCAGGCAATTTATCCAGCATCCTAATCAGGATATTTCATACCGATGTATATCGAGAGAGGAGAAATAACACACAGACACTGCTGGTATGCTCAAAATATTCCTCTGGAGGTTTATTTCCAAACTCAATTATAATAATATAATTCAAATGGGGTATAGACTTGAGGTTAACCAATCAGAGGCAATGTGACAATAACTCTTATTCAGCCAATAGCAGACCATAAGAATATTTCAAATACATAATTCTAATTCTGACATCAGATAACACCTGGAGACAAGCATATAATGGGCAGTTGTTAGTGATTGGTTCTCATGGGGGGAGTTTGTTGCGATAATAGTTGCACTTTATGTCTGGGTGTTCAGCCAACCGGCTACAATGGATTATGAAGGCCACACGTTTAACACCTGAAGATAAGAAGTTTCTTTGAATTATATAGAGGAAAGTTCATTACAAAATGGAGAATACTTATTTTAGTAATTCGGCATCCTGCTTGATAATTCATAATGTCATTTCATACAGAGAATATAAGCAAATAAACCGTCCTTCACAAACCCCCCTTTTTCTCATATTAAATTACAGAAATTATATATTATGATTATAAAACTCAAACAATATATCAATAGGGCCACAACTAATATGATGCCATCACCAATGTCCGGTTTGAGTATAGGGTCCCACCAGTGCATTGACAAGTCCTGTACATCATCATCATCCTCTTCTATCTTCTGCTCTTCACTGACTGTCACCCTTAGGGTAACCCACACAATTATGGTGTCAGACTGTACGGTGGTGTCCAGTGGGGAATTTATTATTACTCCCTCTTGGTCACTTACTTATTAAAACACTTGGATGCTACTAACGGGTTCACTTTTTTTGGTCTTTGCTTTACTTTGACCTTTGCTGATGTCATCAGGACTTGACTTTGTCCTTCTCATCTGTCAGACACTGTTTCTTTTAGTATACATCACCGGGCTGTAATGTGAGCCTTGGGTGAGTTCCCATGTAGACGGATTAGTGGAGTTTTATTGAGACTACTACAAACCCTCCGCATCTGTCCGTTTCCTCCGGTAAGTTACTTGTCTGCGCGGCTGCTTAGAATTGTGACACCGCCGTCAGTTCAGGGCAAGCACGTTGTATTGGCTCCGGCTGCACCTGCCGCATCTCAGTGATGGGGTTCATCATGTTAAAGTCCTTTAGTTCATGTTTACTGGCACTTGCTGGGGACCCCCAACCCTTATCAATTCTTAAAATAAATACTAATCTGGTGATAACATTTACATAATATAAAATAAGTTCTAAGTACATACAATAACAATGTCAGGCCCTTAACCCCTTCCCGACATTTGACATATCCATACGCCAAAGTCGGGTAGGGGAAGTATGGAGCGGGCTCACGTAGTGAACCCGCTTCATACGATGCCTGTGTCAGCTTTTTGTTACAGTCGAACACTTCAGAGCAACTAGCGGCATCGCGCTCGAGCGCGATCCCGCTAGTTTAACTCATTAAATGCCGCGGTCAACAGAGACCGCAGCATTTAAATCGTTAGAAAGAGGGGGGTGACCCCCTCTAACAGCTCATCGCGCCCCCCGCAATGCAATCGTGGGGGGGGGGGTGATGGTTGTTACAGCTACCTGGGGGCCCCCAGGTCTGCCATCTTTGTACACATATTAAGCTCTGCCTCTGGCAGGGCTTAATAGTTGCCTGTCAGAATCACAATATACTGCAATACATTAGTATTGCAGTATATCGTGCAAGCGATCTAACGATCACTAGCTGAAGTCCCCTAGGGGGACTAATAAAAAAAGCAAAAATGAGTTGAATAAAAAAATATATATATATTAAATGTTAAAAAAAAAACGTTTTCCAAATTTCCCCCTAGAGCATAGTAAAAAAATTAATAAATAAACATAATTGGTATTGCCGCATCCATAAAAGTCTGAACTATTACAATATATCATTAATTAACCCGCACGGTGACCGCAGTAAAAAAAATAATTTGTAAACGCTAGAATCTCTATTTTTTGGTCACCTAATCTCCCACAAAAAATGAAATAAAAAGTGATCAAACTGTCGTATTTACACCAAAATGGTATTATTAAAAACTAAAGCTTATCCCGTAAAAAATAAGCCCTCATACCACTTAATCGATGGAAAGAAAAAAAAGTTGTGGCTCTCGGAATTTAGTGACACAAAATTAATTTTCTTTTTTACACTTAGGTTTTTACTTGTAAAAGTAGTAAAATATAGAAAAAACTATATATATTTGGTATCACCGTAGTCGTATTGACCCAGAGAATAAAGTTAACATGTTGTTTTAATTGCACAGTGAATTCCGTAAAAACGGCGCGCAAAAAAACATGGAGGAATCACAGTTTTTTTCATTTTCTACTCCACAAATAATTTTTTCCCATTTCCTAGTACATTATATGGCAAAATAAATGGTGCTACGAAAAACTACAACTCGTCACGCAAAAATCAAGCCCTCATAGTACTATATCGACGGAAAAATAAAGACGTTATGGCTTTTGGAAGGTGGGGAGGAAAAAACTAAAATGAAAATCTGAAAAAGGGCTGTGGCGGGAAGGGGTTAAACTAAATCAAACACACACCTTTATATAAGAAAAACTTCTCTGTCCCAATGGACAGGGCACCTAGAAGATGTGCAGTTAATGGGTACATTGTATTTGCACTTGGTGGTACTCTTTTCAGCAGGATTTGTACCTTGATCTGAGCTGATTGCCTGGAACAGCTCCAACTCACAAAAATATACACAAATTCCACATGTTTATCTGACAAATGTCGCAAACCAATTTTTATTACTCTGATTTGTATTACCTGGGAAGGCCTCTCAAGGTCTGTTCTCTTCATGCGAGGCGGGTATGATAAGGGTGGCACCAGTCTGCCAGGACTGTTCTGTAGTCACATCAAACAGCTCTATCAGAATTTAGCAGCAACAGCTGTAAAACCTGGGACATACCAATTAGATCTTACCAAATCGATCCTTGCAGTCTTGGGGCATATGTGAGGTCACAGCATCAATACAAGTGCCATCAAGAGTGCTTTGGGTGCTACCGGTTTACCTTCCTTTATACGTCTACATTCTGTTAAAATCCGGTTTTCACGCCTTCCGATCCTAGTTGGACTCTTCCTGTGGAGAACAATCTTTTTCATCGCATAATCATTAATTGATCTTAATCAGATAATTAAATTGAAGAAAAACATCAACAAATAACATCTTTACATCAAACATTCACATTGAGCAGTAACTCATGCAAACTGATTTGTAATTCTCTGCTCTAAAATTTTCCTTTCACAACAACAATAAAAAAATAAATAAATAAAAATGTTTTCAGATGGGACTATACCGCTTCTGTACCGTTTATCTGACACATGCCTCCAATAGTCCAATGCTAAGGCTGGTCTAGAACTTTACATAAAACTTAACCTTAGTATTTAATATTCCCACAACACTTCTTGAATACAGTTATTAAACAAACTAACTTTGGGATAACATCAGGAGAACTGCTGACATCTTATTGTACAAACACCAGTTCAATACTTGGGATAAAACTATTCCCCTGAAGATACAGGCCGGGCTTCAGGCCACCCTGAGAACAGGTCTACACATACGAGCACCTTTTCATACACACCTACCTCGGGTAGTCGTATGTTCTGCAGTCGCTGGGACAGGTAATCTGGCCAGGGTGCACTTCTCATAGGTACCTTTGCTGTTTCACCTATGTCATGCCGTGCGCACATAATGCAGGCTGCTACAAACCTAGTGGTGGCATTATTGTATCCAGGGACAAGCCAATTTACTGATACCTGGCTGCACATACTCTTGTTGTCAGGTCTGTCATCTCTTACGCTCTCAATTGGCTTACCCGATGATCCAATAAAGTTCCTACTACCAATGGGCCCATAATTGTGGGCGATGCCAAAAGCATACCTAGAATCAGTGTAAATGTTGTCCGTCTTACCTTTTGCCAGGTTACAAGTCTCAGTGAGCACCACCAGCTCCGCTTCTTGAGATGAATGAGTGGTTTCTGGATTATTTACCCCGTGCATCGTATCCTGTCTTGTACATACTGTATATGATAAAGTATCTTTACATTACAAATGTACATTAAAAACCCATGTCACATATACAGGGTGGGCCATTTATATGGATACACCTAAATAAATTGGGAATGGTTGGTGATATTAACTTCCTGTTTGTGGCACATTAGTATATGGGAGGGGGGAAACTTTTCCATCTGGGTGTTGACCATGGCGGCCATTTTGAAGTCGGCCATTTTGTATCCAACTTTAGTTTTTTCAATGGGAAGAGGGTCATGTGACACATCAAACTCATCAAGAATTTCACAAGAAAAACAATGGTGTGCTTGGTTTTAACGTTACTTTATTCTTTAATGAGTTATTTACAAGTTTCTGACCACTTATAAAATGTGTTCAAAGTGCTGCCCATTGTGTTGGATTGTCAATGCAACCTTCTTCTCCCACTCTTCACACACTGATAGCAACACCGCAGAAGAAATGCCTCCCGATCTGACCCCCTTAGACTTTTATCTTTGGGGTCATCTGAAGGCAATTGTCTATGCTGTGAAGATACGAGATGTGCAGCAACTGAAACTATGGATACTGGAAGCCTGTGCTAGCATTTCTTCCGCGGTGTTGCTATCAGTGTGTGAAGAGTGGGAGAAGAGGGTTGCATTGACAATCCAACACAATGGGCAGCACTTTGAACACATTTTATAAGTGGTCAGAAACTTGTAAATAACTCATGAAAGAATAAAGTAACGTTAAAACCAAGCACACCATTGTTTTTCTTGTGAAATTCTCGATAAGTTTGATGTGTCACATGACCCTCTTCCCATTGAAAAAACTAAAGTTGGATACAAAATGGCCGACTTCAAAATGGCCGCCATGGTCAACACCCAGCTTGAAAAGTTTCCCCCCTCCCATATACTAATGTGCCACAAACAGGAAGTTAATATCACCAACCATTCCCATTTTATTTAGGTGTATCCATATAAATGGCCCACCCTGTAGATAGACCATTTCAAAAGGATGGATTTTTTTTTCCCCACATTTATCTGATGATCCAGAACACTTGTAAATCCCACCCCCACCAGGTCCTGTAAATACCTGATTAATACAAAAACAAACAAATTATGTTACTGAAATCTGGCATAAAATGAACAATGTTCAGACAAATTTTTTTGTTTTGCCTTCTCCCCCATCTAAATCTGTAAAGACTCATCTGTGAGTGACGTCACCTCGCCTCCTGTGTAAATTTGCTGGAGGGGGATGGTCTCTTACACAATATCTCATATTGGGTGGAGACTACAACACAGCATACCCAGTGCCATATTTATCATTCTGGAAGGATCTGGAACCATCTATACAGAAAAACCTCAAAATGTAGGTTATTGTCATACACATTTAATCTGGATTAATTATTGGGGTCTCATACACATTTTGTAGACCTCCTAGAACAAAATTCATTAATTCAAAACAAAATAAAACACAAAACAAAACAAAATTGTACCTGATCAGTCCCCTCACTACTCTCTCCTATTTGGACTCTGCGAAAGTAATGTAGCAGGGTTCAAAACTACATATCTCAACAGAGTAAGGGCGGGCACTCTATCTGGGGGGGGGGGGGGGCACTAGTTTGGCCCCCTGTAATAAACAATAGCCTGGAACAAAAATTACTTTCTCCTGACGAAAATACATTTTATCTTTAAAATAAACTTACAATCATTTACCTGTAAAACATCTCACATTTTCAAAAATAACATTTAGGCAGCACTATAGCACGTGCCTCATGTGTGAAAACAAAAAAAACAATTGTAATTATTTATTCAATAAAACAGAAAATAATATATCTGGTAATATTAATTACTGCAAACCAATAAACTATATAAAAGAATAGGGAACAGTGGGGGCACATACATTTTCAAGACATCGTGTCTCACAATATCTGTATTTTAATTAATTTGAATTAATATCAAAACATTCCAACATTAAATCTTATCACATCATAACACATAAATATGCAACGTAACTTTTATCTTTTTGCAGACAAATTCAGCCTGCTGTAATATTTCTCTCACTTGGTGTAGTTACGGAAAACAGTGCATGCGCAGATATAAGAAACATTCCTTTACACAGAGGAGAGGAACTGATTTTAACCCTATACACAAGACACTAGCATTTTTAGACATTACTGCTGTTAAAAATAAGAACATACAATATAGATCTGCTTTATTATGGCCACTAGTTTCAAACTTCACACATGTTACATTACACACGTCTCACACTTCACACAGATGTCACATCACACCCGTTCACATTACACTCCCCCCGTTCTGACCCACGTTAGTCACTGCAATGTACCCAGCTGCTCCGTTTTCTTTACTCTTCCTATAAAAATTTACACCTGTATTCAAATTGTTCTTTCTCACATCAACTTACTTGTAACCACCTGTAATCACTTACGTTGTAATTTTAACTTATGCCTTGTTACTCCTGGCCATCCACCATCCCTTTCTCAACTTTCCACAAACCATTCTATATATCACATGTAAACATCCATCTTACGGCTGCCAGCCTCTTCAACAATTTTTTTTACAGTGTGTTATTTTGCCTTCACATTCTTTACAATTAAGCCCCAGCTACTTTTGCTCATTCTACTATAATGATGGCCGGGACCCGTGCCCCAAGGCTGCCTCGAATTTTTGTCTCACTTTCTCCTGACCCCATGGTCGGAGAGCAGTAGGGTGATCTCCGGTAAATCCCCCACCTCCAGGCAAACTGGCCACGCATGCCTACAGATATCTCAGACCAGTCTATCTCCTAGACTGTCTTACCAATACGATATCAAAAGTCGTTCTTCCAGACATTCTAGCAGTAGGGTATCCTTTCCTCTGACCCCTCACTGTATTGAACATCAAGAACAGACAAAATGCTGCCAATCAACAATTGCAAGAGCAAATTCTTCAACACAATTGCATTCATGAATCTCCATTGAATCAAACAGGAGTTGGTCACATTCATTTAAAATATCTGCAAACCCCTCACTGCCGGGGTATAGCTTTTCGTTCATACAGAAGGACCCTTACACACAGTATTACAAGATGGCAGTGTGCTAAAAGTTTATCAATGATTATTCAAAACAACATTCAAAGTTTTCCCTGTTGCACTGGATTCTCCATTATCAGGACTTAACCATTGAAGCCTTTGTGGTACTACAGGATATTACTCACAAATATCCAACTTTTCTGTCACCTACAAACAGTCAGTACCTCTCAAATTTAATCCCAGAGCAAACGGGTAACAGAATAACTATTAATCCTCAACGATTTTACACAACAACTAAATAACAAATGACACACTACCACAGCGCAGCAAGCACAAGTTTTCTATTTTTTTTCCTCACTGTCCAAACTACAATCCTTTCATTTCAAAAGCTTCACATGTAAGTTACAACTTCTCTGCACCATGCGCTACGTCATTCCAAAGGGGGTGGGGGGGTCTTACACTTCTCACAATTTTTCTGGTTAGCAATGTAGTTGCTGGCAAAAATTCTCTCATGTCTTTCATATCAACAGTTCAAGATCACGTACGCACCTGCAATCTTTCATCACACAAAAAGTTCCAACATACCTTTTTTGATCCATCTTTCATACCACTGCTGGATAAAGTGCCACGACCAGAAGATGTGACGTCATGACAGCTAAATTCCGAGGCTTACGCAATACATGTGTGAATGGTGTAAGAATAAGCTCCTTACCTACCGCAGTTTTTTGTAATTCACAGATGCAAAGCCACACCTCTCTAGCGACAGCTATCAGACGAGCAATCTCCCGCGTTTTTTCAGCACCATTACTGTCGTGGAAGTCAATGTTCCAACAGCTACTTATGCCTGGCACTTTATCCAGCATCCTAATCAGGATATTTAATACCGATATATATCGAGAGAGGATAAATAACACACAGACGCTGCTGGTATGCTCAAAATGCTCTTCTGGAGGTTTATTTCTAAACTCAATTATAATAATATCATCCAAATGGGGTGTAGACTTGAGGTTAACCAATAAGAGGCAATGTGACAAATTCAGCTTGCTGTAATATTTCTCTCACTTGGTGTAGTTACGGAAAACAGCGCATGCGCAGAGATAAGAAACATTCCTTTACACAGAGGAGAGGAACTGATTTGAACCATAAGAATATTTCAAAGACATAATTCTAATTCTGACATCAGGTAACACCTGGAGACAAGCATATAATGGGCAGTTGTTAGTGATTTGTTCTCATGGGAGAGTTTGTTGCTATAATAGTTGCACTTTATGTCTGGGCGTTCAGCCAACCGGCTACAATGGGTTGTGAAGGCCACATGTTTAACACATGAAGATAAGATGTTTCTTTGAATTATATAGAGGAAAGTTCAGTACAAAATGGAGAATACTTATTTTAGTAATTCGGCATCCTGCTTGATAATTCATAATGTAATTTCATACAGAGAATATAAGCAAATAATCCATCCTTCACATATATAAAAATTAAAACAACCACAAGATGGCCATCTTTATTTCTGTTACATTAGCTTTTAGAGATCTCGCCTTACAAGTCTTGCGGTTTCTAAAGTCTGACATGTGAATAATTCTTACTGGCTCTGAATGTTATTCCATTCATATTGCTGATGTCTATCAATTACATGCATCTCTTTCTGGAATCAGGCAAACAACTTAAGGCATTAATTATAAAATGAGCTGACCAGACACAATTTTTTGTGGACGTTTTATTTTTCAAAATGTATTACTATTAAAATAGAATATTGCTGTGGAAGTAGAATACATAACAACATATCCTGCAGGTACAGCACTACTAAACACACAATAAATACACATACTCATAAAATTGTAACTGGTTACATTCACAAATGTGCATCAAAGTCTGAAATGAAGCAATGTGTGCCGTGTGTATTGCCTCTTACCCCATCCACAAAAATCCAAGTTAAAAGGGTCACAAATGTCAGATAGATGCGCATCTCACGTCTGGGACCCGCACTTATCTCCAGAACATGGCCCCCTAAACCCCGTTCTACTGCTCTGTGTTGTGGCTGAATACGTGGATGTTCTGGATGAATTACGGAAACAGCGCAGCTCGCTGAGCTATGCTGTTTCCGTATCTCCCATAGTAGTGAATTGCAGTTACAGAAGCAGCGTACCATGCAAGCTATGCTCTTTCCATAACTACCATTTAGTTCTATGGGACTTAATAATTAATGGTTGGAAATCACACGCTTCAGCCACAACACAGAGCGGCAGAACGGGGTCTACGCATCTATCTGACATTTATGACATATCCTGTGGATATGTCATAAATGCCTCTCATGGGAAAACCCCTTTAAAGGACATGTGCACCTTTGAATGGATTTTTTCTTTTTTATTAAATCAATGTGTTTTGTGTTTTTAAGAACTTTTCAAATTTAGTTTTATTAAATTTCTTTTTTACTCTTTACGATACAGCTTCTTTATTTTTTATATACATTGAAGCTGTATCATTCTTCTTCAGCCGATTCTGTCGGTTCAGCTGAACTGAAGCCTCGGCTGAGAGCGGATCCTGTGTGTCTCTGACACACAGGATCTACCTAATTTTAGGTTGGTCCTATGTGTCATAGTTACACAGGACCCGCTCTCAGCCAAGCCTTCAGTTCAGCTGAACTGACAAAATCGGCTAAGAGAGAACAATACAGCTTCTATGTATACAGGATACATAGAAGCTGTATTTTAAAAAGTTATTTTTTTTAAATAAATGTAAATGTGAAAAGTGTTTATAAACACAAAACACATTGATTTAATAAAAAAATAAAAATTCCTTTCAAAGGTGTACATATCCTTTCATAGGTTTCATTGGAGGACTATGAGTCCCTCTTCTCCCAAGAATTGTGAGCTTTGAAATATTTATTAATACTGCTGTATGTATATATATATATATATATATATATATATATATGTATATATATTTATTCGCTTAAATGCTATGTAAACCTTTGAATGCTATTTTTTTTAAATAAAAAGGTCAGTTAGTGTGATAAGTGCAACTTTATATATAGTTTTTATTAAAAATTATTTGTACTTTTTGAGATACAGCTGCTCTGTATTCTCTACAGAGAGCAGCTGCATCTTTCGCTATGACCTGAATCCGCCAGTTCCACGGACCCGACAGGTTCAGTGTCAGTGGGTCGCAGGATCCACCTGAAATCTATCCCATGTAGGTTATGAACTTAGATGTTATAGATTACAGGTGGATCCTTCGCGTCTCACGCTTTCACTGAACCCATCAGTCCCGCAGACCTGACGGGAGCAGCACTTAGCGAATGATACAGCTGCTCTATATAGAAAATACAGTGCAGCTGTATCTCAAAAATGTAAAAATTATTTTTAATAAAAACTTTTTATAAAGTTGCACCAATCACACTGACTGACCTTTTTATTAAAAAAAATAAAATAAAAATGCCATTTAAAGGTTTACATAGCCTTTACGTACTAACATTCTTTGGCTGTTGGAAATAGGCAGGCATTGATATTTGTATTGTTAAACATTCCCACTTCACACAGTACTAGATTTTCTTCAATTATTATATATTTGGGCCTCAAATATCAAAATTATTTCATGGAAAATGTGGCCTTGTTTTTCATAGCAAATAATAAGTATTCAGTTTTCATCTTCTACCTTGCACTAGAAAAATAAGCAGACCTTGATTGGTTGCTATGGTCGATATGGCTTATTTTGTAAAGCTCAAGCAATTTTTACATTACATGTTAAAAAAACAAAAACTGTGACTGTGTGAAGAACATTTCACTAACATTATAGCTTAATCATGTATTTTAAGTCATTTTCCAACTGGATGTCAATAAAGCTTATTCATATGATCAAGACAGGTTTTTAGTTTTTGAATGTAAGCAATTAATGTTGATAGCGAGCAAAGATCTTAGAAGTTGTGAGGACCTGAAACACAAAAGGTTTGAAAAAGTAGCATACATTTTTATTATCCAATGAATAAAAGTTGTTTTCATTAAACTGAAAAACACAATTTAAGTTCAGTTAAATTGAAATGGGATGAGAGTAAAAAATATAATGTTTAACGTGTAGTAACTAAGTTTCACTCTGCCCCCTGTAGGTAAAAGCAGCTCATTCAGAAGAGTTTTGATACTGATTTAAAATGCAATTTTCCAAAGTTAACAATAGCTGTAAAGTGTACACAACAAATACAGTGTGAATAGACCCTAGGAATTATTTTACATTTGTTCCCCTTCTGGCTTGACTTCATTGCTCACATATTGTGTACAGTATATGGTGGGTGGAAATGATGGACATACCGTTCTGCTCGTCAGAAATAATTTTCGGAAGCGTCCCAGTAAATAAAAATACAAATAAACAAATGTGTGCTAATATGAAATAGCTGACTAGGTTTCTGAATGTCCATCATACAATTACAACTTTATATCTTCAGCAGGGGTTTTATATTGACTGCCACAGGCACAATGTGTATCAGATAAAATATCCAGAATAGAAAATGTTTATTAAATCCAAACAATACGTGTGAATATAATTCTCTCAGTAATGGCAAAACAAGTGCAAAATATAGGAGCAGGAGTTGATACTCTAGATTATTGTAATTCGTTTAATTGATTCTTAATCTCAAATCAGACCACTTAATAAATGGTTCCCTGCATCACGAATGGCCTGGCACCATTCAGGCTGTTGTCTTAGTTTAAAAATGTTGTGCTTTTTCTAAGATTTATTAAAGTTCAATTATAAAACATAATAGAAGTAAAGAACTAATACCAAGTTCTAAGAAATATATGGATTCACGACCAGGATTTGCAATTTAATCTACTCCCTGATAAGAACATGGATTGAATTGAGTCTCTTGCCGAAGCAATCACTGGTCGTTCCACCGCTGGCTCACTTAAGGAGGAGGTAGCTATCAACTGCTACCAGTAGAGAGCAGCATAACTCTCCCTAAGGCTGCATTCATGACTCTATGTTGGCACAGTATAGATTTCTATTTTGGCAAACTATGGCACAATCCTGGCACTGTTTTGCAGTAGGGCAATATATGGGTCTATGTTTGAAAAGTATAAAAATATGAGTGTACTGTTCAGTTTTCTGTATGGCATTATATGGGCAAAGTATGGCATTCTGGGCAGTATAGTATGCACTATATATTTGATCACTGTTTACAGGGAGTAGAGCCTGTATTGCACACTCTAGTCAACGTGTGCACAATTTTTTGGGCACTATATGGAACTATTTATCAGTGATCAGTATAGCCTTATGACAGTGTATGCAAATGTACAGTACATGTATTTGTATGGGCATTAATAGGGTGGTGGGGCCAATGTCTGGAAACTTGTCATGGTAAGCGAAAAACTTCACACTTTGCTCTTTCTCTTTCCTCATGATTACGCTGGCCGACGCACTCCTCTGCTCTAATAAATCCTCATAATGCCCTATTTTGTGACCTGACATTGGGGCAGTGCTCACGACACAGTGCTTCTACATTGGCTCTGATTGTAAAAAATGGCACAAAGACACAAAGCATCCAGTGGTAGTAGCAGCTAATGCACTTTCAAAATTTTAGTATACCAAATACTTATAAGGAAAATAATAAAAACTTCTGTACCCCAGGAATTGCTCAAGTTTATAGAAGCATTTAGCATAGCAAAATATTACATAGTAGCACATTTGTCACCTCAACACATTTGTTAATTTTTTACTTGCTTCATGAAAGAGAAAATATGGAAAGACAATGGAATAGTGATGATCCTCGGTTTTGGTTTTATGTTAGCTCCATGAAATGTGACAGATGACCCACACTAACCAGGAAGCATACGTAGTACCAATTATGTAAATGTAAATTTTCTTTCATTTTCTAACCTTTTATAGCATACTGTTCAGCCTTTGATTTGATATGGTCCTGTAATTTTAGCTGGACATAAATGATATTGAGCTGCAGAGTCTACACAGTGTATTATGATAGGTACAATTATTGGATTATTTTGAAATATATTTCCATTTATATTATAGGTTTTGCAGTATGTCTCCTATCCAGCTAGACTTCTCTGCTCTTTTTACTATTTCTGCTATTAGGTGGCTATCGTACCCTCTATCTTGGGTCACTGCCTCTCCTGCAGTCTCAGACCCTTTCATCAGTCCCTTTTGCCTTGGGAATCACGCGGTGTACTTACTGCGGTCGTGGCCCAGCTCAACTCCTTAAGTGTGCAGCTATTGCCTTCATCTCTTTCTCAGCAGACCCTGCAACTTACATACCTCAACAACACCTGGCGGGAAACCCATCGTTTTATATACTACTCCACTCCTCCCCTCCCACCTGACGGTACTGACCAATCTGCCACCTGAAGATCCAGTAGACAGACAACTAGTCAACGTGTAAACAACATGGCGGTCATTTTGGTCAGTCTTCTCTGGGGCACCCCTTACAGGCCCAGTATCAGATTTTGTTTTGGGAGACCGGAGCTTCACATTACACCTCTGAACTCTATTCCCACAATGTGTTTTTAATATGTTCAGCACAATGTATGATCATAGTGTTTGGGATACTTTGATGTAAGTTAGTTGAGTAATGCCGTATTCACCTGAGCCGGTCCGATTTGCATCAGCAAAAGATAGGACATTTTTCATTCATATGACTGTCTGTGTTGCGTCAGTGTGGTTTCCGTGTATCATCCATTTTTCTCATCCGTGTTTTTAGCACTTCCTGATTTTGCTTTTTCTCTGCATTTCTTCAGCAACTGATGGGTGAAAAAGCAGACGAATGTTGTCGGTGAGCTGTCCGTTTTTTTTTTACGCACTCAAAGACTTAAGCGAGTCTGATCCGTACAAATAAACCAGAATAGGACAAGCAGTGAGTCTGAAAAAACACGGATGTGTGAATAGCCCCATTGAATTGCATTGGCCAGTGTGCTGTCAATTATTTAAATGGACAGCACACATACCTGAGATACATTTGTGTGATTGAGGTACTTGGTCTAAAAACCTTGATAAACCCCTCTCAAATACATTAATTTCCTTGGTAAATAAATTTATCAGAAAATAATAGAATTGTGTTTACTGAAAATCAAATTAGTGAACTTTTTTATTTGTGAGAAATAAATATAATTTTAAAATCAAACGTTATATAATTGCTGGAAGCTCTGAAGTTATAGGCGCTGCTAATTTACCGTTAGGGAAAATTATTGAGTGAAATAGTTTTGCTTTCCCGGCTGCCTGCCTTAATAATACAACTTGTTTAATCATGTCATTTATATAATGATATTTACACTGCTACAATGCTTTACAATGCTGTGTTCTCCACTACAATAAGCTCATTCACTAAATGTATTCACAATTATGGTGGCAATGAAGTGGCATATACCATGGTACTGTTTTGTTCAGTCAATTAATTATCTTTCTCCTCTGCTGTATACAATGGTGTTACAACTGTTTTATATCATACAGATCCTTAAAGGGAAGGTGTCATGATTTTTTTTTTTATCATATTGCTTTTAGTATGATATTAAAATACATTTTATTTATTTGTGTTCTTGTGTTCTACTTTTTTCTTACTTCTACTTCTCCATGGGGGCTGGCATTTTTTTTAAATCTCTGTATGTGTCGATTAACGACACATACAGAGATGGAATACGGCACATACAACCCCATAGAGAATGCGAACGGGAGCTGTTCCATTCACTGCAGCGTATGCCGTTTGTGTGGGAACGGTGCATGCGCCGCTCCCACACAGACCAAAACGAAGCACGTTCGCTGAGCGAAATCTGGCGCCATTTTCATGTGGACCAGAAGCCGCTGACGAGCAGTAAGATGACGACTTCCGGCCGCGGCTTCCGGCCATATATTCAAGGAAGTGAAGACGCAAGGAATAGGAGCGGAGGCGGCAGCGGCGGCAGGAGCAGGTAAGTTATGTTCGTGTATGTGATGTGTGTATTTTGTTCGTGTATGTTTGTGTTATACTGTCTACTCTAGCACTGTATCTAATCCTCCTACACTGTGCAGTCGCTCAGAAAATGGCAGCACACAGTGTAGGAGGTTTGACGATTAAAACCCCTCCTTCTCCTGGTACTAGCCAGAATAAGGGAGGGGGGATTGTGTGAGGACACTAGAGAGTGTGTCTACCCCAAATTTGCAGCACAAAGCAATGAGGTTGCTTTACCAAATTGACCATGCTGCAATTTTGGGAACTGCTCCCTCTAGTGCCCAGCACATGGAAATGTTATAAATTAGAATCTAATTTATAATATTTCCTGACTTGTGAAAAAATTTAAAAAATTAAAACAATGTGTAATCACTCAACTAATAATTGTTTGACTAAAAAAAAAATAAAAAAAATTCTAGCGACACATTCCCTTTAAAGAGGAACTGTCATGGTTCGATTCCAGCGCTGTCATTTTTACATTTTTTGGGCCCTCCTGTTGTCCTGCTACGGCCCCTGCTGTGCTTGGCACCTAATAATGCTAATATGGAGTAACGGTATAGAGAGGTTCTATGTTCTTTGCAGCGCGAGCTGTAGTTTTTATTGGTACCACTTTTGGGACGTGTGGCTTTTTGATTACTTTTTATTAAATTTTTTGGGAGCTAACAACAATTCTGTCATTTTACATTTTTTTATTTTTTTTTACAGCGTTCATGTTATATATGTTCATGTTCAGGTTATATTAGATTAGTTTGGACCTTTACAAATGCAGCAAAACAAGTTATGTTAATTTTGATTTATTTTTACATGACTGGTGATGTCGACACTGCTTGACCTATTTATGGTACTGTAATATGGGCACCATGATTATTCGTACACTGTATGATAGTGCACCATATGAAGGTGACAGTCAACAACACAAGGCCAGCCCTGCTCAATGGTTAGCTCTGCTACAATGTATCCCTGTGGTCCTAGGTTCAAATCTAACCATGGCCAACATCTGCATGGAATTTGTATGTCTTTCCTTTGTTTATGTGGGTTCCCCTATTTTTCCTTACACACACCAAAACCAGAATGATAGGCTAATTGGCTTTCTATGAAATAAGCCCTAGTGTGTGTATGTATGAGATAGGGAAATTATAGAGTGATGACTATCTTTGTACAAACTGTAGAATATGATGGTGCTATATACAAAAAAAATTAAAATAAAGAAAACGAAAAAACAAACAAACAGAGAAATATAACTCATTGAGGAACCAAAATTCACCTTTTATGCTGATAACTTAATAGTTATATGATTTATTGTTTAGCAGAATACAGAAGTAAAGCCTCCTGCACACGTCCATAACTGTGTGTACGGTACGTGATTATGGCACGGATGAGCCGTGGAGTGTCATCCGCAGGCCGTCCATAATCCTGGACAGTGCACACACAAGATGTGCATTCATTTCAATGAGCCTGGACCGCAATTGAGGACCGTATAATGACATGTCCTATATTTTTTGCGGTCTGGGCTCCGGACAATGCACGGACCGCGGAAAGCCATAGTCGTCTGCATTGGCCCATAGGACAGCATGTATTCTATACTATCCACAATTGCGGCTCCGCAATTGTGGATAGTATACAGCTGCAAAACTACAATCGTGTGCAAGACGCCTAACATGTAGCTAACTTTGTTTTTGTTTTTGAAAAATGACTTGCTATCAAATAGAAAAATAATTTGTAGACTGACAAAGTCACATTAAGGTATATAGCAAATAAGTTTTAACGATAATAATCATTAATTGTATTCTCTAGTAATGCAGCGTACTTTACCCAATGTTTAAAAAGTAATTGCTTCTGCCTTATCACTATTTTAAGGAAAAACAATTACCTGTTTCTGTTTTAAATATGTAATTGCATTTTCGGTAAAAGTTTTCCCATGTACTGTTCTATTTGTCATCTTTCATGATAGTATAACTTTGGCATTTGTGTGAATCGGTTAAATGGGCAGATAAATAAAATATCATGGAAATTAGAACACAAAGAAGTTTAATATAAATAAGTGCTGTTATTTGCCAGTCACTTGTATCCCCACAGGTAGGTGTATATAATCTACTGTCCAGGGGCGTATCTAGGAAAGACTGGGCCCCATAGCAAACTTTTGACTGGGGCCCCCCCTCCCCTGGGTGTTTACACAACCCCCCCTTGTAGATAGTGCCTTTTTTACAGCCCCCCTGTAGATAACGCCATACAGCCCCCCCTGTAGATAACGCCATACAGCCCCCTGTAGATAACTTCATACAGCCCCCTCTGTAGATAACGCCATACAGCCCCCTCTGTAGATAACTCCATACAGCCCCCTTTGTAGATAGCGCCATACATCCCCCTGTAGATAGCACCATACATCCCCTGTAGATAGCGCCATGCATCCCCCTGTAGATAACGCCATACAGCCCCCTGTAGATAACGCCATACAGACCCCTTTGTAAATAGCGCCATACAGCCCCCGGTAGATAACGCCATACAGACCCCTTTGTAAATAGCGCCATACAGCCCCCTGTAGATAACGCCATACAGCCACCTCTGTAGATAACGCCGTACAGCCGCCTCTGTAGATAAGGCCATACAGCCCCCCCTGCAGATAACACCATACAGACTCCCCTGTAGATAGCGCCATACAGCCCCTCTGTAGGTAACGTCATACAGCCCCCCTGTAGGTAACGCCATACAGCCCCCCTGTAGGTAATGCCATACAGCCCACCCTGTAGGTAACGCAATACAGCCCCCCTGTAGGTAGCACCATACAGCTCCCCCTGTAGGTAACGCCATACAGCCCCCCCCTGTAGGTAACGCCATACAAGCCCCCTGTAGGTCACGCTATACAGCCCCCTGTAGATGACGCCATACAGCCCCCCTGTAGGTAACGCTATACAGCCCCCTGTAGGTAACGCCATACATCCCCCCTGTAGGTAACGCCATACAGCCCCCCTGTAGGTAACGCCATACAGCGCCCCCTGTAGGTAACGCCATACAGCCACCCTGTAGGTAACGCTATACAGCCCTCCTGTAGATGACACCATACAGCCCCTTGTAGGTAACGCTATACAGCCCCCTGTAGGTAACGCCATACATCCCCCCTGTAGGTAACGCCATACAGCCCCCCTGTAGGTAATGCCATACAGCCCCCCTGTAGGTAACGCCATACAGTGCCCCCTGTAGGTAACGCCATACAGCCACCCTGTAGGTAACGCTATACAGCCCCCCTGTAGATGACACCATACAGCCCCTTGTAGGTAACGCTATACAGCCCCCTGTAGGTAACGCCATACAGCCCCCCTGTAGGTAATGCCATACAGCCCCCCCTGTAGGTAACGCCATATAGCCCCCCTGTAGGTAACGCTAACGCCCCCTGTAGATAACGCCATACAGCCCCACTGTAGGTAACGCCATTCAGCCCCCCTGTTGGTAACGCCATACAGCCCCCCTGTAGGTAACGCTATACAGCCCACCTGTAGGTAACGCCATGCAGCCCCAACCCCCCAAAAAAATCCGACCTATAGTGTGTCCTACAAAAGACATGTATGCCCTATCCACAGGATAGGGGATACATGTGTGATCGCTGGCAGCGATAGGGAGAACGGGGGGAACCGAAAGTCCCCCAATGTCCTCCATGACTAACCTCTGACCTCTGCGCAGCTCAATAAAAATGAAAGAAGCGCTGGTCACGCATGCGCACAAGCGCGACCGGCGCTCCATTCATTTCTACGGAGCTGCCGACACAAACCCCGGAAGTCCGAGGTTTGTCATGGAGAACATTGGGGGACTTTCGGTCCCCCGTTCTCCCTATCGCTGCCAGAGATCACACATGTATCCCCTATCCTGTGGATAGGGGATACATGTCTTTTGTAGGAACAACCCCTTTGTTCTGCCGTAGTGTTCAGTGGCATCGCGCTGTAGCAGCCATAGCGGCAGCTAGCGGAGCCTCCGGCCATGCCCTCATGCCGCGGGCCCTGTAGCAGCTGCTACGGCTGCTACAGCGGTAGTTACGCCACTGCTACTGTCATATAAGTTTCGATTATTTATTATTCCTTTTTGCTAAACATATTACTTTCCTATTATTTTATTATATTGTTACATTATAACTCCAGTTGTTCAGTGCATTATGTTTACAAGTGTTGACTATCTAAACACATCCACTGTAGTTCTCACTTCCAACTTTATGCACTGCTGTGAAAGGGAAAGGTAAGTTGCATGATTTCTAGTGGTGTTATTGTCCCTCCAGTGCTAGATACATCATTGCCTTGAACACATTAAGAAGGTAGGGGTTTACTCTTTCAAACTGTTTTTTGATAGGTTGTTTCATATTACCATTCATGTATAATCCCTTCCCTCTTTGGCCACTTTTGACCTTCCTGACAGAGCCTCATTTTTCAAATCTAAAATGTTTCACTTTATGTGGTAATAACTTCGGAATGCTTTTACCTATCCAAGCGATTCTGAGATTGTTTTCTCGTGACACATTGGACTTTATATTACTGGCAAAATTTGCTCGATACATTCAGTATTTAATTGTGAAAAACAAAATGTTGTGAAAAATTGCAAAAATTTGCATTTTTCTAAATTTGCATGTATCTGCTTGTAAGACAGGCAGCTATACCACACAAAATTGTTGCTAATTAACATTCCCCATATGTCTACTTTAGATTGGCATAGTTTTTTGAATATTGTTTTATTTTTCTAGGACGTTACAAGGCTTAGAACTTTAGCTGCAATTTCTCACATTTTCAAGAAAATTTCAAAAGGCTATTTTTACAGGGGGCAGTTCAGTTGTGAAGTGGCTTTGAGGGCTTTATATATTAGAAACCACAAATAAGTCACCCCATTTTAAAAACTTAACCCCCCAAAGTATTCAAAACAGCATTTAGAAAGTTTCTTAACCCTTTAGATGTTTCACAGGAATTAAAGCAATGTAGAGGTGAAATGTATACATTTCCTTTTTATTTTTTAAGAAATTCATGTTTAATCCTTTTTTTTGTAACACAGAAGCTTTTACCAGAGAAACGCAACTCAACATTTATTGCCCAGAGTCTGCCGTTTTTAGAAATATCCCACATGTGGCCCTAGTGTGCTACTGGACTGAAATACAGGGCTCAGAAGCAAAGAAGCACCTAGTGGATTTTGGGGCCTCGTTTTTATTAGAAAATATTTTAGGCACCATGTCAGGTTTGAAGGACTCTTGCTGTGCCAAAACAGTGGAAATCACCAAAAAGTGACCCCATTTAGGAAACTAGACCCCTCAAGGAAATTATCTAGGGGTATATTGAGCATTTTGACCGCACAGGTTTATTGCAGAAATTATTGGAAGTAGGCCGTGAAAATTAAAATCGACATTTTTTCAAAGAAAATGTAAGTTTAGCTAATTTTTTCTCATTTCCACAAGGACTAAGGGAGAAAAAGCACTTCCGCATTTGTAAAGCAATTTCTACCGATTAAAACAACACCCCACATGTGGTCATAAATGGCTGTTTAGACACACGGCAGGGCTCAGAAGGGAAAGAGCGCCATTTGGCTTTTGGAGCTCAAATATTGCAGGAATGGTTTGCGGAGGCCATGCCGCATTTGCAAAGCCCTCGAAGGGATAAAACAGTAAAAACCTCCCACAAGTGACCCCATTTTGGAAACTACACCCCTTGTGGAATTCATCTACGGGTGCAGTGAGCATTTTGACAGCACAGGGTTTTTATAGAATTTATTAGAATTGGGCAGTGAAAATAAAAAAAATCCTTTTGCTTTAGCTGAAAATTTTTCATTTTCTCAATAAATAAAAGAAAAAAAGAACCACAACGTTTGTGAAGCAATTTCTTCTGAGTATGGCAATATCTGATATGTGGTCATAAACTGCTGTTTGGGCACACAGTAGGGCTCAGAAGGGAAGGAGTGCCATTTGGCTTTTGGAGTGCAGATTTTACTGGATTGGTTTCTGGGCGCTATGTCACATTTGCAAAGTGCCTGCGGGACTAAAACAGTGAAAACCCCCACAAGTGACCCTATTTTGGAAACTACACCCCTCAAGGTATCCACCTAGGTGAGTAGTGAGTATTTTGACCCCACAGATGTTTCATAGATTTTATTAGGATTGGGCAGTGAAAATAAAAAAAATCCTTTTTCTTCAATAAGACGTAGCTTCAGCTCAAATGTTTTCATTTTCTCAATAAATAAAGTAAAAAAAGAACCACAACATTTGTAAAGCTACATATGTGGTCATAAACTGCTGTTTGGGCACACGGCAGGGCTCAGGAGGGAAGGAGCGCCATTTGGCTTTTGGAGTGCAGATTTTGCTGGATTGGTTTCTGGTTGCTATGTTGCATTTGCAAAGCCCCTTTGGGATCAAAACAGTGGAATCCTCCTACAAGTGACCTCATTTTGGATAATATTTGTTATGCTGTGAAGCAATCCTTTCTGCACATGCCGGTGTCGCACTGATAAATTATGTCCTTACTTATCTACCATTTGGTCCACACTCCGCACCTTTGCAGTTTGAGGAATTTTGCTGGGAAGTGTTGCCCTGGTATAATACGGGCACCCTCGCTTCCAGCATATATGTTTGAGTCCTCCCCTTCCTGGTTCCCTAATTTTAGGGCCTTGATAAATCGCCACTTGAAAGAGAAGAAATGTACCCCTCGGGCCGGCACAACTGCATATTTTTCTTTCCTGATATATTGTAGCCTTAACTAATTTTATTTTTTCATAGATGTAGTGATATGAAGGCTGTTTTTTTGGGAGACGAGCTGTCGTTATTATTGGTACCATTTTGGGGTACATGCGACTTTTTGATCACTTGTTATCCTTTTTTTTGGGAGGCAAGGTAATAAAAAAATAGCAATTCTGCCATCGTTTTTTTTAGTTTATTTTATACAGCATTCACCATGCGTTATAAATTACATGTTAGCTTCATTCTGCAGGTCAGTACGATTCCGGCGATAACTAATTTAGAGCACTTTTTTATGTTTTACAACTTTTTGCATAATAAAATTACTTTTGTGAAAAGAAAGTATTTTTTCTGTCGCCATGTTGTAAGAGCCATAACTTTTTAATTTTTTCGTCGATGGAGCTGTATGAGGGCTTGTTTTTTGCGAGACGTGTAATCGTTTTTATAGGTACCATTTTTGGATACATGTGACTTTTTGATCACTTTTTATTTTAATTTTTGGAAGACAAAGTGACCAAAAATAAAGCAATTTTGGCATTATTTTTTAGGTTGGAATTAAACGGCGTTCACTGTGAGGGAGAAATAACATAATATTTTTATAGTTCAAGTCGTTACGGATGCGGCGATACCAAATATGTATGTTTTTATTATTTTTTTCAATAATAAATGACTTGATAAGAGAAAAAGGGCGATCGTGTTTTACGTTATTACTTGAAACTTTAGTTTTATTTTTTGCAACTTTTATTTTTACATTTTTTTCACTTTTTTTTTACACTTTTCTTTAGTCCCACTAGGAGACTTGAAGGTCCAACTGTTTGATTGATGTTCTAATACATTGCACTAGCTATGTAGTGCAATGTATTAGAACTGTCAGTTATTCACTGACAGCAAGCCGATCAGGCTTCGGCTCCCGTCTGGGCATAATCGGTTTCCGTAATGGCAGATAGGAGGCCATTGTTAGGCCTCCTGCTGCCATAGTAGCAGTCGCCAGCCTTGCCATCACATGGCAGGCCGCCGATTTGCTACAAACCACTTTGATGCAGTGATCGCATTGGATCGCTGCATCAAAGGGGTTAATGGCAGGAATCTGAGCTAGCTCCGGTTTCTGACGATACATCGGGGTGTCCGCTGTAACATACAGCGGACACCCACTGCTGATGATGCCGGCTCAGCTTCTGAGCCGGAACCTGAGCCGGCGCCATCTTGCTGATGGTACCGGAAGCCTTTTGGGCCCCACCGGCGAGCGGGGCATAGGAGGCTTCCATTTCTGGCAGACCGGGAGGTAAGTATTAGGCCTTCGATCACCTTTGCAGCCATAGGAAACCCAGCGATCACGTTGCTGGGGTGCCGGTGGCTAAAAACTCCCTACATGCTGCGATCTCTATTGAGCACAGCATCTGAGGGGTTAATCAGCCGGATCGGATGCTAGCTCCGGTCCTGGCCGATACCTTAGGGTGCCAGCTGTAACATACAGCTGGCACCCGGCAGTGATGGTGCGGGCTCAGCTCCTGATCCCACACTATCACCGCGACGTAATGGTACTGCGCATTGCGGGAAGCCCTGCCCGACAGCGCCATATATCTATGGCGGATATCGGGAAGGGGTTAAGCTTTAAAAGGGTTCTCCAGGGCTTTAACCTTGATCGGTGGGGATCTGACCTCCAGGACCCCAGTCGATTAGCACAATTAAAGGCGCCCCTTATTGTTTAAACAGGCACAGCGGCTCATGTGTATAAGTATCTGTGCCTGGTACTGCACCTTGCCCATTTCACTTGAATGGGACTGCATTGATTGCACTGTGCTGATTGGCAGGGGTCCCGGATGTCAGACCCTTCAACTGATCAAATATTTATGGCCTATCCTAAGGTTAGGTTATAAATGTTAAGGAACCCTTTATTTGTCTCCTAAATCAGATGGCTTTGGGAAATCCTACTATTAGATTCCAATAAAAAAAATATTCCAAAGGAATATCCAATGCATTGATGCACTAGATACCATTGCTTTAGTACTTTTCTTTGGAGAGTGGTTCCTTGCTATGCTTTCATAGATTAGAGAGAAGGAGTCACTTTTATTTCCATTATCTCACTATATAGAGGGTGTAACTGCAGCATCAGAAATGGTTTTAGTGGTGGAAAAATACATTTATGCAGAATGTTTCCTTCTTTTTTTTTCGAAAACCCCATAGTTTGCTGCAGACGATCTTCACACTGCCACATATCACTCCACATAGTAGTTTTAAATTACATCCAGCCATCACTGTTACTGTATTTTTTTCTTATTTTGTAGATAACCTCAGAAATTGAGAGGTTGTAGATAACCTCAGAAATTGAGAGGTTGCAGATACAGTTCCAGCTGTTTTCATCTTACGTCTAAAATTCACTTATTGTGTATACTGTCCTTAGAAGACACATTATGAGTCTAGCTCAAGTAGCTGATTAATAGCATCCATTAATAACATAACATCATATTCAGGATTATTACTACTCTGGGACAGCTCTAATGGAACTCATTTATTTCTGCAAGTAAATCAGGATTTCAAACTTCTCAAAGACATCCTGAATAGATTTAGATATTGTGCATGTTGATCTTAGAGTATATATGACTACCCCGAAACACTAAAATTGTTATATTAATTCACTTGAAAAAAAACAGGGAAAGTGAGTTAGTCCTTATTATTGTACCGTACATTAGAGGTTAACTTGACATTGAACAAAAAGGACATCACCACTCCCAGAAGCTATGGTTTAAACATTATTGATAGATGATCCACACTTTCTAAATCACTTTGTGATGCAGAGCACAAGACATAATTACCAAAATCATTATAAGTATCATTAATATAATTAGCATTTTTTTTTTTTCTGTGGCCACCACATCAGTGAGATGAGTCACACAATACATTGCACTGCTTGGCATTCAACATTTCCCCTAATGATATATACTAGTGTATGTAAGTATTCTATAGGAATTATGACTATACAGTCAAAAACAAACTAATTTTGTTTGAAAGATTCCAAAAGTTTTTGGATTATCAAAGGGGGAAAAAGATCCAGCATTTCCCCTAAAAGTTCAAAGTAGACTTAATTCCAGTAGATTTCTCTGGATTGTTTGTTTACAGATATGACATACCATGCTCTAGACATACATGAATGGTTTCGAAATTCCAATAGTTATTATAGTAATCACCATTTTATTTACAAATCTGCAAACACCTTACTATTTATGACCCCATTTTCACTGCAGCAGTACATATTTGAAAAGGTCTTTAAAACGTTAAAAGTGCAACATCTAAGCTCATTTATGAGTTGATGTACTGCTAAACGACAAATCAATTCAATCATGTCAGAGCCAGGAGTGGGAAATTGACATTTAGTCAACTTGCTTGACATGATCCTTTAAAAACCCCATATTGAGCAGATTAGTGAAATGGTGCTTATCCTTCAAAGAGCAAGAAACACCACGTCCTTTTCAAAAACAACATCCTATGTAATATAATAAATAACTACAGCATCTCGGACAAGAATAACTAGCAGAATAAGTTGATCATCTTTGGCCTTGATTTTCTTAGGCCTCATACAGATGGCAAAACCATGTGCACAGAGGCTGTAGAAAGGCACATGGGGTCCCTGCGGCTCTGCACTACAAATACGTAGGCATTCCATGTGCCCCAGTATGGTGCTCTGTGCTGCCATGTATTATGGACTTATTCTCTCTTACTATAGTTTAGTTGTGGGATTGTTTAAATACGATACTACCAAGTGGTCTAAGGCTATGAATTTATTTTTGATCAATATATATCAATTTTTTTACTTTATAAATGACATAAAACATTCTGCAATGTTCGACATATATAAACATAGTGTACAGTTGCACAAATAAAGAATAATTTTAGCATAGCAAGCACAGTAGATTGAATACAAGCCGGTTAAATTGGCTGTTACATTTTGTCATGGTACAGATGTCTCCACCTTAACTTTGCTTGAATTTTGTTAAACACTTCAATTTCTCATGAAAACAATTCAATACAATATCGCAACATGCTAGCAAAAGCCTTGAATGGCTGCAAAGCACATTACACCACTGGGTGGACACACCATGACATATATAGCATAGACATCTTGTGAAAGAGTATCCTACAAAAACATGTTTTTTTTTCCAAAGCTGGTAATCTCGCACCACACATCTCAGGATTTGTGGAGTTAAGAGGAAAGGTAAGGAAGGACACATCTTTACCTTATAATTTACCTTTTTATTATATTTGTACCCATAAAAAATACTAAGGAAAATACAACAGATGAAAAAAAACAAACAACCAAAATATAACAGTTGACCTATTGCAAGTTTGTTCCATTTATCTAGGGGATCTCCTGAAAGGTCTCTGAAAATGTATCTTTTTGGTTCATATTAAATAGATAAATTAAATCTTTTACTTATTTCCTCCATAAAGAAAACCCAATAGCTGTATAATTTTGGGCATCTCCAAATGAGATAAAGTCGTCATTAGGAAATCTGCATCAAGGACATAAGTAATCGGGGCAAAGTAACATCAGCTATAAAACCAATGGTGTACAATACAACCCGTGAAAACTGGTGACATCATCAACTTAAAATTCAAAGATTCCTCTGAAATTGTGCCCAAGATAGAACATATATTAGAGATAGTAATAACAATTAAACTGATTTCTTGTTTCTTTCTTACATCTGCAATTATTATTAAAAACACAATTTCTAATTTCTCAAAAGCTTGTTTAATAAAATGGTGTGAATGACTCATCTTGTATGGATGTCAGAGGACTTGATTTTGCTCTATTTAAGTTCAGCAGTGATAGACTGGTTCCATGTGGCTCCATCTTTGTATTCAACTTGAACAGCCTAGTATGTGTAAAAGGTCAGCTTAGTCCTAATAATGTTGGGTTAGTATCTCATGGGTTAGACTGGAGAACTTCAAAGATCAAAGATTTGAATAACTTGTTAAAATGTAACTCTCTGCTATATATCCTAATAACATTTAATAAACAGATGGAAAAAGTTTCGAAAAATTCTGAAAATTTTCACAATATTCACTAGCATTTGACTGTGTACACCAAGTCTGATTGTTGTTTAACTGGCCAGTAGGGTTTTGTGGTTCAAAATACATTTACTTTAAAAAATAAAGTGTACAGTATGTCTACAAAATTTGTCCCACTTGACAGAAATATATAAGATGTGTAAATATGGTATTCATGCCATTTTCTACTCCACATTGATTCCGCTACAGACTTGACCAATTTTTATACATGTGCCACATGATGTTAGTACTATAGAAACAATTGAAAAAAATAATAATATACAAATCAATTCACTAATAAAAGGAAATTACAAACCCATAAATTTTCTGCCAATAAGAATAATTATCCAACCAACTTGTACCATATTTTACAGCAGTAAACAGCACTCATCAAAACAGGTTTTGGCTGAGGTTCTGATTGATTTTGATTTAGGGTGGAAAATGTTTTAATTTTCTTTTGTTGCAGTATTATGAACCCGGACTGCCATTCCCAGGAGATGGGACATGATGTGGGTCCTCCAGCCTATTTGGCATCTCTGCATCCCAACCAATAAACAACTGAAAGAATACAAAACAATGCTGTACACCCCTATAAAATTTACAAATAAATAGTGCATTCAGCAGCCATGTAATTACTAAATACTGTGCCCGGACAGTGCCTTAATAATTAGGAAATAATATTGTTAACTGCCCTGACAAATAGTGTATAAATGGCTATATAATTAACATTAAAAATCAAATAAAGTTTTATCAAAGTAATAGTTATAGTGCAATATAAGGGCTTATTCACATGAACGGGGGTCAAATCGGTCGTAAAATAGTCTATTTTTCACTGCCGATTTGCATCTGTGCGTTACACGATTTCATAAATCCCTTATAGACTTGAGTCTATTGGGGGATCCGTGAAAATGAGCAAAAATAGGACATGTCCTATTTTTTCCCAGGCCCGTTCACATGAACCATAAAAAAATGGTTGTGTAAATAACCCCATAGAAGTACATTTATTTTAATGCAGCCATGTGATGGCCATTAAAAAACGTCCGTCACTCGGCCGATTATCTTGTTAATGTGAATAAGCCTTTAGGCTATAGTGTTTAATACTTGTATAGTTCACATATAGAAAGACAACAATAATGTTTTTGTTTTTTTTAGTGGGCACTGTGAGTGGCAGTATCTACAGAGGGCCCTTTGATTGGCACTATGTAGAGGAGACACTGTTTGGCACTATCTACAGGGGGCACAATCTACAGAGAGAGGCTGTGAGTGGCACCATCTACATAGGCAGTGTGAGTTGCACTAACTACAGGGGCCATATGCGTGGCACTAGCTACAGGTGGCACTGTGATTGGCACTATCTACAGGGGGCACTGTGATGGGCACTGTCTACAGGGGATACTGTGTGGCATTATCTACAGAGGGCACTGTAAGTAGCAATATGTATAGGGGGCACTGTAAGTGGCACTTTGGACAGGGAGCACTGTGTGTGGCACCATCTACAGGGGGCACTGTATATGGCACTATTTAGAGGTGGCACTGTGTGTAGCACTATCTACAGGAGGTACTGCATGGGGCGCTGTGGTGCACTATATACAGGTTGCACTCTGTGTGGCACTGTCTACAGGAGACACTGTGAGTGGTACTGTTTTCAAGGGCACTGTTAGTGGCACTGTCTACAGGGGCACTGTGTGGTGGTATATTAAGCGCGTTGTACTTTTTAGGGGACACTGTGTGTGGTGCTTTGTTTCACAATGTGTGACTCTATCAACAGGACATACTGCATGGGACACTGTGTGGCACTATATACATATGGCACTCTGTGTGGCACTGTCTAAAGAGGGCACTGTGAGTGGCACTGTCTACAGGGGCACTGTGTGGTGGTATATTCAGCATGTGGTACTTTTTATTGGACACTGTGTGGGGTGCTTTCTTTCATAGTGTGTGACACAATTGTATTTAGGTACACAAAGTGTGGTGTTGTATATTCAGGGGCACAGTACATGGTGCTATTATATTCAGGGGCACAGTGTGTGGCAGCAAATTCAGGAGCACAGTGTGTGGTGGTATATTCAGAGGCACAGTGTATGGTGCTATTCTATTCAGGGGCATAGTGTGGGCACCATGAGGAATTTGTGTTCGTTTATAGGTGCAAAAATGTTGGAAAACTGAGGAGCCAAAAACAACTAAGTGGCAAACTCTGCAGAGAGGAGTCATGACCAGGAGAAGTTATAATGGAGGTCTGAAAAGAGGAAAATAATGACTAGAATCTGAGAAGACATAACTTGCGAGTCACTAAATGGAAATGTTTATTCAGCCTCTGTCTGATCAGTACTATATTAACTGTATGATCTAAAGCAAGATGACAGGTGGTACAATTGATTATTGTGAAATAGCAACTCCCAGCATATCCTTACCATTGTTCAGGCGATACTTGAAGCTGTGGTTTATTGCCAAACAAAACTTATATTTCAGGGGCTAAACCGAATTTGCAATTGATCTCTCTAATGAGCTGTATTTGTGGTGATACTGTATATATGTACTGAGATTGGTTCTATTGCTGTATATATGTACTGAGCTTGGCTCGGGTACTGTATTTATGTACTGAACTTGGTTCTAGTACTGTATTTATGTACTGAGCTTTGTTCTGGTGCTGTATACATATACTTAGCTTAGTTCTGGTACTATATCTATGTACAGGCTTGGCTCTAGTGCTGTATATAGGTTTTGAGCTTAGTTCTGGTGCTGTATTTATGTACTGAGCTTGGTTCTGGTGCTATATAAATGTACGTAGCTTGGTGCTGTATATATGTGCTGAACTTTGTTCTGGTGCTGTATTTGTGTTCTGCAGCAACTGAGGTGTGTAGTATAAGGTTATGCAGCAGCTGCAGTATGTACGGATGTAGCCATCTTTAACTTGATTCTAATAACTTGCTGCAGCATGATATCACACAACAAAAGCCATTGAAAAGTAATTGAAAAAGTCAAGATAAGAGATCTAGCCATTGTTTATTTAATGCTTTAAAAGTCAAGGTAAAGACGGCTACATCTGTATTATAAGGTTCTACAGCAGAGAATGTGTGTAACATATATTTAATTGTAATGATGCTGTCTTATTATTAATATTGTCAGCATTATTTGATACTAAGGAGGGGCTGGGGCACTTTTTTGTTGTTCGCCCTGTTGACCAAGTTCCCTAGAAACTGCCCTAATTTGTCTCATCCACTTTTATGTCAGGTGGCAGGGGTTACTCTGCTCCAAATCAAAGGGCATCACATGGGGCGACCAAGTACTAAGCCGAAAGCATAGCTGTTAGTGATGGCACGGGGACTGCTGAAGCTAGGTGTAAAAGTGTTGGTACTGTGAACAGTGATTGACATATTCAGGGATCCTATAGTCTGGAGAAAGGGTTTGCTCTTGAATGGCATATAGAGGAAGGGAATTACTACATAACTGCTAATATATACTGGGTCTTCAAACCTAGAACCAGTGCTTGGTATGGAGAGTGGCATAAGACAGAGATTCTTACTTGGTGACTGGTATCAGCTAATAGCTGCAGAACAGCGTACAGCATAAAGAAACGGCCGCTAAGCTTGTTCATCCCCCTGTTCCTCGAATGGTCCATGAAGGAAGGACGGAAGACAGAAGGTTGAAGCTGCATAATTTTGCCCGCAGCAGGTAATCCTCGTAAAGTTGGGGGTTTAGGGGGCTCTCAGTATGTGTTACTGTTGGATGTGGTATCGGGTGGGGGACTATGGCTGATGGTGAGGAAGGGAGGCCCAAGTTTAGGGAACAGTCCTGGGCCTGTGGTTCACTTAATCCATTACGGGCTGGATGTATTTGGTTCTGTGTTTTACTGGGTTCTGACTACAAATAGTCTGGTTCTATAAACAAATGGATTAGGTAACCCAGCACACAGATTATTCTCTCTAGCAATTGATCCTGCAGCTGCATCATCTCTCAGGTATCACAAAGCAGGCTACGTTGATGGAGAAGCTTCATTCAAGCAGCAGGGAGAAAAAGAGGACTGAGGACAAATTAAAGCAAATAAAGTGGGTAGGAAGAATGAGCTGCCTGTGTAAGAGAGGACCATCTAACACAGCAGAAGTAAGGCGGAGAGTTTGTAATATGTGCTACAATGCAGTTTACTGTGATGAGGCAATTATCACATAGCAGGGCAAGGGGAGGGGAGTGTTTGCAGTCCCCATCACACATTTCGAACATCGACTGGGCTCTCATTTTGAAATAAGAACCAGATGAAAAATGTCAAAATTTCACAAAAAAAAAAAAAAAAGCTGATGCCTCTGTAAAGGAGCAGGTACTTTATGTTATCCCCCAAAAAATTTTTTTTTAAATTTAAAACGGAACTTTTACCTTCAATTCTCTGGTATAAATAAATGTAGCTGTAATAATAAACATCTAATGCTCAAATATATATTAATCTCTACTGGCCAATTATTGAGCTTCTGTTCGTTAGATTTTACCATGACAAAAATAAATGAAGGCATCCTCACAGAATCCAATATATTCTGAGCAGCTGAAGCATAAAATAGCAGGTGCTGGGGGAACGGGACTTCAAGTTCATTTGTATAGCAACAGGTGTTTTACTACTAAAAACTGGAAATCGCTTCTTTGTGCAGATGTGTCTGAAAATAAAACTAACTTCATAAAGTCAGCCATATATAACTAGTTAAATGAGAGCACTTTGATTTTTGTCATGTAAAACATGCTGGAAGTAATTTGAATCAGGAAATATGATTTTATTACTGCTGTGAATGCTTCTACTGTGAAAATTATTGGAAAGATGAAATGTGCAAGCTAAATATATTTAACTGCAGAATATGGGCTTTTACGGAGCCAGTACTTGTAGATGTTTGGCAGCAAGTTAAGGGATCAAAAATTCTGTATTACAAAAGCAATATGCAGGTGTTGGAATCCAGCAGTTGATATGACTCTCAGATAATCCACAATAATCTATAAGGGTATGTTCACACGGGCTATTTTTGGCCGTTTTTCGGGCCATAAACGCCACGAAAAATGGCTAAAAATGCGGGGGCTGAAGGCCTCCAAATATCTGCCCATTGATTTCAATGGGAAAAACAGCGTTCTGTTCCCACGGGGTGTATTTTACGCGTCCGTTTTTAAAAATGGCCGTGTTAAAAAACGCCTCGTAAATAGAAGTGCATGTCATTTCTTGAGCCATTTTTGGAGCCGTTTTTGGAGCCGTTTTTTATTGACTCAATAGAAAAACAGCGCCAAAAACGTCTGTAAAAAACGCTAGTTGCTTAAAAAACAGCTGAAAATCAGAGGCTGTTTTCCCTTGAAAACAGCTCCGTATTTTCAGCCATTTTTTGTTAAGCATGTGAACATACCCAGGCGTATTTTGCACAGTGGTTTGACAAAAACGTGTCAAAATACTCGTCGAGGCATTTTTTTTCCGTCTCCCACTGATTGAAATAGGGTTTTGGAGGCGGAAACCGCCTCAAGATAGGTCATCTCGCTTCTTTTTACCGCGAGGCGGTTTTTCCACTCGCAGTAAAAAACTGCCTCTGCCTCCCATTGAAATCAATGGGTGGCATTTTCAACCGTTTTTTGATGAGTTTTGCGGAGCGGTTTCAGCGCCCAAAAAATTGTCAAAAAAACTCAGTGTGAACAGGGCCTTAATGTTAGGCCGGATTCACACGAGCGTGTTCAGTCCGGGATATACGGTCCATATGTTGGCAGTATTTCCCGGACTGAGCACACTGCAGGGAGCTGGGCTCTTATCGTCATCATTATCTATGACGCTAGGAGTCGCTGCCTCGTTGCGGGAAAACTGACTCGTACTGAAAACATGTTTTCAGTACGGGGCAGTAGTTCCTTGGAGAGGCAGGGACTCCTAGCATCATAGATAAAGGTGAGGCTAGGAGCCCGGCTCCCTGCACTGTATTCGGTCCGGGAAATGTGGCCGACCTCCGGACCGTATATCACGGACTGAACACGCTCGCATGAATCCGGCCTTAAGAACAGTATTGAAAAAAAGCTGTATTTAAGATGAATTTTACTCAGTATGGCAAGGAAAATACATTGCAGTCATGTCCGTTTTTATTGAAGTTTAAAGTACAAGTTTACCTTTGGGGCCAATAGCTATTACATATAAAAATATATAACTTTGTAAACTATCTTAGTTACCTTTTTTGTACCCTTAGTCTTAATGCCCACTCCAGTTATTTTTTTCGGCTGTTATCCGTTTTTTTTAACTGATAGCACCTTGACACATTCATTTCAATGGGGCCATGCACACTTCCTTTCTTTTGACGGTTCCGTTCGTCCGTTCCGTCAAAAGTAGAGCATGTCCTACATTTGTCCGACGTTCAGTGACCGTGGGGCCCACTGGAGACTATGGGTCCGTCAAAATAACAGACAGCACACGGAAAACATCCATGTGCTGCCCGTTTTTGACGGATCAGTTGCCAAGTAATGACAGGGCGTGCCAAAGTTCCTAGCGTTCACCACACAAGATGGATGTTGAGAGACTGTTCACAATGGTGCATGAACACCCAGAACTGTGGGATACGCGGTCAGAATCATACCACAGTCGCTACAAAAAGGACGCCGCTTGAACTTTCAAAGGAGCTGTTGCAGCGTTGTTGGGAGCAGGGAACTCGTGCACAGTGTCAGAAAATAAGTCAATACACACATTCCACTTTGCTGTAATTGATTATTTATGAACTATTTTGAGATTAATATACATTTGTTTGTGGTCAAACTTTACGCACGCACACAAAAGTTTTTTTTTTAAATGAGCCACTGTGCATGTGCGAGCTCTGCAGGCAATGCAATGATTACTGGCTCATTACTGTGCTTTGCCAACACAATTGTAGGTGTGGTATACAGTATACGCTGCTCCAAATTTGTCAGAGGGTAAACGGAATACTCGCATAATCGCCACGGCCCCTTCAGCTGATCCACGGGGGTGCATCTAGTTTGACTGCCAATGATCATACAAATGGCCTTTACTATTTTTTAAAGTACTTGAAGTTAAAACATGGTGGAACTCTTGTCGGGACCAATTTCACTGTGAGCAGAACCAAGTTGTGAAAAGCGGAGAGGCTCCATCCAAAAAAAAAGCCTATATGTTCACGCAGCAGCTGATGTTCTTGAAGGGTGTCATGGAACTTCAACCGTAAGTTTTCTTTCTATGATTTTGACGCATTTTTTTTAACTTTACTGTAATTTGTTAAAAAAAAATTAAGGCAATGTTCATCATGCCATATTACAGGCCTAGTAGTATTGTGTGAGAATATTGCATGCATATTTCCTATTTTTTGAGCCAGCGGCGCTTGTACGAGGCCTGCTTCCCTTTCATTCTTTTTACCTGCTTGTAATGTCAATCGCACACACACTTGTAGTGGCGATTCACAGTACAGCCTTCTGTGAACTATGTTGCTATGCCACGTTAAATACAGCTGATAGTTGTTGGTGCATGTAGTCGCACCCCCAACAATATATAGTAGATGGACTATTATGTGGAAAGGTCAAAACAGCTCTAACAGAATTTAGCAGCAAAAGCTGTAAAAACCTGGGACATACCAATTAGATCTTACCAAATCGATCCTTTCAGTCTTGGGGATATGTGAGGTCATACACCATCAATACAAGTGCCATCAAGAATGCCTACCGGTTTACCTTCCTTTATCCTCCACATTCTGTTAGAATCTGGTTTTCACGCCTTCCGCTCCCAGTTGGACACTTCCTGTGGAGAACAATCTTTTTCATCGGATAACCATTAATTGATCTTAATCAGATAATTCAATTGAAGAAAAACATTAACAATTACATATTTATGTTAAATGTTCACACTGGGCAGTAACTAAAACTGATACTTACAAACTGATTCTTCTTCTTTATATATTTTTACTGCACAGAATCCTTTCACAACAAAAATATTTTCAAATGGAAATCTACTTGCACTAAGTAGTTATCATTTACACAAACATAATACTGACGCATGCCTCCAATAGTCCAATGCTAAGGCACGCTGGTCCAGAACTTTACATAAAACTTAACCTCAGTATTTAATATTCCCACAACACTTCTTGAATACCCTTATTAAACAAACTAACTTTGGAATAACATCTAGAGAACTGCTGACATCTTATTGTACAAACACCACTTCAATACTTGGAATAACACTATTCCCCTGTCACTACACACAACTTCTGCAGTGGGCAAGATACAGACCGGGCTTCAGGCCTCCCTGAGAACTGGTCTACACATACGAGCACATTGTCATACACTTCTACCTCGGGTAGTTGTATGTTCTGCAGTCGCTGGGATGGGTAATCTGGCCGGGCTGCACTTTTCACAGGTACCTTTGCTGTTTTATCTATGTCATGCCATGCACACATCATGCCGGCTGCTACAAACCTAGCGGTGGCGTTATTGAATCCAGGGACAAGCCAATTTGCTGATACCTGGCTGCACATACTCTATTTGCCAGGTCTTTCATCTCTTACGCTCTCAATTGGCTTACCCGATGATCCAATAAAGTTCCTACTACCAATTGGCCCATAATTGTGGGCGATGCCAAAAGCGTACCTAGAGTCAGTGTAAATGTCGGCCATCTTACCTTCTGCCAGGTTACAGCCTCAGCGAGCACCTCCAGCTCCTTGAGATGAACAAGAAGGTGAGAGTGGTTTCTGGGTAATTTACCTGGTGCCTCATATCCTGTCTTGTACATACTGTATGAAGTATTTCTACATTACAAATTTACATTAAAAACCCATGTCACATATAGATAGAACATTTCAAAGGGTGGCATCTTCATTCTCAAAAATAAATGTTATACACTTCTCCACACTCATCTGATAATCCAGAACACTTTGAGAATCTCACTTTTATCAGGCTCTGTAAATACTTGATTAATACCACAATAAAAAATTATTTTTACTAAAATTAACAATGTTCAGATAATTTTCACCTCCTTCCCAACTAAATCTGTAAGGACACATGGTCTCTTACACAATACCTCATGTTGAGTGGAGACTACAGCACAGCATACCCAGTGCCATATTAACCATTCAGGAAAAATCTAAACACAAATACCTCAACATTTAGCTTACTGTCATACACATTTAATGTGGTTACTCATTGGGGTCTCATACACATTTTGTAGACCTCCTCAAACCAAATTCATTAATTCCAAACAAACTGAAATTGTACCTGATCAGTCCCCTCACTACTCCTTCCTTTTTGGACTCTGCGAAAGTAATGTAGCAGGGTTCAAAACAACATATCTCAACATAATAAGGGCGGACACTCTATCTGAGGGCACTAGTTTGACCCTTTTTAATACACAATAGCCTAAAACAAAAGTGACTTTCTCCTGACAAAACAGCATGTTATCTTTTTAGATACCTTGCAACCATTTACTTTTAAATCCTCATACATTTTCAAAAATGATATTTAGTCAGCACTATAGCACTTCCTATGCATATGTAAAAAACAAAAATAGCAACTATAATTCTTTATCCAATAAAACAGAAAATAATATATCTGCTAATATTAATTACTGCAAACCAATAAACTATATGTGGGAGTAGGGAACAGTAGGGGTACATACATCTTCAAGACCCCATGTCTCACAATATCTGTATTTTAATTCATTTGAATTAAGTTAAAAACATTACGACATTAAATCTTATTACATCATAACACATAAATATGCAGCGTAACTTTTATCTTTTATGCAGACAAATTCTGACATTATATTTTACACACTCGGTACTTACGGACAACAGCGCATGCGCAAAGATAAGAAACATTCCTAACCACTGCAACCAGCGAGCGGCCTTCTCCTGTCACACATATAACCCCCCTTTTCTTCAGGCCAATGCTTTTCTAAAATGACTCCAATTTAACCCTATACACAAAACACTAAAAATTTTACAAAATACGGTTATTTTGATAACATACAATATAGATCTAAAATCAGTGCAATATTGTAATCACTTGTCTCATCAGTCCATGCTCTCTATATAAGCTTATATCAGTCTGCTTTTCAGACTTCACACTGCACACGTTATATCACACAGCCCCTCCTCGTCACAATCTATATTCGTCATCATCATCATCATCAATTCCTTATATGCAGCACTCCGGATTCATTTTCTGTCTCTGTCTATTCACAAACAGCCATTTATTAACATCCACCTACATTTTTGAACAATCAACTAATTTGATTACATTTCTCATCCTCCCCACTCAGCCATTTACTCTGTGGGCTGTAGTCCTGGGATTTGCTACGTATATTGGTGATCATTTCTTTAACCCCTTCCCGCCGGATCACGTATATATACGTCATTAAAATCGGTGGCTTACCGCCTTTTCACGTAAATATACGTCATGGAGATGAAGCTGGCTCAGGAGCTGAGCCAGCGACATCACCACCGGGTGACAGCTGTATGTTACAGCTGGCACCCTAAGGTATCGGCCAGGACCGGAGCTAGCCTCCGATCCGACCGATTAACCCCTCACATGCTGCGTTCAATAGAGATCGCAGCATGTGAGGAGTTTATAGCCACCGGCACCCCAGCAACGTGATCGCTGGGTTGCCGGTGGCTGCAAAGCCGATCGGAGGGCTAATGCTTACCTCCCGATCAGCCTGTAACGGAATCCTCCTATGCCCCGTCGTCGGCGGGGCCCAGGAGGCTTCCGGTAACATCGGCAAGATGGCGCCGGCTCAGCTTCCGGCTCAGAAGCTGAGCCGGCGTCATCAGCAGTGGGTGTCCGCTGTATGTAACAGCGGACACCCCGATCTATCGCCAGGAACCGGAGCTAGCTCCGATTCCTGGCATTAACCCCTTCGATGCAGCGATCCATTGTGATCGCTGCATCCTAGAGGTTTGTAGAAAATCGGCAGCCTTGCCATGCGATGGCAAGGCTGGCGACTGCTACCATGGCAACAGGAGCCCTAACAATGGACTCCTGTCTGCCATTACGTAAGCTGATTAGGCCCCGCCCAGAGGCGGAGCCTAATCGGCTTGCTGTCAGTGAACAACTGACAGTTCCAATACATTGCACTACATAGGTAGTGCAATGTATTAGAACATCAAACAAACAGTTGGACATTCAAGTCCCCTAGTGGGACTAAAGAAAAGTGTAAAAAAAAGTGTAAAAAAAGTAAAAATAAAAGTTGGAAAACATACAATAAAAGTTTCAAATAATAACACAAAACACAATCGCCCTTTTTGCCTTATAAGTCATTTATTATTGAAAAAAATAATAAAGCCATACATATTTGGTATCGCTGCGACCGTAACGACCTGAACTATAAAAATATTATGTTATTTATTCCGCACAGTGAACGCCGTAAAAAAAAACCTCAAAAACACTGCCATAATTACTGTTTTTTTGGTCACTGTCTTCCAAAAATTGAAATAAAAAGTGATCAAAAAGTCGCATGTATCCAAAAATGGTACCGATAAAATCTATACCTCGTCTTGCAAAAAAAACAAGCCCTCACACGGCTTCATCGACGAAAAAATGTAAAAGTTATGGCTCTCACAACTTGGCGACAGAAAAAATACATTCTCTTTCCAAAAGTAATTTTATTGTGCAAAAAGTTATAAAAAAGTTCTATAAATTTGGTATCGCCGGAATCGTACTGACCCGCAGAATAAAGGTAACATGTAGTTTATAACGTACGGTGAACGGTGTATATAAAAAAAAAGTGGCACAAGCTGGGCATGACATTTGACACTGAATTGGCATATCTAGGGAAACTATTTAATTTGTACCTTCCGCAGCGCAATCATTTATGGAAAAGACACGTGGGGTGAAAATGTTCACTACACCTCTTAATAAATGCCTTGAGGGGTGCAGTTTCCAAAATGGGGTCACTTCTCAGGGGTTTCTTTTATTATTTCACATCAAAGCCTCTGCAATTGTGAACCAATACTTTATAAGTCGCCAAATTAGGCCTCAATTTTACATGGTACTCTTTCACTCCTGAGCCCTGTCGAATGTCCAGGCAAAAGATTAGGGCCACATGTAGGGTGATTCTAAAACAGGGAAACACCGCATAATAATTGAGAGCTGTCTTGTTATGGTGGCACAAGCCGGGCACCACATATTGGCGTATCTAAGGAAAAATTCCCATTTTCATTCTCCCACATCGTGTGCACACGAATTTCTGCAAAACACCTGTGGGGTTAACATGCTCACTACACCCCTAGGTGAATACCTTGAGGGTGTTGTTTCCAAAATGGCGTCACTTCTGGGGGGGATCCACTGTTTTGGTCTCACAGGGACTTTGCAAATGCAACATAGCGACCAGAAACCAAATGCAGCAAAATCTGTACACCAAAAGCAAATGGCGCTTCTTCCCTTCTGAGCCCTGCCGTGTGCCCAAACAGCATTTTACGACCACGTGTGGGGTATTGCCGTACTCCACAGAAGTTGCTTTACAAGCGTTTGGGTTCTTTTTTTCCTTTATTTGTTGAGAAAATTAAAAATTTGGAGCTAAAGCTACGTCTTATTGAAGAAAAAGGATTTTTTTTATTTTCACTGCCCAATTCTAATAAAATCTATGAAACACCTGTGGGGGCAAAATGCTCACTACACCCCTAGATGGATTCCTCAAGGGGTGTAGTTTTCTCAATGGAGTCACTTTTTTGGCGTTTTCACTGTTTTGGTACCTCAGGGGCTTTGCAAATGCGACATGGCCTCCACAAACCATTCCTGCTAAATTTGAGCTCCAAAAGCCAAATGGCGCTCTTTCCCTTCTAAGCTCCGCCGTGTGTCCAAACATCCGTTTATAACCACATGTGGGGTATTGTTTTACTCGGGAGAAATTGCTTTACAAATGTTGTGGTGCTTTTTCTCCTTTAGTCCTCGTGGAAATTAGAAAAAATTAGCTAAACCTACATAATCTTTGAAAGAATGACGATTTTTATTTTCACGGCCTACTTCCAATAATTTCTGCAAAAAACCTGCGGGGTCAAAATGCTCACTATACCCCTAGATAATTTCCTCAAGGGGTGTAGTTTCCAAAATGGGGTCACTTTTGGTGGATTTCCACTGTTTTGGCACCGAAAGAGCCCTTGAAACCTGACATGGAGCCTAAAATATTTTCTAATAAAAAGGAGGCCCAAAATCCACTAGGTGCTCCTTTGCTTCTGAGGCCGGTGCTTCAGTCCATTACCACACTAGGGCCACATGTGGGATATTTCTAAAAACTGCAGAATCTGGGCAATAAATATTGAGTTGCATTTCTCTGGTAAAAACTTCTGTGTTACAAAAAAAATAGAATAAAAATGAATTTCTGCAAAAAAAAAATGAAATTTGAAAATTTCACCTCTACGTTGCTTTAATTCCTGTGAAACGTTTAAAGGGTTAAGAAACTTTCTAAATGCTGTTTTGAATACTTTGAGGGGTGAAGATTTTAAAATGGGGTGACTTTTTGGCGGTTTCTAATATATAAGGCCCTAAAAGCCACTTCACAACTGAACTGGCCCCTGTAAAAATAGCCTTTTGAAATTTTCTTGAAAATGTGAGAAATTGCTGCTAAAGTTCTAAGCCTTGTAACGTCCTAGAAAAATAAAAGGATGTTCAAAAAACGATGCCAATCTAAAGTAGACATATGGGGGATGTTAATTAGCAACAATTTTGTGTGGTATAACTGCCTGTCTTACAAGCAGATACATTTACATTTAGAAAAATGCAAATTTTTGCAATTTTTCACCAAATTTTGGTGTTTTTCACTGGTAAATATTGAATTTATCGACCACATTTTTCCACTATCATAAAGTCCAATGTGTCACGAGAAAACAATCTCAGAATCACTTTGATAGGTAAAAGTGTTCCGGAGTTATTACCACATAAAGTGAAATATGTCAGATTTGAAAAAATGGGTCTGGTCCTGAAGGCCAAAATGAGCTTGGTCCTGAAGGGGTTAAGGGCCTCGGGTGTGCGCCAATACCAGTGTCCTTCACTGTAATTGTGTAGGTAGTTATACTACTACGACACATGTGGGTCATTCTTTGCTTTGAACACAGATTGTTATGTTACAACGGTATTCATTTCCAGCGGTCTCATATTAATACAGACTGACTGACTTGGATGTTATACTACATCAAAAGTCCATGCCAGATTATCAAATGTGTGCTAGAAATCAGTCTGTACTGATTCCCACCTTATGCCAGTCTGACAATGCATACAACTTGTTGTTACTAAGGACCCTTACACATAATATTACAAGCTGGCAGTGTGTGCTAAAAGTGTATCAATGATTATTCAAAACAACATTCAAAGTTTCCCCTATTGCACTGGGTAATGGTACATACACCCTTATCACACGTCTCACATGCACTTTCATATATATTCATTTGACTACTACAATTCTGACAAAGAACCTATTATTACAGAACCCCTTTTAGTTGTTATAGCGTATTCTTCCCCTGTTTGTCACAATAATCTTTGGCTGTACATCACACTACGGAGCTTCCCCTGTTGCTCTGCTCTCCAAGTTCTCCATTATCAGGACTTAACCACAGTAGTCCTTGTGGTACTAAAAGTACTACAGGATATTACCTACGAATATCCAACCAACCTTTGTCACCTACGGACAGATTCTGCCACCTACGGACAGATTGTGTCACCTACGGACACATAGTACCATGCCGAGCCAGGCGTCCCCGTAACTCGACTATCGTAGAGCAAGAGGGCAACAGGAAAACATTCCCCTTTGATCCTGAACAGTTTCTACACAACAGCCAAATAATAAATAAAATTTTCAACAGACCTATAACAATTCACAGTTCATTGCAGGTTCACTACACAGCATTCAGCTTCCTCATCTTACACAGAGAGATATACGCTATGGATTCACACTACTTCTACACAAGTTTCTCTCTTTTTTTTCCTACGTCATCACATTTCACAGGAGGGGGTCACACATTCACTCCTCACAGATTCTGTTCTCAATCTTAACAATTTCAATGTTCTATGCCGGCAAAAATTCTCCCATACCATGAACCTCCAAGATTCACACATCTGTACAACAACTCAATATAACGTACGTATCTGCAATCATTCATCACGCTAAAAGCGTTCAACATACCTGCTGGATAAACACTGCGTATCAGGAGATGTGACGTCATGACCGCTAATTCCGGCCTCGGCAATGAATGAGTGAACCATGTTTGTAAGAATAAGCTTCTTACATACCGGCCGGTTTTTGATATTCACTGATGCAAATGCCGTCAGGCCTCCAGCGACAGCGTATCAGACGAGCAATCTCCCGCGTTTTCGGCACCAAAAACTGTTAACGCAATCATGGGCCAAAATATATTAGACTGAAATTTGTAACGGTTATGTCAACCGATACCCGCCCTCCAGTAATTTATCCAGCTTCCAAATCATAGGTAATAGATATATATATATCTGAGAGAAAAGATGACACAAGAGACCATGCTTGTATGCTCAAAATCCTTCTCTGCGGTTTATTGATCCAAACAAGTATATAAGTATAATGACAGGAATGGTGTAGGCTTTGGTTTCAGCCAATCATCTACAATATGATAATGACTCTGATTCAGCCAATGAGAATATTTCAATGCATTATAATAATTCTTCACCCTCCAAGCCCCAGGTGGCCTGAACCTTGTCCCATGGAGAAGACACACATTTCAGATACACAAGTTAATTTGTCTCCTTCTTATCTCACTAGAGAATGGAGACTGCAGATAAGTTTAAATCATTTAAACAGAGGGCTGAATCCCCTTCCCTCATGGTAAACAATGTCATTGTTCATATGGCCAAGGCTATTTGATCTGCTCCTCACAAGAGTAATAAAACATTCAATTCAAGAACACAACATAGAATTGCTTCAAGACATCTGCTGACATATTACTTTTTACTTATTAATCTCAAGATGGCTCCTTCAGGCCAAAACATGGATTCCAACGATCCAAAATGGACGCCTACCATACAAAATGGAGTCCATACAAAATGTTATCTTTTAAACATATTCTAATCACTTTCACAGTCTCACCCTTTTGGCTCCTCGGCAAAAGTTTTTAGATTTACACAAAGTTTGCTGCTTCATTGTTTTTAGATCTTTTAGTCAGATGTTTATATGGTATACTGAAGTACAATTATAAGCGTTTCATAAGTTTTTAAACTTTTATTGACAAATACATCAAGTTTATGCAAAGACTTAATATTTGCAGTATTGACCCTTCTTTTTCAAGACTTCTGCAATTCGCCCTGGAATGCTGGATAGACGCTTCTGGGCCAAATCCTGACTGATTGCAAGCCATTCTTGCCTAATCAGTACTTGGAGTTTATCACAATTTCTGTATTATTGTTTGTCCACCCACTTTTTAAAGGATTGACCACAGGTTCACAATGGGATTGAGATCTGGGGAGTTTAATGGCCATGGACCCAAAATTTCAATGGTTTGTTTACCAAGCCACTTAGAAATCACTTTTGCCTTGTGACATGGTGCTCCATCATGCTCGAAAAAGCATTGTTAATCACCAAATTGCTCCTGGATCGTTAGGAGAAGTTGCTCTTGGAGGATGTTTAGATACCATTCTTTGTTCATGGAAGAATTCTTAGGCAAAATGATGAGTGAGCCCACTCTCTTGGATAAAAAACAACGACAACATGAATGATCTCAGGTTGCCTTACTGTTCGCATTACACAGGACTCATGGTAGAGCTCACCTTTTCTTCTCCGGACAATCGTTCTTTAAGATGTTGAAAAACAGTCTGGGGCTTCATCAAATACATTTACTTTACCCCAGTCCTCTGCAGTCCAATCCCTGTACTTCCTGCAGAATTTTAGTTTGTCCTTGATGTTTTTCTCGGCCTGAAGTGGCTTCTTTGCTGCCCTTCTTGACACTAGGCCAGCTTTCAAAAGCCTTTGCCTCAGTGTGGGTGCAGATGCACTGACACCTGCCTGCTGCCATTCTTGAGCAAGCTCTGCACTGGTGTTGAACTAATCCCATAGTTGAATCCTCTTTAGGAGACGGTCCTGGCAATTGCTGTACTTTCTTGGGCGATATGAAGCCTTCTTTACAGCAATTGAACATTCCTCCTTGAAGTTGTTGATGATCCGATGAATGGTTAATTTAGGGGAAATCTAACAAGCAGAAATGTTAATGCCTGTAAAGCCCTTTTGATGCAAAGCAATGATGACTGCACATGTTTCCTTGGAGCTAACCATGGCTAACAGAAGAAGACAATGCTTTCAAGCACCATCCCCCTTTTAAAGCAACCGGTCTACTCTTATAATTCAATCAGCATGACTGAGTGATATTAGCTGCCTCGTCTTCATTAACAATTTCTCCTGAGACAACGAGAAGATCACTGAAATGGTGTTAGTAGGTTATTTTGTGACAGGGCAGAAATACAGTGGAAATGGGGTTTTTGTGATTAATTAAATTTTCATGGCAAGGAATGACTTTGCAATTAATTGCAATTCTTCATAACAATCTAGAGGTAATGCAAATTGCCACTATAAAAACTAATGCAACAAACTTTGTGAAAACCAAAATTTGTGTCCGTCTCAAAACCTTTGTCCAGGACTGTAAGGCCGGATTCACACGAGCGTGTGCTTTTTGCGCGCGCAAAAAAACGCTGCGTTTTGCGCGCGCAAAAGTTCAGTGTGGCATCTGTATATGGTGCGTGGCTGCGTGATTTTCGCGCAGCCGGCATCATTATGACACTGTTTTTATGTTACGAAACAGTAAAGAAGGAGGGGCTTTTATGTTTCCCTTCACTTCTTTAACAACTGTAGTGTGAATCACGAGCGTCACCCGGAAGTGCTTCCGTGTGCCGCGCGCGATTTGCACGCACCCATTGGCTTCAATGGGTGCGTGCTGCGCGAAACACGGGCAAGTATAGGACATGTCGTGAGTTTTATGCGTCGCTGTGAAAATATGGCATGTAAAATGACGGCTCGTCAAAAGAAGTGCAGGACACTTCTTGGGACGTTTTTGGAGGCGATTTTCATTGACTCTATTGAAAACAGCTCCAAAAATAGCCGTAAGAAATGCTGCGTAAAATGCTGCGAAAATCGTGAGTGGCTTAAAAAACGTCTGAAAATCAGGAGCTGTTTTCCCTTGAAAACAGCTCCGTATTTTCAGACTTTTTTGGTTAAGCGTGTGAATATACCCTTATTCACACGAACGTGTCCGTTTTGGACACGTAAAAAGCACAGCGTTTTTTCTGTGTTGCAGTCCCATGCGACATCCGTGTACGGCGCACGTCTCTGTTTTTTACGCGCGTATGTCATCCGTATCTCACACGTTTTTTACGTCAGCAAGAAAAAACTGAAGGAGGTGTATTTCTTTTTCTCATCATTTCTTTAGCAACTGTTGCGTGAATCACGGACAGCACACGGATGTGCGTCTTTGTGCTGTCCGTGATTTTCACGCACCCATTGACTTCAATGGGTGCGTGATGTGCAAAAAATGCACAAGAATAGGACGTGCAGTGAATTTCAGGGCTTATTCAGACAAATGTTATATACGTCCGTGCAACGCGCGTGATTTTCACGCGCCTCTCACGGATCTATATTACTCTATGGGGCCGTGCAGGCAGTCCGTGATTTTTACGCAGCGTGAGTCCGCTGCGTAAAACTCACGACCTGTCCGTTCTTTGTGCGTATTTCGCGCATCACGCACCCATTGAAGTCAATGGGTGCGTGAAAATCACGCTCACCACACGGAAGCACTTACGTGGGACGCGTGTGATTCACTCAACAGCAGTAAAAGAATGAATGTAAACAGAAAAGCACCACGTGCTTTTCTCTTTACACACATCCAAACGGAGTGTCATAATGATTGTGGCTGCACGAAAAGCACGCAGCTGCGCATCATATGGTGATGACACACGGAGCTGTTAAGTGCCTTTTGCGCACGCAAAACATCGCATTTTTTGCGTGCGCAAAACGCACACGTCGTGTGAGTCCGACCTCACGCAGCGGACACACGCTGCGTGAAAAACACTGAATGTCTGAATGGACCCTTTGAATTGCATGACGTCCGTTGTTTTAACGCACGTAACACCGACGTGAAATACGCTCATGTGAATAAGGCCTTAGATTGTTTTTTGACAACGGTTCTTCTTCATGCTACAACCTGTTGTCTTTTATCTGTGTGCCGAAACTTGGACTGTTTCCTGATTACATCTCTGTCTCATGCTACAACCTGCTTACGCTTATCTCTGTATCGAACCTAAACTGTAAGGTTATGTTCACACGCTTAACAAAAAACGTCTGAAAATGCGGATCTGTTTTCAAGGGAAAACAGCTCCTGATTTTCAGACGTTTTTTGAGCAACTCGCGTTTTTCGCTGCGTTTTTTACGGCCGTAAAAACGTCCCAAGAATTATCCTGCACTTCTTTTGACGAACCGTCATTTTACGCGCCGTCTTTTGACAGCGATGCGTAAAATTACACCTCGTCTGCACAGAACATCGTAAAACCCATTGCAGGCAATGGGCAGATGTTTGCAGACGTATTGGAGCCGTCTTTTCAGGCATAATTCGAGGCCTATTTTTACGTCTGAAATTACCCTAAGGGTATGTGCACACGGTAACTGCATTTACGTCTGAAATTACGGAGCTGTTTTCAGGAGAAGACAGCTCCTGAATTTCAGAGCTACTTGCTCGTACTCGCGTTTTGCGGGGCGTCTTTTACGGACGTAATTTGGAGCTGTTCTTCATGTTCAATGAAAAACGGCTCCAATTACGTCCCAAGAAGTGTCCTGCACTTCTTTGACGAGGCTGTTATTTTACGTGCCGTCTTTTGACAGCGACGCGTAAAATTACAGGTTGTCGGCACAGTACATCGGCAAACCCATTGAAATGAATGGGCAGATGTTTGCCGACGTATTGGAGCCGTGTTTTCAAGCGTAATTCGAGGTGTAAAACGCCTCCATTACGCCTGAAAATAGGTCGTGTGAATCCAGCCTAAGGGTATGTTCACACGCAAACTCAAAAATGTCTGTAAATACGGAGGTGTTTTCAAGGGAAAACAGCTCCTGATTTTCAGAAGTTTTTTGAGCAACTCGCTGTTTTTACGGCCGTTTTTGGAGCTGTTTTTCAATAGAGTCAATGAAAAACGGCTCCGAAAACGCCCCGTCGGAACAGAACGCCGTATTTCCCATTGAAATCAATTGGCAGATGTTTGTAGGCGTTCTGCTTCCGATTTTTCAGCCGTTTTCGGCACGTTTACGGCCCGAAAAACGGCCGAAAATAAGCCGTGTGAACATACCCTTACTTGACTACTCTTGGTTTTCGCACACTCCTGAGTGACAGTTTAAGTCACTAGACTGAATCTTCTACAGACCTTTGACAATTATGAAGCAACAAACTATAAACACCACTTATCAAGAACTACAAGCACTATTTATGAAGACATTTTTTTCAACTGCAAGATCTTGTGCATGATTAACAAACATAAATGAATGAATTGCAAAATAAACTTCAGGACGTACTTGGGTCTGCTGCAGACTCAAGTTCATGCAGGAAAAAGTATTGTTAACCCCTTAATGACCGGGCATGTTTGTACCTTAATGACCAAGCCAGATTTGTCAAATCTGGTATGTCTGACTTTATCAGAGAATAACTCTGTGAAAGTTTTGAATATCCAAGTAATTCTGACATTGTTTTTTCGTCACATGTTGTACTTTATTTTAGTGGTAAAAGTAGACTGATACGATTTGCGGAAATTAATAAAAAAATAGAAAAATGGAAGAAATTTTGTAAAAATTACCATTTTCCCCTATTTTTAACTGCAATATGTCACATATGTACACACATACTGTACAATTTTTTTAATTAAATATATATTTCTATCTCTTTACTCCATTTTGGCAGCACTTTTGAAAAAATAAAATAAATTTTCAGCAATTTAGAGGACTTACAAATTGAGTAATAATTTTATAAATTTTGAAGTACATTTTGTTTTCCTGCACCAAGCCAGGTTTTCAGAGGCTCATAGGTGTCAGAATGGTGGAAACCCCCACAAATGACCCCATTTAGAAAACTAGACCCCTTAAGGTATTTACCTAAGGGTATAGTAAGTATTTTGACCCCACAGTTTTTTGCTAAATTTAATACATAGCAGGTGAAAAAAAAAAAAAATGCACTTTTTTTCATAAAAGTATCAGTTTGAAGACCAATTTCTTTGTAAAGCGACCATGAGAATGAAGAAACACACCACAAAATCTATCACCCTGTTTCTCCTGTTTTCAAAAATACCAACATTGTGGCCCTAATGCGCTGCCTGGACACACGGCAGGACCCAAAAGGAAGGGAGCACCCGGAGGCTTTCAGGACTCATATTTTGCTTGAAAATGTTTTAGGCCCCACTGTACATTTGGAGAGGCTTTGAGCTACCAGAACGATAGAAACTCCCCATAAACGACCCCATTTAGAAAACTAGACCCCATAAGGTATTTATTTAGGGGTATAGTAATTATTTTGACCCCACAGTTCTTTGCTAAATTTAATGCATATCAGTTGAAAAAAATAATAATTTCACTTTTTTCATAAAAGTATTTGTTTGAAGACCGATTTCTTTATAAAGCGACCATGAAAATGAAGAAACACACCCCAAAATCTATCACCCTCTTTCTCCTGTTTTCAAAAATACCCACATTGTGGCCCTAATGCGTTGTTTGGACACACGGCAGGGCCCCAAAGGAAGGGAACACCCGGAGGCTTTCAGGACTCATATTTTGCTTGAAAATGTTTTAGGCCCCAATGTACATTTGGAGAAGCTTTGAGCTGCCAGAATGATAGAAACTCCCCATAAACGACCCCATTTCGAAAACTAGACCCCTTAAGGTATTTATCTAGGGGTATAGTTAGCATTTTGACCACACAGGTTTTTCGCTAAATATATTGAAATTAGTCTGTAAGAATTAAAATGTACTTTTTTTCTGAAACAACATAGAAATTTTTATTATTTACAAGGAATAACGAAGAAAATGCACCCCAACATTTGTAAAGCAATGTCTCCCGATTACGACAATACCCCATATGTGGTAATAAACTGCTGTTTGGACCCACAGCAGGGCTCAGAATGGAAGGAGCGCCATTTGGATTTATGATTTTGCTGGAATGGTTTTCGGTGCCATGTCGCATTTGCAATGCACTGGAGGGACCAAAACAGTGGAAACCCCCCAAAAGTGACCCCATTTTGGAAAAACCTTCAAGGAATTTTTCTAGGGGTATAGTGAGCATTTAGACCCCACGGGTCTTTTGCAGAGTTTATTAGAATTAGGGCGCGAAAATTAATATCAACATTTTTTCCACTAAAATGTTGCATTTTCTCATTTTCACAAGGGATAAAGGAGGAAAAAAACAACCATTTTTTTTATAAAGCAATTTCTCCCGAGTACGGAAATACCCCATATGTGGTCATACGTTTTTTCATTAGAAATGAATTAACCCTTTCAGGACTGATCCATTTTTTGCTTTCATATTTTAGATTTTCACTCCCCGCTTTCCAAGAGCCATAACTTTTTTTATTTTTCCATCAATAGAGTGGTGTGAGGGCTTATTTGTTGCGGGACAATCTGTAGTTTTCATTGGTACCATTTTGGGGTACATGCGATTTTTTTTGATCACTTTTTATTCAATTTTTTTGCAATCCTGAGCAAAAAACAGGAATTCTGACACCGTTTTTTAGGTTTTTTTTTTGCGGTGCTCACCGTACGCTATAAATGACATTTTTACTTTATTCTGCGGGTTGGTACGATTACGGCGATACCATATGTATATAGGTTTGGTCCTTTTTTTTAGCGTTTGCGCAATAAAATGACTTATTTATAAAAAAAAAAAATTCTGTGTCACCATATTCTGAGAGCCATAATTTTTTAATTTTTTAGTCAAAAAAGCTGTGTAAGGGCTTGTTTTTTGCGGGACAGATAGAAGTTTTTATTGGTACTATTTTCGGGTACATGCGACTTTTTGATCACTTTTTATTCTTTATTTAGGGAGCGGTGGTGACCCAAAAAATTGCGATTCTGTCGTAGTTTTTTATTGATTTTTTTTGGGGTGTTCATCGTGCGGGAAAAATAACCTTATAGTTTTATAGTTGGGTTCGTTACAAACGCGGTGATACCAGATATGTGTACTTTTTTAACGTGTTCATTTTTTTTCTATAATAAAAGTCTTATTATAGGAAAAAAAGGATTTAGTGTTTATAGAACTTATAACTTTTATTTTTACACTTTTTTTAAAACATTTTTATTACTTTTTTTTACTTTTTTTACTTGTCCCACTAGGGGACACTTAGACTTGCAGCTTTGATCACTGCTAGAGTACATTACACTACACACGTAGTGTAATGTACTCCAACTGTCATTGTGACGTGACTGTCACACTGACAGGAAGCAGAGGAGGAACGGCCGGAGGCTGTTCCTCCGAGGCTTCCGTGCATGGCAACCCGGAGGTCATTATCTGACCTCCGATTGCCGTGACAAGCATCGGTAGCCCCCACGATCACTTCATAGGGGCTGCTGATGTGCTTCAAACCACTTAAATGCGGCGACGGCAATCCGTCGCCGCACTTAAGGGGTTAACTGCCGAAATCAGCGGCGATGGTCCGCTGTCCGGCGAGACTGATGTCTCAGCTGTCTAGGACAGCTGTCAGCGCGCGTCTGTCACTCTGTGTTTACACAGAGTGACAGTTTGAAATGCGGACGAAAATGCACGTCCTGGTGCGGGAACTAGCAGCCGACCATGACGTTCATTTTCGTCCTTGGTCGTTAAGGGGTTAATAATCAATCTTTTGACAGATAAAGCTCTAGCGTGGGTCTCTCCTTATGTAGAAAACAATAGTAATCTTCTGAATGATTTGGATGACTTTATCACCGCTATGAACCAAGTTTTTGATGATCCCAATCGTTGGGCCACAGTTGAAGCTAAACTGCATAATCTGCAGCAAGAAAAGTGCTCTGTTGCTGAAAACAAAGCAGAATTTCATCGCTGGATAGCTCATACCACATAGAATCCAGCAGCCCAGAAGGTCATTGGCAAGGGATTTCAGAGCATAAAGGATGACCCCAGATGAGTCATTTGATTTGATCAGAAACTTACTGAAAGAAGAAGGGAAAGACTGCGGGCATTTGAAACTATTCCTGCATTCTCCTTCAGTCAATCAATACTGAAGACCCAGCAAAATACTGAATCTACTGTAAAGGATCTGCCAGACACAACTTCTGTGTCGACGCCCATAGGTAATCAGTCTGCACCTGCTTCTATGTCTGTGAGACTGACTCCATCTTCCACCACCCAGGATGGCAGGCTTAGGAGTGGGAGAGCCTATCACAGCCTGGCCAGACAGAGCTAGCTCCCGCCCTCTGTCTATTTATACCTGCCTTTCCTTTGCTTGTGAATCTTCTCTGTTGGTTTCCTGGCCCTGCTGCAGCTTCTTGAACTACTGATCCTCTGCTTGTGATTGACCTTGACTTTACTGACCATTCTTCTGCTCTGCGTTTTTGTACCTCGCTCATCTCCTGGTTTGACTCGGCTCGTTCACCTCGCTTGTTGCTCACGGTGTTCCCGTGGGCAACTTCCCCATTTCCCTGGCTTCTTTGTACCCTTGTCTGTTTGTCTGTCGTGCACCTATTGAGTGTAGGGACCGTCGCCCAGCTGTACCCCATCGCCTAGGGCGGGTCATTGCAAGTACTCAGGGACTGAGTGTCGGGTAGATTAGGGCTCACTTGTCTGTTTCCCTACCCCAACATTACATAATCACAATCCCATATACCTAGTCTACCCTGGTCCCTGACACTACTATGGACCCCCTTGAGACCCTGGCTCAGCAAATGCAGGGCCTCTCCCTACAGGTCAAGGCCCTGGCTCAGAGAGACAACCAGCCTGATGCTACCCTGGTAGTGCCCCTCACCTCTCCTCTTGAACCCCACCTCAAGTTGCCTGACCGGTTCTCAGGGGACCGGAAGACTTTTTTCTCCTTTCGGGAGAGTTGTAGGCTCTATTTTCGCTTAAAGCCCCACTCCTCTGATTCTGAGAGCCAGCGGGTGGGTATAATTATGTCCCGGCTCCAGGACGGGCCCCAAGAATGGGCCTTCTCCTTGGCTACTGACGCCCCTGAACTTTCCTCCGTTGATCTTTTCTTTTCTGCTCTCGGTGTAATGACCGGGGGGTAGGGAAACGGACAAGTGAGCCCTAATCTACCCGCCACTCTGTCCCTGCCTACTTGCAACGACCCGCCCTAGGCGACGGGGTACAACTGGGCGGCGGTCCCTGCACTCAGTAAGTGCACGACAAACACGACAAACATACAAGGAAATACAAGAAAGGGAAAGGGGCAGTTGCCCACGGCAACACCGTGAGCAACCAGAGTGGTGAACGAGCCGAGTCAAGCCAGGAGTGTGCGAGGTACCAAACGAAGAGCAGAAGAGTAGTCAGTAAGCCAGGGTCTGTATGGAGCAGGAACAAAATAGAAGGAGCTGTAGCTGGGCCAGGAAACCACACGAAAAAGAATAACAAGCAAGGAGGAACAGGAAATGCAGGTATAAATAGACAGAGGGCGGGAGCTAGCTGAGTCTGGCCAGGCTGCGATAGGCTCTCCCACTCCTAAGCCTGCCAGCCTGAGTGGTGGAAGCTGGAGTCAGTCTCAGGGATGTAGATTCAGGTGCTGACTGATTAATTAAGGGAGTTAACCCCGAAGCTGTGCCTGGCAGATCCTTTACAGTACCCCCCCTTTTATGAGGGGCCACCGGACCCTTTCTAAGTGGACCTGGCTTACTGGGGAAACGCAGGTGGAACCTCCTGACCAATATCCCAGCGTGAACATCCCGGGCGGGTACCCAAGTCCTCTCCTCGGGCCCGTAACCTCTCCAATGGACCAGGTACTGGAGGGAGCCTTGGACCATCTTGCTGTCCACAATCCTGGCCACCTCGAATTCCACCCCCCTCAGGGGTGAGGACGGGAACAGGAGGTCTCCACGAGGGAGCCAAGGACGGGGAGCAGCGCTTAAGGAGGGAGGCATGAAACACGTCGTGTATACGAAAAGACCGGGGTAACTCCAGCCGGAAGGAGACAGGATTGAGGACCTCAATGACCTTATACGGCCCAATAAACCGGGGATCAAACTTCTTGGACGGAACCTTGAGACGCAAGTTCCTAGACGACAACCACACCAGATCCCCGACCATAAACAGGGGGTTAGCAGAACGTTTTCTATCAGCCTGAGTTTTTTGTACGCTCTGGGACGCCTCTAGGTTCTTCTGAACCTGGGCCCAGACTGTGCACAGTTCCCGATGAACGACCTCTACCTCGGGATTGTTGGAACTACCAAGTGAAACGGAGGAGAACCGTGGATTAAACCCAAAATTACAGAAAAAGGGGGAGACCCCTGACGAGTTACTGACCCAGTTATTAAGGGAAAATTCGGCGAGGGGAATGAATGAGACCCAATCATATTGACAGTCAGAGACAAAACACCTTAAGTATTGTTCTAGAGATTGATTAGTCCTCTCCGTTTGACCATTGGTTTCAGGATGGAAGGCAGAGGAGAAGGACAGATCAATCCCCAACTTCATACAGAAGGCTCTCCAAAACAATGAAACAAATTGTACCCCTCTGTCCGAAACAATATTGACAGGGACCCCATGGAGACGCAGGATGTGTTTGACAAACAAGGTAGCCAACGTCTTGGCGTTGGGTAGTTTCTTGAGGGGCACAAAGTGGCACATCTTACTGAAGCGGTCTACCACCACCCACACCACCGACTTGCCTTGGGATGGAGGCAAATCGGTGATAAAATCCATGGAGATATGTGTCCAAGGTCTCTGGGGAATGGGCAACGAACGCAGTAAGCCCGCTGGTCGGGACCTGGGAGTCTTGGACCTAGCACAACCTCACAAGCGGCGACGTAGGCCTTAACGTCTTTAGGCAACCCAGGCCACCAATAATTTCTGGTAATGAGGTGTTTGGTACCCAGGATGCCTGGATGACCAGATAGTGCGGAGTCATGATTTTCCCTAAGTACCCTTAGCCGGAATTGCAGGGGAACAAACAGCTTGTTCTCAGGAAGGTTCCCGGGAGCTGAACCTTGATCAGCAGCAATTTCAGAGACTAAATCAGAATCGATCGAGGAAATGATTATACCTGGAGGCAAAATACAAGCAGGATCTTCCTCCGAAGGAGGGCTGGCCATGAAGCTACGCGACAGTGCATCAGCCTTAATATTTTTAGACCCAGCCCTATAGGTAACCAAAAAATTGAATCTAGTAAAAAATAACGCCCATCGAGCTTGTCTCGGGTTTAGCCACCGGGCAGATTCTAGGAAAACCAGATTCTTGTGGTCGGTAAGGACCGTTACCTGGTGTCTAGCCCCCTCCAGGAAGTGGCGCCACTCTTCAAATGCCCATTTAATGGCTAAGAGTTCGCGGTTGCCAATATCATAGTTACTCTCAGTGGGCGAAAACTTCCTGGAGAAGTAGGCACAGGGGCGGAGATGGGTGAGGGACCTGGTACCCAGGGACAAGACAGCCCCCACTCCCACCTCAGATGCGTCAACTTCCACGATAAATGGCTCCATTTGGTTGGGCTGAACAAGCACCGGGGCCGAGATAAAGCACTTCTTAAGGACCTCAAAAGCCTTGACAGCCTCAGGAGGCCAGTGGAGGAGATCAGCACCTTTGCGAGTGAGGTCCGTAAGAGGCTTAGCGATGACCGAGAAGTTAGCAATAAATCTCCTGTAATAATTAGCGAACCCCAAAAAACACTGTAACGCCTTCAGGGAGGCAGGTTGGACCCATTCCGCCACAGCCTGAACCTTGACGGGGTCCATGCGGAATTCATGAGGAGTGAGGATTTGACCCAAAAATGGTATCTCCTGTACCCCAAACACACATTTTTCGGTTTTGGCAAACAGTTTGTTTTCCCGAAGGACCTGGAGCACCTTCCTGACATGCTCAATGTGGGAGGACCAGTCCTTGGAAAACACCAGTATGTCATCAAGGTACACTACAAGAAATATCCCCAGGTAATTTCTCAAAATCTCATTTATGAAATTCTGGAAGACCGCAGGGGCATTACACAACCCAAAGGGCATGACGAGGTATTCGAAATGGCCTTCGGGCGTGTTAAACGCAGTCTTCCACTCATCCCCCTCTTTGATGCGAATAAGGTTATACGCCCCCCGTAGATCCAATTTAGAGAACCATTGGGCCCCCTGAACCTGATTAAAGAGATCAGGTATCAAAGGAAGGGGATACTGGTTCCTTACCGTGACCTTATTCAGGCTACGGTAGTCAATGCCTGGCCTAAGACCACCATCCTTCTTCCCCACGAAGAAGAAGCCAGCACCTACCGGAGAAGAAGAGGGACGAATGTAACCCTTGGCCAGGGATTCCTGGATATACTCTCTCATGGCTTCACGTTCGGGACAAGAAAGATTAAATATCCTATCCTTAGGAAGCTTAGCTCCTGGTACCAATTCGATAGCGCAATCGTATTCTCTATGAGGAGGTAACACTTCGGAGGCCTCCCTAGAGAAAACATCAGCGAAGTCCTGAACAAACTCGGGTAGCATATTCGCCTCCTCAGGGGGAGAAATAGAATTAACAGAAAAACATGACGTACAACATTCATTACCCCATTTGGTTAGCTCCCCAGTATTCCAGTCAAACGTGGGATTATGCAACTGCAACCAGGGAAGGCCTAGAACCAAATCGTACGATAATCCCTGCATCAACAGTACAGAGCATTGCTCCAAATGCATGGAGCCAACAAGGAGTTCAAAAACAGGGGTATGCTGTGTAAAATAACCATTAGCAAGAGGAGTGGAGTCGATACCCACTACCGGGACAAGTTTAGGCAAATCAATCAGAGGCATAGCAAGAGTCATAGCAAATTCCACAGACATAATATTAGTAGAGGACCCTGAATCCACGAAGGCACTGCCGGTAGCAGACCTACCACCAAAAGAGACCTGAAAGGGAAGCAAGATCTTAGTACGTTTCCTATTTACTGGAAATACCTGTGCGCCCAAGTGACCTCCCCGATGATCACTTAGGCGCGGAAGTTCTCTGGCTGCATTCTTACGCTTAGGACAGTTGTTCACTTGATGCTTGTCATCCCCACAGTAGAAGCAGAGACCATTCTTCCTGCGGAATTCTCTATGTTGTTGGGGGGACACGGAGGCCCCGAGTTGCATAGGTATCTCTGAGTCTTTCCTGGAGGAACGAAGCAACGGAACTTCGGGAGGCATCATGGGGGAGTCGGAGGAGAAAACACATAAACGTTCATGTTGTCGTTCCCTGAGACGTCGGTCAAGTCGTACCGCTAAAGCCATAGCCTGGTCTAGGGAGTCAGAAGAGGGATAGCTAACTAGCAGGTCTTTCAGGGCATTCGACAGACCCAACCTAAACTGGCACCTTAAAGGAACAGTGTCATCACAAATAATTTTTTTATATGTTAAAGATGTTAGTGCTTTAATAAAAACGTTTATATTCATTTGTGTGTTTGTGTTTTACTGTTTCTTATTTTTACACTTTTTCTTCCCTATGGGGGCTGCCATTTTTTGTTCCATTTCTGTGTGTGTCGATTAACGACACACACAGACATGGAATACGGCAGCCACAGTCCCATAGGGACTGCGAACGGCTCCCGTCCCATTGACTGCCGTGTACGGCGTCTGTGTGGGAACTGCGCATGCGCCGCTCCCACACAGTCCTATTCGAAATTGGCGCCGTCCGGCGCCATTTTCCTGTGGACCGGAAGTCGCGGCCGGACAGTAATATTACTACTTCCGGTCGCGGCTTCCGGACTTGTGCACATGGAACAGCGGCAGCAAACGGAGCGGACGGGCCGGAGGGAGCCGCGGCGGCAGGAGCAGGTAAGAGATTTCAATGTATGTTAGTGTTTGTGTGTGTTTACTACTGTATGTAAACCTACTACACTGTGGGTTACCTCAAAAAATGGCGACACACAGTGTAGGAGGTTAAACCTTTCAAACCCCTCGTTTATCCCGGCACTAGCCAGGATAAAGGAGGGGGGGATGCTGAGAGCTCACTAGAGCGAGGGCTTTTAACCCAATGTCGCAATGCTGCAATTTTGGGAACTAGCTCCATCTAGTGACCAAAAATGGGTAGTATTATAAATTAGAAAAAATTTATAATATTTCCTGACTCGCGAAAAAAATAAAAAAAATTTGAACAATGTTTAATCACCCACACACTAAATGTTTAATTTTTTAAAAAAAAACATGTTTTTCTGGCAACACATTCCCTTTAAGGCAGGGTCATTCCACCGAGAAGCTACGCACCACTTCCTAAAGTCAGAGCAATACTCCTCAACAGGTCTCTTACCCTGACGTAAGGTCACCAGCTGACTCTCGGCAAAGGCAGTCCTGTCAGTCTCGTCATAAATAAGTCCGAGAGCAGAAAAGAAACACTCAACGGAGGAAAGTTCAGGGGCGTTAGGAGCCAAGGAGAAGGCCCACTCTTGGGGCCCTTCCTGGAGCCGGGACATAATTATACCCACCCGCTGGCTCTCAGAACCTGAGGAATGAGGCTTTAAACGAAAGTAAAGCCTACAACTCTCCCAAAAGGAGAGAAAAGCCCTCCGGTCCCCTGAGAACCGGTCGGGCAACTTGAGGTGGGGTTCAAGAGGTGCGGTGAGGGGAACTACCAAGGTAGCATCAGGCTGGTTGACCCTCTGAGCCAGGGCCTGGACCTGTAGGGAGAGACCCTGCATTTGCTGAGCCAGGGTCTCACGGGGGTCCATAGTGGTGTCAGGGACCAGGGTAGACTAGGTATGGGCTTGTTATTATGTAATGACCGGGGGGTAGGGAAACGGACAAGTGAGCCCTAATCTACCCGCCACTCTGTCCCTGCCTACTTGCAACGACCCGCCCTAGGCGACGGGGTACAACTGGGCGGCGGTCCCTGCACTCAGTAAGTGCACGACAAACACGACAAACATACAAGGGAATACAAGCAAGGGAAAGGGGCAGTTGCCCACGGCAACACCGTGAGCAACCAGAGTGGTGAACGAGCCGAGTCAAGCCAGGAGTGTGCGAGGTACCAAACGAAGAGCAGAAGAGTTGTCAGTAAGCCAGGGTCTGTATGGAGCAGGAACAAAATAGAAGGAGCTGTAGCTGGGCCAGGAAACCACACGAAAAAGAATAACAAGCAAGGAGGAACAGGAAATGCAGGTATAAATAGACAGAGGGCGGGAGCTAGCTGAGTCTGGCCAGGCTGCGATAGGCTCTCCCACTCCTAAGCCTGCCAGCCTGAGTGGTGGAAGCTGGAGTCAGTCTCAGGGATGTAGATTCAGGTGCTGACTGATTAATTAAGGGAGTTAACCCCGAAGCTGTGCCTGGCAGATCCTTTACACTCGGGCTCATTTATGACGAGACTGACAAGACTGCCTTTGCCGAGAGTCAGCTGGTGACCTTACGTCAGGGTAAGAGACCTGTTGAGGAGTATTGTTCTGACTTTAGGAAGTGGTGCATAGCTTCTCGGTGGAATGACCCTGCCTTAAGGTGCCAGTTTAGATTGGGTCTGTCGAACGCCCTGAAAGACCTGCTAGTTAGCTATCCCTCTTCTGACTCCCTAGATCAGGTTATGGCTTTAGCGGTACGACTTGACCGACGTTTCAGGGAACGACGACTTGAACGTGTTTGTGTTTTCTCCTCTGTCTTCCCCATGATGCCTCCCGAGGTTCCATTGCTTCGTTCTTCCACGGAAGACTCGGAGGTACCTATGCAACTCGGGGCCTCCATGTCCCCCCAACAACGTAGAGAGTTCCGCAGGAAGAATGGTCTCTGCTTCCACTGTGGGGATGACAAGCATCAAGTGAACAACTGTCCTAGGCGTAAGAATAAGCAGCCGGAAGAACTTCCGCGCCTAAGTGACCATCGGGGAGGTCACTTGGGCGCACAGGTATTTCCCGTAAATATGAAACGTAATAAAATCTTGCTTCCCTTTCAGGTCTCTTTTGGTGGTAGGTCTGCTACCGGCAGTGCCTTCGTGGATTCAGGGTCTTCTGCTAATATTATGTCTGTGGAATTTGCTATGTCTCTAGCTATGCCATTGATTGATTTGCCTAAACCTGTCCCGGTAGTGGGTATCGACTCCACTCTTCTTGCTAATGGTTATTTTACACAGCATACCCCTGTTTTTGAACTCCTTGTTGGCTCCATGCATTTGGAGCAGTGCTCTGTACTAGTGATGCAGGGATTATCGTCCGATTTGGTTTTAGGCCTTCCCTGGTTGCAGTTGCATAATCCCACTTTTGACTGGAATACTGGGGATCTTACCAAATGGGATAATGAATGCATGACGTCATGTTTTCCTGTTAATTCTATTTCTCTCCCTGAGGAGGTGAACACTCTACCTGAGTTTGTTCAGGACTTTGCTGATGTTTTCTCTAAAGAGGCCTCCGAAGTGTTACCACCTCATAGAGAATACGATTGCGCAATTGATTTGGTACCAGGAGCTAAGCTCCCTAAGGGTAGGATATTTAATCTCTCTTGTCCCGAACGTGAAGCCATGAGAGAGTATATCCAGGAATGCCTGGCCAAGGGTTACATTCACCCCTCTACTTCTCCGGTAGGTGCTGGCTTCTTCCTCGTAGGGAAGAAGGATGGTGGTCTTAGGCCATGCATTTACTACCGAAACTTGAATAAGGTCACTGTAAGGAAGCAGTATCCCCTTCCTTTGATTCCTGATCTCTTCAATCAGGTTCAGGGGGCCCAATGGTTCTCTAAGTTTGATCTACGGGGGGCTTATAACCTTATCCGCATCAAAGAGGGGGATGAGTGGAAGACTGCGTTTAACACGCCCGAAGGTCATTTTGAATACCTCGTCATGCTCTTTGGGTTGTGTAATGCTCCCGCGGTCTTCCAGAATTTCATAAATGAGGTTTTAAGAGACTACCTGGGGGTATTTCTTGTAGTGTACCTTGATGACATACTTGTGTTTTCCAAGGACTGGTCCTCCCACATTGAGCATGTCAGGAAGGTGCTCCAGGCCCTTCGGGAAAACAAACTGTTTGCTAAGACCGAAAAATGTGTGTTTGGGGTGCAGGAGATACAGTTTTTGGGTCAAATCCTCACTCCTCATGAATTCCGCATGGACCCCGCCAAGGTCCAGGCTGTGGCGGAATGGGTCCAACCTGCCTCCCTGAAGGCGTTACAGTGCTTCCTGGGGTTCGCTAATTATTACAGGAGATTTATTGCTAACTTCTCGGTCATCGCTAAGCCTCTTACGGATCTCACTCGCAAAGGTACTGATCTCCACTGGCCTCCTGAGGCTGTCCAGGTTTTTGAGGTCCTTAAGAAGTGCTTTATCTCGGCCCCAGTGCTGGTTCAGCCCAACCAAATGGAGCCATTTATCGTGGAGGTTGACGCATCCGAGGTGGGAGTGGGGGCTGTCTTGTCCCAGGGTACCAGGTCCCTCACCCATCTCCGCCCCTGTGCCTACTTCTCCAGGAAGTTTTCGCCCACTGAGAGTAACTATGATATTGGCAACCGCGAACTCTTAGCCATTAAATGGGCATTTGAAGAGTGGCGCCACTTCCTGGAGGGGGCTAGGCACCAGGTAACGGTCTTTACCGACCACAAGAATCTGGTTTTCCTAGAATCTGCCCTGAGGCTAAACCCGAGACAAGCTCGATGGGCGTTATTTTTTACCAGATTCAACTTTTTGGTCACCTATAGGGCTGGGTCTAAAAATATTAAGGATGATGCACTGTCGCGTAGCTTCATGGCCAGCCCTCCTTCGGAGGAAGATCCTGCTTGTGTTTTGCCTCCAGGTATAATCATTTCCTCTATTGATTCTGATTTAGTCTCTGAAATTGCGGCTGATCAAGGTTCAGCTCCCGGGAACCTTCCTGAGAACAAGCTGTTTGTTCCCCTGCAATTCTAGCTAAGGGTACTTAGGGAAAATAATGACTCTGCACTATCTGGCCATCCAGGCATCCTGGGTACCAAGCACCTCATTGCCAGAAACTATTGGTGGCCTGGGTTGCTCAAAGACGTTAAGGCCTACGTCGCCGCTTGTGAGTTTGTGCTAGGTCCAAGACTCCCAGGTCCCGACCAGCGGGCTTACTTTGTTCTTTGCCCGTTCCCCAGAGAACTTGGACCCAAATCTCCATGGATTTCATCACCGATTTGCCTCCATCTCAAGGCAAGTCGGTGGTGTGGGTTGTAGTAGACCGCTTCAGTAAGATGTGCCACTTTGTGCCCCTCAAGAAACTACCCAATGCTAAGACGTTAGCTACCTTGTTTGTCAAACACATCCTGCGTCTCCATGGGGTTCCTGTCAATATTGTTTCTGACAGAGGGGTACAATTTGTTTCATTGTTTTGGAGAGCCTTCTGTAAAAAGTTGGAGATTGATCTGTCCTTCTCCTCTGCCTTCCATCCTGAAACTAATGGCCAAACTGAGAGGACTAATCAGTCTCTGGAACAATATTGTGTTTTATCTCTGACTGTCAATATGATTGGGTCTCATTCATTCCCCTCGCCGAATTTTCCCTTAATAACCGGGTCAGTAACTCGTCAGGGGTCTCCCCCTTTTTCTGTAATTTTGGGTTTAATCCACGGCTCTCCTCCGTTTCACCTGGTAGTTCCAACAATCCCGAGGTAGATGTCGTTCATCGGGAACTGTGCACAGTCTGGGCCCAGGTTCAGAAGAACCTAGAGGCGTCCCAGAGCATACAAAAGACTCAGGCAGATAGAAGACGTTCTGCTAACCCCTTGATTGTGGTCGGGGATCTGGTGTGGCTATCGTCAAAAAATTTGCGCCTTAAAGTCCCGTCTAAGAAGTTTGCTCCCCGGTTTATAGGGCCATACAAGGTCATTGAAGTCCTTAACCCTGTCTCCTTCCGACTGGAGTTGCCCCCGTCTTTTCGAGTACACGACGTGTTTCATGCCTCCCTCCTTAAACGCTGCTCCCCGTCCTTGGCTCCCTCGAGGAAACCTCCGGTCCCTGTTCTCACCCCTGAGGGGGTAGAATTCGAGGTGGCCAAGATTGTGGACAGCAGGATGGTCCAAGGCTCCCTCCAGTACCTGGTCCATTGGAGGGGATGCGGGCCTGAGGAGAGGACTTGGGTACCCGGCCGGGATGTTCACGCTGGGGTATTGCTCAGGAGGTTCCACCTTCGTTTCCCCAATAAACCAGGTCCACCTAGAAAGGGTCCGGTGGCCCCTCATAAAAGGGGGGGTACTGTAAAGGATCTGCCAGACACAACTTCTGTGTCGACGCCCATAGGTAATCAGTCTGCACCTGCTTCTATGTCTGTGAGACTGACTCCATCTTCCACCACCCAGGATGGCAGGCTTAGGAGTGGGAGAGCCTATCACAGCCTGGCCAGACGGAGCTAGCTCCCGCCCTCCGTCTATTTATACCTGCCTTTCCTGTTCCTCCTTTGCTTGTGAATCTTCTCTGTTGGTTTCCTGGCCCTGCTGCAGCTTCTTGAACTACTGATCCTCTGCTTGTGATTGACCTTGGCTTTACTGACCATTCTTCTGCTCTGCGTTTTTGTACCTCGCTCATCTCCTGCTTTGACTCGGCTCGTTCACCTCGCTTTTTGCTTACGGTGTTCCCGTGGGCAACTTCCCCATTTCCCTGGCTTCTTTGTACCCTTGTCTGTTTGTCTGTCGTGCACCTATTGAGTGTAGGGTCCGTCGCCCAGTTGTACCCCGTCGCCTAGGGCGGGTCGTTGCAAGTACTCAGGGACTGAGTGGCGGGTAGATTAGGGCTCACTTGTCTGTTTCCCTACCCCGACATTACATCTACAGTATATCTGAACATATGCAAATTTATGCTATTCGAAAGCCTCTTACTACAGCAGGAAAAAAGAGATGATATACAGATTGTTTTGGCCTTTATTGAAGGAGTTCAGGGCACTATGCTGTTTATTGCCCAAATATTATTCGTAGGACAATCGCCGTCACTGATGTAAACGAACAGAGGAAACTAGAGACATCTCATCTGTTGGATAAAAAAAAATACATTTAATTTCTCCTCCGGCACATGATGAAGACAAGTTGTTGGTGCAAGAGTCTCATTTTATTGTGCCAATACACATCTGCACTTAAACACGTGAGATTTCTTGTTCTGCTATGATTCTGGGACTGGTGAAAATTTCATGGACATAACCTTTTCTCATGATGATAATATTTAATTCTTGATATAGACAGCACCAGTAGATATAAAAACAGTTGATGGGTCACTGCTATTTTCAGGGACTGTTACTCATGGAGACTACGCAGCTTCAAGTTCTCATCAAGCCTGTTAAAGAATTTTAAACTTATCGCTTCATAGTTTCCAGTTACTTTAGCAATTCCTTGGATTTTTACTCAAAATCCATTTATTAATGCGGAGACATGTTATGTAAATTTCTCCTTGAAAGATTGTAAGCTAAATTGTCTGCCTAAACCTACTTCTTCACTACCAGAGAGCACATACAATTCTGAACTTTGTTAACCCCTTCCCGCTTTTTCCACTTTTGACCTTTCTGACAGAGCCTCATTTTCCAAATCTGACATGTTTTACTTTATGTGGTAATAACTTCGGAATTCTTTTACCTATCCAAGCGATTTTGAGACTGTTTTCTCGTGACACATTGGACTTTAAGTTAGTGGTAAAATTTGGTCGATACATTCAGTATTTAATTGTGAAAAACACCAAAATTTAGCGAAAAATTTCAAGAATTTGCATTTTTCTAAATTTAAATCTATCTGCTTGTAAGACAGGCAGGTACACCACACAAAATATTCGCTAATTAACGTCCCCATATGTCTACTTTAGATTGGAATCATTTTTTGAACATCCTTTTATTTTTCTAGGACGTTACAAGGCTTAGAACTTTAGCAGCAATTTCTCACATTTTCAAGAAAATTTCAAAAGGCTATTTATAAATTGTATTAACCCTTTAGACATTTCGCAGTAATTAACTCCTTAACACCGAAGGACGGATATATCCGTCCTCAGCAGCTGCTAGTTCGCGCAGGAGGACGGATATATCCGTCCTGTGATGGCGCGGGTACTGCCAGTGTACCCACGCGATCAGCGGCAGGAGCATGGCTGTTATACACAGCCTGGCTCCAGCTGCAACTGCCGGAATCGTAGCGCGCTCCGATTCCGGCAGTTTAACCCATTAAATGCCACTGTCAATAGTGACAGCGGCATCTAATGTGTTTGACAGAGGGAGGGAGCTCCCTCTGTCACCCGATCGGCGCCCCCGCAAACATATCGCGGGTCGCCGTCGGGTTTCCATAACAGCCGGGGATCTAACAAAGACCCCCAGGTCTGTCTTCCGCAACTGCCTGTTAGGCGAGGCTGGAGGCATGGCCTAACAGGTTGCCTGTCAGTTTTACACTGACAGGCAATAATGCTTTGGTATACTAAGTATACCAAAGCATTATATATGCGATCGGCACATCGCATAGTGAAGTCCCCTGGTGGGACTTAAAAAAAAAATGTCAATCAGTTAAATAAAGTTTGTTGAAAAAAAATAAAAATAATTACAGTCAAAATCAAATAAAACGACTTTTTTTGCCCAAAAAGTGGTTTTATTCAGTAAAAGTGTCAAAACAAATAACACATACACATATATGGTATCCCCGCGATCGTAACAACTTGACCAATAAAATGAACACATTAATTAAACCGCCGGATGAACGGCGTCCAAAAAAAACGCAAAAAACAACGGCAAAATTCTCTCTTTTCTCCCATTCCCCCCATAAAAAAATAAAATAAAAGTTAATCTATAAGTCCTATGTGCCCCAAAATAGTACTAATGAAAACGACACATTGGCCCACAAAAATCAAGCCCACAAACGGCCACATCGACGGAAAAATAAAAAAATGACGGCTCTTGGAACGCGGCGATGCAAAAACAAGTAATTTTTTTCTAAAAGGGTTTTTATTGTGCAAACGTAGGAAAACATATAACACCTTTACATATTTGGTATCCCCGTAATTGTGCCGACCCATAGAATAAAGTTAACATGTTATTTACGCTGCATAGTAAACGGCGTAAATTTATAACGTGAAAATTAATGCTGGAATAGCTGCTTATTTTCAATTCTCTCCTAAAATAAAGTTAATAAAAGTTAATCAATATATTATAAGCATCTAAAAATGGTGCAATTACAAAATACAGAAAGATGAAAGAGACCCCAGGTAGTTGGCAGGCACACTAATGAATTGCAGGAGAAGAGAGTGTCGCCCTCAGGCGACAAGCCTAATTTCCCAACTACCCAACAGAATAAATTAAAAGTAAATCTTTATTAGCTACTTATAGCAAGACGACCACACACACAAATTTAAAATTATCACTAACGGAGGACCGGATGACAATATTTTGCCTGTGGTGCAGGCATAAGGTAGCTACCGATAAGGTACGCATTGACAAGTGTAGTAAGTTAGATTGCTTGACAATAGTCGACTAAGTAGATAGCAAAGTGAAACCGGTCAGTGGTAGGAATTAAAAGAAATTTGAAAGCCCCCCCGACATGTTTCGCTACAGAGTAGCGTCCTCAGGGGTACACGGGGCTAATGGCGACGCGGCGAGACGGAAGCTCCTGATATGCGCCAGTAGCTGACGTTTAGTGGGGGTGTGTCAGCGAGACAGCCAGTCCTGTCAAAGGAGACATGTCCGTAGCGTGGAGAGGGAGAAACAACAAATGGAAAACAGTATGAGGTTGACCAATAGCACAAGGGCTAGGGCGCAGGCGCGGAGGCACGAAATCGAACTTAGTCTGTGTGTGTCATACCAAGTATAGCGGCGCCAAACGGCGCATGCGCAGATCTCATTTACAATGACTCAGAAAAGGAATAGCAAATTCCATCAGATAACGGCAGAGGCGGCGCAGGCGCAACTGACAGTGTATATACTCAGAAACAAAAAGTAAGTGAAATACAGAAGTGAGTGGAAATAAAAGCACTGACGTAAACGGGTAATTTTACATTTAGTATATATGTAGTAAACCAAGTCGGAGATAAATGAGGCATGCATGAAGGTGCACGGCTCATTGGCGCATGCGCAGATCAACTTTTTTTTCGTAAAACAGACGAAAGATGACACATATAATGAATAACAAAAAAACCCCCATCACCACGCCACCAAGATGACAGGAATGCATCAACTTATAGAAAGTATAATGCAAAAGATCCACCTAGTGCGGCATCATAAGGGAGGTCCACATCAAGAGAGGTGAGTCCATTCATAAATAGAGGGGCAGTAAGTACCGTCCCCTATATAAATAATTATAAGTATGTCGCCATAATTGTGTAGTACTTGTCATAAGGGTAGATAGGATAAACATATATAGAAGACCCCAACACTACATGTGTGGGGTCAGAAGAATAATCACCAAAATATTTCGATACCTTGGAGAGGATATGGCAGGGAAGGAACTTCAGAGTATAAAGTAAAAGGAACAGTGTCAATAAAGTATCCACTATATTTTACTGATGACAGAATAGGTCCAAAGAGGCTCATAGGAAGGCACTAAAAGTGAAACCCTCGTTAAGACCCCTGGGGGACATGGTATTAAGGCGGTAAATCCACCGCGCTTCCTCCTGTAGGTAACCTTGACCGCAGACTCCTACAGGAGGAAGCGCGGTGGATTTACCGCCTTAATACCATGTCCCCCAGGGGTCTTAACGAGGGTTTCACTTTTAGTGCCTTCCTATGAGCCTCTTTGGACCTATTCTGTCATCAGTAAAATATAGTGGATACTTTATTGACACTGTTCCTTTTACTTTATACTCTGAAGTTCCTTCCCTGCCATATCCTCTCCAAGGTATCGAAATATTTTGGTGATTATTCTTCTGACCCCACACATGTAGTGTTGGGGTCTTCTATATATGTTTATCCTATCTACCCTTATGACAAGTACTACACAATTATGGCGACATACTTATAATTATTTATATAGGGGACGGTACTTACTGCCCCTCTATTTATGAATGGACTCACCTCTCTTGATGTGGACCTCCCTTATGATGCCGCACTAGGTGGATCTTTTGCATTATACTTTCTATAAGTTGATGCATTCCTGTCATCTTGGTGGCGTGGTGATGGGGGTTTTTTTGTTATTCATTATATGTGTCATCTTTCGTCTGTTTTACGAAAAAAAGTTGATCTGCGCATGCGCCAATGAGCCGTGCACCTTCATGCATGCCTCATTTATCTCCGACTTGGTTTACTACATATATACTAAATGTAAAATTACCCGTTTACGTCAGTGCTTTTATTTCCACTCACTTCTGTATTTCACTTACTTTTTGTTTCTGAGTATATACACTGTCAGTTGCGCCTGCGCCGCCTCTGCCGTTATCTGATGGAATTTGCTATTCCTTTTCTGAGTCATTGTAAATGAGATCTGCGCATGCGCCGTTTGGCGCCGCTATACTTGGTATGACACACACAGACTAAGTTCGATTTTGTGCCTCCGCGCCTGCGCCCTAGCCCTTGTGCTATTGGTCAACCTCATACTGTTTTCCATTTGTTGTTTCTCCCTCTCCACGCTACGGACATGTCTCCTTTGACAGGACTGGCTGTCTCGCTGACACACCCCCACTAAACGTCAGCTACTGGCCCATATCAGGAGCTTCCGTCTCGCCGCGTCGCCATTAGCCCCGTGTACCCCTGAGGACGCTACTCTGTAGCGAAACATGTCGGGGGGGCTTTCAAATTTCTTTTAATTCCTACCACTGACCGGTTTCACTTTGCTATCTACTTAGTCGACTATTGTCAAGCAATCTAACTTACTACACTTGTTAATGCGTACCTTATCGGTAGCTACCTTATGCCTGCACCACAGGCAAAATATTGTCATCCGGTCCTCTGTTAGTGATAATTTTAAATTTGTGTGTGTGGTCGTCTTGCTATAAGTAGCTAATAAAGATTTACTTTTAATTTATTCTGTTGGGTAGTTGGGAAATTAGGCTTGTCGCCTGAGGGCGACACTCTCTTCTCAATTACAAAATACATCTCGTCCTGCAAAAAACAAGCCCTTATATGGCTATGTCGACGTAATAAAAAAAAAGTTACGACTCTTGGAATGCGACCATGAAAAAACAAAAAATAATCCTTGGTCATTAACGTGCAAAAGGGCCCGGTCATTAAGGGGTTAAAGCAAAGTAGAGGTGAAATGTACAAATTTCATTTATTTTTTTTGCAGAAATTCATTTTTAATAAATTTTTTTGTAACACAGAATGTTTTACCAGAGAAATGCAATGTAATATTTATTGCCCAGATTCTGCAGTTTTAGGAAATATCCCACATGTGCTCCTAATGTGCTAATTGACAGAAGCACAGGCCTCCGAAGCAAAGGAGCACCTACTGGATTTTAGGCCTCCTTTTTATTAGAATATATTTTAGGCACCATGTCAGGTTTGAAGAGGTCTTGTGGTGCCAAAACAATGGAAATCCACCAAAAGTGACCCCATTTCGGAAACTACACCCCTGAAGGAATTTATCTAGGGGTATAGTGAGCATTTTGACCCCACAGGTTTTTTTGCAAATATTGTTGAAATTAGGCTGTGAAAATAAAATTCAAAATTTTTTCAAATAAAATGTAGGTTTAGCTATTTTTTTAAATTTCCACAAGGACGAATGGAGAAAATGCACAACAATATTTGTAAAGCAATTTCTCCAGAGTAAAACAGTACCACACATGTGGTCATAAACGGCTGTTTGGACACACGGAAGGGTGGGGAAGTGAAAGAGCGTGATTTGGCTTTTGGAGCTAAAAGTTAGCAGGAATAGTTTACGGAGGCCATGTCGCATTTGCAAAGCCCCTGAGGGGACAAAACAGTGGAAACTTCCCACAAGTGACCCCATTTTGGAAACTACACATCTCAAGGAAATTACCTAGGGGTATAGTGAGCATTTTGACCCCACAGGTTTTTTGCAGAAATTATTGGAAGTAGGCCGAGAAAATGAAAATCATAATTTTTTACCATTTCCACAAGGACTAAAGGAGAAAAAGCACCTGTAACATCCGGAAGTCTTCTCTTCCTGCCGATGCCATTCTCGCCAGCACATGCGGCCGTCCTGTCCCGCAGTAACCACAGTAACTACCAGGGTGCGCAAGCTCAGTCCAGGCTTAAAGAGCCAGAGCACACACATGTGTGAGACTGAGCTGATTGCTCCCAGACCACCCTGGACTATAAGAAGGGCCCTGCCCCTTCCTTCATTGACTGAGTGTTGTTTGTACCTACCCGTGTCTGTCACTGCAAATGGTCCCTTGACTGTTCTCCAGTTCCCAGTGTTCCCATTCCTGCTCCCTGTATCCTGTATCCCGTGCTTCCGTGTTCCTGTGCTGTACAGAGTTGGAGTCGTGTTGTGTTGCCTGCTACACCTGTTGTGTTTCACCGCACCTGTTGTCTTCCTGCTGCCAGAGTTCCATCCGAGCCTAAACCATCGCTACTGTCTGTATTGCCACAGGTACCTTTATCCGAACTATAGACATTGACTTTGTACCCTGTTTGGCCAGCTGCTATACCACTACGGCGGTACGGCCCAGTGGGCCCACATACTCACAGATCATGACTGCACCCCACCATTTGTAAAGCAATTTCTCTTTAGTAAAACTGTACCCCATATGTGGTCATAAACAACTGTTTGGACACATGGCAGGGCTGAGAAGGGAAAGAGCGCCATTTGGAGATCAAATTTAGCTGGAATGGTTTGTGGAGGTCATGACAGATTTGCAAAGCCCAGGAGGGGACAAAACATTGGTAACCCCCAAAATGTACCCTTTTTTGGAAACTACACCGCTCAAAGAAATTATTTAGGGGTATAGTGAGCATTTTAAATAAGTGATACAATTAAAAATCCATGAATGTGTGATACACTTTAAACACTACTTTATAAACAGGCCAGGTTTGTCGGGGGAGGTTTCGCACTGATAAATTGTGTCTTTTCTTCTCCCCTTTTGTAACACACTTTGCACCTTTTTTGGGTCCTTCCCCTTTTACCAGTGGAGGGGATTTCGATGGGAAAATGTTTTCCCGGTACAATACGTGGACCATTGCTTCTAGAAGTACTGGGGCTCTCCCCTTCCTGGTTCCCAAATACAAGGGCCTTGATAGCCACCTCTTGAAACTGAAGGAATGTCCTTGTTCGGCCTCCACATTGGTATAGCACATAAGAGTTATACAATGCCATCTGTACCATGTGCACGGCCAGCTTTTTGTACCACACCTTTGTTTTCCGCATGGCACTGTATGGTTTCAGTACTTGATCAGAGAGATCAACCCCTCCCATGTACTTATTGTAGCCTAGGATGCAATTTGTCTTGGATTTCATTTTAGGGCTACCTCGGACAGGGACAGGGGTGCTGCCGGTACCGTGTATTGTGGTCAACATAAGGACTCTTGTCCTTATACTTGACCAGCAGCATGTTCTCGCTGTGTAGTGCCCTGCTTTCTCCCTTTCTTAGGGGTTGCCTAATCATAGTTTTAGAAAGGCCTCTCTGGTTTTTGCGCACGGTGCCGCATGGTGCAGTATTTCTGGTGGGGAGGCAGTTAAATAGTGGGATGCTGGTGTAGAAGTTATCAACATAAAGGTGGTAGCCCTGGTCCAGCAGTGGGTGCATCAAATCCCACACTATTTTCCCACTAACTCCCAGGACAGGGGGCATTCTGGAGGCTCTATCCTGGTGTCCTTCCCTTCATAAACCCTAATTCTGTAGGTGTACCATGAGCTGCTCTCGCACAGCTTGTACATTTTAATCCCATACCTCGCCCTTTTGCTTGACAGGTATTGGCGGAATTTTAGTCTCCCCTTAAAATGGTAGGGACTCGTCTATTGCAATGTTCTTTTCGGGGTATAAGCTTGAAATTTGGTGCAGAAATGATCAATGACTGGCCTGGCCTGATTTTGAATAGAATATGTGGGGTCATGACAGGGCGGCCACTGTGCATTATCATTATAATGCAAAAATATCAGAATTATTTCAAAACGTGTCCGGGTCATTGCCATGCGGTTAAATGGGGTGCTGTATAAAACGTCCTTACTCGAGTATTGCCTAATCTCTGGCTTTTTTACTAGGCCCATATATAGCACAGGGCCCCAAAATTTCATCATCTCCGCTGCCTCTATGGGGGTCCACCTAGCAAATGATAATGTGGGGTTTTGGGCTAAAAATTGCTGGGCATATAAATTTTTCTCGGCCACCATAAGATTAAAAAAATCCTCAGAGAAAAAGACCTTGAAAAAGTCAATTTATGTGAGGCTTACAATCTCAAACCGAATTCCTGAGCTATGACAGAAGCCAGGAGGGCGTATGCCTCCTCAGCTGCATAGACCCTTTGGGATGACTGGGACATTTTTATTAGGGGTTATGTAGTGCTTCAACATGTGTAATACTCAATTTATATTTGTGTGTGTTGTGCTTTTACACGTGTATATGAAATTTATAGGAAAAAAAAAAGGAAGAGAAGAAAAAGAAAAAAAGAATAAGATAAAAATTTAGGAGAAATACATTTACTGAACGTCCAATATAAAACTGTAAAAAATTCAAAAATTTAGTGAATGAACTTCAGTTAAAAATCAACTGAATGTCCGCCACTAACTGACGCTAACTATAGCTGAAATTTACACTAAAACTGTATAAACTTTATAAAAATATATAGCTAAAATTTCTGCTATATTTTTTTTTACAAAACGGACGTCAGTAAACGTACGCTACTCTAACGTTACCCTTTTTCTAACAGTTTTATATAAAAAAAAGGCCCCAAAAAAACCTGCGTGAACAAATTACCACTGAGGCTGATTATAGACTCAGCACTCAGTAGCCGCAGGGCGCACACAAAAATATGGTGCTGTAAAAAAAAAAGGACAAAATTGGGCACAGCTGCTGATCAGTGATGACGGTCAATGATCAGCGCTCAGCGGTCGCAGGATGCACACAGTGATTTGGAGTGGTAGAAAAAGACAAAAAAAAAAAACCTGCGTCAAAATAATTACCACGGGTGTTGATCAGTGATGGCGGTCACTGATCACACTCAGTGGCTGCAGGGTGCACACAGGGAGACGGTGCAGAAAACCCCCAAAAAAAGTTCTGTGCCAAAAATTGTCTATCAGTGATGGCGGTCACTGATCCGCACTCAGCGGCCGCAGGACGTAAAAAGGGGAAGAGGGGGAGGGGTACAGGGATGGGAAATTTAGGGACAAAACAAGTGCTGCTGCTAAAAAAAAAAATCAGACGTCTCAGCAGGATCGCAGCACAGAAGGTCTCAGAACCGGTAAGTATCAGCTCACAGACAGTCACACCAGCTCTGCTCACCGTTCCTAACCATAATGAGGTGGGTAGAGTTGATGGAGGGTGTTTTAAACACCCGCCATGGCTGCGATTGGTCGGTCGGTGCAGACTCCCATAGTAGTGAATGGCAGTTACGGAAACAGCGTAGCTCAGCGAGTTACGCTGCTTCCGTAACTCCCAATCATGTAATCAGTAAGTGGCCAGGAGGCAGCGTGAGCACAAAAAGCTAGAACGGGGTCTAGGGGACCCCATACTAGAGATAGGTGCGGGTCCCAGAGGTGGGACCCGCATCTATCTGACATTTCTGACATATCCTGTGGATATGTCACAAATGTCTCTGATAGGAAAACCCCTTTAATATCCCCTCTTCCTCTCTGCAAATGCCTAGACATAATTTAACTTTCAATGGAAAGATTTATCCATCAAATACTTTAACTGGGGGTGTGTATCTCTTTCATGTATTCCACAGAATATCATATAAATTCTCACCCTTGTTTACAGAATTCTTCAAACTTATGGACAAATGGAAACCTCTACCCATTTGTTTCTTGGTCGTAACTCGGAGGTGAAAATGACCCTCCTGCTGAAGATATTATATTATTTTGAAACCCTCCCTGTGGTTGTTCCGCTAAAAGAGTTAAGGTGCAGTCTCCTATCCTAAAATTTATAAGACGCTTGGAAAGACACAGACTTCCCAAGTCGGTACTACTCTTCAGCAAAGTGACGGGGGTCTGTAGGTGACAGACGTTAATAAATACTATTAGGCTGTCCATCCCAGGTATATTTCATAATGGACTTTTTACTCAGCATTCAAGAAAGGGACTGAGAGTGGAAAACTCTGGCTGGCGCCAACAAACCCTAATTCACTTTTGTCGACTAATAATCCATTCCAGAGCTCACAATCCCTCCTAGGTCCCATTCAACTCACGCGGGATATCTGGCTAAATTGTGGGACCTGTTTCCCTCTGGTTTCTGAACACTCAACATTGACATTCATCTTACAGATCTAACAGCCGTGAAATTGACTGCAAACGCACTACGTTAATAGCGTAGCAGGCCACTCCGCTGTACGTCATTTGTGTAGTGCGGCTGTTTTCCTACAAAATAAATGAATGGCGTGCTGCACAAATAAAGGTAGACACTCTACAATACCGCCGCAGCACACCATGGCAGTCAAATTCGCAAATGCTATTTCTGTTTAAACACTAATAATCTCAGAGAGTCTCCAGCTTCCATGACTAGAATATGGTCTGCAGCTGGTATTTTCAGACTGGCTGACATAGCTGGCACACCTAAAACAACATTTTAATCTATATAATTCAGAGCTCTTTCCTTACCATCACGTTAATCATCTCATGATACACAAATATGGCTCCAAAAGGTTCCTTTTAACTTCTACTAAAAGTATATTTCGTACATTTATACAATACTTAATACACCAAAAGAGAACCCCCCCCCACGCTCATAAATATAATAAGAAATGGGAGGACATCTTGGGGAAACCCAACTCACCTGACCTCTGGATTATTATATGAACAAGGGCTGGGAAAATTTCCATAACCTACACGGAAACTCAGTACAAGATTCTGTTGTTTTGGTATCAAACTCTGGCTCTTCTCCATCAAATGCATCAGACAGTACCTTCTACTTCTTGGAGATGCTGTAAACCAGAGGATACACTATTTCACATTTTCTGAGAATGCACATTGATTTGGCCCTTTTGGGACGAAATAAGAAATTTGTCCAACAAAATTTGAAGGCATAATATTCCTCCTAGAATGATCCTTTGCATTAAATGCTTAACATACCACCAAAAATTATGGAAAAGCCACAAGGTTGTTTAATCACTTCCAAAAGTGCTGCTGAAACCTTCATCGCTCATCATTGAAAACAAATATCACAACATATTAAGCTGTTCACCAGGATTCGTGAGATACACACCTTGTAGAACCTGATGACATCTTTGAGCAATTAACTGGAGGGGTTTAATATGGGAATGTTGTCATATCTATTGGCTAGAAATACCTTCTTAGAGGCTGTCCATTCTTGCTACTGGTTCCACTGGTTATGTACGTCGGCTCTCATATACCTTCCCACCCTCTTTTTTCCTTCCAACCCTTAGTCTGTCTTGTCTATTCTTGATAACATGTTTTCTTGTGATGATACTATGACTTTTGTTTTTAATCCAACCAATTGAATCTGTAAGATACCCAAAGATACGGTATGTTAGTATGCTTCTGTCATTTAGAGTTCTATTCAAATGTAATATACTCTGCATTTTTTTTTTACTTCCTATTGGGGAGACTCTCCGCTTTGTTGCTATTATTGTTATTATTACTGATTGTAAAGCCACACTGTACGAATCCTACATGTCTACCTTTACCAATTCCTCTTTTATTATTATAAAAACTCTTTCTTAATCAGAGTCAGACACGAGTTTTAAGTGAAATCGGTGCACCTGCAATTTGTGGCAAATTCATTCGAATTGGACCCAAAACAAATTTTGGAAAATTTACTCATCTCTATTTATGAAGTATTCAAATTTCAAGGCATTCCAAGGGGTACAGTCCACTTTCAAATTCTGGAAAAGGTTTTGCTCTGCTCTTGGGATTAGAGTAAATTTGACTTCTGCCTTCCATCCCCAATCAAATGGACAAACGGAAAGAACTAATCCAACTCTTAAACAGTACATTCAATGCTTCATTAGTTATCTTCAGGATTACTGGTTGGATTACTTACCCACATCTTAGTTTGATTGTAATAACTCTGAGCATAGTTCAAAATTGCAAAGTCCTGTCTGTCTGGATACAGGCCTTCACCCATTCTTTATTCTTGATTTACCAATTTCTACCGCTCTTCCAGCAGTGACTTATCGTAATGCTTGAAGACATTACAAAAGGTTCAAGAAAAGATTGTTGAATGCTTAAAACAATTTAAACACACTGCTGATAAACACAGGAAAGCAATACCTGCTTTTCATGTAGGTGACAAAGTGTGGCTCTCCACAAATAATTTACAACTGAAAATAATTTCTGCCCACATTAATGAAGTCACTTTTCATTTAAAACTTCCTGAAACTCTGAAGGTGCAACCATTTTTTTCACTGCTCTCTTGTTAAGTCATTTCAGGAAAATTATTTTCTGCACCGTAATTTGCCTCCTCCACCACCATTAAATGTTTAAGGTGAAAATTAATATGTTGTTGAAAAGATCTTGGACTCCAGAATATATCGGGATAAGCTGCAGTATTTGATGCAGTGGAAAGGCTATGGCTCTCAGAAGAATTCTTGGGAACTAGGAGACAATGCTCATGCTCCTACCCTTTCAAAACATTTTCATCAGAGATGTTCCTACAAGTCAGCCCCTGGGACGTCCAGAGGATAACCTGGACAAAGGGGAGTACTGTCAGGATTTGAACCCAGAGACTCTTGTGTGTCAGGCAGTAGCTATTGATGGTGCAGTTGGACAGCTCCAATGCTGATTATAGTGTCTGGCTTCTCTTAAATCATGCCTCTTGAAATATCTTGCCCTGATTACCTTGATTGCCTGTAGTCTAGTTCCTTGCTGCCTCTCTACAAACTGTTGCTGCAAATTTGTGTACCGAACTTAAATTGTATCCTTACCACATCTCTGCCTCATGCTACAAGCTATTAGTGCTTATTTGTGTGCCGAACTTATACTGTTTCGTGACCACAACTCTGCCTCATGCTACAAACTGTTGCTGCTTATCTATGTGCTGAACTTGGAGTATTTTCTGACCACGTCTTCCTCGCACTACAATGTTTCCTATTATCTGTGTACCGAACCTGGGTTGTTACTTCACTACTCTTACTATTAGCACCCTCCTGTTTATAATTTCAGTCACTGGACTCCGGATCTGCTGCAGACCTTGACAGGGAGAGCAAAGAGAGAGAAAGATAAATTCCTGTGATCACAGCAGCCACAGCACTGATTCTCTGCAGTGTAAGACATGAGAGGGAGGATGGGGAAGTATAATGTGAGCTAACAGGCTTGTATACACAAAGACCAGTGACTGGGATGGAGCTCCACTGTATCTGTAACATTGCAGATAATGAGGTCTGCAGCGCAAACTACTGAATTTGGAGGGAAAGGCTTCACAAAGATGCTGCATATTAGGATCACCTCTATTTTTCCATGAAGGTACACTCTAACAAACTTAATTACTGTGTGAGAGTGTAAGGGTTAATTCCTTGTTATTGAACTTACTGAGACTAACTTTTTGGTAGTGCAGTCAACTTTGGGTAGGTAGCATCATTGCCATTCTGTTACAATTTAACTTTTACTTTAGAGGGAAGCGCTTGTTGCTGATAGGCCAAGCGAAAGGACGGGTGGCTCATACTTTGTATTTTGAATATGGTAAAATAATTATGCTTATACTATAACTCTTTGTGTATAAATAAAATCTGTAAACTGGGGCTTTTCAAAATCTGCATGATACACGTAGAACTGCATGTTTCTTATTATTCTCTGGCCATACTTGAACTGATCTACACGTGAGAGCAACTCTAACAACTGTTAATCATGAGTGAATTAAAATATTATCTGTAATTGTTGAGCAGACCAATATTTGAATTTTTTTGGTGATTTCACCTGACAATGTCATCATAAATACAATTAAAGGGGATTTCCATCCATTATAAATTGACCATATATATTGATAGCCAAGGTCTCTCAGTGATATTTTCTATTGGCATTTCTATGTTTTGTTTCAATTGCCTTTTTTTGCATGATGTGCAGCCATATTGGTTACCACCTTTGAAGTAGGCGCTCAGCATCTGATGGTAAAATTGTCGCTTTGCGATTGAGAAAGCATTCTAAAAAAAAAATATGCCAGTTTTTGCAAACTGTGGCAATCAGTATAATTTATACTTATAATGAAAAAATAATTCTTATTGCCAATATTAAAATGAAAGGCAATGAGTTTACTGACACTGCAATTTGGTTATATTAGCATATGTTAATGAAGCAGACACAAATTATTATAATCGCCTAAAATATATTTGGAAGAGTGGTTATCTCTGTTTATTCTTATACCAGTGTACCACGGTGTCATGGGATCACAATGATAGGGCTAATACAGGTCTTAAAGGAACAGTGTCATCACAAATTATTTTTTTATATGTTAAAGATGTTAGTGCTTTATTAAAAACGTTTATATTCATTTGTGTGTTTGTGTTTTACTTTTTCTTATTTTTACACTTTTTCTTCCCTATGGGGGCTGCCATTTTTTGTTCCATTTCTGTCTGTGTCGATTAACGACACATACAGACATGGAATACGGCAGCCACAGTCCAATAGGGACTGTGAACGGCTCCCGTCCCATTGACTTCCGTGTACGGCGTCTGTGTGGGAACTGCGCATGCGCCGCTCCCACAGAGTCCAATTCGAAATTGGCGCCGTCCGGCGCCATTTTCCTGTGGACCGGAAGTCGCGGCCGGACAGTAATATTACTACTTCCGGTCGCGGCTTCCGGATTTGTGCACTTGGACCAGCGGCAGCAAACGGAGCGGACGGGCCGGAGGGAGCCGCGGCGGCAGGAGCAGGTAAGAGCTTTCAATGTATGTTCGTGTTTGTGTGTTTACTACTGTATGTAAACCTACTACGCTGTGTGTTAGCTCAAAAAATGGCGACACACAGTGTAGGAGGTTACACCGTTCAAACCCCTCGTTTATCCCGGCACTAGCCAGGATAAAGGAGGGGGGGATGCTGAGAGCGAGGGCTTTTTCCCCAATGTTGCAATGCTGCAATTTTGGGAACTAGCTCCATCTAGTGACCAAAAATGGGTAGTATTATAAATTAGAAATAATTTATAATATTTCCTGACTCGCGAAAAAAATAAAAAAAATTTGAACAATGTTTAATCACCCACACACTAAATGTTTAATTTTTTAAAAAAAAACATGTTTTTCTGGCAACACATTCCCTTTAAAGAAAATTTATCTAACTTCACAATGGAAATACTTCAGGTGAAATAAATAACATATAATCAACTGTTAAGCCTTAACATACTGTAAAAATATAAAATTAGACATGCTTTTAGTGGCCTAATGTTGGCTTACTGAAAAATCTGAGGCAGTAAAGAATAAAAAAAAGTAATTGGGATTTAAATAAATCATTTTAGCTCAGAATCATTGGCAATTATCAGTGTGTCTCCACATATTACAGGTACATTTGTCTGAAATTAATAATGCTCAAAGTCCTCTTCTTTGAAGTTCAAATTGAAGATTATGCTAATAACATATTAAATACTCAAAGCTTTACTGTAAATTGAGCCTCAGACTCTGTAAATGTCACATTAAAAATATGCATTCTGTTGTTCTGTATGCCTACTTGAAAATACTACCTATACCTTCTACAAACCATCTCTTCCATGGTTTTCTTTGCCCTTGACAACTATGAAAATGCTAATAGGGGGTATATTTGCAGAGCAGATAGGATAATATAGTTACCAAATATAATGTATCAATAGAAAAGCATAAATATATTAAGATGTGCCAAATTTAGGCAACTCTTTAAAAATGAGCGACACATTTCTAAGGAAAAAAAATGTGGATTAATAAAACTATTATTTATTGCAAAATTACTAATAGTTAGAAAGTGGATATCTAGCTCCCCACCGGAGTTTAATGCTTGGGTAAATAATGTAAAAATTATAATGAAATATGAGAAAATCTATAATCAAGGCAAACACTGCAAAACCTATTGGGGGGAGTGGTAAGAATTTTTGTTCTTTTTGTTTTTTGTTTTACCAAGATCGGTCTTGAGAGGGTGGGGGGTGGGAGTAGGGGGAAAATGTAAAAATATGCATAATTGTATTTTCTTTATTCCTTACTTGTATGGAATTTTATATTGTATTGAATTAAAAAAAAAAAATAAAAAAATTTGCGACACATAACAGGATAATAACTACATTCCCCCAAATTGAGTACTCACAATCATTATTCAATGGCTACAAAATCTATATTGACCTTTGTCAGGGATCATTACCATGTATATTGTTTGAAAAATATTATCCTTATATATATATTCAGTATATTACACAAAGAGATTGGATTCATGGAGCACAAAGAGCCTGCATAACACGCCTATGGAAGACACCGCCCCCTGGAATGCAAAGAGGAGTGTGCAGAAGAATGTACAGGAGAACTTACAGCTGAGGAGCCAATGGGACTTAAACGCGTCCCACATCTCTAGGGAGGGGCATGTGTCTTTTCTCTGTGTGTTTCTTTGTTCTGAATAAAGGGCAGTCTTCCTCCTAGCTGACTGAGGGAAAGATGTCTACCAACATTTGTCTGTGTGGTGTACTGCTTTCCAGGCATGCCTTCAGCTTTCAATTTACAGAGGTGGTTATTCGGTGTGAAATAACAGGGGACAGAAGCCACTCTGAAATACGGACCTGACATTTTTGGTGCCCGACGGGGACTTCACTCGAGGAAATATCAAAATCCGGATAACCGACAATCACAGGGTGAAGCAGAGGACCCGAGATTGCCCACTGATAAGGAATTTGATCATCTCCATACTAAGCACGGTAAGTCAGTTGATTTTATACTTATCTGTGTTAGTGGACAGTCTTGTGGCGATCTGTAGAACCCTTTTGTTGATTTCCTGGATTATCTCAGGCGACAGAGGCGATATTTTCCGCTGTGAGGTCGCAAACCTGTGAGACCGTAGTCGCGCCCGACTAACCATCCTCTGGGTAATTAGGGACTAGATAAAGATTATATAACAGACCGGAGAGCTATAGACTGTGAGATTTTAATATTTCCAGCGAGGCCGGAGAGTCTAGATAAAGATTATATAACAGACCGGAGAGCTATAGACTGTGAGATTTTAATATTTCCAGCGAGGCCGGAGAGTCTAGATAAAGATTGTTATATTCCAGCGAGATGTACAGGGATACATTGTAGACTGCAAAATTGTTATATCAATTACGTGTATACTATAGACTGTTAGAATGGATAGTTTGCGGTCCATATTCAAATCTCCAGGATCGTCCGTTTCAGGACAGTCCTATTCGTATGATTTGGTGAAGCGAAGGGAAGGGAAGCTGTATGTGAGTAAAATGAAGAAATTGATGGAAGTGTGTGGAATCCATAGAGGAGGGGTGTCTGCAAGCCGAAGATTGGGCAAAAGGTATTCTGGAGACAAAGAGAAGTTGGAAGGTAGTAAGTTGATGGAAAGTGCTTTAGAGGGATATGCAGAAGAGGAAGTTAGGAATAAGGTATTATATTATGTTATATGTATTAGAAAACAAAAGAACAGCCCCCACCTTATAATGGCTCTGTAAGGAGCAGCCACCACCTTATAATGGCGTCTGTACCTCATGTCGAGTGTGTTGTTTCCAATGGGAGAGGCTGCCCCCCTGCCCCTGATGTGGCCACGCCCGGCCCAACCAAATCAGTATGAAATAATCGCCTTGTTAATTTTGTCATTTGTAAAACATGCTGCAGTGTCTTTTCTATTTTTAGGTTCCATTCTAGTGTGCGGAACGCTGTTCACTGATGAAAAAACACGTCATCATTATATAGGGATGGTGGCCGACAGATTGGACTGTTACAGATTATGTGTTTGATGATTTGAACGTAGATAATTCCTATACAATGGTGTGATGAATGATTGCAGATACGTATGTTGTTTTGCCGGCGTTGAAAGGGTTAAGATTGTGAGACTAGAAGCTGTGAGGAATGAGTGTGTGACCCCCCCTCCCTCCTGTAGTATGCTGTGTTTGGGAGGAGGAGGGAGGCTTACTGGGTGCAGTCTGCAGACAAAGGATTTCAATATGCACTGCTTGTATATATATATATCAGTAATGTCTACAAACCTAAATACATTTCTTATCTTTGCGCATGCGCTGTTGTTTATAAAAGTTACGATATTTATGTGTTATGATGTGATCAGATTTAATGTGTTTTGATGTTAATTCAAATGTATTAAACTATAGATACTGTGAGACACGGGGGGGGGGGAGGGTTTGAAAATGTATGTGCCCCCACCGTTCCCTATTTTTATATACAGTTTGTTGGTTTGCAGTAATTAATGTTATCAGATATAATAATTTCTGTTTTATTGAATAACTAACTACAATTGTTTTGTTTTTGATTTCACACATGAGTTATGTCATTGTAAAGATAAAATGTATTTTCGTCAGGAAAAAGTCATTTTTGTTTCAGGCTGTTGTACATTACAGGGGGTTAAACTAGTGCCCGACTTTGTTATGTTGAGATGTAGTTTTGAACTCTGCTACATTACTTTCGCAGAGTCCACAAAGGGGGAATGGTGAAGGAACTGATCAGGTACAATTTTGGTTTGTTTTGAATAATTAATTTGGTTTCAGGAGATCTACAAAATGTGTATGAGACCCCAATGAGTAATCCAGATTAAATGTGTATGAGAGTAACCTAAATGTTGACGTAATTCTGTGTAGATGGTTCCAGATCTTTCCAGAACGGTGAATATGGCACTGGGTAAGCTGTGCTGTAGTCTCCATCCAATATGAGGTATTGTGTAAGAGACCATCCCCCTCCAGCAAATTTACATAGGAGGCGAGGTGACGTCACTCACAGATGAGTCTTTATAGATTTAGATGGGGGAAAAAAAAAAGAAAAATTTGTCTGAACATTGTTTATTTTATGCCAGATTTCAGTAATATATATTTTTTATTTGTTTTCGTATTAATCAAGTATTTGCAGAACCTGATAAAAGTGAGATTCTCAAAGTGTTCTGGATTATCAGATGAGTGTGGAGAAGTGTATAACATTTGGTTTTATTTTAGAGAATGAAGACGCCATCCCTTTGAGATGTTCTATCTATATGTGACATGGGTTTTTAATGTAAATTTGTAATAAAGAGATTTTATTATACAGTATGTACAAGCCGGGATACGAGGCACCAGGTAAATTATCCAGAAACCACTCTCACCTTCTTGTTCATCTCAAGGAGCAGAGCTGGAGGTGCTCGCTGAGGCTGTAACCTGGCAGAAGGTAAGACGGCCGACATTTACACTGACTCTAGGTACGCTTTTGGCATCGCCCACAATTATGGGCCCATTGGTAGTAGGAACTTTATTGGATCATCGGGTAAGCCAAGTGAGAGAGCAAGAGAAGACAGAACTGACAACAAGAGTATGTGCAGCCAGGTGTCAGTAAATTGGCTTTTCCCTGGATACAATAATAGCACCGCTAGGTTTGTAGCAGCCGGCATGATGTGCGCACGGCATGACATAGGTAAAACAGCAAAGGTACCTGTGAAAAGTGCAGCCCGGCCAGATTATCTGTCCCAGCGACTGCAGAACATACAACTACCCGAGGTAGAAGTGTATGACAATGTGCTCGTATGTGTAAACCTGTTCTCAGGGGGGGTCTGAAGCCCGGCCGGTATCTTCCCACTGCAGACGTTGTGTGTAGTGACAGGAACAGTGTTATCCCAAGTATTGGCCTGGTGTTTGTACAATGATAAGATATCAGCAGTTCTCTAGACGTTGTCCCAAAGTTAGTTTGTTTAATAACTGTATTAAAGAAGTGTTGTGGGAATATTAAATACTGAGGTTAAGTTTTATGTAAAGTTCTGGCTCAGCCTCAGTATTGGACTATTGGATGTGTCAGATAAAAGGTACAGAAGCGGAATATTCCCATTCATAAACATTTTTATTTGTTTATTTTTGTTGTGAAAGGGAAATTTTAGAGCAGAGAATTCTGTGCAGTGTATATGTGTATGTATAGATATATATAAAGAAGAAGAATCAGTTTGTAGGTATCAGTTTTAGTTACTGACCAGTGTGAACGTTTAACATAAATCTGTTATTGTTAATGTTTTTCTTCAAGTTAATTATCTGATTAAGATCAATTACTGATTAGGCTATGAAAAGCTTGTTCTTCACAGGAAGAGTCCAACTGGGAGCGGAAGGCGTGAGAACCAGATTCTAACAGAATGTGGACGGATAAAGGAAGGTAAACCGGTAACACCCAAGGCACTCTTGATAGCACTTGTATTGATGGTGTATGACCTCACATATGCCCCAAGACTGCAAGGATCGATGTGGTAAGATCTAATTGGTATGTCCCAGGTTTTACAGATGTCGCTGCTAAATTCTGTTAGAGCTGTTTGATTTGCCTACAGAACAGTCCTGGCAGACCGGTGCCAACCTTATCATACCCGCCTCCCACAAAGAGAACCGACCTTGAGAGGCCTTCCCAGGTAGAACGAACCAGATTAGAGTAAGAAAAAAATTGGTTTGAGACACTTGTCAGATAAACATGTGGAATCTGTGTATATTTCTGTGAGGTGGAGATGTTCTAGGCAATCAGCTGAGATCAAGGTACAAATCCTGCTGAAAAAGTATCACGAAGTGCAAATGAAATGTACCCAATAATTACACATCTTCTAGATGCCCTGTCCATTGTAACAGAGAAGTTTTTTCCTTATATAAAGGTGTTTGATGTCATTTAAGGGCCTGAAATTATTGTATGTACTTAGAACAACGTTTATAATGTATGCGGATGATGTTATCACCAGATTAGTATTTATTTTAACAATTGACAAGAGTTGGGGGTCCCCAGCAAGTGCCAGTAAACACGAACTAAAAGAATTTTAATATGATGAACTCCATCACTGAGATGCGGCAGGCACAGCCTGAGCCAGTACAATGCGTTTATCATGAACTGACGGCAGTGTCACAATTCTAAGCAGCCGCCCAGACAAGTAACTTGCCAGAGGAAGAGGACAGATGCGGAGGGTTTGTGGTAGGCACAATACAACTCCACTAATCCGCCTACGTGGGATCTCACCCCAGGCTCACAGTATGAGGTGCTATGTACAGCCTGATGACGTAAACTAAAGGAGACGGTGTCGGACAGATGAGAAGGACCAAACCAAGTCCTGATGACATCAGCAAAGATGAAAGTAAAGACCAAAGACCTGAGTGAATCCGTCAGCAGTATCAAGTGTTTTGATAAGTAAGTGGCTAGGAGGGGGTAATAATAACTCCCCCACTGGACACCAATGTAGTCTGACTCCACAATTGTGTGGGTTACCCTGAGGGTGACAGTCAGTGAAGAGCAGAAGACAGGAGAAGAAGAGGACGATGATGTACAGGACTGGCAATGAACTGATGTGACCCAAAACCCGAGGGTGATAGCATGAGATTGGTGATAGCATTATGTTATTAGTTGAGGCCCTATTGTTTATAATGTCTGAGGTTTATAATTATAATGTGTGTAAATATGCCACGGTGCTGCAAATTACAATCTGAGGAGTTTTATGTGAAGGTGTGACGTGAAGGTCACTGTGCTGCCCATGACCTGTTATATCTGCAGGGGTAAAGTCCTATTAGGACAGTAAGTGACAGTGCGACAATTATTACCATTAATAAAAATTTAGACTGGATTAATTATATATATATTACAACCAGCAGCGGCTTGTAGATTATATCACAGTTTGGTACATTTTTCTGCATGAAGAACATTTTCACATGACTAGACTTTTACTAGGCCAATTCAAAAATGTCATTTTGTTTCTGCTCTGTATTTATCATTTATATCTAGATTTGGTTTAGTGTTTCTGCAAAGAATATCCATCATAATACCACCATCATGCTTGACTGATATTTTTACTGTAGAATAGTTTGGGGACCTGTATTATACCAAGAGTTCAACTTTTGACTCATTTGTCTGCAGAAGTTAATCTAAAATAGCTAAAGTGCATCCAGAGACTTTTATTTCTTTTTTATTTCCAAAAATGAGAACTCCATTTATTTTACTTTTTGATAGCAGTGATTTCCACTTTGCTACTCTCTTATGAACTCCTTTCTCGTTGTGGAGCCATGATCACTAACCTTTGCTGTTGTTAGAGAGGCTGCAGTTCTTTGAATGTTCTAGGCAGGTTTGTGACTGGGAAGTTTTACCATTAAATTAGTTGTCAATTCCGTTTGAAGATATAACTTCTTATTGTGGTTTGTAATCTTTCCCAAACTTGTTTCTCCTCTTTTCTGTAATTTCCTTTCATTGTGGCATAACGTTTTTTTATGTGACGATTTTACCTCAGAGTAGAATTTCGTATATATTGTGGCTTGGATTTAGTTAGGTTTAGGGAGGCGATTACTTTTTCACATGGGAGATATGGATTTTGTAATAATTTAAATACTGTGCTATGTGTTACAATTGACTAGTACTACATTTAGTGTGACAAATATACAATAACAGGGCAAAGTTTACTAATAGTCTGAAAATGTTACTATACAGTTGCCCAATAATCCGCAATTTTACTAGAGACCCTAAAATTCTAGTACTAATGCCACATTGTGTTAGTAAAAGTGCAATTAACAGTTAAAAGATGTCTATCTACTGTAGCTGTCATAATGTGTTTGAGCTATGTCATGATTTTGATATCTTTTTAACCCCTTAAGGACGCAGCCTAGTTTGGGCCTTAAGGCTCAGAGCCCATTTTTTAAATCTGACATATTTCACTTTATGTGGTAATAACGTCGGAATGCTTAAACCTATCCAAGCGATTCTGAGATTGTTTTCTCGTGACACTTTGGGCTTCATGTTTGTGGTAAAATTTGGTCAATATATTCAGTGTTTATTGGTGAAAAATTGCAAAATTTAGAGAAAATTTAGAAAAAAATAGCATTTTCTCGTGACACTTTGGGCTTCATGTTTGTGGTAAAATTTGGTCAATATATTCAGTGTTTATTGGTGAAAAATTGCAAAATTTAGAGAAAATTTAGAAAAAAATAGCATTTTTAAGAATTTCAATGCATCTGCTTGTAAAACAGATGGTTATACCACCCAAAATAGTTACTAGTTCACATTTCCCATATGTCTACTTTAGATTGACATCATTTTTTGAACATTATTTTATTTTTCTTGGACGTTACAAGGCTTAGAACATAAACAGCAATTTCTCTTTTTTTTAAGAAAATTTCAAAAGCCTTTTTTTTAAGGTACCTGTTCAGTTCTGAAGTGGTTTTGAGGGGCCTATGTATTGGAAACACTGATAAAACACCCCATTTTATAAACTAGACCCATCAAAGTATTCAAAACAGCATTTAGAAAGTTTTTTTTAACCCTTCAGGCATTTCACAGGAATTAAAGCAAAGTGGAGGTGAAATTTCATTTTTCGTGCTGAATTTCAATTTTATTCAATTTTTTTTGTGTAACACAGAAGGTTTTACCAGAGAGACACTACTAAATATGTATTGTCCAGATTCTGAAGTTTTTAGAAATGTCCCACATGTGGCTCTAGTGCGCTCGTGGACTAAAACACAAGCCCCAGAAGCAAAGAACCTAGTGGATTTTGAGGCCTCTTTTTTATTAGAATATATTTTAGGCAGCATGCCAGGTTTGAAGAGGTGTTGAGGTGCCAAAACAGTAGGAATCCCCCAATAGTGACCCCATTTTGGAAACTACACCCCTCAAGGAATTCATTTATGGTTGTTGTTATCATTTTGACCACACAAATTTTTCACAGCACCTATTTGAATTGGTCTGTGAAATAAAAAAATTACATTTTTTCCAATAAGATGTCATTTTTGATCAAAATTTCTTGTTTTCACAGGGAACAAAATACCCCATTTCGTTGCCCAATTTGTCCTTAGTACGGCAATACCCCATTTGTGGTGATAAACTGCCGTTTGGGCCCATGGAAGGGCTCAGAAGGAAAGGACCACCATTTGGCCTACTGGGGATTTTCTGGTGCGAAGTCATGTATGCAGAAGCCCCTGAGGTACCAGTACAGTTGAAACCCCCAAGAAGTGACTCCGTTTTAAAAACTACACCCTTGAGGCATTCATCTAGAGGTGTAGTGAGCATTTTGACCTGAGACATACACCCCATAAACTGTAATGTGGGTTCTCACGGGTACGTCAATACCTTCAATGTGGCTGTTATCAGCTGCCTGGGCATGCAGCAGGGCTCTGAAGGGAAAGATGAGGGGGATAAGCTGTGCGGAGTGCATCAGGGTAAGTAAAACTGGGGTAGATTAAAAATCAAGGGATCTATGATACATTTTGAAGCACTCTTTCATACGGAGCCTTAGTTTTTCAGGACACGTGTCACATTGATATATTGTGTCCTTCCTTATCCCCCTCTTATAGCAGACTTTGTACCTCTTTTGACTTTTTCCTTTCTTGCCAGTTTGGGGAACTTCTCCTGGAAAGTGTTGCCCTGGTACGATGCGTGTGGCCCCGCTTCCAGAAGTACTGGGTGCCCCCCCTTCTTGGTCCCTAAAAATTAGTTTCTTGATAACCACCTCTTGAAATTCCAGGAAAGTTCCCATCTGGCCTGTACATCGATGTAGCACGTACGCGTTGTACAATGCCATCTGTATGATGTGCCCGGCTAGCTCCTTATACAACACCGCATGGAGCTGTAGGGCTTCAGGACTTGATCTGACAAGTCCACCCCTCCCATGTACCTATTGTAGTCCAGGATGCAGTCTGGTTTGGGGGTCTCTGTACTGGTGTGGCATCTCTCTTGTCTTGTACTTGACACACAATATGTTGCTGCTCTCACCCCTTCTGAGTGTTTGCCCTGCATAGTCTTACAGAGGCCTCTCAGGTTTCTTCTAGCAGTGCCGCATGCCGCAGGACTGGAAGCGAGGCAGTTGAAGAGTGGGACGTTGGTATAAAAATTATCCAGGTAGAGGTGGTAACCCTGGTCCAGCAGTGGGTGCACCAAATCCCACACAATTTTTGCATTAACTCCCAGGGGGGGGGGGCATTCTGGGGGCTGAATACTGGTGTCCTTCCCTTCATATATCCTAAATTTGTAGGTATATGCACTGTCGCACAGCTTATACATCTTAACGCCATACCTTGCCCTCTTACCCGGCAGGTACTGGCGGAATTGAACCCTCCCTTTAAAATCTACCAAGGACTCATCAATAGAAATACAATTCCAGGGGGTGTATGCTTGGGAAAACCGGGCACTGAAACGGTCTAATAGGGGTCTCTATTTATACAAACGGTCAAAACTGGGGTCATCTCGGGGTGGGCACGGCTCATTATCAGTATAATGTAAGAAGCGAAGTATTGCCTCATTTATTTATTTTTTTGGTTCCAGTTCAGTTCTGAAGTTGCTTGAGGGGCCCATATATTAGAAACCCCTATCAAACACCCCATTTTAGAAACTAGACCCCTCAAAGTATTCACAACAGCATTTAGAAAGTTTATGAACCCTTTAGGTGTTTCACGGGAATTTAGAGCAAAGTAGAGGTGAAATTTGAAAAAAAATTTTGTCAGAAAATCCTTTTTATACCATACTTTTTAATAACACAACAGGTTTTACCAGAGAAACGCAACTTAATACGTATTGCCCAGATTCTGCAGTTTTGAGAAATATCCCACATGTGGCCCTAGTGTGGTAATGGACTGCAGCAGTGGCCTCCGAAGCAAAGGAGCACCTAGTTGATTTTGAGCCCTCCTTTTTATTAGGCACCATGTCCGGTTTGAAGAGGTCTTTTGGTGCCAAAACAGTGGAAACCCCCCAAAAGTGACCCCAGTTTGGAAACTAGACACCTTGAGGAATTCATTGTAGTTTTCATGGGGTGCATGCGACTTTCTGATCAGTTTTTATTCTATTTTTAAGTGGCGCGGTGACTAAAAAACAGCAATTCTACTATTGATTTTTTATTCTATTTTTTTTACAGCGTTCACCGGGGCGATATGATTACAGCGATACCATATGTTTATAGTTTTTTTATGTCTTATGGCGTTTGCACAATAAAATACGTTTTGTAAAAAATCTTTTACTTTTTGTGTTACCTTATTCTAAGAGCCATAACTTTTTTTATTTTTCCATCAATAAAGCCGTGCGAGGACTTATTTTTTGCGTAACAAACTGTAGTTTCCATCAGTACCATTTTTAGGTACATGCGACTTTTTGGTCTCTTTTTATTCCATTTTTTGGGAGGTGAAGTGACCAAACAATTGTGATTCTGCTACGGTTTATTATTATTTTCTTTTACGGCGTTCACCGCGCGGGATAAATAACGAAATAATTTTGTAGTTCAGGCCATTACGGACGCGGCAATACCAATTATGTATAGTTTATTTGTTTGTTTATATATTTTTATTAATAATAAAGGATTGATAAGGGAAAAGGGGGGATTTTTACTTTTATTACTTGTAAATCTTTTATTTTCTTATTTTTACACATCTTTTTTTAACTTTTTTTTAACTTTATTACTTTGTCCCATTAGGGGACTTGAGGGCAGGAGGCCCTGATCGCTATTCTAATACACTGCACTACATGCGTAGTGCAGTGTATTAGAAATGTCATCTACTTACTGACAGCAAGCATAGTGGGTCCTGACTTCGTCAGGACCCACTAGGCTTCCGTCGATGGCATAGCCGGACGCCATTGTTTGGTGTCCGGTTGCCGTAGTCACCATCTCCAGCCGCTATCATATAGCAGGCTGGCGATTGTAGCTTAACCCCTAAAGAGCCGTGATCGCTATTGAACACGGCTTTTCGGGGGTTAATCAGCGGGGACACAGCGATCGGTCCCCGCTGTAGGAGCTGCGGCAGCTGCTGAACGAGACTGCAGCTGTCACAGCTCCTGTATGTGTCGGGAGGACGGCCGAAATGGCCGTTACTCCTGAGACGTACTATTAGGTCATGGAGCGAGAACGCTATGGTTACCATGACCTAATAGTACGTCCAGGAGCGGGAAGGGGTTAAACGGGTTGTCCGGAATTAGACAAAAAAGTTTTTGTTTTTTTATCCCGAAACAAGGCCATTGACTTTTGTCCATGGGCTGTGTCTAATATTGCAGCTCATTCCCAATTTAAATGAATGGGTTGAGCTGCAATACCAGATGCAGCCCATGGACAAGAGTGGCAATGTTTCTGGACAACCCATTTAACACTGATTCCTGATTAAAGTTTTTCTTTTAACAACTGGTTTAAAGGGGTTTTCCGAGAGTCAAAAAAGCGTTAACAAACTGTGATATCATTTGTAATTTTCAAATATAGATAAATTATTCAGAAAATATATGTCTTGACCATTGTTTACTACATCAGATTCTTGCAGCACCCCACTCGATTTGATCCTGAACTTCCTTATCGGGGGCGTGTCATAGCTCCGGCATTGAGCCCTGAACTACATATACCACACCGCCATGTGTCCACTGTACAAGCATCTTTACCCCCAACTCACGCATGTGCAGTTCAGAAACAGCCATAAAGCACTCCAATGTCTGATAACACATACATTGGGGATGAAATCAAGCCACTAAAGATCACAAGCCGAATTTTCGGCACGTGATCTACACAGGGACTGGAATATGAGTGATGGGGTCATGTGACCCACTTCTACAGTGGATTGGGAATTAAGTCAAAATAGAAACAAATGGGACAGTCACAGGACATAGGATTTGAATGGCATTATGAATAAAAAGTAAGCCCCTGGAAACCCTTTTAAGTGAGGCCCTGTTCACATCACGTTTGTGATGTACATTTAGGCTGGGTTCACACGTGGCGGAATTTCACTTAAATTCCGCTGCGGACACTCCGCAGCGTTAATCCGCAGCGGAGCCGTTTGTCCATTGACTTACACTTTAATTTAGCAGTGTTCGTTTAGACGAGGCGTAAAATTCCGCTGCGGAGCATAGGCTGCGGAGCGGAATTTGGTGTCCGCAGCATGCTCTGTCTGTTGCGGAGCAGTGGCGGACTCATGGCGGAATTTCTCCATTGACTTCAATGGAGATTCTAATTTCCGCAATGAAGTCCGCAGCTGTCATGCACATGTTATGTGTGCTGCGGATCCGTCTTGCTTTTTTAACTTGACATTTCTTCATTCTGGCTGGACCTATGTATTTCTAGGTCTACAGCGAGACTGAGGAAGTCAATGGGGCTCCCGTAATGACGGGAGCGTTGCTAGGAGACGTCAGTAAATAGTCACTGTCCAGGGTGCTGAAAGAGTTAAGCGATTGGCAGTAACTGTTTCTGCACTCGGGACAGTGACTACCGATCCCAATATACATGTATCTGTAAAAAAAAATGAAGTTCATACTTACCGAGAACTCCCTGCTTCTGTCTCCAGTCTGGCCTCCCAGGATGACGTTTCAGTCTAAGTGACGGCTACAGCCAATCACAGGCTAATAACAGGCTGCAGCGGTCACATGGACTGCCGCGTCATCCAGGGAGATCGGGCTGGATGCCGAAGGAGGGACGCGTCACCAAGACAACGGCCGGTAAGTATGAATTTCTTTGACTTTCACAAGGGAAAGTGCTGTCCCTTCTCTCTATCCTGCACTGAATAGGGAGAAGGGAAGTACTTTTACCGCAGTCCGCAGCAGCTAGTCCGCATCAATTTACTGCACATTTTGTGCAGATCCGCAGCAGAATCTGCAACGCAGATTCTGTGCGGCATTGATGCGGACAGTTGCGGAGGAAATCCGCCACGTGTGGTCATGCCCTTAGGGTGTAAGCTGGGAAAGCGCCCTACAGCTAACTAAAGCTAAACGTGTCTATAGGACTCCATTAGTCCGATGGAGGCCAAAACAGTGTCATATTGCCCTCATTGGGTGTAGTGAGTTAAATCTGTGTATATCCACTGATCACAGTTATTCAGTGTTATATTTTGGAAACTCATTCCTCCGATTTGAGAGCTGTTTTAATAGACAATTGTACACCTGCATTGGGATAGAGAAAAAATGCTGGGTAATAGAGCTCAGTGAGGAACAACAATATAAATCAAAAGAGATTGTATTTAATGACAAAAATGAACTTGACTAATCACTGTTTTTATTTGCTGCTAAAGAAATAGAGGAGACAAAATCAGCACTGTCTCAACAACATAATTAATATAATACAACTCATGTACAAAAGAGCTAAAATCCTCCCAATTTTGGCAGCCAGGAGAGTTCAACTAAAAGTTCACTTTTCGTGAAATAAATACAACAAAAAATAGATCTAACATCAGGACTAGGGAAAGGCAAATCGATTCACTAATATTGAAATTCAGACTGAAATTTGAAAGGTTCACCACTGGTAAATTGTGAATAAAAAGTAGCTGCTCAGCACTTTTCTTTCACAGCCTGTGATGCATGATGCTGAGGCCCTATATAAGATAATGCAGCATGCTATTTACAGCCTGGAGAACATGCAGATCACATCTGTGTCTGTCAGTTAGTCAGTTAGTTAGTGCCCTATGAGAATTGCACATTCCATCACGCAGTCAGATGATTAAGGGTGTTCGGGTTCTTCTTTGGGAAAACAAACATCATAATTTTTAGCAGGTAGACAACACCAGTGGTTGTCTACACTATGTCTATGTGTTCACAAAATGGGTGGAAAGCGTTATTCGGGTTCCCTGGGGAAGTAAAAAGATTTATTTTTTTATCAGACAGCTACACCCAATTGTCTGTGTTTTGTCTGTGTACCTGTAAGGGTATGTTCACACCGCTTATTTTTGGCCATTTTTCGGGCCGTAAACGGCCGAAGAACGGCCGAAGAATTGGATGCAGAATGCCTCCAAACATCTGCCCATTGATTTCAATGGGAAAAATGGCGCTAGTTAATTAAAAAACGGCTGAAAATCAGGGGCTGTTTTCCCTTGAAATAGGTGAGACCGTTTCAGCATCACAACAACAAGAAGCCAAAGAATTCCTGCATGCAGGGCCAATTGAATGTGACAGTCGCTAGCATGGGGGCATCTCGGGTGCTAGCGACGCCGCCAGGCATGAGAGGGCGCGTACCGCACAGCCCATTGATTTCAATGGGGAAAAACGGCATTCTGTTCCGATGGGGTGTTTTTTTTACTCGGCTGTTTTGAAAAACGGCTGCGTAAAAAAAAACGCCAGCGAAAAAGAAGTGCATGTAACTTCTTGAGCAATTTTTGGAGCCATTTTTCATTCACTCTATAGAAAAACAGCTCCAAAAACGTCCGTAAAAAAAGCCATGAAAAACGCTAGTTAATTAAGAAATGGCAGAAAATCAGGGACTGTTTTCCCTTGAAATAGGTGAGACCCTTTCAGCATCACAACAACAATAAGCCAAAGAATTCCTGCATACAGGGCCAATTGAATGTGACAGTCGCTAGCATGGGGACATCTCGGGTGCTAGCGACGCCACCAGGCATGAGAGGGCGCGTGCCGCGCAGCCCATAAGTGCTGGGTGGCACAGGCCTCCTAATGCTGCTGGCCCCATAGCAGCCACTATGACTGCCATAGTGCTGCCACTGGGCAGGGGGCCCTGAGAAGATGGGGACCATGGGCAGCAGTTAGCCCCACCTATTGCCGACCCTGCCTGCAGGTTCATGAAGGTTTCTGATTTACAAGGGCGTCCACACCTTATTGAACACCATATAGAAACTGATCCTAGAACCAAAGTATATCTTAAGCCATATAGAATTCCAGAGGCATCTAGAGAGGCAGTGTCATCTCAGGCAGGTTAAACGTATGCTTGACCTGGGTATAATCGGAGAGTCTAAAAGCGAGTGGTTAAGCCCAATTGTTCTTATGCCAAAGCCCAATAGTGCTTGGGTGTTATGTAATTAATTTAGAAAACTGAATACGTTTTAAAAATTTGACATTTATCCCATGCCCACGGTGGATGAACTAATTGAGAGGTTTGGTAACGCAAGATATGTGACAACACGTGATCTTATATAAAGGGTTACTGGCAAATTCCATTAGCAGATGAGGCAAAATAAAAGACCGCCTTTTCACTCACAGATTGGTTGTTCTAGTATGTAGTGATGCCATTTTGGTTGCATGGAGACCCTGCTAATTTACAGAGGTTAATGGCCCTGATCATGCGGCCACAAGTCGAGACTATGCAGCTGTCTACCTAGATGATGTGGTCATTTTTAGTTCGAATTGAAAGTTGAGGCAATACAGAATTGGCCTAGTTCTCTGACAAAGAAACGGTCTTTTCTCTGTATCACTGGCTACTTTCTTAGGTTTGTATCAAATTTTGCCTCTTATTGAGTGACTTAACAAAAGAAGGGAAGTCAGTAATGTTGACTTGGACCCCAGAGACAGAGAAGACTTTCAATGCCTAAAGTAAGTTCTGTGCCAACAGCCAGTGGCCATTACCCCTGATTTAATAGCAGATATTGAGAAAACGTGCTTTACAGTTAGTAAAGGGTTCTTTACAGTAAGAGTGGTCAAGCTATGGAATGCCCTACCCCTAGAGGTAGTGATGGCAGATACTATGTCAGCATTTAAAAAAAAGACTAGATGCTTATTTACTGACGAATGGCTTTGAGGGTTATAATTAATCAAGCATGAATGACGGGTAATTTATTGAGAAAGGTTGAACTTGATGGACCTGTGTCTTTTTTCAACCTATGTAACTATGTAACAACTTGCTGAGCTGATACTTGCAAATGTAAAACTGAGAAGTTAGATTTTTCAAAGATAAATCAGTCATTTGGCCAATGAGCAAGAATTTTTACTTTCTTTTTACTTTATTTTATAAGGTTGTACCTTCTTTTTGAGTTCCCAGCTTGGCATTTGATCTGATATGTCAAAATGGAAATGCTGGTACTTTAATACAATTTCGCTCTTAGTATTCAAATAGGAATGATTACACAATGTTGCATGTAAATGAGACAATTCCACAATCATACTCTTCTAGATGTAAAATTGCCTGGGAAATCACTTCCAGAAGTTATAGTCAGCCAGAGAGAGCTTTGCTTGGAAAAAGTGCTTTGGAAATTATCTAAAAGCTGATTATTAGTCAATGTTATATATGCAAATCACATTCATATTTCTGCATTTAGATTCCCGGGATCATGATCTCAGTTTTGCATGTGTAAATTAGGATCTATTCAGCTTTTCAGAATATGGATTAGGACATATTGCAGTTTCCAACCAAGTGCGATTAGTTTGTAATGCATATTTTCTAGGTAGATTTGTTTATTAATTAACCAAAGGAGTAAAACTGATTTTATTTCACTTGGATTAAGAACTGCAGATATAAATGAATAATTAAATTGCATTCAAACTTTACATCTTAAATTATCGAAATGTTCGGCAGAATCCAGTTTACTATAATATGTTTTAGAAAGCTGTATATACCAAATATTTAAAGTCATTTAATGATTGTACCAATACTCACTAGTTGTTTATATTACACATATGTGGTTAAATGTCCTGCCTTCCGCCTCCACACAGCCTGTACTTACTATGCTCCATCAAGTTCTGCATGTACTGAACTATTATCCAGTATAAGAAATGCTTCTAGAGTAGAATGCCTCCATACATACGGCTTCCAATGGAGCATGCAACGATTTATTTTCTGTTGGATTTCTGTCAAAACCTACGTATGCCTCCATTTCTGATGATTCAAGTAAATGGGGCTGTGCTGTAGTTTTCTGTACAGCGGGTGGCCAGGAGCGTCCCTGTGCAGGGAAATACTGTGGAGGAGCAGCAGTGGTTAACTATACTGCTGCTTTTCTTCCATTCTGAGGACCGGTGGGGGGTCACAGCAGTTGGAAACCCACAATAACTTACTATCATGGGAATAACCGTATAATTTTCAATTTTCAAGATATCTCTATTGAGAAGACAGGATATAGATGACTTTCATGAGCTGTATGAAAGAATCTATTGAAAAGACGGAATGTACAGATTTAGCCGTCTTTATCTCGACTTTTAACACATTAAACACAGTGGCAAGAAACTTTAACTTGACTTTCTCAATGGCTTTTAAATGGCTTTTGTTGTGTGATTTCCAGCTGCAGCAAGTTATCAGTCAAGATAAACTTGGCTACATCTGTATATGACTGACATGAGACATTCCAGATGTAATTTTAAAGTGTAACAGAGAAGCAAAAGGTTACTTTATATATAGAAATAAGGCTGGACGTGCGTATACTATTGTTGTCATTTTCTCATTGATTAATGTGTTACTGAAGGTATTTAAATAAAGAAAGATTCTGAAGCCATTCAGAGTCTCTTGTACACCATTATTGTCCGGTGCACTCACTCGGCCGGTCATTTTTGTGAATCCTGGAAAAATTCTGTTATTGAGAATGGAGCTCGGTTAGGAGTGTGCCCAGTACTCTAACAATAGTTTGTACATCCATTGAAATACTTGTCAATATTTGACCATATGTTACTATAGTGCTCAGTTAGGAGTGGACTGGGTACTCTAACAATAGTATGAACATTCATTGATATATTTTCAATATCTGTCCACATATCATTACAACAATATTGTCTGTTTTCTTAGGCTGAGTTGAATGTAGTACATTACAGATCTACAGTATATTGGGGTTGGACAATTATATATTTGTTGTGTGATTTAGTGTATTGGATATTGGAAGGCTTGGTGTTTATTGTATTATTGTCTGTATTATCCTTTGGTACATGTACTGTCTGATAGGATTGACTTTGAGGAGGTGTATTCTGGCTTTTATAGTGATTGGGCAGTGTCATCTTGGCCCTGTTTTTTCACCTTTACCTGATCATTATGTATGGTATATTATTATATGGTCCAATTAATACACTTTAACCCCTTAAGGACGCAGCCTAGTTTTGGCCTTAAGGCTCAGAGCCCATTTTTCAAATCTGACATATTTCACTTTATGTGGTAATAACGTGGGAATGCTTAAACCTACCCAAGCGATTCTGAGATTGTTTTCTCGTGACACATTGGGCTTCATGTTCGTGGTAAAATTTGGTCGATATATTCAGTGTTTATTGGTGAAAAATTGCAAAATGTAGAGAAAATTTTGAAAAAATTGCATTTTTCAGAATTTAAATGCATCTGCTTGTAAAACAGACGGTTATACCACCCAGAATAGTCACTAGTTCACATTTCCCATATGTCTACTTTAGATTGGCATCGTTTTTTGAACATTCTTTTATTTTTCTTGGACGTTACAAGGCTTAGAACATAAACAGCAATTTCTCATATTTTTAAGAAAATGTCAAATGCCTTTTATTTAAAGTACCTGTTCAGTTCTGAAGTGGCTTTGAGGGGCCTATGTATTAGAAACCCTGATAAAACACCCCATTTTAAAAACTAGACCCCTCAAAGTATTCAAAACAGCATTTAGAAAGTTTTTTAACCCTTCAGGCATTTCACAGGAATTAAAGCAAAGTGGAGGTGAACTTTGCAAATTTCATTTTTCTTGCGGAATTTCAATTTTATTCATTTTTTTTTCTGTAACACAGAAGGTTTTACCAGAGAAACACTACTAAATATGTATTGTCCAGATTCTGCAGTTTTTAGAAATGTCCCACATGTGTCTCTACTGCGCTCGTGGACTAAAACACAAGCCCTAGAAGCAAAGAAGCACCTAGTGCATTTTGAGTCCTCTTTTTTATTAGAATATATTTTAGGCAGCATGCCAGGTTTGAAGAGGTGTTGAGGTGCCAAAACAGTAGGAATCCCCCAATAGTGACCCCATTTTGGAAACTACACCCCTCAAGGAATTCATTTATGGTTGTTGTTACCATTTTGACCGCACAGTTTTTTCACAGCACGTATTTGAATTGGGCTGTGAAATGAAAAAAATGTCATTTTTTCCAATAAAATGTCATTTGTGATCAAAATTTCTTATTTTCACAGGGAACAAAATACCCCATTTGGTTGCCCAATTTGTCCTTAGTGTGGCAATACCCCATTTGTGGTGATAAACTGCCGTCTGGGCCCATGGGAGGGCTCAGAAGGAAAGGAGCGCTATATGTTTGTTGGAGTCCAGATTTTGCTGGATTGGTTTTCGGGTGCCATGTCGCATTTGCAGAGCCTCAGGGGTATCAAAGCAATGGAAACCAACCAAAAGTGACCCCATTTTGGAAACTACACCCCTCAAGGAATTCATTCATGGTTGTTGTTAGCATTTTGAGCACACAGTTTTTTCACAGCACCTATTTCAATTGGGCTGTGACATTAAAAAAATGACATTTTTTCCAATAAGATGTAATTTTTTATCAAAATTTCTTATTTTCACAGGGAACAAAATGCTCAATTTTGTTGCCCAATTTCTCCTGAGTGCAGCAATACCCCATTTGTGGCAATAAACTGCCGTTTGGGCCCATGGGAGGCCTCAGAACGGAAGGAGCGCTGTGTGTTCTTTGGAGTCCAGATTTTGCTGGATTGGTTTTCGGCTGCCATGTCGCATTTGCAGAGCCCCAGAGCTATCAAAGCAATGGAAACCCACCAGAAGTGACCCCATTTTGGAAACTACACCCCTCAAGGAATTCATTTATGGGAAATGTGACCATTTAGACCCCATAGTTTCTTCACAGAACTTATTTGAATTGGGCTGGGAATTAAATAAATATATATTTTTTCCAATATTATGTCATTTTAGCTCAAAAATTCTTATTTTCACAAGAAATAAAATACTCCATTTTGTTGCCCAATTTGTCCTGAGTGCGGCAATACCCCATTTGTGGGGATAAACTGCCGTTTGGGCCCATGGGAGGGCTCAGAAGGAAAGGAGCGCTGTTTGTTCTTTGGAGTCCAGATTTTGCTGGATTGGTTTTCGGGTGCCATGTCGCATTTGCAGAGCCCCAGAGCTATCAAAGCAATAGAAACCAATCACAAATGACCCCATTTTGGAAACTATACCCCTCAAGGAATTCATTTATGGGTGTTGTGACTATTTTGACCCCATAGTTTTTTCACAAAACTAATTTGAATTGGGCTGGGAATGAAAACAAAATTATTTTTTTCAAATAATATGTAGTTTTAGCTGAAAATTTCTTATTTTCACAAGAAACAAAATACCCCATTCTGTTGCGCAATTTGTTCTGAGGGCCGCAATACCCCATTTGTTGTGATAAACTGCCGTTTGGGCCCATGGGAGGGCTCAGAAGGAAAGGACCACCATTTGGCCTACTGGGGATTTTCTAGTGCGGTCATGTATGCAGAAGCACCTGAGGTACCAGTACAGTTGAAACCCGCAAGAAGTGACCCCGTTTTAATAACTACACCCTTAAGGCATTCATCTAGAGGTGTAGTGAGCATTTTGACCGGAGACCTACACCCCATAAACTGTAATGTGGGTTCTCCCAGGTATGGCAATACCCTACATGTGGCTGTTATCAGCTGCCTGGGCACACAGCAGGGCTCAGAGGGGAAAGACGAGGGGGGATAAGCTGTGCGGAGTGCATCAGGGTAAGTAAAATTGGGGTAAATTATAAACCAAGGGATGTATGATAAATTTTAAAACACTCTTTCATACAGAGCTCTGGTTATTCAGGACACATGTCACATTGATATATTGTGTCATCCCTTATCGCCCTCTTATAGAAGACTTTGCACCTCTTTTGACTTTTTCCCTTCTTGCCAGTTTGGGGAACTTCCCCTGGAAAGTGTTGCCCTGGTACGATGCGTGTGGCCTCGCTTCCAGAAGTACTGGGTGCCCCCCTTCTTGGTCCCTAAAGATTAGGTTCTTGATAATCACCTCTTGAAATTCCAGGAAAGGTCCCGTCTGGCCTGCACATCGACGTAGCACGTATGCATTGTACAAAGCCATCTGTATGATGTGCCCGGCCAGCTTCTTATACCACACCGCATGGCGCTGTAGGGCTTCAGGGCTTGGTCTTACAAGTCCATCCCTCCCATGTACCTATTGTAGTCCAGGATGCAGTCTGGTTTGGGGGTGGCCTTTCCTTCATATATCCTAAACCTGTAGGTATACCCTGATGCACTCTCGCAGCTTATACATCTTCACGCCATACCTTGCCCTCTTACCCGGCAGGTACTCGCGGAATTGTACAGGTAAAATGTACCAGGGACTCATCAATAGAAATACACTTCTCGGGGTGTATGCTGGGGAAAACCGGGCACTGGAACAGTCTAATAGGGGTCTCCGTTTATACAAACGGTCAAAACTGGGGTAATCTCGGGGTGGGCACGGCTCATTATCAGTATAATGTAAGAAGCGAAGTATTGCCTCATTTATTTATTTTTTTAGGTTCCAGTTCAGTTCTGAAGTTGCTTTGAGGGGCCCATATATTAGAAACCCCTATGAAATACCCCATTTTAGAAACTAGACCCCTCAAAGTATTCACAACAGCATTTAGAAAGTTTATGAACCCTTTAGGTGTTTCACAAAAATTTAGAGCAAAGTAGAGGTGAAATGTAAATTATTTTTTTTGTCAGAAAATCCTCTTTATACCATTTTTTTTATAACACAAAAGGATTTATCAGTGAAACGCAAATTAATACGTATTGCCCAGATTCTGCAGTTTTGAGAAATATCCCACATGTGGCCCTAGTGTGGTAATGGACTGAAGCACCGGCCTCAGAAGCAAAGGAGCACTTAGTGGATTTTGAGGCCTCTTTTTTATTAGGCACCATGTCCGGTTTGAAGAGATCTTGTGGTGCCAAAACTTTGGGAACCCCCCAAAAGTGACCCCAATTTGGAAACTAGACCCCTTGAGGAATCCATTGTAGTTTTCTTGGGGTGCATGCGACTTTTTGATCAGTTTTTATTCTATTTTTAGGTGGCGTGGTGACTAAAAAACAGCAATTCTACTATTGTTTTTTTATTCTATTTTTTTTACAGCGTTCACCGTGCGCTATAAATGACATATTCACTTTATTCTGCGTGGCGATACGATTACGGCGATACCAGATGTTTATAGTTTTTTTTTATGTCTTATGGCGTTTGCACAATAAAATACGTTTTGTAAACAATCATTCACTTTTTGTTACCTTATTCTAAGAGCCATAACGTTTTTATTTTTCAATCAATAAAGCCGTGCGAGGACTTATTTTTTGCGTAACGAACTGTAGTTTCAATCATTACCATTTTTAGGTACATGCGACTTTTTGATCTCTTTTTATTCCATTTTTTGGGAGGTGAAGTGACCAAAGAATTGTGATTGTGGGACGGTTTATTATTATTTTATTTTACGGCGTTCATCGTGCGGGATAAATAATGAAATAGTTTTGTAGTTCAGGCCGTTACGGACACGCCGATACCAATTATGTATAGTTTATTTATTTGTTTATATATTTTTATTAATAATAAAGGACTGATAAGGGAAAAGGGGGGATTTTTACTTTTAATACTTTTAAATCTTTTACTTTCTTATTTTTACACATCTTAATTTAAATTTTTTTTTACTGTATTACTTTGTCCCACTAGGGGACTTGAGGGCAGGAGGCCCTGATCGCTATTCTAATACACTGCACTACATGCGTAGTGCAGTGTATTAGAACTGTCAGCTACTCACTGACAGCAAGCATAGTGGGTCCTGACGTTGTCAGGACCCACTAGGCTTCCGTCTATGACATAGCCGGACGCCATTGTTTGGTGTCCGGTTGCCATAGTCACCATCGCCGGCCGCTATCGCGTAGCAGGCCGGCGATGGCAGCTTAACCCCTAAAAAGCCGCGATCTCTATAGAACGCGGCTTTTAAGTGGTTAATCAGCGGGGACACAGCGATCGGTCTCCGCTGTAGGAGCTGTGACAGCTGCTGAACAAGACAGCAGCGTCACAGCTCCTGTATGTGTCGGGAGGACGGCCGAAACGGCCGTTACTCCCGTGACGTACTATTACGTCATGGAGCGCGAACGATACAGCTGCCATGACGTAATAGTACGTCAAGGAGCGGGAAGGGGTTAATACTTTTTGAACATTTCATTGGGCGTTTAGCGTTGTTTTTATTTTGCTCTTGTATTGGATCTTTGTTTGAAGGTACTATTAATGTAAAGGGTTCTATAAATAGAGCTAAATTGTCTGGGCTCTAGACTGATATATTTTACTTACACTAATACATGGGAACAGAATAGAGAGACTTATTCTGATGGACTAAGGCCTCCTGCACACGGCAGACCAGAGCTGTAAGGAGGCATGAGTCCCTGCAGCTCCATACTACAGTGAGGGTATGTTCACATGGCAGTGTCCGTAACGGCTGAAATTACGTGGCTGTTTTCAGGAGATAACAGCTCCGTAATTTCAGCCGTAATGGCATGTTGAGGCGCTGTTTGCTGCGTCCATTACGGACGTTAAATGGAGCTGGTTTTCCATGGAGTCCATGGAAAACGGCTCCATTTACGTCTGAAGAATTGACAGGCACTTCTTTGACGCGGGCTTCTTTTTTTGCGCCCCGCCTTTTGACAGCGGGGCGTAAAAAAAATTACTGTGTGCACAGAACATCGTAAGACCCATTCTAATGAATGGGCAGATGTTTGCCAACGCTATCGAGGCGCATATTCGGACGTAAATCGAGCCGTAAAACGCCCGAATTACCTCCGTAAATAAGCCGTGTGAACATACCCTTACTTTCTCTGTATGTGCTACCATATAGGTCTCATTATGGCACCATTACGAAGATATTCTCTCCTGAAATTATTTCTTCTAGGTGCGAATAACTCTATAATATGACGAATGTGAAGGAGCACATCTCGATTTTTATTCTGTCGGAAAAACCTCTGTATGCTCCCATACAAAATCGGTGGTACAGTAGGGCCCCATAAATGTATGGGTGGCTTATTACAGTTTCATACAACTTGGAGCTGTAATATGCACATGAACATGAGGCCTTAAACTGAGGAAGGGGGGGGGGGGGGAGGCAATGGGATTATAGTTTCATGATCTTATTGACTATCCTGACTTTTTCCTAACAATCTGAATAGGTAACATTATTGTAGATAATGCTGTTGTCAATGTTTTCGCGTCTTTTAAGGAAGGAAAAAAGTTCCTCACATAGCATTTTGTTGAAAAATTATACCAGAAATATGGCGGTCAATCAACAAACAAACAAACAAACAAACAAACAAACAAACAAACAAACAAACAAACAAACAAACCATTTCTTCCTATTTTATTTAAGTCCCTTGTATGTGGCAAACTAAATGAATGCACTTACAAATGTACAAATAGTAAAAAACAAAATACACACTAGTTTCATTTGCTCTAAGTTTTGTAGCATTATAAATAAATATAAATTAAAAGTATACACTTTCTGGTTTTTATGTTCCACTGAAGTGTAAAATTACTACCATGGAATACATATTGGAATTTTCTTTACTGCAGTTTATTACAAATCTACTGCAATTTTATGTTGCAGCAGGTTAATACTTTATGTTCATGGTGTAACTTTCTTCTTCTACCGTGCTAATACTTGTAAATTGAACCTTCTAAATAACAGATATCAGGAGCGTAGCTAAAGGCTCATGGGCCCTGATGCAAAGGTTCTTTTTGGCCCCCCCAAACTTCTCATGGCCGATGGCCCGCAGCTTTCAGCTACATCACTGGCTCTCCCAAGTGATCCAACAATGCAGCACTAGCAGCCAGGAGCGTCACTAAGGACTTAAAACATCAGGGGGAATAGCCCCAATACATATGTGTCCCCCCCCAAACAAAATGTGTGCGTGTATGTATATGTGTGTGTATATGTGTGTGTATATGTGTGTATATGCATATATATATATATATATATATATATATATATATGAGACAGCATATCTGTAGAAATACGACCCTAAAGCTATGGATAGGATTAGATACAGTAGCTCAGCAGACTGTATCACACATGATAGTATTAGATACAGTGGCTCAGCAGACCGTATCACACATGATAGGATTAGATACAGTGGCTCAGCAGACTGTATCACACATGATAGGATTAGATACAGTGGCTCAGCAGACAGTATCACACATGATAGAATTAGATATAGGGCCCAGCTCGTTGACATTGCGGTTCCAGCACTGGTCCTAGGAAAGGTAAGTATAGGAATTATTTGCCTTTTTTATGTGTTACTAATTATTTTTGTGTGTCTGTGTTTTTTTACAAGTTCGGTTGTTGGACTACTTCAGATTCGAGGACTACCTCAATAACGGCATTTTTGTTTTATTCTCAATAAAATGGATAACGAGGGTTGTGTGTGGGATTTTTATTCCAATAAAATATATTTTCTATGTCTTTTTTTCAACTTTATTACTACCACCATAGTAATAGCTGCTGGCTGATTGACAATGCCCATTACTAAGGTGGGTATTAATGTTAGACATGAAGAGACATTAAGACCTGCATAAAAATGGGGGAACCCCACATCGTGCTTTCAAAATATTTATTTTAAAAAAAACGTGGGGTCCCTCCCATTTTTCATAACCAGCCAGATACAACATATCAGCAGCAGCCTACCATTACCAGGGTGGGAATGGCCACTGCGGCCACCCCAGTACCTGACCATCACTTCAGATGGTCGGGTACTGGATCGTACCCGGCACCCCTGGTGGCAGTGGGTACCTTGGTGATAATGGGGGTTAGTGTTAGCCTTTTCACCGGCTAACACTAAGCCCCGCTTTAGAATGGATGTTGTCAATCAGTCAGCGGTCATTACTAAGGCGGTAGCGATAAAGTTTAAAAAATACAAAGACATAGAAAAAATTGATTTATTGAAATTAATAAAACCGACACAACCCTCATTAACCATTTTATTGAGAATAAAAAAGCCGTCGTCGTATCCGACGTAGTCCAATGACCGAACCTGTACAAAAACACGACAAAAAATATTAGTAAGGGCCTGTTCACATCACTGCGGCCCTTCCGTTGAGGGGTTCTGTCGGGTAACCCCTCAACAGAAAGGCAAACTGAAACCATAGCTTCCGTTTCCCTCACCATTGGTCTGCGACCCCTATAGTTACGCCACTGACAGATAATATTTCTACTGCTTCTTGGCTCATATTTCAAAATTTTCAATCTAACATGAATTAACTCTAATAGGAATTTAGGAAGGATAATGTAGAGGAAATATCTATGAATAGGATATTCTTATCCAAATCCTAAGATCCTATATCCATAATAGGATATTTCTAAATATTATTGCAGTGATTTTCCCTGTTTAACAATCTTTTTCTATTTGTCTGATCTCCTAATAATGAGCTGATCATGAGGGCTCCCGTTGGTGGGACCTAGAGGTCAGACATAATGTACTGTATATATCTCATATAATACATAACAGTAGCACTGAAATACAATATAGTAAATAAAAGAAAGGAATAGGGGGAATCCAAGCAACCAAAACAATCAAGGGTCACTTTTTATGCTAATGAAGGAGCGGAAAAGGATCGCAAATATGAAAATGTTCATATGAATTTTTATTGATTCCCTCAAAAGCCATTAAAAACTGTCTCTCTCTGGTTATATTTTTGTTAACATTATTACATAGATCCTACTCCGGTTGACAAAGAAATATAACTTTTCATTTCTGGGAGAAATCCTAGAATAGCATTTCATATTTATGTATAGTTATAACAGAGATTGTAAGAAGGCCATGCAGAAGAAGGCTTCTAGTGGCAGCGATGATATATGTTATTTTGCTCACTACTTGGACTACAAAGTAGCACTTCAATCATAGATGGAAACGATAAGTGTACAACTTTGATCTCAAGCTTCCAATCACTGTCTATAACTTGTGTAGGAGCATGGGATTTGTTTCTAGTAGCTAAAGAAGTGTCACGATCTGTGTGTATGTGGACCCACTGGGCCGTACCGCTGTAGCGGTATAGCAGCTGGCCAACAGGATACCAAGTAAATGTCTATAGTTCGAATAAGGCTACCTGTGGTAATTCAGACAGTAGCGATGGTAGGCTCGGATGGGACCTTAGTAGCAGGCAGTCACCAGTCGTGGTGTAATACAACAGGCGTAATATATGGCACAACACGACTCCAACTCTCTACGACACAGGAACAAGGTAGCACGGGATACAGGATACAGGTAGCAGGTACGGGAACACTGGGAACTGGAAAACACTAAGGGACCATTTGCAAAGACTAACACGGGTAAACACAACAATGCTCAGGCAATGAGGTAAGGGGCAGGGCCACACAGCCCACAGCCCCCTTGTAGATAGCACCCCCCTTTCTATAGATAGCGCCACTGTTGCTCCCTGAAGGAGCGGAATCCCCTTGTGGCCGGGATTTTCGCTCCTGGAGTGTTCCGCTTGATTTCTCTGTCCATATATGGACAGTGACATCAGGGAAAACTCCTGAAGCGGAATCCCCGTCCACAGAGTTGCCGACGCTGTGACCGGGGATTCCACTCCAGGAGAAGCTCCTGTCGTCTGTGTCCATTTATGTGTCCTGGACCACATGGGGATTCCGCTCCTTCAGGGAGCTATAGTGGTGCTAGTAGATAGCAGAGCAGGGAGATAACTCCCTGCTCTGCTATAGTGCCGTAGCTACCGCTGTAGCAGCCACAGCAGTTGCTAGCAACGTCGCCGCCCATTGTGGGGCTCGGCGCGGGCGCTCTCATGCCTGGTGCCGCCGCTAGCAGCCACTATGGCTGCAACAGCAGTAGCGACGCCACTGAGTGAAGAAGCGCCCCGGCAGAAAGGCGACTTCTGAGTTGCTGGGCCTGGGCACTTCTGAAACAAGCAAGGGAAGGGATCCAGTGCAGCTCCCCCTTCCACCTGCTGGAGTGATGCGCCCTGTGCGAAGGCACAGGTCGCACACCCCTTAGGCTGGCCCTGCTCAAAACCACTTCAGAACTGAACTGGTCCATGAAAAAATAGCCTTTTGAAATTTTCTTGAAAATGTGAGAAATTGCTGCTAAAGATCTAGGTATTGTAACGCTCTAGAAAAATAAAAAGACGTTCAAAAAATGATGCAAACACAAAGTAGACATGTGGAAAAGGTTAACTAGTAACTATTTTCTGTGGTATTACTATCTGTTTTTGTCTGCTGTATATTTGCAGTCACAGGTGTTCTTGCACCTGCATACACATTTTATATCATTTTGTTGGAATGTGCAGTTCAACTTTTGTGTTGTTTATGTGATCCATATATGTAGGGTTAGTGACTGCCTCAATTTTTTGTTCTTGCACTCCTCCCATTCTACCCTGGGTGACTAATTATTTTAATGCTGGTTCCTACCATCCCCATATATATATGTAGGCTTAGTCCCAGTTCTGGGTGTATGTGCAGAGTAGGTCCCCACCTTATAGAGGTCGCCTTGTCGTGGCAGGTGGGCAAACACTTTTTGATCAAAATGTGCACTAAGAACATCCCTATTATAAGTAGATTTAGCAGTAATGCATATTTATTTAGGTTACATTGATGTTCGCAGTGTGCTGTCGCCATTCTTTGTCTGCTGTTTTACAAGCAGATATATTTAAATGTAGAAAAATTCTAATTTTTGCAAAGTTTTGCCAAATTTTGGTGTTTTTCACAAATAAATAGGAATTTATCGACTAAATTTTTTCACTAACATAAAGTCCAATATGTCACGAGAAAACAATCTCAGAATCGCTTGGATAGGTAAAATAATTCCAAAGTTATTACCACATAAAGTGACATGTCAGATTTAAAAAATAAGGCTCTGTTAGGAAGGTCAAAAGTGGCCACAGCGGGAACGGATTAAAGGACTCCCAAGGCCTTTGAAATATGGAAGGTTTTCCATTTAAAGTAAGATTGTAGGATAAACACTTCATTTGGGCCACACAATTAAAGTGTATGTTTTTTTTTTCATAAAGAAGAGTAAAAACTGTGGACATGTTTGAGGTACACTCAAATAAATTGCAGGGAAAAAATATTTTGTTATACTACAAATAAATGACACTTGCACATTCAAAAACAGTTAAAAATCAAACAAACAAACAAACAAACAAACAAACAAACAAACACAGCATCCCCACACACTGCGGAATTGCCGCGTTTTTTCCGGACGGAATTTCGGATAGAAAAAATGCAGCATAATACAGTAGTATAGTGGATGAGATTTAAGAAATCTTATCCATATGCTGCGTAAAAATTCTGAGCAGAAATTGACCTGCGGTGTGTATTTTTTGGTCCGCAGCACGTCAAGTCCTGCTGCGGAAAGTGGCCAGAATTGCTGCGTTTTTCAAATGGGATGTCCCCATCTCCTAACATTGTCAAAAACGCAGCAAAATGTGCATCATTTTCTGCCTTAAAAACCGCAGGAAATGGTGCAATTTGGCCACAGCGGAATGTCTGCGTTTTTCAACTGAATTTCTACAGCAATTCTAACACCATACAATAAGGGGTAAATAAATATTGACCATATAATAATGCATACATGTGCTCTTGGAGCAGGTGTACAGCCAAACAGACACAAATAAAGAACAATTATTGCAAAAGGAAGTCACAATGTGATAAATCTCTATTAGCAATCTAGCTCATAATATTATGTAAAACTAGTTTAACCCCTTCCCCCTGCTTGCATTCTGGGCCCTAATGACCAAGCCATTTTCTAAATTTTTCCATTGTCACATTCGAAGTGCTATGACTTTTTTATTTTTGCGTGACGTCTTGTAGTTTTTATTAGTACCATTTGAAAGTTGATGCGACTTTTTGATCACTTTTTATCACATTTTTTTAAAGTCAGGATTAACAGAAAACAGCAATTCTTCCATAGTTTTTTTATTTTATTTTTTACGCCGTTCACCATGCGGTCTTAAATAATGTAATCGATTTATAGTCGGGGTCGTTACGGACGTAGTGATACCAAATATGTGCAACTTTTTTGCTTTATTGTGTTTTTTTTTTTAATAGTAACTCAGTTTGTAAGGGGAAAAAGTGTTTTTTTCATTTATTTTTTTTTCACATTTTTTTTAATTAACTTTATTCAACTTTTTTTTACTTTTATACTAGTCCCACTAGGGGACTTTAATATGCGATCCTCTGATCGCTATTATAATACACTGCAATACTTTTGTATTGCAGTGTATTATTGCCTGTCCGTTTAAAACGGACAGGCATCTGCTAGGTCATGCCTGCGGCATGATCTAGCAGGCATTCATTACAGGCAGACCTGGGGGCCTTTATTAAGCCCCCGGCTGCCATTGGAGACACAGACACTCCCTCCCTCTCTCCAAAACCACTCAGATGCGGTGCACGCTATTGTGCACCGCATCTGAGGGGTTAAACGGGTGAGATCGATACTTATATCGATCTCACACGGCAGAGCAGGGATGCCCCCAGCCCTCAGCTGCCTCTGGCAGCTGAGAGCAGGGAGATTTGACAGCTCCCTGCTCTGTTTACTTTATTCTAATGCAACGCCGTGGAATAGCGGCGCTGTAGAATAAAGCCCATTAATGACCGCCGTGAAAAGGCTTATCGGCGGTCATTAAGGGGTTAATAAAAGAACAATAGTAAATAATGCAGCATCTAGACCTCCCTGAACCATGAAAAATTAGAATAAAAAGAGAGAAAAGTAATATAGGTCTACAAGAAATATGGTAGCCCCCTAGACAAGGGTTATGAACAAGCATTGTGAATTTCTCTTCCTCTGTCAGCGGCTTTCTCAGGAAGATTGGCGCTTGTTCATATCCTCGGTCCAGGAACAGTCCTGCCTCTATTTACCACTTATGGTATGATTTTTTTTTTTTAGGGGGGAAGGGATTGAGAGCACCATTCTTAAGAATTTATCATATTGTTTTCCCTTTCACTTGTCTATTTCTGTAAGTTCGTTGATTTTTTTGAATAAATTCAAATGTTATTGTATGTTAAACAAAATATATGTAAAAATATACCGTAATTTTTTTTTAAAGTATTGAATAACTTTCAAGACTACTAACAACACTATACAGTTAACCGTGTTGCCAAAAAGGCACTCTCAGAAACATATGGCTACATATTTATGTTTGAATGCTTATTTTTGCTATTCATACCTATTCATAGGCTCATAAATTCCACGCCTGGAGACAACTGATGTCCACCAGCGACAATCTGTGTAGTTATTAAAATGAATTAGAATTAGACAGACAGTAATCCGGAATAATCAATTCATCAGGAAATAATAATCTAGTGCTTTGTCTGTCCTGAACATGATTATAGAAGTTTTAATGTGCTGTATATGGAAATGGCAATGATAATTAGTAACAGGTATTAATAAAACATTACATACTTAATGTATTAGCTTATAGGTTCACAACGAAATGAAATTGCAAAAAGGTTACTAATATTTCAGGGATCGTTTTATTTTTCAGGAAGCAATCTCGCATTTTGCATTGCTCTTTTACTTCTTGGTGCAATTAAAGCTCAAAGCAAAGCGTGCCCTCTTTCTTATTATGCCACAAAGTTCAAAGACATCTTTGAAGGAAATTGCTTAATAGTGAAAGTGAATTTGCTCTAAGGCAGATGCAAAACCCGTTTCCAGTTCTGAACTTCTGAAATGTAATAAAATATATTGTATTAATTTATGATTAAAAGCTCAGCATTTAGCAGAATTCTGTGAAGGACTGCAAAACACTAACTGTATTACTTATTTTATTGTCATTGTTAGTAGTAAGGATTTTATGTGCTCATATGATATTGCAGAGGCCTTAGGCAGCGCAGCATATTTGCGTGGGTGGATTTCATTGTTTGTGGCTGGCAGACTGAAAAATTACTCTTGTCTGGGAGACATTGCTGTAGATACATCCTCGCTCATACCCTCAGATATTGTATCTGATTATAGGAGGCACATTTTACACAGGTGCTATTGTTGCGTGTCTGACCTGGTTGTGTCTTTACTTCATCAATAAACTGCCCTCTTAATAATTGCTCAAAGCAAATACATGGCCAGGTACAAATTAAACACCACGCAGAACAGAAGCAATTATCATTCTGTCAAGCAGTTCAGCAACATCTCTTATATATTCCTGGCAGATCTTGCTTAATAAATTAGACCACGTTACAAGGAAATGAAAACCAAAACGTTAAACGAGACTTTAATGGTGTGTGAACTTTTTTTTTACTATATGTAACTGTAGCATATATTTTACTGTTGGTATAAAAATTGATGATGATACCATTTATTACTACAATTATTTTGGCAGTAGTATTACACAGTGGAAATAGCAAATATACAATTAACATGACCTGATATTATGATTTTATTCCCTTAATGAATTACATGTACATCATAGAATGCCTGTCATACATGTACGTCACGGTGATCACACGGGCACAGATGTTAAGAGAGCCTAGTGGTGATTGAGAGTTGGGCTACTGCTGTAACGGCTGGGATCAGAGAAACCTTCAGGACATAGAGGTGGGGTAGGCTCCCAACAACCATAAAGGGGTGTTCCCGAACATTGATGAACTATTGTTAGGATAGGTCATCAATATCAGATCGGTGGGGGGCCTGGCACCCCCACCGAGCAGCTGATTGAACTGTCGTGGCACTGTGCCTAGTACCGCAGCTCATTCCCATTTATTTGAATAGGACTGAGCTACGGAGAGCTGCAGAACCAAGCACAGCCACTACCAAATGTACAGATCTGTGCCTGGTAAGCAATGAAGAGGCCGCAGCGCTCACCAGAGTGCTGCGGCCACTTCAACCATCTGATCGGTGGGCGTGCCGGGAATTGGATGCCCACCGATCTGATATTGATGACCTATCCTAAGGATAGGTAATTATTATCAAAGTCCTGGAAAACCCCTTTAATCCATCCTTGAGACATCTTATTTAAATATACACTACCGTTGAAAAGTTTAGGGTCACTTAGAAATTTCCTTATTTTTGAAAGAAAAGCACAGTTTTTTTCAATGAAGATAACATTAAATTAATCAGAAATACACTCTATACATTGTTAATGTGCTAAATGACTATTCTAGCTGCAAATGTCTGGTTTTTAATGCAATATCTACATAGGTGTATAGAGGCCCATTTCCAGCAACCATCACTCCAGTGTTCTAATGGTACATTGTGTTTGCTAACTGTGTTAGAAGGCTAATGGATGATTAGAAAACACTTGAAACCCCTTGTGCAATTATGTTAGCACCGCTGTAAACAGTTTTGCTGTTTAGAGGAGCTATAAATCTGACCTTCCTTTGAGCTAGTTGAGAATCTGGAGCATTACATTTGTGGGTTCGATTAAACTCTCAAAATGGCTAGAAAAAGAGAGCTTTCATGTGAAACTCGACAGTCTATTCTTGTTCTTAGAAATGAAGGCTATTCCATGCGAGAAATTGCCAAGAAACGGAAGAATTCCTACAACGGTGTGTACTACTCCCTTAAGAGGACAGCACAAACAGGCTCTAACCAGAGTAGAAAGAGAAGTGGGAGGCCCCACTGCACAACTGAGCAACAAGACAAGTACATTACAGTCTCTAGTTTGAGAAATAGATGCCTCACAGGTCCTCAACTGGCAGCTTCATTAAATAGTACCCGCAAAACGCCAGTGTCAACGTCTACAGTGAAGAGGCGACTCCGGGATGCTGGCCTTCAGGGCAGAGTGGAAAAGAAAAAGCCATATCTGAGACTAGCTAATAAAAGGAAAAGATTAATATGGGCAAAAGCACACAGACATTGGACAGAGGAAGATTGGAAAAAAGTGTTATGGGCAGACGAATAGAAGTTTGAGCAGCTTGACCGTATGGTACGCAAGAAGTGCCCATCAAGCCAATCCAACTTGCGGGAGGGGCTTCTGGAAGCATGGGGTGAAATTTCTCCCGATTAGCTCAGCAAATTAACAGCTAGAATGCCAAAGGTCTGCAATTCTGTAATTGCTGCAAATGGAGCATTCTTTGACGAAAGCAAAGTTTGAAGGAGAAAATTATTATTTCAAATAAAAATCATTATTTCTAACCTTGTCAATGTCTTGACTATATTTTCTAGTCATTTTGCAACTCATTTGATAAATTTAAGTGTGAGTTTTCATTGAAAACACAAAATTGTCTGGGTGAGCCCAAACTTTTGAACGGTAGTGTATGCTTGTATAGAGTGAAACATGAACAATGAAGAAATGTTTATTTGTTCATCAGGGAGTTTTGATTTTAGGCAAGTTAAATACTGGATGGTCACCACTAAGGGAGGAGGTTACTAACTTCTCCTACTTGGGTTTCAAGAGAAATCAATGTATTGTACGTGACAGCCTGATACAAAGAAAGTTAAGGCACAGGATTTTTAACCCCTTCCCAACCCATGACGAAAATGAACGTCATGGAGTGCGGGGCTGAGCCCGCTCGATACACTGCAAGTGTCAGCTGTGTTTTACAGCTGACATGCTGCTCTAACGGACACGAACAGCGATCGCGCTCTTTCTGGCTGTTTAGCTAGTTAAATGCCACGGTCAATAGCGACTGCGGCATTTAATCTGGTAGTAGGAGGGTGCGGCCTCCTCTGACAGCCCAAAGGGCCCCATGTCTGCCCTCTGTCTGCCTCCGGCAGGGCTTGACAGAAGCCTGTAAAAATTACAATATACTGCAATACATTTGTATTGCAGTGTACTGTGCCAGCGATCTAATGATCGTGGGTTCAAGTCCCCCAGGGGGACTAATAAAATGTGTAAAATAAAAGTTAAATACATTTTTCAGGAGTGTAAAAAAAACAAAAATATTAAAAGTTAAAAAAAAACACCTTTTCACATTTTTCCCCAAGCACAATGTAAAAAATAAAAATAAACAAATTTGGTATCACCGTGTTCGTAAAGTCCGAACTATTACAATATAGTGTTATTTAACTCGCCCGGTGAACGGCGCAAAAAACACCCGAATCGCTGTTTTTTGGTCACCTCAGCACTAAAAAACAATTAAATAAAAAGTGATCAAAAAATTGTATGTACTAAAAAATGGTACCAATAAAAACTATAGCTTGTTCCGCAAAAAATAAGCCCTCACAGCGCTCAATCGTTATACCTCAGAATGTGGTGAAACAGCATTTTTTTTTTTTACAAATATATTTTTCTTTGTAAAAGTAGTAAAATATAAAAAAACAATATACATTTGGTATCACCTTAATCGTATTGAGACACAGCATAAAGTTAAGTTGTCGTTTTTACCACATGGTGAAAGCTCGAAAAAACAAAACCCAAAAAACAATGGAGGAATTTAGTTTTTTTCCAGATGCACCCCACAAAGAATTATTTTTCAGTTTCCCATTACATTATATGGTACTTTAAATGGTGCTAGTAGAAACTACATCTCCTCCCGCAAAAAATAAGCCCTTACAGCACTCTATTGACGGAAAAATAGAAACTTTATGGCTATTGGAAATCGGGGAGTGAAAAACTAAAACGTAAAAACTAAAAATGGCTGGGTTGTTAAACAAGTAAATATAACTGTTTTATTTTAGTTGAGTGAATATTTTTTGTTCAAATCTTTTTGAAAAAGTTTTGATTTAGATAAAACACATTTATTCTGCATTATAGAAAAAAGCAAAGGATTGGAGCAGTACTGTGAACAAATGCCTGACTAGGCTGGTGCAAAGCTTCAAAAATAAAGGAGTGACCTCTCCTTATGTGTTAGATATCCAAAAAAGAGAACGTGAAGCAGCACTCAAATAAAGTGAATTTATTCATCCAACATGGAACCACAACGTTTCACCTCCTCTATGAAGGCATTTGAAAATGCCATCATAGAGGAGGTGAAACATTGTGGTTCCATGTTGGATGAATAAATTCACTTTATTTGAGTGCTGCTTCACGTTCTCTTTTTTGGATATTTATTCTGCATTATATATTCTTTACATTGATTTACTCAGGATCATTTACATTTGTATTCATTAACAGAAAATGAGCAAGTGCTTAAAGCGACTGCCCTGTCAGACAGTAACTTTGGATATGATATCACGTTCAGCTCTCACATTCTTTCTACTACAGGATTATGTTAGTGGCTTAAAGTCGCCAGCGCAATCTTGGTGGTAGTCAGGGGCGTAGCTAAAGGCTCATGGGCCCGGGTCCAAGAATTCAGCTTGGACTCCCCAACACCACCATCATCAGACACCTGCGCGCACCTATGCCCAGACACCTTGCCCAACAGCCCCCATAGTATAATGCCCCCACACAGTATAATGCTCCCATAGCTGCCCCCACACAGTATAATGCCCCATAACGTATAATGCCCCCAATAACAGCCCCATACCGTATAATGCTCCCCATATCAGCCCCCACAGTATAATGCCCCACATAGCTGCCCCCATACATTATAGTGCCCCCCATATCAGCCCCCATACAGTATAATGCCCCCTATCAGCTCCCCATACAGTAAAATGCCCCACATATCAGCTCCCCATACAGTACAATGCCCCCCATATGAGCTACCCATACAGTACAATGCCCCCCATATGAGCTTCCCATACAATATAATGCCCCCATATCAGCTCCCATACAGTACAATGCCTCAATATGTGCTCCCCATACAGTATAATGCCCCCATATCAGCTCCCCATACAGTATAATGCCCCCATATGAGCTACCCATACAGTATAATCCCCCATATCAGCCCCCATACAGTATAATGCCTCCATATCAGCCCCCATGCAGTATAATGCCCCCCATATCAGACGCCCGTATAGTAAAATGCCCCCCCATATGAGCTCCCCATACAGTATAATCCCCCCATATCAACCCCCATATAGTATAATGCCCCCATATCAGCTCCACATACAGTAAAATTCGCCCCCTATCAGCCCCCCATACAGTATAATTCCCCCATATCTGCCCCCATGCAGTATAATGGCCCCCATATCAGCCCCCATACAGTATAACTCCCCCATATCAGCCCCCCATACAGTATAATTCCCCCATATCAGCCCCATGCAGTATAATGCCCCCCATCTTATCAGCCCCCATGCCATATCAGCCCCCCATGCAGTATAATGCCCCCCCGCAATATCAGCCCCCCATACACTATAATGCCCCCATATGTGCATAATAGAAAAATGGCATAATTACTTACCTATCCTCGTTCCCATGCCGGGTGGAGGATCCTTCGCCTCCTCCGGTGTGTGCTATGAGTGACTCTGCGCGGACAGGCGCGATGATGTCGCTACATCCCTACTGCCTGCGTCGAGCCGCTCAGGGCACAGTGAATGCTGGATCAAGGAGACGTCAGCGCCTTGCTCCAGCTGAGTCGCGACCCCCCGGAGGTCTTCACACGAATCCCCAGGGGGACGCGACCCACAGTGTGTAATGTATTGTGTTGTATTGTGCAGTTTGCGGTGGAGAGAAGAGGGGGGGGCTGTAATTTAACGCCCCCCCCTCCACCGCAAACAGCACAATACAACACAATACATTACAAGAAAACACAATACAAAATAACACAACACAATACATTACAACACAACACATTGCAATACAGTACAGCTCACCTGGAGTCCTCGGCACCAGCTCTTCCACTTCACTGACTGGAAGACGTGTCACATGACAACACGGTCACATTGAACGAGCCTGCTGTATGGCAATGGGGGCCCGTGGGCCCCCCAGGCTTGGGGGCCCGGTCGCAACTGCGACCGCTGCGACCCCTATAGCTACGCCACAGTCCCTGTTCCTTCTCTCCAAGCTTCGTATGGGAACCCAGGTCAAAGATAGCTAAACTTAGAAACATAAAAACTTGTCTTAAAGGAGCAATGACTTTCTTATTCACTAAAAAAGAACCAAGATGGAATCGAGGCAAGATGGCCTCTGCACAAAATGAACTCATTTAAACATTATTTTAATCACTTTCACAATATCATTAATAAATAAGTTGAATAATATTGGTCCCAGTACGGAACCCTGGGGTACACCTCTCATAACCGGGGACCATTCAGAGTAGGAATCATTGACCACAACTCCCTGTATACGGTCCTTGAGCAAATTCTCAATCCAATAATAAGCAATACTTTCTAAACCTATTGTAAAGGATCTGCAAAACACAGCTTCTGTGTCGACGCCCGCGGTTAATCAGTCTGCATCTGCTTCTAGGTCTTATAGAGTGACTCGATCTGCTACCACTCAGGCTGGTAGGCTGAGTAGTGGGAGAACCTATCACAGCCTGGCCAGACTGTTCTAGCTCCCGCCCTCGGTCTATGTATGCCTTCATTTGCTTCTTGCCTTTGCCTGTGATTATTTCTTGTTTCCTGGCTCTGCTGTTCCAGCTATTACAATTGACCTCTGCTTCATTTTGACCCTGGCTTTACTGACTACGCTCGTGCTGTGCGTTTGGTACCTCGTACACTCCTGGTTTGACTCGGCTCTTTCACTACTCTTGTTGCTCACGGTGTTGCCATGGGCAACTGCCCCATTTCCCTTAGCTTCTGTGTACCCTTGTCTGTTTGTCTGTCGTGAACATACTGAGCGTAGGGACTGTCGCCCAGTTGTACACCGTCGCCTATGATGGGTCGTGCAAGTAGGCAGGGACTGAGTGGCGGGTAGATTAGGGCTCACCTGTCTGTCTCCCTACCCCGTTATTACACCTGTAGTCCTTAATTTACCCATTAGAGTCTATGAGGGACAGTGTTAAACACTATATCCACAGAGGAACCACTGTCTAGGCTTCTGCTCACCTCTTCATAAAATCTAATTAGGTTGGTTTGACAACTTCTGTCCCTAGTAAAACCGTGCTTGCTGTCAGTTATAATACTGTTTTTTGTCACATAATCCTGTATATAGTCCCTCAATAGCTCCTCAAACGTTTTTTTTCCCCCAGGATTGATGTTAAGCTAACCGGTCTATAATTACCTGAGGAAGACCTGATGGAACATTTATTCATGAGAGACCTATGACCTGGGTATGAGCTGTAAAATCCTTTGTCAAGATTAACACACACGCACACACACACACATTTCTTCTGATCAAATGCCACCTACTTTAACTGGTTACCTTGTCTGTTTAAAGATCTGTTTGCTGATTCTTTGCTGCCCTTTTGGTTCTCCATCTGATCCCTCTGTCAGCTGTTGCTACCAAAAACTATTTATGTCATCTAGGAAATCCCTCAAAATAAAAAATTACCATATATTACATTATTGCCTTGTAAATTTGCCACTACAGTGGCAAGTGAGTGGCAAGTGGGTTGTCCACTTGGTATGTTTAATCTCTTCAAGTATAAAGTATCTCTTCAAGTATAGTGTTTGCCCTCTGAGTAACCTCCTAAAGGTACTAATAAAAGTACTAATAATGTAGGCATATAAGTGCTACAAACAAGGCCAACAGGCAAAGTCGGGTAGTTGGTAGACAAACAAGTGTGATAAAAAACAAACAAGCAAAGTTTAAAACCAGAACAAACTGTAACAAAGAGAAAAGCAGTTAGAGCTGCCTTTTATATAGAATATACAATATTGTTAGAAAAAGGCTTAGACTTGCATTTTGTATAACTGATCTTTGATGTCATGAGGTGGCAAGTGAAAATGCTGCAGTAACTTCTAAGGCCAGCAGATGGCAAGGTTGAGCACGATAACCAACAATCACGTATTTTCAGGGATGTGTTGTCCAAGATGCTAGGTGTGCAGGGTGAGTGATTTGGCTAATATAATAGGCAAATGCTGTAAACATAATTCTCTACTATATACGTGAAGGGTTAACATAGAAGAGATAGAGATCCTGAAAGTATAATTTACAGAATCTGATTGGTTGCACAATTGCTCACACCAGTTGCAGTTAGCATTCTAAGGTTACTTATTGGCTTATCTTGCATTTATATCTTTTAATCATAATTAGCAAATAATAAAACCCAAGGAAGAGCATCATCAATATTTTTTTTTACAATTAGAGATGTGCGAATCAATTCTACACTAATCAAATTAGTTCAGAATTTCTAAAAAGTTTCAGATTTTTGCGACTCACACTCCCACACGAATTGCTCAAAATGGTGGCCGCCATTTTAGAGATCAGAACAAGACAAGATGACAGAGAAAAAAGATCACATGTCCTCTGGCGGCAACCCATAAGGGTTCCCCATAATGCCTTACAGGCAGCCCTTCCTCTAGCACAGTCAATCATGAGGGGTATAGGTGTGAGTCAATGATGACTCAGTGGATGACAGTCATATGAGTCACAGCCACTATAAAACAGCCCAAACAGGAAATGCTGCTGCTTTGTGGGGATACAGATAGGAGAGAGAGGTCGTAAGACAGAGAGTGAGATATAGTAAAACATAGAATACAGATAGATGGTGGATTAGTGTCAGCGTGTTTCATTGTAAGCAAAACAGAATAGTTAGATTTACTATTTAATGGAGAGATACATTTTAGAGAGAGATAGGAGTCAGTTAGTGTTAGCAAATATGTTAGTTATGCAGGCACAGGCAGCCATTGCTGTGAGTTGGTGCTGCTGCAGCTATACAGTTCTTACATTAATTTGTGAATCACCAGTCTTTATTACATTATTCACAAATCTTCTTTAATAATAATAATCATGGTGCTGATAGTGTGCCGCTGCCTTCTGAATGTCATGTTTCCCCCTTCCCGTGTTAAACTTACCCTCTCTGGCCGTCTCAGTCCACACTCCTCCTCTTGCAAACACCTGGTCTGTGTTTGGTGGCTGCTCTTGCCGCCGATGCTGTGCACTGGGTCCTAGCACGTGCGTGCTGACCCTTTCTTAAAGGGCAAGCATGCAGCAAATTAACTTTTTCTCAGACACCTTGGGTATAAAAGGACCTCCCCTTCCATCACGCTTTTGCCATATCAATTTGGTCTCTCAGTGTTCCTAGTGTCCCAAATACTCATAGTTTTCCAGCTTTTTATTCTATTGACTCTTCGTGTTTGGCCTGTTCCTTTGACCATCCGTGATTGCCGCCTGCCCTGACCATTAGCTAAGTTACCCGCAAAGAACCTCTGCTGCCTGCCCTGACCATTGACTATGGTATTCGTACTGAACCTCTTCAGCCTGCCTTGACCTTTTGCTCACCAGACCACTCAGCTGTCACCAAGGGAGACTACTCAGGGTGTAGCGAACTGGGGTTCGCATGCAGCGAAGTCCACATCCCTGTATAGGGGTTAAAGGATGAAGACCAGGGGTTCCCTTGGGGCTCCTCCAGAGAGCGGAGCCTAAGCAACAGACATCATGGACATCATGTCACTCATTCTTTTGCGTTTATCTAATAGTGCCACCAGAAATTGGCGTATTGTTCTACTTCAAACATTTATATGTTGCCGTTATATTTCAGCCTGTGTCTATGTGACAATTTTTTTTCCCTAAAAATAGATAAATAGATTGTAATTTAAATTTAAATCCTGGTACTGATAAAGATGTCAGGGACGTAATGCCCCTCCATGTCTTTCATGTATCTAATTGCTAATAATACAGTCATTCAAAATTAGCGCATTATTCTGCATCGAGCAGTTATACAGCGCTGATATGCATCGGTCTGTGACCATGTGCTTTTTCACTTATATGTATGTATGTATGTATGTATGTATGTATGTATGTATGTATGTATATATACAGACAGAAATGAGCAGGACTCAAAGTATAATTCCAAAATGTTAGTGGGTGCAGGCAGGTAATCCTGATACAAGGATTATAGATAAATGTAGAAGAAATCCCACAGCACTCCAAAGTAGAAAGGCAAGTGATTTATTCAGTCAACACGAGCTGCCTTGTGTTGCCAGCTTGTGTTGACTGAATAAATCACTTGCCTTTCTACTTTGGAGTGCTGTGGGATTTCTTCTACATTTATATATATATATATATATATATATATATATATATATATATATATATATACAAAAAAGAAAGATAGAAGCAGCACTCAAAAAAACTCTGGTTTATTCATCCAGCATCCACTGCAACGTTTCACCTTCTCTATGAAGGCTTTTTCAATATATATATAATTTTTTTATTTGAAATAGCACTAAACCTGTTGCTACTCCGCAAGAAGGGATCATTTTTGGACCGCTTGTTAAAAAGCTATTGATTCTTCCGATACCACTGCTGGTGCGTCTACCACACAAAAAAAAGCTATCATTCATTTACCCATAGCCATATACTGTATGTTGCTGTCACTTTGACAATACTAATGGTGTCTTGGAATTAAAGTGCTTGAAAATGTTTCCATACAGTCCTAGAAGACCTCATAGTATCATACACAAATTTTCTGGGCATTAAGGGCACTTTTATTTTGCAACAAATTTATCTAGACTGAATCTGTAATGAATCGGGGTAGGGAGACGGACAGGTGAGCCCTAATCTACCCGCAACTCAGTCCCTGCCTACTTGCACGGCCCATCCTAAGTGACGCAGTACAACTGGGCGACGGTCCCTACGCTCAGTAAGTGCAAGACAGTCAACACAAGACAAGGGCACACAGAAGCAAAGGGGGAAGTAGGGGCAGTTGCCCACGGAAACACAGTGAGCAACAGGCAGTGGTGAACGAGCCGAATCAAACCAGGGGAGTACATAGTAGCAAAATCAGAGCAGGAGAATAGTCAGGCAAGTCAGGGTCAATAAGTAACAGCGGTCAATCAGGTAAATAGCAGGAATCGCAGAGCCAGGAAACCAGACAATCACAGGCAAAAAACATGCTGGAAGTGAGGGTATAAATAGACCAAGGGCGGGAGCTAGAACCGTCAGGCCAGGCTGTGATAGGTTCTCCCTCTCCTCAGCCTGCAAGCCTGTGTGGTAACAGATCGCGTCACTCTAGCAGACCTTGGAGCTGATGAGGGCTGATTAACCCCGGGTGTCGACACAGAACCTGTGTCTGGCAAACCCTTTACAGAATCGGATCCGAAACAAATTTTCTAATTAAATCTCTAATTAAAATATGTCAATCTTTTGTTGAACCATAATTTATAAAATAAGAAACAAGAGAAAAAGGAGTCGTAAGCCAAAAGTACACAAAAAATATATATAATTTTATTATTACATCAAACACACAAAGTATTAAAAAAACAACGAGGTATTAAAACTGAGAGTAAGCCAGCGGATCAATCGTCCAAAACACCTCCACATAGGTATGCTGAAGATACTATCTAAAGAGCGGTTCTGTTTAGCTGAGAGTAAATAGGGGAAGGGAAAACGCACCGCTGTCCCATACAGACAATGCTGAATAACTGCAACAGCATGTGCGTGGTCCCATCACCAAAAGACACATATAAGATAGTCACAGTAAGATAGCGTCTAACTCAGCTTAATGCATGGTCTTGGATACCGGACAGGGAATAAACGTAACCCAAAGTAACCCGATATAACAAAAGGACCAAGGTCCGCATAACAGACACCAGTACATAAGGAATGGCAGCTTACCCATGGAGGACTTAGAAGTAAGAGGATCCGCCTAGTGTTCAGAGGCACCCCGACGCGCGTTTCGCGTATGTCGCTTCCTCAGGGGGTGTAGATTAGTGTGTGTCCTGGTCGTATATATAGCCCTTACTGTTATTGGTGAGTATGATCCGGTGTATCCTCCTCCTAGGTCCATGGCGCATGTGCGGAAATGCTCGAGGTCACGGGACCTCCATCCCCCGTCGTCACACGGGCACCGCGCCTGCGCACCTCCAAAGACGCGTCTCCCGGGAGACAGCGCAGGCGCAGTGCCAGTGACAAGACGAAAGGAGACAGAGACGGACTCCCGATATCCCCGCAACACGCGCAACCCCATGGAGGAGAATAGTGTAAGTATACGCAGCCACAACAGTGATCCATAAACCAAAGTGTATTCCCTTAACATCAGTCCAAGACCATACTTTAAGTGCAGAAAGCAGATCCATATAATATGATACAGCACAATATAAATAAATAAAGTAATAAGTGTCCTATATTAAAAATAATGAAAGAAATATATTAATAAAATACAAAATGCACTTAAAGTATGGTCTCCCGGGAGACGCGTCTTTGGAGGTGCGCAGGCGCGGTGCCCGTGTGACGTCGGGGGATGGAGGTCCCGTGACCTCGAGCATTTCCGCACATGCGCCATGGACCTAGGAGGAGGATACACCGGATCATACTCACCAATAACAGTAAGGGCTATATATACGACCAGGACACACACTAATCTACACCCCCTGAGGAAGCGACATACGCGAAACGCGCGTCGGGGTGCCTCTGAACACTAGGCGGATCCTCTTACTTCTAAGTCCTCCATGGGTAAGCTGCCATTCCTTATGTACTGGTGTCTGTTATGCGGACCTTGGTCCTTTTGTTATATCGGGTTACTTTGGGTTACGTTTATTCCCTGTCCGGTATCCAAGACCATGCATTAAGCTGAGTTAGACGCTATCTTACTGTGACTATCTTATATGTGTCTTTTGGTGATGGGACCACGCACATGCTGTTGCAGTTATTCAGCATTGTCTGTATGGGACAGCGGTGCGTTTTCCCTTCCCCTATTTACTCTCAGCTAAACAGAACCGCTCTTTAGATAGTATCTTCAGCATACCTATGTGGAGGTGTTTTGGACGATTGATCCGCTGGCTTACTCTCAGTTTTAATACCTCGTTGTGTTTTTAATACTTTGTGTGTTTGATGTAATAATAAAATTATATATATATTTTGTGTACTTTTGGCTTACGACTCCTTTTTCTCTTGTTTCTTATGCAATTTTGGAGTTTCGCTAGTTTCTAGTGATATTTTTGGAGGTGTCTCAACACCACTGCGTGGGTGACATCTAGCCTAACTAATATACCTGTGAGACATTTTTTGTTAATTGCATAATTTATAAAATGTAGCTGATTTATTGGTAATACTTGACTGAAAATCACTATCCAAAATTGTCAATGGACAAACTACATACATTTTACTGACTAGGCAGAGGAATCAAAATGTAACTGTTATTCACTGATCCCTTAAAATAGTATTCAAGGCAGAATAATCATTTCAATTAACTCATAAAGCATTAATATATCATTCTAAAATGATTTACCCACCAAGTATGGTCACTGATCCATTTATGGATTCGTTCCTATCGCCGAGTTGTATAACACCATTTTAGTTTCACTCTATGTCTCCTTCTTGCTAAAACCTATTAGAGTAAGAATAGAGATGAATTGTCTGATAGAGGAGAGGACAGTGGCGTAAATATAGGGGTCGCAATTGCGACTTGGCCCCCGAAGCCCCCCCCAACGGCCCCCCGCACCACATCTATTCAAAGTTAGTATAGTAACTGGGGCCTATGTAATAAACTGCACGGCCTCCTGTCACTATAGTAACAGTACACTTACCCTGCTCGTGTCAGGGTGCAGCTCTGGTCCGGATGTCTTTCAGCGTCATGATGTCACGGCGCTATGTGCGCCGCGCACAACATCATGACACTGTATGGTATCAGTACCTGCACCCGAAGCCGAAGAGGAGGGTGAGTGTAAGTTACACTATCTGCTAGGGCCCTGTATCTACACCTACCATATGGTAGGCGTAGATACAGGGCCCAACAGACAATATCACACATGGGCCCTGTATCTAAGCCTACCATGTGGTAGGATTAGATACAGGGTCCAGTAGAGAGTATTACACATCTGTGATCCTGTCTGATGGGCTCTGTATTTGAGCCTACCTTGTGGTAGGCTTAGATACAGGGCCAAACAGACAGTATCACACATGGACCATGTATCTAAGCCTACCATGTGTGATACTGTTTCCTGTATCCAGGCCCGTATTTGCCACTAGGCACTAGCGCTCTACCCGGGGACTCCTGCACTACTCTCGATGTCACTGTATATATGTGGACAGTGATGTCGGGAGCTCCCCGCGGTATATACGTTTAACGCTCCCTTCAGAAACAAACAGAAACCAACTGAAACAGAAGCATTACTATGGAGGTCAATAATAATGCAAACGGAAGCTATAGTTTTCGTTCGGCTTTCTGTTCATCTGTTCCCCTGACCTAATAGATGAACGGAAACCAAAAACGGAACCCAACGCTGATGTGAACAGGCCCTAACTGGCTTTCTAGGGCGGAGCCTTTGTTAAAGTGTGCACTGCTGTTTATCCCCATCAGGTCCGCAATGTTTTATCAGTGAGTGCCTACCATACACAGAATGATCTGTAATAATTCTAAAGGAAGTGTAGTTTAATTATGTTAATATGTTATAGGTCACCCATGATTGATGTTATCCTTCAACTATATCGCGAGCTGCAAAAACCAATGCTAATATATGTTTATTTAGGACTGAGCCACAATACGACTCTTTACAACCTCTGAGATGTACGGAGTCGTAATGCATAAGCCTTAGAAGTCCATGGGACCCTATAGCACCTCAATATGCCTCAGATTTCATAAAGAATCTAAGAAAAAAAAGAAATTGTGCCATCTGATGCCATATTACAGAGGTATTCTCCTCTAGATGCATAGTAATAAGGCAGCGTATGGAGGTACAATATGCTGTAGATGCCGCTTGAGTCCTAAGTATGTTATTCTGTACCTGATTAATGTCACTTCTTCTGAGGTGTTTTCCAAGTTGTAGGCAGAAACTTATTATATTTGCTTGTATTGTTCTACATATGATGTGTACCAGTTCTTTTAAACTTTCACAATAGTAAATTCCAGTAGAAACATGACATTTTATCCTTCCTCTCTTGACATTTTCCTTGGCCTCAGCAGCTTTGTACCAAACAAGTTTATTTTTCTACTAATCTTACATTCCTGTAACAGAGATTCTATGAAGAAGTGTTAAGCTATTTTCTATAAAATAACATAATTTATTATCAAGGACATTATTATATTGTATGTTCTTCATCAAAACATTAACCTTCAAACTGTGTCAAAACATAAAAAAGCAGAAAAAGCAATGCAGCATCTCTGCAAAATGTGGGCAAATAACAATTAGCTTCAAAAGATTAGACTGCAACCATTACAGGCTGCTATTCAATCAAACTATTTGTTTTCTCATCCTACTGCCAGCACTACACCTATTATTATATTTATTATCATAAAAGCACAAAGGGACTCTTACAAAACTCTTACAAAGAAAGTGGCTAATCCCCTATACATTTGATGGATTATTACGCAGAAATAGATGGTTAAACATTACTATATGGCAAAAAATAATCTGAACTTTTAATCATTCCACATGTTACATTTATTTTATATGGGTATTATTCAATGTAATAATGACAGTTTTTTTTTTTTAAGGGAAGAGATTTTAGATCATTAAAGGCTATGTACTCCTTTGGAGTCTTTTTTTAAATTTTATTTTTTAATAAAATTGTTTATCAGTGTCATTGGTGCAACTTTCAAAATACTTTATTAGAAATTATTTTTACTTTTTGAGATACAGCTGCTTTGTATTCTGTATATAGAGCAGTTGTATCGTGCGCTAATATCTAAATCGGTCAGGTCCGCAGGACTTACGGGTTCAGTGGAAGTGGGTCCTGCGTGTCTCCGACACACAGGATCAACATGCAATCCATCATATCTAAGTTATGAACTTAGATGTGATCTATAGCAGCTTGATCCTGCGTGCCAGAGACATGCAGGTCCCACTAACACTTCACCCGTCAGTCCCGCAAACATGACAGATACAGGTTTCAGCACTAGATGCAGCTGCTCTGGCCAAAAAAACAAAACTATTTCAAAGGTGTACATAGCCTTTAATCACATATTAACAGCTTTCCTTTTGCAAGGGGACCCATGTTATTAATATATAGATATACAGTGCTGTGCAAACATTTTAGGCAGTTGTGGAAAAATGCTTCAAAGTAAGAATGCTTTAAAAAATGGAAGAGCTAATAGTTTTTTTTTATCATTTAACAAAATGCAAAGTGAATGAACACAAGAGAAATCTAAATCAAATCAATATTTGGTGTGACCACCCTTTCCCTTCAAAACAGCATAAATTCTTCTAGGTACACGTACACAGAGTTTTTGATGGAACCCAGCAGGGTGGTTGTTCCTAATCACATATCTTCTGTGAATGTAGGCTTCCTCAAATCCTTTTGTCTCTTCATGTAATCCCAGACAGACTCGATGATGTTGAGATCAGGGCTCTTTGGGGGCCATACCATCACTTCCAGGGCTCCTTGTTCTTCTTTACGCTGAAGATAGTTCTTAATGACATTGGCTGTATGTTTGGGGTCATTGTCCTGCTGTATAAAAAAATTGGAGCTAATCAGACGCCTCGCTGATGGTACTGCATGATGGATAAGTATCTGCCTGTATTTCTCAGCATTGAGGACACCATTAATCCTGACCAAATCCTCAACTCTATTTGCTGAAATGCAGACCCAAACTTGCAAGGAACCTCCTCCATGCTTCACAGTTGCTTGCAGGCACTCATTATTATACCGCACTCCTGCCCTTCGGTGAACAAACTGCCTTTTGTTACAGCCAAATATTTCAAATTTTGACTCATCAGTCCAGAGCTAATGCTTTTGTACATAGTTGAGTCGCTTGGCCTTGTTTCCACGTGGAAAGAATGTCTTTTTGGCCGCAATTCTTTCATGAATATCACTTCTGGCCAAACTTCTCTGAACAGTAGATGGGGGTACCTTGGTCCCAGTGGCTGGTTTATACCAGTTGTGAGCTGATGGCACTGCTGGATATCCTCTGATTTCGAAGGAAGTAAGCATAAAGTGTCTTTGATCTGCAGCACTACGTTTTCTTGGCCGACCATGCTGGTCCTCAACGTTGTCCGTTTCCTTGTGCTTCTTCAAAAGAGCTTGAACAGCACATCTTGAAAGCTCAGTCTGCTTTGGAATGTTTGCCTGGGGGAGACCTTGCTGATGTAGTATAACTACCTTGTGTGTTGTTGCTGTGCTCAGTCTTGCCATGGTGGACCTGTGACACGAAACTGTCTCCCACAACCTCACCTTTGTAGCAGAGTTTGGCTGTTCCTCACCCAGTTTTAAGCTTCCTACACAGCTTTTTCTGTTACAGTTGATGAATGTGTGTCAACTTACATATGAAAATGATGATTCTTATCACCTGTTTTGTATAATTGGTTAATCATACACATGACTATAATTCTACAAAATCCATGACTCTGTGCAAGTGTACCTAGAAGAATTTATGCTGTAACGAAGGCAAAGGGTGGTCACACCGAAATATTGATTTGATTTAGATTACTCTTCTGTTCATTCTCTTTGTATTTCGTTAATTGATAAAGAACGCTATCCATTTTTCCATATACAGTGAAGGAAATAAGTATTTGATCCCTTGCTGATTTTGTAAGTTTGCCCACTGTCAAAGACATGAACAGTCTAGAATTTTTAGGGTAGGTTAATTTTACCAGTGAGAGATAGATGATATAAAAAAAATAAAAAAAAAAATCACATTGTCAAAATTATATATATTTATTTGCATTGTGCACAGAGAAATAAGTATTTGATCCCTTTGGCAAACAAGACTTAATACTTGGTGGCAAAACCCTTGTTGGCAAGCACAGCAGTCAGACATTTTTAGTAGTTGATGATGAGGTTTGCACACATGTTAGATGGAATTTTGGCCCACTCCTCTTTGCAGATCATCTGTAAATCATTAAGATTTCGAGGCTGTCGCTTGGCAACTCGGATCTTCAGCTCCCTCCATAAGTTTTCGATGGGATTAAGGTCTGGAGACTGGCTAGGCCACTCCATGACCTTAATGTGCTTCTTTTTGAGCCACTCCTTTGTTGCCTTGGCTGTATGTTTCAGGGTAATTGTGGTGGTGGAAGACCCAGCCACGAGCCATTTTTAATGTCCTGGTGGAGGGAAGGAGGTTGTCACTCAGGATTTGACGGTACATGGCTCCATCCATTCTCCCATTGATGCGGTGAAGTAGTCCTGTGCCCTTAGCAGAGAAACACCCCCAAAACATAATGTTTCCACCTCCATGCTTGACAGTGGGGACGGTGTTCTTTGGGTCATAGGCAGCATTTCTCTTCCTCCAAAAACGGCGAGTTGAGTTAATGCCAAAGAGCTCAATTTTAGTCTCATCTGACCACAGCACCTTCTCCCAATCACTGTCAGAATCATCCAGATGTTCATTTGCAAACTTCAGACGGGCCTGTACATGTGCCTTCTTGAGCAGGGGGACCTTGCGAGCACTGCAGGATTTTAATCCATTACGGCATAATGTGTTACCAATGGTTTTCTTGGTGACTGTGGTCCCAGCTGTCTTGAGATCATTAACAAGTTCCCCCCGTGTAGTTTTCGGCTGAGCTCTCACCTTCCTCAGGATCAAGGATACCCCACAAGGTGAGATTTTGCATGGAGCCCCAGATCGATGTCGATTGACAGTCATTTTGTTTGTCTTCCATTTTCTTACTACTGCACCAACAGTTGTCTCCTTCTCACCCAGCGTCTTACTTATGGTTTTGTAGCCCATTCCAGCCTTGTGCAGGTCTATGATCTTGTCCCTGACATCCTTAGAAAGCTCTTTGGTCTTGCCCATGTTGTAGAGATTAGAGTCAGACTGATTAATTGAGTCTGTGGACAGGAGTCTTTTATACAGGTGACCATGTAAGACAGCTGTCTTTAATGCAGGCACCAAGTTGATTTGGAGCGTGTAACTGGTCTGGAGGAGGCTGAACTCTTAATGGTTGGTAGGGGATCAAATACTTATTTCTCTGTGCACAATGCAAATAAATATATATAATTTTGACAATGTGATTTTCTTTTTTTTTTAAATATAATCTATCTCTCACTGGTAAAATTAACCTAGCCTAAAAATTCTAGACTGTTCATGACTTTGACAGTGGGCAAACTTACAAAATCAGCAAGGGATCAAATACTTATTTCCTCCACTGTACATATATCAGGAACAAAGAACAAGTAACGGCACCAGGACTTCAATGTTGGGGAGATGTTGGTTTATTCACCACCAGGTGGAAAGAATGAGCAACGTTTCGGTTCACACCTGAACCTTTCTCAAGCTAATTACAACAGTGCATAGTGCCACATATATATAGGGATACATAGAATATACATTCAACAGTGCAATTAATAATATATATGTAAAAAAATCCATTAATATACAGCACGTATTTATACAAAATAGACATATGCCAATACGTGTGTCCAATAAATGTGTTTAGGAAACAGCATCTCATAATATATGATAAGCAATACAGAGAAAATAAGGTAATGTTATAATTACCCTAATCCAAAGTACCAACTCATAATGAAGGGGGAGGAGCAGAGGGAATGTTCCAACGCAATTATAGTGGAAAAAAGAAAATATTATATCATAAAACTTACAGTGTCAGCTCTCAGTGATGCATGGAATAAACCATGGCGTCCCGCGGTCGATAATGCGCAAAATGGCGAACTGCCGGAAATGCGTCATGTGGAACGCATATCTGGAACGCAGTATAGCCGCGCATGCGCAGACAGTGAATTCTGTCCCGACGTATGTTTACATCAATATGGAAAAAGACTCAAAAGAGTGTATAGCCAGCAATCTATAGTTTTTTCTATATAGATAGCCCACATTGGATATATATATATATATATATATGGGGGATTTATTTAAATGTCTATAACTAAAGACTCATTTATGTAGTCTAAGAGGAAATGGCCACGGACCACAACATGAATGGAGAGAACGGCTACACCTGAAAATAGGTGGCCATATCTCCCAGAGACAAAATAGTCTCAACCACCCACTCATGTCTTTTTGAATTCAGGACCATGTTATAGACATAAATAAAAAAACAATGATTTGTTACAAATGTTGATTATAATTTATTCCATATGATTTCCACAGAGAGCATATAATACACATAGAAAGTTTCTGATTTACATCAAAGAAAATCTGTATACAATCCTTGGAACAAAATTGTTTAAGAAACGTGACCTCTGCTCCCATGATGTACATCCCTTCATATAAGTTGGTATCTATGAATAGAAAAAAATGTGTATAAAGTGAGAAAATATGTATATAAAAATAAATATAGATAAAAATTCACATCTGTATTTATATAGATTTAAAAACAATGTCGAAAAGATCCCACCTACACTCAAGAGAATGGATCGGATATGGATATTTCAGACTCATGATAGATCATGTCAAATATACATGAACTTTCAAATATGTGGGAAATATGTATATTCTACATTAAGTCCCTTTTGGGACATGGTTTCAAGAGTAAAAATCCACTCAAGTTCTTTGCGTTTGAGGGCCAGCTGTCTATCACCTCCTCGTCTGTTTAGGGGTACTGAATCAATAATTTTAAAGCGCATTTGGGATACATTATGTCTACAGTCTACAAAATGTCTAGAGACTGGTAGATCTCGTCTCTTGGTGTTAATACTAGATTTGTGGTTCCTCATTCTAAGCGTTACTTTCGTAGTGGTCTCACTCACATAATATAGGCCACATGGACAACTCAATAGGTAGATTGCAAAGGCCCTGAATTTTAAAAGTTTTACCTGTTTGTGGATGACAGAAACTATCTCCCTTAATTATATGATTACACATATTGCATCCCAGGCACGGAAAGCATCCATATTTTGGAGGGGCTAAAACACTCTGTGACATCTTAGTTTTAGATCCAATATCTGCCCTTACTAGCCTATTTCTGATGGTTTTACGGTATGCTAATAATGGTGGCTCTTGGAATTCCGTAATAAGGGGAAAAGCCCTAGTTAATAGACGCCATTCTCTTCTCAGAATATTGCCAATTTCTGGGCTTGATGTAGAAAAAGTTGAGACAAAAGGTATACAAACATTTTTCTTATGCACCACTGTCTGTTTATCTAAAAGTTGTTGTCTATTCATTTTTATCGTCTGTCTTTTATATAAATTGAGCATATCAGTTGGATATCCCCTACATTTAAACTTGTTGCACATCTTGTCCACTCTTTTGGACAACTGATCTTCATTACTAACAATTCTTCTAACTCTGAGAAGTTGGCTGAAAGGCAATGATCTCACCATAGCCCTGGGGTGTCCACTATTATAGTGCAACAGACTGTTCCTATCGGTTTTCTTACAAAATATATCTGTAGTTAGAATACCATCTTGTAAATAGATCTTAGTATCCAAAAAGTCAACCGAAGAGTCAGAATAGATCATGGAGAATTTGATCCGCTAGCACATATCATTTAGGAAAGAATGAAATTGTTTCAATTCATCCTCTGAACCGGTCCAGATGAGGAAGACATCGTCTATGTATCGCCACCACCGCAATATATTTCTGAAGTGGTGGGACACATAGACAAGATCCTCCTCAATCTGCCGCATGAAAATATTAGCATATGTCGGGGCCATATTAGACCCCATGGCCGTACCCCTTTTTTGAAGGTAGAATTTATCACCAACCATGAAATAATTTTTAGTGAGTATAAACTCAAGTAATGTTTTAACAAATTAAATTTTTCTATTTGGAAAATCCAAGCGTGTCAGGTAGTGAAGAGCAGCTTCAATGCCTAGGGAGTGATCTATGGAGGTATACAGACTTCAAACATCAAGGGTAGCAAGGATAGACCGGCCAGGGACCCTAAGATAGCCAATCCTGACGAGAAAATCAGTGGTATCCTTGATATAGGAGTCAGCCCCCATAGCAAACTGCCACAAAATTTTGTCATTAAAGATAGCTGCTGGAAAAAATAGGGAGTCACTACCTGACACAATAGGGCGACCAGGGGGTTTAAATGGATCCTTATGAATTTTAGGAAGAAGGTAAAGCACCGGAGTGACCGGATGCCTTACCTTCAAAAATTCACAGAGGTCCTTATCAATGATTTTAGATAAAAAAACCCTCATCAACAAGTGATTTCAATTCATTCATAAAGGAGAATTTTGGATCACCTAATAATTCAGTATATACATCATGGTCATTCAATTGCATCTCCAATTCCTGCAGATAAAGGGACGTGTCCATAACAACAATGTCACCCCCCTTATCTGCAGGTTTAACAGTGATGTAAGTATTATCAATCAATTCATTTAAAGCCATCTGTTCCAACCGTGTGATGTTTCTATAACAGTTATCCCTTTTATTTTGCTTATTTCAAAATGCTTGAATGTGCTTATCGACCAATGAAATATATGCCTCAACCTCATGTGAATTTTGTGGTGGCTGAAACCTACTCTTTATAGTGAGATCTAGACTTTTCAAATCAAACATATACTCATTAGACAGGGGTACATTTATATCAGAAGAACCAAACACTGGTTTTTCTATTCACAGATACCAACTTATATGAAGAGATGTACATCATGGGAGCAGAGGTCACGTTTCTTAATGAATTTTGTTCCAAGGATTGTATACAGATTTTCTTTGATGTAAATCAGAAACTTTCTATGTGTATTATATGCTCTCTGTGGAAATCATATGGAATAAATTATAATCAACATTTGTAACAAATCATTGTTTTTTTATTTATGTCTATAACATGGTCCTGAATTCAAAAAGACATGAGTGGGTGGTTGAGACTATTTTGTCTCTGGGAGATATGGCCACCTATTTTCAGGAGTAGCCGTTCTCTCCATTCATGTTGTGGTCCGTGGCCATTTCCTCTTAGACTACATAAATGAGTCTTTTGTTATAGACATTTAAATAAATCCCCCATATATATATATATCCAATGTGGGCTATTTATATATAAAAAACCATAGATTGCTGGCTATACACTCTTTTGAGTCTTTTTCCATATCGATGTAAACATACGTCGGGACAGAATTCACTGTCTTCGCATGCACGGCTATACTGCGTTCCAGATATGCGTTCCACATGACGCATTTCCGGCAGTTCGCCATTTTGCGCATGCGCATTATCGACCGCGGGACGCCATGGTTTATTCCATGCATCACCGAGAGCTGACACTGTAAGTTTTATGATAGAATATTTTCTTTTTTCCACTATAATTGCGTTGGAACATTCCCTCTGCTCCTCCCCCTTCATTATGAGCTGGTGCTTTGGATTAGGGTAATTATAACATTACCTTATTTTCTCTGTATTGCTTATCATATATTATGAGATGCTGTTTCCTAAACACATTTATTGGACACACATATTGACATATGTCTATTTTATTTAATTATGTGCTGTATATTAATGGATTTTTTACATATATATTATTAATTGCACTGTTGAATGTATATTCTATGTATCCCTATATATATGTGGCACTATGCACTGTTGCAATTAGCTTGAGAAAGGTTCAGGTGTGAACCGAAACGTTGCTAATTCTTTCCACCTGGTGGTGAATAAACCAACATCTCCCCAACATTGAAGTCCTGGTGCCGTTACTTGTTCTTTGTTCCTGCTATTTCATTCCAAGGAGTTGATTCATCCTTCCAATGGTAACGTGCACATGGCCTGATTTCCAGTCTACATTGAGTGTTGTGTTTCTTGCATCTATATATATATATAATATATATATATATATATATATATATATATAACTACTGTGTTTTACTTGCTTCAGTGCTTCCTCTTAGAGCATAATACCTATACCAAATTAGGCCCAAACATTAGAATTGTCTGCACATACTAATGCATAAAAGGTATGTATGGACGCGTATGTATAAATACATAACTAAAAGCGCACCGCATGTACCATATAAAAATTCACTTTTGTTGATGAACATTTATAAATTCATTTGGCCATCAAGGCCTAAAATAAGACATACATGGTTTAAAACCATATGGTGGTGGTCTAGGAGACACAATATGCACAACACTAATACAATGCATATAGCATATACAGCGTATATAGCAATTTCAAATTAGTTAATCAGTTTACCTAACAGGAACAAGAGGTATACAATCAGTAAATATATTTATTCGAGTCCTATATAACCTTAATGATTACAAAAAGTAATGGACCGTTACCAACCAGATTGCTGCATGTTGTGACTCACAAATACAAAAGACTACCACCACAAAATTCTGACACGCGTTTTGCTGTCATTTTATCAAGGTGTGCTGGGTGGTTGGATGGATCGATCTTTTAATAATAGGGAACTGCCATATAGACTAATCGGCATATACATGATAATACATGTGCCGATAGTTCATTGTAAACAGTAAATTTTGTTGTTACTACAATAGGAAGTATACACCCACGTGATTTATTAAGAACTCATTAGAATTCTTACTATTAAATACGTCATGTACTATTGACAGAGCTATTAATGTTAGTAAAACACAGCATATCATATTAGTTCTACAGTGAACAGATGTACGGCCCGGGTGACATTTTGACTGCATTACCCTAACATAAAGCATAATCAGGATGATGCAGCTACGTCATGTTCTGACATTGGGGGGCGGAGTTTGTTCTATAAAAAAATGGTGTTCTCACTTTCCAGTGCTCAGTGTTCGGGTGTAACTTGGGCTGCCTCAGAGAGAGCGAGAGAGAGAGAAAGAGAGAAAGAAAGTGCTGCGTGAGGAACTGCTGTACAAATGACGGCACTATCATTGGGCCTGAGTCTGTGGTCCTGAAACCAGTTGCAGGTAATGGAAAAGAGCCTCCCCATGGGTTGCCAGAGTCATGTGATCAGTGGTTGGTGCGGGCAGGAGCCTTTCTATTAGCGACAGTAAGCAAAAGTATGCCAGTTGTTGTCTACTAGGCCCGAAATCGCCAGGCTAACCCCTGCATCAAGGATATGTGCCCTTGGCTCTGTCCGCCAGAAAGTGAGTAAGCCAGCAAATCACACAACCTGCAAGCACCGTCCACCACCGAGGCCCCCATCCATACATTCCAACTTCTAAGTGTTAGATGTACTAATGCATTTTTATATTACTTTCCTTGTACTTATTTTAGAAATTAAAGGTAGTGATTATATGCCTAACCTGTCCGAAATAAAAGATAGTAATAAAATTAATAAAATAGCATCCAAACAGGAGTATGACTATTGGTTATAGTGTATTATTATGTATTCTATATCCTTCATACTAAAGTCTAGCTTCTGGAATATGGTAGAAAAGACATGGGATATTCTGCACGGACAAAGAAGTAATTTGCTAATGGTTTTACGCCACTTTTGTGGCATTAAAAAATTACAAATTTTGAAGCACGCCATAAATTTTGAGAGCATGCGCTAAATTTTGAGACTTTTTGCTTGTCTTGCCATTTTTGAAAAATGTATAAAAAGCATGTGGGTGGAGATAGCCGGTATGGGGTGGAGCCACAAACACTGGAAGATTTACTACAATTTACGAAGCTGGGGTAAATTATAGCGCAAATCTACGCCTGCTCATCTGTCACACGTAAAGCCGAAGATCCTTTTAATAAATTTGTGCATTTCACTCTAGCAAAGTCTAGATTAAGACTGGCGTATTAAAACGCCAGTCTAAATAAATCTGCCCCAAAGTGCAGCAATAAAACACAAAGAAGCAGTAGGTTAGCCTGCCCTGGTGAAGTCTAGAAGTGTATTTGCTAAGGTCTGTATTTGTACACCATGCTCTCTATAATTTACAGAGAGCTCTTTCTGTTTAAGCTTGCATTAATTGTGTATGTGATTCAGCCTTGACAGCACATTCTCATGTATTCTATATTAGAAGATTTTTTTTTTTGCTTAAACCTTACAACCTCGTTATCATTAAAGCAGTGATATTTACATTATACATTGTATGAGCTTAAGAAACATCTAATTTGAATGCCTGCTGCCTCAAAGGTAGCAATGGAAGAATTGATTCATGAGTTTTAAGATTCATTGGGATAGAAGATTATTTTTGTTTGTTTTAGAATCAATTTATAAAGTTTTGCCACTAACTGAACTATTATTTCTCCTGGAAAATGAAGAGACTAAAATTCTAAAAGATTTGCTCATTTCTTCTCATTACACCCACAGCGCCATGCTTAGCTGCTTGTGACCTAGTGGTATGTGCTTCCTCCAGTACCTGGTAATCCCTAGGTATAGTCTATGTCCTGAATATCTGAATCCAGTGATACTTATGTTTCATTGCTATATAGTTTCGGTCTGGGAAACCAGAGTAAAATATTTGAATATTTAATGTACTGTCCTTGCTTCTCATTTGAGTTTACTATTCTATGTCCAGCCTTTGGTATAGAAAGGTGCTTTATGAAGCCAGTTAATAGAATATTCAGTGATCCAGCTCTATGTACCATGCATTCTGTTTTCAACAAGTTATATCATTTTTAGTTTTTAGTGTGATCCCAGTAATCTTTAGAATAGATTAAATGGTGGACAGCATGCAAAGCATCAAATTAATAGTCTGCATGGTGCAAGTCTTTCACGGGGGGCACCGTCCAACTGGCCCAGAAGTATATATCAATAAATTATAGATAGCACTCACGTTTTTATGTTCAAAAGAGTGTGGATTTTATTCCAGTTGTGCAACGTTTTGTATTAGTAGCCTTTCTCAAGCATGACTTAATAATCTACATTAAATTGGTGTTTTTTTCTGTTATCTTGAGTGTCTTCCATGAGGGTCTAAAGAGAACAGAGTTAGTGACAACTTTCAGAAAGAGAGATGAAGAAGAGCGTGCTGGGGGACAGCTGAGAAAAGTTACAATTGGAGAAACAAAGTAGAGAGAACCTTACAGAACTTTGATATCTCAGATCCCACCACAATCCATTTACAAAGCTCATGATAAACTGGTCTACAAACATGTCTGATTTTTCTTTTAATTATTTTCACATAATTGCAAACGAAAACCTAATGATATTATTTTGTATACCGTCTCAGATTTAAATATAGTTGCAAATGATGGTATTCCACAATATTTCGTTCAATTAAAGAAGCACTCCCAGTAAAATTCTATTACTATCCTCAGAAAACAATGTACTGTAGATGTGCAAAACAGTACTGTATGTAGTTTACCTAATGAGTGCTTAATTTGTGAGTTATCGGCTCCGTTAAGGTCCTTCCACTGTCCCACGTGACCGCACTCAGACTCTCAGAATCTTACAGCCTCATATGCGTGGACCGGAACTCAGTGTCATTATGTCTTGCTCATTCATAGGAGTGCATAGATAAGCTGACTTCCAGTCCGCACATCAGAGGCTGTTCGATTCTCAGCGCAGTCACTTGGGACAAAGGTAGGACTGAAACGGAGCGGATAACTCCAGAATGAAGCAATAAATAAGAAAACTAATTACACTACTGTATACCTCATTTACATTACTATAAGAAGAAAAAAAAATGCTGTAAGAGCTACTTTAATTGTTTTACAAATGGAATTTTATAAATCCTAAAACCAGTTTATGCTCAACAGACCACGGCTTTAGAGGTATACCATATATCCAACTGTAATATTGTTGTTTGCATTATTATTGTGCAATGGGAGGTTATCCAATATCACAGAATGATTTCAATTTCAGAATACACAGGTTCGGTATAGAATGCACAAGTTCTGGCAATCCCCTTCTCTACCTCTGTTCAATGGACTCACTTTGAGAGATGTGGGCATGTGTCATGTTATGAAATTTCCTTTGCAGTAGAAATTCGTTCAAATTGGAAATTTCGAAATTCGAAATTCGTTGAATTCACAGAAAGTGTTTTATTGAGAGACTTCTTCTATCCAATGATGAATAACATAGTCCATCCGGCAAATACCAATGGGAGCCCTTGCATCAAAACTTACCCATATGTGGAATGCTGCACCTGCGGTCCACGTGATCCATGTAACAGAAATAAATAGTAACACCCCAACGCGCGTTTCGCTGTTCTAGCTTCCTCAGGGGATATAATCTTAACTACATCCTGTGCACCTTATATATTGTCCCTCATTGTACTGATTGAAATGTTCCGTGTGAGCTCACTCCTCATTGGTGAACGGCGCATGCGCAAGGTAGTGTCAAAGGTCATGTTGCCCGGATCGCCTGTCGTCACACCGGAAATGCGCGTGCGTGTCTCCGGAGACTCATCTCCATGGAGACAGCGCAAACGCACAGACGGCGTATAGACGAGAGGAGGACGGGGGACAGACCCAACAACCCTGCGGTATGCGCTCCCCCAGAGTGGCGTGAGTGTATAATAGGTAACTATATCTCTCTTTCTAAACTTTTTTGGTGCTATGTCACCATAGGAATGCATACGGTATATGCCCCTTATACTGCATATGAAAATAGGTGCTGGAGACCAGATCAACAAAATTACATGTGTCTACAACCAGACCATCCCTGTAGGCAAAAATATAATATATAATGTAATATAATACAAAATAGCATGTGAATACAAAGATACCGTTATAAAAATAAATAATAAAAATATAAGTAAAAAATAATTAATAAAAAGGCAAGAACAGTGAATAAGTGATAATAATGTAACTTATGACGTGCAGAAGCCCCATAACACATCCATTACAACAGGACTACTAAGTAATGCTCATATTGGTTATATTAATCATAACTCCTACCATGGTTTCCAATAGAGAGTGAAAAATATAAAGAAAAAAGAAAAAAGAAAAAAATAATAAAAAATAAACAATGACTAAAAAGTGACAAAGGTTAAGCAGAAAAAAGGAGATGAATTAATCAATTATAATATAAAGTAAGAGGTAAAAAATTCCAATATAGGTCGTGAAACGGGAATGTCACAAAGTGAAAAAAAAATTTGGAATAATACTGCATATTATAAAATGTACAGTATATCTCCATAAAATACGGAATGTGCAAAAAAAAGGGATGGGCACATTTCAGAACTCCATAATAAAAAGCAGAAAAAGGGGGGGGGGGAAAGTTATTGCAGTAATATTCCGAAAGTGGCATCATCCCATAATTGACAAACTATTGTTTACAGACATAGTTAATTTATCGATATTTCTATATAGGGACAGAGTGTTCATTTTTCTCATCTCTATGTCCAACTGTTTCTTAATCGGAAAATTGTTGGGTGCCTTAACTCCCGGTTCATCACAGATATGATTTCTGACATGTCTGATTAACATGTCGGAAGATACTATAATGGGAATGCACCTATAAATGATCAGTCTATTATTACACCAAAACTAAAATTTTACATTCAAATTACTTTGACTGTTAAGTCATCTACATTCCATTTCATTTTATTGGCTCCTGCGTCACTATAGTTATATGGTGCCAAGAAGGCCAAGTGTAATCTACAAACCATACATGGCATGCATTAGGATTACCTAGTGATTCAGGGTACGGACATAGCGCATAGCTTTTACATCAAACCAATAGAAATAAAAATACTCCCCGGCAAACGGTTTACACCAACAAACTACCGAATGGTACTAAATGGTGGTAAATTATGTGACCTGCCTCTTGTGGTCAAATTATATATCTGTTGATCCAGGGTTAGTAACCATGTAAGGCCAGGATCACACACACAGTTTTGATGCTGTTTCTGGTGCAGTTTTTTGCTCAGTTTTTTTAGTCAAAGCCAGAAGTGGATCCAAAAGGGAAAAAAATAAATAAAAGACTGATGCATCTCCTTTTTTTGTGTCCACTTTTGTGTTTGGCTAAAAAAAACTGGGCCATAAACTGCACCAAATATGACATTCAAATTATGTGTGTGATCCTGGCTCTATACACCAGTGATACATTTATTTGAGATTATTTTCAGCATCTCAGGAAAGAGATAATGTATAACTTGAGATAAGTAAAAGAGTTTAAACATGATTGGAAATATTTCCAGAGGGGTGTATAATATAAACAAGGAAATTCAGCTAGTTTGCCTTTTAGGGTCAGTTCACACAGCGGATTTTGTGTGGCAGGTCCCGCTGCAAAATCCGCCACGGAATTATTCCTGCCGTCAGCAGGAAGATTCCCCCTCCCATTAACTAGAATGGGAGTTTCGGGCAGAATCTGCCGGAAGATCGAGCAGGATGCTTCTTTTTCCCACGAGCTGAAAAAAATCAGCTAACGGAAATAAAAGTGTCCGACTCCCATTGAAATGAATGGGAGGTGGAATTTTGCGGAGGAATCCGTGGCGGGTTCGGCTGCAAAAATTCTGCCGTGTGAACAGAGCCTAACTCATACGGAAATAAATTTCTACCTTTTTTAAGAAAAATTAAAAAACCTCAAAAATATCTATTTTCAACTCTCCAAATGCATAAAGCCAATTAAGTGCAGAAACAGACATAAAAATACAAATGTCCATTTATAATGTTCATACTGTAGAAACCATGGAAACTTGAATGAATGCCAGTTGGCTTGTTGGATGTAGAAAAACAATTTTTAAACATTTTCCCCATCAGTTGTGAATGAAAACAGAATTAATTAGATTACTGGTGGAAATATGCAGTCAGACACTAATAAGTCAGAAATGCATTTGGCAGCTGGAGTAAATGACTGCCACAGTGTAGCACTAATAAGGCTGGATGCTAGCACCAAATATGCTACTAAAAGCACACTCAGGCTCTCAAAATAATAATAATTATTAGAAAAAAATGCTCCTGGTACCTTGCAAACAAAGGCCCAGCTCCCTTGTTCACAGCCTGGCTAAGTTTGGACCCCCCCATAGCTGCAATTATCATTTCGGGATAATGTCTGACACTGGATTCATCTCGTGCAAGCTTTTGAATGAGTTCAGTCAATACTTTATTATCTGTCATTATTTTGCATTGCATTGTCGATTTTGTCCCTGGATAGACAGATACATTATCTGCAGATCTCTTTAACAAGTCAATGCATTGTGCTTTTACAATTTCTAGACCCTAAAATAGGAAATATAACTGACAAGTGTTTGAGACTTCAGCAGGAAAAATCTCTGAACACATACAAAACTTTTTTTTTAATATATTCAACGGTAAAAAATGTTTTATATATTCAACCCCAAAAGGTTAATGTATGTATTTTTGGTACTAACAGAAGAGAACTAGGGAAAAAAATAATCCAGATTAATTACAAGCATTTACAAAGTTGTCTGACAAAGGGCATATGTATGTCATAGAGGGAGTTGTTCCCTGTTTGGAACCCCACTGCCCAGGGGGGAGAGATGCTAACAAACATCTGTTCATGGCAGCGGCTTCAATGGAAAAAGGGAATGTTTTTGTGAGACACCCTCTTTAAAAATATTTGAATGCATATGTATTCACCCTGAATTCAGTAGAGGCCCCATTAATAGGAAATAAAACCTTGAGTCTGATATGTGAATGAGTGTAATTGGATTTCTAACAAGTTTTCACTTTTGTTTAAGCTTCGTCAAGTTGCATCAGCTATAAATTTAAAATTGGAAGGAGGTTTGGATCTTCTGTATAAATAAAGTCTGAGGTGGTTGAGTTGCTGGTAAAAAAAGTCTTCTGCAGTCTCCATATTAGGCTTCCCACACACGAGCGTGTTCGGTCCGTGCTATACAGTCCACATGTCAGCCGAATTTCCCGAACCGAACACAGTTAAGGGAGCCGGGCTCCTAGCATCATAGTTATGTATGACGCTAGGTGTCCCTGCCTCCCCGCGGGACTACTGTCCAGTACTGAAACATGTTTTCAGTACGGGACAGAAGTCTAGCGGGGAGGCAATGAATCACAGCATCATACATAACTATGATGCTAGGAGCCCGGCTCCCTGGACTGTGTTTGGTCCGAGAAATGCAGCAGACATGTGGACTGTATAGCACGGACCGAACACACTTGTGTGTGGGAAGCCTTAGGTAGGTGTAAAATGTGAAAAGTGGAACCTGGGAGCAGCAATCAATCTAAATCTGACTAAAGTGAGGGGCAGTGTCTAAGGGATCCTCCCATCTTTAGGCCCTGTGCACGCGACCGTAAAATCGTCTGTAATTGTGGACCCTAATTACGGACCTATTCATTTCTTTGGCCGACAGACACCTTCCCGTATATTTACGGGAAGATGTCTGTGCCATAGAAACCTTCCGTAAAAAACAGTACATGTCCTATTTTTTTATTTTACGGACCATGCTCCCATACCTTATTATGGGAGCATGGCTCGCAAATGCGGACAGGTGTACGCGTCCGGCCATGCCCGTAATTACAGACCGTGATTATGGGCATGGTCGTGTGCATGGGGCCTAAACAAGTGATCCCCGCAAAAAATTTCTAGGTCACAGTCCTCAGAGTAGTCGTCGATTTGACAGTGGTAGGGATGCAAGCACAAGAGAGTAGACAGATGGATCTTTGGGTCAATTCCAGAAATTAAACCAGGAGCAACAAATCCAGAGGGAGAAGCAAAGGCAGAGTCAATATTCCAGGCGACAAAATGAGAGCGGCAATATGAAGGCAATGAATCCAAGGGGTACAACAGAAGGGAAAATTCAGTAGGGGGACAGAGTTATAAATAGGCAGGCTATCCATGGGCAGACTTGACAAGTGGGGGGGGGGGGGTAGAGGTAGTGCAAGGGCGCTACTGACATTTAGGCAAGGTTCAGGAGGCCCTGTCCTAGTTTATATAAGCTGCCAGAATTTTTTAGCTCCAGCCGACTCACTCGATGGTGAGATGCAGAGGAGCGGCACTGAAGGGGGTGCAGTATGTAACACTCTTGTTTTCCTACAGACTACAGTTGATTTTCTTCAAGAATTTCCATATATTTTGCTGTGTTTACGTTTCCCTCTACTTTCACAAGCCTCCCAGGGCCTGCTGCAAAGGGGCATCCTTATAGGATTGATACTGTAACCATCATGCTTTATAGTGCACAATGGTATGCAATGATTAATTTACATCAAACAGCGTTTTCTTAGAGAAAAACTAGACACTTGTTTTAAGAGTCTCCTACAAAAGCATTTGGCAAACTGTGGTTGAAATGTCATTGTTAAATCACTGTAACTCACAAAGAAAAATAAATGAGGGATGGGAGACTTGTTATAGACACTGTATGTATAAACACCTCCTATAGTTTGACATACAAGAGATATGCTTTTTAGAGTAGGATGTACTAAATGTATTATATGTAATATATCCTGCAGCTATTCTTAGATCTGTCCTACCACCCGTAAAACAGATTTTCAAATTTCTATATGTTATAATTTTTATAAAACAAATTTTGGTTAGTTTTTTTTATTAATTGCGAATTTTATTGTTATCTAATGATTTGGTTGGGGAATAACTTGTCTAAAGGAATATGAACCCTTATATTTTAATTGTTTTTAATACTTATGCAATTGGAGTAAGCAACAAGTAGCTGTCCGATTGTACATATTTCTATATTTTGTTATTATTATTGTCCTATTTTGCTTGTGATTAATATCGGTGCTGTTTTCCCTCTCTGGGGGTAGTCACACATGGCAGATTGTGTGACTGCACCCTTAAACATCTTTAGTTTATTGTTAACACCCGGTTATGAACCAATATGGTACCACTTCAGGATAAAGCATGATCTTCAAAGTAATTGTTCACATTACTTAATGCAAGGCTGATGTTTCATTCTTTACTGATGCTGACACATAAATGATAGTAGCCCAAGACAAGACACTGGGCTTTCAGCTGCCTGTCTATATTTATTTGTGGATTATGCTAAAAATATTAAATTTGTAAAGCAAAAGTAGTTAAGTCTTTCTCTTTATGCTTTAACATATAGATTATATTTTAAAGGTTAGATAATCCCTTGTGATATTTTCTCTGCATTTTCAGAGAAGATACTTTATATTGTCAATGGTCATTTGTTATTAACAATTGGCCTTTATTTCACTATGATTTTTTCTATAGCCTTTAGCCTATGAAATATGTTCAACTTCAATAGGCCTGGCAAGTGTTTTTAATATAAATTGTTTTCATTGTGACAGTAGAATAAATAAAGGAATTAATCCTCCATAGACTTGTATTCATATTTCCAATTTGCACGTTATGTAGCTCTGTGTCCATATTTCTCTGATGTAGTATTGGGGGTGTACAGAACGAGAAGCATAGATGTAACTACTCAGCGGCATAGCTAGGGGTTTGGCACAGAGAGGGACAAAAAAAACACATCTGAGTAGGCCCCAACCCAGTGGGCTCCCCACACTGTATAATGACCCCTTAGTGGCCCCCGCACAGTATAATGCCCTTATAGCTGCCCCCACACAGTATAATGCCCTCATTGCTACCCCCACATAGTATAATGCCCTTGTAGCTCCCCCCACAGAATAATGGCCCTATTGCTGCCCCCACACAGTATAATGTTCCCATAGCTGCCACATACACTATATTGCCCCATAGTGGCCCCCCCATACCCAGTAAAATACGCCCATAGTGCCTAATAAAAAATAAATACTCACTTATCCCCATTCCCATGAAGATCCCTCTGCTCCTCCGGTCTGTGCAGTTTGTGGCTCGGCACAGGCAGGTGCGGTTACAACACTACATCGCTCCTGTCTACGCTCAACTGCTCATGGCTGGCATTACAAAGTGAATACTTGAGCAAAGAGACGTCAGCTCCCTGCTCCAGTTTGGATTCAACTGTATCTGTGTCTTGAGGACACAGATACAGTTGAAACCGGGACACTTTGTTCTGGTGCTGTATTTATGTATTGAGTTTATTCTGGTTCTGTATTTATGTACTGAGCTTTGTTCTGGTGCTGTATATATGTACTGAGTTTTGTTCTGGTGTTGTATATATGTACTGAGCTTTGTTCTGGTGCTGTATATATGCTGAGCTTTGTTCTGGTGCTGTATTTATGTACTGAGCTTTGTTCTGGTGCTGTACTTATATGCTGAGGTTTGTTCTGGTGTTGTATATATGTACTGAGCTTTGTTCTGGTGTTGTATATATGTATTGAGCTTGGTTCTGGTTCTGTATTTATGTACTGTGCTTGGTTCTGGCACTATATATTTGTATTGAGCTTTGTTCTGGTGTTGTATATATGTATGAGCTTTGTTCTGGTGCTGTATATATGTATTCAGCTTGGTTCTGCTGTTGTATATATGTATGAGCTTTGTTCTGGTGCTGTATATATGTATTGAGCTTAGTTCTTGTGCTCTATTTAAGTTCTGAGCTTGGTTGTGGAGCTGTATATATGTATAAAGCTTGGTTCTGGAGCCGTATATGTGAGAGCTTGGTTCTGATGCTATAATTATATAGGATATTTGTACTAACAAAATTGCAGGGCAGGTGGAATTGTTTTCAATTCATTGTATATTTAATGGGAACCTGTCAGGTACATTTTAACTCCTTGAACTGCCACCATGCAGTATTACATGACCTGACAATATTTTCAAACATTCCAATGTATGTTTTTTGCAGATGCAGCAAAATCTATAAAATCAACTTTTAAATGGCGCACGCTGTATGCTAATTACGAAGGGTCATGGGGTGGTGCTGCAATCCTGAAGACTCACATAGTCCTGCCTCAAACCCACCATTCTATGCTTGATTGACATCCCCCTGGCTGTTATACATCATTAGAAGCCTCCTCGAAATTTCTGTGATGTGCCATTGCCTTGTATTACTTGGGCACGCACCGTGCAACTAGGTGTACTCTGCCCGGCTGCACAGCGCATGCTAGGGGAGTACAAGGCAACGGTGCATCCGCAAGAATTGGAGGAGGCTGGTGTAGTGATGTAGAACAGATACGGGGATGTCAATCAAGATCTGAGGGGCACCATTTCAATTTTCGCCTCAGGCAGCAGAAAAGCTAGAATCGGCCCTGTCTGTAATGACTACCTTTGCATTGAAAATAACCATGCCACCAGTCATGACTATGAGATAATGTGGTTTGAAGTTTAGTACATGAAAGGTTAGGATGCAGTAATGTTTTTATAACAGAAAAGGACACATGTTCTCTACTTTTAAAAACTATCTTTTATTTAAATCCCAGATTCAGAATATCTATATGAAAACTAATTATGCTGGAGGATTAATTTATGAGAAGGGTCAAATGTGCTTTTATGACACAGTATTCACTACTGTTTGCTTAACATGTGCGACGCTGTTGGGAAATACTGCCCGCAACCCGCCATACATGTACAGTGCGATGTTGGCGTGGGCTCAGGTGCTGACCCTTTGCCATCAGCAGCCGGTGTCAGCTCCAACATGCAGCTGACACTCTACTGCAATGGCCTTCGATTCCGTGGTCAATAGTAATCTAAGAGGTTAGACAGCTGAAGGGGCTCTCTCTGTCACCCATTGCCCACCTGTAAAGCAATCACCTGATGCCAATGGGTTGTCATGCCAGCCGGGGGCCTGAAGAAAACCCCCAGGTCTGTCATCTTAGTACATAATACACTGCAATACAGAAGTTTTGCAGCGTACCATAGAAGCAGTGAAGCTCAGACATGGTCAAGTCCTTAACAAACAATATATCTCACAGCACTCCAGGTGAAAAGGTAAAAAAATGCAGTGATTTATTCAACCATCACAGTGTAACGTTTCAATCCCACATTGGGACCTTTTTTCAAGCATAGTGATACATAGTGATTGGAAGTATATATACCATGTGTTTCATTACTATATTTAACAAAACCACAAAAAAGGCCATACTCACTAGGTAGGTGGGTGGGTGAAAACCCGTTCCCATCAGGACGCAGACGGGTCAAAGAATGCTGCAGAAGGAGTGTGCATTAAATAGTGATAGCCCCTCCCACTAGTCTTGAGGGGAGTGGCGGACTAAGTGCTCAAAGGTGTGCGATAAATGTGTGTCAGTGTAGTGCTAGGGTGTGAATGGATGGTAAAAAATAAATATGTATGTATGAAAGTGTCAGAACTGTGTAATAATGTAATAAAAATAAATAAAATAAATGTGATGAATAGGGGTCAGTGCTGTGAATAGTACATGGGGTGTCAGTACTATGTGTAATACGTGGAGGGATAATGTGCTGGTCGTCAGGCATGGCGTATCTTGCCGAATAACAGCCTATTTGTAACGCCGCTAGTGTTAGCTAAAGCGGGCTGCTCTGCATTCCAAACCAAACGCCAGCACATCATGCCCTCCCAGCATATGGGACCCGGCTGCGTCCTGAAAAAAAGTGTAGTATACGTAGTAAGAAATATCCATGAAACATGGGGTATTAGTTGTTATTTTGGCCAAAATACGCAAAGCTCGCAACCCAACGTCAAGGGTCCCCAGTGCCTTGCGAGTCCCTAACCAGAACTTTTCGTTCCTAATTTAAAAACACAAACAGAAAAAATGGGACATAAATATCAAAACCACAAAAAAGGCCATACTCACTAGGTAGGTGGGTGGGTGAAAACCCGTTCCCATCAGGACGCAGACGGGTCAAAGAATGCTGCAGAAGGAGTGTGCATTAAATAGTGATAGCCCCTCCCACTAGTCTTGAGGGGAGTGGCGGACTAAGTGCTCAAAGGTGTGCGATAAATGTGTGTCAGTGTAGTGCTAGGGTGTGAATGGATGGTAAAAAATAAATATGTATGTATGAAAGTGTCAGAACTGTGTAATAATGTAATAAAAATAAATAAAATAAATGTGATGAATAGGGGTCAGTGCTGTGAATAGTACATGGGGTGTCAGTACTATGTGTAATACGTGGAGGGATAATGTGCTGGTCGTCAGGCATGGCGTATCTTGCCGAATAACAGCCTATTTGTAACGCCGCTAGTGTTAGCTAAAGCGGGCTGCTCTGCATTCCAAACCAAACGCCAGCACATCATGCCCTCCCAGCATATGGGACCCGGCTGCGTCCTGAAAAAAAGTGTAGTATACGTAGTAAGAAATATCCATGAAACATGGGGTATTAGTTGTTATTTTGGCCAAAATACGCAAAGCTCGCAACCCAACGTCAAGGGTCCCCAGTGCCTTGCGAGTCCCTAACCAGAACTTTTCGTTCCTAATTTAAAAACACAAACAGAAAAAATGGGACATAAATATCAAAACCACAAAAAAGGCCATACTCACTAGGTAGGTGGGTGGGTGGGTGAAAACCCGTTCCCATCAGGACGCAGACGGGTCAAAGAATGCTGCAGAAGGAGTGTGCATTAAATAGTGATAGCCCCTCCCACTAGTCTTGAGGGGAGTGGCGGACTAAGTGCTCAAAGGTGTGCGATAAATGTGTGTCAGTGTAGTGCTAGGGTGTGAATGGATGGTAAAAAATAAATATGTATGTATGAAAGTGTCAGAACTGTGTAATAATGTAATAAAAATAAATAAAATAAATGTGATGAATAGGGGTCAGTGCTGTGAATAGTACATGGGGTGTCAGTACTATGTGTAATACGTGGAGGGATAATGTGCTGGTCGTCAGGCATGGCGTATCTTGCCGAATAACAGCCTATTTGTAACGCCGCTAGTGTTAGCTAAAGCGGGCTGCTCTGCATTCCAAACCAAACGCCAGCACATCATGCCCTCCCAGCATATGGGACCCGGCTGCGTCCTGAAAAAAAGTGTAGTATACGTAGTAAGAAATATCCATGAAACATGGGGTATTAGTTGTTATTTTGGCCAAAATACGCAAAGCTCGCAACCCAACGTCAAGGGTCCCCAGTGCCTTGCGAGTCCCTAACCAGAACTTTTCGTTCCTAATTTAAAAACACAAACAGAAAAAATGGGACATAAATATCAAAACCACAAAAAAGGCCATACTCACTAGGTAGGTGGGTGGGTGGGTGAAAACCCGTTCCCATCAGGACGCAGACGGGTCAAAGAATGCTGCAGAAGGAGTGTGCATTAAATAGTGATAGCCCCTCCCACTAGTCTTGAGGGGAGTGGCGGACTAAGTGCTCAAAGGTGTGCGATAAATGTGTGTCAGTGTAGTGCTAGGGTGTGAATGGATGGTAAAAAATAAATATGTATGTATGAAAGTGTCAGAACTGTGTAATAATGTAATAAAAATAAATAAAATAAATGTGATGAATAGGGGTCAGTGCTGTGAATAGTACATGGGGTGTCAGTACTATGTGTAATACGTGGAGGGATAATGTGCTGGTCGTCAGGCATGGCGTATCTTGCCGAATAACAGCCTATTTGTAACGCCGCTAGTGTTAGCTAAAGCGGGCTGCTCTGCATTCCAAACCAAACGCCAGCACATCATGCCCTCCCAGCATATGGGACCCGGCTGCGTCCTGAAAAAAAGTGTAGTATACGTAGTAAGAAATATCCATGAAACATGGGGTATTAGTTGTTATTTTGGCCAAAATACGCAAAGCTCGCAACCCAACGTCAAGGGTCCCCAGTGCCTTGCGAGTCCCTAACCAGAACTTTTCGTTCCTAATTTAAAAACACAAACAGAAAAAATGGGACATAAATATCAAAACCACAAAAAAGGCCATACTCACTAGGTAGGTGGGTGGGTGAAAACCCGTTCCCATAAGGACGCAGACGGGTCAAAGAATGCTGCAGAAGGAGTGTGCATTAAATAGTGATAGCCCCTCCCACTAGTCTTGAGGGGAGTGGCGGACTAAGTGCTCAAAGGTGTGCGATAAATGTGTGTCAGTGTAGTGCTAGGGTGTGAATGGATGGTAAAAAATAAATATGTATGTATGAAAGTGTCAGAACTGTGTAATAATGTAATAAAAATAAATAAAATAAATGTGATGAATAGGGGTCAGTGCTGTGAATAGTACATGGGGTGTCAGTACTATGTGTAATACGTGGAGGGATAATGTGCTGGTCGTCAGGCATGGCGTATCTTGCCGAATATTTTGGCGTATTTTGGCCAAAATAACAACTAATACCCCATGTTTCATGGATATTTCTTACTACGTATACTACACTTTTTTTCAGGACGCAGCCGGGTCCCATATGCTGGGAGGGCATGATGTGCTGGCGTTTGGTTTGGAATGCAGAGCAGCCCGCTTTAGCTAACACTAGCGGCGTTACAAATAGGCTGTTATTCGGCAAGATACGCCATGCCTGACGACCAGCACATTATCCCTCCACGTATTACACATAGTACTGACACCCCATGTACTATTCACAGCACTGACCCCTATTCATCACATTTATTTTATTTATTTTTATTACATTATTACACAGTTCTGACACTTTCATACATACATATTTATTTTTTACCATCCATTCACACCCTAGCACTACACTGACACACATTTATCGCACACCTTTGAGCACTTAGTCCGCCACTCCCCTCAAGACTAGTGGGAGGGGCTATCACTATTTAATGCACACTCCTTCTGCAGCATTCTTTGACCCGTCTGCGTCCTGATGGGAACGGGTTTTCACCCACCCACCTACCTAGTGAGTATGGCCTTTTTTGTGGTTTTGATATTTATGTCCCATTTTTTCTGTTTGTGTTTTTAAATTAGGAACGAAAAGTTCTGGTTAGGGACTCGCAAGGCACTGGGGACCCTTGACGTTGGGTTGCGAGCTTTGCGTATTTTGGCCAAAATAACAACTAATACCCCATGTTTCATGGATATTTCTTACTACGTATACTACACTTTTTTTCAGGACGCAGCCGGGTCCCATATGCTGGGAGGGCATGATGTGCTGGCGTTTGGTTTGGAATGCAGAGCAGCCCGCTTTAGCTAACACTAGCGGCGTTACAAATAGGCTGTTATTCGGCAAGATACGCCATGCCTGACGACCAGCACATTATCCCTCCACGTATTACACATAGTACTGACACCCCATGTACTATTCACAGCACTGACCCCTATTCATCACATTTATTTTATTTATTTTTATTACATTATTACACAGTTCTGACACTTTCATACATACATATTTATTTTTTACCATCCATTCACACCCTAGCACTACACTGACACACATTTATCGCACACCTTTGAGCACTTAGTCCGCCACTCCCCTCAAGACTAGTGGGAGGGGCTATCACTATTTAATGCACACTCCTTCTGCAGCATTCTTTGACCCGTCTGCGTCCTGATGGGAACGGGTTTTCACCCACCCACCTACCTAGTGAGTATGGCCTTTTTTGTGGTTTTGATATTTATGTCCCATTTTTTCTGTTTGTATATTTAACAAAAGTATAAATAATTTGTGTTACAGTATATAAAGTAGTGCATGTAAAACAGCATAGTGATGTACAAGTGACAGTGATACATTGCATCTATCAGCATTGACAAAACACAAGTGCAACATATATAAAAAACGTAAAATGAGTCTTAATCAAAACTTCCACAGATGTGGAATGGTTGGGACTCCATGAGCACACGCCATTCACAGGTAAAGTTGTATGACTATTCAAAAGGTTAGTTTAAACTCAGAATCTGTTCATCATGTGTGTTCATCAGTCGCATCTAACTACTGTGCATGTCAGCACTGCTACATCAGCTGACTGAAATACATTGCTAAGCAGCAGTTTGAGCATCCTCACATCTCTCAATGTGCAGGTTCAAAGTAGCATTCTGTAGGGTGAGACACCATATTGAATAGCATGTGTTTAAACATTATTAACACACTAAGTCCAGAACCTTTCATCTCCCCATACATGTGCAGCATGCAATGGGTAGGGGTGCACAAACCCAGGGGCACTTTACCTTTTTTTTTCTACCCTCCTCTGTTATTTAGATATCGGTGCGGTTATATTTGGTGCCCGATATTTAAATAACCCCCTGAACTGTCAACTGGGCGTGTACTGACAAGGGGGCATGTTACTATGACTGTGACACTGTCGAATCAGATATGGACAGTGTTACAGCAAGAGCAAGGAGAGAGTGTGCTAGCGTGCGCACGCTCTCACTCTTCAGCTTTCAAGATCAGTCTTCTGCCGAACTGGCAAGGGGGCATGTCACTGCTACGGACAGTTTAAGAGCTGTGGAGAGGAGAGCGCGCATGCGGGCTCTCATCTCTTCAGTTCTTGCGAGAGATCAGTCTTGTACATTGGCTGCCGAATTGGCAAGGGGTGTGTTTCTTCTACGGACAGTGTAAGCGCTCCCCAGCTCTACCACCATTTGACCTACTGGGGATTTTCTGGTGCGAAGTCATGTATGCAGAAGCCCCTGAGGTACCAGTACAGTTGAAACCCCCGAGAAATGACGCTGTTTTAAAACGAAACCCCTTAAGGAATTCATCTAGAGGTGTAGTGAGCATTTTGACCAGAGACATACACCCCATAAACTGTTATGTGGGTTCTCCCAGGTATGGCAATACCCTCAATGTGGCTGTTAACAGCTGCCTGGGCACACAGCAGGGCTCAGAAGGGAAAGATGAGGGGGATAAGCTGTGCGGAGTGCATCAGGGTAAGTAAAACTGGGGTAGATTGAAAATCAAGGGATGTATGATAAATTTTAAAACACTCTCATACAGAGCCCTGGTTTTTCGGGACACGTGTCACATTGATATATTGTGTCCTTCCTTATCCCCCTCTTATAGCAGGCATTGCACCTCTTTTGACTTTTTCCCTTCTTGCCAGTTTAAGGAACTTCTCCTGGAAAGTTTTGCCCTGGTACGATGCGTGTGGCCTCGCTTCCAGAAGTACTGGGTGCCCCCCCTTCCTGGTCCCTAAAGATTAGGTTCTTGATAATCACCTCTTGAAATTCCAGGAAAGTTCCCGTCTGGCCTGCACATCGACGTAGCACGTACGCATTGTACAATGCCATCTGTATGATGTACACGGCCAGCTTCTTATACCACACCACATGGCGCTGTAGGGCTTCAGGACTTGATCTGACAAGTCCACCCCTCCCATGTACCTATTGTAGTCCAGGATGCAGTCTGGTTTGGGGTTCTCTGTACTGGTACCTAGTACAGGTACATTGGTACTGGTGTGGCCATGTATTGTTGTCATTACAAGGACATCTCTCTTGTCCTTGTACTTGACACACAATATGTTGCTGCTAGAATGTGCCCTGCTCACACCCCTTCTGAGTGTTTGCCCAAGCAGAGTCTTAGGGAGGCCTCTCAGATTTATTCTAGCAGTGCCACATGCCGCAGTACTTCTGGAAGCGAGGCACTTGAAGAGTGGGACGCTGGTATAAAAATTATCCAGGTAGAGGTGGTAACCCTTGTCCAGCAGTGGGTGCACCAAATCCCACACAATTTTTGCATTAACTCCCTTGATATATCCTAAATTTATAAGTATACCCTGATTCACTCTCACACAGCTTATACATCTTCACGCCATACCTTGCCCTCTTACTCGGTAGGTACTGGCGGAATTGAAGCCTCCCTTTAAAATGTACCGAGGACTCATCAATAGAAATACACTTCTCGGGGGTTTATGCTTGGGAAAACCGGGCACTGAAACGGTTTAATAGGGGTGTCCGTTTATACAAATGGTCAAAACTGGGGTAATCTCGGGGTGGGCGCTGCTCATTATCAGTATAATGTAAGAAGCAAATTATTGCCTAATTATTTTTTTTTGTTTAGGTTCCAGTTCACTTCTGAAGTTGCTTTGAGGAGCCTATATATTAGAAACCCCTATCAAACATCCCATTTTAGAAACTAGACCCCTCAAAGTATTCACAACAGCATATAGAAACTCTTTAGGTGTTTCACAGGAATTTAGAGCAAAGTAAAGGTGAAATTTACGTATTTATTTTTTTTGTCAGAAAATCCTTTTTATTCCATTTTCTCCTGTAAAACAGAAGGTTTTACTAGAGAAACGCAACTCAATACTTATTGCCCAGATTCTGCAGTTTTGAGAAATATCCCACATGTGGCCCTAGTGCGGTAATGGACTGAAGCACCGGCCTCCGAAGCAAAGGAGCACCCAGCGGATTTTGAGGCCTCCTTTTTATTATGCACCATGTCCGGTTTGAAGAGGTCTTGTGGTGCCAAAACAGTGGAAACCCCGCAAAAGTGATACTATTTTGGAAACTAGACCCCTTGAGGAATTTATTGTAGTTTTCATGGGGTGCATGCGACTTTTTGATCAGTTTTTGTTCTATTTTTAAGAGGCGTGGTGACTAGAAAACAGCAATTCTACTATTGTTTTTCTATTCTATTTTTTTACAGCATTCACGTGCGCTATAAATGACATATTCACTTTATTACGGCGATACCATATGTTTATAGTTTTTTTTATGTCTTATGGCGTTTGCATAATAAAATACTTTTTGTAAAAAATCATTTACTTTTCGTGTTGCCTTATTCTAAGAGCCATAACTTTTTTATTTTTCCATCAAGAAAGTGGTGCGAGGACTTGTTTTTTGCGTAACGAACTGTAGTTTCAATCAGTACCTTTTAGTATTTTAGTATTTTTAGGTACATGCAACATTTTGATCTCTTTTTATTCCATTTTTTGGGAGGTGAAGTGACCAAACAATTGTGATTCAGGTATGGTTTATTATTATTTTATTTTATGGCTTTCACCACGCGGGATAAATAACAAAATAATTTTGTAATTCAGGCCGTTACGGACGTGGCGATACCAATTATGTATAGTTTATTTGTTTATTTATTTCTTTTTATTATTAATAAAGGACTGATAAGGGAAGAAGGGGGATTTTTACTTTTATTACTTTTAAAACTTTGATTTTCTTATTTTTACACAAATTTTTTAACTTTTTTTTAACTTTATTACTTTGTCCCACTAGGGGACTTGAGGGCAGGAGGCCCGGATCACAATTCTAAAACACTGCACTAGATGCGTAGTGCAGTGTATTAGAGCTGTCAACTACTCACTGACAGCAAGCATAGTGGGTCCTGACTTTGTTAGGGACCACTAGGCATCCGTAGATGGCATAGCCGGACGCCATTGTTAGGTGTCCGATTGCAATAGCAACCATTGCTGCCTGCTATCATGTAGCGGGCTGTCGATGGTGGTTTAACCCCTAAGAAGCCGCAATCGCTATTGAACGCGGCTTTTAAGGGTTTAATCAGCGGGGACACAGCGATTGGTCCCCGCTATGGGAACTGCGGCAACCGCTGTATAAGACAGCAGCTATCACAGCTCCTGTATGTGTCGGGAAGACGGCCGAAATGGCCGTTCCTCCCGTGACGTACTATTCCGTCATGGATCGCGTACGGGATAGTTACCATGATGGAATAGTACATCACTGAGCGTGAAGGGGTTAAAAATGAATGCCAACATAAAGTAAACAAATGGTAAATGTTAATTATTAACTATTTTGTGTGGTATCATTTATAGTTGTCACGGCTGTGTGGTATGTGGACCCACTAGGCCGCTCCGCTGTAGCGGAGAGGCAGCTGGCCAAACAACAGTCAATATAACAGTCTCTCGGATGTGGGTACCTGGGTAGGAGATCAGGCAGGTACTGGAAGTACCAGACACGTGGTGAAGCAGGCACAGATGATACTTGGCGTAGCAGATGACACCAGACGTGGCAGATGGCAACAGATGTGGCAGATGAGGCACACACGACTCCCACAATAGGCTTAGGCTCAGGAACAAACACAGCAACAGGATACAGGATATGGGAAGCAGGATACGGGAATACTGGGAGCAGGATACAACTAAGGGACCATTTGCATAGACAAACACAGGAGTACAAATAACGCTCAGGCAAGGAGAAAATGGGCAGGGCCCTTTTTAAAGTCCAGGGTGTTACTGGGTTGATTGGCAAACTTTAGACAGGTGCGCGCTGGCCCTTTAGGGCCGGGAGTGAGCACGGCCACGTACCCTACAGGACACAGGAGAGCACTGCAGCCGTGTGTATCGATGTCTCTAAGGAGGGAGACGCCGTCATGAAGATACAGTTCTGCGGTTGCGGCTGCCGGTAAGTGGGACATGGGCATAACAAATGTCAATAATAAATAACGAACTTTGGTTTTTCACAAATGAACAAATAATGGGTCGACCAATATTTACCACTATCATAAAGTACAATGTGTCATGAAAAAAATAATCTCGCAACCGCTTCGATAACTAGAAGGATTCCAAATTTCTTACCACATAAAGTTACACATCAGATTGAAAAAATATGGCTCTGTCAAAAAGGCCAAAACGGGCTGCGACAGTAAAGGGGGGAAAAGCGTCACTAACAGTATTCATTTTGCATTGTGTATGTGAATGTCCCTTGTAAATACTATTGTACATTAAAATGCATACTGTTTATTGCTAAATGTGCTTTTCTCCCAAGTGTGGGTTTTATTAAGAAAGGCATGTTCCTGCTGCTTATTGCATGTCTTCTTTTATTTATATTGTCATTTATAGTGTATTGTGGCTTGGTTCACAGGCACTAGTGGCTTACTACTATAGCTTCATGGGATTTGATGCTGGGAGATGCAGCCTGGACGCTATCTTAGGTAACAGTGTTAGGGAAGAGACCAGCATAACTATGCGGCATCCTCGTGCTGGGGGTGGCATTGGCTGTTCCAGCATAACGGGGTTTAGTGTGTGGGCTATGGGCCATATACAAAGAAGTGCTTCTGGTGTGCCTGAGAGAGATTAGTTCTACGTGAGGGCCCTGAATTGCAGAGTGGATCCAGAGTGTCGGTAGGTGATGGGCATAAGTATCCCTGCATTTGTGTGGATTACTGTCGGTCGGGTGACTGGCAGGAGCCTATCTGTGAGAGACGGCGTGCTATTGGTGGGTGAATGGGCAAATGCCTCCCTGCAACAGGCAAGTAAAATTTGGATGTGCTGCAAGCCAGGAGGTAAAGGACCTACATTTAAAGAGGAGGTGCCCCTGTATCAGAGAGTAGTGGACTAGACTTTGTCCTAATGATTGGTGAGCCAGCCATCATTGTCTGCCTGAACCAAGTTGTGACAAGTTCAAGAACAGTCCTTTCTGCTGAGAAGTGTTGTGTAACTGTTTGCTGGTGGCCATGTGTGTAAGAGTAGTACCGATAAGAGTCAAGACAATTCGTTTTACCACCAATCCTGTTCTTTGTTCCACCTTTCCGCCACTACCCTGCACATTGACCTTGCACCACCCAGGCTTTGCATAATAATAAGTATATTATTATTATTTTTTTAGTTGTATAAGGGCTATTAATTCTCCTTGGAGAAAATATGAATTTAAGAGCTAAGATTTCTGTGAAATGATTTTAGATCTTGTTTCATCGTGGTTTGGACATCGACATAGCCGGAACCCTAAAATGGACAGGATAAAAGAAAGGATTAGGCATATTACTTCTGTCAGCCATGGCATTTGGAACTTCCTGATCATTATATTGTTGACCAAACATACGCATTAGATGTAAGATAGATAGATAGTTTTAGATCTGGATGAATATCAGAGTCGCCAAGGAAATTCGATTCTTGTATATCTTGTATATGGTTTCTGTTTGTCTCCATTCCGTAAGGTTTCTGTTTTTTAGCGGAAACAATACTGTAGTCCACTACGTTATTGTTTCCACAAAAAAACGGAAACCTTACGGAACGGAAACAAATGGAAACCAATTGCACCTGAACATTACCATTTAAACCAATGGTAGTGCAAACGGAAGCTATGGTTTCCATTTGTCTTTCCGTTCATGGGTTCCCCTGATGGAAAGGTCTAACGGAACCCATGAATGGAACCCGATGCTGATGTGAATGAGGCCTTAGTGATGCACACTTGAACTTACAGTATAGGTATCTTCCCTTTAGGTCTGAATGTCTATTTTTTCAATTCAGTTGCCTATGCTTTTGAAAAAAAAATTAATGGGTCCTCCCTTAATTCCATCATTATAAATTAGCTCCACTTGTAGAGATATAAATTACAAGTCCTACTTAAAGTGCCACTATCATGATACGGTGGTATTTTAAATAAGGGCATCTATAAAGGTTAAGACAGAGCAGTGCTCCAATCAGTTTTGCCACAAGAGCGCTGGCTGACACCATTTGGAGAAGAAACACTGCCTGACCGCTCTAATCCTGAAGTGCTGAAGGACTGAAAGCTTGGCAAACAACACCCCCAAACATCTTATAAAAGCTCTTATTTAAAACGCCACTGTCTCATGACAGGTAGCACTTTAAAAACTCTCTCAAGGCTAATTTAACCCAAAAAGAAATAGTGCAGACGAATATTTCTACATGTAATAGACTACTTCAGACTTTGAAATGTAATAATTATATTAACATTTAAACAGTAATTATCTGTAGGTACTGATATTTCATTAAAACTTCCTTCTTTTTATGCTAGAATTCTTTTTTTTTTTTCAACAAGAAGTCTTTATACCTAAGTTACTATGCTGTAATGATAATTGTAAATGTTCTTTATGCACATTATTTCTCTTCCAATAGATGTTCTCTCCGTTGCTTTCGCTCTGGTGTTAGGAGATAATGAGGGCACACAGTGCCCTATCAGTCCTCTATAATCCAAATGAGAGACAGTAAGAAAATGTCAAAAATAAGATATTCTAGACATAAAGAGAGTTCCATTAAGACTGGATTCAAGATACCATTAGTGTCTTTTGCTACATGTCATGCATTTATAAGTCAAGTTTAACTTTCTAATTTTTATTTAGAAGTTTTAGTGCAATAGAAATTGTTGGAGGCTTAAATTAAACACTGAGATATTACCGATATCCATTTGGTAGATATGACTCTATTCACACAACGGGGCCATGGGTTCTGTTTCTATAGTATCTATGATGGACATAATGGATCCTTTCTGTTACAGATCACAACAAATCCCATAGTTTTATATTAAATTTGTCAGGTTTTCTTTTACATTAACTTGGCAGAATATCGCAGCAGACTTCACTATTTTGCCAGTCAGGGGCTATGGAAACCTGATGGAATGGAACTACAATGCCAGTGTGAACAAAGCCTTAATGAATGCATTATCTTTTCTACATGCTACTGAACCAGGAAACATTTTTAAAATATATACAACGTATTTGTTATTTAACCCGTTAGTGACCGGCCCATCGTGTTTCTACGTCGGTCACTAACGGGCCTTATTCCGATGCCATAGACTTTTTACGTCGCGGCATCGGAATAAGTAAACAGAGCAGGGAGCTGTCAAATCTCCCTGCTCTCGGCTGCCAGAGGCAGCTGAGGGCTGGGAGCGTCCCTGCTCTGCCGTGTGAGATCGATATTAGTATCGATCTCACACGTTTAACCCCTCAGATGCGGTGCTCAATAGCGAGCACCGCATCTGAGTGGTTTTGGAGAGAGGGAGGGAGTTCCCTCTCTCCCCCACCGACACCCGGCGATACGATCACCAAGTGTCTGTGTCTCTAATGGCAGCCGGGGGTCTAATAAAGGCCCCCAGGTCTGCCTGGAGTGAATGGCTGCTAGATCATGCCGCAGGCATGACCTAGCAGATGCCTGTCCGTTTTAAACGGACAGGCAGTAATACACTGCAATACAAAAGTATTGCAGTGTATTATAAATGCGATCGTAGAATCGCATATTATAGTCCCCTAATGGGACTAGTAAAAAAGTGAAATAAAAGTTTAATAAATGTAATTTAAAAAAAAATGTGAAAAAAAATGAAAAACCCAGCTTTTCCCCTTACAAACTGCTTTACTATTAAAAAAACAAAATAAAGTTAAAAAGTTACACATATTTGGTATCGCCACGTCCGTAACGACCCCGACTATAAATCTATTACATTATTTAACCCGCACGGTGAACGCCGTAAAAAAATTAATAAAAAACTATGGAAAAATTGCTGTTTTCTGTGAATACTGACTTTAAAAAAATGTGATAAAAAGTGATCAAAAAGTCGCATCTACTCCAAAATGGTACCAATAAAAACTACAAGTCGTCCCGCAAAAAAAAGCCCTCATAAAACCGCATCGGCAAAAAAATAAAAACGTTACGGCTCTTCAAATATGGAGACACAAAAACAAATAATTTTGAAAAAAAAGCGTTTTTACTGTGTAAAAGTAGTAAAACATACAAAAACTATACAAATTTGGTATCGTTGCAATCGTAACAAAGCGCTGAATAAAGTTATTGTGTTATTTATACCACACGGTAAACGGCGTAGATTTAGGACGCGAAAAAGAGTGGCGCAATTTATGCTTTTTTTCTATTCCCCCCCAAAAAAAAGTTAATAAAAGTTAATCAATAAATAATATGTACCTAAAAATGGTGCTATTAAAAAATACAACTTGTCCCGCAAAAAACAAGACCTTACACAGCTATGTAGACAAAAAAATAAAAACGTTATAGCTCTTGAAATGCGACGATTGAAAAACGTAAAAAATAGCTTGGTCATTAAGGTCCAAAATAGGCTGGTCATTAAGGGGTTAAAAGAAATATTGATTTTTATATAATATGATGTGGACCAAGAATATACTTGTCATGTATTTAAGATTTTTGTAACTTAGGAGGCATGCATCCTTAGCACTTTACCATTGTAGGTGTAACGTCAATTGCCACGGCCCATCGTTATGACCTTACCCTTCGACGGCCGCGACCATGGATATGTAAGTTCCCTGCAGTGTCATCCCCATTTGAGGAGCCGGCACTCACTTCCTGGTATCGAGACTGTCTCCGGAGGGCGCGCGCGCCCCCATATGTGAACGGTCTTAAAGGGCCAGTGCGCGCATAATTGCAGGAAGTCTGCAATCAAGCCCAGAATGCTACTGGACTATAAAAAGGGCTCTGGCCTCTTGTTCTTCGCCTGAGTGTTGTTTGTTACCCAAAGTTTGTCTTGCAAATGGTCTCCTAGTGTCTTCCAGTTCCCAAGTGTTCCCTGTTCCTGTATCCTGTATCCTGTATCCCGTGCTGTCCTGGTCAAGTGCAGTGCTGAAGCTGTTGTCGTGTTGTGCTATATTCCACGCCTGTTATGTTGCTCCACGCCTGATGTCTACCTGATGCCTGATCCCAGCTGAGCCTGCCTTGCTACTGTCCGAGTTGCCACAGGAAACAAGCAGCCAGATATTGGAGCAGAAGAAGTGCCTTGAAGATTTATACAAACTCGTCGATGAATTATTTGTGTATGCGGTTCCTGGAGACAAAGCTGTGGTTTTGGAAAAAGTAAACACTATGTTAAAACAATTTCAAGATCTTGAAGAGACTGTTAAGGCAAAGGAAGAAGATGTGTCATCCTGCCAAGCACAGATGGATAATAATAATAATAATAATAATAATCTTTATTTATATAGCACCAACATATTACACAGCACTTTACAATTTAGAGGGAACATGAAACAAACAATATCAGACATTACATAGTGACAAAGTTAATATACAATTCAAACCTGAGGATTGAGGACCCTGCTCGCAAGAGCTTACAATCTTTGAGGAAATAAAGGAGACACAAAGTGTAACAGTGTTTGACAAGAAGAAAAAAGGCTTCTCCAACATCGGATATCTCTCCTTACACCTCAGGATTCTACACTTTCAACCTAGTCCTGACTTTTGAAAAAAATTTTGACCAATTAAACTTGGAACAAGTTTCCATTTTAAACGCATCCACGCTGGATCCACTTTTTTCTTTTCAGCCGTGTAACAGTGTTTGTTCTGTACAATAGTCCAGCCATTTTTATACACATGGGGTGGTACACATAAAGCTGCATGAGCCGGTCACCAGCCAGTATCCGTGTATGACTAACATGAAGAGAAGGAGTGTTATGGAATCTTATTCTGATGACTAATCTTTTCAGTCTTTAGTTCAGTCCTTAAAACACTGGTTCACCTTAGTAAATGACAGAATCCCAGCACAAACCCTGACCCTGTGTTTGGAGGATCTTTCTAAACATTTAAGAGATATAAAGAATTTACAACAAGAGTGGACACAAAAAAGACACGATGTTCAGAAAGTGAACAGCAAAGGGACAGCATTGTGTAACCTGATTAGTGCCGTGACGTCACCTGCAAAAACGAGATCAGCTATCAAATCAGGTAGGAGCATAGTCAATGGTTCTGTGTCATCAGATGTGAAGGGGAATTTAACCACCAAAGAGCTAGCTATTGTGCAGAATGGTGTGCTGGATGTTAATGAAGGCTATGACCATCTGGGAAATTTGTTAAAAGATAAAGCACATGATTTAGAAGTTCGCCTCTCTCAACTTCAGCAAGTGCATGGTGAAAGTAACTCTTTGATTCAGTGGCTTGACAAGATGCACTCAACCGCTATAGCATGGGAAGCTCCTACAGACAGTGAATCAGTACGAACCCAAGTTCAACAGCATAAGGTCTTTGCAGCAGAAGTGAAACAGAATGAAAGTAAAGTGGAGGCACTGAAGGACAAGCTGAAAAATATTATAAAAACAAATGGAGATGCTTCCGAATCTCAAAACTGGAAGGACATGTCAGCTAAAATAGAGTCTTCTTGGAAAGACATCACCCAGATCACTGCTGAAAGGCAGCAAACATTGGAAGAGTCTTCGAGTGACCTGACCCTGTTCCAGAATGCGGAGGCTCAGTTAAAGCAATGGCTCGTAGAGAAAGAACTCATGGCCAGTGTTCTTGGACCTCTGTCAATAGACCCTAATATGCTGAAAACACAAAAGCAGTAAGTCCAGATGTTCCCTGACCAGAATGGAGAAAATGCGTTTCACATGAGATCGCCCCTGCGATTTCATGCTGCTTGTGATCTTGTATTCTGAAGAATATCTAACACTCAACAAGTATTCATGTTACAGCTTCATGCAGTATTTTACTATGTGGAGTCACTTACTAGACCTTTTTATGCTTTCTATAGAAGGTTTATGTGAGTATGTATCATCATTGATACAAATACTTAACTGGACTTAATATAATAAATATACAATAGTTCACCTCAAAGTTTTGGAGAGCACTCTGTGGTCTCCTCGGTGTAAAGTTGGACTTCTCTTCGGCATATCATCCCTAATCCAATGGGCAAGTCAAGAGTGTTAACCAGATTATTGAGAACTATCTGCGTCACTTTGTTTCCAGACGGCATGATGACAGGCTTCAGCTGCTCCCCTGGGCAGAGTTCTCCTATAATAACCACACTAGTGAGTCCACCACCTCCAGTCCGTTCTTCATCGTCTACGGCCAACACCTTCGAATACCTCTTCCGGTTTCTACTATGTCCCAGGTACCTGCAGCTGACTCTACCTTCAGGGACTTTCTGCAAATATGGCAAAAGACCCGATCTTCTATCCTGTTGGTGGTGGACCACATGAAGAGAAAGGCAGATATTAGAAGACGGGATCCTCCTCAGTTTCTTCCAGGTACGAAGGCCTGGTTGTCTTCAAAGAATATCCAGCTGAGGGTGCCATTCTGAAAATTTGCTCTTAGGTTCTTCGGACCCTTCGAGATCCTGCTACAGATTAACCCTGTGTCTTACAAGCTGCGGCTGCCTCCTACCCTCAAGATCCCTAACTCCTTCCATGTCTCCTTGCTGAAGCCCGTGGTCCTGAACCGCTACTCCAGGACTCCTAGTTCCGCATTGTCTCCTGGCTGCTCGTCAGGGACTTTCGAGGTGAGGGAGATTCTGGCCACTAAGAAGGTGGGAGGAAGGACATTTATTTGGTGGATTGGAGGGGATTCGGTCCAGAAGAGAGGTCTTGGGAGCCTGAGGAGAACATCGATGCCCCTGTCCTCGTAAGAAAGTTTCTCTCCCGCTCTGGTCCCAAGAAGAGGGGGCGTAAGAGGGGGTATACTGTAAGGTCTATGGCCACGGCCCGTCGTTCTGACTTACCCATCGATGGCCAAAGCCATGGGCATGTGAGTTCCCTGCAGCGTCGTCCCCCTTTGAGGCGCCGGCATTCACTACCCAGTATCGAGACTGTCTCCGGAGGGCGCGCGCGCACGGTTTTAAAGGGCCAGTGCATGCATAATTGCAGGAAGTCTGCAATCAAGCCCAGAATGCTACTGTACTATAAAAACGGCTCTGCCCTCTTGTTCTTTGCCTGAGCGTTGTTCGTTACCCAAAGTTTGTCTTGCAAATGGTCTCCTAGTGTCTTCCAGTTCCCAAGTGTTCTCTGTTCCTGTATACTGTCTCCTGTATCCCATGAGTCCTGGTCAAGTCCCGTGCTGAAGCTGTGGTCATGTTGTGCTGTATTCCATGCCTGTTCTGCTGCTCCACGCTTGACGTCTACCTGCTGCCTGGTCCCAGCCGAGCCTGCCTTGCTACTGTTCGAGTTGCCACAGGTACCCTTTCTGGACCATAGACTCTGTACTATACTTGTTTGGCCAGCTGCCATCCCGCTATGCGGTACGGCCCAGTGGTTCCACACCCCGCATCATGACAGTAGCGCTTCATTCACATCTGAGCTGGGGCTCCGTTCCGACGTTCAGTTGGAGCTTTCCGTCAGAACGGAGCCCTGACAGACACAAACGGAAACCATTAATTGATGTTCAGTATTAAATCATAGTTACAGTCATATTTCCTCTGCACATATTTAGCTATGTAAGATGTAAAACACGTTAATATTACAATTCATTCTACACATGTAATTTGTATTTAGATGTTATTGTGATTTTCTGCTTTTATGTGATTTTGTGCTGTTTTTACTGGTAGAGGAAGAGGCATAACTTCCAACTTTTCGGATTTAGCGGGACAGTCCCAGATTCCGGGCGGTGTCCTGCTGTGCCAGGTTTGCCGGTGGTATGTCCTCAGGATGCAGATACAGTTGAAACTAATGCTGAATCAAGGAACCATCAGCTTCAGCATTAGTACAGAGCGGAGGAGCAGAGGGAGCTCCTCCACTCATCAAGGACTACTTTCAGCACTGAGTCCAGGGAAGCCCTTGATGTCACTGTCCATATATGGAAAGTGATGTCGGGCTTTCACCTATGGAGTCCCCGGCCAGAGCAACACAAGCTCTCAGGCCGAGGACTCCTGTCTTGGGAAAGCCCCTGACGTCACTGTCCATATAAGAACAGTGATGTTAGTGGCTCCTCCAGGAGCTGAATCCCCAGCAAGAGCATTGCCGATGCTGTGGCCGGGCGATTCCTCTCCTGGAGAAGCCCCTGGCGTCACTATACATATATGGACAGTGACGTCAGGGGCAACTCCAGGAGTGGAATCTCCTGCCAGAGCGTTGCCGCCACGCGCTGGCCTGAGATACCTCTCCTAGAGGGAACCCCTGACGTCACTGTTCATATATGAACAGTGACGTCAGGGGCTCTTCCTGGAACAGAATGCCCTGCTAGAACGCTGCCGATGCTCTGGCCGAGGATTTCGCTCCTAGAGGGAACCCCTGACATCACTGTCCATACAGGGTATGGCACTATCTTCAGGGGCACTGTAACACTATATGGGCACTATCTACAGGGGACACTGTGACGCTATCTACATGGGCACTATGTGTGGCACTATCTACATGGGCACTGTGGCACTGTCTCCCTGGGCCCTGGCACTAGGAAGGCTCAATCTACATTATCGCTAACACGGGGAAAGAGGGGACATAGTTAAGGGAGCATTATACTGTATGAGGGCAGCTAGGGCGGCATTATTCTATATGGGGCAGCTAAGGGGGTATTATACTGTATGGTGGCAGCTAAAGAGACATTATACTGTATGGTGGCAACTAAAGGTGCATTATACTGTATGGGGGCAATTAAGAGGGCATTACACTGTATGAGGCAACTATGGGGGCATTATACTGTATGAGGGAATCTGTATGGGTATTATACTGTTCAGGGATAGCTTAGGGAGGCATTATACTGTATGGGGGCATCTGTGTGGGCATTATACTGTATCGGGGCATCTGTGTGGCATTATACTGTATGCGGCAACTATGGGGGCAGCTATGGGAGCATTATGCTGTATGGGGGCAGCTATGGGGCATTATACTGTAAGGGGGAATTTGTGTGGGCATTATTCTGTATGTGGCATCTGTGTGGGCATTATACTGTATCGGGCATATTTGTTGGCGGGTGCATCTATGGGGCATTATACTGTATGGGGCAGCTAGAGGGCATTATATTTTGTGAGGGCAGCTATTTGAAATTATACTGTGTGGGAGGCACTATAGGGCATGATACTGTGTGTGGGGCAGTTGTAGGGGCATTATACTGTGTGGGGGGTTCTATAGAGGCATTGTATTGTAAAAACCATATGCCCTAATAGGGCATATGAATAGGTCATATGGATAGGGGTTATCGATGTAAGACTGCCTAATAATAGTTGTTATGTCTGTGGCCAAGTTTAAGCCAGTAAAATATCCTCCTTTATTAAAGGGAATGTGTCGCAAATTAAACCTTTTTTTTTAAGTGTCGTTACTTATTTCTATTATACTTTTTAAGTATTTTCCTGTATTTTTTTTTTTTTCCCGTATGGTGGAAAGTATTAAAAATTAAATAATAATTTGACATGTTTTCCAATGTTGGCCACCAGGGGGAGCACTTCCCAGAATTACAGCAAGGTGAATAAGGCAAAGCAACCTGACTCACAGCTGCTGTAAATGTGGGAGGGAACCTCACCCCCCCCTCTCACAAGCCAGGTAAAGGTGTCTTCAAATTGCTAAGCAGTGTCCGGCAGCCATATGGGTGTGATTCTGCAGCTGGAAGAAGTTATAGGACACACCAAAAGGCTAAGTGTATGTTCACACGCTTACTAAACAAAGGGAAAACAGCTCCTGATTTTCAGCCATTTTTTACCTTAGGGTATGTGCACACGCTAACTGCATTTACGTCTGAAATGACGGAGCTGTTTTCAGGAGAAAGCAGCTCCGTCATTTCAGATATAATTGCTCGTACTCGCGTTTTGCGAGGCGTCAATTACGGCCGTAATTTGGAGCTGTTCTTCATTGAATTCAATGAAAAATGGCTCAAATTACGTCCCAAGAAGTGTCCTGCACTTCTTATTTTACGCGCCGTCTTTTGACAGCGACGCGTAAAATTACAGGTCATTGGCACAGTACGTTGGCAAACCCATTCAAATGAATGGGCAGATGTTTGCCGACATATTGGAGCCGTCTTTTCAGGCGTAAATCGAGGCGTAAAACGCTTCGATTACGCCTGAAAATAGGTCGTGTGAACCCAGCCATAGAATGATGAAAGTGAAGTGAATGACTTTTCAGTTGACCGGTTCACACGCCGTGTATTTGACATGTTTATTTTTGCACATTTTACGTGCAAAAAAACACATAAAAAATGCTTGATTACACTTGATTTTGCGTGTTTGGGGGATTTGTGTGTGTGTGTGTATGGGGGGGGGGTGCTCGCCGCTGATTCTTCAAAACAGCTGATAAGCGGCTATGAAGTATCAGCGGCGCCCGTGCACTCTCCGCTCTGCCACACACACACGGTAAAAGTCTTAAAGGGGTCGTCCAGGAAAACATGGCGCCGCACCTGTCCTCAGGTCGTGTGTGGTATTACAGCTCTGTCCTATTCACTTCAATGGAGGTGAACTGCTATACCAGACACAACCTGAAGACAGGTGCGGCGCTGTGTCTCCAATCCGAACACCCCTTCCGTCCTGAGATGACCCGACAGGGGAGGCACCCACCGCCATCACTGCAGACAACTACGGCATGAGGGCAGGGCTTGTCCTGAGTGCACTGTCTCTTGTTATGGACAGATTTATAGTCACATGAACCCCGTCTGATGAACCGGTAACCTAGGTCCGATCACATGACAGAGGGGTATCACCAAAAACCCTGTGCACCCTCAGCCCGTCCATCCAGCCCTTTCCTGGTTATATCTGCATCTGGGAAAGCTGGGTGACCACCATTACTCCTACTGGAGTGTTTGGGGATGTGACTAATGAATCTCACACTCCAGTAGGAGGGATAATGGTGGTCACCCAGCTTTCCCAGACCCCTGAACGGTAAATCTCTCTAGGTGTGCTGAGACTGTTTGGGGATGTGACTAATGAACCTCTCAGTCTCAGCACAACTAGAGAGATTTATCATTCAGGGGTCTGGGAAAGCTGAGTGACCACCATTACCCCTCCTAGTGGAGTGTGTTTGGGGATGTGACTAATGAACCTCTCACAATCCAGTAGGAGGGGTAATGGTGGTCACCCAGCTTTCCCAGACCCCTGAACGATAAATCTCTCTAGTTGTACTGAGACTTAGAGGTTCATTAGTCACATCCCCAAACAGTCTCAGCACAACTAGAGATTTATCGTTCAGGGCTTTCCCAGTACAGTTTCATCATGTGTCCTTCATACAAGGGGGAGGGCGTCAGGGTCGGCGTTAGGGGGGGGCATTACGGGGGGGGCGAGGGCGTGGCGTTAGGGGGGCCGTCGGGGGGGGGCGTCGGGGGGGGGGGGGGGCGTCAGGGGGGGGGGCATCGGGGGGGGGCCCGTCGGGGGTCACGAGAGCGGGGGTCTGTGAGATAGAGAGTGGGACATGCAGAGACACACATCTTACCTGCAGTGCAGCTGGTCTTCAAGATGGCGCCTGCTCTCTCCCTGCAAACAGCTGCTCTGCTCTGTGTGTTTCTGACCTGCGTCTGCGCAGTACAGAGCCATAGAGCAAAGTCAATGGAACGGCTCCCGTTCATTGACTCCTATGCACTGTAGCTGCCGTATTCCATCTCTGTATGTGTCGTTAATCAACACATACAGAGATGAAAAACAAAACGGCAGCCCCCATAGTGAAGTAAAAGTTAGTAAAAAGAAAAAAGTAAAACACAAACACACAAATAAATAAAAGATTTTATAATAAAACACTAAATGCAAATTGATATCAAATTTTTTTTTCCCGTGACACTCGTCCTTTAAGCCTTTCGAAGTGAGGAAAAAAAGAGGAAAAGAAGGAAAAATAAAGCAGTTGTCCTACCTGCGTGTGTCCTTGAGTGGTCTATATAAGACCCCTTTTTTTGCATTAATACTGAGTATATATATATATATATATATATATATATATATATATATATATATATATATATATATATACAATGAAGGAAATAAGTATTTGATCCCTTGCTGATTTTGTAAGTTTTCCCACTGTCAAAGTCATGAACAGTCTAGAATTTTTAGGGTAGTTTAATTTTACCAGTGAGAGATAGATTATATAAAAAAAAAAAAATGAAAATCACATAGTCAAAATTATATATATTTATTTGCATTGTGCACAGAGAAATAAGTATTTGATCCCCTACCAACCATTAAGAGTTCAGCCTCCTCCTCCAGACCAGTTACACGCTCCAAATCAACTTGGTGCCTGCATTAAAAACAGCTGTCTTAAATGGTCACCTGTATAAAAGACTCCCGTCCACACACTCAATTAATCAGTCTGACTCTAACCTCTACAACATGGGCAAGACAAAAGAGCTTTCTAAGGATGTCAGGCACAAGATCATAGACCTGCACAAGGCTGGAATGGGCTACAAAACCATAAGTAATACGCTGGGTGAGAAGGAGACAACTGTTGGAGCAATAGTAAGAAAATGGAAGGCATACAAAATGACTGTCAATCGACATCGATCTGGGGCTCTATGCAAAATCTCACCTCGTGGGGTATCCTTGATCCTGAGGATGGTGAGAGCTCAGCTGAAAACTACACGGGGGGAACTTGTTAATGATCTCAAGGCAGCTGGGACCACAGTCACCAAGAAAACCATTGGTAAAACATTACGCCGTAATGGATTAAAATCCTGCAGTGCCCGCAAGGTCCCCCTGCTCAAGAAGGCACATGTACTGGCCCGTCTGAAGTTTGCAAATGAATATCTGGACGATTCTGAGAGTGATTGGGAGAAGGTGCTGTGGTCAGATGAGACTAAAATTGAGCTCTTTGGCATTAACTCAACTCGCCGTGTTTGGAGGAAGAGAAATGCTGCCTATGACCCAAAGAACACCGTCCCCACTGTCAAGCATGGAGGTGGAAACATTATGTTTTGGGGGTGTTTCTCTGCTAAGGGCACAGGACTACTTCACCGCATCAATGGGAGAATGGATGGAGCCATGTACCGTCAAATCCTGAGTGACAACCTCCTTCCCTCCACCAGGACATTAAAAATGGCTCGTGGCTGGGTCTTCCAGCACGACAATGACCCGAAACATACAGCCAAGGCAACAAAGGAGTGTCTCAAAAAGAAGCACATTAAGGTCATGGAGTGGCCTAGCCAGTCTCCAGACCTTAGTCCCATCGAAAACTTATGGAGGGAGCTGAAGATCCGAGTTGCCAAGCGACAGCCTCGAAATCTTAATGATTTACAGATGATCTGCAAAGAGGAGTGGGCCAAAATTCCATCTAACATGTGTGCAAACCGCATCGTCAACTACAAAAAAATGACTGACTGCTGTGCATGCCAACAAGGGTTTTGCCACCAAGTATTAAGTCTTGTGTGCCAAAGGGATCAAATACTTATTTCTCTGTGCACAATGCAAATACATATATATAATTTTGACTATGTGATTTTCTTTTTTTTTTTTTTATATAATCCATCTCTCACTGGTAAAATTAACCTAGCCTAAAAATTCTAGACTGTTCATGTCTTTGACAGTGGACAAACTTACAAAATTAGCAAGGGATCAAATACTTATTTCCTTCACTGTATATATATTTATATACACACACTGAATGACAATTCCACTTATCAAAAAAGAAGTTCATATGTCACAATAAGTAGATAAGGTAAGAAAGATGGGAGAAGGTTTGAAAGAAACCCAATGAGTATGAGGGCCAGCAGGTAAGATGCCCACAGTTGTAAAGAAGGAACCAGTCACATCATATAATGTCACTCTTTATTGCAATTTATGGGAATTTGTAGTATTCCCAGAGTGAGACAATTTAAGTCAATTCTATTTATTTCACTGGATGGTAACCATGCTTCAAGACCCCAACCGATCTGCTGTCCATACGCTGTCTTTTCTCATATCTCAACATATCCTGAGCTGAGTGGCGCCAGATAACCAGCTTCAGTGCTTACCAAATTCAAGCAAAGATAAGAGTGGACATATCTGTATCATAAAAGTCTATTTTTTAATAACTTGTTTTAATAGGAATCAAACAAATATAATAATGGAAATTAAGGGATTATAATAATTATTTATTAATAATAGAGAAGGATAAAATCAATTGTACAAATTGTCTTTGTCTTCTTACTTTATGTCAAGTTGTCATTTGTCATTTTTCTTTTGTTTGTCTACAGTTACCTAGCAACAGGGCAAGAACATATAAATATGGTTATAATAGATCAACAAAATTTTTATTTGGAAATTGAAATACTGATGCAATCTAAAATACAGAAAAAAATATGCCCTTAGGTAATTGCTTAACTTTGTTAAATGTTTACACAGTTCTTTAATTAAAAACAATAAAACCAGAACTAGAAAATGAAATTAAATGATTTCTTGTTGAAGCGGGCCATATTATATTAAAGCAAAGCAATTTCATCCCAATCATATTATGTTTGGAGATACAGCTCTGCTTGACTGGTGCAGTGTTAAAAAGCCTTAAGCAAACCTATTATAGCCAATTCTAATTGCTTATTTCTGATATGTCCTAGATCACTAAGTCGCAGCAGAAGTTTAAGTAGTTTATTAGTAAACGACAAATTTATACATTTTAACATCAAGCAATTTTCAATAAGTTTCTCCCTGTATTTACTTTTTTTATTTTTACCAAATATTTAAGGTATATACGCAAGTGCAGGTCTCTGAGGGTTTTTTATTTCTTCCATGGCTTCTGATGCAGTTGAGTTAGAAAAGTTAACTCATAAATGGATCAACATTATAATAGATCAATTCCTTCTTTTGTGCACAGATCAAAAAGAATCTTTATTTCATCTATGTAACACATCATAAAACATACTTTCTTAAAGCGGATATCCACTTTGCCCAATGAATGGGAATTTCTGTCGAACTGAAGGAGGGTAAAGATACCTCTCTTTGCCTGAACTAGCCAATACATCTAAATGAATCTCAATTTTTTTCATAAATCTTTTCAACCAGGTTTACACCACATTATCCATAACGATCATGTGGGCTTTATATCCATGAGAGAAGCTCGTGGCAACACCAATAGGTACTTAAATATGATACACCACATCATTGATGTTCTTGCTCGTGATGGACACCCAAAAGGCATTTAACGGGATCATCTGGGAGTTCATGTGCATGACTTTAACACACATTGGTTTGGGGATCATATGTTACATTCGACAAAAATATCGTCTTTAATCATCACCTTCAGCCTTAGTGATGGCTAATGGGCAAATATCCCCTCCTTTTTCTCTCACAAACAGTACACATTAAGGCTGCCCCATCTACTTGAAAGATAGCCTCACAAAACTTCCCCATTGCAGATATATCCCTCACCCCTCTCCACTGTACCCCATTTTGGGTAGCCCTATATTACCCTTGTGTTTTGAAAACAAGTCCTTTATAACTTTCGTGTCTGCGAACAGGTTTCAAACCCATTACTTTTTAGACATTTGGGCCTGTCTATCCCTTCATGTCTTTTCAGCTACAAATGGCCCTTGCCTGCTTACCTATTCTTGTTCAAAGACCCCTTTAAACAATTATGTGATTTCCCTCCCTCCACATACATATTTAAATAGAGAAAAGACTTTGACATCTCCTCTACCCCCAGTGCTTATACACGCTGACACATAAATCATCTACCGGCAGTAGAATTAAACTGCTGAATTTTGCATGCATTTGGGACTGTCCATTGTTGGCTGTGTCATGTCAAAGTTCACTGACTAATTATTACCTAAATTTTCATGCTTTGTTTGTGCTCCACCCCTGTGATATCCCACTATTAACCTAGAAATGTTTTTTGAATCGCCATCTTTAATGCTGCAATTGCATGCATTACTGCTCATGAAGGTCGGATGTCCGCTCCAGCGGTCTAGATGTGGTTTTATAAAATCCAGAAGATTATGAAGATGGAGGACTACACTTCCTTGTTATGAGGTTTTCATGCTACAGCTAAGCTCCTACCATTATCAATGGTATGCTGTAGAGTTTTTGTAATGAGTCCCACAGTCACATACACATTCTCTTTGACCTTCAACTACATCAATGATTGCAGGATATTCCTATCCTGAAATATTTGGAAAGGAACTAAGTCACTACCTGAACCATAGCAACGACAAATTAATGGTCTTTAGATGTTGTCACCCAGCATCTGCTACCAGTATAGGAGACCAAGATATCTCCGGAACCGGTTAAAAGAATATTAAATGGCTTCATGCAAAAGACTACGTAGCTCTAGAAATTTTGTTTCTAGGTATTTTTTGCTCTTTATATAATAATTCTAAGCTATAAAGGTAAAAACATAAAAGCAAATGTATTAATTATACTTAAGCCGAATAGATTTCTAAAGCATATGATACTACAGTAAATAACCCTATCAGTATTTTTAATCCCTTGTTTCTTCTATCTGGAAAAATTACACACTAATTTGTTTTATCCTGTTGTACTTAGCTGCCATCTTGATTGCAAGGTGTTTTTATAGTAGGATTTGCAAGGATAACATATACCAGAAGTCTAATTTCAGTATCTTTTCAGCCAGGCATTTTTGCCGCTACCTTATCCTATATCATTATAGGTGGCTGTATATTTCTCTCTTATCACCATTTTCCATATTACCTGTCTTTGTATATTTATTGCTGCACTGCTTTTTTAAAGCTTCACAGGTACATTGAATATTACAGTCAGTTGGAGCCAGAATTATGTGAGCTCCCTGTGTGCTGCCCTTATCTATTTTTGATGGATTCATTTCACACATGCTTAAAGAGGCTCTGTCACCAGATTTTGCAACCCCTATCTGCTATTGCAGCAGATAGGCGCTGCAATGTAGATTACAGTAACGTTTTTATTTTTAAAAAACGAGCATTTTTGGCCAAGTTATGACCATTTTTGTAATTATGCAAATGAGGCTTGCAAAAGTCCAAGTGGGTGTGTTTAAAAGTACAAGTCCAAGTGGGCGTGTATTAGGTGCGTACATCGCGGCGTTTTTAATACTTTTACTAGCTGGGCGCTCTGATGAGAAGTAACATCCTCTTCTCTTCAGAACGCCCAGCTTGTGACAGTGCAGATCTGTGACGTCACTCACAGGTCCTGCATCGTGTCGGCAGCAGAGGCTACAGTTGATTCTGCAGCAGCATCAGCGTTTGCAGGTAAGATCGACTTACCTGCAAACGCTGATGCTGCTGCAGAATCAACTGTAGCCTCTGGTGCCGATGTGGCCGTCACGATGCAGGACCTGTGAGTGACGTCACAGATCTGCACTGTCACAAGCTGGGCGTTCTGAAGAGAAGAGGATGTTACTTCTCATCAGAGCGCCCAGCTAGTAAAAGTATTAAAAACGCCCCGATGTACGCACATAATACACACCCACTTGGACTTGTACTTTTAAACACACCCACTTGGACTTTTGCAAGCCTCATTTGCATAACTACAAAAATGGTCATAACTTGGCCAAAAATGCTCGTTTTTTTAAAATAAAAACGTTACTGTAATCTACATTGCAGCGCCTATCTGCTGCAATAGCAGATAGGGGTTGCAAAATCTGGTGACAGAGCCTCTTTAAGCTAAAGAGGCATTTCTTTTCCTCAGAACAAGTCACAACTAGTCAGTGCTTATTCACTGAAATGTAGACTTGGGATGTAACCAGCTATAATGTAGCTCATGAGGTTATTAGATGAAGAGTATAAACATCCAAATTATAAACATCCAAATTATAATGCTTTACAAAAATGCTATATTACTTCACTTAAGATGGTCATAGGCATTTCATAATTATGTTATGAACGTTTTACATAATAAAATTTGTTCCATTTTTATTTATTTAAATAAAAGAAAACAGTAAGCATTCAGCGGTCCCTCAACATTTTCTGCAAAGTCAATACTTTTTTGGAAAGAAAATAAAACCTGCCCTCTGTCAGTCAAAACTGAAGCTTCCCTTCTGGGCAGAGAACGATTGTGTAGCATCCATGGTCGCGGACCGTCGGGCTTACTCACCTCCCGACAGCCGCAGCCATGGATCTGTGAGCGCTGGCTCTCATTTCCTTCCCAGGAGACGCCAATGCTCACCTCCGCTCTGGTCCGCTGTGTCCCATAGGGTGCGCGCGCACGCTCGTGCCCGGCCTTAAAGGGCCACCGTGCGCACATGTGGAAATCATCATCATCAACTGCCCATGATTTCCTGGACTGTAAGAAGGGCACTGTCTTGTATAGACAGTGACTAGGCCAGCTGCCTCTCTGCTACGGCGGAGTGGCCTAGTGGGTCGACATACCCTGTCACGTGACAGTACACTCAGGCCATGGAACCCGCTGGCCAGCCCAAGACCGTTGTCCAGAAGATACAGACGGAGATGCATGGCCTACGCACACGTCAGGATCAACTTCTTGGGTCTTTAAATTCTATCATGGCCCGTCTGGATAAACTTACTGTTCCACCTCCGGTTCTTCCTCCAGAGGCTGTTGCTGTGCCACTGCCCTTTGCTCTCCCTGTTTGTTCCGGATCCACAGTTCCACTGCCTCTTCCTCCTCGCTATGACGGTGATCACAGAGCCTGTAGAGGGTTCATCAACCAATGCAAGGTTCATTTTAGGCTATTGGCTCATCTCTTCCCCTCTGAGGAGGCCAAAGTAGCGTTTATTATCTCCCTCCTCGCTGGCAAGACCCTCGCATGGGCGAACCCAATCTTGGAACAATAAGGACCTGTATCTTCGGACCTAGCCTTGTTCCTGCAGTCTTTCCGTGCTGTGTTCGAGGAGCCGGGCCGAACATCTTCTGCTGCAGCCACTCTGTTGACCCTCAAGCAAGAAGGTTCCACAGTAGGAGAGTATGCTATTTCCTTCCATACCCTGGCAGCAGAGTTGGCATGGAACAATGAGGCACTGGTGGCGAACTTTGGCATGGACTCTCCTCGCACATCAAGGACGAACTTGCAGCCCGCAACCTTCCTTCTACCTTGGATGCCTTCATACTGTTAGCCACTCCGGGAGCACACTCAGGAGAGCCGGGGTCACAGACCGGCACCCTCGGTCCAGAGACTACTATAGCCTTCCCCTAGTACACTACCTGAAGAACCCATGCAAGTAGACAGTTTCCGGTTGTCCGAACCAGAGAAGCAGCGCAGATACTCTTCTGGATTATGTATGTATTGTGGCCTTAAGAGTAATTTTGTGCGACAATGTCCACAGAAACCAGGAAACTCAATTGCCTAGGGTTGGTTGGAGAGGCAACACTAGGTGGGACGTCTCCAAACATCTAAACCTCTTCCAAATTATCGATTCCTGCTGCCATCGTCTCCGGAGAGATGTCACATCCCTCCTCTGCCTATGTTGACTCCAGAGCAGCTGCTAATTTCATGCAGCAGGATCTAGTGGATCGCTTACATCTACCTACAGTTCTTCTGGAGAGACCTCTGGCTGTTGCATCTGTGAATGGTCTACCATTGCCCAATCCAATTGTGTTCATCACAGAACCATTGACACTACAAGTTGGAGCTCTTTACTCAGAAAAGATCTCCTTCCTTGTATTACCCAAAGCTATCCTGCTGGGCCTGCCATGGCTTCGCCTACACACTGCGGTTCTGGACTAGAGTTCCGGAGTTCTTCAATGGGGTCCCAGATACCATAGCCATTGCCTGTCACAAGTTCGTCCTGATTTGCCCCCACTGCCTCAGTCACTCTCTGCCTTTTCAGTATGCTAGTTTTACGGATGTCTTCAACAAGCGAGAGTCTGAGACGCTGCCTCCACATTGGAATTATGACTGCCCCATTGAACTGGTTCCAAATGCTTCTCTTCCCCGTGGACAGGTATATCCGCTCTCCTTACCAGAGACTCTATCTATGTCAGCCTATATCAAGGAGAATTTGGTGAGGGGTTTCATACGAAAGTCTTCCTCCCCGGCCGAGACCGGGTTCTTCTTTGTTAAGAAGAGAGATGGATCTCTTCGACCCTGCATTGACTACCGTGGTCCCAACCAGATCACGGTCAAGAACAAATACCCGTTGCCACTTATATCCGAACTGTTTGACCATATACGATGAGCCAGGATTTTTTTTAAATTAGACCATCTTTTCCTGGGTTTTGCCAATTTCTACAGGCAGTTTGTCCCAAACTTCTCATCACTGACGGCTCCCATCTCTACCCTTAACAAGAATGATGTGAACGCCAAGGTGTGGACTCCCAATGGCCGAATCTGCATTTATTAGCCTCAAGAAAGCCTTCACTTCAGCCACGATCCTCCATCCTCCTGACGTGTCTCAGCAGTTCTCATTGGAGGTGGACTCTTCTTCTGTTGGTGCAGGTGCACTTCTGTTCCAGAAGAGCTCCAAAGGAAAGGCAGTAGTATGTGGCTATTACTCGAGACTTTTTTCTTCTGCAGATCGCAACTACTCCATTGGGGATCGGGAGCTACAGGCCATCAAATTGGCTCTGGAGGAGTGGAGACATCTGCTACACGGCGTAGCTCACCCCATCCTGATCTACACCGACCACAAGAACCTTACCTATCTCCAGTCGGACCAACGGCTGAACCTCCGTCAAGCCAGGTGGTCGCTGTTCTTCACCCGCTTCCAATTTGTGCTCCACTACCGTCCTGCTGACAAGAATGTGAGGGCCGATGTCCTGTCCAGGTAATTTGAGACGGATGACATAGTGGAGTCCCTTCAAAGTATCATAGACCCATCCTGAATTGTTTCTACCCATCCTTTGTATGTTAGAGACATCCCTCCGAGGAGGACTTTTGTTGGGTTGGCAGACAGGAGAAGAGTTCTCCGCTGGGGACACAGCTCTATACTGGCTGGGTACGCTGGTGTTCGTAAGACCCGAGATCTGATTGCTCGTCACTTCTGGTGGCCCACGCTACCCAAAGATGTTGTGGACTTTGTCTCTTCCTGTACGGTGTGTGCTTCTAACACTCCAAGCCTGCCGTCTGCTCCAACCTCTGTCTGTACCCAGTGTCCCCTGGCAGCACATTGCGATGGACTTTGTCACAGACCTACCTCCCTCAGCAGGATGAAACACTGTTTGGGTGGTGGTGGACCGGTTTTTGAAGATGGCACATTTTTTCCCGCTGACCGGCCTACCTTCTACTCCTCGACTGGCTCGTCTCTTTATTCAGCACATCTTCCGCTTGCACGGCTTGCCCCTCCACATTGTGGGGGTTGAATTTGCCTCAAAATTCTGGAGAGCTCTGTAAACTCCTGGATGTGAGATTGGACTTTTCCTCAGCCTATCACCCCCAGTCGAATGGGCAAGTCGAGAGGATCAACCAGGTCAAGTCCTATTTTTTAGAATTTAACTAAATTAAACTTGGAACGATTTTTCTGGTATCTTCCTGCTCTGCTATCTACTAGAGCCACTGTACTCTATGAAAGAGCGGTATCCCCGTGTGGCCGGGGATTCCGCCCCTGGACGGAGAGCTTAATGTGTCTGTCCATAAATGGACAGTGACATCAGGGGCAACTCCTGAAGCGGAATTCCCGTTGCCGACTCTGTGACTGGGGATTCCACTCCAGGAGAAGTCAGTGACATCGCTGTCCATAAATGGACACAGACGACACCCCATCAGACACGTCATCTGCTTCCGGCATGACCATGCATAGCTTCCGTCAGCCAGATAGCTCATCAGTATGACCCCTTTAAATATAGTATATGCCTATGTTATATACATGTCTCTCCTAATTACTCAGCACTTAGCTTGTAGAAAGCTACATTACAGTTGTAGTGATCTTCAACTTGACTCTTAATGCATTAAATACACAGTGGCAAGAAACTTTTACTTGACTTTTTTTAATTACTTTTCAATGGCTTTTGTTTTTTGATATCACGCTGCAGCAGGTTATCAGAGTCAAGTTAAACTTTGCTCCATCTGTATTAGTCGTTATTGGAGTACATGCTAAAAACCATCAAAATCACAACAGTACTGATGTGTTTAGGTCGTCAAGCTTCCTTAGTCATCTGAGAAAAGGAGTTTAGATTGTGAATCACTTTGAGGTCAGGTACTGATGTGAGTGAGAATCTCTGTTCGGCCTTGTGGAGAATATCGGCACTATATAAGCAAATGGAATTCAAATACTATATATTTTTCTACTTATTAACCTTTAAGGTATGTCACTGAGACAGAAACGATCTGTTCAGAATAATATATAAAAGAGCTGGACAATTCTATGGCATTTATGAGATGCCGCGAATACTGACCTAGCGTTTCTCCTAACACTTCACTTTTATAGTTTTCTTTATAGGGTTCAGAATGCACGCTGTAGCCAGCCATTATTTCTTCCGAAGTAATGGCTTCTGTTTTAAATTTGTGTAATATGTCTCTTTGGATTTAGACAGAATACCAAATCAGCAAGTAAGATCATAACTTTTATTTCTCACTTATCCCTATGCTTCAGTATTAGTTTGACCTCTTTTGCAGAAGGAAGACTAGATCCTTCTAGATAAAAAATTTCCGATACATCATCTTCTCTAATGAAACTTTAGGTGTTTTACTAGAATTTTCCACTTGCTTATTTGTGCAAAATTTTACCAGAGGTTTGCACTTTGCAGATTGCAAGCCTAATTTTAAATATTTGTTGAATATGCTACATACATCACATAAACTAATGTGAGACTGATGAGCCATGCTATTAGAGAAACTAAATGCAAAGTACAATCTGTGTTTCATTGAAGAGCAAAAAGTCAAATTAATATTTAAAATTCAATGAACTCACTTGTAGAACTTGCATTTTAGTATTTTCTGTTTGTTATTGCCTTAATTTCGGTCTTTCCAAATAGCAGCTCAGCATGATAACTTGTCAGTTTAAAATTAATTGTCACACCCACAGATTCTAATTTTCTTTTCCTTCCTGTATTGCACCTGTAATTTATTGACTTTACAATTCTGAATAATCTGACATAATTGCTCCTCTTCGCTTTTAATCAGACTTTCGTACAATTTATGCAAGGTTGCAAGCTGAAGGTTGTGTCACATGTAAAATCTATAGCATTAAAGAATGACAAACAGCTAAAAGAAAACTAGTACTGAACATTTTGTCTAGAGAATACTTTTGTGACATGGAAATCAGACATTAGGGCTAAGTTCACATTAGCGTTAATATACGTTTACCTCTCCTCCATCAGAGGAAGAGAGGATCGAAAGATTAAATGGAAAGCAACGGTTTCGTTAGAATTACCATTGATTTCAACGGTAATTCTTTTGTTTCAGTAGCTTTCCGTTTGTCTCCCTTCCCTAGGTTTCCGTTTTTTTGACGGAAGCAAAAGTACAGTCTGTAGAACTTTTGTACCATGAACAAAAACGGAAACCTAGCAATTGGAGACATACGGAAACAAAAGAATTACCATTGAAATCAATGGTAATTCTTACTAAACCATTACATTCCGTTTAATCTTTGGATTCTCTCTTCCTCTGACAGAAGAGAGGTAAACTTACGCTAACGGTAGTGTGAAAGAAGCCTACGTTCAAACTTAAGTTGTATAATCCGTTACTCTGATCAGTTTTTAGATCAGAATAAGGATAAAAACTGATCCGTTAAAAATCCCATGGCAATCAAAATAACGGATGCAAACGTAAAACAATCAGTTTGTATCCGTCTTATATTGACACCAATCATAAAAATAACCCATCCGTTAGACATCCGTTTTTTTTTTAATGGAGTAAAAGTCCTGTACTCTGCACTTTTATCTCTGTCAAAAATCACATGACTAACATAACTGACGCAAATGGATGCTAACTGATGCAATTCAAAATCCCATTGTTTTTAGTGGGATTTTTAACAGATATATTTTTATCCTTATTCTGATCTAAAAACAGACCAGAGTAACGGATTATACAATCTTAGGTCAAGTGTGAACTTAACCTAACCTCCTAACTCATTTATTCCATGATATAATTCAGTATACAATTATAATATTGGTTGTGAAAATGTGGTTCCCCAGGTAATGGCCAATGCCCCTATGGTTAGCAGTGCCATATGGACCTATGGATTTACGGTAGAAGTGCCATAGAGCCCACAAGCTATATAATTTTTGAACTTTGTGTTATGAGTTATGTGGCTTAACTTTTTTTTGGGCAAATTGATTTTTAAGATCTCCCAAGGTAGGAATGTTTACTGATTTCCATTGACAATATTGAGAAATAACAGGATAGTCTTCAATGAATAATTTAAACAGCTTTTTACAGCATCGCATAGACAACTATATATTCCCAAACTCAGCGTCTTCGCTTTAATATATTCTACCCTCGGATTGGGTAGTAAAGGGTTTTTACTATATACATTTTAATTAAAGGGAATCTGTCAGCAGTTTTGAGGCCTTAAAACTGCTGACAGCGTTATGCAGGGGAGGGGGGTGGCATTGTAACGATACTTTTGCCTTGGTCATGCAAGTTGCATGACCGAGGAACCGACGCTTAATTCCCCTGGGACCACAGTCGCAAGTGCTGCACTCTGCTCTGAGTGACTGCGCCCAATCAGGTGTCCACTAGAGCCGTCACTCACGGGGTGGGGCTGGTAGCATACAGTGAGGAGAGCCAAGGAGCACTTGCACATCAAATGCTCGCCTCTGTGGCACTTGCGACCACGATGCCGTGGCAATTAAACATTTATTTTTCAGTCATACAACTTGCATGACCGAGACAAAAGGTGTTGTTACAGTGCCCTCCCCCTCCCCTATATCGCCTTTTGAGACCTCAAAACTGCTGACAGATTCCTTTTAATCTAAAAGCAATATTTAGTTGTGAGAGGTCTTATTGGGGTGAAGATGAGGTCAATTCTAGATAACAGTTTAGGATTCAATTACAAATTCTGTTATGTTTCTGCTTGAGCTTTGCTGAGTTCTAAATGTGTGAGGATCATGTCGTTCACAAATAAGATTTTATGATTGTTGCCACCAATCAGTGTTTCCTGAATAGTGTTGTTTGACCTAAGAGCCCTAGCTAGTAATTTGATAGGTACAGTGAAATTCCTTTAATCTGGCATCTGATAATCCAGAAAAACTGTCAGAGTTTGATAGATACAGTGACATTTATTTTGCAATATGAAAGCAGTCCAAATTTCCTTACTTCAAGCTTTTCTGCTTGATATTTGTTAGATTATCATGTTGTCCAGAAATAACATGACTTTACTAGTACTGTCACCAATTGGTATTTCAAGAATAGTATTGTTTTAGCTATGGGCCTTGGCTATTATACAGCGAGATTCTTTTAATCTGGAATCTATGATTTTGCATTGTTTCTAGCACAACATTTCTCAAGACCTGAAGCAAAATACAATCCAAAAGTTATCCCATGGTTAATATAATATTTTTTTATTAAATAAAACAGATAAACTTTTCAATTTCAATCATTTAAAAACGGCTCTCAAAATGTGTCTGGATGTTACATACACATTATGGCGCCCCCTGGTGTTCTCTTGATTCTCTTCTCAGAACGTCCTCCTAATGTTTTCAATGCTGAAGAGAAGAAGCCACTTCTAGTGTGCCAATTCTTATTGGCTGGCCTGCACAGTAGCATCAATCACTCTGCCACTTATGTACAGAAGGTAGAACTGGGCTACTGAGCATGTGTGACCATCAGCACTGGACACATTAGGTGGACATTCTGAGAGGGAATCAAAAGAACAGCAGGGCAACATAACAAGCATGTAACAGAAAAATATAGCAACGGGAACATTTTTTAAATAATTTCAATTGAAACATTTTTATGTTGGGGTGGACGCCAGCCACTCACACTCTGTCATGGGTCAGAGATATGTGCACATTATGCACAGTTCATTAGGATATACATTTATATATTCAGTTCCTGTTATTTGATGTACTTTTCTTTGGAACGGTGATGTACTACTGCCCTAGACATACTGGGTAGACTCATTACCTATGTATATATACCTTTGATGCATTTGTCTCCCAGTACCTCTTAGTGACCCATGTTTGGCTGTTTCAATACCATCATTACTGTTACTTTACACTGGTGTACTCAGCCTGTTCGCACAGTGCTGTGCTGTGTGACATGTGTTCTGGTTGTCCATTTTTTCTTGTGGTTTACATCTCTACAAATTTTATACATGTGTTTATTTTAATTGATTCAATAAACTTTCATATCTTTTAACTCATTTTTCGTGTGTCAGACTCCTAGTTATAGGTTTTGTTGTTACAGAAGGTAGAACTGGGCTACTGAGCATGTGTGACCATCAGCACTGGACACATTAGGTGGACATTCTGAGAGGGAATCAAAAGAACAGCAGGGCAACATAAAAAGCATGTAACAGAAAAATATAGCAACGGGAACATTTTTTAAATAATTTCAATTGAAACATTTTTATGTTTTGCCTGATCAGTTAATATTCTTCCTTTCAACATCTATTGTGGTAGTGTTCCTTAAGTGGCAATACATAATTATTACAGTAAGGATTTTGTGTTTATAACCTTCAATTGATCAAGTGTCAAGCATGTTAGATCTAGAAATTAGGAAAATAGGGTATTGGGTATTAGATATAATGTTTGATTGGTCATTAGAGACCATGTTACTAAAAATTAACTAATTCTGCAATGGATTAAAAAAGAAAATTCTGCTGACATTATTACTAGTGAGCCTTCCCCTGGCTGACCATGGCCACATACTAACTTTTTAGCTACATCTCAGCCTGTATATGGCCTCAGGGCCGGTTTAAGATAAAGTGTGGCCCTGGGCAAAGTTAAAAGTGGGCCCCAAATGCTTAATTATTGTATCAATAATGCAGTCAATTCAGAAGGCGGTGTGCAGAAAACGGAATTGCTGATTTCCAGCACGTCCAGGAGCGTTGCAAGCCACAAAGCATATGTCCCCGCTCTCATACAAAAATATTATCTATATACATATATAGTCATTAAATCATACCACTATACCAGATTAAATATTATCTGCATACTGTTACTGAACACAACTCACTATTATAAGACCAATATTACCAATAATAACCCAATATAAGGTCCAAATAATACCCCCACACCATAACCACATAGTGACTGAATAATACCCCCATGCTGTTACTGAATAATACCGCCACACCATAACCACATAGTGACTGAATAATACCCGCATACTGTTTTACCACCATCTAGTGACCATATAGTGGTAGATGGCAGTTAAACACAGGACCTCTGCAAATGATATAAGTGATTATAGAACATTTATATCCAGTGACTCACAGGTGATGTCTTCTCTGATTAGAGTCGTTCACTTTCCATTTTTTTCTCCATTCGGCCTAGACCACTATGACGACTTATTCCAGCCACAATTCATCTCTGCAGAATTTAACACACAGACATGTTGGTTTATCGCTTTTACAGCACCCTCCCCACCTATATCCCATCCTCTAAACAAACTCGTAATCCACAGTGCCCCAGGTAGTAATAATGATCCCCTAGCGCTCAATAGAATAAAAGTGCCCCCTCAGTAACAATGTCCCCTTTTTTCCCCTTGTAGATAGCGTCACACACAGCTCCCCCCCATGTGGTAGATAGTGCCTCAGACAGCCACCCCTTATAGATAGTGCCACATAGCCCCCCCTTCTAGATTGCACTACACAGCCTCCCCTTGTAGATAGTTGTAATGTCTATGGCCGCGGACAGTCATCCTGACACCCTCTGACGGCCGCGGCCATGGACGAGTGAGTTCTGGGCGGCATCTCCCTCCTGGGAGACGCCGACACTCACTTCCGCGTTCTGAGAATGGCTCCCGCAGGATAGGCCTATGATGGCCTATAGAAAGGGCAAAACAATTAAGAACAGTGTGGTGAAGGCAGACATAGGACCTTATCGTAAGGGACAAACTTTCTTGGCTTCTCAGAAACAGGGATGTTATCCCTGTCTGGGTTGTAATATCTGTAACAACATGATTAAAGGTAATAGTTTTAACCATCCACAAACTGGTAAACTAATTCATATCAGAGGTTTCTTTACGTGTGTATTACACTTGCACACACACTATTCATTTATTATTTCTTACTACACATCCCATGCACCACACACCACTCCCCTCAAGACTAGTGGGAGTGGCTATTATTATTTAAAGCACCTGCTCGCCCTTTCATCAGCGTTTCTGACCTGGCTGTGTCCATTTGTAAGTATGGCCTTTTTCGGTGTTTTTGTATATGTCTCCTTGTTTTTATCGGTTCTGTTTGTGCATCAGGAACGTTCTGTTCCAGTTTAGGAGTTAGGGACTCGCAAGTCTGGGGATCCTTGTCGTGGATTGCGAGCTTGCGTCCTTTTGGCCAAAATGATTACTAATACCCCAGGTATTTTTCATTACTATGTATATTAGCTTCTCTTGGACACAGCCGGGTCTTTGATGCTGGGAGAGCTTGGTGTGTTGTTGTTTGGCATAGCAAGCAGGGTAGCCCGCTCTATGAATTATCAAGGCGTCACAAATAGGCTTCTACCTGGCTATACACGTTGTGCCTCATGACGTACACACTATCCCTCCATGTTTCACTCACTTGCACCCCATTATCCATTTATTTCTATTGAGGCACTTCACTCATTACTGCCCCCTATATTTCACTTATAGTATTACACTTGCACACACACTATTCATTTATTATTTCTTACTACACATCCCATGCACCACACACCACTCCCCTCAAGACTAGTGGGAGTGGCTATTATTATTTAAAGCACCTGCTCGCCCTTTCATCAGCGTTTCTGACCTGGCTGTGTCCATTTGTAAGTATGGCCTTTTTCGGTGTTTTTGTATATGTCTCCTTGTTTTTATCGGTTCTGTTTATGCATCAGGAACGTTCTGTTCCAGTTTAGGAGTTAGGGACTCGCAAGTCTGGGGATCCTTGTCGTGGATTGCGAGCTTGCGTCCTTTTGGCCAAAATGATTACTAATACCCGAGGTATTTTTCATTACTATGTATATTAGCTTCTCTTGGACACAGCCGGGTCTTTGATGCTGGGAGAGCTTGGTGTGTTGTTGTTTGGCATAGCAAGCAGGGTAGCCCGCTCTATGAATTATCAAGGCGTCACAAATAGGCTTCTACCTGGCTATACACGTTGTGCCTCATGACGTACACACTATCCCTCCATGTTTCACTCACTTGCACCCCATTATCCATTTATTTCTATTGAGGCACTTCACTCATTACTGCCCCCTATATTTCACTTATAGTATTACACTTGCACACACACTATTCATTTATTATTTCTTACTACACATCCCATGCACCACACACCACTCCCCTCAAGACTAGTGGGAGTGGCTATTATTATTTAAAGCACCTGCTCGCCCTTTCATCAGCGTTTCTGACCTGGCTGTGTCCATTTGTAAGTATGGCCTTTTTCGGTGTTTTTGTATATGTCTCCTTGTTTTTATCGGTTCTGTTTGTGCATCAGGAACGTTCTGTTCCAGTTTAGGAGTTAGGGACTCGCAAGTCTGGGGATCCTTGTCGTGGATTGCGAGCTTGCGTCCTTTTGGCCAAAATGATTACTAATACCCCAGGTATTTTTCATTACTATGTATATTAGCTTCTCTTGGACACAGCCGGGTCTTTGATGCTGGGAGAGCTTGGTGTGTTGTTGTTTGGCATAGCAAGCAGGGTAGCCCGCTCTATGAATTATCAAGGCGTCACAAATAGGCTTCTACCTGGCTATACACGTTGTGCCTCATGACGTACACACTATCCCTCCATGTTTCACTCACTTGCACCCCATTATCCATTTATTTCTATTGAGGCACTTCACTCATTACTGCCCCCTATATTTCACTTATAGTATTACACTTGCACACACACTATTCATTTATTATTTCTTACTACACATCCCATGCACCACACACCACTCCCCTCAAGACTAGTGGGAGTGGCTATTATTATTTAAAGCACCTGCTCGCCCTTTCATCAGCGTTTCTGACCTGGCTGTGTCCATTTGTAAGTATGGCCTTTTTCGGTGTTTTTGTATATGTCTCCTTGTTTTTATCGGTTCTATCATTTGTTATCTACCTAATAAGTTGCCCCTGTGGTCTTCACTATGTTGGTGAGACCACAACGGGGGTGACCTTAAGAATGAGGAACCGCAAATCTAATATCAATACAAAAAGACGGGATCTGCAAGTATCCAGACATTTTCTGGATAACAAACATGGGGTGTCACAACTCAAATTCAGAATTATAGAGTCAATACCCCCAATGAGACGAGGCGGTGATAGTGAACGTGCACTGAAAAGGAAAGAATTGGAGTGAATATACAGACTTGACACCATGTCTCCCAAAGGGCTTAATGTTGAATACCCATATGGTCCACATATCTAGAAGGGTATATGATATTTTCTCCAGACACCCTGTGGATCTTACATTCGGTGTACTCGTTTGATGGTATAGTTTGTTCACGTACATTTATTACTTGGAGGTCTAATTTGGATCTTCATCTATATGTATTTTTATCCAAGTATATTTTAGCACCTATTAATAATGTATACTAATTATTGTTTTTTCTGTTTTTATACTTTTAGATATACACTATTTGTGAAGCGATTTGTAGGCTATATGAAGGCAGCAGAGGCCCATTGCACCTAGATTGAGAAAAAGTGAAAAAATTCTACCTATCTATTCAGGGGCGTAACTAGGAAAGCCTAGGCCCCATAGCAAACTTTTGACTGGGGCCCCCCCCCTCCCCTGGGTGTCACACAACCCCCCCTTGTAGATAGTGCCTTTTTTACAGCCCCCCTGTAGATAACGCCATACAGACCCCCTGTAGATAACGCCATACAGCCCCCCTGTAGATAACATCATATAGCCCCCCTGTAGATAACATCATACAGCTCCCCTGTAGATAACGCCATACAGCCCCCTGTAGATAACAACATACAGACCCCCCTGTAGATAACGCCATACAGCCCCCCCTGTAGATAACGCCATACAGCCCCCCTGTAGATAACATCATACAGCCCCCCTATAGATAGCGCCATACAGACCCCCCTGTAGATAACGCCATACAGCCCCCTCTGTAGATAACGCCATACAGCCCACCCTGTAGATAACGCCATACAGCCCCCTGTAGATAGCGCCATACAGCCCCCCTGTAGATAGCGCCATACAGCCCCCTGTAGATAGCGCCATAAGCCCCCCTGTAGATAACGCCATACAGCCCCCCTGTAGATAACGCCATACAGCCCCCCCTATAGGTAGCTCCATACAGCCACCCCTGTAGATAACACCATACAGCCACCCCTGTAGGTAACGCCATACAGACCCCCTGTAGGTAACGCCATACAGCCCCCCCTATAGGTAACACCATACAGCCCCCTGTAGGTAACGCCATACAGCCCCCCTGTAGGTAACGCTATACAGCCCCCCTGTAGGTAACGCCATACAGCCCCCCGTAGGTAACGCTATACAGCCCCCCTGTAGGTAACGCCATGCAGCCCCAACCCCCCAAAAAAATCCGACCTATAGTGTGTCCTACAAAAGACATGTATCCCCTATCCACAGGATAGGGGATACATGTGTGATCACTGGCATCGATAGGGAGAACGGGGGACCGAAAGTCCCCTGAAGTTCTCCATGACTAACCTCTGACTTCCGGAGTCTGCGCAGATCAATAAAAATGAAAGGAACGCTGGTCACGCATGCGCACAAGCGCGACCGGCGCTCCATTTATTTCTACGGAGCTGCCGACACAGACCCGGAAGTCCGAGGTTTGTGATGGAGAACTTCAGGGGACTTTCGGTCCCCCTTTATTCCTATCGCTGCCAGCGATCACACATGTATCCCCTATCCTGTGCATAGGGGATACATGTCTTATGTAGGAACAACCCGTTTAATGGCAGAGCGGGGAGATACCTCCCTGCTCTGCTGTAGTGTTCAGTGGCGTCGCGCTGTAGCAGCCATAGCGGCAGCTAGCGGAGCCTCCGGCCATGGTGGGGGCCCGTGCCGGTGGGCGACATGGGCCCCCTCATGCCGCAGGCCCCGTAGCAGCCGCTACGGCTGCTATAGCGGTAGTTACGCCACTGTATCTATTGTTTTTTATGTATTCTGTCTAGGAGGAAAGGAAAACATTCTATAGCAGTTATGAGAATATGCATAAAGGAAAAGAAAAAATTATATTATACATTATATTGAGATGTGACGAGTTAGTTTAGGTCTACTCTACTAAGCAATATGAGCATATTTATAATTATGGGTTTGGGTTCTTTTTGAAATCCTCTAGGGGATGATCATATTAGCAGTAATATATATGGAATTGCTCTACTAGAATGAGGATCCACTCTATTCTGTCACTATAGATTACAGACTATGTTGTACCTGTTGCTATTTATAAATCTGCCCCTTGTTATAGATACATATGATACCCATAGGTATCTTCATATGTGACATTGACTACATTTTGTAGTCTTCTTTATATATAATGTTTTCCAATAGCTATACATTTACCAATATAGATGAGCTTCGCGGCTCGCACATGCGCAGACTGACTGGAACGCTCGTGTCGGTGCTGCGCATGCGCTAGGTGGATTCACTTGCCGCTTGCGTTCCACAGGTTGCACTTCCGGTTTGGACGTCATTCTGTGATTTGCTTGGTATGTGTGCACGGATGCTGACTCCTCGTGGAATCCAGTATAGGTAATAGATTATACAATCTACTATAATATCTACCATATGGTTACAATTGTTAGATTGGCCTCTGCAGCTTTCCTTAGTTAGCTTAAATTGCTTATTATGTGATTGTACAACATTTTTATACACATTGTATTTATGCATATCATATTTGGTCTATGTAATCACATGTGGGACAATGCACCGTGAATGAATATTGAATATTTTGGACTGTAATTTATATTTATATAGCTTAAGTTTGTACATTGTATGTTAACTAGATTTATGCTAATTATTAGTTAAACTTCCTATATGTACCTGACACTGTGTGTAGTGTGATACAGCTTGAGAAAGGTTCTTTGACGGACCGAAACGTCGCTGCTCACTTGAGGTGAATAAATCCACTCTTTTTCATCAATCTTGATGTCCTGGTGCCGTTGCTTGATCCTATGGTTTCTGTATATATACATATATATACATATAATGCAGTGCCCCTCCAAACGTATATAAGGGGCAGCAGAGTATATAGGGGACAGTGAAGAAAAAATAGGAGGAATCCTACAGCTCACCTTGGTGTAGACCTATGCTGCTTGTAGTGCTCGGATCCTCGTGTCGGCACACTGTATGAATGAAGAGAGAAAAACGAAAGTTGGATCCAGCGCTGATGGATGTAAAAAGGAAACTTTTTCCAAGTTTTATTGTAAGTTGTAAAAATAGAAAACAGCAGAGTATTTTCCTCCGTACAAGGGGTGATCAGAAAATCATGCCTACGCGTTTCAGACGCTTCCTGCATCCTTACTCATGGCTGGTAATGATCACCCCTTATACGGAGGAAAATACTCTGCTGTTTTCTATTTTTACAACTTACAATAAAACTTGGAAAAAGTTTCCTTTTTACATCCATCAGCGCTGGATCCAACTTTCGTTTGCCTCTATGTAGGGGGCAGCAGTGTGTATAGGGGGAGGCAGAGTATATAAGGGAACAGCAGAGTATATAAGGTTCAGCAGAGTATATAAAGGCACAGCAAAGTATATAAGGGGTCAGCAGAGTGTAAACGGGGCAGCAAAGTATATAGGGGCAGCAGAGTATATAAGGGGCAGCAGAGTATATAGGGGCAGCGAAGTATATAGGGTGCAGCACAGATATCTTAATTTTATCTGTTCTACTTTAATATTGAACACACACTTACAAAGAGATATAAACACACATACATAATATATACACACACATATACGGTAACACACACACACACACACACACACACACACACACACACACACACACACACACATATGCTGTAACATAATTGGATCAGGAAAAGGAGAAGGTGAAAAGCATGTGGTCTGTGAGAAAATTAATATATAACTTTTATTGTTTTTACATTAAAAGGAACAATGTGATTAAAAGGTCCAGTGGTGCAATTTGATATGTGTGAGTGACCCCTCAGTTCACACACCCTTGGCCATGAATCATATGATAAGGTGGTATATAATATTGCTGTCAATATTCTCCGTTAATAGTACTTGGTGAATAGACTGTAACTGCCAATTGCATTACAAATGATTGAAGCTATTGGGCTGAAAGCTACGCCGATCTCTCTATCTTTAATGAAGACTTGCTGTGTTACTAAGGTTGGGATTATAACTGTTACACTATGCAACAAACAACGCAGCTGGGCCAATTGATATGCCCTGCTGCGTGTTGAGAAGGAAAATTGCTGTGCTGAGCGAGGTGAAGCCCCGCAAACTTAACTCCCCTGCGTTAGTGTTGGTGTAACAATGTGAACAGTCACTTAACCGTACCCTCACGCTGGTGTCCCTGCAGATCAGAGCAGCAGCGTGGGGAACGGCCGAATATGGAAGTGACAATCCTCTCAGCTGTCAGCCAAGAGACAATAGAAAAGAGTCATTCACTGGAATGACTCTGCTATTAGGGCGGTCGTGAACAATAGTAGCCGTGCTCAGCTGTCAGCCGAGAGGCAGTGTCACGTTAACCGCCCGCAGTTTGCCTATGTTCTACAGCAAGATGTGCCTCAGTATGAACCTAGGCAAAAGCGGAGCAGCAAGGGCTAAGGTCCGAGACCGAACCTCACCCCGAGGACGACTGTTAATGTGCGGCGGGGCTGCTGTGAATACCCGCAGGTGAATGTAGGTCACCAACGAGACTCGGCACAGGGGCCAGACAGAATTCAAACACCCAGCTGATAAGACAGCGGCAATGGGGCGCACTGCAGCCACGAGCACATTAATGTGCGATGGGGCTGCTGTGAGAACCCGCAGGTGAATGTAGGTCACCAACGGGAGTCGGCACAGGGGCCAGACAAAATTCAAACACCCAGCTGATTAGACAGCAGCAATGGGGCGTACGGCAGCCACGAACACAGGCAACCAGCGGGCAGCTAGCAGCCGTGAGCGCACAAATGAGGATCGTAGAGCTAGTAAATAGACTGTACTGGAGCATAGACGGCTAGGGCCAAGTAGTGCACCAGTGGATTGTTAAAATTGTTGCTAAGCACCCGACGCGCGTTTCGCCAGGATTCTGGCTTCTTCTAGGGGTGAAAAGCCGCCATTAAACCGCCCTATAAATAGGGTTATTGGTTGATTGACAGCCCCATTAGCCAATCAGAGACCTTGGTCTCGATTGGTATGGAAATACAAATATTTATCAACAAGAATTAAAAGAGAACATATGGCAGCAGCTATAGTGCACCATGAATAGGTCTGAGTTCAAGTTAAGTTGCAGGCATATCATGAGCCTTGCAAGTATGTAGATGTCCGTTAGCACTAGAAAATGAAAAAGAGACTGGGGGGTTTTGTCATCCTAAGTCCCCAATATGTTGTAAAAAGCAGCATTTTTGGAAGATTTTATATGGGGATTTTCATATATTTTTATATATCTTTTCTCCTTGTATTTTTATTACTTTATTTTCTTATTCTTATTTTTATTTTTATAAGAAGCAGCCCAGACCAAAGTTTTTATATTTAAATTTAAATTTATATTTAATTGTTATAAGAAGCAGCCAAAACCAAAATTTTCATTTAGTCCCATGGGATTCACTGTCTTCATGTGGAAGATCCATTCGCTCTCCTTTTTAAGGAGTGCCTGATCTAGATTGCCCCTTCTGATGCCCAGATGTATTTGGCACAGGGCCCAGCCCTTCAAGGAGGTCCAGTCGGAATTGTGTATGTCCCCAAAGTGTCTGGCTATTGGGGTCGGGTTAAATGGCTTGTTTTTGGTCTTACAATCCTTCATGTTTTTTTCAAAGTTGATTATTGAATTGATATGCTCGTGGATCCGTATGCGCAATTCTCTCTTAGTTTTCCCAATATATTTCAGACCACACGGGCATTCGAGGCAGTAAATCACACCAGGAGTTGAACATCTTATGTGATCTGTAATCCGATGGAGATTACCAAGGGCATCCACAAATTATTTTTTATCCACTAGTACCCGACAGGCTCTGCACATTCTACACGGATAAAAGCCAGGACTGAGTACCTTATTAGCTCTGTTTTTTCTTGAAAAGTGACTTTGTACCAAGATATTTGAAATTGTTTTACACTTTCTGTATCCCAAGGAGACTTTGTTGCCAAGAAGGTTTTTAAGTACTGGGTCACTAAGTAAGATGTTCCAATGGTGGTTCAGGATATGCGTCATTTCATCCCAGTTTTCATTGTAATCTGTAATAAATCGTGGTTGTGGTTGTGCTGTGTTAACCCTAATTTTTGGGGTCAGCAAGCTGTCACGATCGGTCCTCAGTGCCCAGTTATAGGCTTTCTTAATATTCCTGTTGCTATAATTCCTGCTTAACAGCCTGTTTTTTAATTCTGTTGCCCGCGTTTTGAAAAGCTGGAAGGTGGAGCAATTCCGTCTGAGGCGCAGAAACTCTCCCTTTGGTATGCCTCTAATGGTGTTAACAGAGTGTGCACTTGTTGCATCCAGAAGGCTATTTGTAGCTGTTTTCTTGCGGTAGAGGTCTGTCTCAATTGTGCCTTGCTCATTGGTGAACAGTCTCACATCCAGGAAAGGGATTGAGTGCTGGTCATATGTAAGAGTTAATCTAAGATTGAAATTGTTGGTATTCAAAACCTTTATAAACTCTTCAAGTTCTAAAGAGGGACCATTCCAGATGAGTAATATGTCATCTATGAATCTTCGCCAGATGTTAATCCTAGATGTGAATTTGTCCATTTCGGGACAGAAGACATGACATTCTTCCCACCAGCCCAGATATAAATTGGCAAAGGTGGGTGCCACTGCCGCTCCCATGGCTGTTCCACGTAGCTGCAGGTAGAATCTACCATCAAAAAGGAAATAGTTATGCTTCAGAATGAACATAAGTGCACGTAGGACAAAGTCTCTACGAGATGAATTATAACCTTCCCTTTTCTGCAGGAAGAATTCCACCGCTGTGCAGCCTACCTTGTGATCTATGCTCGTGTAGAGGGACTCCACATCGCATGTGGTGAGCCATTCATTCTCCTCCAGGGAGCTACCATTAAGGTCTTTGAGGACCTGCATGGTATCCCTGGTGTGGGAGGGCAACTGGTATACCAATTCGCTCAGCACAGCAATTTTCCTTCTCAACACGCAGCAGGGCATATCAATTGGCCCAGCTGCGTTGTTTGTTGCATAGTGTAACAGTTATAATCCCAACCTTAGTAACACAGCAAGTCTTCATTAAAGATAGAGAAATCGGCGTAGCTTTCAGCCCAATAGCTTCAATCATTTGTAATGCAATTGGCAGTTACAGTCTATTCACCAAGTACTATTAATGGAGCATATTGACAGCAATATTATATACCACCTTATCATATGATTCATGGCCAAGGGTGTGTGAACTGAGGGGTCACTCACACATACCAAATTGCACCACTGGACCTTTTAATCACATTGTCCCTTTTAATGTAAAAACAATAAAAGTTATATATTAATTTTCTCACAGACCACATGCTTTTCCCCTTCTCCTTTTCCTGATCCAATTCAGTTTAGTTTGGTGGTGTACACCAATGTGGTCTCCTTGACACGATATAATGTTGTGTAATAGGTGATCTTCACTAATCTTTGCATATTACTGTGTCCTGCTTGGACACTCTCTGATCACCCCGTTCACTACTCAATTTTATAGAATACCATGGCCCAAACCAGCATCTTAGATCAACTCAAACAGAGACAAGTACGCCAAAAAGAAGAGTTCGGTAGTGTCTTCTCAGACACTCGAGTTAATACTCATGAGACCCAAGCAACAGAGTTGCATATGGATGATCTTATCAAGAGGTTCAAAAACCTTCAAATAAGACAAGTACAGTCCACTTGGACTAAAATAACACTAGAACAATATTTGGAACAGGGCCTCATTTCTAGAGGTCTGCGGATTCCACTCTTTCCCTCATATGAATTATCCAAATCTGGATTAAAGGAGAAATGGGAATTAGCCCTGACAACGTGTTCCAACACGCTTATGGGCATATTAATTGAAGACGAAACCCACATTTTGAACATAGTTGAAAAGGATCTTGAAGTCCTTACACCTAATTTGGAGAAGTATGAGGGTTCAATACAATTTGCAGAGGTTTTTAAAAAAACATTAGACCATGTAGATTTAGTTGAAGTCAAAATCAAAAATCGGAAAAGGAAAAAATATGCACGAGACAAGGCAGACTTCTCCAGAGGAGAAATCTACGATTGGGGTAAGAAGAGATCCCTGAGGTTCCCAAGTGGCAGACCAATCAATATAAGAACTTACCCAGAGTCAACGGACCCACATGAATTTTCCGACACAGGGACAGACGGGACAGATGCTTCAGACTCAGATATGGACCCACAGCCAACTCAGGGTAGACAACCGAGTAGAAACAGGAATCCCAATAGGAAAATCGACAACACCACCACCGAAGTCCCTTTTTTACGGGACAGAGGGAGGTGGGGTTTCAGGGGCTCCCAACAGTGGAGGAAAGAATCTCAGAGACCCTACAAAAAATGAATCTTAGTAATGTAAATCCCAGTGAGGAATGCCTGAAGGTCATCAATCTCTCTAGGCATGTCCTCACGGAATTTCAAACTTCAGTCCTCAGAAAAGGTTTTAACTTCTGCCTAACAACTAAATTAAACAAGTTTACCGTCATCAAAGATCTTCACCTTTTTGGACGCAAACTGTTCTATCAGAAAATGTACAATAGACAAATTAAAAACGCAAACAGCGAGCAGCCTAATACTGTCGGCACAGAGTGCCTCTCAGAAATAGAACTCAATACACTGGAAGATCTGGAGGAACTTTTGCTTGAAAATTCCACACAGCCTGTTGAGCCTGGTCCTGGCCCCCTTACTACAACCTCTCATAAAAAATCTAAAGTTAAATCCAAGACCTCAATTATGCCATCCTTGGATGGTTGTCCAGCAATCAAAGTCTTCATTGACCTGGTGTCACAGGACTTATTGTCACTCTCTGGCCCATGGCTATCTCACAACCTCAGCCCAGATGAAGAACGGGCACTTTATGAAATGCGGAAATGGGATGATGTTGTTTTTAAAAATTCCGATAAGGGGGGTAATGTTGTCATCTGGTCCAAGGAAAAATACGTACAGGAGGCAAAAAAGCAATTATTGGACAAAGCCTGCTATCGGCCACTGTGGGGAGACCCAACAGAACAATTCCGCACGGAATACAATAACATGATACAGGATGGTTTTGAAGGAGGGGCCATAACCGCCAAAGAGAGAGATTATATGAGGGTACAACACCCTAGAATTGCCACGTTTTATCTCCTTCCAAAAGTGCACAAAAACTCCACTAATCCTCCAGGGAGGCCCATTGTCTCTGGTGTGGGAAATCTGACTGAGAAATGAAATCACTGGTTAGATGAAGAACTACGCGAATTGGTATACCAGTTGCCCTCCCACACCAGGGATACCATGCAGGTCCTCAAAGACCTTAATGGTAGATCCCTGGAGGAGAATGAATGGCTCACCACATGATATGTGGAGTCCCTCTACACGAGCATAGATCACAAGGTAGGCTGCACAGCGGTGGAATTCTTCCTGCAGAGAAGGGAAGGTTATAATTCATCTCGTAGAGACTTTGTCCTACGTGCACTTATGTTCATTCTGAAGCATAACTATTTCCTTTTTGATGGTAGATTCTACCTGCAGCTACGTGGAACAGCCATGGGAGCGGCAGTGGCACCCACCTTTGCCAATTTATATCTGGGCTGGTGGGAAGAATGTCATGTCTTCTGTCCCGAAATGGACAAATTCACATCTAGGATTAACATCTGGCGAAGATTCATAGATGACATATTACTCATCTGGAATGGTCCCTCTTTAGAACTTGAAGAGTTTATAAGGGTTTTGAATACCAACAATTTCAATCTTAGATTAACTCTTACATATGACCAGCACTCAATCCCTTTCCTGGATGTGAGACTGTTCACCAATGAGCAAGGCACAATTGAGACAGACCTCTACCGCAAGAAAACAGCTAAAATAGCCTTCTGGATGCAACAAGTGCACACTCTGTTAACACCATTAGAGGCATACCAAAGGGAGAGTTTCTGCGCCTCAGATGGAATTGCTCCACCTTCCAGCTTTTCAAAACGCGGGCAACAGAATTAAAAAACAGGCTGTTAAGCAGGAATTATAGCAACAGGAATATTAAGAAAGCCTATAACTGGGCACTGAGGACCGATCGTGACAGCTTGCTGACCCCAAAAATTAGGGTTAACACAGCACAACCACAACCACGATTTATTACAGATTACAATGAAAACTGGGATGAAATGACGCATATCCTGAACCACCATTGGAACATCTTACTTAGTGACCCAGTACTTAAAAACCTTCTTGGCAACAAAGTCTCCTTGGGATACAGAAAGTGTAAAACAATTTCAAATATCTTGGTACAAAGTCACTTTTCAAGAAAAAACAGAGCTAATAAGGTACTCAGTCCTGGCTTTTATCCGTGTAGAATGTGCAGAGCCTGTCGGGTACTAGTGGATAAAAAAGAATTTGTGGATGCCCTTGGTAATCTCCATCGGATTACAGATCACATAAGATGTTCAACTCCTGGTGTGATTTACTGCCTCGAATGCCCGTGTGGCCTGAAATATATTGGGAAAACTAAGAGAGAATTGCGCATACGGATCCGCGAGCATATCAATTCAATAATCAACTTTGAAAAAAACATGAAGGATTGTAAGACCAAAAACAAGCCATTTAACCCGACCCCAATAGCCAGACACTTTGGGGACATACACAATTCCGACTGGACCTCCTTGAAGGGCTGGGCCCTGTGCCAAATACATCTGGGCATCAGAAGGGGCAATCTAGATCAGGCACTCCTTAAAAAGGAGAGCGAATGGATCTTCCACATGAAGACAGTGAATCCCATGGGACTAAATGAAAATTTTGGTTTTGGCTGCTTCTTATAACAATTAAATATAAATTTAAATTTAAATATAAAAACTTTGGTCTGGGCTGCTTCTTATAAAAATAAAAATAAGAATAAGAAAATAAAGTAATAAAAATACAAGGAGAAAAGATATATAAAAATATATGAAAATCCCCATATAAAATCTTCCAAAAATGCTGCTTTTTACAACATATTGGGGACTTAGGATGACAAAACCCCCCAGTCTCTTTTTCATTTTCTAGTGCTAACGGACATCTACATACTTGCAAGGCTCATGATATGCCTGCAACTTAACTTGAACTCAGACCTATTCATGGTGCACTATAGCTGCTGCCATATGTTCTCTTTTAATTCTTGTTGATAAATATTTGTATTTCCATACCAATCGAGACCAAGGTCTCTGATTGGCTAATGGGGCTGTCAATCAACCAATAACCCTATTTATAGGGCGGTTTAATGGCGGCTTTTCACCCCTAGAAGAAGCCAGAATCCTGGCGAAACGCGCGTCGGGTGCTTAGCAACAATTTTAACAATCCACTGGTGCACTACTTGGCCCTAGCCGTCTATGCTCCAGTACAGTCTATTTACTAGCTCTACGATCCTCATTTGTGCGCTCACGGCTGCTAGCTGCCCGCTGGTTGCCTGTGTTCGTGGCTGCCGTACGCCCCATTGCTGCTGTCTAATCAGCTGGGTGTTTGAATTTTGTCTGGCCCCTGTGCCGACTCCCGTTGGTGACCTACATTCACCTGCGGGTTCTCACAGCAGCCCCACCGCACATTAATGTGCTCGTGGCTGCAGTGCGCCCCATTGCCGCTGTCTTATCAGCTGGGTGTTTGAATTCTGTCTGGCCCCTGTGCCGACTCCCGTTGGTGACCTACATTCACCTGCGGGTATTCACAGCAGCCCCGCCGCACATTAACAGTCGTATTCGGGGTGAGGTTCGGTCTCGGACCTTAGCCCTTGCTGCTCCGCTTTTGCCTAGGTTCATACTGAGGCACATCTTGCTGTAGAACATAGGCAAACTGCGGGCGGTTAACGTGACACTGCCTCTCGGCTGACAGCTGAGCACGGCTACTATTGTTCACGACCGCCCTAATAGCAGAGTCATTCCAGTGAATGACTCTTTTCTATTGTCTCTTGGCTGACAGCTGAGAGGATTGTCACTTCCATATTCGGCCGTTCCCCACGCTGCTGCTCTGATCTGCAGGGACACCAGCGTGAGGGTACGGTTAAGTGACTGTTCACATTGTTACACCAACACTAACGCAGGGGAGTTAAGTTTGCGGGGCTTCATCTCGCTCAGCACAGCAATTTTCCTTCTCAACACGCAGCAGGGCATATCAATTGGCCCAGCTGCGTTGTTTGTTGCATAGTGTAACAGTTATAATCCCAACCTTAGTAACACAGCAAGTCTTCATTAAAGATAGAGAGATCGGCGTAGCTTTCAGCCCAATAGCTTCAATCATTTGTAATGCAATTGGCAGTTACAGTCTATTCACCAAGTACTATTAACGGAGCATATTGACAGCAATATTATATACCACCTTATCATATGATTCATGGCCAAGGGTGTGTGAACTGAGGGGTCACTCACACATACCAAATTGCACCACTGGACCTTTTAATCACATTGTTCCCTTTAATGTAAAAACAATAAAAGTTATATATTAATTTTCTCACAGACCACATGCTTTTCCCCTTCTCCTTTTCCTGATCCAATTCAGTTTAGTTTGGTGGTGTACACCAATGTGGTCTCCTTGACACGATATAATGTTGTGTAATAGGTGATCTTCACTAATCTATGCTGTAACATACACATACACACACACACACACACACACACACACACACACACACACACACATATACTGTAACATATATACACACACACACACACACACACACGTACTGTAACATATACACACACACATATACTGTAACATATACACACACACAAATAGACTGTAACATACACACACATATACTGTAACGTATACACATACTGTAACATGCACACACACATATACACACAAATATACTGTAACATATACACACACATATACCGTAACATATACACACACATATACTGTAACATATACACACACATATACTGTAGCATACACCCACCCACACACACTGTAACATACACACACACACACGCACACACACACACATACACACACACCCGTACTGTAACATACACACCCACACATACTGTAACATACACACACACATATACTGTAACATATACATACACATATACTGTAACATACACACAAACACATATACTGTAACATATACACACACACATATACCGTAACATATACACACACATATACTATAACATACACCCACCCACACACTGTAACATAGTAACATACATACACACCCCCACATACTGTAACATATACACACACATATACCGTAACATATACACACACACATATACTGTAACATACATACACACACACACACACATACTGTAACATATACACACATATACTTTAACAAATACACACACATATACTGTAACATATACACACATATACTGTAACATACACACACATCCACACACACACATACTGAAACATACACACACACACACACACACACACACACACACGTATATACTGTAACACATACACACACACATATACTGTAACATATACACACACACATATATACTGTAACATATACACACACACACACATATACTGTAACATATACACACATATACTGTAACATACACACACATCCACACACACACATACTGAAACATACACACACACACACACACACACACACACACACACACACACGTATATACTGTAACACATACACACACACATATACTGTAACATATACACACACACACATATACTGTAACATATACACACATATACTGTAACATATACACACACACAAATAGACTGTAACATACACACACATATACTGTAACGTATACACATACTGTAACATGCACACACACATATACACACAAATATACTGTAACATATACACACACATATACCGTAACATATACACACACATATACTGTAACATATACACACACATATACTGTAGCATACACCCACCCACACACACTGTAACATACACACACACACACACACGCACACACACACACATACACACACACCCGTACTGTAACATACACACCCACACATACTGTAACATATACACACACATATACTGTAACATATACATACACATATACTGTAACATACACACAAACACATATACTGTAACATATACACACACACATATACTGTAACATATACACACACACAAATAGACTGTAACATACACACACATATACTGTAACGTATACACATACTGTAACATGCACACACACATATACACACAAATATACTGTAACATATACACACACATATACCGTAACATATACACACACATATACTGTAACATATACACACACATATACTGTAGCATACACCCACCCACACACACTGTAACATACACACACACACACGCACACACACACACATACACACACACCCGTACTGTAACATACACACCCACACATACTGTAACATACACACACACATATACTGTAACATATACATACACATATACTGTAACATACACACAAACACATATACTGTAACATATACACACACACATATACCGTAACATATACACACACATATACTATAACATACACCCACCCACACACTGTAACATAGTAACATACATACACACCCCCACATACTGTAACATATACACACACATATACCGTAACATATACACACACACATATACTGTAACATACATACACACACACACACACATACTGTAACATATACACACATATACTTTAACAAATACACACACATATACTGTAACATATACACACATATACTGTAACATACACACACATCCACACACACACATACTGAAACATACACACACACACACACACACACACACACACACACACACACACACACACACACGTATATACTGTAACACATACACACACACATATACTGTAACATATACACACACACATATATACTGTAACATATACACACACACACACATATACTGTAACATATACACACATATACTGTAACATACACACACATCCACACACACACATACTGAAACATACACACACACACACACACACACACACACGTATATACTGTAACACATACACACACACATATACTGTAACATATACACACACACACACATATACTGTAACATATACACACATATACTGTAACATATACACACACACAAATAGACTGTAACATACACACACATATACTGTAACGTATACACATACTGTAACATGCACACACACATATACACACAAATATACTGTAACATATACACACACATATACCGTAACATATACACACACATATACTGTAACATATACACACACATATACTGTAGCATACACCCACCCACACACACTGTAACATACACACACACACACGCACACACACACACATACACACACACCCGTACTGTAACATACACACCCACACATACTGTAACATATACACACACATATACTGTAACATATACATACACATATACTGTAACATACACACAAACACATATACTGTAACATATACACACACACATATACTGTAACATATACACACACATATACTATAACATACACCCACCCACACACTGTAACATAGTAACATACATACACACCCCCACATACTGTAACATATACACACACATATACCGTAACATATACACACACACACATATACTGTAACATACATACACACACACACACACATACTGTAACATATACACACATATACTTTAACAAATACACACACATATACTGTAACATATACACACATATACTGTAACATACACACACATCCACACACACACATACTGAAACATACACACACACACACACACACACACACACACACACGTATATACTGTAACACATACACACACACATATACTGTAACATATACACACACACATATATACTGTAACATATACACACACACACACATATACTGTAACATATACACACATATACTGTAACATACACACACATCCACACACACACATACTGAAACATACACACACACACACACACACACACACACACACACACGTATATACTGTAACACATACACACACACATATACTGTAACATATACACACACACATATATACTGTAACATATACACACACACACACATATACTGTAACATATACACACATATACTGTAACATATACACACACACATATACTGTAACATACACACACACACACACATACTGTAACATACACCCACCCACACACACTGTAACATACACCCACGCACCCACACATACTGTAACGTACACACCCACCCACACATACTGTAACATATACACACACACATATACCGTAACATATACACACACACACATATACTGTAACACACACACACACATATACTGTAACATATACACACACACACACATATACTTTAACAAATACACACACATATACTGTAACATATACACACATATACTGTAACACACAAACACACATATACTGCAACACACACACACACACGTATATACTGTAACATATACACACATATACTGTAACATATACACACACATATACTGTAACATATACACACACACAAACACACACACACATATATACTGTAACATATACACACATATACTGTAACATATACACACACACATACTGTAACATATACACACACACACACACACACACACACACACACACACACATACTGTAACATATACACAGAGACACTTACCCTACCTCCGAGCTGACAGGATCACAGGTTTCTTGCAGGATGGGCTGTGGGCGGAGCTACCTCCTCTGCTCCTCGGCTCCTGTTTACTACGTGTGTGTGACGAGCTGAGGACAGAGCAGAACCCAGTGGTGCCCCCTACAGGAGGGTGCAGCGCCCTTTGCACTCGCACAGATCGCACACCCCTAAGGCTGGCCCTGTCGCTGATGAGAGGACCCCGTAGGCCTCTGCCTATCTTGACTCTGGCTCTGCAGCCAATTTTATATGCAGAGACCTAGTGGATCTTCTTCACTTGCCTACTACCCTTCTGGAGAAACCGTTGATCGTTGCCTCAGTAAATGGACGCCGCTGCCCGACCCAATATTGTCTGTGACCGAACCGCTGAGGCTTCAAGTGGGAGCCCTTCATTCTGAGCTCATCTCCTTTTTTGTCCTGCCCAAGGCCGTCAACCCCGTGCTGCTGGCTGCCTTGGCTCCATCTACACGCCCCAGTCCTGGATTGGAACTCCGGAGAGGTTCTCCAGTGGGGTCCCAAGTGCCTCAACCGCTGCCTGGGGCATATCCATCCGTTTCAGCCTCCTCCACATCATTTATTGGCAGGGTTGCCCTCTTGCTACTCTCAGTTCTCGGATGTCTTCAACAAGAAGGAGGCAGAGACGTTGCCTCCACACCGGGCGTATGATTGTCCTATTGACTTGGTTCCTGATTTGCCTCCTCTCGGTAGAGTATACCCTCTCTCCTTACCTGAGACCCAGTCCATGTCTGCTTATATCAAGGAGAATTTAGAGAGGGGCTTCAAACGCAAATCCTCATCCCGGGCCAGGATGTTAAAAAGGACAGATCTCTCCGACCCTGCATTGACAACCGTGGCCTCAACCAGATCACGGTAAAGAACAGATACCCATTGCCTTCAGAACTGTTCGATCGCATACGGAAGCAAACATTTTTTCCAAACTAGACCTGCGGGGGGGCCTACAATCCAATCCGGATTCGTCAGGGTGAGGAATGGTAGACGGCATTTAAAACTTGTGATGGGCACTACGAATACCTGGTTATGCCCTTCGGCCTGTGTAACGCTCTCGCGGTCTTCCAAGAGTTTGTCAATGACATCTTCCGTGATCTCCTCTTTGTCTGTGTTGTGGTGCATCTCGATGACATCTTGATTTTTTTCCCCAGATCCAGCGACTCATCAAAGACATGTCATCCAAGTTTTGCTAAGATTAAGGGAGAATAGCCTATATGCCAAGCTAGAGAAGTGCGTGTTCTGGAGAAAGTCTCTACCCTTCCTGGACTACATCATCTCCGATCAGGGTCTCAAAATGGATCCTGAAAAGGTAAAGGCTGTCTTGGAATGGCCACGCCCTCAAGGCTTAAGGGCCGTACAGCGCTTCTTGGGATTCGCTAACTTCTACCGGCTGTTCATCCCCAACTTCCCTCACTGACAGTTTCCATCTCTACCCTCACCAAAAATGGCATGAACGCCAAGGTGTGGACTCCAGAAGCAGAGGCCGCATTAAAGAGCTTAAAGAAGGCCTTCACGTCAGCCTCAATCCTCCATCATGTGGCTCTACAGTTTTCGTTGGAGGTGGATGCCTCCTCTGTTGGTGCTGGCGCACACTTCTTTTCCAGAGAGCTTCCAAAGGCAAGACTGTGGTATGTGGCTACTACTCTAAGCTTTTTTCTCCTGCAAAGCGCAACTACTCGATTGGGGATCGGGAGTTACTGGCCATCAAGCTGGCTCTGCAAAAGTGGAGACATCTACTATAGGGGACAGCTCATCCAATCCTGGTATTCATGGACCACAAGAACCTCACCTATCTCCAGACGGCCCAAAGGTTGAACCCTCGTCAGGCCAGGTGGTCTCTCTTTGCTCGGTTCCAGTTTGAGGTCCACTACCGCCCTGCCGACAAGAATGTGAGGGCCGATGCCTTGTCTTTTTCATTCGAGACCGAGGACACAATGGAGCCCCCACAGAATATCATTGACCCTTTTTGCATCATCTCTGTCAACCCTTTGCAAGTTAGAGATATTCCCCTGGGAAGGACTATTTGTGCGTCTGGCAGACAAAGGAAGAATTCTCCACTGGGGACACAGTTCCAAGCTGGCAGGTCACGCCGGTGTCCGTAAGACCCGGGACCTGATTGCCCGTCAGTTCTGGTGGCCCACGCTGCCCAAAGACGTCACAGACTTTGTCTCCTCCTGCACGGTGTGCACAGAAAATAAATTTGCCCACTCCAGACCAGCTGGTCTGCTCCAGCCACTGCCTGTGCCCGATGCCCCCTGGCAACATATTGCTATGGACTTTGTCACGGACCTGACTCCCTCTACTGGATGCAGTATGGTCTGGGTGGTGGTGGATCGATTCTCCAAGATGGCTTATTTTGTTCCACTGACTGGCCTGCCTTCTGCTTCCCGACTGGCCAGTCTCTTAATCCAACACTTAATCTTTCTGAGCTTGGTGGTTTAAGTGGCTTGTGAACTAAGTGGAGTTCTAAAACCGGATTGTGTTGCTGTACTTCTGTATTGTGTTGCTGTATTTCTGTGTTTGTGAATCTGTTTTGATTGCTAGCAAATCGAAGATAGCAAAAACTCACACAATTTAAAAAAAAAAATTGTCAATTTTTTTTTTTTTTTTCCCTTGCAGATTCGTTCCAGCTCAGCAGTTGACGAGGGGGAAGGGGTTAACTGGACACAGGTGGTATAAATTAGTCATCAGACCTCATTTTGAGCTTGCTCTTTCTGAGCTTGGTGGTTTAAGTGGCTTGTGAACTAAGTGGAGTTCTAAAACCGGATTGTGTTGCTGTACTTCTGTATTGTGTTGCTGTATTTCTGTGTTTGTGAATCTGTTTTGATTGCTAGCAAATCGAAGATAGCAAAAACTCACACAATTTAAAAAAAAAAATTGTCAATTTTTTTTTTTTTTTTCCCTTGCAGATTCGTTCCAGCTCAGCAGTTGACGAGGGGGAAGGGGTTAACTGGACACAGGTGGTATAAATTAGTCATCAGACCTCATTTTGAGCTTGCTCTTTCTGAGCTTGGTGGTTTAAGTGGCTTGTGAACTAAGTGGAGTTCTAAAACCGGAGTTGAAAAGAGGAGTTGAAGCCCCAGTAAGTACTCTTCTTTTTCTTTGACAATTGTTCGCTGTTTTGGTGTAACTTGGATAATGGATAGCAAGATTGGAGGTTTTCTTCAGTGCACAGTTTGTCATATGTATACACGACTGGAGCCGGAGTTCCAGGGTGAATATCTCTGTGGCAGATGTGAGCATGTTGTTCACCTGGAAGCTCGTATTAGAGATCTGGAGGAGCAGAATGCAACACTGAGGAGGATAGACAATTTTGAGCGGAGCTTGCTGCTCACAGAGCATGCAGTTAGTGGGTTAGAACTGGAGGGTGAAGACATGGGTGAGCAGGATCAGGTAAGTAGCTGGGTTAATGTAGTTAGGGGCAGTAGAAAGGGGTCAAAGACAAGGAAGGCCGATCCGGTTTCTGGCATTCCAAGCAAAATTGCCAGGTTGGGTGATGATGCGAGGGTGTCAGTCTCAGAAAAGGCAGCCCTAGTGGATACTGATCTCCCTAACAGCCGGGAGAACAGCCCAGCTAGTAGTCGGCGGGATGGTAATGCAGGCAAGCCAAGACAATTGATAGTTGTAGGGGATTCTATAATCAGGAAGACGGATAGAATAATTTGTCGCCAAGACCGCCTCAACCGAATGGTTTGCTGTCTCCCTGGTGCCAGGGTTCGGCATGTGGTGGAACGGGTGGACAAATTGCTGGGAGGGGCTGGTGATGATCCAGCTGTCGTGGTCCATGTCGGTACCAACGACAGAATAAATGGTAGGTGGAGGAGCCTTAAGAATAATTTTAAAGAACTAGGCTACAAGCTGAAGGGAAGGACCTCCAAGGTTGTATTCTCAGGAATACTGCCTGTGCCATGCGCATCACAGGAAAGACAGCGGGAGCTCAGGGAGTTAAATGCATGGCTGAAGTCTTGGTGTAGAGGAGAAGGATTTGGGTTCCTAGAGCACTGGGCTGACTTTTCATTGGGGTACAAACTGTATTCTGCAGATGATTTGCACCTAAATGGAAGGGGGTCCGCTGTGCTGGGGGAGAGAATTCTAGCTGGGGTGGCGGAGTATTTAAACTAGGGCTGAGGAGGGAGGTCAATGTAGAAAAAAAAGGGGTAGCCAGGTTAGAGAGGGGTCAGACTATATTGGTGGGGGGAGAAACAGAATGTGGGGAGAGGACTAGACAACAAGATAAGGAGATCCTTTCGTTACAAAACATCAGTGTAAATAAAAAGGACCGATTAATGTCAAATCACATTTCTGATAATAAAAGTGAAAAACTGACAGGCAAGTTAAAGTGTATGTTCACAAATGCCAGAAGTCTAGCAAGCAAAATGGGGGAGCTGGAGGCCTTGATACTGGAAGAAAATATTGATATAGTTGGTGTTGCTGAAACATGGCTGGACTCTTCACATGACTGGGCTGTAAATCTACAGGGTTTTACACTTTTTCGTAAAGACAGGACAAATAGGAAAGGTGGTGGTGTATGTCTGTATGTGAGAAGTGATATGAAGGCGAGTGTGAAAGAGACAATAGTGGGTGAAGACTGTGAGGAGGTTGAAACCTTGTGGGTGGAACTAGAAAGGGAGGTAAACACTGAAAAAATTACTTTTGGTGTAATCTATAGACCCCCCAATATAACTGAGGAGATGGAAGGTCAGATATATAAACAGATGGAGCGGGCTGCACAGGCGGGTACTGTAGTGATAATGGGAGATTTTAATTTCCGGGATATTAATTGGTGTCATGGTTCGGCTTCAACTGCAAAGGGGAGACATTTCCTCAACCTGTTGCAGGAAAATTTTATGGGCCAGTTTGTGGAAGACCCGACTAGAGGTGAAGCTCTGTTGGATCTGGTCATTTCTAATAATGCAGATCTTGTTGGGAATGTCAATGTTCGTGAAAACCTCGGTAACAGTGATCATAATATAGTTACATTTTACCTATACTGTAAAAAACAAACGCAGGCTGGGAGGGCAAAAACATTTAATTTTAAGAAAGCCAATTTCCCCAGGATGAGGGCTGCAATTCAGGATATGGACTGGGAAGAACTAATGTCAAATAATGGGACAAATGATAAATGGGAGATTTTCAAATCTACTTTGAGTTATTATAGTGCAAAATTTATTCCTACAGGTAATAAGTATAAACGACTCAAATTAAACCCCACATGGCTTACACCTTCTGTGAAAGGGGCAATACATGACAAAAAAAGGGCATTTAAAAAATACAAATCTGAGGGTACAGCTGTAGCCTTTGTAAAATATAAAGAGCTTAATAAAATCTGTAAAAATGTAATAAAATTAGCAAAAATACAAAATGAAAGGCAGGTGGCCAAGGATAGTAAAACAAATCCCAAAAAATTCTTCAAGCATATAAATGCAAAAAAGCCAAGGTCTGAACATGTAGGACCCCTAGATAATGGTAATGGGGAGTTGATCACAGGGGATCAAGAGAAGGCAGAGTTACTAAATGGGTTCTTTAGCTCTGTATATACAACAGAAGAAAGAGCAGCTGATGTAGCCGGTGCCAGTGCTGTTAATATATCAGTTGATATACTGAATTGGATGAATGTAGAGATGGTCCAAGCTAAATTAAATAAAATAAATGTGCACAAGGCTCCGGGACCAGATGGGTTACACCCTAGAATTCTTAAAGAGCTTAGTTCAGTTATTTCTGTCCCCCTTTTCATAATATTCAGAGAATCTCTAGTGACAGGTATAGTGCCAAGGGACTGGCGCAGGGCAAATGTGGTGCCTATTTTCAAAAAGGGCTCTAGGTCTTCCCCGGGTAATTATAGACCAGTAAGCTTAACATCCATCGTGGGGAAAATGTTTGAGGGGCTATTGAGGGACTATATACAGGATTATGTGACAATAAATAGCATTATAAGTGACAGCCAGCACGGTTTTACTAAGGACAGAAGTTGTCAAACTAACCTAATCTGTTTTTATGAAGAGGTGAGCAGAAGTCTAGACAGAGGGGCCGCTGTGGATTTAGTGTTTTTGGACTTTGCAAAGGCATTTGACACTGTCCCCCATAGACGCCTAATGGGTAAATTAAGGACTATAGGTTTAGAAAATATAGTTTGTAATTGGATTGAGAATTGGCTCAAGGACCGTATCCAGAGAGTTGTGGTCAATGATTCCTACTCTGAATGGTCCCCGGTTATAAGTGGTGTACCCCAGGGTTCAGTGCTGGGACCACTATTATTCAACTTATTTATTAATGATATAGAGGAAGGGATTAATAGCACTATTTCTATTTTTGCAGATGACACCAAGCTATGTAATATAGTTCAGTCTATGGAAGATGTTCATGAATTACAGGCAGATTTAAACAAACTAAGTGTTTGGGCGTCCACTTGGCAAATGAAGTTTAATGTAGATAAATGTAAAGTTATGCATCTTGGTACCAACAACCTGCATGCATCATATGTCCTAGGGGGCGCTACACTGGCGGATTCACTTGTTGAGAAGGATCTGGGTGTACTTGTAAATCATAAACTCAATAACAGCATGCAGTGTCAATCAGCTGCTTCAAAGGCCAGCAGGATATTGTCGTGTATTAAAAGAGGCATGGACTCGCGGGACAGGGATGTAATAATGCCACTTTACAAAGCATTAGTGAGGCCTCATCTAGAATATGCAGTTCAGTTCTGGGCTCCAGTTCATAGAAAGGATGCCCTGGAGTTGGAAAAAATACAAAGAAGAGCAACAAAGCTAATAAGGGGCATGGAGAATTTAAGTTATGAGGAAAGATTGAAAGAATTAAACCTATTTAGCCTTGAAAAAAGACGACTAAGGGGGGACATGATTAACTTATATAAATATATTAATGGCACATACAAAAAATATGGTGAAATCCTGTTCCTTGTAAAACCCCCTCAAAAAACAAGGGGGCACTCCCTCCGTCTGGAGAAAAAAAGGTTCAAGCTGCAGAGGCGACAAGGCTTCTTTACAGTAAGAACGGTGAATTTATGGAATAGCCTACCGCAGGAGCTGGTCACAGCAGGGACAGTAGATGGCTTTAAAAAAGGGTTAGATAATTTCCTAGAACAAAAAAATATTAGCTCCTATGTGTAGAAATTTTTCCTTCCCTTTTCCCTTCCCTTGGTTGAACTTGATGGACATGTGTCTTTTTTCAGCCGTACTAACTATGTAACTATGTAACTATGTAACTATGTAACACATCTTCCGGCTTGCCCTCTGCATATTGTGTCGGATCGGGCGGTTCAGTTCACCTCAAAGTTCTGGAGAGCCCTCTGCAGTCTCCTCGGTGTGAAGTTGGACTTCTCCTCAGCCTACCATCCCCAGTCCAATGGTCAAGTCGAGAGGGTTAATCAAATTATGGAGAACTACCTGCGGCACTTTATCTCCAGGCAGCATGATGACCGGGTGCAGCTGTTTCCTTGGGCTGAGTTCTCCTACAACAACCATACTAGTGAGTCCACCGCCTCCAGCCCATCCTTCATTGTCTACGGCCAACATCCAGGTATACCTCTCCCTGTTTCCACTACGTCCCAGGTACCTGCAGCTGACTCTACATTCAGGGACTTTCTACAAATATGGCAGCAGACCCGATCTTCTATTCTGCTGGCGGTCGACCGCATGAAAAGAAAGGGCACTGTCCACAAGGGGAAAGTGTGGGGCTGTATGGCATGATCTACAAGAGGGCGTGGGGGGTTGTATGGCACTGTCTACAAGGAGGAGGTGGGGGATGTATTGCATGGTCTACAAGGAGTAGGTGGGGATTTATGACACTATCTACAAGGAGGAGGTGGGGGCTGTATGTCACTGTGTACATGGAGAGGTGGGGGGCTGTATGACACTGTCTACAAGGTGGAGGTGGGGGCTGTATGGCACGATCTACAATTAGGAGGTGGGGGATTTGGCCCTGTCTACTGGGAGGCTGTATGGCACAATCTACAGGGGGTACTATTTACAGGGTGGGGGGGCTGTGTGTGGCAGCCAGGGGAGGGGGCATTATACTGTGCGGGGGCCACTAAGCCGACATTATACTGTGATAGGATACTACAGTGGGCAATATACGGTGTGAAGCACTTAGGGGGCATAATACTGTGTGGGCACAATTAGAGGACAAAGTACTGTGTCCTTGAAGGTGTTATAATATATTATGTTATTAAATATTATTATTATACTTTATGTAGGGCACTAAAGGGGCATTATACTTTGTGGGGGCACTATATAGAGCATTATACTGTGGAGGGCATTAAACTTTTATTATGGGGGATTTTTCTTATGATGAGGTGGGGCGCCAAAATATAATTTTGCACGAGGCTCCATCTATCCTAAGGCCTGCCCTGACTGGAACAATGTCTTGTGGGTGAGTTAAGATGGGTTTACACAGGCAGATATGTGCCCATAATGAGCGCCGGTCGTTGATATTTATAGGTCGATTGTCATTCGTTTAAAGGCCCTTCAAATGGGCCAATGTGAATTGTATGTTGACAAACGATCAGCAATACATAGGGAGATGTGCTGGCGGCAGCGATGATTTGTAAGGCAGCATAAGAAATTAAATCAGACAACGAATGAGCAGATGATCAATGCCTTATTTACACAGGGCTTAGGAATTAGCGTTCGTATGAACACTTGTTCGCCCGATCATGGCCCCCATGTAAATGGGCCTATACTTTGTCTTTGGTATCAGGGTGGAGTAGAAATAGGAAATAGCTTAATTATCCTGTGAGTAGTATATGCCTTGAAAAGCTTTTGTAAAGGATCTGCCAGGCACAACTTCTGTGGATACGACCATAGGTAATCAGTCTGCACCTGAGTCTATGTCTCTGAGACTGACTCCATCTTCCGCCACTCAGGATGGCAGGCTTAGGAGTGGGAGAGCCTATCGCAGCCTAGCCAGACGGAGCTAGCTTCCGCCCTCTGTCTATTTATACCTGCCTTTCCTGTTCCTCCTCTGCTTGTGATTCTTCTCGTGTGGTTTCCTGGCCCAGCTACAGCTTTTAACTATTTGATCCTGCTCCATACTGACCCTGGCTTACTGACTACTCTCCTGCTCTGCGTTTGGTACCTCGTGCACTCCTGGTTTGACTCGGCTCGTTCACCACTCTTGTTGCTCACGGTGTTGCCGTGGGCAACTGCCCCATTTCCCTTAGCTTTGTGTACCCTTGTCTGTTTGTCTCGTGCACTTACTGAGCGTAGGGACCGCCGCCCAGTTGTACCCCGTCGCCTAGGGCGGGTCGTTGCAAGTAGGCAGGGACAGAGTGGCGGGTAGATTAGGGCTCACTTGTCCGTTTCCCTACCCCTATCATTACAGCTTTAGATTTTTCTCATATGGTATTTCAAATGTATAATAATTTTTTTTTTAATTTTTTGTTTGATAAATATTACAGCATTTTGCATCTATTGCGCCAAGTATTTTTTTTTAGTTTAGTTTAATATACATATAGTGCAAAACTTTTGCTCTCCCCATTATACGTGCTTGTGATTTTTGTTAAAAGCTCTTACTTTACTTTTGCTATTGACCATCTAAAAAAATGACAGACGTGCGGCGACACTCTATATTCGCTGACATTTTGATTAGATAATGTATGCTGACAAACACATTAGATGCTGGATGAGTGACATTTGAAGTTCACAGTTTTTTGTTTCAATGGCATTGATAAATCATGTGTTTCCTGAACTTAATTGTTTTTATTATCACCGTTAGCAATTTGGAAATGTAATCAGTGATGGCGATAACAGGAGAATTCTAGACAGTCACACAATTTCCATTACAAATGAGTAGGTGGCAGTTTAAAGATGTAAATCTGTAGGTGGGGAAATAGTATATTTTAGTCACATTGGAGCATAATGATAACAGCTACGTACACAACAAAAACATGATAGCGTCGTGACGAGGACAATAACGTTGGAAAGGTTTATTAATAAATAACTTCAACTGGAGGGCATGTTCTGTATAACAACAATACATGTTTGCAGCTTTATTCACATTCCTTTCAAAGAAATTGTGGGACCTGAAAGGATTTCTACCAGACTGTTTGTTTCAGGAACATTCAGAAAATCCTACAGACTAACAAATACTGGGGGCAAGCTTATCTCCTGTTTACGTTTATTATTCATTTCTAGGATTAGTGTTCCTTTAAAGAATATTAAGAATATTAAGAATTAGGGTCTAAGGTGTTAAACATTCTGTGCCCAGGTTCCTGAATGTAAATTTAGTGCTGGCTATGCATAATATTCTTTGAAGTGTGGTAGAATTTTTTGATGGAACAGACTTTGCTCATTATTTTATCATTCCTTTCCTAAATACATAGGGTGGAATTTCCTAAAACAGGTGTTTTGTACGCGCATGCCTTTTGATTCACTGTCTGTGCATCAGAAATTAAAATGTATGCATGTCAATAGCAGACATAGCTTTACGCCATACTTTACAGCAATTTCTGGCGTGGGCAATGGTAAATCTGTTAGATTCAAACCCTCTCGCTAAACCCCACCAATTTTTGTTTGAAAAGTTGCGCCATTAAAGTAGCGTAAAGCCTTTGATAAATTCACCTGTAGTCATTATTACGGAACTATTTACAGAGATCACTTGACAAAATCACAACTTGAAATCTCATCAGAGACATTTATGATATATCCACAGGACTAGATGTGTTGACTCAGATGTGTTGACTCAGATGTGTAATAAATTTAAGAAGAGAGGGTATCCTAGGAAACTTGTACAGAAACATAAGGATAGACTAGACAATAGTTTGGAATCCAATATTAAGGGTGTACAAGTTGAACGTATACCATTTATATCAACTTTTGGCAATTTGAGTGGTCGCATAGGTAACATTCTGCGAAAGAATTGGCCTATAGTGTCCAAGGGACATAATGAGATTGACACGTTGAGAATACCACCCATTATGTCATATCGGAGGACTAAGAATATCAGAGACACTCTGGTTAAGTCAGACGTGGGTAGTAGAAAGAAAAATACACAATTACTACTTTGCCCCCCCAAAAATGGTAATTTTCCCTGTCTGAATTGCTGCAATTGCAATAATATTGTGAAAGGGAATAGTTTTCAGCATCCACATACGGGGAGGGTCTTTAATATCAGACACAGATTTACATGCAATTCAGATTTCGTTGTATATATGATTACATGTCCTTGTTCATTGATTTACATAGGAGAGACAACTATGCCTATTAAATTGAGAATTAATAAGCATAAAAGTACAATCAGAAAGAAAATGATGGAACTTCCATTACCAAGGCATTTTGTTGAAAAGAATCATCAGTTAAATCAATTGAGATTTAGGGTAATAGATTGTGTCCCGATACTCAGGAGGGGAGGGGATAGACAGAAGCTATTGAAAAAGAAAGAATTACGTTGGATCTTTGAGTTAGATTCCCTATATCCCAAAGGTTTGAATCTAGAATATAAGATAATTCCTGGACTCTGAAATCCCATTGCTGTTTTTAACATTTTTTTAATTTTAATATTGTACACTTGATGGGTGATTTCTGACACATTGTGTAGCATCTATTTTTTGCATCGTCTTGTATTCCTGAGGGTCTTGATATTTTTGGAATATTTCTTACAGATTTGAGCATGTTCGTGATGGAGGTTTATTCACCACACGCCAGCGGATTTATGATCAGAACGAAGATTATAGCAGTTCCTATCATGTTGGCATCCATCTGTATTTTTTATGCAATGTTTTTGAGTATAGTGATTTTTTGATTGGGTGGGCTATGGTTGATGCTCTATCATCATTATATAAATCTTGTGTTCTGTGCGGTATAGGTGTCCGACATGATTTGTTGGACAGATATTACGAGCATTCCCTAGAAAGTCTTTTAATCACTTTGAGTGATTCGATTTATGTAGGCTAATTAACACTAAAGAGTATTTGATGACACTAACTTTTAGTGATTGATATCATGTAGTAATATGAACCTGATCCCTTTTCCTTCCGTCTGCCCTGTTCACATGTGACTTAACATCACGGAATGAAGGCTTTTTTTATCATCATTATATAAATCTCGTGTTTTGTGCGGTATGATTGTCCAACATGATTTGTCGGACAGAAGTTACAAGCATTCCCTAGAAAGTTTTTGAATCACTTCGGTGATCCGATTTATGTAGGCGGTTTAACACTAAACAGTATTTGATGACATTAACTCCTAGGGATTGATATCATGTAGCAATATGAACCTGATCCCTTCTCCCTCCGTCTGCCCTGTTCACATGTGACTTAAACAGAGTGAAGGCGTTTTTAATTATCGAATTAATTTTGCCTCAAAAATATACAGATTTGGAGCTGCAGTATGATGGATTCTTGTTTATGACTGAGGATGTCTTATATTTAACTTCTAGTGATTGATATCATGAAGTAATATGAACCTGATCCCTTCTCCCTCCGTCTGCCCTGTTCACATGTGACTTATACAGAGTGAAGACGTTTTTAATTATTGAATTAATTTTGCCTCAAAATATACAGATATGGAGCTGCAGTATGATGGATTCCTGTTATGACTGAGGATGTCTTACATTTATACATACTTTGATTACCATTTTTGATCGAACGCTGGTCTTTATTTATTTTTTGCACAGCAGAGATGATTGATTGCTGAGCATGCACAGTAGAGCTCTGTGATCGTAGCTGGAACCTGGAGTGTGGTGAACTTTCCTCCTTCACTTTTCTATTGTAATTACAATGATTGACATATGATTGATGATGATGTATTAAAGATGTATTACACATTGTAGTTTTTCACGTTTTTGTGGATTATATAACTATTTGATGTATGTCATTAAGACTAATGTATGCTTCACCTGGGAGACCAGATTCACGATGTTCACTGGTTGGAATGGGCCATGTGATCATTTGTATTCACCCATTTATAACGATGTTTTTAGACATAATGTTAGGCTTGACAAAGACCCTCCACTCACTATGGGTCGAAACGTTGCTTGTCGTTTGTGGATGTCTTGACAATAAAACCACCTTGATGATTTGAAGACGTGTGCTGTTGTCCTACTACTTTTTTGGATATCCACAGGATATGTCATAAATGTCAGATAGATGCGCGTCCCACCTCTGGGACGCGCACTGATCTCTGGAACGGGGCCCTTAAACCCCGTTCTAACTTTTTGTGCTCACGCTGCCTCCCGGCCACTTACTGATTACATGGTCGGGAGTTACGGAAACAGCGTGACTTGCTGAGCTACGCTGTTTCCGTAACTCCCATAGAAATGAATAGTAGTTACAGAAACAGCGCAGCTCGCATGCTACGTTGCTTACGTAACTGCAATTCACTATTATGGGAGTTACGGAAACAGCGTAGCTCAGCGGGTTACGCTGTTTCCGTAACTCCCGACACTGTGCCGACCATGTGATCAGGAAGTGGCCAGGAGTCAGCATGAGCACATAAACCCGGAATTGGGTTTAGGGGACTCCGTTCTAGAGATAGGTGCGGGTGCCAGATGTGGGACTGTGGATATGTCATAAATGTCAATCATGGGAAACCCCCTTTAAGGATTCAGGGAAATATTTTTATGCCAGAATAGAATATTTAGTTGTTTTTTTAATGTACTGTGGTTAAAGAAGTCTTTCAACATACTTCCTGATATAACATTGGAGCTATTCTAAACCAAAGACGATAGGTTGTAAAGCTCCAATCACGTACCATCAATGGTTAATGAATAAACAGAGATGGAATAAACTTAAATTAAAAAGGAAACTTTTGTTGTAGGTGAATCGATGAAGTAACACCATGAGTATCTTATATATATTTTCGAAAGTTTGTTTGAAGCCCGATTTTTCATTGTTTTAAAATCAGGGAATAGCTATTTTTGATTGGACACGCGTTCCCCAGGTAACAGATTGCACTGACAGGTTTAGTCCCCCAATTGATGACTTGGCAGCCCATAATTGGCTGCAACGTACATCATTCCTCGCTGAATTGCCTAACACAGCAGCACTGCGATGTTGGACACAGCGGGTTTACAGAGAGGCAGGACAGTTGTCCTGTCTCGTATAATTGAGGGACTAAAATGCATGGAGAAGCAATGAGCGATTGAGGGACTTAAATGCATGGAGAAGCAATGAACGATTGTGGGACTAAAATGCATGGAGAAGCAATGAGCGATGGAGGGACTAATGGTAAAGATGAGGAGCGAGGAAAAATTATGCCAAATGGGCATGAATTAGAAGTCCCCGCCCCTCATCCACCACTTTGTAGTTTGGTCTAGGAGCACTGGCTTATGACTTTTATTTCCTAAAGGGAATACATTTTTTTTTGATCATGTGATCATAGTGTTAAGGGTATTTAATGGTGCTTCTAATAACATTGGGTCCGGTGCCACCAGTATTGCACCCGTACTTACGGACCCATTTTCTCTGCACTAATCGGCAGCCCCTTCTCTCTATCAGTGCTGGAAAGAGAGAAGGGGCAGCCCTTTCGGGCAGAATTTCCGCAGCGATTGAAATTAAAATAAGTTCATACGTACCGTTGTCTTGGTGACGCGTCCCTCTTGACATCCAGTCCGACCTCCCTGGATGATGCGGCAGTCCAAGTGTCCGCTGCAGCCTGTGATTGGCCTGTGATTGGCTGCAGCAGTCACATGGGATGAAACGTCATCCCGGGAGGCTGGAATGGAGGAAGAAGCAGGTAAGTTAACTTTTAATGCTCTCTATATAAAGTATGGGAGCACGGTCTGTAAAAAGCAAAAACAGGACATGTCCTAACTTTTGCGGAGCCTTTCTATGGCACGGACACCTTCCTGTAAATATACAGGAAGGTGTCCATGAGCAGTAGAAGTGAATGGGTCCATAATTATGGACGAATTCTACGGTCTTTTGCATGGGGCCTTACAACACATAATTGGGTATTTAAATAGTGAGCTTTTACTTTATCTATACCGTAAGTCAACCTCCCGAGCAACACTGGGTATAAAAGCTAGTTTATTTATGTGGTATACATTTTTCTGCTTGAATGAATTTCAAAACCACCCTTACAGGTCTGTGACATAGCTCACATTAATTCTATTGACTTACTACTATCCTGAGATTTGAACTGGGTTCGGAAGTTATGGCCACAGAGAAATGTATTGATCTTCAGACACTTTCAAATGCATAAGCATGAACTGTCTATCTACTGTGTATGGGGGACCTTCTATGGCATAATATATTCCAAGACCTAGTCAACGTTTAAAAGCTACAGTTTTTATAAGCTAATTAATGCATTGTCTGCATTGTTCTCTTGCTGCTAGGGGCCATCTTTGTTCTTGGCAAAGCTTGGGCTAAATGAAAAAAAGAGAAAAGAAAAGCATATCAATATAAGTGCTGAAGTGATAATTCAAGGAATAAAAGGGGGTTGGGATCTAGAGGTGTTCAGTTGTGGAAGTGAGAGTGATTGCTGGTGTTATTCATAGGCAACAGGAAGATAATATTTAGTAGTGTGCGGAGAAGAAGGAGGTAACTACGTAATGGAGCAGGTAGGTAGATAGTAACTATGCAAAAAGGATAAAAAGAAACACGGCGCACATGGTGCATCATCCCAGGATGATTAGAATAAATTGATAAATACAGGACGGTGTTCACGTGATCTCGTTGTGCTGGGAGCACAACGTCCTTGATAACATAGAAGTCAGAGGGGGTCTGCAGCCTGGGATATGTCCGGTGACCCGTAGGGTTCCGTTGTCAATGGTTGAGGATATTTGGTAAAAAGAAATTCCACTGGACAGCGCTGATCCACCCAATTTCAAGGAAACGTATCCAATAAACTCCTTAGGACAAGGAGCTACTGGTAAAGATTCCAATAAGATCCTAGTCTGTCAGGTAAGGATCTTTTAAACTATTTATTGCATTTTTAAAAGTACATACAAGGAAATGCTACGCGTTTCGAGACCGAACGGAGTGTCTTAGAGATGACCGAACCGAACTTCACCGGGTTCGACTGAACTCGTTTTGACCGAACCCGGCAGGAGACAGTCACTGTCCAGGGTGCTGAAAGAGTTAAACTGTTTCAATTCAGTCCAAGAGTCCAAGATGACAATTCAGTCCAAGTGACAGCTGCAGCCAATCAGAAGCCAAGCACAGGCTGCAGTGGTCACATGGACTGCCGCGTCATCCAGGGAGGTGGGGCCAGATGTCAAGAGAGGCGCGTCACCAAGGACGCGTCACCAAGGCAACGGCCGGGAAGTTCTCGGTAAGTACGAACCTCTTTTTTTTTAAACAGGTTACTCGATATGGTGATTGGAATTCACTGTCGAGGGTGCTGAAAGAGTTACTGCCGATCAGTTAACTCTTTCAGCACCCTGGACAGTGACTGACGTCGACTAGCCTCATCTCTATGATGGCGGCTGCGCGAAAATCACGCAGCGGCGCATCATACACTGATGACACACGGAGCTGTCAAGTGCCTTTTGCGCACGCAAAACGCTGCATTTTTTTGCGTGTGCAAAACTCACACGCTCGTGTAAATCAGGCCGAACTGTGCAGCGGATTCACCATTCCCATCCCTGCACCAAAATTCGGACGGTTTTTCCTAGGGAGGAGAGAGGAGAGGGGCAGAACAGGCTCCTATTACAGCCTGCCCATTGCATCAATCACATATAGAAATTAAAAAGCAAATATACTAATAAAAATAACTCACAATGAAGTGCAGCCTCTGTTCTGGATTCAGTATTAAATCGGTTTGCGTTTTAGAATTACATTGAAATTACAATACATTTTATTGCTGCCGACAACAGGCAGGTCCATATTTATATAGAAAAGAAAAAAGAAAAAAGAGATTCAGAAATGTAAATAGGCACTCTTGGGCTCAATAAAATTGAATAATTATTTTATTTCTTGACTCCAGATAATACCGGAAAGAGTAAATTTATACATATACAAAAAACAATTTAAAAAGAGAAATCTCCTGGCCAGGGAAAGAACATACGAGTATTATTCAAAACACAAGTAGTATAACCTAATAATTGTGTGACATAATGTATGTGTTTCAAACCATTTTACAAAAGAGTTTCCAATAGGAAAACCGCCATGATATGTTCACACCTGCGGTTTCCAAACATATATTCAATGTGTATCAGAAATACCAAGAAACCTGTTTAGAACAATGGTTAATCATATAACATGTAATAAGCCTTCAGAATATAGGTAATATTACAAGAAAAATATAAAGTATGATATATATATGTACCACACATTAACAAGACGATTTCTTGAAAAACCGCTAGACTGTATTCACATTTGCGGTTTCCAACCATATATGTATTAGGTATAATAATGTTGCCAAAGGACCAATGAATGAAGTTGGGACACTATATAAATATAGTGTGATTGGTAGTAATTGTCAAACTGCTCTGAAGAAATCCCGTTCAGCTGTGTTAATCAATGGGGCGGGTAGTGACGTCCTAACCCTGCCCAGAGAATACCTGTCCAGTTTTGAAGACCTTCTGTGGAAAGGAACATACGTTGGAACCATTACCTATTCGGCTGCCGGCGTGCGATTCTGCCCGGCTTGGTCTGTTCCTCTTGGAGTGCCTTCTTTTCGTCTGAAATTTCAGTGCATGATCCTGCATTTCTGGGCTTCTATCCCAGTGAGTACAATGGTTGTTACCAGCATGGATCTATAGAGGAAGGCGCCAAGAGAAGTAATTGTGGAGTCGTGGCTGTTTTTAAATCAATTGTGTGACCATACAGGTGAATTTTCCTCCTGAGGAGATCTACTATACTTTCTACATCGGAGTAAATTATCTCCTTGCATGGTCTTCCTGGCACTTATTGGATGTCGGAGGTGAAGGTAAAAATCCATTGAAAAGCTTATAATATCAAAAAGTTTTTTTCTTCGAACATTCAACTGCCTGAGAGCTACATACAGACTCGTGGGTCTGGGAAAGAGACTTCCTATTGTGATCAGCTTTGAATTGGAATTATCCATCTACTCGATGAGAGTGAAAAAAACGTGCTTATAACCACATTTATTCAATTAATGAGGCCATTTTTATTGTTGAGAGCCAAATCATATTACATATGTAGGTAGAAAATATCTTCCTTATTAATATCACTAACAGTAACCTCGAACAGGCCCTTGGGCAATATTTGGATACATAATACATATATGGTTGGAAACCGCAGGTGTGAATACAGTCCAGCGGTTTTCCATTTTGAAATTCAATTGTATAATTGTATAACATATACATCATGTTATATATCCATTTGGTAATATCAATCTTGTCTCGAAGGGTCTATTGTATATTATAACATCAATAGTTACTGTCAAAAGGTCCTTTGGCAACATTATTATACCTAATACATATATGGTTGGAAACCGCAAATGTGAATACAGTCTAGCGGTTTTTCAAGAAATCGTCTTGTTAATGTGTGGTACATATATATATCATACTTTATATTTTTCTTGTAATATTACCTATATTCTGAAGGCTTATTACATGTTATATGATTAACCATTGTTCTAAACAGGTTTCTTGGTATTTCTGATACACATTGAATATATGTTTGGAAACCGCAGGTGTGAACATATCATGGCGGTTTTCCTATTGGAAACTCTTTTGTAAAATGGTTTGAAACACATACATTATGTCACACAATTATTAGGTTATACTACTTGTGTTTTGAATAATACTCGTATGTTCTTTCCCTGGCCAGGAGATTTCTCTTTTTAAATTGTTTTTTGTATATGTATAAATTTACTCTTTCCGGTATTATCTGGAGTCAAGAAATAAAATAATTATTCAATTTTATTGAGCCCAAGAGTGCCTATTTACATTTCTGAATCTCTTTTTTCTTTTTTCTTTTCTATTTAATTCATATCAGGAATGGCACCGTGCTATATTATATTGCAATTTTGGGTTCTTTAGGTATGGTTTGTAAAAACCACATCTGTTTTTCTTTATATCATATTTTTGGAGGGTGTTTTCCTTCCTGTTTTTGTCTATATACCTTTTTTTAAGAAAAATAGAAAATATTTTCTTTCTTGATTTGTGAGGGTATCAGTGGTGTGTCCTGATCATGGCCTACTGTCTGGATTTGGAGGTTGATGCACAGATTGCGGCACTTCTGAATTGTGAAATGAATAGAGGTGCAGAGGATATTGGAGGAGATATATATGGTTTATTTAAAAATCATCGGAGACTTATCTTGAGCCATTTGAGACGGAAGTGGGATATTCAGAGTTTAGAGGCATATAGGCTGTCCAAAATTGTCCCAAGAGGCCTACGCAGACGTACAACACCTGCATCACATTTTAAGAGCGAAGCATTTTTAGAAAAATGGGATGATGAGTGTCTGAGGCATTCAATGAATTTGATGGAGTTACTAATAGAAGAGGAGAAAAATATGCTTAGTTTGCTCAATATGGAAATTGAGGAGAGTGTCAAAAAATTGGATATTTTTTGTAAGGATCAGGAATTTGAAAAATTAAATAATAGTCTTAAGAAGGAGGTAGAAGTGGAACTTCGTGAAATATCAGTACGAAAAAGGAGAAAGTTCCAAAGGGATACTTCTGATTTTGAACAGAAACAAATCTTCTCCTTTACAAAAAATAGAGAAAGACAGAATAGGAATAGAGTAAGGGTGAGAAGAAATACCTTTATGTCAACAGATGGGGAAACTACAAGTGACCTATCTAGTGACAATGAGATGGGTAAACACGTTAGAGTTGAGGAATCACAATCCAAGGTTTCTTTTTTAGGGGACAGAAACAGAGGAAAATTCGGAGAGGAAAGAATAGTAGAGAAAAAAGGAGGACCCAATACAAGACAACGCAGGGGAAGATAGATAATAATCTGAATAATATAATTAATCTAACAGACTTCCCTCTATCAACACACCATATATCTTTATTAAATCGTGGTTTGGGTTTTTCACCAGTTACCCCTGGTAAGGAATTTGAAATATGTAAAGATCTTCACCTTTTTCTTAGAAAGATTCTTTTGAGACTTTGGCATGGGGAAAAAAATGAGAGGAATATTCAAAATGAGAATGTTATGTTAGAATCACAGAGAGAAATAGATTTGGAAATGTCTGATTTAGACACCCTAGCGGATTTAAATGAATTATGGGAGGAAGGTAACCTATTGGAGAATATAGATATTCCTAGAGAGGACCGTGCGGAGATTATCCCAGAGTTCACGGGTTTGCGTAAAAAAAGTAGTACTATGCCTAGTATACACTCTAACAGATATACACATGCATTTTTGGAGGCCATGCTTAGAGATATAAGTGTCATCGACTGGTCCTCCTTTCTGTGTGAGGACAACCTAACTGAAAGGGAACGAAAAGCCCTAAAAGAACTACAAAATATTGAGAACATTGTAATAAAGCCCAGTGACAAGGGTGGGAATGTTGTCCTCCTCAGAGAGGATGACTATGTCGGTGAAATTAGAAGACAATTGGAGACGGATACATATTCCCTTTTGAATGATAATCCACTGGATAACATAATGGGAACTTTGAATAGAAAATTGACTTTTGCATTGGATGAGGGCCTAATAAACAAAAATGAGTTCCAATTTTTAGAGGTAAGAGAACCCCGTATGCCTACAATATATGTACTCCCTAAGGTACACAAAAATAGGAATACACCCCCAGGTAGACCTATTATTTCAGGGTGTGATGGCCCAACAGATCATCTTGGCAAATATATTGATGAAAAATTGAAACCTTTTGTGCGTACACTTCCATCTTTTGTATTGGATACGGGGGATCTTCTTAATAAAATCAATAATTTGAATTTTGAGGAAGACTTTATCCTGGTAGGATTGGATGTGGAGTCTTTGTATACTTCCATCCCACATAATGTTGGCCTTAAGGCGGCTGCGCATTTTCTGGAGAGGAGGGGAGGAGACTGGGCCCATCAAAATGAATTTATTATTGAAATGTTGGAATTCGTTTTGAATTATAACTGTTTCTCTTTTGATGGTAAATTTTATCGTCAAGTTCGTGGAACGGCTATGGGATCCTCCTGTGCACCATCATATGCCTGCTTGCACTTGGGCTGGTGGGAGGAGTTCATAGTATATCCTCATCCTCTTTTCAGAAAATGTGCATCCGTTTGGCTGAGATACATGGACGATGTTCTCTTGTGCTGGAAGGGACCCTTGGACTCACTTGAAAGTTTTATTGGTGATTTAAACTCCAATGAACTTAATATTCTTCTGACTTTCTCTCATAACAAAGATCATATTAGCTTTTTAGATCTTAATATCCATAGAGAAGGAAATAAATTAAAAACGACCACATATCGGAAACCGACATCTGGTAATACCCTCTTGGCAGCAACCAGCCATCATTTTCCATCTCAAATTAAGGGGATTCCGATTAGTGAATTCCTTCGAATTCGTCGTAATTGTACGGATTTCAGGGACTTTAAAAGCGAAGCGCAAGATTTATCATCTCGCTTTGAAGATAGGGGTTATTCCAAGAAAATGATCAAGAAAGGATACAATAGAGCATCTATGCATAATAGAGAGGAAATTCTTAAAAGAGTCAAAAAGGATAATAGTGATGATAGAGTTAGATTCATTTCAAGGTATGGGTCCCATTGGAACATACTTCGGAATCTGATGATTAAAAACTGGCCACACTTGACTTTGGATAAAAGAATTAATTCAATAGTAGGGAACATACCGAGTATGGTTCCAAGAAAGGCCCCTACTTTGAGGAATTTGCTGGTGAGTTCTGAGTTTAAGAGAAGGACCCCAAATAATGAGAAATGGTTACAGAAACGTCCCAAAGGAATGTTCATGTGTGGCTCTTGTAAATGCTGTAAGTATGTCTTAAAATCAGACAAATTTCTGGATAGTGAACATAAAAGGGAATTTAAAGTTTATAACTTTATTAATTGTCGCTCAACCATGGTCGTTTACTCTATTACTTGCCCATGTGGGAAACAATATATTGGGAAAACGAAACGTGAACTACAGGTTCGCATCAGTGAACATATTAGAGATATCAACAAGGGTGAAATGGCTAATCCTCTAGCTGCACATTTTAAAACGTACCATGCTCAATCTCCAACTGGCTTAAAATTTATGGGGATTTATCAATTATCTCAAGATAGAAGGGGAGGTGATCTCAATCGAATACTCCTTCAGAAGGAAACTATGTGGATTTATACATTAAAAACTTTGAATCCTTGGGGATTGAATAATGAAATTAAATTTAACATGTTCCTTTAAACGGTTGGGGTCTGAAAGATTGCTCCATATCTTCCCCAATTTTTAGTACTTTGGAATCAGTTGGTTCTATATATATATTATCTTTGATATAAAAAAATGTTGGATTAAAAGAAAGGAATCCTCTCTATGTTACCTTTGGAGGATGATCTAGGATAATTGTTTGTGAAATTCTTGGGAAAAAAATCTTTTTGAATTTAATATAAAAATCTCTGGTCCTGTTATTGAAATCTGAAAGTTTAACCCTAAATTGCCTCTTCATCTGGATAACTTATATATCTTTTATCCAATTATAATCTTCCTTTATTAGTATGATTGTGGGTAACATTATTCCCAATATAAAATGATCAATCTATTGGATAAAAAATCTCAAATGGGTGGGATGGCTCCTGTTAGTCATCATAGCTCTTTTTATGCATATATTCAATGTGATGTAATTCAATAGTTAAATTTACACACTTAGATTTATTGTATTGGGATTGATTCTGCTTTGGGGGCGGTGGGGACCCGGGTACTGATGCCTTAACTGGTAATAGTTCTCCGTCCCTGCCTCCCCTAAGGTATCATCTGTATCTCATATACTTTCTTGTATTGTTGAATATAGTTCATATACATACATGTGCTGAAAGAACTGAACAGGTTTCATCTTCCGTTACAATGGGGGATCTCCTTTTGATGTAGAAAAAATATTTTCCTCCATAAATCCATCGTAAAGTCTGTACAGTAATGGCTAACCGTATTAGCGGAAGATTTAATTTTATTAATAAAATCTAGGCAGTAATGGTATTTAAATTTAACGATTGATCTCATTTTTGACCAAGTAGAGACACATCACTGATTACCCTCCTCCGGATAAATATTAAATATTTTCTATGTATTTTGATCTTTTGGATATTCTAATTGCTGGTTTGAATATATAAATTCTTTTGTCTGTTATTTAAATTGAGAGATATACATCATGGCGGCATTTCATGCAAGAGTTAAATATATAATATCCACAAGATCTTTATGTGAAACATTATGTTTTTGATTATGGAACCAATGAATGAAGTTGGGACACTATATAAATATAGTGTGATTGGTAGTAATTGTCAAACTGCTCTGAAGAAATCCCGTTCAGGGATGAAACGCGTCAGCTGTGTTAATCAATGGGGCGGGTAGTGACGTCCTAACCCTGCCCAGAGAATACCTGTCCAGTTTTGAAGACCTTCTGTGGAAAGGAACATACGTTGGAACCATTACCTATTCGGCTGCCGGCGTGCGATTCTGCCCGGCTTGGTCTGTTCCTCTTGGAGTGCCTTCTTTTCGTCTGAAATTTCAGTGCATGATCCTGCATTTCTGGGCTTCTATCCCAGTGAGTACAATGGTTGTTACCAGCATGGATCTATAGAGGAAGGCGCCAAGAGAAGTAATTGTGGAGTCGTGGCTGTTTTTAAATCAATTGTGTGACCATACAGGTGAATTTTCCTCCTGAGGAGATCTACTATACTTTCTACATCGGAGTAAATTATCTCCTTGCATGGTCTTCCTGGCACTTATTGGATGTCGGAGGTGAAGGTAAAAATCCATTGAAAAGCTTATAATATCAAAAAGTTTTTTTCTTCGAACATTCAACTGCCTGAGAGCTACATACAGACTCGTGGGTCTGGGAAAGAGACTTCCTATTGTGATCAGCTTTGAATTGGAATTATCCATCTACTCGATGAGAGTGAAAAAAACGTGCTTATAACCACATTTATTCAATTAATGAGGCCATTTTTATTGTTGAGAGCCAAATCATATTACATATGTAGGTAGAAAATATCTTCCTTATTAATATCACTAACAGTAACCTCGAACAGGCCCTTGGGCAATATTTGGATACATAATACATATATGGTTGGAAACCGCAGGTGTGAATACAGTCCAGCGGTTTTCCATTTTGAAATTCAATTGTATAATTGTATAACATATACATCATGTTATATATCCATTTGGTAATATCAATCTTGTCTCGAAGGGTCTATTGTATATTATAACATCAATAGTTACTGTCAAAAGGTCCTTTGGCAACATTATTATACCTAATACATATATGGTTGGAAACCGCAAATGTGAATACAGTCTAGCGGTTTTTCAAGAAATCGTCTTGTTAATGTGTGGTACATATATATATCATACTTTATATTTTTCTTGTAATATTACCTATATTCTGAAGGCTTATTACATGTTATATGATTAACCATTGTTCTAAACAGGTTTCTTGGTATTTCTGATACACATTGAATATATGTTTGGAAACCGCAGGTGTGAACATATCATGGCGGTTTTCCTATTGGAAACTCTTTTGTAAAATGGTTTGAAACACATACATTATGTCACACAATTATTAGGTTATACTACTTGTGTTTTGAATAATACTCGTATGTTCTTTCCCTGGCCAGGAGATTTCTCTTTTTAAATTGTTTTTTGTATATGTATAAATTTACTCTTTCCGGTATTATCTGGAGTCAAGAAATAAAATAATTATTCAATTTTATTGAGCCCAAGAGTGCCTATTTACATTTCTGAATCTCTTTTTTCTTTTTTCTTTTCTATTTAATTCATATCAGGAATGGCACCGTGCTATATTATATTGCAATTTTGGGTTCTTTAGGTATGGTTTGTAAAAACCACATCTGTTTTTCTTTATATCAGGTCCATATTTATAATTGAATATAGAAGAAAAAAGCCTAAGAGGAGGAAAAAAAGCCAAGACTGCTGGAAGGATGTGCCTGGCACCGGTCACTGTTTTGCAATTTTTATTCTTTTATGCATATTTGTAGTATAGACCTCTATCCAGGGAAGTGGGTGGGGGGCAGTATGTGCTTAAGTGTTCCTTGACTGTGTGTAATAAAGACTGTGGGGGTCTCTATTACAAATATGGCCCTGCCTCCCATCAAGAGCAATCAAAATTTTTCTGGAGAGAAATTCAAATTCCTCATGGTGTCACTTTGTTTTGTCTACATGACAGAGTGCAGTTTACAGCAGATTTTATTCGGTAAATGTAAATCAGCCATAACCCACAAGCGCACAAACATATTTCACTTTCGCCACACAACCAGTGGGCATGTGTGCTTTCAATGCCAGGGCTGAATTTCAGTTCCAGTCTGGCCCTGGTCGGGTGTGCTTGAAAAATAATTCTACAGTCAGAGAATTCACTGGATTTATAAAGGAGATGTATTATCATTCCCCTTGTCAGGAGGATGTGTCCATACATAGTGTGATACTGTCAGCAATGGTTGGACACTGTCAGTATGTAGGGACATAGCCCAAGGGGAATGGTAACGCCCAGTTATCAATGCTAGCATTCATTCTTATATATATAAATATGTATATATATATATATGTGTATATGTATATATCTATATATATATATATATATATATATATATATGTATATATATATGTGTGTATATATATGTATATATGTGTATATATATGTATGTATGTATATATATATATATATATATATATATATATATACTACCGTTCAAAAGTTTAGGGTCACTTAGAAATTTCCTTATTTTTGCAAGAAAAGCACAGTTTTTTTCAATGAAGATAACCTTAAATTAATCAGAAATACACTCTATACATTGTTAATGTGCTAAATGACTATTCTAGCTGCAAAAGTCTGGTTTTTAATGCAATATCTACATAGGTGTATAGAGGCCCATTTCCAGCAACCATCACTCCAGTGTTCTAATGGTACACATCCCACTACCTCAGAGGGGTGGTGATAGAAATTTACTGTTACATAAGTGCGAATTGAAATGGATATTCCTGCTGGAAAGATTGAGACATAAAGGTCTCAATGTTGAATTTAATGTCGCTTGGGCTACTCTCTGAGTTCGTTTGTCAACAGCTGTATTCATCCTCTAGCAATGTCCTCCTCCTATTTGCTTTTGTTTTTTGACATAGGATATACATATATATGTATTGATTTCTTACACTTTATTCTTATGTTTTAGATCATAAAGTGATTGTACGACCACTCCAGACCACATGGTACAAGTCTGACCCTGATTAAATAGAAGATGGAAGCTTGATATTAAATTCTTGATGTCCTGTGACTAGTATTCATGCATTTATGTTTGAAGTATTTTTTCTATGGTATGTGACAGGAGTGCAGTAAAAATGTGAACACTATTGTATTGTATAGACTTTGGCCTAATAGGTTACTGTGGAGTTGCCGCTATGGGTTTGAGACATGACTGTTGGTTTTAGTGGTTCGACTTGGCACACGGGAGTGTGATACTGTTGATCCGCGAACCTTGGTGTAGGATTTCATGGATTACATAACTGTGACCCTGATTCCTCCCCTCTCGTGGGAATCCTATTTCCGCAGTTTAACATATATTATAACTGATATTTACTAAATAGGGTTTTACTTATTTTATTATGAATAGACTGACTGGTACGTGCTCAGATATATGCTGTACTCTGTGCTTTTTTACTGCTTCCCTCTCACTATATGTATATATACACAGGTTTGTTTATCTTTCTCTTGATGCTGATCCGGGACATCTTTGGGCATATATATGTCTTGAATATTTCATCTAAGTTCTTGTTATTCCATCGTTCTATGTATTTTGGGTCTGATTGTACTTATTAAATTTAGTTCTGATGAACACGTATCTGTAGTAACATCAATTGTTACCTGTTACTTGGCAACGAACTCCGGATGTTTCTTCCAGTTTTCGTCAGTCTTACGCGTGCGCAGTGGCAACATCTGCTTATTGATTGACGGTAACCTGGCAACCTATTTTAGACGTCATTTCCGGTTGCTGTCAGCCTGACGCATGCGTACTTGATAACAATGAAAGCCGAACATGGATGGCATAAGCCGAACACGTTATAATACTTTATACGAATGAAACATTAGTCTTCTGATTGGTGAGTGGTCTGACAGCCTTAATTTGAGACACATCCTTTGAATATCTGATTAATCCGTAATTATGTCCATGTTACGTTGTTTTGTTATGCAGATTATTTTTTATGTTTTTTAATACGTCACCTCACATATGTATCAATGTTTTAACTTTTTTGATACCGTAATATTTGTTTTACACGTAGCTAAATGCTGTTTACATTTCTTAAATTATTCTAATGAGCATGATTGCCTGTATTTGATACACACTTTATAAACCATGACTGTTGTATGCACTATTATGCTTGAAAAAGGTCCTAATGTTGGACTGAAACGTTGCACCTTTATATGTTGGCGTGAATAAATCACCGTATTTCATCTGCTTAGTTGGAGTGCTGCAAAATGTATTTCTTTGGAATATATATATATATATATATATATATATATATATATAGATATATATATAGATATATATCTATATATATATATACACACTATATATATATATATATATATATATATATATGTACATTTTATATATATATATATATATATATATATGTATATATATGGAATGAATACTGTTAATTTAGTATTGGCAGACACATATAAATATATATATCGTAAATAATATTTCTGACTAATGTAACATGTAATTTGCAATTACTTAAAATACCCTTATATATTATTTTTTTTTTACATGAATTGGAGGACTTGTGACTGAGGCCATATGCAATTACATAGCTATATGTATAGATGCATATTTTCAAGAATACCTCTTTCTTACATGTTTAATTGACTTCAATCCATATGATCTTCTGCTATAATAAGAAACATTCTGAGATTCTTAAAATGCATTTTCTACTTTGCAGCTTACAGCTGATTTCCTGGGAATTAAAGGAAGACATAGACAGTGCAGTACATAAGGTAGGAGTAATAATTTGGCAGAAGGCAATCCTGAAGTAGTACAACGTTGGCAATCCATTCCTGTGGCAGAAGGCCAATTCTGTGTAGTACATTCTAATTAGAATAATGTACCACCAGCTAATTAGCACCACGTGTATTGACAGCTAGCAAATCAAACCTGTGACAAAATTGTAATGTACGATGTTTGAATCGTCTTCAGAAATGGGATCACTACTTTGCAATGTTGTAATATCCTTTTCTTCACAAATATTACGGTGAAGTGTTATTATAGCTTGTGCTGGGTGCATTTCTAAGAACAAGATGCTTTAAAGGAAAAACTAAAAATCTGTATAAAGTATTAGGGTATGTTCACACGCTAGCTTGCTTTTACGTCTGAAAAGACAGACTGTTTTCAGGAGAAAACAGCTGCGTCGTTTCAGACGTAAAAGCTCCTCTTCGTAATATGCGAGGCGTCTTTGACGCTCGTAAATCTTGAGCTGCTCTTCATTGACTTCAATGAAGAACGGCTCAAATTACGTTGCAAAGAAGTGTCCTGCACTTCTTTGCCGAGGCAGTCATTTTACGCGTCGTCGTTTGACAGCTGTCAATGACAGGTCGTCTGCACAGTACGTCGGCAAACCCATTCAAATGAATGGGCAGATGTTTGCCGCCGTATTGGAGCCATATTTTCAGACGTAAAACGAGGCATAATACGCCTCGTTTATGCCTGAAAATAGGTAGTGTGAACCCAGCCTTAAGTAGCGTAATTGCATGTTCAGTCTTACTAAGAGGCATTAAATGTAGGGGGCTCCCCATCAGTGTCCCTTACGAAAAAGCAATATAGACCAATAAATTACTTTGGAGGCAATATTATAGCACCTTAACCATTACAACTTTGTGAGAATTGGATTTTTTAGGGTAAGTTCACACGTAGTGTAAATACTGCGGATTTTCCGCAACACAATCCGTAACATAATACAGTAGCAGTTTAGCAGTAGGAAAAACGGGACCACCGGCGCTGCTTGAGTCTTTAGACAATACACAACCAACGTAGTGGATTAAGTGTATAGAGTTTTATTGTTGTTAGGCTACGCGTTTCGACGTCGGACTGACGCCTTCCTCAGGCCAATACAGACTGTGCGGTTCCTGCCTTATTTATACATCGGGGCGAGGAAAAAAGGCCGCCAGATACAATAGGTCAAAGGTCACATGAAATAAAAAATAAAAACCAGAATGAAGAAACAGTATTAAAATAAAATACGAGTGTCATAATACAATAAGAAAGAACGGGATTAACAACAAGTTTAAAAGCTGTTTTAAAACTCTTAGTTACACTGACAGATCGGTACCGTGTCTTCAAAAAGAAATTTTTTTGAATGACATAACTTCTATTTATGTATAGGACTGTGGGTAAATGAACGATCATATATTAAATATTTAATTATGTCTGAGTTTTGATGTGTTTTGACTAATGTTTAGCAGAAAAAACTAATAACAAATGTAGTCCAGGAACTGCTGAGTCAGAGCGTCCTTGGTTACTAGGAGTCAAAAAACTACGGAAGACGTGGGGGACCAAAAAAGTTGCAGTGGACCGCATGTTTGGAACGCACGGAAATGATACAATGGTTAAGAGCGTCCTTAGCTACTGGTAGTCAAGGGCACACAAACGTCACGGGGGAAAGAAGGACTTACGCTGGATCGCACAATAAACTGCATAGGGTCACGGGTCTCAGCGGCAAGAGATCTAAAAAAGGCACCTGCATCGGACATGGTGAGTGACAGAACGTCATGATAATGGGACATTCGTTGATTTGGATTACTATGGGTCTCTTTCGTGAATATCAAAGTAGGTAAATGGTTATTTCTTAAAAACAACCTAAAAAGTTATAATGTTAAAGGATGGGTCTAGATTGATATTGATCAAATTGATTTTGTATGCCAATACCATATATGTTTGAAAAAGTTTATAGAAGGACCGAAGAAATTTTTTTATTAAATTTTTTTATTAAATTATAATAAGAGACCTTGTACATAGACAGGGGAACGGGGGTTCAAGCCTATTATTATTAGGGACTGGGGTTGTTCTAATCGGTATTGCTCTCATGGATGTCACAGGGTAGATAGTTAAAGAACCATTTATAGTTGAGGTTATGTTTGCTGTTTGGTTGTTTATTCATTTTTATTTTAATTTTAATTTATATTTTATTCTAAAGATGACTCCGTGAGGTCATTCAGACCATTTGGATGTAGGGTTTCCAATTTGAAAATCCAAAAATTCTCCCTTTGCTTGAGCTTAATAAATCTATTGGGTAGGTCCACTGATATCTGTTCGATTGGGGTGACCTTAATCTCAGAAAAATTGCAATTATGTTTATACATACAGTGACGGGACACACTTTGTTTTAAAAAAACCCTCGTGACATTAAACCTATGGTTATTAATCCGGTTCCTTAAGGTTTGTGTGGTTCGGCCCACATATTGAAGATTGCAAGTGCACTGGAGTAGGTAAATGACATAGGAGCTGCCACAATTTAAAAAATCTTTTATCATGAATTTTTTCTCCTGTTTTTATGGAGTAATATTCCCTGCATTTGTTTGAAATATTATTACAGCAAAGGCACCTGTTTTGGCCGCATCTAAAGGAACCTTTCAGATCTGGGAGTAAACAATGATTTATTGTTTTGGCGTTCCTCAGTTTGCTAGGGGCTATTAGGTTTTTTATTGTTTTAGCCCGTCTATATGTAATAATAGGTTTCGCCGGTATTAGGGGTTTTAAAAGAGGATCGTTTGTTAAGATGTGCCAATGTTTTTTAAAAACGGTGGCTATGGTATTACTCTCTTTGTTGAATGTAGTTATAAAATTGGTTTTAACCCTCTCACTGCTTAATTTTAGCTTAGTGTTTGTAGGTTTCACTTCGATACATTCTTTTTGGGTTAGGCTTTTGGCTTTACATTCAGCACCTTCGATAAGACTTTTTGGGAAACCTTTTTCTTGGAATCTCTGCTTTAAAATCCCACATTCCTGGTTGAAGGTTAGATTATCTGAGCAATTCTTCCTAATTCTTCTGTATTGTCCGAACTGGATATTTATGAGCCACGGGGGGTAGTGAGCACTTTTAAAATCAAGATAACTATTCACGTCAACTGTTTTGAAATGAGTTTTAGTTGTAAAAAGGCCATTTTTCTTACCAATTGTTAGATCTAAAAAATCAATGTTCGTGTCTGAAAAATTATGAGTAAATGAGAGGCCAAAAGTATTATTGTTTAAAACCTCCATAAAATTATTGGCTGTACTAGCATCGCCATTCCATAAAAAAAAACAGGTCATCGATGAATCGCCTATAAAACAGAATTCTATTTCTAAAGGCATGCTTACTTAGAATGAGGGCTTCCTCGAAAGCCCCCATATATAAGTTTGCATAGGAGGGTGCGAATCTTGTCCCCATTGCACATCCCTTTATTTGTTTGTAAAATTTCCCATCAGAATTAAAAGCATTATGGGTAAGTATAAAATCTACGCATTCCATGATAAAATTAATTTGTGTGTTGGGATAACGTAGATCAGTTGCAAGGTAGTCTAAGGTGACTTGTGCACCCTGTGTGTGTGGGATATTGGTGTATAAAGAGGATACGTCCGCCGTGAGAAAATTGATATTAGATATATCGCAGGTTGACTGTAATTGAAAAAGATCTCTTATGAGGTGTGTTGAATCTTTAAGAAAAGAGGGCAATTCGGAAACTAAGGGTTGAAGGTGGATGTCTACGAAATGTGATAAGTTGCTTGTTAAAGAGCCTATTCCTGAGATTATTGGTCGGCCGGGCGGATTATGAGGAGCTTTATGGATTTTGGGAAGATGATACATGAATGGGATGGATGGAAACAGAACGGTCAAAAACAATTTTTCTTTTTTGCATATCAGGTTTTTGGTGAATGCAGTTTCGATCAAGGCTTTATATTCTATTGCAAATTCAGGGATTGGATTGTGTTTAAGTTCCTCATAATATAGAGTGTCTGATAATAGTCTTTGCGCTTCTTTCAAATAATCGGATCGATCTTGTATGACAATGCCTCCCCCTTTATCTGCGGACCTAATTACTATGTCCTGGTTGTTCTGTAGATTTTTTAGAGCTCTACGTTGGGAAAAGGATAGATTATCTCTAGGAGTGCTAGTCTGTTGGATGGTTTTCAAATCCGAGCTCACCAGATTGGAGAAGGTTTCTATGGCTGAACCCCTATGGTGGAGGGGATAGAAAGAGGATTTAGGACGAAGATCAGTCATAACAGGTGTGGCACTATCTGATGTAATTTTATTGGGTACAGTCAATGGTGGGGAGATGGAAAAATGACGTAGTAGGGTTATTTTCCTCATGAATTTATTTAAATCCATGAATAGATCAAAACTGTCATGTGATGAGGTGGGGCAGAAAGACAGGCCCTTGGATAATAGGCTGACTTCGTCTGTATTCGGGACAAATTTGGATAGATTGAAAATTTTGGTTAGATTATTTTGTGTTTTTTCTTTAGTGATAGTGGTGGGATCCTTGGTATAGTGTCTACCCCCTCTACACCCTCTATATCTAGCCCTAATTTTCTTTTTGATTGTGTTCTTTGTAGAGGTAGAAAATAGGAGTTGATGGTTTGGGACGGAGTGAGTTGTCTCTCTTGGGACTGACGAGGGGACATGATAGGAGGCATCGTAGGGACAAGGGGACGGTCTAAAAAAGAAGGGGGGGGGGGTTTTCTAATGGTTAAACCTAAGGAAGGAGGATAAATTTGGGGGGTTAAAACCGGGGAGGATCCAACAAAATGGGTGGTAAGATCCAAAAGAGAGGGTGAATGGTCCGGGGTAATGGTTTTATTGGTAGATCCATTGAAAAAAGACTGATTGAGGGAACGATCAAGGGGGGAAAAGGGAAGGAGGTTGTGAAGGAGGAGATGTGCATCTAAATCACAGGATTTGAAGGCAAATTGTGGGATAGGGCCTGGGGGTTTGTGATTGGGTGTGATGATCTGGGGGGATTTGAAGGTCAAGGGTCCAAGGGCGGTTCGGACTACGGGGGGTGGCCTGTATTGGGTTGGTAGTGTTGGGTTGGAAGTTTTTGGTTGAACGTTGTTTGGGAGTTGGTTAGGGCCGCGGTGCGGAGGAGTGTGGATAATGGATTGTGTGCTCAGGAGACTCGTGGGTGCTGATTTGAACCTAGAGGCTAATTTTGTGGAGTGTATTGGAAGAAAAGTTTTCCTGTTCAAATTGGTGTTGTTGTTAGTTTGGGGTTGAATCGATGTCCAATCTCCAAATTTGTTAATACTGTAATCATTTCTATCCCGTGTGAGTTTGCGTAGTTTTTTGGAGATGGTTGTTTTTTCAAATAATTTAAGGCGATCAAATGTGGATTTTTCAAGTTTCTTGAAATCCGGGTGTGGGAGAAAAGGAATAAGTTGGTCATTGAGACTTTCGATAGTGGATGCTGAGGATAATAATAGTTCAGATCTTTTGTAAATTAAGCGGTCAATGAAACCTAGATTACAATTTTCCAAATATTTGAACCAATTGGAGCTAAACTCAATATCTGTGGGAAAGGGGGAGTCAAAAATTATTCTAAGGCCTCTAGGGGCCATTCCCTCACATACATAGACATTTAAAAAATGACAATCAATGCTCTGGAAAGCCTCCTCTTTAAGGACGTCTTCCAAACGCAAAAAAAGGTCGGTCATGGTTCTAGTCTGTTCCTCATTGAAAAGGTTGTTCAGACTAGTAGGAATATCCTTTACTAAGTCTCTATTTGTCATTTCAGACAGTAGGGATTCACGGGATTTCGCCCTTTCTGATAGTAATTCCATCCTCGTTGATGTATAAGACGACCACCACAGATAGGGATGAGCTTTGAGGCAGCAAATGTCCGAAGTGCCTATTCAGTACAATCGTAGGGTAGCAGGGTAATGACAGGAGTAGTATGGGCAGCCAATGTCCGAGGTTCCCAACCAGTAAGGATACTGTGTCCAATGTGGGAAGTTCTCGAATGCCGGCGCACGGACACTTCAAAGGACTACGTATCCACGTCCAGCCAGAATGCTAGATAAAGTAGAAAAAAGAACACGGCGCCGCAAAATTCCGCTGGAATGTGGACCTGGCTGCAGCTTCCCAAGCTTTGTTGACACCTCCTTGGTGTCCATCACCCGAGGTGAGCGGAATTGTCTCACGGACCATTTTTATCATTATTGTATCAGATCCTGATTTGCGGCGCCGTGTTCTTTTTTCTACTTTATCTAGCATTCTGGCTGGACGTGGATACGTAGTCCTTTGAAGTGTCCGTGCGCCGGCATTCGAGAACTTCCCACATTGGACACAGTATCCTTACTGGTTGGGAACCTCGGACATTGGCTGCCCATACTACTCCTGTCATTACCCTGCTACCCTACGATTGTACTGAATAGGCACTTCGGACATTTGCTGCCTCAAAGCTCATCCCTATCTGTGGTGGTCGTCTTATACATCAACGAGGATGGAATTACTATCAGAAAGGGCGAAATCCCGTGAATCCCTACTGTCTGAAATGACAAATAGAGACTTAGTAAAGGATATTCCTACTAGTCTGAACAACCTTTTCAATGAGGAACAGACTAGAACCATGACCGACCTTTTTTTGCGTTTGGAAGACGTCCTTAAAGAGGAGGCTTTCCAGAGCATTGATTGTCATTTTTTAAATGTCTATGTATGTGAGGGAATGGCCCCTAGAGGCCTTAGAATAATTTTTGACTCCCCCTTTCCCACAGATATTGAGTTTAGCTCCAATTGGTTCAAATATTTGGAAAATTGTAATCTAGGTTTCATTGACCGCTTAATTTACAAAAGATCTGAACTATTATTATCCTCAGCATCCACTATCGAAAGTCTCAATGACCAACTTATTCCTTTTCTCCCACACCCGGATTTCAAGAAACTTGAAAAATCCACATTTGATCGCCTCAAATTATTTGAAAAAACAACCATCTCCAAAAAACTACGCAAACTCACACGGGATAGAAATGATTACAGTATTAACAAATTTGGAGATTGGACATCGATTCAACCCCAAACTAACAACAACACCAATTTGAACAGGAAAACTTTTCTTCCAATACACTCCACAAAATTAGCCTCTAGGTTCAAATCAGCACCCACGAGTCTCCTGAGCACACAATCCATTATCCACACTCCTCCGCACCGCGGCCCTAACCAACTCCCAAACAACGTTCAACCAAAAACTTCCAACCCAACACTACCAACCCAATACAGGCCACCCCCCGTAGTCCGAACCGCCCTTGGACCCTTGACCTTCAAATCCCCCCAGATCATCACACCCAATCACAAACCCCCAGACCCTATCCCACAATTTGCCTTCAAATCCTGTGATTTAGATGCACATCTCCTCCTTCACAACCTCCTTCCCTTTTCCCCCCTTGATCGTTCCCTCAATCAGTCTTTTTTCAATGGATCTACCAATAAAACCATTACCCCGGACCATTCACCCTCTCTTTTGGATCTTACCACCCATTTTGTTGGATCCTCCCCGGTTTTAACCCCCCAAATTTATCCTCCTTCCTTAGGTTTAACCATTAGAAAACCCCCCCCCCCTTCTTTTTTAGACCGTCCCCTTGTCCCTACGATGCCTCCTATCATGTCCCCTCGTCAGTCCCAAGAGAGACAACTCACTCCGTCCCAAACCATCAACTCCTATTTTCTACCTCTACAAAGAACACAATCAAAAAGAAAATTAGGGCTAGATATAGAGGGTGTAGAGGGGGTAGACACTATACCAAGGATCCCACCGCTATCACTAAAGAAAAAACACAAAATAATCTAACCAAAATTTTCAATCTATCCAAATTTGTCCCGAATACAGACGAAATCAGCCTATTATCCAAGGGCCTGTCTTTCTGCCCCACCTCATCACATGACAGTTTTGATCTATTCATGGATTTAAATAAATTCATGAGGAAAATAACCCTACTACGTCATTTTTCCATCTCCCCACCATTGACTGTACCCAATCAAATTACATCAGATAGTGCCACACCTGTTATGACTGATCTTCGTCCTAAATCCTCTTTCTATCCCCTCCACCATAGGGGTTCAGCCATAGAAACCTTCTCCAATCTGGTGAGCTCGGATTTGAAAACCATCCAACAGACTAGCACTCCTAGAGATAATCTATCCTTTTCCCAACGTAGAGCTCTAAAAAATCTACAGAACAACCAGGACATAGTAATTAGGTCCGCAGATAAAGGGGGAGGCATTGTCATACAAGATCGATCCGATTATTTGAAAGAAGCGCAAAGACTATTATCAGACACTCTATATTATGAGGAACTTAAACACAATCCAATCCCTGAATTTGCAATAGAATATAAAGCCTTGATCGAAACTGCATTCACCAAAAACCTGATATGCAAAAAAGAAAAATTGTTTTTGACCGTTCCGTTTCCATCCATCCCATTCATGTATCATCTTCCCAAAATCCATAAAGCTCTTCATAATCCGCCCGGCCGACCAATAATCTCAGGAATAGGCTCTTTAACAAGCAACTTATCACATTTCGTAGACATCCACCTTCAACCCTTAGTTTCCGAATTGCCCTCTTTTCTTAAAGATTTAACACACCTCATAAGAGATCTTTTTCAATTACAGTCAACCTGCGATATATCTAATATCAATTTTCTCACGGCGGACGTATCCTCTTTATACACCAATATCCCACACACACAGGGTGCACAAGTCACCTTAGACTACCTTGCAACTGATCTACGTTATCCCAACACACAAATTAATTTTATCATGGAATGCGTAGATTTTATACTTACCCATAATGCTTTTAATTCTGATGGGAAATTTTACAAACAAATAAAGGGATGTGCAATGGGGACAAGATTCGCACCCTCCTATGCAAACTTATATATGGGGGCTTTCGAGGAAGCCCTCATTCTAAGTAAGCATGCCTTTAGAAATAGAATTCTGTTTTATAGGCGATTCATCGATGACCTGTTTTTTTTATGGAATGGCGATGCTAGTACAGCCAATAATTTTATGGAGGTTTTAAACAATAATACTTTTGGCCTCTCATTTACTCATAATTTTTCAGACACGAACATTGATTTTTTAGATCTAACAATTGGTAAGAAAAATGGCCTTTTTACAACTAAAACTCATTTCAAAACAGTTGACGTGAATAGTTATCTTGATTTTAAAAGTGCTCACTACCCCCCGTGGCTCAGAAATATCCCGTTCGGACAATACAGAAGAATTAGGAAGAATTGCTCAGATAATCTAACCTTCAACCAGGAATGTGGGATTTTAAAGCAGAGATTCCAAGAAAAAGGTTTCCCAAAAAGTCTTATCGAAGGTGCTGAATGTAAAGCCAAAAGCCTAACCCAAAAAGAATGTATCGAAGTGAAACCTACAAACACTAAGCTAAAATTAAGCAGTGAGAGGGTTAAAACCAATTTTATAACTACATTCAACAAAGAGAGTAATACCATAGCCACCGTTTTTAAAAAACATTGGCACATCTTAACAAACGATCCTCTTTTAAAACCCCTAATACCGGCGAAACCTATTATTACATATAGACGGGCTAAAACAATAAAAAACCTAATAGCCCCTAGCAAACTGAGGAACGCCAAAACAATAAATCATTGTTTACTCCCAGATCTGAAAGGTTCCTTTAGATGCGGCCAAAACAGGTGCCTTTGCTGTAATAATATTTCAAACAAATGCAGGGAATATTACTCCATAAAAACAGGAGAAAAATTCATGATAAAAGATTTTTTAAATTGTGGCAGCTCCTATGTCATTTACCTACTCCAGTGCACTTGCAATCTTCAATATGTGGGCCGAACCACACAAACCTTAAGGAACCGGATTAATAACCATAGGTTTAATGTCACGAGGGTTTTTTTAAAACAAAGTGTGTCCCGTCACTGTATGTATAAACATAATTGCAATTTTTCTGAGATTAAGGTCACCCCAATCGAACAGATATCAGTGGACCTACCCAATAGATTTATTAAGCTCAAGCAAAGGGAGAATTTTTGGATTTTCAAATTGGAAACCCTACATCCAAATGGTCTGAATGACCTCACGGAGTCATCTTTAGAATAAAATATAAATTAAAATTAAAATAAAAATGAATAAACAACCAAACAGCAAACATAACCTCAACTATAAATGGTTCTTTAACTATCTACCCTGTGACATCCATGAGAGCAATACCGATTAGAACAACCCCAGTCCCTAATAATAATAGGCTTGAACCCCCGTTCCCCTGTCTATGTACAAGGTCTCTTATTATAATTTAATAAAAAAATTTAATAAAAAAATTTCTTCGGTCCTTCTATAAACTTTTTCAAACATATATGGTATTGGCATACAAAATCAATTTGATCAATATCAATCTAGACCCATCCTTTAACATTATAACTTTTTAGGTTGTTTTTAAGAAATAACCATTTACCTACTTTGATATTCACGAAAGAGACCCATAGTAATCCAAATCAACGAATGTCCCATTATCATGACGTTCTGTCACTCACCATGTCCGATGCAGGTGCCTTTTTAGATCTCTTGCCGCTGAGACCCGTGACCCTATGCAGTTTATTGTGCGATCCAGCGTAATTCCTTCTTTCCCCCGTGACGTTTGTGTGCCCTTGACTACCAGTAGCTAAGGACGCTCTTAACCATTGTATCATTTCCGTGCGTTCCAAACATGCGGTCCACTGCAACTTTTTTGGTCCCCCACGTCTTCCGTAGTTTTTTGACTCCTAGTAACCAAGGACGCTCTGACTCAGCAGTTCCTGGACTACATTTGTTATTAGTTTTTTCTGCTAAACATTAGTCAAAACACATCAAAACTCAGACATAATTAAATATTTAATATATGATCGTTCATTTACCCACAGTCCTATACATAAATAGAAGTTATGTCATTCAAAAAAATTTCTTTTTGAAGACACGGTACCGATCTGTCAGTGTAACTAAGAGTTTTAAAACAGCTTTTAAACTTGTTGTTAATCCCGTTCTTTCTTATTGTATTATGACACTCGTATTTTATTTTAATACTGTTTCTTCATTCTGGTTTTTATTTTTTATTTCATGTGACCTTTGACCTATTGTATCTGGCGGCCTTTTTTCCTCGCCCCGATGTATAAATAAGGCAGGAACCGCACAGTCTGTATTGGCCTGAGGAAGACGTCAGTCCGACGTCGAAACGCGTAGCCTAACAACAATAAAACTCTATACACTTAATCCACTACGTTGGTTGTGTATTGTCTAAAGACTCAAGCAGCGCCGGTGGTCCCGTTTTTCCTACTGCTAAACTACTACAAACCGACAGCAAACTTTGTTTGGCTGTGATGTGGACCTGGCTGCAGCTTCCCAAGCTTTGTTGACACCTCCTTGGTGTCCATCACCCGAGGTGAGCGGAATTGTCTCACGGACCATTTTTATCATTATTGTATCAGATCCTGATTTGCGGCGCCGTGTTCTTTTTTCTACTTTATCTATAATACAGTAGCAGCAGAGTAGATGAGGTTTGAACAAATGTCATCTACACGCTGCATAAGTGATGAGCAGAAAAAACTCAAACGCTCCGAAATTTACCTGCGGCGCATTTTTTAATCTGCAGCATGTCAATCGTATTTGCGTAATCGCTGCATTTGTTGCGATTTTTGCGGCGGAAAAGCTGCGATTCCTCTGCAAAAATCGCAAGTCAGAAAAAAAAAAAAATCTTATACTTACCCAGAATTCTGTGCTTCTTCAGCAGTTGGAATACACAGGATTTATCGGACTTGGACACATGAATGAATGCACATACACACAAAGATACACACACAGAGGCACATTAACACATGTACTAGCAAGCCACGGTATTCCTAAATACTACAGTTCCCTTATATCACCGCCAGACAGTGTCCCCATTTCATCACCAGCCACAATGACTACAAAGCTATTTTAACAGTGCCAGTCATAGTTCTCCCATTACAGTTCCAGCACTTGCCCCCATTGAACTGCCAGCCACATTCCTACAGAAGCACGCTTCTCCATGGTAGCATAAAAGCTTAGCATATGTCAGCACTGCCACGTGTGTACACACTCCTCTGACTGCTGTTTGCCTTTAGTGAACCACATTTGTTCTAATGACAATAGTCACGGGAGCATTGACTAACAGCGGTCATGTTTGGGCTCAGACTGCCTAGTATTTGGGGCCCAGACCTCAGACACCAGGTGCTGTCTATGCTCAAGAGAAGGGTTAAATTCTGCAACCCTCCAACATAGGTACAATATGAGATAAAATGAAATTGTAAATGACTTTAGAAGAACTTTCTCCTTATGAGGTATTTGTTACTGTTCATTATTATTAGCATTTTATGTAGTGGAAAATGGAAAAAAAATATTTGTGAAGTGGAATAGGAATAAAACAGTGATTCCTCAATCTTTTGGGGGGTTGGTTTTTTACAGCATTCAACGTTCGGTAAAAATTTTTTTTTTATGTTTTACTACTTTACAAAGAAAACACTGATTGTTAAAAAAAAAAATTCAGTTTTGTTTCCATATTCTGAAAGCCATAACTTTTTCCGTCAATCAAGCAGTATGAGAGCTTGTTTTTTGCAGGGCAAGCTGTTGTTTCTATTGGTACCATTTTGGGGTACATTAGACTTTTTGATCACATTTTATTCCATTTTTTGTGGGAGATGAATTGACCAAAAAACAGTGATGTTTGATGTCTGGTGTTCTAATCTTTTAATTTTTTTTATGGCGTTCACTGTGCAGACTAAATAATAATATATTGTAATATCCGTGATATTAGTTATGTTACGTTTTTTTTTTACATTGGGCTTGGGGGAAAATGGGAAAAGGTGTTTTTGTTTAACATTTAATATATTTTTTTTATAAATTTAGAAAACTTTATTTAACTTTTTTACTAGTCCCTAGTCCACTAGGACATGAACCAGCGATGGTTTGATCACTTGCATGATATACTGCAATACTAATGTATTGTATAGTATCGTTATACTGACAGTCGCCTATGAAGCCCTGCCGGAAGCACGGCTTAATAGGAGTACAAAGATGGCAGACCTTGGGGCCTTAATCAGGCCTCCAGGCTGCCATGCCAACCATCAGCACCCCGCGATTGCGTCGCAGGTGGGCCATTAGAACGTTAAAGGGGGCCACTCCACAGTTTCTAACCACTTAGATGCTGTGATTGCTAATGACCACGGCATCTAAGGGGTTAAATTAGCAGGATGAATCTCACCTGCGAAACCGCTCAATACTCCCCCACCCGACGTCGGGAAGTGGTTCATTTTTCAAACATTTTCATTTTTTCACACATGCTTTTTTTTGTATGAAGAATATGCTTTTAGTTTAGTCACAAGTTTGTGGAAGAGGATAGTAATGGAGTGGTCACCTGATCGCCTGATCACCCACTGATCACATAGATTTCCAGCTCACCTCCTCTTCTCCCCTTCTCTATTCATCTGTCAGTCTTGTGTATATTGCTTCTCTGCAGTTTATGTGCCTACATCATGGCTACGTTAGCAAGCTGAAAACGCTCTTAGGCCTTTCATTTGCTGCAGATTTTGCATGTATTTTTTAAGCCTAAACTAGGAACGGAACCTAAACGGAATGAAGATATAAACTAAGGCCTTATAGCAGGGAAACCTTAGGATAGATGGCGCCCTGTGCGAAATTTTCTTTCAGTGCCCCACCCCATCATAAAAAAAAGCCCCATAAAAAAGAATAATGCCTCCACACTGTATAATGCACTTTTTAGTGCCCCACACAGTATAATGCCCTTTATAGTGGCTCCACACAGTATAATGCCCCCTTTAGTGCCCTCACACAGTATAAAGTCCCCTAAGTAAACACCACACAGTATATTGCCCCCCCCCACAGTATAATGCCACTTTAGTGCCCCATACAGTATAATGCCCCCATAGCTGCCCCATACAGTATAATAATAATATTGAATAATATAATATATTATAACTCCTTTAAAGGAACAGTGTCATCACAAATAATTTTTTTATATGTTAAAGATGTTAGTGCTTTAATAAAAACGTTTATTTTCATTTGTGTGTTTGTGTTTTACTGTTTCTTATTTTTACACTTTTTTCTTCCCTATGGGGGCTGCCATTTTTTGTTCCATTTCTGTGTGTGTCGATTAACGACACACACAGACATGGAGTACGGCAGCCACAGTCCCATAGGGACTGCGAACGGCTCCCGTCCCATTGACTGCCGTGTACGGCGTCTGTGTGGGAACTGCGCATGCGCCGCTCCCACACAGTCCTATTCGAAATTGGCGCCGTCCGGCGCCATTTTCCTGTGGACCGGAAGTCGCGGCCGGACAGTAATATTACTACTTCCGGTCGCGGCTTCCGGACTTGTGCACATGGAACAGCGGCAGCAAAGGGAGCGGACGGGCCGGAGGGAGCCGCGGCGGCAGGAGCAGGTAAGAGATTTCAATGTATGTTAGTGTTTGTGTGTGTTTACTACTGTATGTAAACCTACTACACTGTGGGTTACCTCAAAAAATGGCGACACACAGTGTAGGAGGTTAAACCTTTCAAACCCCTCGTTTATCCCGGCACTAGCCAGGATAAAGGAGGGGGGGATGCTGAGAGCTCACTAGAGCGAGGGCTTTTAACCCAATGTTGCAATGCTGCAATTTTGGGAACTAGCTCCATCTAGTGACCAAAAATGGGTAGTATTATAAATTAGAATTAATTTATAATATTTCCTGACTATTTCCTGACTCGTGAAAAAAATAAAAAAAATTTGAACCATGTTTAATCACCCACACACTAAATGTTTAATTTTTTTTAAAAAAACATGTTTTTCTGGCAACACATTCCCTTTAAGGACACAGTATAATGCCTCCTAAGTGCCACATGTATTATATTGCCCCCTGTAGTGCCCCTACACAGTATAATGTTCCCTTAGTGGCCCATACACAGTATAATGCCCCCTTAGTGCCCCCACACAGTATAATGTCTCCTTTAGTGCCCACACACATTATAATGTCCTCCAATTGCCCCTACACGGTATAATGCACCCTTAAGTGCCCATCCACAGTATAATATCCCCCAAGTGCCCCCACACAGTATAATGCCCATCCACAATATATTGCCACTACAATATAATGCCCCCTTTAGTGCCCACCCACAGTATAATGTCCCAAATGCACCCACCCAGAATAATGCCCCTTTTAGTGCCCACACACAGTATGCCCCCTTTAGGAGCTCCACACTGTATAATGCCCCACCAAGTGCCCACACACATTTTAATGTCCATGAAGTGCCCCACACAGTATAATGTCACGTTTAGTGCCCACACACAAAGTATAATGCCCACTTTAGTGCCCACGCACAGTATGATGTCCCCCAAGTGCCCGCACACAGTATAATGTCCCCCAATTCCCTCCACTTAGTATATTGCCCCTTTAGTGCCCAACAACAGTATAATGTCCCCTTTAGTACCCCCACACAGTATAATACCCCTATTAGTGCCCACACACAGTATGTCCCCTTTAGTGCCCCCACACAGTATAATGCCACATTTAGTGCCCACACACACTATTATGTCCACCAAGTGCCCACACACAGTATGTCCCCTTTAGTGCCCCATACAGTATAATGCCCCCTTTATTGCCCCCACACAGTATAATACCCTTTTTAGTGCCCACACACTTTATAATGTCCACCAAGTGCCCCCACACAGTATGCCACGTTTAGTGCCCCCACAGAGTATAATGCCCCCTTTAGTGCCCACACACATTATAATGTCCCCAAGTGCCCCCACATATTATAATGCCCTCTTTAGTACCCCCACACAGTATATTGCCCCCCATACAGTATAATGCCCCCATAGCTGCCCCATACAGTATAATAATAATATAATATAATATATTATAACTCCTTTAAGGACACAGTATAATGCCTCCTAAGTGCCACATGTATTATATTGCCCCCTTTAGTGCCCACACAGTATAATGCCCCCTTTAGTGACCACCCACAGTATAATATCCTCCAAATGCCCCACACAGTATAATACCTCTTTTAGTGCCTATCCACAATTTAATGTTGCCTAATTGACACCACAGTATAAAGTACCCCAATTCCTGCAGTAACAAAAAACAACTTTATACTTACCCCGCCGTAGCCTTGGCGACGCGTCCCTTCCTTCTGAGCGTAGCCAGCCTCCCGGAATGACACTGTAGACCTTGTGACTGCTGCAGCCTTTGATTAGCTGCAGCATTCATATAGGATGGAACGTCATCCCAGGAGGTCGGGCTTCGCTCAGAATAGGGGTTTGAGTTGTTAGGACTACGGCCGAGGTAAGTATGAGGCTTTGTATTAATTTCAAACAAAAAATTACTTTTTTTTTCTCACTTGTGACTGCAACATATAGTCCTTTGTTGCAGGTTTTATCACCCCATTGAATTCAATGGGGAAAACATGCACCAGAAAAGCAGCAATTCCACAGCATAAATTAACATGCTGTGGCTAAAAATGCCCCACAAGTCAATTCGAGAAGGTTTTTTTCGGTATATTTCTTCCGCTGTGTGTAGAGGAGATTTGTTGAAATCTCACCCACTCTGCTGCTACTGTATTACGCTGAGGATTTTCCGCAATGAAATAGAAATACATTGGGGAAACTCTGCAGTGTTTACGCCTAGTGTTTTCCTACCCCACGGGTCAGTTCACATATTGCGTAAATACTGTTGGATTTTCTGCAACGGATTTAGTTCCACAGCAAATACAGTAGCAGCAAAGTGGATGAGATAAAACAAATCTCATCCACACGCTGCGTAATTACTGAGCGAAAAAAAACGCAGAGAAATTGTCCTGCGGGGCAGAATTTTATTCCGAATCATCTCAATTGTATTTGCGGAAACGCTGCTTACTTGTTGCGGGTTTTCCCTTTGAATTCAAAGGGGGGGGGGTAAAACCTGCAACAAATAGGCAAGTTTGCAGCGATTCCAAAAATATGCAACTCAGAACAAAAAAATAATCTTATTCTTACCCAGGAGTCTGTGTTTCTTCTTCCAGCCCTGCCTACTGGGATGACGTTTCATCCTATGTGATCGCTGCAGCCAATCACAGGCTGTAGCTGCGGTTACATGGGGTGAAACATCATCCGAGGAGCCTGGCCTGGATGACGTCAGAGGGCCGGCCTCCTGGGATAACGCTTCATCCCATGTGACTGCCGCTGCAGCCAATCACAGGCTACAGCGGTCACCTGGGGTTAGAAACGTCATCCCAGGAGGCCAGCCTGCTAGCAAAGGCTAAGTGCTGCAGTTTTCCACAGAGGACTTTCCGGGCGAAGAACTACCCGAATGTTTGGTGCAGTTTTTCACCCGGAAATCCCTGCAGCGCACAGGGCGGATATGCTCTGTGCTTTTACGCAGATTATCCGCCCCGTGTGAACTCAGCCTAAGGCCATATTGAGACAAACGTGGGGGAACTTGGATGTGAAAAACTGTAGTTTTTCACATCCGCGTTGCCCCCGTGCGGGTCCTGTTTTCACGGATCCCTATACACTTGAGTCTATGGAGGGATCCGTGAAAACTGAAGAAAATAGGACGTGTACTATTTTTCAACGGACCCTTCACACGGTCCGTTGAAACAACGGCCGTGTGAACGTCCCTATTGAAATACATGCGTCCCTGTGACGGCTGTCACATGGACGTATTCTACGTTCGTCTGAACAAGCCCTAACAGTGCCTTTATGAACACTGCTTTTCCTCTTAGATTTCAATTGACAGAGCTGTTCTGCTGTATCCATCTTAATAAGGTGAGGCATTTTGTTTTGAAAATAGGGCTTTGTTAATAAAATTCAGAAATAGTTTACTTGTAGCCTTGCTGTTTTTTTCCCCCAGTAGTACACCCTGAGGGTTATTCCTGTAAGGGTATGTTCACATGGCTTATTTTCGTAAATGGCCGAATAACGGCCGAAAAATCAGCAGCAGAATGCCTGCAAACATCTGCCCATTGATTTCAATGTGAAAAACGGCGTTCTGTTCCAACGGGCCGTTTTTTTACGCGGTCGTTTTTTTAAAAACGGCCATGTAAAAAGACGCCCGAAAAAAAGAAGTGCATGTCACTACTTGAGCCATTTTTGGAACAGTTTTTAATTGACTCTATAGAAAAACAGCTCCTAAAACGGTCGTAAAAAACGCAGCGAAAAACGCGAGTTGTTAAAAAAATGGCTCCGTATTTTCAGACGTTTTTAATTTTGTGCGTGCACATACCCTAAGAAATTGACTTAATTACTTTAAGTGAATGATTGATGTGTTTGCTCCATCCCAAATCCTTTTTGTTTAGTTCAGAACAAATTCTTTTTTATGTGTTTGGTTATTAATTTGTTTTCCACTATGGGGTATGTATTTTTTATTTTTTTTTAATCTTTGAATGGCTATTATTTATTCTCAAGGTTTAATTTCACATATTAAATATTTTCCCTTACAGAATGAAACTTTGATTTTTATATTTTCCCCCCATAAGGGCACAGTAGACTTTTCTAAACCAGATTTTGTTATTAGTTTTCAGTGTATCTCTGGACCCGCGCTGTATTTTTGCCGAAGTACCGCCTTCCTGCCAGAATGTCCTGACGGAGAGGAGCAGGACATTCAGCTCCATAGAGTTAGATCAGGAAAGGAAAAGGGGGAAAAAAGCATGTGGTCTGTGAATAAATTAATAAATAACTTTTATTGTTTTTACATTAAAAGGAACAATTGATTAAAAGGTCCAGTGGTGCAAAATGGTATGTGTGAGTGACCCCTCCGTTCACACACCCTTGGCTATGAATTAAATGATAAGGTAGTATATAATATGGCTGTCAGTATGCTCCGTTAGCAGTACTTGGTGATTAGACTGTAACTGCCACAAATTGCAATGCAGATGAATGAAGCTATTGAGCTATAAATTATGCCGATCACTCTGTCTTGAATTGAGACTGACTGTGTTACTTAGATTGAGGTTATGTCTGTTGCACTATGCAGCGATTAGCGCAGCTGGGCTGGTGTTGAAATGCCCTGCTGCGTGTTGGGAAGGAAATTAGTGATATAATGTAATAAGCGAGGTGAGGCCCCGCAAACCTACCCCTGCGTTAGTGTTGGTGTAACAATGTGAACAGTCACTTAACCGCACCCTCACGCTGGTGTCCCTGCGAGTCAGAGCAGCAGCGTGGGGAACGGCCGTGTGTGTAAATAAGAATACTCTCAGCTGTCAGCTATCTTATCATTTAATTCATAGCCAAGGGTGTGTGAACTGAGGGGTCACTCACACATACCATTTTGCACCACTGGACCTTTTAATCAATTGTTCCTTTTAATGTAAAAACAATAAAAGTTATTTATTAATTTATTCACAGACCACATGCTTTTTTCCCCCTTTTCCTTTCCTGATCTAACTCAAATTAACTTGGTGGTGTACACCAATGTGGTCTCTCGGACACGATATAATATTGTGTAACAGGTGATCCACACCAATCATTCAGCTCCATATATGCAGACGGTTTTGGTTAAGCATGTGAACATACCCTCAGAGTGTACTGCTTGTTTTGAGTTGTTTTTTTCCTTTTTGTAAACAATTTTTGGCAGGAGTACCCTGAGAATTTTTTTTTTCCCCAGGAGTTCACCGAGCCTGAAAAGGTTGGGAAACTCTGCCCTACACAGTAACCAGTGCCCTCCACACAGTAAAGTGCTTCCTTACTAACAACTACACAGTAATGGTGCCCACTTAGTGCCACCGACACAGTAAAACTCGAAAAAGAATAAAATGAAACCCTTAGGGTATGTTCACACAGAGTGTTTTCAGCCATTTTTCAGGCCGTCAACGTCTCTAAATATGGCTGGAAAAATTGGAAGCAGAACGCCTCCAAACATATGCTCTTTGATTTTAATGGGAAAAACAGCGTTCTGCTCCAACGAGGCGTTTTTTCCGCGACCGTTTTTCAAAAGTGCATGTCACTTTTTCAGCTGTTTTAGGAGCCGTTTTTCATAGACGCTACAGAAAAACAGCTCCAAAATCGGCCGTTAAAAACGCCATGAAAAACGTGACTGTGATTAAAAAACGTCTGATAATCAGGAGCTGTTTTCCCTTGAAAACAGCTCCGTATTTTGTGATGTTTTTGATTTTGTGTGTGCACATACCCTAAAGAAGACAGCCTATCTTGTCCTTCCGGATGCGGCATTATTCTTGATTTTTCGTCATAGCTTTCCAAGAGCCATAACATTTTTATTTTTCTGTCGATGGAGCTGTGTGAGGGCTTGTTTTTTTTTGTGTGATGATATGATGTTTTAATTGGTACCATTTTGGGGTACAAATTTAATTTTGATAATTTTTTTTAAATGTCTTTTCTGAGGCGAGATAAACAAAAAAACAGCAATTCTGGCATGTTTTTTTTGTTTGGCACAGTTGGGGTCAAACATTGGGATAATTTAATATTAGGGGTAGTTATGGACACAGTGATTTTACTCTAAGGGTATGCTCACATGGCATATTTTCGGCCGTTTTTCGGGCCGCAAACGCCCGAAAAACAGCCGAAAAATTGGAAGCAGAACGCCTCCAAACATCTGCCCATTGATTTCAATGAGAAAACGGCATTCTGTTCCGATGGAGCGTTTTTAGCTGCGTTTTTTACGCGTAGGACACTTCTTGGGGCGTTTTAGGAGCCGTTTTCCATAGACTGTAGTGAAAAAAGCCGTAAAAACGTCACAAAAAATGCAGCGAAAATCACGAGTGGCACAAAAAAATTATGAAAATCAGGAGCTGTTTTCTTTTGAAAACAGCTCCGTATTTTGAGACATTTTTGGCTCTGCGTGGGAACATACCCTTGAACATTTTATTTAAATTTTTGTAAAACATTTTTTTTTATTAACACTAGGGGTCTAGACTATGCGATCGTTTGATCGATGATATATAGCTATGTATTATTTGCCTGCCAGTGTAACACTAATTGGTGTGGCAGACATGTCCTTTGATAGGCCCCATCCTTCCATAGTAAACCATCAGCACCCAACAATTATGTGGAACACAGAGGCATCTGAGGAGTTAAAGGACCGGGATCTGAGATATTTCCAATCCCAGTCTTTAGAACGAGGTATCCACTGTGTAATACAGCCGGTACCTGCAAGTAATGGCGCAGGCACAGCTCCTTTGCCCATGCCATCTCTATTGTGTACATTTACGTCATGTAAGTGTATGTCATAAGGCAGGAAGGGGTTAATCCTCACCTAACCTTATTCCCACAGTAAGGGCATGACCAGATGTGGCGGAATTGCTCTGGAATTCCGCTGCGGAAGTCCGCAGCATACACGTTTCTCCATTGCTTTCCACAGCTTTTTAGTGAGGTTCGTTTTCATGTTGCAGAAAACTCTGCTGCGGACCATAGGCTGCGGTGCGGAATTTGGTGTCCGCAACATACACTGGTTGTTGCGGACGTGTAGCGGACTTGTTGCGGACTCATTGCGGAATTTCTCCATTGACTTCAATGGAGAGTCAAAATTCTGCAATGAAGTCCGCAGATGTTATGTGTGTTGCGTAGCGTATTTGTTTTACAAACATGACATTTCTTCATTCTGGCTGGACCTATGTATTTCTAGGTCTACAGCCAGACTGAGGCCCCATGCACACTAACATAAAAACGCCCGTAATCACGGGCCATTATTACGGCAAGGGCAGGCCCATAGAAGTCAATGGGGCTCCCGTAATTACGGGTGACTACGTGTGTGCACCCGTAATTACGGGAGTGTTGCTAGGCGACGTCAGGAGATAGTCACTGTCCAGGGTGCTGAAAGAGTTAAACGATCGGCAGTAACTGTTTCAGCACCCTGGACAGTGACTTCCGATCACAATATGCATCAACCTGTAAAAAAAATAGAAGTTCCTACTTACCAAGAACTCCCTGCTTCTTCCTCCAGTCCGGCCTCCCGGGATGACGTTTCAGTCCAAGTGACGGCTGCAGCCAATCACAGGCTGCAGCGGTCACATGGACTGCCGCGTCATCCAGGTATGTCGGGCTGGATGTCAAGAGAGGGACGCGTCACCAAGGCAACGGCCAGGATAAGTATGAATTTCTTTTACTTTTACTAGGGAAAGGGCTGTCTCTTCTCTCTATCCTGCACTGATAGAGAGAAGGGAAGTACTTTCACCTCAATACGCAATGGCTAGTCCGCATCAATTTAATGCCCATTTTGGGCAGAGCCGCAACAGAATCTGCAACGCAGATTATGTGCGGCATTGATGCGGACAGTGGCGGAAGAAATATGCCACGTCTGGTCATGCCATAAAAGGAGCTGCTCAGGCTAGAAGCCTCTTACTGCCCGTGGACTGTGCTGACAGCGACACAGCTATTTTTTGGTAACTACCATTATAAAAGCTACTAGTATAGCAATACAATAATGAAGGAACATTAAATTATTGATTTGAATAAATGCCCTACTTATTCATTGTCATTCCTATATGCTTTCCAGACACTCTTTTCCCCCCTGAGAACATCTTAACTTCTGGATTAATACACTGCACAATTAGTAGTCTGGTTATGTTTTCCTATTTCACATCTGAAAACTGTCAAAAAGTAAGTGTTGGAGTAATCTTCAAATTATAAAGACAACAAAATTGAATATCTTTGTACTGTAGGGAATTTATCGCTTTAATAAATACCACAGAGAAGACTTAAAATGGATTTATCATATTTATAACAGAACAATCCCAACATTTACAACCCTCAGGTTCTATACAGAACTTGCAAGGTTGGTCCTTTATGTAAAACCATATCTAGGATCCTAATTTGTAGCATTGTAAGATTGAGAATATAGCTTAGCAGAAGAAAGGTTAACTGTTCAATTATTACAGATGCATTACAGAGGGATTCTGGGTAGGGTTAGGGTTAAGCAAATGCTTTATCAAGTATGGACAACAGAGAAGACAAATGGTGGTTATATTTTTTAATCATTGTAAATCTATGTGCTACTTTCCACTTTAAGGGATTATTCCCTTCCAGGCAGCTCCTTATTTAATGTTTTTTAAGGCTATGTTCACACAGAGTGGATTAGTTGAGAATTTTCCACCCAGATTTGCGGATGAAAAATTTGCAGCGTACTACAGTACTAAAGTAAATGAGTTTTTAACATATCTCATCCACGCGCTCATCCACAGAAAATGTTTTTAAATTAACCTATTGTGAAGGATGGTTTATTTGCTTATATTCTCTGTATGAAATTACATTATGAATTATCAAGCAGGATGCCGAATTACTAAAAACTATGTATTATGTGAAAGTGATTATAATAATGTTTCAATGATTTAGTTTCATGCAGCAGCCATCTTGTCTGGAGTTCCCATCTTGGTTCTTTTGTAGTGAATAGGAAAGACATTGTTCCTTTAATACAAGTAATGTTGATTTCATACGTTTTATCTTTGACCTTGGTTCCCATACGAAGTTTGCAGAGAAGGAACAGGGAGTGAGATGGAAGGGTGGCAAGTATGTGTGTGGGAAGGTCTGATTTCAGTCTAATATATTTTGAGCCATTGATTTCCACGACAGTAATGGTGCCGATAAAACCTGGGAGATTGCACGTCTGATAAGCTGTCACTGGAGAGGTCTGGCTTTGCATCTGTGAATTACAAAAAAACCGCGGTAGGTAAGGAGCTTATTCTTACACCATTCACACATGTATTGCGTAAGCCTTGGAATCTAGCTGTCATGAAGTCACATCTTTGGACGTGGCCCTTTATTCAGCAGTGGGTTGAAAGATGGATCCAAAAAGGTATGTTGAAGCTTTTTGTGTGATGAAAGATTGCAGGTGTGTTAGGGATCTGCCAGGTACTACGTCTAGGTATACTCCTGGGATTAATCAATCCACACCTGAGGCCAGACCTGTTCGACTGACACCATCTCCCACCAACCAGGGTGGCAGGCTCAGGAGTGGGAGAGCCTATCGCGGCCTGGTCAGTCGAGGTTAGCTCCGCCCCCTGTCCTTTATTACCTGCCGTGTTCTCCTCCTCAGTGCTTGTAATTCTTCTGGATTCCTGGCCCCACTGCTGCTTGCTCCAGCCTGCTTCTGCCGTGCTTCTGCCTTGCTGCAGTTCCGCTGAACCTGCTTTGCTTTGCCTCTGGCTTGCTTCCTCCTCCGTGCTCACTTGGGAACTCTCCACTTCATCCTGGTCCGGACTACTCATTCACCTATCCGTTTCCTCGCGGCGTTCCGTGGGCTACTGCCCCTTCCCTTGCGTGTTCCCTGTTTGTTCTCCCGTGCACTTAGACAGCGTAGGGACCGCCGCCCAGTTGTACCCCGTCGCCTAGGGCGGGTCGTTGCAAGTAGGCAGTGACAGGGCGGTGGGTAGATTAGGGCTCACTTTCCCTTCACCTCCTTCCTGCCATTACATAATTACAAGCCCATACCTAGTCTACCATTTCTCCTACGCTGACGCTATCATGGACCCCTTGAGACCCTGACCCAGCAGATGCAGGGCCTCTCCCTACAGGTCCAGGCCCTGGCCCAGAGGGTCAACCAGGGTGACGCTGCCTTAGTAGTTTCCCTCACCTCCCCTCTAGAACCCGACCTCAAGTTACCTGACCGGTTCTCAGGGGACCGTAAGACGTTTCTCTCCTTCCGGGAGAGTTGCAGACTGTATTTCCGCCTAAAACCCCACTCCTCAGGTTCCGAGAACCAGCGGGTGGGTATCATCATATCCCGACTCCAGGAAGGGCCCCAAGAGTGGGCCTTCTCCTTGGCTCCTGACGCCCCTGAACTTTCCTCTGTTGATCGTTTTTTCTCTGCCCTCGGACTCATTTACGACGAGACTGACAGGACTGCTTTAGCCGAGAGTCAGCTGGTGACCTTACGTCAGGGTAGGAGACCGGTTGAGGAATACTGTTCTGATTTTAGAAAGTGGTGCGTAGCTTCTCGGTGGAACGATCCGGCCCTAAAGTGCCAGTTTAGGTTAGGATTATCTGACGCCCTGAAGGATCTGCTGGTTAGCTACCCCTCTTCTGACTCCCTTGACCAGGTTATGGCCCTAGCAGTACGACTTGACCGACGTCTCAGGGAACGTCAGCTTGAACGCTTCAATGTGCTCCCCTCTGACTTTTCTGCGATCCCCCCCGAGGTCCCGTCTCCTCGCCCCTCCACGGAGGACTCGGAGGTACCTATGCAACTCGTGGCCTCCATGTCCCCTCGACAACGTAGGGAGTTTCGCAGAATGAATGGTCTCTGCTTCTACTGTGTGGACGACAAGCATCTTCTGAACACCTGTCCCAGGCGCAAGAATAAAAAGCCGGAAACTTCCGCGCCTAAGTGATCATCGGGGAGGTCACTTGGGCGCACAGGTATTTCCCGTTAATGTGAAATGCAATAAAATTTTGCTTCCCTTTCAGGTCTCGTTTGCTGGCCGGTCTGCCACGGGCAGTGTCTTCGTGGATTCTGGCTCATCTGCTAATATCATGTCTGTGGAATTTGCTATGTCTCTAAAGATGCCATTTATTGATTTACCTTATCCTATCCCTGTAGTAGGTATCGACTCAACTCCCCTTGCTAATGGTTATTTTACTCAGCATACTCCTGTTTTTGAACTCCTGGTTGGCTCCATGCATTTGGAGCAGTGCTCTGTACTGGTGATGCAGGGATTATCGTCTGATCTGGTATTAGGTCTTCCCTGGTTGCAGTTGCATAATCCCACGTTTGATTGGAATACTGGGGATCTCACCAAATGGGGTAGTGAATGTCTTATGTCATGTCTGTCTGTTAACTCTATTTCTCCCCGGGAGGAGGTAAACACGCTTCCTGAGTTTGTTCAGGACTTCGCCGATGTGTTTTCTAAGGAAGCCTCCGAGGTGTTGCCCCCCCATAGAGATTACGATTGCGCCATCGATTTGGTGCCTGGTGCCAAGCTTCCTAAGGGTAGGATATTTAATCTTTCATGTCCTGAACGTGAAGCTATGAGGGTGTATATCCAAGAATGCTTGGCCAAGGGTTTCATTCGCCCCTCGACTTCTCCTGTAGGTGCTGGCTTCTTCTTCGTGGGGAAGAAGGATGGTGGTCTTAGGCCGTGCATTGATTATCGTAACCTGAATAAGGTCACCGTAAGGAACCAGTACCCACTTCCTTTGATTCCGGATCTTTTTAATCAGGTTCAGGGAGCCCAATGGTTTTCAAAGTTCGATCTACGGGGGGCATATAACCTTATCCGCATCAAAGAGGGGGATGAGTGGAAAACTGCATTCAACACACCCGAGGGTCATTTCGAATACCTGGTCATGCCCTTTGGGTTGTGTAATGCCCCTGCTGTCTTCCAGAATTTTATTAATGAAATCCTGAGAGATTACCTGGGTAATTTTCTTGTTGTGTACCTTGATGACATACTGGTGTTTTCCAAGGACTGGTCCTCCAACGTGGAGCATGTCAGGAAGGTGCTCCAGGTCCTTCGGGAGAATAATCTGTTTGCTAAGACTGAAAAATGTGTCTTTGGGGTACAGGAGATACCATTTTTAGGGCAAATCCTCACTCCTCATGAATTCCGCATGGACCCTGCCAAGGTTCAGGCTGTGGCGGAATGGGTCCAACCTGCCTCCCTTAAGGCGTTACAGTGTTTTTTAGGGTTCGCCAACTATTACAGGAGATTTATTGCCAACTTCTCGGTCGTCGCTAAGCCTCTTACGGACCTTACTCGAAGGGGGGCTGATTTCCTCCATTGGCCCCCTGAGGCCGTCCAGGCCTTTGAGACCCTCAAGAAGTGCTTTATCTCGGCCCCCGTGCTGATTCAGCCCAACCAAGAGGAGCCATTTATTGTGGAGGTTGACGCATCCGAGGTGGGAGTGGGGGCCGTCTTGTCCCAGGGTACCAGCTCCCTCACCCATCTCCGCCCCTGTGCTTACTTCTCTAGGAAGTTTTCGCCCACGGAGAGTAACTATGATATTGGCAACCGCGAACTTCTAGCCATTAAATGGGCTTTTGAAGAGTGGCGGCACTTCCTGGAGGGGGCCAGACACCAGGTAACGGTCCTTACGGATCACAAGAATCTGGTTTTCCTAGAATCGGCCCGGAGGCTTAATCCTAGACAAGCTCGATGGGCGCTATTCTTTACCAGATTTAATTTCTTGGTTACCTATAGGGCTGGGTCCAAGAATATTAAGGCTGATGCCCTGTCACATAGTTTCATGGCCAATCCTCCTTCCGAGAAGGATCCTGCTTGTATTTTACCCCCTGGTATAATCGTTTCTGCCACGGATTCTGATTTAGCTTCTGATATCGTGGCTGATCAGGGTGCAGCTCCCGGGAATGTCCCTGGGGACAAACTGTTTGTTCCCCTGCAATACCGGCTAAGGGTACTCAGGGAAAACCATGACTCCGCTCTATCTGGTCATCCTGGCATCTTGGGCACCAAACACCTCATTACCAGAAACTATTGGTGGCCTGGGTTGCCTAAAGACGTTAGGGCTTACGTCGCCGCTTGTGAGGTTTGCGCTAGGTCCAAAACCCCTAGGTCCTGACCTGCGGGCCTACTACGTTCCTTGCCCATTCCCCAGAGACCTTGGACCCATATCTCCATGGATTTTATCACCGATTTGCCTCCATCTCAGGGCAAGTCGGTGGTGTGGGTGGTAGTAGACCGCTTCAGCAAGATGTGCCACTTTGTGCCCCTTAAGAAGCTACCTAACGCCAAGACGTTAGCTTCTTTGTTTGTGAAACACATCCTGCGTCTCCATGGGGCCCCAGTCAATATCGTTTCTGACAGAGGGGTACAATTCGTTTCCTTATTTTGGAGAGCCTTTTGTAAAAAGTTGGAGATTGATCTGTCCTTCTCCTCCGCCTTCCATCCCGAAACTAATGGCCAAACGGAAAGGACTAACCAATCCCTGGAACAATATTTAATGTGTTTCATCTCTGACTGTCAATTCGATTGGGTCTCATTCCTTCCCCTTGCTGAATTTTCCCTGAATAACCGGGTCAGTAACTCGTCAGGGGTCTCCCGGTTTTCTGTAATTTCGGGTTTAACCCAAGGTTCTCCTCCGCTTCCCCTGGTTGTTCCAATAATCCTGAGGTAGAGGATATTCTTCGGGAACTGTGCACTGTCTGGGCCCAGGTTCAGAAAAACCTAGAGGCGTCCCAGAGCGCACAAAAGATTCAGGCGGATAGTAGACGTTCTGCTAACCCCCGGTTTGTCGTCGGAGATTTGGTCTGGTTGTCGTCCAGGAACTTGCGCCTTAAGGTCCCGTCCAGGAAGTTTGCTCCCCGATTTATTGGACCTTATAAGATCGTTGAAGTCCTCAACCCTGTATCCTTCCGTCTGGAGCTGCCCCCATCCTTTCGCATACATGACGTCTTCCATGCCTCCCTCCTTAAACGCTGCTCCCCGTCCTGGTCCACCTCGATGAAACCTCCTGTTCCCGTTTTCACCCCTGAGGGGGTGGAATTCGAGGTGGCCAAGATTATGGACAGTAGGATGGTCCAGGGCTCCCTCCAGTACCTGGTCCATTGGAGAGGATACGGGCCGGAGGAGAGGATTGGGTACCTGCCCGTGATGTTCACGCTGGGGTATTGATCAGGAGGTTCCACCTTCTCTTCCCTACTAAACCGGGTCCACTTAGTAAGGGTCCGGTGGCCCCTCATAAAAGGGGGAGTACTGTTAGGGATCTGCCAGGTACTACGTCTAGGTATACTCCTGGGATTAATCAATCCACACCTGAGGCCAGACCTGTTTGACTGACACCATCTCCCACCAACCAGGGTGGCAGGCTCATGAGTGGGAGAGCCTATCGCGGCCTGGTCAGTCGAGGTTAGCTCCGCCCCCTGTCCTTTATTACCTGCCGTGTTCTCCTCCTCAGTGCTTGTAATTCTTCTGGATTCCTGGCCCCACTGCTGCTTGCTCCAGCCTGCTTCTGCCGTGCTTCTGCCTTGCTGCAGTTCCGCTGAACCTGCTTTGCTTTGCCTCTGGCTTGCTTCCTCCTCCGTGCTCACTTGGGAACTCTCCACTTCATCCTGGTCCGGACTACTCATTCACCTATCCGTTTCCTCGCGGCGTTCCGTGGGCTACTGCCCCTTCCCTTGCGTATTCCCTGTTTGTTCTCCCGTGCACTTAGACAGCGTAGGGACCGCCGCCCAGTTGTACCCCGTCGCCTAGGGCGGGTCGTTGCAAGTAGGCAGGGACAGGGCGGTGGGTAGATTAGGGCTCACTTTCCCTTCACCTCCTTCCTGCCATTACAAGGTGTGTACGTGATCTTAAACTGTTGATATGAAAGACATGAGAGAATTTTTGCCAGCAATTACATTGTTAACCAGGAAAAATTGTGAGAAGTGTAAGGCCCCCCCCCCTTTGGAATGCACTGACGTAGCGCATGGCGGAGAGAAGTCGTAACTCACATGTGAAATATTTGAAATGAAGAGATTGTAGTCTGGACAGTGAGGAAAAAACAACTTGTGATTGCTGCTCTGTTGTAGTGCGTCATCTGTTATTTAGTTGTGTAAAATTGTTGAGGATTAATAGTTGTTCTGTTACCCATTTGTCTGGGATTATAGTTGGGAGGTATTGACTGTCTGTAGGTGAGAGGAAAGTTGGATAGTTGTGAGTAATATCCTGTAGTACCACAGGGGCTTCAATGGTTAAGTCCTGATAATGGAGAATCTAGTGCAACAGGGAAAACTTTGAATACTGTATTAGAAAATCATTTAAACGTTCCTAACTCACTGCCAGCAAGTGATATTGTGTGTAATGGTCCTTAAACCAGTTGTATGCATTGCCAGACTGGCATATGATGGGAATCAGTACAGACTGATTTCTAGCACATGTGATAATCTGGCATATACACTTTGATGTAAAATAACATCCAAGTAATTAAGTCTGTAGTAGAATAACATCAGACCTCTGGATTGAATACCGTTGTAATATAACATCCTGTATTCAATGAATGACCCTGACCCTTCCCCCAGGTGCCACCTGTGTCATAGTAGTAATAACAGTGAAGGACATTGGTATTGGCTCAGACCCAGAGCCCCTAAAGAAATCATCACCAACATACATAACAGGCCCCTAAACTACAACCCACAGAATGAACGGCTGAGTGGGGAGGATAACATATATGTTACCAAATATAATTTGCATGTGAAACCATTGCAAAGTGCTAGGGGAAAGAGTTTGGGATATATGCACCATCACAGGCTGTATGAACAGAAAGACACACCCCGGCAGCAAGTGTTCTGCATAAATGAATGTGACCAACTCCTGCTTGAATCAATGGAGGTTCATGAATGTCGATTGTGTTGAAGAATTTGCTCTTGCAATTGTTGGTTGGCAGCATTTTTTCTGTACTTGACGTTCAATACAGTGAGGGATCAGAGGAAAGGGGATCCTACTGCTAGAATGTCTGGAGGAACGACTTTTGATATCGTATTGGTAAGACAGGAGATAGACTGGTCTGAGATATCTGTCGGCAAACGTGGCCAGTTTGCCTAGAGGTGGGGGATTTACCGGAAATCACCCTACTGCTTTCCGACCATGGGGTCAGGAGGAAGTGAAACAAAAATGCTTTGGGGCACGGGTCCCGGCCATCATTATAGTAGAATGAGCAAAAGGAGCTGGGGCTTTAATTGTAAAGTATGTGAAGGCAAAATAACACACTGTAAAAAATAAAAAATAAATTGTTGAAGAGGCTGGCAGCCGTAAGATGGATGTTTGCATGTGATAAATAGAATGGTTTGTGGAATGTTGAGAAAGGGAGTGGAGTGGCCAGGACAAGGCATAAGTTAAAAGGACAAAGTAGGTGATTACAGGTGGTTACAAGTAAGTTGATGTGAGAAAGAACAATTTAAATACAGGTGTAAATTTTTATTGGAAGAGTGAAGAAAACGGAGCAGCCGGGTACATTGCAGTGACTAATGTGGGTCAGAACGGGGGGAGTGTAATGTGAACAGGTTTGATGTGACATCTGTGTGATGTGTGATGTGTGTAATGTAACATGTGTGAAGTTTGAAACTAGTGGCCACAATAAAGCAGATCTATATTGTATGTTCTTATCTTTAACAGCAGTAATGTCTAAAATTTTTAGTGTTTTGTGTATGGGGTTAAAATCAGTTCCACTCCTTAATGGAATGTTTCTTATCTTTGCGCACGCGCTGTCGTCTGTAACTACACCAAGCGAGAATTTTTTTACAGACTAGTAGATATGTCTGTAAAAAGATAAAAGTTACACTGTATATTTATGTGTTATGATGCGATAAGATTTAATGTTGGAATGTTTTGATGTTAATTCAAATGAATTAAAATACAGATATTGTGAAAATGTATGTGCCCCCTCTGTTCCCTATTCTTATATATAGTTTATTGGTTTGCAGTAATGAATATTACCAGATATATTATTTTCTGTGTTATTGAATAACTAATTACAATTGTTTTGTTTTTGTTTTTACACATGAGGCACGTGCCATGGTGCTGCCTAAATGTTATTTTTGAAAATGTGAGATGTTTTACAGGTAAATGGTTGCAAGTCATTTTAAAGATAAAATTTATTTTTGTCAGGAGAAAGTCATTTTTGTTCCAGGCTGTTGTGTATTACAGGGGGTTAAAATAGTGCCCCTCAGATAGAGTGCCCGACTTTATTATGTTGAGATATGTAGTTTTCAACTCTGCTACATTACTTTCGCAGAGTCCAAATAGGAGGGAATGGTGAAGGGACTGATCAGGTAGTTTTGTTTTGTGTTTTATTTTGTCTTGAATTAACCCCTTCCCGCACCTTGACGTAACTGCACGTCAATGTGTGCAGTAAGTTAGCGCACCTTGACGTGCAGTTACGTCTGTGCTTTGACAGTTAACCGCCGCGCGGCGCTACACCGCAGTGGCGGTTAACTGTGCAGGGCGTCTGCCCTGCATTCCCCGTTGCCGATCAGCGGCCTATCGCCGCTGATTTCGGCAGTTAACCCCTTAATTGCGGTGTTCGATTTGAACGCCACAATTAAGGTGTTTAGCTCCGATCGGCAGCCCCCATGTGAAATCACGGGGGCTGGCGATCGTACCCATGGCAACCGGACGCCAGACAATGGCTTCCGGGTTGCCATGTACAGAAGCCTATGAGGACCACCCGGAGGGTGGTCGTCGTAGGCTTCCTGTCAGTGTGACTGTTACGTCACAATGACAGTTGGAATGTATTACACTACGTGTGTAGTGTAATGTATTCCAGCAGCGATCAGAGCTGCAAGTCTAAGTGTCCCCTAGTGGGACAAGTGAAAAAAGTAAAAAAAAGAATAAAAATGTTTTAAAAAAAGTGTAAAAATAAAAGTTATAAGTGACATAAACATGAACTGCATTTTTTCCTATAATAAGTATCTTATTATAGGAAAAAAAAGGAACACGTAAAAAAAAGTACACATATTTGATATCACCGCGTTCGTAACGACCCAAACTATAAAACTATAATATTATTTTTCCCGCACGGTGAACACCGCAAAAAAAATAAATGAAAAACAAAGCAAGAATCACTATTTTTTGGTCACCACCCCTCACAAAATATACAATAAAAAGTGATAAAAAAGTCGCATGTACGCCAAAATTGTACCGATGCAAACTACAACCCGTCCCACAAAAAACAAGCCCTTACGCAGCTTTTTTTGACTGAAAAATAAAAAAGTTACGGCTCTCAGAATATGGTGACACAGAAAATAAATTATTTTCTAAATAAGTTATTTTATTGCGCAAACGCTGCAAAACATAAAAAAAACTATATACATATGGTATCGCCGTAATCGTACCGACCCGCAGAATAAAATATAACGGTCATTTATAGCCCAGGGTGAACGCTGTAAAAAATAAATAAAAATCATTGTCAGAATTGATGGTTTTTGGTCACCTTGCTTGCCGAAAAATGGAATAAAAAGTGATCAACAAAATCGCATGTACCCCAAAATGGTACCAATGAAAATTACAGATTGTCCCGCAACAAATAAGCCCTTACACGGCTCCAGTGGTGAAAAAATAAAAAAAGTTCCGGCTCCCAGAATATGGCGATGCAAAAGAGCGTTCCAAAAGCGGATAAGATCGGGCGCCATTTATAATATAAGTGCAACACTGGCCACATATCTGCGGATTATTATTTATTTACCCCATTATTATACCGTCTTATTATGCCCCTGATGTACTCTGCCCAACCTACATTTGCCCCCACATTATAAACTGAAATACCAGCAAAACGCCAGAGCTACTACCAAGCAAAATCTGCGCTCCAAAAGCCAAATAGCGTCCCTCCCTTCTGAGCCCTACAGTCTGCCCAAACAGCCGTTTACGTCCACCGATATAGCATCGCCATACCCGGGAGAACCCTGTTAATATTTTATTTGTGGCACAAACTGGGCACAACATATAGTGCACTAAAATGGCACATCAGTGGAAAATTTTAATTTTCACTTTCCACCATCGGCTGCGCATTAAACCCTTCGCGCACCATGACTTAATAGCATGTCGTGGTGTGGGGGGGTGATATATGGAGCGTCTCACGCGCTGAGCCCGCGCTATACGCTGCGGGTGTCAGCTGTGTATTACAGCTGATACCCGGGACTAACGGACAGAAACAGCGATCACGCTGTTACAGGTGCCTGTAAAAATCACAATATACTGCAATACATTAGTATTGCAGTGTATTCTACCAGTGATCTAATGATTGCTGGTTCAAGTCTCCCAGGGGGACTAATAAAATATGTAAAAACAAAAGTAAATAGTTATTATCAGTGGAAAAAATTAAATAAATATTTAAAGTCCAAAAATAAACCCTTTTCATATTTTTTCTCTAAAGTAATGTAAAAAAATAAAAAAAATACACAAAATTGGTATCGCTGCGTCCGTAAAAGTCCAAGCTATTACAATATACCATTATTGAACTCGCACGGTGAACGCCATGAAAAATAAAGAATTTTAAATGGCAAAATCGCAGTTTTTTTGTCTCCTTCGCTCTACCAAAAAATGTAATAAAAAGTGCTGAAAAAGTCTTATGTACCAAAAAATGGTACCAATAAAAACTACAGCTTGTCCCGCAAAAAATAAGCCCCCACACTGCTCTATTGATGGAAAAATAAAGACGTTGTGGCTCGCGGAAAGCGGGGAGGAAAAACGAAAAAGAAAAAGCAAAACATGGATCAGTCCGGAAAGGGTTAATTTATTTTCTAATGAAAAAACATTTATGACCACATGTGGGGTATTGCCGTACTCGGGAGAAATTGCTTTACAAATGTTGGGGTGCATTTTCTCCTTTATCCTTTGTGAAATTGAAAAAATTCAACATTTTAGTGGAAATAATGTTGATATTAATTTTCACCGCCTAATTCTAATAAATTCCGCAAAAGACGTGTGGGGCCTAAATGCTCACTATACCCCTAGATAGATTCCTTAAGTGGTGTAGTTTCCCAAATGGGGTTACTTTTGGAAGGTTTCCACTGTTTTAGTACCTCAGGGGCTTTGCAAATTCGACATGACACCCAAAAACTATTCCAGCTAAATTTGAGCTCCAAAAGCCAAATGGTGCCCCTTCCCTTCTAAGCCCCGGTGTGGGTCCAAACAGCAGTTTATTACCACATATGGGGTATTTACGTAATCAGGAGAAATTGTTTTACAAATGTTGGGGTGCTTTTTCTCCTTTATTCCTTGTAAAAATTAACAATTTCTAAGTTCTTACAGAGAAAAAGTCGATTTTTACCTTTACAGACTAATTCCAATGACTTCAGCAAAACAACTGTGGGGTCAAAATGCTAACTTTACCCCTAGAAAAATTCCTTGAGGGGTGTAGTTTCCAAAATGGGGTCACTATTGGGGGGTTTCCACGGTTTTCATCCCTCCAGTGCATTGCAAACGTGACACGGCACTGAAAACTATTCCAGCAAAATCAGAAATCCAAAATCCAAATGGTGCTCCTTCCCTTCTGAGGCCTGCTGTGGGTCCAAACAGCAGTTTATTACCACATATGGGGTATTTGCTATAATCGTAAGACATTTCTTTACATATGTTGGGGTGTTTTTTCTACTTTATTCCTTGTAAATATTTTAAATTTTTAAGTTTTTTCACAAAAAAAGTAGATTTTCATCTTCACATACTAATTCAAATAAATTTAGCAAAAAAACTGTGGGTTCAAAATGCTAACTATACCTATAGATAAATTCCTTGAGGGGTATAGTTTCCAAAATGGGGTCACTTTTGGGGGGTCTTTACTGTTTTGGTACCACAAGACCTATTCAAACCTGACATGGTACCTAAAATAGATTCTAAAAAAAGGAGGCCCCAAAATCCACTAGTTGCTCATTTGCTTCTGAGGCCGGTGTTTCAGTCCATTACCGCACTAGGACCACATGTGGGATATTTCTAAAAACTGCAGAATCTGGGCAATAAATATTGAGTTGCGCTTCTCTGGTAAAACCTTCTGTGCTACAGAAAAAATGTATTACAAATAAATTTAAAAAAAAAATAATGAAATTTGTACATTTCACCTCCACTTTGCTTTAATTCCTGTGAAACGCCTAAAGGGTTAAAACACTTTCTGAATGCTGTTTTGAATACTTTGAGGGGTGCAGTTTTCAAAATGGGGTGATTTATTGGGACTTTCTAATATATAAGGCCCTCAAAGCCACTTCAGAACTGAACTGGTCCCTGAAAAAAATAGGCTTTTGAAATTTTCTTGAAAATATGAGAAATTGCTACTAAAGTTCTAAGCCTTGTAACGTCCTAGAAAAATAAAAGAATGTTCAAAAAACGATGCAAACATATAGTAGACATATGGGAAATATAAAATAGTAAGTATTTTGTGTGGTATTACTATCTGTTTTACAAGTAGATGCATTTAAATTTAGAAAAATGCTAATTTTTGCTAATTTTCTCTAAACCTTGGTGTTTTTTACAAATAAATATTGAATTTATCGAACAAATTTTTTCCCTAACATAAAGTACAATATGTCACGAGAAAACAATCTCAGAATCACTTGGATAGGCAAAAGCATTCCGGAGTTATTACCACATAAAGTGACACATGTCCGATTTGAAAAATCGGCTTCGTCCTGAAGGCCAAAACAGGCTCAGTCCTGAAGGGGTTAATGAATTTGGTTCTAAGAGGTCTAGAAAATGTGTATGAGACCCCAATGAGTAATCCAGATTAAATGTGTATGACAGTAACCTATATTTTGAGGTATTTCTGTATAGATGGTCCCAGATCCTTCCAGAACGGTGAATATGGCACTGGGTATGCTGTGCTGTAGTCTCCACCCAATATGAGGTATTGTATAAAAGACCATCCCCCTCCAGCAAATTTACACAGGAGGCGAGGTGACGTCACTCACAGATGAGTCTTTACAGATTTAGATGGGGGAGAAGGCAAAACAAAAAAAAATTGACTGAACATTGTTTATTTTATGCCAGATTTCAGTAACATAATTTGTTTGTTTTTCTATTAATCAGGTATTTACAGGACCTGGTGGGGTGGGATTTACAAGGGTCCTGGATCATCAGATGAATGTGGAAAATTAAAACTCCACCCTTTTGAAATGTTCTATCTATATGTGACATGGGTTTCCAATGTAAATTTATAATGAAGAGATATTTCATCATATACAGTATGTACAAGACAGGATACGAGGCACCAGGTAAATCATCTAGAAACCACTCTCACCTTCTTGTTCATCTCAAGGAGCGGAGCTGGAGGTGCTCGCTGAGGCTTGTAACCTGGCAGAAGGTAAGATGGCCGACATTTACACTGACTCTAGGTACGCTTTTGGCATCGCCCACAATTATGGGCCCATTGGTAGTAGGAACTTTATTAAATCATTGGGTAAGCCAATTGAGAGCGTAAGAGATGACAGACCTGACAACAAGAGTATGTGCAGCCAGGTATCAGTAAATTGGCTTGTCCCTGGATACAATAATGCCACCACTAGGTTTGTAGCAGCCGGCATGATGTGTGCACGGCATGATATAGGTAAAACAGCAAAGGTACCTGTGAAAAGTGCAGCCCGGCCAGATTACCCGTCCCAGCGACTGCAGAACATACAACTACCCAAGGTAGAAGTGTATGACGATGTGCTTGTATGTGTATACCTGTTCTCAGGGTGGTCTGAAGCCCGGCCAGTATCTTCCCCACTGCAGACGTTGTGTGTAAGTGACAGGGGAACAGTGTTATCCCAAGTATTGAACTGGTGTGTGTACAATGATAAGATGTCAGCAGTTCTCCAGATGTTATTCCAAAGTTAGTTTGTTTAATAACTGTATTTAAGAAATGTTGTGGGAATATTAAATACTGAGGTTAAGTTTTATGTAAAGTTCTGGATCAGCCTCAGCATTGGACTATTGGAGGCGTCAGATAAAAGTACAGAAGCGGAATATTCCCATTTGAAAACATTTTTATTTATTTATTTTTTGTTGTTGTTATTGTGAAAGGAAAATTCTGAGCAGTGTGTGTGTATATATATATATATATATATATATATATATCCAAAAAGAAGAAAAATGAGTTTGCATGTATCACTTTTAGTTATTGCTCAATGTGAACGTTTGATGTAAAGATGTTATTTGTTAATGTTTTTCTTCAAATTAATTATTTGATTAAGATCAATTAATGATTATACAATGAAAAAGCTTGTTCTCCACAGGAAGAGTCCAACTGGGAGCGGAAGGCGTGAGAACCAGATTCTAACAGAATGTGGATGGATAAAGGAAGGTAAATCGGTAGCACCCAAGGCATTCTTGATGGCACTTGTATTGATGGCGTGACCTCACATATGCCCCAAGACCGCAAGGATCGATTTGGTAAGATCTAATTGGTATGTCCCAGGCTTTACAGCTGTTGCTGCTAAATTCTGTTAGAGCTGTTTGATTTGCCTACAGAACAGTCCTGGCAGACCGGTGCTAACCTTATCATACCCACCTCCCACAAAGAGAACCGACCTTGAGAGGCCTTCCTATGCAATACAAATTAGAGTAAGACAAATTGGTTTGCGACATTTGTCAGATAAACATGTGGAATCTGTGTATATTTTTGTGAGTTGGAGATGTTCCAAGGCAATCAGCTCAGATCAAGGTACAAATCCTGCTGAAAAGAGTGACACCAAATGCAAATGAAATGTACCCAGTAATCACACATCTTCTAGGTGCCCTGTCCATTGTAACAGAGAATTTTTTCTTATATAAAGGTGTTTGTTTGATTTAGTTTAAGGGCCTGCCATTGTTATTGTATTTACTTAGAACAACTTTTATATTACGTAGATGATATCACCAGATTAGCATATATTTTAAAAATTGATAAGGGTTGGGGGTCCCCAGCAAGTTCCTGTAAATATGAATTAAAAGACTTTTAACACGATGAACTCCATCACTGAGATGCGGCAGGCGCAGCCGGAGCCAGTACAACGCGTTTGTCATGAACTGACGGCAGCGTCACAATTCCAAGCAGCCGTGCAGCCAAGCAACTTACCGGAGGAAGAGGACTGATGCGGAGGGTTTGTGGTAGTCACAATAAAACTCCACTACCCCGTTTACGCGGGATCTCACGCCAGGCTCACAGCATGAGGTGCTATGTACACTAAAAGAGACGGTGTCTGACAGATGAGAAGAACCAAACCAAGTCCTGATGACATCAGCAAAGTTCAAAGTAAAGCAAAGGAAGAAAAGAACTTGTTAGCAGCATCCAAGTGTTTTTAATAAGTAAGTGACCAGGGGGTAATAATAAATCCCCCACTAGACACCACCAGTCTGACACCATAATTGTGTGGGTTACTCTGAGGGTGACAGTCAGTGAAGAACAGAAGACAGGAGAAGAAGAGGACGATGATATACAGGACTTGTCAATACACTGGTGGGACCCCATACCCAAACTGGACATTGGTGATGGCATCATATTAGTTGTGGCCCTATTGATATCTTTAATTTAATATGAGAAAAAGGGGGGTTTGTGAAGGATGGTTTATTTGCTTATATTCTCTGTATGAAATTACATTATGAATTATCAAGCAGGATGCCGAATTACTAACCACTATGTATTATGTGAAAGTGATTATAATAATGTTTAAATGATTTAGTTTCATGCAGCAGCCATCTTGTCTGGAGTTCCCATCTTGGTTCTTTTGTAGTGAATAGGAAAGACATTGTTCCTTTAATACAAGTAATGTTGATTTCATATGTTTTATCTTGACCTTGGTTCCCATACAAAGTTTGCAGAGAAGGAACAGGGAGTGAGATGGGAGGGTGGCAAGTATGCGTGTGGGAAGGTCTCCCACATCTTCACGGGAACATTCTGCCCAATAGAGATAAGGCCACCTGCAAACCTGATGTGTGAAGAATTATAATGATGTATCTAGGATGTACGTTATGATCTGCTTTGTACTGAATAATAAATATTGGCACATTGTCTCTGATTGGTTAACCTCAAGCCTACACCCCTTCTGAATTTCAGTATTAAAGTTTGAGCTTGGAAATAAATCTTCAGAGGAGTATTTTGAGCATATCAGCAGCGTCTGTGTGTTTTCTTCTCCTCTCTCGATATATATCGGTGAAATATCCTAATTAGGATGCTGAATAATGGGGCCTGGCCTGAGAGTCTGTTTGGACTCTATAAATTTCAGTCTAATATATTTTGAGCCATTGATTTCCACGCCACTATACTGCAGAATCGTTGCATTTTCGCTGCAGATTTTCGACATTGAGTTAAATTCAGAAGTGAACATTTGCAACAAATAGTAAATTGTTCGATTTTTTGCTGCAGAAATGCTGAAAATATCTAAAGTAAGAAAACAAAAAAGACATGTTCCTGTTTAGAACCCAAAAAAAGTCCATACTCAACTCCCCTGGCGATGCCATAGTGATGGCTCCTTATTGTCCCAAATGTTTTCCATGCTGCTGGGCTCAAAGGCTGCAGCAGTCACATGGGAGGCAGCGTCAACATAAGTGGTTGGCTGCATGGAGACCAGATGTAGAGAGCAGGGACGCGTCGCTATGAGAACGCTAGGGAGGTATGTATAGACTATTTTTTTTTATTGGCTCTGCTTTCTGCTGTGGCGAATCCTCCTGAAAGTCAGTACCAAACTACCTGCGGGTCCTGGGTTGTATCTGCTGTGGAGGGTTTTTTTGCAGCAAACCGCCCTGTGTGAACATACCCTAAAATAGTCCCACCTGGACATCAGCTTCTCTAACTGAAGACCTGCTGGTGATCATGAATCTGGAATCCCCAGAGATCAGCTGCTATGACTAGGGGAAGCTAAAGGCTAAAGTAAAAAAAATTCTGCAGTGATTGATGCAGGAGAAATGTGCTTTACCTGGTACCCTAAGATGAATAGGCGACGGTGTAAAACATGGTCCCACTAAGTCCTCCAAAGCAGAAGCCACTGTTTGTAATGGCTCTTTGCTCCGGCTAATAATGAGGTTGGGTTCTGAGTTGGGGACCTAATAGGTCAACCCCTTAAAGTTTTTTTTTATACATAGCAGGGAGTCTAAAAAAACCTTTTAGCACTCTAAAAAAACATACAGTGAAGGAAATAAGTATTTGATCCCTTGCTGATTTTGTACGTTTGCCCACTGTCAAAGACATGAACAGTCTAGAATTTTTAGGCTAGGTTAATTTTACTAGTGAGAGATAGATTATATAAAAAAAAAAAAAAAAAAAAGAAAATTACTTAGTCAAAATTATATATATTTATTTGCATGGTGCACAGAGAAATAAGTATTTGATCCCCTACCAACCATTAAGAGTTCAGCCTCCTCCAGACCAGTTACACGCTCCAAATCAACTTGGTGCCTGCATTAAAGACAGCTGTCTTACATGGTCACCTGTATAAAAGACTCCTGTCCACAGACTCCATTAATCAGCCTGACTCTAACCTCTACAACATGCGCAAGACCAAAGAGCTTTCTAAGGATGTCAGGGACAAGATCATAGACCTGCACAAGGCTGGAATGGGCTACAAAACCATAAGTAAGATGCTGGGTGAAAAGGAGACAACTGTTGGTGCAATAGTAAGAAAATGGAAGACATACAAAATGACTGTCAATCGACATCGATCTGGGGCTCCATGCAAAATCTCACCTCGTGGGGTATCCTTGATCCTGAGGAAGGTGAGAGCTCAGCCGAAAACTACACGGGGGGAACTTGTTAACGATCTCAAGGCAGCTGGGACCACAGTCACCAAGAAAACCATTGGTAACACATTACGCCGTAATGGATTAAAATCCTGCAGTGCTCGCAAGGTCCCCCTGCTCAAGAAGGCACATGTACAGGCCCGTCTGAAGTTTGCAAATGAACATCTGGATGATTCTGAGAGTGATTGGGAGAAGGTGCTGTGGTCAGATGAGACTAAAATTGAGCTCTTTGGCATTAACTCAACTCGCCGTTTTTGGAGGAAGAGAAATGCTGCCTATGACCCAAAGAACACCGTCCCCACTGTCAAGCATGGAGGTGGAAACATTATGTTTTGGGGGTGTTTCTCTGCTAAGGGCACAGGACTACTTCACCGCATCAATGGGAGAATGGATGGAGCCATGTACCGTCAAATCCTGAGTGACAACCTCCTTCCCTCCACCAGGACATTAAAAATGGCTCGTGGCTGGGTCTTCCAGCACGACAATGACCCGAAACATACAGCCAAGGCAACAAAGGTGTGGCTCAAAAAGAAGCACATTAAGGTCATGGAGTGGCCTAGCCAGTCTCCAGACCTTAATCCCATCGAAAACTTATGGAGGGAGCTGAAGATCCGAGTTGCCAAGCGACAGCCTCGAAATCTTAATGATTTACAGATGATCTGCAAAGAGGAGTGGGCCAAAATTCCATCTAACATGTGTGCAAACCTCATCATCAACTACACAAAACGTCTGACTGCTGTGCTTGCCAACAAGGGTTTTGCCACCAAGTATTAAGTCTTGTTTGCCAAAGGGATCAAATACTTATTTCTCTGTGCACAATGCAAATAAATATATATAATTTTGACAATGTGATTTTCTTTTTTTTTTTTTATATATAATCTATCTCTCACTGGTAAAATTAACCTAGCCTAAAAATTCTAGACTGTTCATATCTTTGACAGTGGGCAAACTTACAAAATCAGCAAGGGATCAAATACTTATTTCCTTCACTGTATATAAAGTATTATCCAATGGAGTAAGGAACCAAGTATTTCAACTTTCATTAATAGAATTTCTAGTTGATCAGGGATGAAGACTGACATTGAACAATATATCAGAAGCGTTTTGGAAGTGCTTTAAAAAATTCCTTGTTTGTAACAAAATGTAAATGTCCAATAGGGTTTTGTGCATTGGCGATCCTTCCGTCTTTGCTGACAACAACTGTCACCATAATGAGGAACCCGTTTTTGATCTCTGCTATGAGGCTCACTACTATTTATTCCACTATGTATGCTATGTCTGTTATGTATGCCACTGGCCTAAGTTCCACATTTTATTCCAAACCCACCAGTGTGTCTCATACGTCAATTCATGTCTGTAAGGTTCCATGGTGATGCTAAGCTCTTAATCATAAGGAATTAGTTCACCTATATATAAGTCATTATTACGTTATTATTCACTGTCTGGTTCATTTGCTAACTAAATTTAGATGCAAGCCTGAAGCTACACAACAACTAATCACCCAGTTATTATTCTACACATGTCTTAGCCAAGTTATACAATAAAAAATTATTGATGGATACATCGGTAAATATAGCCAAGTGTCTTTGAAATACTGGGCTTACAAATACAATACAGATATTACATATAGGACCAGATGGAACTTATATAAACATATAAAAAAATCAAGAAGACCTGTTCAAAATGTTGTGCATTTTTCCTTTCCATAAGCTACAGCAAAGAAGATTTACATTCCGTGTTGTCACCTTGTTCTGCTCCACTTCTATGTTGATAATGCATGAAGAGATTTAAGTAAAATTGTGTTTTCCTCTAAGCTCTCTCAGGCTGAGCATATCAAAGTCCACTGTCGACACAATGAAATAAAATTGGAAATATCTGCACTTTATATGGAAATGAGTTGTTACCATGATGTACTGTACATCTAAGCTTACTCTGTACTATATCAACATCAGGGATGATAATGCATTATTTTAGTCATCTTGGTATTCTAGTCATATATACGGATTTAAAGTAGGCTTCAGGATATATATATTAAGAGGTAATACTGTGTGGAAAAGCAAAACACTTAGAAACTTTCCCTGAGAATAGTTCATACAAGGCTTTTGGTGGTGAGAGACTTACGTTTCTTATAACGAATGGTGGAGCAAACATATTTATTTTTATATTCTCTGTTTACATGTGAAAGGCTTTATAAATCATTGGAGTATTTTTTTTTCTAATATAAAACTATGTATAATGTGATTTTATGCAACTTTGAAATAGCTTTTTATTAGAAAATGATTTTACTTTTTGAGACACAGCTTATATGTCTCCTGTATACATAGAAGCTGCACCTGCCATAAAGCCAAATCCATCAGGTCTGCAGGACTGACGGCTTCGGTGGCAGTGGGTTCTGTGTGTCTCCGACACTGAGGGTGCAGCTGCTATCAATCACATCTAATCTGCCGAGCCATTATACAATTTGTCATGATACCACTTCAATACTATCTTTCTCCATCCAGTAAAAAAACTTTTATGTTAAACCTATACTTTTTTTTAATATGTGAGTCTATGGTTGATGGGTGGCATACATTTTAGCCATTTATCACAGCCATCCAGTTAAAAAACACATGCCATTTATATATGCCTTATATATTTTTTTTCAACATTATAGTCTATGGTGACAGATGGCTGATGAATGGCATTTATCAGAGATATTCTTTGTTTTCTTACATGTTTGTGTAACATCTTGCGCCATGAATCTCGATATATGTCGGGGTGAGAGACAAGTTAAGGAAGGACACATCTGTTTATACAGTATATGAAAACTTTTCTCAAAATCTCTTCCATAAAGAAATCACATATAGTATAACATATTATTCTGATGGGTTTTGTATATTTGTTTTATATAAGATATCATATTCAGTTCTGCAAACTTGCTGTCAGTCTCTTAGAAGAGCCAGGACAAAAGCCATCATAAACTGCTAATGGACTCCATATGTCCCTCTGATTTAAAGAAATGAACCAAGAAAATACCAGAGTGACTTATATAGGTTTAATGTATTGTAAAATTATAGAAAAACAGCATATCATGATAAAAGCACCGCTCTACATAATATAAGTGTGCAAACATGTTCATGTCTATCTATGCATGCATGATCTCTACAGCAAGGTTGGAATATAAGGCCATGTACCTCTTTCCAAGGATACTTTCTTGGGTAACTCAACAAGCTTGAAGCTCCTACCTACTCTCAACTGCTGCTCCACTGTGACCCTTTCTTACAAAACAATGTAGAAAGCCATCATCTCACAACGTAGCATTACCAGAAATGAGTAGTCTATATACATTTCATAGAGGAGTATTAATCCAAATGTTCCACCCATGCAAATTTCACTAATGAAGTAAAGACGTTTTTACAATATTTATATAATACATATTCATAATTTATTATGAACTTGGTATGAACATGGACAACTTCAATGAGCAAAATTGACATTGCCAGCATGAAAAAAAAGTCCTGTCACTGATGTCCAAATATTGCCATATAGACATGTTTTCAAATTTGTAAAGAAAAATATATCAAGTGCGGGTTATTATCTGTAATGGATACAATCTTACTCAGGACTAAGTTCAGCTATTGAGACTGATGCTTATGATTACTTAAATTATTACCATCTTATTGCATGCTTCAGTATAGCTCTTCGTGTGTCCTACTTTACATGTTACAAAGTTCACTAACACCTTAGGCCACATGCACACCACCGTGCCCGTAATCACGGTCCAGAATTACGGGCACGGCCGGCCGCGGACAGCTGTCTGCATTTGCGGGCCGTGCTCCCATTATAAAGTATGGGAGCATGGTCCGTAAAAAGCAAAAGATAGGACATGTCCAATTTTTTGCGGAAGATTTCTACGGCACGGACACATTCCCGTAAATATACAAGAAGGTGTCCATGGACAATAGAAGCGAATGGGTCTGTAATTGTGGACCGTAATTATGGTCCACAAGTACGGATGATTTTTACGGTCCTGTTCATGGGGCCTTAAGCTTTACATTTTCTGATGTTCTCCTGGAGCAATAAGACAATGAAAAATTACAGTTTTTACTATGCATTCATGTAGAAATGCTTTTGGTAGACATTAGAGGCTTGAAAATAGAAATATACTTTAACACTAAAGGACCTTGCAAGGTACACAAAAAAGGAAAGCTAGAGTAGCAGTAAAAGCCTTTGATGTACTACTGTACACAGAAATCCGTTATATAACTGGGATCACATTGAGAGTATTGTCTGCAATACATAATGTCACATGACTATCATATGTCCTGGAAAATTTCCTTCAACAACTCTAACTATATTAGTCACCATAGTGATATATTGCAGTTCTAGGTATAAAGGGAAAACCTTCATACAGACATTTGTTATCTGAAATCATAGAATATCTTAATCTTTAATGTGCCTTCATTTCTACAACATTCTAATATGAAATCCTTATGGAATAATTTGGCCCTATCCATATTTTGGTGTGATATTTATTGTTATAATAATCCTCATTAATATTAATGCTTATAGGCTATGTAAACCTTTAAAGACTTTCTTTTTCTTCTACTTAAACAATGTATTATCGTGCTTGATGCATCTTTGTATTTGTTTTTTTATTAAAAATATTTTTACTTTTTGAGATACAGCTTCTATGCATCCTGGATACATAGAAGCTGTATCTTGTGCTCAGAGCTGAATCCATCAGGTCAGCGGGACTGACGGCTTCGATGACATGTTCATAATTTAGATGTGATCGATAACAGCTGGATCCTGTGTGTCCCCGAAGTCGTCAGTCCCGCTGACCTAATGGGTTCGGTTTTCAGCACAAGATACAGGATACATAGGAGCTGTATCTCAAAAAGTGAATTGTTTTTAAAATAAAAGCCAATTACAAAGTTGCATTAAACACTATAATACATTGTTTTAGAAAAACTAAAATAGCCCTTAACTCAAAGCTGATGAAAGCTACTTAACTTGTTACCTTTCATGAATAAGAAATTAGTATTGCTGCTCTCCCCTCCGCTTAACAATTGCCCTAACATGATATATCGTATCTTCCTTTTGCTCCTGCTTGAAATGCCTATATTGAGGGAAATATTCAGTTTTTATTGGTTCTTCTCCTGTCATGTGCTTCTATATAAACCATTATCTGATACGTTTCATGAGTATATATGGAGATGGAAATTGCTAGTAGTCATTATGCTTCCTTTATATCTGTATTTCAATAATATTTCTTGTATCTTGTCTTAACACCCCATAATCAAGTTGCTGTACATAATTCCCAGTTAGGAATACTAAGAATCTTCTTAGTTCTTCGTCTTTTGGGGCCGTGAGGTCCTGGAAAACATATATGTAGAATGACATTGTACAACCATGGAGCCTTGAGTCTACTTGTCATGCACAGAACGATAGTATGAAAGGTGACCACATAACAAGCAGAGATTATGAGGTAAAGCTGTCAAGCGACAATGCAGTTAGGACACCAAGCATATTTCCAATTCACTGCCCTATGGCTTTTGACCCAAGTTGATTATTAGTACTAAGCAGTGGTCCTCTCTCATGAATTTGTCTCCTGTCCTTACAGTGAATGTCCATCTTATAACCACATGCCGTTTTTAGGCTCAACATATTCAATTCATAATATATTTTTATAGTGGCTGTAGCGCCATTTTTTTGATACAAAGCTGCAAATCCACTGCAGAGACATTTGGGGGAGTTGATTAACTTTTTTATGCCAGTTTTCTGGCATAGAAAAGTCGCAAAGGGCACAAAAGTTTCAATACGCAGTAAAAGTTTAGACTTTTGTGTCGTTTCCGCCACTTACAGCACGTTACTAATAAGTTAGTGGAGCTTAGAAAAGGGGGCGATCCACCTTGGCCCAACAAATTTACCATAATTTACACCAGAAACTGGGGTAAATTATGGCGCAAATCTATGCCAATTAATAGTTGGTGCAGACTCCACTTTTTGCCACACAGTCGGGCAGTGATGCTCCTAATGCACATTTTACTCCAACTTTCTTTCAGACTGGTGTTTGAAATGCCAGTCTTAATAAATCCCCCCCCCCCCTATAATGCAGTGTTAAATGATAGAATTCTGGCAACTTGCACCCACCATTAGGGGGAGCTTAGGTGCTACTGCATACTGTTTGTTATTGAGTTTATTGTATGGTGACTGCAGGCAGCCTGAATGTTATGCTGTTTCTTTGTATTTGCAGGGGATTCTGAGCTCTGTATCACACAATTAGAGCTTTGACTGCTATAAATATATATTTAGAGATCAACAAACACAAGATTTTGGGCCTGTTTAGATAATAAACAAAATTGGTATTCAAACAGCTTCAGAAATTTGTATTTTTTGGGTGTAAGAATAGCAAAATAAAAATAAATCCATTAAATATATTTGTTGCTATTCATACACTACCGTTCAAAAGTTTAGGGTCACTTAGAAATTTCCTTATTTTTGAAAGAAAAGCACAGTTTTTTTCAATGAAGATAACATTAAATTAATCAGAAATACACTCTAAACATTGCTAATGTGCTAAATGACTATTCTAGCTGCAAACGTCTGGTTTTTAATGCAATATCTACATAGGTGTATAGAGGCTCATTTCCAGCAACCATCACTCCAGTGTTCTAATGGTGTTTGCTAACTGTGTTAGAAGGCTAATGGATGATTAGAAAACACTTGAAAACCCTTGTGCAATTATGTTAGCACCGCTGTAAACAGTTTTGCTGTTTAGAGGAGCTATAAAACTGACCTTCCTTTGAGCTAGTTGAGAATCTGGAGCATTACATTTGTGGGTTCGATTAAACTCTCAAAATGGCTAGAAAAAGAGAGCTTTCATGTGAAACTCGACATTCTATTCTTGTTCTTAGAAATGAAGGCTATTCCATGCAAGAAAGTGCCAAGAAACTTAAGATTTCCTACAACAGTGTGTACTACTCCCTTCAGAGGACAGCACACACAGGCTCTAACCAGAGTAGAAATAGAAGTGGGAGGCCCTGCTGAACAACTGAGCAACAAGACAAGTACATTGGAGTCTCTAGTTTGAGAAATAGACGCCTCACAGGTCCTCAACTGGCAGCTTCATTAAATAGTACCCGAAAAACGCCAGTGTCAACGTCTACAGTGAAGAGGCGACTCCGGGATGCTGGCCTTCAGGGCAGAGTGGCAAAGAAAAAGCCATATCTGAGAAAGGCTAATAAAAGGAAAAGATTAATATGGGCAAAAGCACACAGACATTGGATAGAGGTGTTTGGATCACACAGAAGAACATTTGTGAGACGCAGAACAACTGAAAAGATGCTGGGAGAGTGCTTGACGCCATCTGTCAAGCATGGTGGAGGTAATGTGATGGTCTGCGGTTGCTTTGGTGCTGGTAAAGTGGGAGATTTGTACAAGGTAAAAGGGATTTTGAATAAGGAAGGCTATCAATCCATTTTGCAACGCCATGCCATACCCTGTGGACAGCGCTTGATTGGAGCCAATTTCATCCTACCACAGGACAATGACCCAAACCACACCTCCAAATTATGCAAGAACTATTTAGGGAAGAAGCAGACAGCTGGTATTCTATCTGTAATGGAGTGGCCAGCGCAGTCACCAGATCTCAACCCCATAGCGCTGTTGTGGGAGCAGCTTGACCGTATGGTACGCAAGAAGTGCCCATCAAGCCAATCCAACTTGTGGGAGGGGCTTCTGGAAGCATGGGGTGAAAGTTCTCCCGATTACCTCAGCAAATTAACAGCTAGAATGCCAAAGGTCTGCAATGCTGTAATTGCTGCAAATGGAGCATTCTTTGACGAAAGCAAAGTTTGAAGGAGAAAATTATTATTTCAAATAAAAATCATTATTTCTAACCTTGTCAATGTCTTGACTATATTTTCTAGTCATTTTGCAACTCATTTGATAAATATAAATGTGAGTTTTCATGGAAAACACAAAATTGTCTGGGTGACCCCAAACTTTTGAACGGTAGTGTATATTTATATGATGATCCATTCACATCAGGTACCTGGTTCTCTATTAGTGATGGGGACCTAACTTCATTCACATCTTGTATATTAAAGATTTTTGTTATAGTTTGTAATATGTGCTATTTCCTAGTATAAACACATAAAGCTCAAAAGGTAAAAAAGAAAGTCCATTAACATATGAGATGAAAACCATTGAAACACGGTTTATCACTTACTATACCATATATGCTGCTTTTGGGCTGGAGAAGCTCTTTCTAATGAACATGGTCATTTACAATGAAACAAATTACTTCCTATGGATAAAGAATGGAAATAAAAGATTGAAAATCACTGGCTGTATTAACTGTAGGTCATATTTCTGTGTTATAAATTGTATCAGTTTAATCCATACACACTTTGCCCAAAGTATCAATATATTGCTGATTGCGGGAGGAATACATTATAGCGCCCAATAGTATCTGGGGAAGATCAGTCATCAGTGTATTCAGCTGCTGGAAACAAAATGTAGAATATTCACAGTAAAGTACCTGATTGTAAAATAAGATATTCTAATGAAATTCAATGTAAGAGATCTGCATCTGAGGCATCATGGCTTATTATAACCGTCTATAATCATGACTCAATCTCACCTACTGATTGCAATGTGATCCCACAGTAATATGATCTAAATTCAGCCTCGGTGTGCAAATATGGGAGAAATTAGAAGCTTTTAGGAAGAAAGTTTTGCCAGGTAAAAACTGCCTTAGGCCCCATGCACACGGCCGTGCCCCGAATCACGGCCGTGGACAGCCACCCGCATTTGCGTGTCGTGCTCTCATATAAAGTATGGGAGCATGGTCCGTGAACAGCAAAAGATAGGACATGTCCTATCTTTTGCTGAGGATTTCTACGGGCCAGACACCTTCCCAAAAATATACAGGAAGGTGTCTGTGGTCAATAGAAATGAATGGGTCTGTAATTGTGGACTGTAATTACGGATGAATTCTACGGTCGTGTACACGGGGCTTAACTACTATAAATAACCTTTAGGCTGCTTGAGCCACCAAGGTCTTGTGACTTCTGTTGTGGACATTGGATCAGGGGTGGGATCTGGCCGCTTTGCCCCGGTTCTCCCGAACCGGTTGTTAAAATTATGCCTTAGGAAATTCCTGTACTTGATAGACCTGGAATAAACAGCATCTATGTGTTGTTTATAGTGGAATGAATATTCCATAGAAACAGATGTGTAATTATTTTCCTGTGCTTTATAGACATGAAATGAACACGATATATGTGTAGTTTATAAGGGAATGTGTTCATTCCCTTATAAACTACACTTATATCCTGTTCATTCCAGGTCTATCAAGCACAGTAAACATTTTTACACATCTGTTTCTATGGAATTCGCTTTTATTTTCTCATTAACTACAAAAATAATCTGTTCATTCCATGTTTTCGAAACATAAAAAACTCATATTTTTTTATATTTTCGCCCATTACTAATATTGTTCATTCTTTTTCTTCATTTTTTTTAGTATGTCCCCTATATAGGGGCCCTTATCTACAGGGAACGCCTCAGGGGGCCCTTATCTACAGGGAACACCACAGGGGGCCCTATCTACAGGGTAACGCCACATAGGGCCCCAAGTGGCATTCCCTGTAGATAGGGCCCCCTGTGGCGTTTCCTGTAAATAGAGACCCCTGTGGCGTTCCCTGTAGATACAGCCCCTATATAGGGGACATACTAAAAAGAGCCTATCCACAGGGGGCACTATACAGGGAATGCTACAGTGAATGCCACAGGGGGCACTATCTACAGGGAACGCTACAGGGGGACCTGTCTGCAGGGAATGCTGCAGGGGGCAATATCTACAGGGAACGCTACTACCTACAGAGGGCTCTATAGGGAGAACTATCTATAGAGGGCTCTACTGGGAGCACTATCTACAGAGGGCTCTACTGGGAGCACTATCTACAGAGGGCTTTACTGGGAGCACTATCTACAGAGGGCTCTATGAGGGGCACTATCTACAGAGGGCTCTACTGGGAGTACTATCTACAGAAGGCTCTACTGGGAGCACTAGCTACAGAGGGCTCTATGAGGGGCACTATCTGCAGGGGGCACTATGTGTGGTGCATTACTTTACAGTGTTTGACACAATTTTATTCAGGGGCACAGTGTATGTTACTATTAGATTCAGGGGCACAGTGTGTCGCACTATTATATTCGGGGACACAGTGTATGATACTATTATATTTGGGGGCATATAGTGTGGTACCATAAGAATTTGCTCTTCGTTTATAGGTGCAGAAATGTTGAAAAAGTGAGCTTCCGAAGACATCTGAGCAGCAAATTTACCCATTTCCGCAGAAATGGGTCATGGTCAGGAGGCATCATAGAGTTCTGGACCAGATGGAAAAGTAAAGAGAACGACTACAATCTCTGAAGTCGTCACCAGTGAGTCACTAAATGTAAATGTTTATTCTCCCTGTGACTGCTCAGTACCTTAACCCCTTAAGGACGCAGCCACTTTTGGACCATATGACAGAGCCTCATTTTTTAAATCTGACATGTGTCACTTTATGTGGTAACTCCGGAATGCTTTTACCTATCCAAGCGACTCTGAGAATGTTTTCTCGTGACATATTGTACTTTATGTTAGTGGAAAAATTTGGTCGATAAATTCAATATTTATTTGTGAAAAACACCAAAATATAGAGAAAATTTGCAAAAATTAGCATTTCTCTAAATTCAAATGTATCTGCTTGTAAGACAGATAGTAATACCACACAAAATAGTGACTAGTTAACATTTCCCATATGTCTACTTGATGTTTGCATCATTTTTTGAACATCCTTTTATTTTTCTAGGACGTTACAAGGCTTATAAGTTTAGCAGCAATTTCTCATATTTTCAAGAAAATTTGAAAAGGCTATTTTTTTAGGGAACAGTTCAGATCTGAAGTAGCTTTGAGGGCCTTATATATTAGGAACCCCCACAAATCACCCTATTTTAAAAACTGCACCCCTTAAAGTATTCAAAACAGCATTTAGAAAGTTTCTTAACCCTTTATGCGTGTCACAGGAATTAAAGCAAAGTGGAAGGGAAAGGTTTTTACAAGAGAAACACAACTGAATATTTATTGCCCTGATTCTGCAGTTTTTAGAAATATCCCACATGTGGCCCTAGTGTGCTACTGGACTGAAACAAAGGCCCCAGAAGCAAAGAAGCACCTAGTGGATTTTTCGGCCTTCCTTTTCTTAAATTATATTTCAGGCACCATGTCAGGTTAGAAGAGGTCTTGTGGTGCAAAAACAAAGGAAACCCCCCAAAAGTTACTCGATTTGGGAAACTACACCCCTAGAGGAATTCATCTAGGGGTGTAGTGAGCATTTTGACCACACAGGTATTTCATAGATTTCATTAGAATTGGGCAGTGAAAATGAAAAATTACATTATTTTTCAATAAGATGTAGCTTTACCTCAGAATTATTATTTTTTCAACAAATAAATGAGGAAAATCACCCCAACATTTGTAAGGCAACTTCTCCAGAGTACACTGTATGAATACACATCAGGGCTCAGAAGGGAAGGCACGCCATTTAGCTTTTGGTGTACAGATTTTTCTGGATTAATTTCTCGGCACCATGTCTCATTTGTAAAGCTCCTAAGGTACCAGTACAGTGGTAACCCCCCCCAAAAAAGTGACTCCATTTGGGAAACTACACCCCTAGAGGAATTCAACTAGGGGTGTAGTGAGCATTTTGACCTCCCAGGTGTTTCATAGATTTCATTAGAATTGTGCAGTAAAAACTAAAAAAATGTGTTTTCCACTAAGACGTAGCTTTAGGTCAAAATGTTTCATTTTCTCATCAAATAAAGGAGAAAAAGCACTGTAACATTTGCGAAGAAACTTCTCCAGAGTACGGCAATACCCCATATGTGGTAATAAACCACTGTATGAATACACATCAGGGCTCAGAAGGGAAGGAGCGCCATTTGGCGAGCAGATTTTGCTGTATTGGTTTTTCTGCACCATGTCGCTTTTGCAAAGCCCCTTGGGTACCAGTACAGTGGAAACTACCCAAAAGTGACTCCATTTCGCAAACTACACCCATTGAGGAATTCATCTAGGGGGTTAGTGAGCATTTTGACCCCACAGGTGTCTCATAGATTTTATTACAAATGGGCAGTGAAAATGAAAAATTACATTATTTTAAAATAACACGTAGCATTAGTTAAAAAAATTTTCATTCTCTCAACAAATAAAAGAGAAAAAGCACCCCAACATTTGTAAATCAACTTCTCCGGAGTACGGAAATACCCCACATGTGGTCATAAACTGCTATTTGGACACACAGCAAGGCTCTAAAGGGAAGGAGCGCCATTTAGTATTTGGAGTGGAGATTTTACAAGATTCGTTTTTTGACACCATGTTACATTGAGCTATAGTACCCGTACAGTGGTACCCCCCGAAATATTACCCCATTTTGAAAACTAGATCCCTCAAAGAATTGATCTAGGGGTGTAGTGAGCATTTTGACCGCACAAGTGTTTTGCAAAAATGAGTAAACTATAGATGTTGCAGATTGAAAATTGCTGTTTTCCACATATATGCCATTTCAGTGCCCAATGTGTTGTGCCCAGCTTGTACCACCGTAGACACACATCCCATAAATTGTTAAACGGGTTCTCCAGAATACAGTAATACCCCATATGTGGTCATAAATTGCCGTTTGGGTACACTGCCAGGCTCAGTTGGACCACCATTTGTCTTTTGAAGATTTTGCTTGGTGTTTTACTGGTATTTCAGCTTATAATGTGGGGGCATATGTGAGCTGTGCGGAGTACATCAGGGTATATGTAAGCTGTGCGGAGTACATCAGGGTATATGTAATCTCGGCAGAGTACATCAGCGTATATGTAAGCTGGGCGGAGTACATCAGGTCATAATAGGATGATGTAATAATGGGGTGAATGAATAATCCATGGATTGGTGTGGTTTGCTTTGAACCAATCCTTTATGCACAGGCCGGGTTTATTGGGTATTATACAAAATATCTGCGCTCCAGTATTGCCTTATATTTGACTTCTTCACTAGCCCTATAAGCAGCACAAGGCCCTAAAGTTTCCTCATCTCCACTGCATCTACAGGGTCCACCTGTGGGGTCCAGCAAATGATGATGTGGGGTATTTAGTGAAATTCTATTGGACCTAAAAAATGAGTCTGGGCCGTCATTTTGCATCATTTTGCATCATTGTGTTTTGAGAGTCATAACGTGTTATTTTTCCGTTGACGGAGCTGTGCGAGGGCCCGTTTTTTGTGGAATGAGCTGTAATTTTTATTGGTTCTATTTTGGGGTACATGCGATTTTTTTTGTCACTATTTATTCCATTTTTTGGGAGATGAGGAAACCAAAAAACAGCCATTCCAGCACGTTTCTTTTTTTTTTTTTTTTCAGTGTTCACCGTGCAGTATAAACAACATGTTAACTTTATTCTGAGGGGCGATACGATTACAGCGACACCAAATTTATATCGTTTTTTTACGTTTCACTACGTTCCCACAATAAAAATACTCTTTTCTAAAAAAATCATGTTTAGTGTCGCCATTATCTGACAGCCATAACTTTTTTATTTTTTAGTTGATATCGCTGCAGGATGGCTTGTATTATGCGTGACGAACTGTAGTTTCTATTGGTACCATTTTGCATTACTTGCAACTTTTTGATCACTTTTTATTAAAAAAAATTTGAGACAAAATGATCAAAATAGAAAATGCTGTCATTGTTTTTTATTAAAATTTTTTACGGTGTTCACCGTGCGGTAAAAATAATGTTATATTTTTTTAGATCAGGCCGTTCCGAACGCGGCGATACCTATTATGTATAGTTTTTTTTTCATCTTTTCATTTTTTTTCTAATAATAAAGGATTTGATCAGGGAAACAGGGTGATTGTTGTTTTTATTATTTATTTATTTATTTATTTTTCTTACACATTTTTTTTTACATTTTTTACTTTTTCTTTTACACTGACCTTGAAGATCTGGTCTTCTGATCCCCGGTACGATGCACTGCACTACTTATGTAGTGTAGTGCATCGTAACTGTCATTCTTCATTTGACAGTTAGCGTATTAGGTCCTGCCTCGGGCAGGACCCAATAGGCTACCGTACCCGGGCAACCAGGAAGCCTAGTAACGGCTTCCTGGTTGCCATAGCAACAATCGCCACCTGCGATCCATCGCGGGGGGGCCCGGGGGGTACAGAGGGAGCTCCCTCTGTTAACCACTTCAATGCGGCGGACGCCATTGACAGCCGCATTGAAGGGGTTAAATGACTGCGATCGGCGATAACAGCCATCGCAGCCATTGCAGCGCCATGTCAGCTGTGTATAACAGCTGACAGCCGCTGAATATAAAGCGCGCAGAGCTCCTGTGCTCGCTTTATCTACAGGGCGTGACTGTACGCCCTATTGCGGGAACGCACTTAGAATTTGGACGTACAGTCACGCCCAAAAGCGGGAAGGAGTTAATCACTGTATGATCTGCAGTGAGATGTGTGTATCATTCTTTTTTGTGAAACAGCAATTCCAGCATAATCTTACCATCGTTCTGGCTATACTGGGAGCTGTAGTTTTATGCCGTACAAACTTATATGGTAGGGGTTAAACTAAATTTGCAAATTATCTCTGTACTGAGCTGTATTTGTACTGGTGCTCTATATATGTACTGAGCTTCGTTCTGGTGCTGTATATATATATATATGTACTGAGCTTGGTTATGGTGCTGTATATATATATATATATATATATATATATATATATATATATATATATATATAAATACAGCACCAGGACAAAGCTCAGTACATATATTACAGCACCACAACAAAGCTTAGTACATATATACAGCACCAGAACAAAGCTCAGTTCATATATACAACACAAGAACAAAGCTAAGAACATATATACAACTCCAGAACTAAGCTCCGCATATAAATACAGCACCATAACCAAGCTCAGTACATATATACAGCACCACAGCAAAGCTTAGTACATATATACAGCACCAGAACCAAGCTCAGTACATAAATACAGCCCCAGAACCAAACTCAGTACATATATACAGCGCCAGAACAAACCTCAGCACATATATATCAGAACAACCAAGCTCAAAACATATATATATATATATATATATATATATATATATACACTACCGTTCAAAAGTTTGGGGTCACCCAGACAATTTTGTGTTTTCCATGAAAACTCACACTTATATTTATCAAATGAGTTGCAAAATGACTAGAAAATATAGTCAAGACATTGACAAGGTTAGAAATAATGTTTATTTGAAATAATAAATTTCTCCTTCAAACTTTGCTTTCGTCAAAGAATACTCCATTTGCAGCAATTACAGCATTGCAGAACTTTGGCATTCTAGCTGTTAATTTGCTGAGGTAATCGGGAGAAATTTCACCCCATGCTTCCAGAAGGCCCTCCCACAAGTTGGATTGGCTTGATGGGCACTTTTTTGCGTGCCATACGGTCAAGCTGCTCCCACAACAGCTCTATGGGGTTGAGATCTGGTGACTGCGCTGGCCACTCCATTAGAGATAGAATACCTGCTGCCTGCTTGTTCCCTAAATAGTTCATGCATAATTTGGAGGTGTGCTTTGGATCATTGTCCTGTTGTAGGATGAAATTGGCTCCAATCAAGCGCTGTCCACAGGGTATGGCATGGCGTTGCAAAATGGAGTGATAGCCTTCCTTATTCAAAATCCCTTTTACCTTTTACAAATCTCCCACTTTACCAGCACCAAAGCAACCCCAGACCATCACATTACCTCCACCATGCTTGACAGATGGCGTCAGGCACTCTTCCAGCATCTTTTCAGTTGTTCTGCATCTCACAAATGTTCTTCTGTGTGATCCAAACACCTCAAACTTCGATTCGTCTGTCCATAGCACTTTTTTCCAATCTTCCTTACATACATATATACATATATACATATATATACAGCACCATAACCAAGCTCAGTACATATATATATACACAGCACCAGAACTAAGCTCAGTACATATATACAGCACCAGTACAAATACAGTTCAGTACAGAGATAATTTGCAAATTTTGTTTAACCCCTACCATATAAGTTTGTACGGCATAAAACTACAGCTCCCAGTATAGCCAGAACGATGGTAAGGATATGCTGGAATTGCTGTTTCACAAAAAAGAATGATACACACATCTCACTGCAGATCATACAGTGATTAACTCCTTCCCGCTTTTGGGCGTGACTGTACTTTCCTTTTATTAGCCAGTCTCAGATATGGCTTTTTCTTTGCCACTCTGCCCTGAAGGCCAGCATCCCGGAGTCGCCTCTTCACTGTAGACGTTGACACTGGCGTTTTGCGGGTACTATTTAATGAAGCTGCCAGTTGATGACCTGTGAGGCGTCTATTTCTCAAACTAGAGACTCTAATGTACTTGTCTTGTTGCTCAGTTGTGCAGCGGGGCCTCCCACTTCTCTTTCTACTCTGGTTAGAGCCTGTGTGTGCTGTCCTCTGAAGGGAGTAGGAAATCTACAGTTTCTTGGCAATTTCTCGCATGGAATAGCATAATTGCACAAGGGTTTTCAAGTGTTTTCTAATCATCCATTAGCCTTCTAACACAGTTAGCAAACACAATGTACCATTAGAACACTGGAGTGATGGTTGCTGGAAATGAGCCTCTATACACCTATGTAGCTATTGCATTAAAAACCAGACGTTTGCAGCTAGAATAGTCATTTAGCACATTAACAATGTATAGAGTGTATTTCTGATTAATTTAATGTTATCTTCATGGAAAAAAACTGTGCTTTTCATTAAAAAATAAGGACATTTCTAAGTGACCCTAAACTTTTGAACGGTAGTGTATATATATATATATATATATATATATATATATAAATAATGTACTGAGCTTTGTTCTGGTGCTGTATATATGTACAGAGCTTTGTTCTGGTGCTGTATATATGTACTGAGCTTGGTTCTGGTGTTGTATATATGTACTAAGCTTGGTTCTAGTGTTGTATTTATGTACTGAGCTTTGTTCTGGTGCTGTATTTATGTACTGAGCTTTGTTCTGGTGCTGTATATTTGTACTGAGCTTTGTTCTGGTGCTGTATATATTTACTGAGCTTGGTTCTGGTGCTGTAAATTTGTACTGAGGTTTGTTCTGGTGCTGTATATATGTACTGAGCCTCGTTCTGGTGCTGTATATATGTACTGAGCTTGCTCCTGGCGCCGTATCTGTGCATTAGCTGGGAGAGTTGTCATGACTTACTGCGCACACCGTACTGTCCTCTACCCTTCACATGTGCACAGCCTAACTAAATGGGCTGAGCTCGCTTAGTATATTGAATGTACGCATATAGGCCTATACATAATGGATAAGTGTAATATAATGTGTGGGTAGGTCTGTACGCTTATGTAATTATATAAATAGTGTGGCAATCCACACTAAAATATTCTGGGCAGGAAATTTCTTTATTTAGATTCCACTTTAATGTAGGGGTATTTGGAGTATTATAATTGTTTTACTTTATTATTAGAATCATTTTCAGTGGTGCGATACACCGCAAAAAAACGTGAACGCATCCCCCCCCCCCCCCGCATGTCTTCGTCTGAAAAACAGGCAACCTGTTGTTAAAAATTTGAATCCCACCCCTTCATTGGATAATTTAGTATACTAAACATTATTATATTCTACTGGACTATCATCATATTCATTTCTTTTCTTGTTTACATTTGAAGTGTGTTCCATCTTCCTTTTCCTACTGCTCTTTATGATGCATTTTATTTTGTACACATATTGCACAGTTCGCTTAATACTTTTTTAAAATACTGCTTTTTTCATTTCAAAAAATATGAGCGAGGTCTTGAATGCTAAAAGGATATGGTTCTAAGCACATAAAATCCTTGGATACACTTTGTGAAGTGACAGACTGTTCTACTGAATTACTGTCATGTAGCTGGCAGACTTGTATTATACCTTCTACAGTAGTTTATAGGCTGAAGAGCTTCTACAATGCATAATCTGGACAGAATAGCTAACATTTTATAGGGAATGTTACCATATGTCAGTTGGCAGGTGCAGCATGTTTTATAATTTACAAGGTTTTTTATTATAATTTTTTTTATACATAGCGAACAGTAGTATAAAATATATGATCATATATTCTGGCTGCAAAGTTGCTATTTGCTCTTAATCTAAAACATAGATACATTACAGACATGACACTCATAACAGATGACATTCCCTTTTATCAGCACATCAATCCAATAACAATGATAATAGGGAATTATCAAGCTTCTTAAATTATATGTAAAAATCTGTTCTGGTTGAAGTTTTTAGTATTCTTTTGCCCTCCAATGGTGTACTCACTGGGAGAACTCTTCAGTATTGGTCAGCAAGGATGTTTACTATATTCTTAGATCGCTATGTTGGTCATTGTTATCAATGGCAAGGTTTTCTGGGAGTCTACAAAATTAGCCTGATGATAGCAAAAGGGGTAGAATAAAAAAAACAACAATTACTCACCAGATAAATCCCACGCCACTCCACTGCCGACGCTCTGGTGCTCCCCTCCGGTGTTTGTTTAGTTGTCCTGCAGTGATAACGTGCCATATTTTTTAACTCAATTTTAATGGAAAACATTTCTTTTTAGAATATTTGGCTGTTTGTTTGTTTTTTAATTTATCTTGGCAGTACTACATCATTAAAAATTACATACAAAATATTGAACTTATTTAGTAGTCAGAAAAAAGGGTTTAACCTCCTGAATGGCAGACAGGCTAATCTCAGTTAACCCCCTAATGCCCTGTCATGTACTATTATGTCACGGGCGGTGGACTATTAACGCGAACTGACGTACTATTAAGTCATAGCATTAACAGGGTACTGCGTCGGCAGATGCGTCTGCAGACACAGTTTTAAAGCAGTGATAGATTAACGCTATCACTGCTTCAAGGCCAGGACCGGAGCTAGACTCTGATCTGGCCGATTTACCCCTTAGATGCAGCGCTCAAAAACGAGCGCTACATCTATGGTGTTTACAAGCAGATCGTAACTCTGCAATGAAATTGCCGGGTTCCGATGATTGCTTCGGCAGACCGGAGGCTTAACAATGGCCTACTATCTGCCTAGCACAGATGCCTGCTAGGTCCCACCCAGAGACGGGGCCTAAAAGGCGTCCGGCCACCGTAACATGATGGCGCAGGCTCAGAAGCGGAGCCTGCGACATCAGCCGCTGGTTACAGCTGACACCATGCTGTAACGGCAGGGAATGGAGCTAGCTCCGATACCTGCCATTAACCCCTTAGATGCCGCGATCAAAAGCGATCGTGACATCTTAGTGGTTTGTAGCGATCGGCATCGACACGATGTGATCGTGACGATGCCCATCATTGCTATGGCAACCGGAGGCGTAACAATGGCCTCCTGGTCTGCCACGTACGATAGCCTATTAGGCGCCGCCCACAGACGGGACCTAATTGTCTTGCTGTCAGTGAATGACTGACAGCTCTAATGCATTGCACTACATGGGTAGTACAATGCATTAGAATAAAGATCAGGCCCTCAAGTCCCCTAGTGGGACAAAAAAAAAAAGTTTAAAAAAGTTGAATATTAGGGCTTTTTTACACGAGTGTGTTAAACATCCGTGGGACGCCTGTTGAAACAGTGGCCATCCCACGGACCTATGTAATTCAATGTGGCCGTTCACACAGCTGTTGTTTCCATGGACCGTGTGAAGGGTCCATGCGAAAATAGGGCAAGTCCGTTTTTTTCACGCATCACGCATCCCTCCAAAGACTCTCAACTATGGGGGATGCGTGACATCGCGTCCCGCAGCGCTGAGCACGGATGCACCGAGATGCACAGCGCTCGTGTGAATCAGGCCTAAGTGTAAAAAGAAAACTTTCAAGTCAATAAAAACAAACACTGCCTTTTTTCCTATAAAAAGCACTTTATTATAGGAAAAAAATAAAAACGTTAAAGTACATATATTTGGTATCAACGCGTCCGTCACGACCCAATCTATAAAACTGTAATGTTATTTTTCCCACACGGTGAATACCGCAAAAAAAAAACAATAAAAAATCAATTCCATAATCACTATTTTTTTTATCACCACCCTCACAAAACATGGAATAAAAAAGTCCATGTACCCCAAAATAGTACCAATAAAAACTTCAACTCGTCTTGCAATAAACAAGCCCTTACACAGCTTTTTTGACTGAAAAATAAAAAAGTTCTGGCTCTCAGAATATGGCGACACAAAATGTGCAGATTATCCAAAAGCGTATAAGATTGGGCACCATTTATCAGTGTGACACTGGCCACATATCTCTGAAATATTATTTATTTACCGTATTATTATACCCTCCTATTATGCCCTGATGTACCCCGCACAGATTACATATGCCCCCACATTATAAACTGAAATCCCAGAAAACCCCAAACAGAACTATTACCAGGCTAAATCTGCACTCCAAAAGCCAAATCAGCGCTCCCTCCCTTCTGAACCCTACAGAGTGGCCAAACAGCAGTTTACGCCCACATATATGGCATTACCATACCCGGGAGAACCAGCTTAGCAGTTTACGAGGTGTGTGTTTCCGGTGGCACAAACTGGGCACAACATATTGTGCACTAAAATTGCATATCGGCGGAAAATTGCAATTTTCACTTTGCACCATGCGCTGCGCATTAATTATTAATGTAAAAAACACCTGTGGGGGCAAAATGCTCACTACACCCCTTAAAATGCCTCAAGGGGTGCAGTTTCCAAAATGGGGTCACTACTTGGAGGTTTGTTTTACTATTTGACCTTGGAGCCCTGCAATTGTGGGCCAATGCTCTGAAAATAACCAAAATAGACCTCAAATGCGCATGTTGCTCTTCACTTCTGAGTTCTGTCATATGTCCAGGCAAATGTTAAATGCCTTGAGGGGTGTAGTTTCCAAAATGGGGTCACTTCTTGGGGCTTCCGCTGTACTCTGGTACCTTAGGGTTTTGCAAATGCGACATGGCGCCCAGAAACCAATCCAGCAAAATCTGCATGCCAAATAGCGCTCCTGCCTTTATGAGCCCTGCCGTTTGTTCAAACAGCAGTTTATGACCACATGTGATGTATTTCCGTACTCTGGAGAAATTCCTTTACAAATGTTGCGGTGCTTTTTCTCCTTTTATCCCTGAGGAAATAAAAATATTCAACTTTTTAGTGGAAAAAATGCTGATATTCATTTTTACGGCCTAATTCCGATAAATTCTGCAAAGACCAGTGGGGTCTAAATGCTTACTATACCCCTAGATAGATTCCTTAATGGGTCACTTTTGGGGGTTCTTACTGTTTTGGTCCCGCAGGCACTTTGCAAACGTGACATGTCACCCAAAAACCATTCCAGCTAAATTTGATCTCCAAATGGTGATCATTCCCTTTTGACTCCTGCCATGTGTCCAAACAGCAGTTTATGACCACTTATGGGGTATTGCCATTATCGGGAGAAATTTATTTTCAAATGTTGGGGAGTTTTTCTCCTTTATGCCTTGTAAAAATGTTGATTTTCATTTTCACTGCTTCATTCCACAAAATGCAGTAAAAAAAACTATGGAGTCAAACTGCTCACTATACCCCTTGATAAATTCCTTGAGGGGTGTAGTTTGCCAAATGATGTCTTTTTTGGGGGTGTTTTCTCTGCTTTGGTATCACAAGACCTCTTCAAACCGGACATGGTGTCTAAAATATATTCGAATAAAAAGAAGGCCCCAAAATCCTCTAGATCCTTTGCTTCGGAGGTCCGTGTTTCAGTGAATTGGCACACTAGGGCCACATGTGGGATATTTCTAAAAACTGCAGACTGCGGGCAATAAATATTGAGCTGCATTTCTCTGGTAAAACCTTCTGTGTTACAGGAAAAAATGGATTAAAAATGAATTTCTGCAAATAAAATGAAATTTGTAAATTTCATCCCTACTATGCTGTAATTCTTGTGAAACGCCTAAAGGGTTAATTAACTTTCTAAATGCTGTTTTGAATACTTTGAGGGGTTCAGTTTTTAAAATGGGGCCATTTATGGGGATTTGCATTGTATGGGTGCCTCAAAACCACTTCACAACTGAACTCGTCCCTGTGAAGATAGCCTTTTGAAATTCTCTTGAAAATGTGAGAAATTTCTGCTAAAGTTCTAAGGCTTGTAACGTCCTAGAAAAATAAAAGGATGTTCAAAAACTGATGCCAATCTAAAGTAGACATATGGGAAATGTTTATTAGCATTTATTTTGTGTGGAATTACTATCTGTCTTACAAGCAGTTACATTTAAATTTAGAAAAATAAACATTTTTGCAGTTTTTCACAATAAAATACTGAATGTATCGACAGAATTTTACACTAACTTAAAGTATAATGTGTCACGAGAAAACAATCTCAGAATCGCTTGAATAGGTATAAGCACTCCAGAGTTATTACCACATAAAGTGACACATGTCAGATTTGAAAAATGGGGCTGCGTCCTGAACGTGCCAACTAGTCCATGTCCTTAACCCCTTCCCGCAAATGGGCGTTACTGTACGTCCTTTTTAGCGGGTCATTCCCGCAAATGGGCATACAGTAACGCCCTGAGGATGAAGCGGGCACAGGAGCTGTGCACACCTCATCTTCAGCGGGTGTCGGCTGTAATATACGGCTGACATCCCGCTGCAATGGCGGCGATCACAATTCTCTCCGATCACCGCCATTTAACCCCTCAAATGCCGCTGTCAATAGCGACAGCGGCATTTAAGTGATTGACACAGAGGGAGGGGGCTCACTCTGTACCCAGTTGGCCCCCCACAAAATATCGCGGGGTGCTGATGTTTGCAATGGCAACCAGGAAGTCTAGAAACGGCTTCCTGGTTGCCAGTTTCGGGAGCCTATTTGGTCCTGCCCGAGGCAGGACGTAATAGGCTCAACTGTCTGTTGTAAAATGACAGTTACAATACACTGCACTACAGAAGTAGTGCAGTGTATTGTACAGGGGATCAGAAGAGCAGATCTTCATGTCCCCTAGTAAGTGTAAAATAAAAAGTGAAAAAAAGTAAAAAAAAAGTTTTAGATAAATAAATAAATAAAAGTTTTATGTAATAAAAACAATAATCGCCTTGTTTCCCTGTTCAAACCCTTTATAATTAGAAAAAAATGAAAAACAAAAAGACAAAAACTAGACATAATAGGTTTCGCCGCGTTCGTATTGGCCTGACCTATAAAAATATCATATTATTTACCCAGCACGGTGAACACCGTAAAAAAAATACAATAAAAAACAATGCCAGAGTTTCCTTTTTTGGTCACGTTGTTTCTAAAAAAAAATGCAATAAAAAGTGATCAAAAAGTCGCACGTACCCAAGCATGGTACCAATAAAAACTAAAGTGTGTCACGCAAAAAACAAGCCCTAACACAGCTCCGTCAACAAAAAATAAAAAATGTTATGGCTCTCAGGATATGGTGACACTAAAACATTTTATTTAGAAAAAAGTGTTTTTATTGTGTAAAACTAGTAAAACATATAAAAACTATATAAATGTGGTATTGCCATAATTGTATCGAACCGCAGAATAAAGTAAACATGTTGTTTATACTGCACAGAGAACGCCGTTAAAAATGTAAAAAAAAAAAACAGTGAGAGAATTTCTGTTTTTTGGTCTCCTCACCTCCCAAAAAAGTAATAAAAACTGATCAAATTATCACATGTACCCCAGAATGATACTAATAAAAACTACAGCTCGTCCCATGAAAATCAAACACTCACACAGCTCGTCAACGGAAAAATAAAAAGTTATGACTCTTGGAACGCAATAATGCAAAACAACAGCCGAGACTGATTTATATGTGCAGCTGTTCTTCACATAAAACTCCACGTCATTATTTGCTAGCCCCCACTGATAGACACTGTAAATGCAGCGGAAATTATGACATTTTGGGGTCTGTGCTACATATGGGGCTAGTGAAGAAGTCAAAGGTTAGACAATGCTGGAGTGCGGATTTTTTGTACAATACCACGGACACCCTTTAGAAGTGCGACTCCTGCACCCAAAAATCCGGCCTGTGCATAAAGTATTGGTTGAAAGCGTACGTCACTATCCATGGATAATTAATTTTATTATTAATTTACCCCATTATTACATCATCCTATTATGACCTGATGCACTCCGCCCAGCTTATATAAACCCTGATGTACTCCACACAGCTTACATATGCGCACACATTATAAACTGAACACCAGTAAAACACTAAACAAAACTACTACCAAGCAAAATCTGCGCTCCAAAAGCCAAATGGCGCCCCTTCTGGGCCTGGCAGTGTGCCCAAACAGCAGTTTATGATCACATATGTGGTATTACTGTACTCTGGAGAACCGCTTAACAATTTATGGGGTGTGTGTCTCCAGTGGTACAATCTGAGCAAAACACATTGGGCACTGAAATAGCATATCTGTGGAAAATGGCAATTTTCAATCTGCAACATCCACTGTGCACTAATTTTGCAAAATCTTTGCGGTCAAAATGCTCACTACACTTCTAGATGAATTCCTTGAGGGGTGTAGTTTCCCAAATGGGGTAACTTCTCTGGGGTTTTCACTGTACTGGTACCTCAGCGCAATGCAACATGGCGCCAAAACAAATTTTGTAAAATCTCCACCAAAAATGGCACCAAAAACGAAATTGCGCTTTTTCTATTTAGACCCTTGCTGTTTGTCCAAATAGCAGTTTACAACCACATATGGGGTAGTTCCCTACTCAGGAGAAATTGTGTAACACGTTTTGGGCTACATTTTCTCCTGTATTCTTTGTGGAAATGAAAAATTATGAGCTAAATCTACAGGTTATTGGAAAAAAAATATTTTTTCATTTTCACGGCCCAATTCTAATAAAATCTATAAAACACCTGAGGGATCAAAATGCTCACTACACCTCTAATTTAGTTCTTTGAGGGGTATAGTCTCCAAAATGGGATCACAACTGGGGAATTTCTACTATACTGCTACTTCAGGGGCTCTACAAATGCGACATGGCCCCCAGAAACCAATTCAGCAAAATCTGAGCTGCAAAATCCAAATCCCTTCTGAGCCCTACCGAACCCACATATGGGGTATTGCCGTAATCAGGAGAAATTGCTTTACAAATGTTGAGGTGCTTTTTCTCCTTTATTCCTTATAAAAATTAGAAAATTCTATGTTTTTTCAGAAAAAAAGTAGATTTTCATTTTCACAGGCTAATTTGAATAAATTTAGCGAAAAACCTGTGGGGTAAAAATGCTAACTATACCCCTAGATAAATTCCCTGAGGGGTGTAGTTTCAAAAATGGGGTCACTTTTGGGGGTTTCCACTGTTTTGGCACCACAAGACCTCTTTAAACCTGACATGGTTCCTAAAATATATTCTAAAAAAAGGAGGCCCCAAAATCCACTAGGTGCTTCTTTGCTTCTGAGGCCGGTGCTTCAGTCCATTACCACACTAGGGCCACATGTGGGATATTTCTAAAAACTGCGGAATCTGGGCAATAAATATTGAGTTGCATTTCTTCGGTAAAACCTTCTGTGTTACAGAAAAAAAATTATTACAAATGAATTTTGTAAAAAAAAATGAAATTTGAAAATTTCACCTCTAATTTCTTAAATTCCTGTAAAACGCCTAAAGGGTTGAAACACTTTCTGAATGCTGTTTTGAATACTTTGAGGGGTGCAGTTTTCAAAATGGGGTGTTTTATGGGAGTTTCTAATATATAGGGCCCTCAAAACCACTTCAGAACTGAACTCGTCCCTGAAAAAAATAGCCTTTTGAAATTTTCTTCAAAATGTGGGAAATTGCTGCTAAAGTTCTAAGCCTTTTAACGTCCTAGAAAAATAAAACAATGTTCAAAAAACAATGCAAACATAAAGTAGACATATGGGAAATGTTATTTAGTAACTATTTTGTGTGGTATTACTACCTGTTTTACAAGCAGATACATTTAAAATTAGAAAAATCATAATTTCTTCACATTTTCTCTAAATTTTGGGGTTTTTCACAAATAAGCAATGAATTTATCGACCAAATTTTTTCACTAACATAAGTAAAATATGTTACGAGAAAACAGTCTCATAATTGATTGGATAGGTAAAAGCATTCTGAAGTTATTACCACATAAAGTGACACATGTCAGATTTGAAAAAATGGGTCTGGTCCTGAAGGCCAAAATGAGCTTGGTCCTGAAGGGGTTAAGGGGTTAACAACCTGCTGAAAAATAATCTCTGCAATGTGCGTCACTGCCCACCACCATGTACTTATTTCCCGGCATCTTCTGTCTCTCCTTGGGTTTCTGCTACTGACTGCAACCCCCGTTCACCTCCTGCCTTGTCCACTGCTGCTACGGCATGCGTGTGCTGACCCTTTACCCCTAGATTCCTTTTCAGCTGGCTAGTGATACCCTGCATAAACTTCGTTTGGATTTCCTGTGATTGACCTCTGCCTGTATCTTTGACTATCCCCTGACCTTTGGCTCAGCCAACCGTGAGTACCTGTCTGCCGCCCGCTTTGAAAGTTCATATTTTTGTTTTATAAAAATGTCAGTCATTGTGTTTTGTGCAATTTTCAAATTCGTTTTTATTACAAATTATTTTTATTTTTTGAGATACAGCTGCTCTGTTTTCTCTATACAGAGCATATGTATCTTTTGCTAAGACGTGAATCCGTCAGTACCGAGGACTTGACAGGTTCAGTGTCAGTTATGGACTTTGATATGATAGATTACAGGTGGATCCTGTGTGTCAGAGACACGCAGGCCCGCTGACACTGAACGCATCCGTCCTGCAGACCTGACGTATACAGGATTCAGTGAACGATACAGCTGCTCAGTATAGAGAATACAGAGCAGCTGTATCTCAAAAAGTAAAAATAATTTTTAATAAAAACTATGTTGAAAGTTGCACCAAACACACTAACATATATATATATTTTTTCTTATTCACTTTTAAAGGTTTACATAGCCTTTAATGATTTCCTGGGAAACTGTGACATGTCAGAAGTATTTGAAGGTTTAGTTACACTTTAAGTGAATCGGGACTTCCATGAACGAGGAGTTCAACTCAAAAGCAGCTCGATTGGACCATTATAAAGAATAGGAGACGTCTGTAATGATTACAGGCAGCACCTTTGCTTTCTCTCACGTTGGGACCAACTTGAGTTTCTTACGCGTTTTTGCCTGTGAAGCTGACAGCGATGTTGAATATACTCGCATTGATATACAGTAGTGTTCTTGGTAAAGTTTTGTACACAGCACGATGCAGCAGTGCCAAACTGACTTCCACTCACAGTGAGAATCAAAGCCTGTAGTCCCGGTTGGCAGCATAGTGGTTCAGCAAATTGGCTTGTCCCCATGCACATTTAGTTGACAGTCAGCTTCTTCTAGGGGCATAATGTAGCGGTTTCCTCCTAAGCACGGCCATTACCATGATGTCGGTGCTGTTCTGCTGTCAGTCCTCCTCCTCCTGCCCCGGCTACTATTGTTGCCTCTGCTGAATGGAGATCTTGGACCTGAGATTCATCAGCGGTTGGTCAATGGAGCCTGGGGAGACCCTCCTGCAGTCCCTGAGAAGAACAGCAGATATTCTTACATTATTCTAAACTAATGTAGTGTACCTCGGGAGCCTTCTGTAAATGCAACAAAGCCCTTCAGGTTCAGTGCATTAGTTTAGTATAATGTAAAAAGCAGTATACATAGGGGAGGTGTGGGGACCTAATTGAGTCACCACCCCTCACTCTTCCCTGGTCAAACTGCTGGTCAGCCAGGGTGTGTTAAGTAATCCTCTCTAATGTGTCAAGAGTGCCCACAGAGAGGAAGTTCAACACACTAGACAGGAAGTAGAATACATGGCAACATTTTTAAAAAATTGTTTCCCAAAAACCAACCACCTATTTTTTTTAAACAACATATAATTGTCATCATTGATAGTATTGCAGATTTATTATTATTTTTAATGTCCCTTTAAGCCTAGTTTTCCCCTACTGTAACTGCTTCTCCCTGCCTTGTTCTCTCATGCCCCTTTTGGAATTATTGTGTGGTTCCTTTTAGCCCTCATCCTTGCTTCCTAACTTGGATTAGGACCTCCTAACCCTACCTCCACAGAGCCATGATTTCAATATATTACACGGATGGAGCAGCCTGAAACAGCTGTTTGAAAATAGGAATTAATGGCTGTATACTCATTAGGTTGCATGTGTGCTATACGCCAGCAGTTCTGGTTCATAGTTGGTTACTAGAGGCAGAAACAAATTAATTCCATGTCTTCACCCACTGCCCCAAAATGAGGAATCACTTCTTTGTTGCATGGATAAGTTATAACTGTTAGGGTTAAGAAGACCTTTATGCAGGGGTGGACATACCATATGTGCAACCTAAATAGTTGCACAGGGGTCTAGTAGGTAAGGGGGCCGGCTGCTATCTTAAAGCAGTATCCTAATGTCTATAAGATTGCATGTAAGGGACTGAGCTGATGGATTCTTAGAAAGACATAAGGGGGTGCTCTATGCTGAGCTATTGGAGAGCACGGGACCCAAATACTGGTTTTATACAGGGGACTTCTGCTGTCTGTGTCCGTCCATTCCTTGCTGTGTTTCAAATTGCTTGAGTAAAGGGGCATTTGGTTTCTTTTAGAATCCCTGTGTCCTGCACAACACCCCCAGGCCCTGCTCTAGTAATAACACAGTGTATTCGTTTTTGCCTGGATTGTCAGTTTAATGATTGTCAAGTTTGACTTTGGATTTATTTTTTTTCGTTTGGTATAATACAAAACATTTCAGGTAAAAATATATCACATCTATTCATATCAAAAGCAATACTAGAGAAGAACATATTTGTGTAGTGATCTCTAAATCAGATTTCACTATTGCAAAAGAAATACAAAAGGCTAAATTAAAATATATGTATGTTTAATAGATCATAACGTCCTGTTTATTCTCCAACTATAAAATGGAAAACTACTCATTCAGATTACTCACAAAGCATGTCTGCCAAAAACATCCTCAATGCTCTACTTGGGTAATGCTGTAGGAGTTCTTTTTTTAATTTTCCGCTAAAATAAAGCTGAATCATTTCTAAAAACAAGTAATTGGGAAAGCAAAATCTGGAAAACTACGGAGGTAGAAGGTGCTGCTACGTCAGTAAACTGGATTAAATAAAATTACAGTCATACTAAATGCCCAGAAAATAGGGTGAGGTTTGCAGTGAGATATTCTACGAAATAGGTGTTTTTACACACTGACTGCACTGTTAGCTACTTTTGTAATTAAAACCTTCCATCTTTGTTATGTAAGCTAAAATAAGCTTAGTAGTGTTTGAAATTAGGAAAACAAAGAAAGTTAAAACTACTTACGTTAATTTATATAATGCAGCATATAATAAAAAACAAAATAAAAATCTTAAATTCTTTTGTAAACAACATTAGTTATAAATATCACATTTTGCTTTTAAAATACAGATATAATGAATCAAATATGGCCAAAGACTTGTATAGATATTTGCATAAAAAGGTGTTTTTATACAGATGTGTCCTCCCTTAAGCTATCTCTTAACCCAACATATCGTGAGATGTATAGCGTGAGATGTTAAACAAACATTTAAAGACCTGTACCTCCAACGAATGCGATCCATTGGCCATAGACTCCCATGTTGAAAAAAATTATACATTAACGTATACATTTTTTTTACTGGATGGCGTAAGATTGTATTGAATTGGTATCGTGACAAATTGTATAACTTAATGCAATTCAAGAAAAGCCAAGGGTAGACACATCTGTATGCCATTTTGTATGGAATGAAGCTTAAAATGTTCTGCAATTTAAGATAGAAATATTGGGAGGTTATGCAAGCCTTTAACAAAAATACAAAGGAATGGCTTAAAGAACAATTTCCTTATATAATGTTAACAACAAAGCTCGGCCTACTTCATTTATATATAATGCACTGTGCATGGTGCATAGAAATTCTGACCAAAACCTTACAGATAATCCATAATCTTTGGTAGGTTCAAAATGTGAAACTCGCAGACTGATAACTCTTGGAATTGAGTTGCAAGATCACTGAAAGATCCATCTCATATTAAAGATTAAAGGGGTTTTCCACCTTCTGGCAACAGATGACCTATCCACCGGATAGGTCATTAGTATATGATTATTGCGTGTCCGACACCCGGACCCTACACCGTTAAGCCGCTCCGGTGACCTGAGGGCACCGGATGTTGTGGCACATAATGCTATGTACGGAACCGGAAGCTGTTGGCTCCGTAAATAGCATAGCGGCCATGCTGCTGAACTGCAGGTCTGCTCCTATTCACTTGAACAGTACTGCAGCTCGGTCGCTATTCCGTGGCCAGAGCCAACTGCTTCCGGCATGTACGTCCAATGCACCGAGGCATCGGACCAGCTGATCTGTGCGGGACCCCCACAGATCATGTACTGATGACCTATCTGGTGGATAGGTCATCAGTTGTCAGAAGGTGGAAAACCCCTTTAAATTGGCTATTTATGGGGTAGATTAGATTGCTGAGATGGGTTGTTGATCCAGTAATTTATTCTGATTACCACATTTGAAGATTTTGCTAGTGAGTGTTATATTTTTATTGACAACACAAATATACTGTATGTTATTTTTAATTAAAAAGTTGGGCTTTGATTTGCATCCTTCCGCACGTTCAATTTCAATTTCTCTGTTCACCTACATAGCAAAATAGATTTACAATGTCTACAGAATCTTAAATCTACTTTTAATGAGCCAGCCTATTAAAATCTTAATGTACTGTAAACATTCTGATAAATTTGTATCAGCAGACAATATATCTTATAAATTGGTGGTGTCTCTGAAGATATAGTATTTTATTTCTCCCATTTTGTTAGCTATGGCCTCAAAATTACTACGAAGCCTCGAAACACTTATTTGAACAGACTGAGATAAGACATGTTTTATTAAGAGCCCTTCCAGTCTGCATGGAAATCAGATGTGTGCGGCTCAGCGGATCACAGTCAGCGACAAGAAGCAGCAGCCAGCATGAGTTGCCATGTGAACTGAGACTACTGTGAATGCTTTGGGACTCAAAAATAAAAAAACAAGTAGGAAATAAAAAATGAGGTTGATACACTGCTTTACAGAACGAGAGCTTTTTTTCCAAACAGGTCAGATTGGCTGCTCAGTTAAACTCGTTTCCACTCCAGCCTGGCGCTCCAGCTAAATGATTAAAATAGGTTGTAGTTGTAGAAGAAATTGATGTTTTAAAAATGTAGTTTGGTTGAATCTCACACTATTAAGAATACATTCTCTATTTGATCGTTACTGGAAGGATTCAGTTAATATGAACTGGAAATAAATATACAAAAATATTTTTGTGTGAAAATATAAATTTTTTTCCAGACAAGATTAAAGGGATTAAAAAAAACATTCAGAATACTATATCTCAGTGGTCTATAAAACTATTTACTTCCTTATAAGTTATAAATCTTCCCACAGACATAATAGTTTTGTTAGCAGATCCCACATATTTTGATTCTACTAATACTATTATTATACCAGTGCGGGGTTATTGATTTTTCTCCTATAAACAAAATGCCAGTGCTGAGTGCATGGAGCCTCGTATGATAGAGCTGTAGGTAATCCATGTACCTCCATATGGTGCCTCATTATAGCACCATATTCTTCCTTGGAAGCAATACGAATGTAGCCATCTTTATCTTGACTCTGATAACCTGCTGCAGCGTGATATCACACAACAAAAGTAATTGAAAAAGTCATTGAAAAAGTCAAGATAAAGGATCTTCCCACTGTGTATTTAACCACTTCCCGACATTTGACGTACGGCTACGTCATAGCCGCGTAAGGGAAGTATGGAACGGGCTCACGGAGTGAACCCGCTCCATACGATGCCGGTGTCGGCTGTATGTTACAGCCGACACTTCACAGTAACGAGTGGGATTGCGCTCGAGTGCGGTCCCGCTCGTTTAACCCTTTAAATGCCACGGTCAATAGCGACCGCCGCATTTTAATCATTAGAAGGGGGGGGGGGGCGACCCCCTCTAGCACCTCATTGCGTCCCCCGCAATGCAATCGCAGGGTGGCGATGGTTGCTATGGCAGCCTGGGGGCCTAATGAAGGCCCCCAGGTCTGACATCTTTGTGCTCCTATTAAGCCCTGCCTCTGGCAGGGGTCAATAGTAGCCTGTCAGAAAGACGATATACTGCAATACATTAGTATTGCAGTATATAGTGCAAGCGATCCAACGATCACTGGTTAAAGTCCCCTAGGGAGACTAATAAAAAAAGTAAAAATTATAAAAATAAAAGTTTGATTTTTTTCATGTAAAAAAAAAAGAATATATAAAAAGTAAAAAAACGCTTTTCCCATTTTCCCCCTAAAGCATTGTAAAATAATAAATAAATAAACATAATTGGTATCGCCGCATTCGTAAAAGTCTGAACTATAAGGGCACATTCAGACGTGGCGGAATTGCTGTTGAATTCCGCTGCGGACAGTCCGCAGTGGAATTCTGCAGCAGCCGTTTTTTACATTTCTTTCTATATATTTGTAGGAAACTTAGTAGTAAACATTGCAGAAAATAACTGTGCGGAAATCAGGCTGCAGTGCGGAATTTTCCCTCTGCAGCATGCTCATGACGTTGCGGAGAAGAAGCGGAATTTCACTGCGGATTTCAGCCTTTGCAATGCAAAAACTGAAATCTGTGGCAAGTCTGCTGTGATATCTGCAACGTCTGAATTATCTGTCAAATATGCAAATGTTGGTGAGATTCGTTGCATAATTGCCCCCAATATGCAGCAACATTTGCAGCGGAAAAATTCCGCCACGTCTGAACATGGCCTTACAATATATCGCTATTTTTTGTCACCTCATCTCCCACAAAAAATGGAATAAAAAGCTGGCATGTACCCCAAAATGGTAGCATTAAAACTGACAACTTATCCCGCAAAAAATAAGCCCTCATACCACTTAATAGACGGAAAAATAAAAAAGTTATGGCTCTCAGAATTTGGCGACACAAAGCAAATTTTATTTTTTACACTTAGGTTTTTACTTGTAAAAGTAGTAAAACATAGAAAATACTATATATATTTGGTATCGCTGTAATCGTATTGACCCACAGAACAAAGTTACCATGTTGTTTTAATTGCACGGTGAATTCCGTAAAACGAAGCGCAAAATACAATGGAGGAATTGCTGTTTTTTTTATTTTCTATCACACAAATAATTTTTTTCCCATTTCCTAATACATTATATGGCACAATAAATGGGGCTACAAAAAAATACAACTCGTCCTGCAAAAATCAAGCCCTCATAGGACTATATCAACGGAAAAATGAAAATGAAAATCTAAAAAATGTTTACGACGGCAAGGGGTTAATGCGTTAAAAGTCAAGATAAAGACGGCTACATCTGTACTTCCAGAAGATAATACTTTGTAATATCAAACGTATTGGTGCAGGCATTTATTTTAATGGTACATGTTATAAAAAACTTTTTTGCAGAGTTCTATCACTATTTTTTAATATGGACCTTATTATGTTGTGGACTGGAAACACCCTTTGACATATAAGGCCAGACACTCAAACATTTGGTCCTATATAGTTTCGGGCTTTTTGGTGTCCTCAGTACTCATTATTGCCTGAAATGCCTTAAAGAGGCTCTGTCACCAGATTTTGCAACCCCTATCTGCTATTGCAGCAGATCGGTGCTGCAATGTAGATTACAGTAACGTTTTTATTTTTAAAATATGAGCATTTTTGGCCAAGTTATGACCATTTTTGTATTTATGCAAATGAGGCTTGCAAAAGTCCAAGTGGGCGTGTTTAAAGTAAAAGTCCAAGTGGGCGTGTATTATGTGCGTACATCGGGGCGTTTTTACTACTTTTACTAGCTGGGCGTTCTGACGAGAAGTATCATCCACTTCTCTTCAGAACGCCCAGCTTCTGGCAGTGCAGACACAGCCGTGTTCTCGAGAGATCACGCTGTGTCGTCACTCACAGGTCCTGCATCGTGTCGGCCACATCGGCACCAGAGGCTACAGTTGATTCTGCAGCAGCATCAGCGTTTGCAGGTAAGTAGGTACATCGACTTACCTGCAAACGCCGATGCTGCTGCAGAATCAACTGTAGCCTCTGGTGCCGATGTGTCCTCGCTCGTCCGACACGATGCAGAACCTGTGAGTGACGACACAGCGTGATCTCTCGAGAACACGGCTGTGTCTGCACTGCCACAAGCTGGGCGTTCTGAAGAGAAGTGAATGATACTTCTCGTCAGAACGCCCAGCTAGTAAAAGTAGTAAAAACGCCCCGATGTACGCACATAATACACGCCCACTTGGACTTTTACTTTAAACATGCCCACTTGGACTTTTGCAAGCCTCATTTGCATAAATACAAAAATGGTCATAACTTGGCCAAAAATGCTCGTTTTTTAAAAATAAAAACGTTACTGTAATCTACATTGCAGCGCCTATCTGCTGCAATAGCAGATAGGGGTTGCAAAATCTGGTGACAGAGCCTCTTTAAGGCTGGGTTCACACACAGCCATTTTTTTGTGGCATTTTTTTAATGCGTTTTTTAGTGTGGCCAGATGTTACATTATAGCCTATAGTAGGAATGTGAACACCCCCCCACCTTAGGACCATTGCCTACAGACCCCTCCCTGATACTCCCTCTCCAGCGTATGCCGGACTAACCGCAGCCATCATCCTAATTCCCAGACGACACACTGGAAAAGGCCTGGGCTAACCCAGATTAACAGCGTTTGTTGAATTTGCTCACTCAGAGTTTGCTGAGCCTCGCTGGACCTTGCGCAGGATGCATTTACTTCAGCATGGCTGCTTGGATGCTACAGTTCAATTGGTTCAGATCAGCCCATTACGGACCAGCTCATTTTGTTTTCTGTGTGGTTAGCCCCTCCCGGTGCCTGCCAGAACATTCCACCTACTGCATGCCAATCTCTTATCGGATGAACCACTACACCCAACAATGTGATAAATTGCACGCTAAGCCACATACAGGCCTTGCCAGGTACATTTCATGGTTGACCCCTCGTGTATTGGCCTCCTTCCTTTATTGGATAAAATGGATAAATATGGAGAATCCCCTAAAATGGGGGGGGGGGGATCCTCAAAAAGTATGGTAAGACTATGTCCAGATATAATTCTACAGTCTATATCCAAATGGGAGACACACTAGATTCTACCAATGGGGTCACAGAGTCCGATAACTTTAGCGCTGCTGAAGATCTACTAACTGATAATATTTATCTGGATTCTTTCATGCAAATCAAAGAAACAGTAGGCACTGACCGATCTACTAACATCCTAAGTAAGATCTTGCATGTTGTAACCAAGACAGACGGGTCTATACAGGACCTTTCAAGCCAAATAGAGGGTCCGAAGATTTATATAACTCGGCTATGAGAAGACTTTAACAAAGTCAGAGGCAGACTCGATGAGGCAGAGGGCAGGATTTGCAAAGTCGAAGACATCCAGACAGTAGCAGAGGAGTGAATTAAGTAGCACTCTACAGACATTGAAGAGCTAAAAACCCAAATCACCGACTTGGAAGATAAAAGCCGTAGAAATAATTTAAGAATTATCTGCTTTCCAGAAGCTGCTGAAGGACCGGACTGTACAGGTTTGACTCTAAAGTGGTTCGTGGATACGTCTACAATCGAGTTATTCTCTAGCCTGTTTAATATAGAGCGGGCCCATCGGGTATAGCTGAAGCCCAGACCACTTGGCAGCATTCCAGGACCAATACTATTGAAGCTGGACACAGGCTGATAGTGGATAGTTGGGCACAGACAGACAGCAGATTCTAGCTGATAACAGATAACGATACAGGTTGATAGCGGATAACTAGATACAGGGTGATAACAGATAACTGGATACAGGCTGGTAGTGCATAATGAGACACAGGCTAATAACAGATAGCAATAACGGGCTGGAATCAGATGCACACAGGAGCCTTTACAGGACACAACTAGGTTGTTCCAATGTTGCTCAGGCACCAGGTGGATTGTGGAGGTGCCTTATGTAGTCCAGGAACAAACATGGATTGGTAGGTGAATTTTGAATGCGCTGGCCATTTATGAGACGGCCCGTGCGCGCACTAGAGGACATGAGGAACGTAGCAGACATAGGCCGTCTGAAAGGGGAGCAGGGTCAGGCAGGAGCGGAACCCGCTGCCGGTGTTACAACTATGCAGATTTCCATCTTCTAAAGATAGAGATATTACGCTTAAAAAAGCAAGAGAGAGACGAAGGAGCTAGTCTCTAATGGCAATCGCATTATGTTTTTTTGCAGACTTCTCTGTATATACTCAGAAAAATAGAAAATAGCTTGTACTGTGGATTTTAAGAGGACACTCCAAAATTGGAAGTAAAATATGCCCTAACATGGCCAGATTTTGTGGTGCGTTTTTTTGGGTGGAATTTCCGCTGCGGAAAAAAAAAAAAAAAGTTCATACTTACCCCGGCCATTGTCATGGTAACATCTAGTCCTGCCTCCCTGATGCAGCGGTCACATGGGATGGACCGTCATCCCAGGAGGCCGAATGGGAGGAAAAAGCAAGAAGTATTGGTTGCAATTTATGTGGCGGAATCGCTTCAATTTCGCCGCAAAAGTCCCATTGAGTTTAGTGGGGAAAACTCGCAACAGAAAAGCAACGAAAACGCAGCATAAATTGACATGCTGCGCATTTAAATTCAATTTATTAACATTTTTGCTGCTGTTTTTTTTTCCGCAGAGCGGGCATGAGATTTTCAAAATCGTATCCACTTTGCTGCTACTGTAAATGCTGCAGAATTTCCGCACACAATTCCGTTGACCATATTACGCAGCGTTTATTCTACGTGGGAACACAGCCTAAAAGTCATGGTTCCTTGTCCAGAATAGATACTATTCTTGTCAGTGAAAACATGGCTCCTTTTATAGGCAGGGTCTCATATGAGGCTAGGAGTCCCAGACCACTCACCTGTGGTAATAGATGTACTGACTCAAAAATCAAATCACGGACTTTTGACTATACTGGGCATTAGTGCATATTGGATACAGCATTTAGGTATCCTACTGGAGTTGAATATCAAACATTTTCTGAGAGATAATGTTGGTTCATCAACCATGGCCGTCGTCTGGAATAGACATTATTAGAGGAATATATTTTTAAAAAAATACTTAAATAAAATTATAAAGAAAAATAAATCCGGATGATTATGTAAATGATTACAGTGAAACCAATTATACTAGGAATAAATCCCCTGAAAATAGACATATTTGGGAAACTGTGCTACAAAATTATACAAATTGGTTATTGGACAAAGCTAGGGAGCAGCAAATTAAGAAGTCTTTGAAATACTATTGTGAATCCGGTACATCAAGCAGATTTCTGTCAAACATTATTAAAAAACAAAATTACTCCCCCTATATCAATGCCATTAGAAATACTAATGGTCTCATTGTTACTGACATGAACCAGATTCTTTCTGTATTCCGGCTCTACTATAAAACACTATATACTGTACTTCTACTGCTGAAGACTCACATAATAAGTTAGAAGAATACTTAAACCAAATTGAAATCCCCACGCTCTCTCCTCAAAAGAGAGAATTCTTAGATTCTCCTATCCCGTTAGACGAATTAAGACAATCTCTCTCTCTAGTGGCCAATAATAAGTCACCAGGGATGGACCCAATACGGTTTGAGTTCTATAAAATACACAGTGACATTATTTAACCTGTGCTACTACAGACCTTCTCAGAGGTGCTGATAACTGGTCACCCCCCCCCCCCCCAAGTCATGGAAGGAGGCTGCAATTACATTGATCCTCAAGCCAGAGGAGGGCCCACTCTCTTCTAAGTCCTTCAGACCCATTTCATTAATAAATTGCATGTAAAACTGCTTGAAAAAGTATTGGCCATACGTCTCTAAAAATGTATTACCACCATCATCCATGCAAATCAAACAGGCTTTATGCCTCATAAATCAACTGCTAATAACATAGCTAGATTCTACTCTAATCGACATGCTCAGGTGACATATGTCAATACAGAAGCGTCATTTATGACTCTAGACGCTACAAAAGCGTTTGATTCTGTAGAGTGAATAAAAAGATTTTGTTTTGGTACTAACTTTATTAAATGGATATAATTATTATATACTGCTCCAACTGCAAGGATTTAAATTAACGGTTTGCTGTTAGACCCTTTCCAAATTTCCAGGGAAACAAGACAGGGATGCTCGCTTTCTCCCCTTTTATTTTCAATTATTTTGGAATCCTTAGCAATAAAATTAAGAACTACACAAGAAATTAGAGGGTTTGAGTATGGGACATATGAGGAAAAGATATCCCTCTATTCTGATGATGTCCTCTTCTATCTTACACATACATCCTTTACAGTTCTTAAGGTCTTTCAACTTATTGACAGATTTGGTGACTTCTCTGGCTTGAGGATAAATTGGGAAAAGTCACTCTTGATTTCCCTTGAAAAAAGAGATTACTCACTGGGCAACCGAATCATAATTGTGAGTAGAGTTGAGCGAACCGGGACAACCGAACCCGGTTTCGGTCCGAACATCCGGAAAAGTTCGGTTCGCAGCGAATCCGAACTTCAACGGGTTCGGCCGAACCAGTTTTGACCGAACCCGGTCAAAAATATTATACAAATCGGCAGCCACTTATCTCTATCAATCACTAATAGAGAAAAGAGGCTGCTGATTAAAAATAAAATAAAAAGCATTTCATACGTACCCGGTCGTTGTCTTGGTGACGAGTCCCTCTTCTTCCTCCAGTCCGACCTTCTTTTCTGACGCGGCAGCCTGTGATTGGCTGCAGAGGCCTCTGCAGCCTGTGATTGGCTGCAGCAGTCACATGGGCTGTATCGTCATCCAGGAAGGTCGGGCCGGTTGTCGAGAGGGACGCGTCACCAAGGCAATGGCCAGGAGACCGGACTGGAGGAAGCAGAAAGTTCTCGGTAAGTATGAACGTCTTTTTTTTTTACAGGTTACTCTATATTGTGATCGGTAGTCACTGTCCAGGGTGCTGAAACAGTTACTGCCGATCAGTTAACTCTTTCAGCACCCTGGACAGTGACTATTTACTGACGTCGCCTAGCAACGCTGCCGTAATGATGGGTGCACACATGTAGCCACCCGTCATTACGGGTAATATATTTCATAATGGGAGCACGGCTCGGAAAAACGACCGACTGCCCGTGGCCGGTCTTGCCCATCTCCTTAAATACTCTGTGCTGCCTTAAACTCTGTGGACAGGTCAGGATCCTGTTTCTTTTAAATGCTGCTGGGGAACCCGCTCGATCCACTATATAAGGCTGCGCTACAGTGCAGCGTTTAAAAGAAACAGGATCCTGACCTGTCCATAGAGTTTAAGGCAGCACAGAGTATTTCAGGAGATGAGCGTGCAGATTCAGTGCTGCTGTGAACTCTGCTCTTACCATTACGTAGCTCAGTTGTACCTCTCCTCCACTCCTGTCCTCAATAACACCTTCACATGATTGGCAAGTCACCACGTAATGGTAAGAGCAGAGTTCACAGCAGCACAGAGTATTTCAGGAGATGAGCGTGCGTATCTTGTGCGGGGTGGTGACTTGCCAATCATGTGAAGGTGTTATTGAGGACAGGAGTGGAGGAGAGGTACAACTGAGCTACGTAATGGTAAGAGCAGAGTTCACAGCAGCACTGAATCTGCACGCTCATCTCCTGAAATACTCTGTGCTGCTGTGAACTCTGCTCTTACCATTACGTAGCTTAGTTGTACCTTTCCTCCACTCCTGTCCTCAATAACACCTTCACATGAATGGCAAGTCACCACGTAATGGTAAGAGCAGAGTTCACAGCAGTACAGAGTATTTTAGGAGATGAGCGTGCGGATCTTGTGCGGGGTGGTGACTTGCCAATCATGTGAAGGTGTTATTGAGGACAGGAGTGGAGGAGCGGTACAACTGAGCTACGTAATGGTAAGAGCAGAGTTCACAGCAGCACAGAGTATTTCAGGAGATGAGCGTGCAGATTCTGTGCTGCTGTGAACTCTGCTCTTACCATTACGTAGCTCAGTTGTACCTCTCCTCCACTCCCGTCCTCAATAACACCTTCACATGATTGGCAAGTCACCACCCCGCACAAGATCCGCACGCTCATCTCCTGAAATACTCTGTGCTGCTGTGAACTGTGTGTGTGTGTGTGTGTGTGTGTGTGTGTAGATATTTGTGTGTGTGTGTTTTTGTATATGTGTGTTTGTGTATATGTGTGTATATGGGTGTATGTTTGTGTGTTTATGTGTGTGTGTTTGTGTATATATGGGTGTGTTTGTGTATATGTGTGTGTGTGTTTGTGTATATGTGTGTGTTCGTGTATATGTGTGTGTTTGGATATGTGTGTTTTTGTTTGTATATGTGTGAGTTTGTGTATATGTGTGTGTGTTTGTCTGTTTATGTGTGTGTGTGTGTGTGTTTGTGTGTGTGTGTGTGTATATCTTGTTGTGTTTGTGTATATATGTGTGTGTTTGTGTATGGTTGTTTGTTTGTGTGTGCGTGTATATATGTGTGTAGGTGAGTAGAAGTATTGTTATTGTTCACATTGATAACTGTTTTTTTATGCTGTTGTAGATTTTGATGTACCGATTGGACTACATCTTCGATTCGTTGGACTACTGCGTAGATCTAAGTTTTTTCAAATTTTAATAAAATGGTTAAAGAGGGTTTTGTTGGGGATTTCTTATTTCAATAAAAAAGAATTGTCTATGTGTTTTTTTTTAAACTTTATTAGTGTCTAGATAATGGCAGTTGGCTGATTGACAGCGTCCATTATTAAGGCGGTACTTAGTGTTAGCCGGTGCAGAGGCTAGCACTAACCACCCATTATTACCCCGGTACCCACCACCACCAGGGGTGCCGGGAAGAGCTTGGTACGATCCAGTACCCGACCATCTGTTGTGATGGTCGGGTACTGGGGCGGCCGTAGGCTGGTATTATGAGGCTGGGAAGGGCCAAAAACAGTGGACTTTCCCACCCTTGTAATGCTAGGCTGCTGCTGATGTGTTGTATCGTGCTGGTTATAAAAATGGGGGGGACCCCCACGTCGTTTTTTTTTTAAAATTTAACAAATTTAACAATAGACGGGTCCCCCACATTTTTAATAACCAGCCATATACAAGGCCGCAGCAGTCTGGCATTACATGGGTGGGAAGGGCCACTGGTTTTGTCCATTCCCAGGCTAATAACACTGTGTTGTATGTGGCTGGTTATGATAAATTTGGTGGAACCCCATGTCTTTTTTAAAAAAAAATAAAAACTAATAAATAAATAATTTCAAAAAATGACGTGGGGTCCCCCCACTTTTATAACCAGCCAGATACAACACAGCAGCAGGAGCTTAGCATTACAAGGGTGGGAAGGTCCACTGTTTTTGGACCTTCCCAGCCTCATAATACCAGCCTGCGGCCGCCCCAGAGGCCGACCATCACAACAGATGGTCGGGTACTGGATCGTACCTGGCTCTTCCCGGCACCCCTGGTGGTGGTGGGTACCGGGGTAATAATGGTGGTTAGTGTTAGCCTCTGCACCGGCTAACACTAAGCCTCGCCTTAGTAATGGATGTTGTCACTCAGACAGCGGCCATTACTAAAGTGGTAGTAATAAAATTTTAAAAGAAAAGACAAAGATATAGATAAAATATTTTATTGAAATAAAGCACCCCCGACACAACCCTTATTAACCATTTTATTGTAGAAAAAAACCGTCATCTAAGTAGTCCTCGAAACCGACGTAGTCCAAACACCAATCCTGTAAAAAAAAATTTTTACAAAAATTAAATAAAACATGTCGTAGGCTTAGATTCAGTTTAATGTGTGATACTGACTGTTATACCATGTATAGAAGCCTGCCACGAAGTTGACTTAGATACAGGGCGCCAGCAGACAGTATCATGCATGGCCATACAGACATATATACAAACAAACATACATGCAAACATACATACATACATACATACATACATACATATATACAAGCATGCACATATATACATGCAAATATACATACATGCATGCAAACATACATACATATATACATACATACATGCAAACTATCATACATACATACATGCATACACACACACATTAAAACATACATACATACAGACAAACATGCAAAGATACATACATACATATATACAAGCATGCACAAATATACATGCAAACATAAATACATGCAAACATAATTACATACATGCACATATATATAAACATACATGCAAACATACATGCAAAAATAAAAACATGCAAACATACATACATATACATACATACATACATACATACATGCCAACATACATACATGCCAACATACATACATGCAAACATACATACATACAAACATATTTACATGCAAACATACATACATGCAAACATACATACATACATGCAAATATATACATGCAAATATACATACAAACATGCACATATATACATACATGCCAACATACATGCAAACATACATGCACATATATAAATACATACATACATGACAACATACATACATACATGACAACATACATACATGTCAACATACATACATGCAAACATACATACATGCAAACATACATACAAACATACATACATACATGCAAACATACATACATGCAAACATACATACATGCAAACATACATACATACATACATACATACATGTACATGCAAATATACATACAAACATGCACATATATACATACATGCCAACATACATGCAAACATACATGCACATATATACATACATGACAACATACATACATACATACATACATGACAACATACATACATGCCAACATACATACATGCCAACATACATACATGCCAAAAAATAATAATAATACGTTCATACTTACTTTCCTCCAGCGATGACGTTTCATCCATGTCGCCACTACAACCTGTGATTGGCTGCAGCGGTGACATGGATGAAACGTCATCGCTGGAGGCCGGACAGGAGGAAAGTAAGTATGAACGTATTATTATTTTTTTATTACATAAAAAATTTATTTTCCGCGCGCCGAGCATGTACTGTCAAGGTTGCTGAAAGAGTTAGTGCAGCCCATTAACTCTATCAGCACCCTGGACAGTAGCATGCTGGGCGCACGGAAATTACAGGTTCGGTCCGAACTAGTTCGGTCCGAATCGAAACTTTTTCGGGAAATTCTGAGAACTAGCCGAACCGAACTTTTGATAAGTTCGCTCATCTCTAATTGTGAGCTCTTTAGCCAGTTTTACATACCTCGGCATGCACATAACTAGAAATATTGGAGGTATTTTTTCCCAAGAACTGTATACCTTTATTGAAGACGGTGAGACAATGCCTTGTCTCACTGTGGAAAATGCTTTCTCTAACTATGGCTGAAAGACTAGCCCTCAATAATATATTATTACTAATGCCCCTGAAGGGATTCATGAGGCCTTGTTTAATAAAATAAATAGTATTTTTACGGACCTTATTTGGAAGGCCGACCACCTAGAACAGTTCTCAAGAAAGTCTCCTTAGAGATGAAAGATGGAGGTTTAGCAGTGCCAAATATTAAGTTATTCTATCTAACTGCTGAGTTGCAACATATTAAAGAGTGGGAACTTCTGTCAGTGGCAAATAAACATATACTGGATGTATTTGATAATTCGGTCAAAGGTCAATGTACCACATTTTAGAATCAGGGAAGCTCCCCTTGTAAAATCGTGGCCCATGCTCACTTCAAACATGGTTGGCTATCTAGAGGATTCTGAACATTTAATGATTCTTAAATTTCCCTTTGTTATGGCCTAATAAATATCTAAAAACTTTTGATGGAATTGAATATAACTTTTGGGTGGCCAAAGAGATCTTCCAACTTTCACACATACTACATATTAGAGAATTAAAAGATTTTAAGAGATTAAGGGTAGATTTTGACTTGAGTGAGAAAGATTATTTCCGATAACAGCAACTAAGGTCTGCCTTTGACCACTTAAAAATGGAAAAATAACATTATTAGAACCAAAGTTTTATACTCAACACCATGTTAAATACTGTATCTAAACAAAGCTCTCTATCAAGATTGTATAAGCTGCTCCTAGAAAGATTTTTAGGCCCTTTTAGCTTTAAATCACAGAAAAAAATGGGGGCGAGACTTAGGGGAACAATCTGGGGCCTTTTGGATAAGAGTCTACCACATGATTCCAAGAATCTCCTCAAATAAGAATCATAGAATAATCCAATTCATGATAGTACACAGAATTTACTATACTGCAACTTTTTTTTAAATCTTTTGTAAGAAAGCGGATGGATATTTGTCTAAAATGCATGGGAGTAGAGGCCTATTGGTGCCACCTCACATGGAAATGTCCCAAACTTGGTAAGTATTGGAAAGAGGTAATCGTATGCATTAATAGTATCTTGCAAATCATAATACCTCTCGACCCTAGGATTTGTCTTTTAGGAGATGCAACCTTCATAGAGTCACCAAGTAAGTATCTTAGCACTGTCACCTTTATCCTATTAATAGCTAAACTTATAATTGTGTCAAAATAACTCTAAAATTGGCACTGTTAAAATATGGGTACTAAAAAACAAGCCTTAATAGTAAAGTCCTGATCGTCAAGAGACTATGTGACCTTTGGTTAAATAATTTCTCTATTACTCTCCCGTAGAGTGAATATATATAGTTTTTATTTTTCTCATAGGGAATAGGGGTGGGGGCTTTCTTTAGTTTATCGGACTGTTAATTTCAGATGTCATTAAATCTGTTTCTTCTCTTTGGTTTTTGCACTATAAACATAATAAAAACGGATTTATATGGAAAAAATAAAGTCTATAATAAAATATCAAATGCACTACACACAACTGCGTTTTGGTTTGTAGTGTTTTTGAGGCAACTTTGTGGCCCGTGGCCTTTTTTTCCATATGCAGCATGCTCTGGATATGGCGTTTTTGTCAGGCATTTTTCCCATAGACTTCTGTATAGAACTTAAAAAAACGCCAATGAAAACGCATGTACAAAATTACACAATGAAAAATATCACAAAAACGATATTAAAAAAATGCATGTTACATTTTAATAACGCTGACATTTTTAGAAGTGTTTTTTGGTGCAGTTTAAATTGGCAGAAAAATTCTGTGTGTGAAGTAGGCCTAAGGACCTGGTGTGTATCCTCAGTAGGAAAAAAGTCTTTCACATGCCAAATACTTATTATTGAATTTTGATGGTGTAGTTTAGGAGTCCACCACCTAGACTTGAAATTAACAGACCTCTGTACTATATAATTATAAAGAAAAGAAGTAGATCCGGAGTGTGTATATGTAAAATCTAACTTTTAAAAAATAGAAAATACTAACATACATACTAAAGTTTCCTCTCGGCCAAACCCGTATTGTTTGGGTTTCAAATATCAGTGCCTGTTCCTGGCGTCTGACATCAGATGCCAGGAACAGGCACCGATATGTGAATCCCAAATACTATGGGTGATTGCTACCTTGCCACTACAAGCACATGCTTTTTCTAAAGACAGCCATAAGTAACCTTTTCCAGCGCCTATGGAATCTGGCTAAAGCCGGTTCTGGCCCATCTCCCCATAGGAATCGTTTGGCCGAGAGGAAACGGATTGGGAGTATTTTATTATGGAGAGATGTTCCCTGATCCCCTTATACTAAATACTATCAAGCATCTGAACGGGTAGGAGGGGCATTGACCCCTATAGTCTATGACTGAAATAGTCAACCGCATTAAGGGAATATAATAAGAAATATGTGTGAAATGTCCCTTTAGTGCCTATTACACTATAATAATATTTGATAATATAATATACTATAATACCTTCAAGGACACATTATTTTGTCCTCTAATTGTGCCCACACAGTATTATGCCCCCTAATTGCCACACGCAGTATATTGCCCCCTGTAGTGCCCCTACACATTATAATGTCTGCTTAGAGACCTCCATACAGTATAATAACCCCCTTCCCAGGCTGCCACAGACAGCCTCCACTTGTAGATAGTGCCCCACTGTAGATTGTGCCATACAGCCTCCCTGTAGACAGTGCTATAATCCCCCACCTCCTCCTTGTAGACAGTGCCATACATCTCCTCACCTCCCCCTTGTAGATCGTGCCATACAGCCCCCTACCTCCCCCTTGTAGACAGTGCCCCCCCAAAAAATAAATTGTACTCACCCAGGACCCGTTCCCATGACGAACTGAGCTGCTCCACAACGGGATCCTTGTGTAGGCTAGTGTGATCCTGTAGCCTAGTACAGCGTTTCCCAACTTTTTCGGACTCGAGGCACCCCTACCAAAAAAAATGTCCTCAGGGCACCCTTACCAAAAATTGTTTCGAGAAAGACAGAAAAACAGATTAAAACAATCACTACACTCTTAGGGTATGTTCACACAGCGTTTTTTTGTAAGACAAAAAAAAATGATTTTAAATTTACAGCATTATTTGATGTTTTTTTTTTTTGTTGCAGTTTTTTTTTAAGCCATTGAAGCAAATGCAATAGACGCAGGCAAAAAAAGCACTCCAAACGAGCGCCACAGGTATTTTCTGCCTGTTATTAATTTCAATTGGAGGTCAGAGGTGAAAACCACTTGAAGACTATCAGCCGCCACTCACAGTAAAATGACCTTTAGCCCCCCTGGGAGATACCCCCTGCTCTGCTATAGTGTTCAATAGTATCTGCATCCTAAGGACACAGATACTATTGAATGTGGCATCGCTACAGCTGTAGTGATGCCACTGAGAGAATAAGCGCCCGGGCGGAAAGGCAGCTGCTGAGTAGCCGGTCCTGAGCTCCTGAAACAAGCAGGGCAAGGGAGCCAGCGCAGCGCCCCTTTCACTTGCTGGAGTGATGCGCACTGTGCAGTGGCACAGGTCACACACCCCTAAGGCCGGCCCGGGAAACAATCTCTTTCGTAGTTCAGATGCTCTTTCCTGTCTGCATAGACCTAGGGGGTTTATACTACCATGATCCAATATTCTTGTCCTATCTTTTTGGGGGAATTACCGGCATTCTTTTCTGAGCTAGCTGAATTAAGTGGCTTGTGATATAAGTGGAGTTATAAAACCGAATTGTGTTGCTGTGTTCCTGTGTGTGAATCTGTGCGAAATAAATGAATTGAGTGCTTGCAAATAGAAACTAGCAAAAACTGACAATTTAAAAACCTTTTTTTTCTTTGCAGCTTCTTTCCTGCTGAGTAAGCAGTTAGTGGGGTAGAACTGGAGGGTGAAGATATGGGTCAGCAGGATCAGGCAAGTAGCTGGGTTAATGTAGTTAGGGGCAGTAGAAAGGGGTCCAAGAAAAGGAAGGTCAATCCTGTTTCTGATATTCCAAACAAAATTGCCAAGTTGGGAGATGATGCGAGGGTGTCGGTCTCAGAAATGGCAGCCCTAGTGGATACAGATCTCCCTAACAGTCGGGAGAATAGCCCAGCTAGTAGTCGGTGGGATGGTAATGCAGGTAAGGCAAGACAATTGGTAGTTGTAGGGGATTCTATAATCAGGAAGACGGATAGAATAATTTGCCGCCAAGACCGCCTTAACCGAATGGTTTGCTGTCTCCCTGGTGCCAGGGTTCGGCATGTGGTGGAACGGGTGGATAAATTACTGGAAGGGGCTGGTGATGATCCAGCTGTTGTGGTCCATGTAGGTACCAATGACAGAATAAATGGTAGGTGGAGGAGCCTTAAGAATAATTCTAAGGAACTAGGCTACAAGCTGAAGGGAAGGACCTCCAAAGTATTATTCTTAGGAATACTGCCTGTGCCATGCGCATCACAGGAAAGACAGCGGAAGCTCAGGGAGTTAAATGCATAGCTTAAGTCTTGATGTAGAGGAGAAGGCTTTGGGTTCCTAGAGCGCTGGGCTGACTTTTAATTGGGGTACAAACTATGTTCTGCAGATGATTTGCACCTAAATGGAGGGGGGGCCACTGTGCTGGGGGAGAGAATTCTAGCTGGGGTGGTGGAGTATTTAAACTAGGACTGAGGAGGGCGGTCAATGTAGAAACTAAAGGGGTAGTTAGGTTAGAGAGCGGTCAGACTATATTGGTGGGGGGGAGAAACAGACTGTGGGGAGAGGACTAGACAACAGGATAAAGAGATCCTTTCGTTACAAAACAGCAATGAAAATAAAAATGCCCAAATAATGTCAAATAATCACATTTCTGATACTGAAAGTGAAACATTTAAAGGCAAGTTAAAGTGTATGTTCACAAATGCCAGAAGTCTAGCAAGCAAAATGGGGGTGCTGGGAGCATTGGTAATGGAGTAACAAATAGACATAGTGGGTGTTGCTGAAACATGGCTAGACTCTTCACCCAACTGGGCTGTAAATCTACAGGGTTTTACGCTGTTTCGGAAAGACAGGGCGAATAGGAAAGGCGGCGGTATATGTCTGTATGTGAGAAGTGATATGAAGGCAAGTGTGCAAGATTAGAGGGTGAAGATTGTGAGGAGGTTGTAACCTTGTGGGTGAAATAACAAAGGGAGGTATACACTGAAAAAATAACTTTCGGTGTAATATATAGACCCCCAATATAATTGAGGAGATGGAAGTTCAATTATATAAACAGATGGAGCGGGCTGCACAGGCTGGTACAGTAGCGATAATGGGAGATTTTAATTACCGGGATATTAATTGGTGTCATGGTTCGGCTTCAACTGCAAAGGGAACACATTTCCTCAACCTGTTGCAGGAAAATTTTATGGGCCAATTTGTGGAAGACCCAACAAGAGGTGAAGCTCTGTTGGATCTGGTCGTTTCTAATAATGCAGAGCTTGTTGGGAATGTCAACGTTTGTGAAAACCTCGGTAACAGTGATCACAATATAGTTACATTTTACCTATACTGTAAAAAACAAACACTGGCTGGGAGGGCAAAAACACTTAATTTTAAGAAGGCCAATTTCCCCAGGATGAGGGCTGCAATTCAGAATATAGACTGGGAGAAACTAATGTCAAATAATGGTACAAATGATAAATGGGAGATTTTAAAATCTACTTTGGTAATTATAGTGAAAAATTTATTCCTATAGGTAACAAGTATAAACGATTTAAATTAAACTCCACATGGCTTACACCTTCTGTTAAAAGGGCAATACATGACAAAAAAAGGGCATTTGAAAAATACAAATTTGAGGGTACAGCTGTAGCCTATGTAAATTATAAAGAGCTTAATAAAATTTGTAAAAAGGTAATAAAATCAGCAAAAATATTAAATTAGAGGCAGGTGGCCAAGGATAGTAAAACAAATCCCAAAATATTATTCAAGTATATAAATACAAAAAAGCCAAGGTCTGAACATGTAGGACCCCTAGATAGTGGTAATGGGGAGTTGGTCACAGGGGATCAAGAGAAAGCAGAGTTACTAAATGGGTTCTTCAGCTCTGTATATATACAAAAGAAAGAGCAGCTGATGTAGCTGGTGCCAATGCGTTAATATATCGCTTGATATACTGAATTGGATGAATGTAGATATGGTCCAAGCTAAATTAAATAAAATAAATGTACACAAAGCCCCGGGACCAGCTGGGTTACACCCTAGAGTTCTTAAAGAGCTTAGTTCAGTTATTTCTATCCCCCTCTTCATAATATTTAGAGATTCTCTAGTGACTGGTATAGTGCCACGGGACTGAAGCAGGGCAAATGTGGTGCCTATTTTTAAAAAGGGCTCTAGGTCTTCCCCGGGTAATTATAGACCAGTAAGCTTAACATCCATCGTGGGGGACTATATACAGGATTATGTGACAAAAAAATTGTATTATAAGTGACAGCCAGCATAGTTCTACAGAATCTGTCAAACCAACCTGATTTGTTATTATGAAGAGGTGAGCAGAAGCCTAGACAGAGGGACCATTGTGGATATAGTGTTTTTGGACTTTGCAAAGGCATTTGACACTGTCCCTCATAGACGTCTAATGGGTAAATGAAGGACTATAGGGTTAGAAAGTATCGTTTGTAATTGGATTGAGAATTGGCTCAAGGACCGTATCCAGAGAGTTGTGGCCAATGATTCCTACTCTGAATGGTCCCCAGTTATAAGTGGTGTACCCCAGGGTTCCGTGCTGGGACCACTATTATTCAACTTATTTATTAATGATATAGAGGATGGGATTGATAGCACTATTTCTATTTTTGTAGATGACACCAAGCTATGTAGTAATGTTCAGTCTATGGAAGATGTTCGTGAATTGCAAGCGGATTTAAACAAACGAAGTGTTTGGGCGTCCACTTGGCAAATTAAGTTTAATGTAGATAAATGTAAAATTATGCATATGGGTACCAACAACCTGCATGCATCATATGTCCTAGGAGGAGCTAAACCGGGGCAGTCAATTGTTGAGAAGGATCCGGGTGTACTTGTAAATCATAAAGTAAATAACGCATGCAATGTCAATCAGCTGCTTCAAAGGCCAGCAAGATATTGTCGTGTATTAAAAGAGGCATGGACTTACGGGACAGGGATGTAATATTGCCACTTTACAAAGCATTAGTGAGGCCTCATCTAGAATATGCAGTTCAGTTCTGGACTCCAGTTCATAGAAAGGATGCCCTGGAGTTAGAAAAAATACAAAGAAGAGCAACGAAGCTAATAAGAGGCATGGAGAATCTAAGTTATGAAGAAAGATTAAAAGAATTAAATCTATTTAGCCTTGAAAAGAGACGACTAAGGGGGGACATGATTAACTTATATAAATATATTAATGGCACATACAAAAAATATGGTAAAATCCTGTTCCATGTAAAACCCCCTTAAAAAACAAGGGGGCACTCCCTCGTCTGGAAAAAAAAAAGTTCAACCTGCAGAGGTGACAAGCCTTCTTTACTGTGAGAACTGTGAATCTATGGAATAGTCTACCGCAGGAGCTGGTCACAGCAGGGACAGTAGATGGCTTTAAAAAGGCTTAGATAATTTCCTAGAACAAAAAAATATAAGCTCCTATGTGTAGAAATTTTTTACTTCCCTTTTCCCATCCCTTGGTTGAACTCGATGGACATGTGTCTTTTTTCAACCGTATGAACTATGTAACTATGTAACTTTGTAAGTTTCTGCTCATCATTTCTCATCAGACCCCCGGACGAAGGCATTCTGCCGAAACGCGCGTCGGGTCTGACGTCTCTTTTTGCAGGAGCAGCACCAAGGGGATGTTTCTATCTTTCACATGTAGTGAAAGTCGGTTTTTAGGCATTTTCTGTGGTTCAGATGATTACGTTCTCCTGTGTTTCTTATGCTACACTACATCTCTCTTTATGGGTTCACCCTTTATATAGTGTCTCCTATGGCCTTGCATATATATATTTTCATATATATATATATATATATATATATATATATATATATATATATATATATATATATATTTATATATATATATATATACCTTTTCTGTTATTGGTTCTGCCATGCCCCTGTTGCATTATCTCTTGTACATCCTTCTGCAAAGACAGGCACCTTTTTCATGCTTTGCATGTCTCATCCTTTAGTTGTCTGTATACATTTCCAATAAAGTATATTTTGTATTTTTCTATATTCTGTGTTATTTGTACCCCGTATTTGTAGGTTTAATATTGATTATTGGGGTCAATACACCAAGTTATACTTGGTCTAAATATGTTCTTGCCCCTATATGGTATATAGTGGATATCTCACTACGTTTACGTGGCAAGTCTTATCTTGAATGTACCAATAGGTTGTGTTAATAATTTCTATGGTCTAGGATCTTTTGGTCTCCCATCGTCCATCTTTCAAGCAAGCAATGTTAGTTCTGGTCCTCATGACATCATGCATCCCTGCAAAAAATTTTCTTTCATGGAAACTTCAGGGCAAAATGGAATGGGACCCCTTTGTCACTAGACCAGACTTTTCTCCTCTCCTCAGCCACAAGGAGATCTCTGGGTGGTCCTGCTGGAAGGATAATCTACAGAAGGGAGTACCCTGCAATATCCATGCTCCAATACCAGTGACTATTGATGCCAGTCCCTAAGGGGATAGTGGGCCCATATCCAGAAAACGTTTTCCAAGGGAAATGGTCCCAGGAGATGGATGCAGTCTGTTCCAATTTAGGAGAACTGTTGCCAGTTCTTCTGTACCTACAAAGAGCACTTCCCTTTCTAGGAAATCAGTCAGAGTATACTCAGACATACTCAGACATTACCACAGCAGTATAATATGTTGACAATCAGGGGGCCCCGGGTCTCCTCAGCATAAAAAAAACTTTGCTTCCCTAAAAGCAGTTCACCTAAGAGGGCAACACAACCAGGTGGCACACTTCTTAAACAGCTACAAGGTCAGCCAGGGAGAATAGACTCTGCATCTAGAAGTATTCAATATGATCTAAGACCTGTGGGGAACCACATCGATAGATCTGATTGCTACAAAGAAGAACAGATAAGTGGAATTTTTTTTAAAATTTAATTAAAAGGAAAATCCCACAGTCGTAGACAGCCTGGCCCATAATTGCAGTCAGGAAAAGGGATATGCTCTCACACACTTTGCCTAATCCTTAAAGTAAAAAAAAAAAGCCTTGCAACACATACCTCCGTTAGTACACATAATAATACTTATAGCCAAAAGGTGCATTCTGAAAAATTGGCTGGAAACCAATGCACCGACACTGGAACAACTAGTTCAGCACTGTGGGGAGAGGACTAGACAACAGGATAAAGAGATCCTTTCGTTACAAAACAGCAATGAAAATAAAAATGCCCAAATAATGTCAAATAATCACATTTCTGATACTGAAAGTGAAACATTTAAAGGCAAGTTAAAGTGTATGTTCACAAATGCCAGAAGTCTAGCAAGCAAAATGGGGGTGCTGGGAGCATTGGTAATGGAGGAACAAATAGACATAGTGGGTGTTGCTGAAACATGGCTAGACTCTTCACCCAACTGGGCTGTAAATCTACAGGGTTTTACGCTGTTTCGGAAAGACAGGGCGAATAGGAAAGGCGGTGGTATATGTCTGTATGTGAGAAGTGATATGAAGGCAAGTGTGCAAGAGACATTAGAGGGTGAAGATTGTGAGGAGGTTGTAACCTTGTGGGTGAAATTACAAAGGGAGGTATACACTGAAAAAATAACTTTCGGTGTAATATATAGACCCCCAATATAATTGAGGAGATGGAAGTTCAATTATATAAACAGATGGAGCGGGCTGCACAGGCTGGTACAGTAGCGATAATGGGAGATTTTAATTACCGGGATATTAATTGGTGTCATGGTTCGGCTTCAACTGCAAAGGGAACACATTTCCTCAACCTGTTGCAGGAAAATTTTATGGGCCATTATACTAATGTCAAATAATGGTACAAATGATAAATGGGAGATTTTAAAATCTACTTTGGTAATTATAGTGAAAAATTTATTCCTATAGGTAACAAGTATAAACGATTTAAATTAAACTCCACATGGCTTACACCTTCTGTTAAAAGGGCAATACATGACAAAAAAAAGGGCATTTGAAAAATACAAATTTGAGGGTACAGCTGTAGCCTATGTAAATTATAAAGAGCTTAATAAAATTTGTAAAAAGGTAATAAAATCAGCAAAAATATTAAATTAGAGGCAGGTGGCCAAGGATAGTAAAACAAATCCCAAAATATTATTCAAGTATATAAATACAAAAAAAAAAAAGGTCTGAACATGTAGGACCCCTAGATAGTGGTAATGGGGAGTTGGTCACAGGGGATCAAGAGAAAGCAGAGTTACTAAATGGGTTCTTCAGCTCTGTATATATACAAAAGAAAGAGCAGCTGATGTAGCTGGTGCCAATGCGTTAATATATCGGTTGATATACTGAATTGGATGAATGTAGATATGGTCCAAGCTAAATTAAATAAAATAAATGTACACAAAGCCCCGGGACCAGCTGGGTTACACCCTAGAGTTCTTAAAGAGCTTAGTTCAGTTATTTCTATCCCCCTCTTCATAATATTTAGAGATTCTCTAGTGACTGGTATAGTGCCACGGGACTGAAGCAGGGCAAATGTGGTGCCTATTTTTAAAAAGGGCTCTAGGTCTTCCCTGGGTAATTATAGACCAGTAAGCTTAACATCCATCGTGGGGGACTATATACAGGATTATGTGACAAAAAAATTGTATTATAAGTGACAGCCAGCATAGTTCTACAGAATCTGTCAAACCAACCTGATTTGTTATTATGAAGAGGTGAGCAGAAGCCTAGACAGAGGGACCATTGTGGATATAGTGTTTTTGGACTTTGCAAAGGCATTTGACACTGTCCCTCATAGACGTCTAATGGGTAAATGAAGGACTATAGGGTTAGAAAGTATCGTTTGTAATTGGATTGAGAATTGGCTCAAGGACCGTATCCAGAGAGTTGTGGCCAATGATTCCTACTCTGAATGGTCCCCAGTTATAAGTGGTGTACCCCAGGGTTCCGTGCTGGGACCACTATTATTCAACTTATTTATTAATGATATAGAGGATGGGATTGATAGCACTATTTCTATTTTTGTAGATGACACCAAGCTATGTAGTAATGTTCAGTCTATGGAAGATGTTCGTGAATTGCAAGCGGATTTAAACAAACGAAGTGTTTGGGCGTCCACTTGGCAACTTAAGTTTAATGTAGATAAATGTAAAATTATGCATATGGGTACCAACAACCTGCATGCATCATATGTCCTAGGAGGAGCTAAACCGGGACAGTCAATTGTTGAGAAGGATTCGGGTGTACTTGTAAATCATAAAGTAAATAACGCATGCAATGTCAATCAGCTGCTTCAAAGGCCAGCAAGATATTGTCGTGTATTAAAAGAGGCATGGACTTACGGGACAGGGATGTAATATTGCCACTTTACAAAGCATTAGTGAGGCCTCATCTAGAATATGCAGTTCAGTTCTGGACTCCAGTTCATAGAAAGGATGCCCTGGAGTTAGAAAAAATACAAAGAAGAGCAACGAAGCTAATAAGAGGCATGGAGAATCTAAGTTATGAAGAAAGATTAAAAGAATTAAATCTATTTAGCCTTGAAAAGAGACGACTAAGGGGGGACATGATTAACTTATATAAATATATTAATGGCACATACAAAAAATATGGTAAAATCCTGTTCCATGTAAAACCCCCTTAAAAAACAAGGGGGCACTCCCTCGTCTGGAAAAAAAAAAAGTTCAACCTGCAGAGGTGACAAGCCTTCTTTACTGTGAGAACTGTGAATCTATGGAATAGTCTACCGCAGGAGCTGGTCACAGCAGGGACAGTAGATGGCTTTAAAAAGGCTTAGATAATTTCCTAGAACAAAAAAATATAAGCTCCTATGTGTAGAAATTTTTTACTTCCCTTTTCCCATCCCTTGGTTGAACTCGATGGACATGTGTCTTTTTTCAACCGTATGAACTATGTAACTATGTAACTTTGTAAGTTTCTGCTCATCATTTCTCATCAGACCCCCGGACGAAGGCATTCTGCCGAAACGCGCGTCGGGTCTGACGTCTCTTTTTGCAGGAGCAGCACCAAGGGGATGTTTCTATCTTTCACATGTAGTGAAAGTCGGTTTTTAGGCATTTTCTGTGGTTCAGATGATTACGTTCTCCTGTGTTTCTTATGCTACACTACATCTCTCTTTATGGGTTCACCCTTTATATAGTGTCTCCTATGGCCTTGCATATATATATTTTCATATATATATATATATACATATATATATATATATATATATATATATATATATATATATATATATATATATATATATATATATTTATATATATATATATACCTTTTCTGTTATTGGTTCTGCCATGCCCCTGTTGCATTATCTCTTGTACATCCTTCTGCAAAGACAGGCACCTTTTTCATGCTTTGCATGTCTCATCCTTTAATTGTCTGTATACATTTCCAATAAAGTATATTTTGTATTTTTCTATATTCTGTGTTATTTGTACCCCGTATTTGTAGGTTTAATATTGATTATTGGGGTCAATACACCAAGTTATACTTGGTCTAAATATGTTCTTGCCCCTATATGGTATATAGTGGATATCTCACTACGTTTACGTGGCAAGTCTTATCTTGAATGTACCAATAGGTTGTGTTAATAATTTCTATGGTCTAGGATCTTTTGGTCTCCCATCGTCCATCTTTCAAGCAAGCAATGTTAGTTCTGGTCCTCATGACATCATGCATCCCTGCAAAAAATTTTCTTTCATGGAAACTTCAGGGCAAAATGGAATGGGACCCCTTTGTCACTAGACCAGACTTTTCTCCTCTCCTCAGCCACAAGGAGATCTCTGGGTGGTCCTGCTGGAAGGATAATCTACAGAAGGGAGTACCCTGCAATATCCATGCTCCAATACCAGTGACTATTGATGCCAGTCCCTAAGGGGATAGTGGGCCCATATCCAGAAAACGTTTTCCAAGGGAAATGGTCCCAGGAGATGGATGCAGTCTGTTCCAATTTAGGAGAACTGTTGCCAGTTCTTCTGTACCTACAAAGAGCACTTCCCTTTCTAGGAAATCAGTCAGAGTATACTCAGACATACTCAGACATTACCACAGCAGTATAATATGTTGACAATCAGGGGGCCCCGGGTCTCCTCAGCATAAAAAAAACTTTGCTTCCCTAAAAGCAGTTCACCTAAGAGGGCAACACAACCAGGTGGCACACTTCTTAAACAGCTACAAGGTCAGCCAGGGAGAATAGATTCTGCATCTAGAAGTATTCAATATGATCTAAGACCTGTGGGGAATCACATCGATAGATCTGTTTGCTACAAAGAAGAACAGATAAGTGGAATTTTTTTTTAAATTTAATTAAAAGGAAAATCCCACAGTCGTAGACAGCCTGGCCCATAATTGCAGTCAGGAAAAGGGATATGCTCTCACACACTTTGCCTAATCCTTAAAGTAAAAAAAAAAAAAGCCTTGCAACACATACCTCCGTTAGTACACATAATAATACTTATAGCCAAAAGGTGCATTCTGAAAAATTGGCTGGAAACCAATGCACCGACACTGGAACAACTAGTTCAGCAACTACAAAAGTATCTGTATTCAGAAAGGACTGAGGCCTTGATACACAAGGAGCGAAAAACGGCGACATTTAAAAAAAAATGGAAGCTGTTCTTGGTACAAATGTCTGACTCGGATATAGCGAAAGTGATGGCGGGTTTCCAGCACACTAAATGGTACCTTACTGAGGACCTTAAGGGGACCTTGGGGAAGCTGAAGATTATAATGCCAAGAAGTTAGACAGACACACATAAGATAGAGGCATAAACAGGGATAGGAGAAGACGAGAGTGAGAAGACACTAATTAGACTACCACAGTTGTTGGGTTAACTGTTTACAAGTTTTATTGTATAATCTGAAATTGAAATCATACTGCGTTTTCATTATAATTGGTTTTGACTTTTCAACAACTGTAATGATATGTATAACTATATATCTTCTTCAGGGTAGGGCAATGCCATACCTTGTTTCTTGTAACTGCACAGAAATATTTATAAGAAAAATTCAATAAAAAGTTTGGGAAAAAAATAAATAAAAATAGATCAGGAAGGAGTGGCTAGTGGCTCCATTCTGGCCCAAGAGGCTGTCGTTCTGCTTACTCAGAAAAATGTCAGTGTACCAACATTTGGTGCTTTCTTGTAGGAAAGACCTTCTTTCCCAGGGCCCTCTTTTTCATTCACAAATAGAGAGATTAGGAAATTCGACATCAGATAGGACCATCTCTACACCTTTAGCCAGCAAAAAAATGGGTTACCGCTGAAATATACCTTTGGGTCTGGAAGGCCTTTATCAGATTGGCAGAATTTGAGAAAAATCCATTATCTTATTGAAATATTCCACTTATTTTGGATTTTTTTTCAGTAAGAGCTAGTTAAGGATCTAGAACCAAGTATCCTAAAGGTTCAAGTGTCAACACTTAGTGCCTTTTTTGCAGTATATAAAGCTTGCAGCACACCTATAAATTGTGAGATATATCTCAGCATCTCTAAGACTTCAGCCCCCGATACATCCTCAGTGACTCCCTGAAACCTTATGTGGTCTTGACAGGTCTCTCCAGCTCCTCATTTTAACCAGTATCTGAGGCTTACATAAAGATATACGCTCAAGCCTTATCGCACTATAGCCCCTATACTGGATGATAAGGGTCATCAATAAACCCTTGCCCTCTTTTTTTGTCGAAGGTAATGTACGTTCATAGACAACATAAGACAGCGCTCCCTTATTTTTGTCCATTTTCTAAAAGCAAGTAAGAGGAAGCCTTCCACAGTTTGGATGTAAGTAGGTGTTTGCTGAGATACCTAGAAGTCTCTAAGGACTGGACAATTGTGGGGGGCCTGCTGCTTCAATTTCAGGGGAAGAATAGAGGTCAGAAGGCCAGGAAAGCATCTAAAGCCAGGTGGATAAAACAGGCTATTAATGTAACTTACTCCTCTCAGACCTTAACTCCCCGTTTTGGATCTACCACCTGGGACTCCAGCTAAGGTCCAACTCAGAGTTAGCTTTTGGCAGTAAGGTTCTGCAAGCCATTGTCCCATTGCTGTTATGTGTAAGGGGGGAAATTTTTTTGTTTTAAAAGTAAAAAAAAAAAAGGGGACTCTTTTCAGAAGAGGAGATAGCTTTATCTATGTATAATCTAATTGCCAAATCTCCTGTCCTGGGGCTGAGTGGTTTCTCATGGGTTTGAGAAAAAAATATTTTGATACTTATAGCAAGACAAGCAATGTATCATTATGGCTGCTGGTGGAGTAAAGGTAAAATAGCATCTCTGTCTTGTTGTTTGCCACTTTTGAATTGGCTTCTCAAACTGTTGGTTTACTACTAACAGTACAAGCTGAGATAGTGACTTTGATCATCAGTTACTAAGAAGCTAATTCAAAAGTGGCAACCAATCTGTAGGTGATTTCAACTGTCAGTTTTGACAGCTATAACAGAATAGAAGAATGAAAATATCTCTAAGTAAAAAGAAACATACTGGGGCAGATTTACTACTGTATCTGGGTCTAGAATATGTCGAAAAATGCACAAAATTGGCAATTCTGATGTGAGCACTTCACTTCACTTTTTTAAGTGCCTAGAAAAGGGACATGGTTTAGCGAAGAAGAGATGTGGTTTAGCAAGAAAGGGTGTGTGGCTTAAAAGTGTACCAAAACTGCCAAGAAACCAGCACAGAATTATGGTGGAAAATAAGCCAAATCAAAGGTGGTATAAGGAAGAGAAAAGTGTCTAACAGGTCATAAAAGATGTGCCAAAATTATCGTACAATATGCACCACTGTGATAAATTTGACACGTTTTGTGACTGCCTAGTCTAAATTTTCTCTGTCTCACTATTAGACAGCGTTAGTAAATGTGGAACACTGATTGTTAATAAACAATAAATACATATATTCTGGCTAACTTATAATTTATTAGGCCCCATGCACACGACCGTGCCCGCAATCACGGCCCGCGATTGCGGGCACGGCCGGCCGCTGACTGACAGCCGCATTTTCGGGCCGTGCTCCCATACAAAGTATGGGAGCACGGCCCGCAAAATGCGAAAGAACGGACATGTTCCATAATTCCCGTAACATTTCCACGGCACTGACACCCTTCCGTAGTGCTACGGAAAGGTGTCAGTGTTCAATGAAAGTGAATGGCTCTGTTTTTGCGGACCGCAATTGCGGTCCGCAAAAACGGAGGTTTTTTGCTGTCGTGTGCATGGGGCCTTAATGTATGATCATTTTTTGTTTGCTTGGAAAATCTGCTATTTCTAGTTAAGTATTATACTACAAGATGTTTTATACAACATTTGGATGGTTTTCAGATATTGTTTGTAATCCAGTCAGCAGGTTCATCAGTTTATAGTAGAAAACTGAAGAACACGTTTTGCCTTTCCTAAAAAATCTATTATTTTCGTACATTTGAGCCTTTACAAAAAGGATCTCTATTAAGGTTACAGCACAACACTGTATTTTCTGCTAGACTGATGATGTGTTAGCGTGATGTAGAGTGGGCATGTTCAAGGACAATTCAAGTAACAATATAAGAGAAGTAAAGTCAAACAATGGCAATCTCCTAGCAATCTCCTATTCAGAGTTGTCATAGTGACAATACTATCTAATTCTATGGCTTAGCTTTATAAAAGCAATCCAAATAAGTCAAAGAACAATTCAGGAAAATAAATCAATACATGCAAGTTTACTTTAAAATGTACATAAACTAGAAATGTGTAAAATTATAAAGTTAAATAATTGCTATTTACTTGATCAAATGGAAAATATCAAATAAAATCTAATGTGGAAGATGGAAACATATGAAGTGAAACTAGTATGTGGCATCTGCATTGATACAGGTAAGTGAGTCATTTGGCAAATTATGTCAAATTTAGCAATTTGAAGCAAGATTTTGTGAATATGGCATTAGAGTTCACCTTATTTACTTAAATAGTATCATTGGGCTATTTTTTTTTACATTTTATTTACACCAACCATTTATAGCATGCATCAAATGTAATATTTTACCAGGCAAAACAACTTTTTTCATACTTTTCATTTGTTTGTCCACTACAGGCTGTGTAGGATTTCAGGATTATGTAAGGATTTCAGGATTATGTAATAATACTGAAAGTGATTGGGAAGAAATATGCAGAAAATGAGCCTTTCGTCAATTATATTTCTATATATTGTGGTGGTATTTAAGAACTTTCTTATGTCTTCTGTTTTTACAGGATCCATGGCAGATATGTCAGATCTGTTATGATTAATCATGATCCTTTGTGATTTGTTAGGATCTGTTTTACTCCCCTCCCGTTGACTTATAATGGGTCTGTCAGGTTCACTTTGTCACTTTGGGTTCGTGAACCCACTGGGCCGTACCGCCTTGACGGTATGGCAGCTGGCCAACAGGACGCAGGTCACCGTCTATAGTTCATATAGGGTACCTTTGGAAGCTTGGACAGTACCAAGGCAGGCTCGGCTGGGACTAGGCAGCAGGTAGACGTCAGGCATGGAGTAGCAGGACAGGCGTGGAATACAGCACAGCACGACTACAACTCAGCACGGCACTTGACCAGGATAGCACAGGATACAGGATACAGGATACAGGTACGGGAAACACTGGGAACTGGAAAACACTAGGAGACCATTTGCATAGACAAACTTTGGGTATGACAACAACGGTCAGGCATGGGAGGAAGGAGTTGGGCCCTTCTTATAGCCCAGGGTGCTCTGGGAGCAATCGGCTCAATCTCCCACCTGCGTGCGCTTTGGCTTCTTAAGTCTGGACTGAGCTCGCGAGCGCACCCTGGTGGTCACTGTGGAACAGGACGGCCGTATGTCCAGACATCTCTGGAGAGAAGGGCGTCGACTGGATGGAAGTAGTTCGTGGTCAGCGACCACAGACGTTACACACATATTTTACTGAATATAATAGGGCGGCATGGTATGCTATTCTGCCAGTCAAGAGGCAATGAAAAGAAGTATAATTAAAGTCTAATTTTACATTGGTTAGTTCGGAAGTGACTGTAAGACCTAATTAATTCACATTCAAGTCATCTACTAACTCCAAGATAAATTATCAGACACATCACGTTGTGGAAGTAGCCTGAAAAAAATTATTTACGAAATCCACATGTAGAGTTGTTACCTATTCCGTGGTAATGGGTGAAATACGCAGAAAAAAATCCACAAGAGATAGTCTATGCTGTGGCTTTGAATTGCACTATACTTTGTTGCAGACTTTCAGAACAGATGCAGCAACTGAAAGTCTTCTAATAGGCTGTGTGTAAACTGTACTTTAGTCTATATTCAGAAAAACAGGACATTAAAAATGGAATGCAACTACAAAGATTTTTGCCCAGTCTTGGTCACATTTAAGCCAGAAAACAAGCTTTAATGAATTAGGTTGATGAATTATTGGAAGGTACTGGTGACGATTAACAAAGTTAAAATTTGGTAGAAAAATTATTCCAGGGAACAGAACTCATAGTATTTCCTGAAATTTTACCTGTAACACAAAAGAAAAGTGCCATGAGGATAGGGAAGTAAACAAGTGGCTTAAAATGTAATGGTTCTGTATGAAGAAGGGCGTGTGCCAACTTCTGTTTTGGCTACAGGCTTCACTGTAGGGGTATACTGGGCTTATATGGGGAGGGTGCTGCTGTGGTGGGGGTGAAGATGGCTAGAAGTTTAAGGGCTGTTTAATTCCTTAAGGACCGGGTCAAATTTGGCCTTAAGGACCAGAACAATTTATTTATTTTGCCTCTTTGCATCCCGGCGCTCATAACTTTTTTCATTTTTTGTTTGACGTAGCTGTATGAGCCTTTGTTTTTTGCTGGACGTGTTGTGCTTTAAGTTTTTTTGGTACGTACAGTACATATATACACATTAGAGTTTAATCTATACTGATCGTTTTGGCAAAAATGCTGAAAAAATGCATTTCCGATAATACCAAATATATATATATTATTTCATGCTTTTTGGCTTATATTTAATAAAGTTTATTTTTTTAAAAATACGCATTTGTGTGTATCTTTCACTGCTTCTTTTGTTTAACATTTTTTTTAATTTTTTATTCCTTTAGTGGGAACTTTTAATTCTGATCTTTATTTTTTACTATAATGTACTGGCAAATATATTTTTTGACAGTACATTACCCTGTGTACCAATAGTTCACAAGCAGCTGTTAGGTCATACCTAACAACAGTAAATATGGTCAGACAGCCTTAAGCGTCTTTCAGTGGATCCAAGGCAGTCTGTTCATAAAAGTTATGGGCCGTGATCGCATCCCAGGAATTCTATTTGACGCAAACAATGGGGTGACCTCTTCAGTCTTTCCCATTGAATGTCGCGATCAGCGTTATTTGCAGCATTTAAATGGTTAACAGTAGAGATCAGAGGTTACTCTGATCTCCACTGTTAGGTTATGTTCCCACAGTACAGATTTGCTGCAGATTTTGCATGCATTTTTTAAGACAAAACCAGAATTTGATCAAGGAGAGCAGACCTATAAGGCTTTACTTTATATATACACCTTCTACTTAGGTTATATTCCTTGTTGTGGCTTACAAAAATAACAGTCGTCGCCCTGTTCCTGATCGCACGGCACACTTGCTGTGCCTGAGCAGACAGTTGGAGAAACATTTTAACATGGTGGTCATAACAGAAATGTGGCTAGATCAAGGCCTCTCCAACTTTTTCTACTGGGGCCTCACCAGCCAGCCCACCATATCACCGCTGTCCTTTCCAGCCTGATGAAGTGTTCAATAAACCCGAAACTTTGCTGTTAACTGCTAACTATGAGATGCACATTCACCAGCGGTGGTTAATGGATTTTCATATGAATTATTAATAAAATTCACTTGAATCATTCCACTCTTCTAGAGTGCTGTTTCATTTCTTTACTGCTTTGTTGTCCATTGGATGGGAAATGGTCAGCCCACTTGGAACGTGCTGAACAAGGCCAGAACCCCTCATGAATATTCATGGACAGTCATTTTGTTAGGAAGCATAGATAAAATTCAGGACCGCTGCAACTATGATTGATGAAAACACATAGAAAAGGCTCATTTTAGTGAAAGAAACTCTTTTGTACTGGTAATTAGATATATACCACTATATTATTATTAGAAAGTAAAGATCAAACCTTAATTCCTTTAATGATAGCAAGAAAAATATGTTAAAGTTGCAAAATGAATATACAATTTGATTTAATATTTTTTTAATAAAGATTACATAACATGGTAAATGACATATACATACAGATTTAGTCTCCTCATAACCATAAAATAAACACGTAATTGAGTGCAAAATTATCTATATCCTTACATAGTTTCTTATACATACAGTATTAAACAAACGTCTCAGGAAAAAAAAACATCTAACACGGTTCACTGTACTTGATTAATATAATTGGAAATCGATCTGAATCTGAACAGCATATTTTATTATCTTTATAGCACCGTCCAAAGGAGCAAACAGGCACACTGTGAGGATATTTTAGCATTGATTCTATTGTGCTTAGAGTTGTCTTGGTATCACACGTGGCAGATCTTGTTGTAGATATTTTCTGCAAATAAAAATCAGTTCCATTCATCTGAATGTGGTTGTTTCTGCAGTGAGCACATGGATTTCTGTAAGTTCCGTTCAGATGAATGGAACTGATTTTCAGTCGCAGAGAGTTTTTGCAACAAAATCTGCTGCTTGTGACTGCACCCTAATACATCTTCAAGTTTAAGTTTTTGTGTGACAGTTTCAATTAAAGGGGTTGTCCAGTTTTTAGCACATTTCTTTTGCATAATGAAAAGTTATAACATTTTGCAATAAACTTTTTGTATTCATTCCTCATGGTTTTCAAGATCTCTGCTTGTTGTTATTCCATCCATTGTTTTCTTCCTGTAGATTAAATTCTATCCATGGTCATGGTCCAAGTACTTTTACTAGCTGGGCGTTCTGACGAGAAGTATCATCCACTTCTCTTCAGAACGTCCAGCTTCTGGCAGTGCAGACAGCGTGTTCTCGAGAGATCACGCTGTGTCGTCACTCACAGGTCCTGCATCGTGTCGGACGAGCGAGGACACATCGGCACCAGAGGCTACAGTTGATTCTGCAGCAGCATCGGCGTTTGCAGGTAAGTCGATGTAGCTACTTATCAACAGAAATTGTACTTGAAGCATAAGTCAAACCATCAGGTATGACATAGTATATCAGAAAACCAAAAATATACCTGATGTAACAAATAACACCACGTAGGCAAAAATAAAATATGTAAATCTTTATTACCCCATACGGGAGAAGTTACCCACAAAAAACATACATCTAAAATACAAAAAACTAAAAACACCCCAGAAAGGAATGTGTATCACGTCCTATGGAAATGACCATATAATGTAGCAGGATAATAGCATGAGACATATGAGTAAGTAGCCACAGGATCCAATGTCTAAAATAATGGCAAAATATGACTCAAAATAATGCAATGTATCAAGTTCTACAAACAATCTAAGTATCTAAGTAGATAGTCATTTACCCAAAGTGGACATGATAGGAAACACACTCCGATCCAAGGACCACCTCGACGTGCGTTTCGCTTCCTTCGTCAGGAGGTGAGGTATGCCTGATGATTCCCCTCTTAAGTACACCTCCAAATGAGGTGATGTAAAGCGGCGCATGAAAGGTCACGCCCATCTCCACGCGTCAGACCATCCGCGTCAAGGCCGGAAGACCGTACCTGGAAACCAGGACTCGTTCTCAGACCTGGAGACAACTTCCGGTCTGACGCCTGAGAGATCACGCGACCCGTATGCGCACCCATCAAGTACCCAACAGGTGAAGCAGGAGGCGCACTCATAAGAGGAAGGTGTCCTATATCTAGTCTTAACAACTGTCAGAAGCTATCAGTAATATATATGTACATATCGGAAAAAATAGCGAAGGTATCATAATAAACATAACATTAGTTAAGTTTAAATTACTAAACAAATAGCCATATATTTATATAAATATAAGTACAAATGACTGACCACAAATACCCCATACATATAATAATAAAATATAATTAAACACAGCGTATAAATCCAACCTAACCAGTAATGTGTATGTAAATCCCATTACAAATAATATCTAATAAAATAAGAGGACCAGAAAAAGGACGAGACCCAAATTTATATAATAATATAAAGTGCACAGTAGTAGGTAATTGGATTCATAGATGCTGATCCCAGACGAAACCCATAACAATAAATCACGGATACCGATCAGGATGAGCAGCACGGATCCAAAAATAAGGTGAAATAAGATAACACTACATTACAAACACATAAATTAATAACTATATAATATATACAAAAATGATATAAAAATAAATCAAACTAAATATTGTATAAAATTAAATAAGTGGTATAGTACAAACATATTTATACATAAATAACAATCGATCATATCCATGTATGTATCAAAATCAACTCAAAATTCATAATATCAATATATCCATAAATTTATATATAATAAATATCAATAAATAATCAGTGTAAATGTACAAAAGCAGTGACCAAAATTAATAATAATAGAACAATATGCATACATATCATACACACATATAAATATATAGTCCATATAACCACTCATACATGTATAAAGCCGTACACCTACAATTCCCACAGATACAGCCATGTATTATATAAGTAGTATTAATAATAGTATTAATATTTTAAAATCTTCGCATCTTCTCGATATGTTCATCAGTACTCATCAATTTCTTTTCTCGATATCACTCTCGACAGCATTCCAAAATATCGACACTAACAGCAAAATTAAAAATAGCATTAGTCTTACGCATAGTATTTTACAAAAAGGATGCAAAACTCTGTGATTCGTTCAAACCCCTAGGGGACATGGTATCCAAGGTAACAATCCATTTCAATTCCTTTCTCATTAAGTCCTTCCCAATATCCCCCCCGCGGTTCCCAGCATAAATCCGGTCAATGCCCTTAACTTTCAATAATCTCCAGTTACTATCATGGAACTCCTTAAAGTGCCTTGCAAGAGGCTTGCTCCTGTCACCAAAAACGGCCTCATCAAATCCAACCTGTCTATATTGAATGCCCTTAATGTCCCTGATGTGTTCCATTATCCATATTTTTAAATCCAATGAAGTCATTCCTATGTAGATCTTATTACAAGGACAACGTGCATGGTAGATTACATTTTTGGTATTACAGTTAATGAAATGTACAATTTTATAGACTTTAGTACAGTCTGAGCCAGAAAATGAATCCGTTCTCTCCATGTTTTGACAAGCGCCACATTTACCACGTGACACATTGCCCCATTTGGGCCCCCTTGATCCAAAAAGATATTTGTTGGATGTGGAAGGAACATAATGACTCCTAACCAATATATCACGGAGGTTAGGACTGCGCCGCGGTGTCATAGCCGGAACCGGGGTAATAATTCTTGATAAACGTTTATCGGTTTTTAAAATCGACCAATGTTTATTAAAAATCCCTCGCATGATGTTCCATTGCTTATTATACCCTGATATGTATCTTACCTCATTATCTGCATCTTTTTTTCCTTTCACTTGGGATTTGAATAGGTCGGTTCTGGTCTTTGTTTTGGCATACTCATATTCACGCTTCACGTCTGATTCCTGATAACCTCTATTGAGAAATCTGTTCATCAGATCCTTGGATCGATGCTCAAACCCTTCCTCAGTGGAGCAAATCCTCCTAGCCCGAAGGAATTGTCCCCTTGGGATAGCCCTAACGATATGTTTAGGGTGGGAGGAGTCAGCTGTTAAGTAAGAATTCACAGAAGTGTTTTTTCTAAAAATATCGGTGTAGAGCTTACCATCAGCCTCCACCTTTATCTTTAGGTCCAAAAAATCGATTTCAGTCTTACTGTACTTGCTCACGAGTTTAATCCCTTTTTCGTTGATGTTCAAATGGTTTAGGAAATGGTTGAGCTCATCCTCAGTCCCCTGCCAAATGAACAAAACATCATCGATGAAACGTCTCCATGAAATCACTTGCCACTCATTATCATATGTTGTCAAAGATCTTTCCCAAAATCCCATGAATAAATTTGCATAGGATGGAGCGCAAGTTGCCCCCATCGCTGTGCCTCGATTTTGTACGTAGAATTTATCCTTAAAAACAAAGAAATTATGTCTCAGTACATAGTCTAACAGTTCTAAGATGAGCTCAACCATTTCACATGCCAAGTTTCCTGACAGCAGAAAAAACCTGCATGCACGCAGACCATGGTCATGATGTATTGATGTGTACAAAGACTCAACATCACTCGTGACCAAGTACATATCTGATTCCAATCTCAGGCCCTCAAGGGATACAAGGATATCAGTTGAATCCCGTATATATGATGGAAGAGTTTCCACATGGGGTCTGAGATAAAAATCAATAAATCTGCATGTCATCTCACAGATCCCACCGATTCCCGAAATAATCGGTCTGCCAGGAGGGCATGTTACATTTTTATGTACCTTCGGTAAAAGGTAAAGGGTAGGTACTTTAGGATTTTTAACAGTCAAACTCTCAAGAACCTCCCGTGTAATGACACCCCTATCTACTGCTTTCCTCAGAATAGTATCGAGTTTAGAGCTAAATAGAGTCATTGGGTTGTGGTCTAGAACCCGATAAGTTTCTCTATCACCAAGTTGTCGCCCAACCTCTTTTTCGTACATTTCACATGGCCATACCACGACATTTCCACCCTTATCCGCTGGTTTGAAAATAACGTCTTTCATCTGTTTTAATTGCCTCAGGGCCTCCCTCTCACAGGGTGACAAATTGTCACCAAAATTATTGGAGATAGATCTTAAATCCTCAGTTACCAGTCTAACAAAAATGTCCACCTGAGGACAAAGGGAAAAGGATGGAAATGTCGTGGACTTCTTACGGGCACATGGGGGAAGTTTAGATGTACTGGTCAAATCAACAGAACTTTCCTCCCTTAATTCCTCCAATGCTCTAAGAGCCTCCCTTTCAGTGTCATCACATGGTATGAGTTCACCCGAATTAGAAAAATAGCGTTTAAGCATAAGTTTACGGGCAAAGAGATGTAAATCTTTAACCGCTTCAAAAAGATCAAAATTAGCGGAAGGAGAAAAAGTCAAACCTCTACTTAAAACAGAAATCTGTGCATCTGAAAGGACAATACTAGATAAATTAATTACCTTTAATGTTTCCGTACTTTCGTTTGATTTTCTCTGAGACTTCCATAGTTTTTCTTTTTGTAATAGTTTCGGGTGAGCATTCGAGATCGGTCTGTTTCCTCTTGATTTATTGAGGTAACACGTTTGTCTAAAAAACGTTCCCCTAAATTGCTTCTGGTAGATGAGACCGAAGATGATCGCGATGAAGACACAGGTCTCCCTGATCTTTGCCATTTATAAGCAGTATTTGACTGATAATCTGCCAGATCTCTTTTAAATTTTCTAGCCTTGTCAGCTTGAACCTCACTCTCCCACTTTTTAAAATCGTTATCCAGCTCACTTTCGAATTCCTTAAGTGATTTCTCACTCAATTCTTTCTTTAGTTTCTCATTTAATTCCTCAATTTCCACTTCAGTGACCTCCAGAGTCTTCTTATCTAGACCAATAAGAAGTTCCAGGAAATTCTTAGAGCAATTCTTACATGACTCCTCCCACTTACTCCTAAAGGTTGTATTATCAACCGGAAAGGAGGGGAACAATTGGACCCTTAAACCACGGGGAATAATATCCCGTTGTAGGTAGTTCTCAAGAGAGGCTTTATTCCACCACACCCGAGTTCTTTTTTTCAGAAGATATTTCAAAGACACTTTAATCTCCTTCACATCAGTATTCGCATCCTCAAAGGGTAACTCAGTACCATCAAAAACATTAGCTAGTTGTGTGACCCATGTTTGGTCGCGTAATTTATAATCCATATAAGAATTTTTATCTGCTACAAAATACAAAAAATACGAAATTATCAACAGAAATTGTACTTGAAGCATAAGTCAAACCATCAGGTATGACATAGTATATCAGAAAACCAAAAATATACCTGATGTAACAAATAACACCACGTAGGCAAAAATAAAATATGTAAATCTTTATTACCCCATACGGGAGAAGTTACCCACAAAAAACATACATCTAAAATACAAAAAACTAAAAACACCCCAGAAAGGAATGTGTATCACGTCCTATGGAAATGACCATATAATGTAGCAGGATAATAGCATGAGACATATGAGTAAGTAGCCACAGGATCCAATGTCTAAAATAATGGCAAAATATGACTCAAAATAATGCAATGTATCAAGTTCTACAAACAATCTAAGTATCTAAGTAGATAGTCATTTACCCAAAGTGGACATGATAGGAAACACACTCCGATCCAAGGACCACCTCGACGCGCGTTTCGCTTCCTTCGTCAGGAGGTGAGGTATGCCTGATGATTCCCCTCTTAAGTACACCTCCAAATGAGGTGATGTAAAGCGGCGCATGAAAGGTCAAGCCCATCTCCACGCGTCAGACCATCCGCGTCAAGGCCGGAAGACCGTACCTGGAAACCAGGACTCGTTTTCAGACCTGGAGACAACTTCCGGTCTGACGCCTGAGAGATCACGCGACCCGTATGCGCACCCATCAAGTACCCAACAGGTGAAGCAGGAGGCGCACTCATAAGAGGAAGGTGTCCTATATCTAGTCTTAACAACTGTCAGAAGCTATCAGTAATATATATATGTCGATGTAGCTACTTACCTGCAAACGCTGATGCTGCTGCAGAATCAACTGTAGCCTCTGGTGCCGATGTGGCCGACACGATGCAGGACCTGGGGCAGGAAGTGAGTGACGTCACAGCGTGATCTCTCGAGAACACGCTGTGTGTCTGCACTGCCAGAAGATGGGCGTTCTGAAGAGAAGTGGATGATACTTCTCGTCAGAACGCCCAGCTAGTAAAAGTAGTAAAAACGCCCCGATGTACACACATAATACACGCACAGTTGGACTTTTACTTTAAACACGCCCACTTGGACTTTTGCAAGCCTCATTTGCATAAATACAAAAATGGTCATAACTTGGCCAAAAATGCTCGTTTTTAAAAAATAAAAACGTTACTGTAATATACATTGCAGCGCCTATCTGCTGCAATAGCAGATAGGGGTTGCAAAATCTGGTGACAGAGCCTCTTTAATATAGGTGGACCCTCTGATTAGGAGTCTCATCTATTAGCCAGAATGGAGAGCATTTATCACGAGTGTCTCTAAGGGTATGTCACACGGGCTATTTTCAGCCGTTTTTCGTGCCATAATCGTCCCAAAGCTCATTGACTCAATAGAAAAACTGCTCCAAAAACATCTGTAAAAAACGCAGCAAAAAACGCAAGTTTGATTAAAAAATGGCTGAAAATCAGGAGCTGTTTTCCCTTGAAAACAGCTCTGTATTTTCAGCCGTATTATGTTAACCGTGTGAACATACCCTTAGGGTATGTTCACACGGCGGGGGTCCGTAAAGGCTGAAATTACGGGGATGTTTCAGCCTGAAAACATCCCCGTAATTTCAGCCGTACCGGCATGTGCAGGCGCTTGAACGCCGCGTCAATTACGGCCGTAATTAGCGCTGCTATTCATTGGAGTCAATGAATAGCGGCTCCAATTACGGCCAAAGAAGTGACAGGTCACTTCTTCTACGCGGGCGTCTATTTACGCGCCGTCATTTGACAGCGGCGCGTAAATATACGCCTCGTGTGAACAGACAAACGTCTGCCCATTGCTTTCAATGGGCAGATGTTTGTCAGCGCTATTGAGGCGCTATTTTCGGGCGTATTTCGGGGCAAAAACGCCCGATTTACGTCCGTATATAGGCCGTGTGAACATACCCTAACTCTGGAAGACCTGGTCTGCCCTGTATTACACAGATGACCCATTGATTTGAATGCGCACTATGTAATGCTTAATTTCCCCTGTGGTGGTGCTGCATGGAACCTAAACACTTTTTGACAAGTTTCCCCACAGATTACAGTTGGGGGTCTCAGCAGGAGTACACTTTATGATCACCAGGAAGGAATAGTTCAAAGCGAAAAACCCCTTTAACTCCTTACTGCTGCATACATTTTTTTTTAATTTTTTTTTTGTTTTTTACTCCCCGTCTTCTAAAAGCCATAAATTTTTTATTCTAGCTGCATGAGAGCTGTTATTTTTTTTGTGGGACGAGTTGTAGTTTTTAACAGCACAATTTATTATACCACATAATATACTTGAAAACAGAAAAAAAAATGTTTGTGAGGTGCTATAGAAAAAACAGCTATTCCGCCATTGTTTTTTGGGCTTCGTTTTGGCGGCATTCACCGTGGAGTAAAAATCACATGTAAACTTTATTCTGTGAGTAAAAATAATTACGGTAATACCAAGTTTATAGTTTTTTTTAATGATTTACTACTTTTACAAAAAGAAACTTTGTTAAAAAATTAATTTGTGTTGTCACATTCAGAGACCTATAACTTTTTTCTATCGATGGCGCAGTGTGACGGCTTGTTTTTTTCGGGGCGAGCTGTAGTGTTTATTGGTGACATTTTGTGGTGCTTACGACTTTTTGGTCACTTTTTATTCAATTTTTTGAGTGACCTAAGCTGACTAAAAAACAACAGTTCTGTTTTTTTTTTCTTCTTTATGGCAATCCCCATGCAAAATAAATTATGTAATAGTTCGGACTTTAACAGATGCAATACCAATTGTGTTTATTTTTTTCTTTTTTACATTACTTTAGGGGAGGAAATGGAAAAAAGTTTTTTTTATAACAGAACTTTTCTTTGTACATTACTAAAAATGTTATTCAATTATTTTTACATATTTGTTTTAGTCCTCCTAGGGAGCTTGAACAATCGATCGTTGGATTGCTGGCACAATATACAGCAATACTTATGTGTTGCACTGTATTTTGATTTTATCAGTGCCTACTAATCCCTTTCTCTGGCAGGGCTTAATTAAAGTACCAAGATGGCAGACAGGCTGCTATAACAACCATCACCACCCTGCAATCTCGTTATGTGGGGGTTCGATGTAGTGACAGTGAGGGCTACCCCCCCCCTTTTTAACAGCTTACATGCTGCAGTCGCAACTGTGGCATCTAAGTTATTAAATAGCCAAGATCAGTTATCTGCGAGCCATTACAGTGAGGTGTTGGCTAACATCCCGCTGACACCCGGACGTATGGAGCGGGCTCAGCCCGTGAGCCTGCTCCATGCTCTTCGACTACCGACTATGACGTACAGTTATGTCAAATGTCATAAGGGGTTTAAGAAAAGACAAAAATGTATGTGCTACTATGCAGATATCACTTTTCTCTTTGGTTGAACTAATGCTGAAGCTCTGAGCTTCAAAAAGTAAAAGCATGTTAAAAATTACATTCGCAGTTTAATGTGGGCAGCTATATCTATTAATTTATTTTAAATAAATATGTTAATGTAAAAAAAAGTTTTAAAAATTAGTTGACTTCCAAATGTTTTTCTTAAACAGAATAGTAACACTATTTTTTTCCACAGGATCATACTGTTTATAGAGTAGCTCTTATGAGCTATGTACAGTACAATACTCAGAAATAAATGTCTGTTAAGGGGCTATTACTGAGCATTAGGGCTACCAAGGCCCTCGGCAATTCTGACTGAAAGAGAGGCATAGACAGTCTAATTCAACTGGATGGTGGAAATGGTGTACAGTCCCAAGAGCAGTACTGTGCATATACAGAATATCATACATATCTAAAAGCACTGATACATACACGCACGCACACAAACACACTGTCTCACAGGGATTGGGTAATTTCATATTCTGATATACAGATGTGTCCACACTTACCTTTGCTTAAATTTGGTTAAGGACTCCAATTTCTCATGAAACCAACTCAAAACTATTTTGCGAAATGCTGGCAAAACCATTGGCAGGCGGCAATTCACAATACAGTCAACACATACAGAATACACACCTTATGATAGAATTTTGTGAAATCATGTTTTTTATTTCACAGCTCAGCATATGTTGAGATGCAAATGCGACCGGGCCCCGAAGCCAGGGAGGCCCGCCGCCCCCCACACCACACCAATAAAAAGTTACTATAGTAACTGGGGCCACGGGCTCCTGTTACTATAGTAACTGACAGTACTTACCCACCTGTTCTGGAGCGCAGCGGAGGTCCTGACGTCACAGTGCTGCGTGCCGCGCACAACCTCCCGACCCTGGATAGAGTCAGGACCTCCGCTGCAGCTGAAGAGGAAGGTTAATATCCCTATCTGCTGAATCTGTTAGGTCGGGGTCCGACTCCCGGGACCCCGCCAATCAGCTGTTTTGAAGGGGCCGCAGCGCTCGTACGTGCTTCCCCTTCATTTCGGTCACTTGCTCACACTGTGAATCCATGTCGGCGACTCACAGTGTGAGCAAGTAAGGGAAATGAAGGGAAAGCAGCTCTCGTACGAGCCCTGCGGCCCCTTCAAAACAGCTGATTGACATGTTAGGCTTAGATACAAGGCTACAGCAGACAGTAATCTTATACTGTATAAGATTACTGTCTGCTGGACCCTGTATCTAAGCCTACCTTGTAATGGGCTTAGTTAGATACAGGGTCCCACAGACAGTATAACACATGGGCCCTGTATGTAAGCCTACCACATGTGTTACTAATAGTTTTTTTTGTGTTTGTGTTCTTTTACAGGTTCGGCTGTTGGACTACGTCGGATTAGAGGACTACTTCGATGACGCCTTTTTTCATTATCAATAAAATGGGTAATGAGGGTTGTGTGGGTTTTTTTTTTCAATAAAATATTTTTTCTATGTCTGTGTTTTTTTTAAACTTTATTACTACCGCCTTAGTAATGGCCGCCGGTTGATTGACAGCGTCCATTACTAAGGCGGGGCTTAGTGTTAGCCGGTGCAGAGGCTAACACTAACCGCCATTATTACCCTGGCACCCACAGCCACCAGGGGTGCCGGGAAGAGCCTGGTACGATCCAGTACTTGACCATCTGTAGTGATGGTAGGACACTGGAGCGGCCGCAGGCTGGTATTACTAGGCTGGCAAAGGCCAGAAGCAGTGGCCTTCCCCCGGTTTTGCTCGGCTGCTGCTTTATTGTATCTGTCTGGTTATGAAAAACCCACAACATTTAAAAAAAAAAATGGAAAGAACAATGTGGGCCCCCCCCAATTTTCATAACCAGCCAGATATAACACAGCAGCAGCAGCCTAGCATTACCAGGGGGGGGCACTGTTTTTGGCCTTCCCCAGGCTAATACTATCAGCCTGCGGCCACCCCAGTGCCCGAGCATCGCTACAGATGGTCGGGTACTGGTTCGTACCCGACTCTTCCCAGTACCCCTGGTGGCGGTGTGTACCGGGGTAATAATGGGGGTTAGTGTTAGCCTCTGCACCAGCATAACATTAAGCCCCGCCTTAGTAATGGATGTTGTCAATCAGCCAGCAGCTATTACTAAGGTAGTAGTAATAAAGTTAAAAAAAAATACAAGGACATAGAAAAAATATTTTATTGAAATAAAAAAAATAACACATTCCTCATTATCCATTTTATTTAGAAGTAAAAGTAGTCATTAAAGTAGTCCTCGAATCCGACGTAGTCCAATGACCAAACCTGTAAAATAACGCAAACACAAAAATAATCACTAACACATAAAGAAGCAAAACAATTATTATTCTTACCTTTCCTGGGTCCAGCGCTGGAGCCGAAATGTCAGCGAGCTGGGCCCTACATCTAATCCTATCATGTGTGATACTGTCTGCTGAACCACTGTATCTAATCTCATCATGTGTGATACTGTCTGCTGAGCCACTGTATCTAATCCTATCCATAGTTTATAGGGTCGTAGTGCTATAGATATGCTGTCTCCTATACACACATATACACACACACATTTTCTTGGTATTTCCCCTAACGTCTTAAAATCTTAGTGACGCCCTGGCAGCTAATGATGCATTATTGGGTCACTTAGGAGACCCAGCGATGCAACTGAAAGCTGTGGGCTGTCGGCCATGAGAAGTTTGGGGGGGGCCCAGTAAGAACTTTTGCATCAGGGCCCATGAGCCTTTAGCTACGCCCCTGGATATGAGGAAAGGTAAGGAAAGGCACATCTGTAATTGTGATGGCTTAAATTGGAGTTTGCTGTACAAAGTAGGTTTCACTTATTCCACTGCAACTTCCCCTAATTGTATTGGGCTAAAATAAATTTGTTTTGTGTCGCCATAACTTTTTATTTTTTACCGTTGGGGGATCTGTATAAGGGCTTGCTTTTTGCTGGGCAAGCTGTTTTTTCTGGGAAGCAAGGTGACCAAAAATCCCCAATGCTGGCGTTGTGTTTTTTTTTTCCTATGGCGTTCACCCGGCGAGTTAAATAATGTGATAGTTCAGACTTTTATGAATGCGGTGATACCTATTATATTTACTTTTTTTATTCCTTACATAATTTTTGGTGAAAAATGGGAAAAAGGTGTTTTTTTGTAACTTTTAGATATGCATATTTTTTAATGTTTTAAAAATGTTATTAAACTTTTTTTTAAAAGTTTTTTCAATACCCCTGGGGGACTTTACTATGTGATCATTAGATTGCTTATGCAATACATTGCAATACTTATGTACGTATTGCAGTGTATTGCCTTTATCTGTGCTCTACTATTAGGCCTTGCTTCAGGCAAGGCTTTATAGTAGGGCACAGATGGCAGAGCTGAAGGCCTTCAATATTCCTCCAACTGTCATGGAATCCAGTTGTCAGCCCTGATTTTGTCACGTGGGGGGGGGGGGTGATTGGGCTACAGAGAGATCCCCACTCTCTGTCTAACCGCTCAGGTGCTGTGGTCACTATTGTCCGCGGTATCTGAGGGGTTAAATGGCCGGGATCGGTGTTATCTCTGATCGCGGTCATTCTAGTACATCTGAAACAACTGGTACCCGCCGCATCTGATGTTTGGGCTCAGCTCCTGAGCCTGTGCCATCTTGGGGTAGTGCACATCTGGTGTAGCTGTACAACGGATGTCGCTAAGGGGATAAACAACATCTAATCACATTTGTAACTTGGTTGTCAGTACAACCTAAATAATCTCCAATATATAATTAACATTAGTAATTTACACAAGGGAAATCATTTATCATATACAAATGGTAAGAAAACAATGACAAATATTTTTGAGTAAATCAAATATAGAAAACAAAATATGAATTGTTTGCATTATGTTTTTCTTCGAGACATTATGTACTATGAATTCCACCCAATGATATGATTCAAGATAAATTTCTGATCTTTCATTTAAAAATGCATCTACCAATTTATTTTTTTCAATAAAATTTAAGTACTTTTAAGTTAAATTGTATGCTATCCATGAACACCTGATTTTACTTTGTGACACAATGATAATGTTAAACACGGGTCTCTTTTCATATAGAATAGGAATGATGGTGAAAAGGGAACAATAGTATCTAATCTTCAAAGGTTCAGAGAACAGGCAATTGTCTTGTTGACCATCAGTCTTGTAACAGAGCTGAGTTTGACTTCGAAGTTGCAAATCTGATATTGTCAATTATAGAGGTAAATGACATCAGCTTAGTAAAAGAGTGTATATATCACAAGCCCTATCGTAGGTAATTGTAGCACCATGGAATATAAAGATCCACCATGAAGTCAATTGACATTGTCCAGTGCCATATTTGGTTTGAAGTTTAATATGAAAAATTATGTCATATAGTTTGCAAAAATCATCCAGTTGCTCCTGTTTAAATTGTGATTTCACTGTCACTTCTACTCCTTGCCAAACCTGCATGATGCATCTTGGCTACTTGCAAACAAACAGGGAATAAATGGAAAAATAAGGCTGAGGGGACGCTGACAGTCTTGCTGCTGATAGGTGCAGCAGGAGACTTGGAAATAAGTATATAATCATACTTTATTGGTATACAGCTGCAAGGGTAGGGTAGAATTTCCACGCTTAAGTGGGACTTACTGTATTTTTGGCCTATAGTGGCATTCTAAATATTGTGCAAGTATAGTATGTTCATTTATATGCTTTGTGGCTTTATCATGTGATGTCTCCTATGCTGTTTTTATCCATCTAGGTTGCGTCCCGAATGAGGAGAGGGCGGTCTAGCCCGTTGCACTTATGTGGCTAGTACAGAATGTGTATGTTATGTTGTGCTGCTGTTTAACATTTGTTGCACTGTAACGTTGTAGCTATTTCTTTGTACAGGTGGGATGATGGTTGGCTTGCTGGGAATCTAAAACTGTTTGCTCCGGGCTGTACGGCCTGGTTGTCATTTTCTGCACCATAACAGGGTGATACAGGCAAAACTATTAAAATCAACCTTTGGATAACTACTACTGGTGTGCGTAGTACATTTCTTCATACTGTACGGGTTGGGCCCCTACGTATGCACCCATACGAAAACCTAGTGCGGTCTGAACATCCTTTAATCGACGTGCAGAATGGTTACACGTTGGGGCGGTGCCTTATGCCTTATGTGTAAAACGACCGCCAATCGGGGTTCAGTGTTTGGGTGGAAGATTGGGAGTGAACCAAGGCTGTGCTATTGACCATTGTTGTCCCAGAGACCCCCGGAAGAAGCAGGTGGCGAAACACGTGTTGGGGATCAAGATTTCCTCCTTTGGTCTGTGGTATTTCCTCCTTTCTCTATGTGCCTCTTTTTGTGTGCTAATTTGCCCCTTATTGCACTATGTATTTTAGGCCTGCTAGTGTTTCACAGATTGGAACTAGTACTTTAATTGACTGTTTCATGTTTATACACTACCGTTCAAAAGTTTGGGGTCACCCAGACAATTTTGTGTTTTCCATGAAAACTCACACTTATATTTATCAAATGAGTTGCAAAATGACTAGAAAATATAGTCAAGACATTGACAAGGTTAGAAATAATGATTTTTATTTGAAATAATAATTTTCTCCTTCAAACTTTGCTTTCGTCAAAGAATGCTCCATTTGCAGCAATTACAGCATTTTAGACCTTTGGCATTCTAGCTGTTAATTTGCTGAGGTAATCGGGAGAAATTTCACCCCATGCTTCCAGAAGGCCCTCCCACAAGTTGGATTGGCTTGATGGGCACTTCTTGCGTATCATACGGTCAAGCTGCTCCCACAACAGCTCTATGGGGTTGAGATCTGGTGACTGTGCTGGCCACTCCATTACAGATAGAATACCAGCTGCCTGTTTCTTCCCTAAATAGTTCTTGCATAATTTGGAGGTGTGCTTTGGGTCATTGTACTGTTGTAGGATTGGCTCCAATCAAGCACTGTCCATAGGGTATGGCATGGCGTTGCAAAATGGAGTGATAGCCTTCCTTATTCAAAATCCCTTTTACCTTGTACAAATCTCCCACTTTACCAGCACCAAAGCAACCCCAGACCATCACATTACATCCACCATGCTTGACAGATGGCGTCAGGCACTCTTCCAGCATCTTTTCAGTTGTTCTGCGTCTCACAAATGTTCTTCTGTGTGATCCAAACACCTCAAACTTCGATTCGTCTGTCCATAACACTTTTTTCCAATCTTCCTCTGTCCAATGTCTGTGTGCATTTGCCCATATTAATCTTTTCCTTTTATTAGCCAGTCTCAGATATGGCTTTTTCTTTGCCACTCTGCCCTGAAGGCTAGCATCCCGGAGTTGCCTCTTCACTGTAGACGTTGACACTGGCGTTTTGCGGGTACTATTTAATGAAGCTGCCAGTTGAGGACCCGTGAGGCGTCTATTTCTTAAACTAGAGACTCTAATGTACTTGTCTTGTTGCTCAGTTGTGCAGCGGGGCCTCCCACTTCTCTTTCTATTCTGGTTAGAGCCTGTGTGTGCTGTCCTCTGAAGGGAGTAGTACACACCGTTGTAGGAAATCTTCAGTTTCTTGGCAATTTCTCGCATGAAATAGCCTTCATTTCTAAGAACAAGAATAGACTGTCGAGTTTCACATGAAAGCTCTCTTTTTCTAGCCATTTTGAGAGTTTAATCGAACCCACAAATGTAATGCTCCAGATTCTCAACTAGCTCAAAGGAAGGTCAGTTTTATAGCCCCTTTAAACAGCAAAACTGTTTACAGCGGTGCTAACATAATTGCACAAGGGTTTTCAAGTGTTTTCTAATCATCCATTAGCCTTCTAACACAGTTAGCAAACACAATGTACCATTAGAACACTGGAGTGATGGTTGCTGGAAATGGGCCTCTATACACCTATGTAGATATTGCATTAAAAACCAGACGTTTGCACCTAGAATAGTCATTTAGCACATTAATAATGTATAGAGTGTATTTCTGATTAATTTAATGTTATCTTCATTGAAAAAAAACTGTGCTTTTCTTTCAAAAATAAGGAAATTTCTAAGTAACCCTTAACTTTTGAACGGTAGTGTATGTATGTAGGAGGATTTTTGTACTTTCCTGGAGGGATTTTATTTATTATTGGATTGTCATTATGCCTTATGTTTTGTTTTATTAAATTTTTTATCCATAATAAAGATTTGTACTATTATATATCACATTGATTTGCCTGCTTGTGGTGGAGTTCAGGTTGTGAAATGGAGATCTGGGACAAGCTGATGGTGATGATGGCATACATTGTTGGTCTGTGGTCTTGGAGCACATTGCGGTAATGAAAAGGATCCTCCCCGCAATTGAGTGCAAGCAGTGAAAGATTAAGGGCTACATGGGCCTGGAGCTGAAATTTATGAAGGGACTATTTTGGCAAGCTCCGTGTCACCAGTGGGGAAGGGGGTATCAGAACAAAGCGCATTATGTAAATACTGTATCTTAAGCAAGCTCAGTTCATAAATAAGTTACAAGAACTAAGCTTAATTCATAAATACAGTACCAGAAATAAGCACAGTAAATACATATGGTAGCAGAACCAAACACAGTGCATAAATATGGTACCAGACCTAAGCTCAGTACATAAATACAGTATCAGAACAAAGCTTAGCACATAAATACTGTATCAGAACAAAGCAGAATAAATACATACGGTAGGAGAACTAAACCCAATAAAGAAATATGATAGCAGAACCAATCTCAGTACATAAACACATGATCAGAACCAAACTCAGTACATATATACAGCACCAGGACCAAGCACAGTACAGAACCACGCTTAGTTCCTAAAACCGTACCAGAATTAGGCTCAGTTCTCAAATATGTTACCAGAACTAAGCACAGTTAATAAAAATAGTACCAGAAATAAGCACAGTTAATGAATATGGTACCAGTACAAAGATCATAATTTTTATGAAGTCAGTGTAACCACTGCGATTATTACAGGAAATTATCATGTGAAATAAGGACTCCAGTATTGCCTGAACAATGGTAAGGGTAAGCTGAAAGTTGTTGTCTTTTACAAACACAAATGGTACAACCTATCATCTTGTTGGAGGCCTTATAAGTGAATCCAGTATTATCCGACGTAGTCAGAGGCAGAATAAACAATGACATTCAGTGACTCACAGGTGATGTCTTCTCTGGAGTTGCTCTCTTTTCTTCTCCATATGGTCCAGACCGCCATGACGACTTCTCCTGACCACCACTCCTTGTTATCTTTATGCTTTCTGACAATACAAATTCCTCATCCTTCTAACCTCTTTAGCTGTGTCACCGCCATACATAGAGCTAGCCTTCTGCCCCCTAATATCCTAATAGGAAGCTACTGCCCCAGTATTATGCCTGCTACTACCCTCATACTTTGTCATGCTGCTACAATACTTCTTGTTCATTTTTAAACAGTATTCCCAAAGTGCCCCCTAAAATAGTGTCACATATAGTTCCCCCAATAATAGTACTGCATATAGTACTCCATAAAATGGTGCCACACATAGAGGGGGCACCAAAAATTGTGCCATACAGAAGTAGCCATCTTTATCTTGACCTTTTACGCATTAAATACACAGTGTCAAGAAACTTTAACTTGAATTTTTCAATGGCTTTTCAATAGCTTTTGTGTGATATCACGTTGCAGCAAGTTATCAGAGTTAATATAAACTTGGCTACATCCGTACATACATTATCCACTAAAATAACGTCACATATATTAAGTGCCCCTGAACCTCACCTGTTCCCTTTACCATATGATGATATCATCACACTGGCTTGCATCTCAAAAAAAGGCTGTCGTCACGGACTGCTGGGTAAGGGAATATGGGGCTGCCTTATACCTGCTGCATCTTCTTTTAATCAATTGTAACTGCATCCTAAGGGCAATAGAGATACAATTGAACCTAAGGGAGTTGGGGTCCTACTTCTACATGGTTCTGCGATGTGGCTGATATTTCAGCAAAACGTTTGACAGACCTGGGGAGAATTGTCTAAATCCCACCACTTCACACAGGATCATAACTAGAAAGTGCTAATACCACACACACGCTCAGTCACATGACTAGTAAATGCAAAATGGGGCCGTTGGAAGCATCAAATTCCTGACCAGACACCTGAATAGACTCAGACTCCAGACCCGTTTATTAATTCAGATAGTAGACTCCCTAAACTAAATAAGATCTCAAACCAGACCCCTAAATTAAAGAGGTTGTCCCAAGATTGACAGTTATCACTTATCCACAGGATAGGTGATAATGTTTGATCGCTAGGGGCCCCACCGCTAGGACCCCAACGAATATCTAGAACTGGATCCCCCAGTTCCTCCTTACTGCATGACTGCAGTGATGAGATTTTTGAATGGAGCGGAGGATGAGCATGCTCATCGCTACCCTATTATAAATCTATGGGACTAAGGGGGACAGCTGAATACAGCGCGCAGACATTTCTATCAGTCCCATAGACAATGAAAAGAATGGCGAATACATGCCTGACTGCCACTCTATTCAATATTCTCCTCACTATGGGGGTGGAGTGAGGAGGAAGAGGGGCATGGTAATACGTTCCAGTGATCAAGGGGGGCCCCAGCGATCAGATATTTATTACCTATTGTCATGATCTGTGGGTATGTGGACCCACTAGGCCGCACCACCGTAGCAGAGTAGCAGCTGGCCAAAAAATTGTCTATACAAAGTCCTAGTACTAGTGTATCTGTGATAGTCCAGACAGTAGCAGAGGCTTAGGCACAGATGAATTTTGAAGGTAGATGACACCATACATGGCGGATGATATCAGGTGTGGCAGATGGCACTGGACGTGAACAAACACAGCACGGGATACAGGGTACAGGCAGCAGAGCACGGGAAACAACGGGAACAGGATAACATTAAGAGACCATTTGCTAAGACTAACATGGGATAACACAACAACACTCAGGCAAGGAGTGAAAGGGCAGAGCCATTCTTATAGTCCAGGGTGATCATGGGCTAATTAGTAATATAATACATATGCGCTCCCTGGCCCTTTAAGGCCGGGCACGAGCGTGTACGCACACGCTACGGGACACAGCGGAGCGGAGTGGAAGTAAGTGCTGGCGTCTCCTAGAAAGGAGATGCCTGTCAGCACTCACGAGTCCATGGCTGCGGCCGTCGGGGGTGAGTAGGAACGACGGTCCGTGGCCGTTGACGTTACACCTTTCCTGTGACTAGGTGATCAATGTCAATATTCAGATAATCCCTTTAAATCAAACCCCAGACCAGACCAAAGAAAAGAAAAAAAAAAGACTTCAGACAAGACCCCTATATTTCATACTCTCACACACCTCACACACACACACACACACAAACACACACACACACACACACACACACACACACACACACACACACTACAAACGTTACACATACACTAAGCACAATATACAGATATCGCACAGGCACTACACATACACTAAACACACTATACTCACTACACTTACAGTCCTTCTCCTATGTGGTAGTTGGAATCAGGACCTTTGGTCGCATGAAGTAAAAAAAGGTTTTGCACCCGCTCTAGATGCGGTTGTGCCAGGATTTGCGCAAAATCATGGCAAAAATGCTGCAGTTTTGCTGCAACTTTTGTTCAAATCACTGAATAAGTAAATTGATTTTGTTTAATGACCAAATTGAGTTTGTTTAAATCGCTAACCAAACTGTAATGTCGAGGTAGGGAGACAGACAGGTGAGCCCTAATCTACCCGTCACTCAGTCCCTGCCTACTTGCACGGCCCATCCTAGGCGACGGCGTACAACTGGGCGACGGTCCCTACGCTTAATAAGTGCACGACAGACAAACAGACAAGGGTACACAGAAGCTAAGGGAAATGGGGCAGTTGCCCACGGCAACACCGTGAGCAACAAGAGTAGTGAACGAGCCGTGTCAAACCTGGAGTGTACGAGGTACCAAACGCAGAGCAAGAGAGTAGTCAGTAAAGCCAGGGTCAATTTGAAGCAGAGGTCAATAGTACTAGCAGGAACAGCAGAGCCAGGAAACCAGACAGAATCACAGGCAAAGGAAGAGAAGGAAATGAAGGTATAAATAGACCGAGGGCGGGAGCTAGCTCCGTCTGGCCAGGCTGTGATAGGTTCTCCCACTACTCAGCCTACCAGCCTGAGTGGTAGCAGATCGAGTCACTCTATCAGACCTAGGAGCAGATGCAGACTGATTAACCATGGGCGTCGACACAGAAGCTGTGTCTGGCAGATCCTTTACAGTACCCCCCCTTTTATGAGGGGCCACTCGACCCTTCCTAGGTGGACCTGGCTTATTGGGGAACCGAAGATGAAACCTCCTGAGCAATACCCCAGCGTGAACATCCCGGCGGGTACCCAAGTCCTCTCCTCAGGCCTGTATCCTCTCCAATGGACCAGGTACTGGAGGGAGCCTTGGACCATCCTGCTATCCACAATCTTGGCCACATCGAATTCTACCCCTTCAGGGGTGAGAACAGGGACCGGAGGTTTCCTCTAGGTAGCCAAGGACGGGGAGCAGCGTTTCAGGAGGAAGGCATGAAACACGTCGTGTATTTGAAAAGACGGGGATAACTCCAACCGGAAAGAGACAGGGTTAAGGACCTCAATGACCTTGTATGGCCCTATTTACCGGGGAGCAAATTTTTTGGACGGAACTTTAAGATGCAAATTTTTTTAAGATAGCCACACCAGATCCCGACCACAAACAAGGGGTTAGCAGAACGTCTTCTATCTGCCTGAGTCTTTTGTATGCTCTGGGACGCCTCTAGGTTCTTCTGAACCTGGGCCTAGACTGTGCACAGTTCCCGATGAACTACATCTACCTCGGGATTGTTGGAACCACCAGGTGAAACGGAGGAGAACCGTGGATTAAACCCAAAATTACAGAAAAAGGGGGAGACACCTGACGAGTTACTGACCCGGTTATTAAGGGAAAAGTCGGTGAGGGGAATGAAGGAGACCCAATCATCTTGACAGTCAGAGATAAAACACCTTAAATATTGTCCTAGAGACTGATTAGTCCTCTCAGTTTGGCCATTAGTTTCAGGATGGAAGGCCGAGGAGAAGGACAGATCAATCTACAACTATTTACAGAAAGCTCTCCAAAACAATGAAACAAATTGTACCCCTCTGTCAGAAACAATATTGACAGGAACCCCATGGAGACGCAGGATGTGTTTGACAAACAAGGTAGCTAGCATCTTGGCATTGGGTAGTTTCTTGAGGGGCACAAAGTGGCACATCTTACTGAAGCGGTCTACTACAACCCACACCACCGACTTGCCTTGAGATGGAGGCAGATCGGTGATAAAATCCATGGAGATATGGTCTCTGGGGAATGGGCAAAGAACATAGTAAGCCAGCTGGTCGGAACCTGGGAGTCTTGGATCTAGCACAAATGTCACAAGTGGCGACGTAGGCCTTAACGTCTTTAGGCAACCAAGGCCACCAATAGTTTCTAGCAATGAGGTGCTTGGTACCCAGGATACCTGGATGGCCAGATAGTGCAGAGTCATGATTTTCCCTGAGTACCCTTAGCCGGAATTGCAGGGGAACAAATAGCTTGTTGTCAGGAAGGTTCCCAGGAGCTGAACCTTGATCAGCCGCAATTTCGGAGACTAAGTCAGAATCAACAGAGTATATGATTATACCTGGGGGCAAAATACAAGCAGGATCTTCCTCCAAAGGAGGGCTGGCCATGAAGCTACGCGACAGTGCATCAGCTTAAATATTTTTAGACCCAGCCCTATAGGTGACCACAAAGTTGAATCTAGTAAAAAACAAAGCCCATCGAGCTTGTCTCGGGTTTAGCCTCCGGGCAGATTCTAGGAAAACCAGATTCTTGTGGTCGGTAAGGACAGTTACCTGGTGCCTAGCCCCCTCCAAGAAGTGGCGCCACTCTTCAAATGCCTATTAAATGGCTAAGAATTTGCGGTTGCCGACGTCATAGTTACTCTCAGTGGGCGAGGACTTCCTGGAGAAGTAGGCACAGGGACGGAGATGGGTGAGGGACCTGGTACCCTGGGACAAGACAGCACCCACTCCCACCTCAGAGGCGTCAACCTCCACGATGAATGGCTCCATTTGGTTAGGCTGAATCAGCACTGGGGCAGAGATAAAGCACTTCTTAAGGATCTCAAAAGCCTGGACCGCCTCCGGAGACCAGTGGAGGAGATCAGCACCTTTGTGAGTGAGATCCGTAAGAGGCTTAGCGATGACCGAGAAGTTAGCAATAAATCTCCTGTAATATGTAGCAAACCCCAGGAAGCACTGTAACGCCTTCAGGGAGGCAGGTTGGACCCATTCAGCCACAGCCTGAACCTTGGCAGGGTACAAGCGGAATTCATTAGGAGTGAGGATTTGACCCAAAAATAGTATCTCCTGCACCCCAAACACACATTTTTCGGATTTAGCAAAGAGTTTGTTTTCCCGAAGGGCCTGGAGCACCTTCCTGACATGCTCAATGTGGGAGGACCAGTCTTTGGAAAAAACACAAGTATGTAATCAAGGTACACTACAAGAAATACCCCCAGGTAGTCTCTTAAAATCTCATTTATGAAATTCTGGAAGACCGCGGGAGCATTACACAACCCAAAGGGCATGACGAGGTATTCGAAATGACCTTCGGGCATGTTAAACGCAGTTTTCCACTCATCCCCTTCTCTGATTCGGATAAGGTTATAAGCCCCCCAAAGATCAAACTTAGAGAACCATTGGGCCCCCTGAACCTGATTGAAGAGATCAGGAATCAAAGGAAGGAGATACTGGTTCCTTACAGTGACCTTATTCAAGTTTTAGTAATCTATGCACGGCCTAAGACCACCATCCTTCTTCCCTACGAAGAAGAAGCCAGCACCTACCGGAGAAGTAGAGGGGCGAATGTAACCGTTGGCCAGGCTTTCCTGGATATATTCTCTCATGGCCTCACGTTCGGGACAAGAGAGAATAAAAATCCTACCCTTAGGGAGCTTAGCTCCTGGTACCAAATCGATTGCGCAATCGTATTCTCTATGAGGAGGTAACACTTCGGAGGCCTTTTTATAAAAAACATCAGCGAAGTTCTGAATAAACTCAGGTAGAGTGTTCACCTCCTCAGGGAGAGAAATAAAATGAAGAGAAAAACAGGACGTCATGCATTCATTACCCCATTTGGTAAGATCCCCAGTATTCCAGTTAAACGTGGGATTAGTCGATACCCACTACCGGGACAGGTTTAGGCAAATCAATCAATGGCATAGCTAGAGACATAGCAGAAGTTCCTGATTCCACGAAGGCACTGCTGGTGGCAGACCTACCCTCAAAAGACACCTGAAAGGGAAGCAAGATCTTATTGGGTTTCATATTTACGGGAAATACCTGTGCGCCCAAGCAACCTCCCTGATGGTCAGTTAGGCGCGGAAATTTTCCGGCTGTTTATTCTTACGCCTTGGACAGTTGTTCACTTGATGCTTGTCATCCCCACAGTAGAAGCAGAGACCATTCTTCCTGCGGAGCTCTCTACGTTGTTGGGGAGACACGGAGGCCCCGAGTTGCATTGGTTCATCCGAGATTCCCGTGGAAGAACGAAGCAACGGAACTTGGGAGCCATCAAGTGGGAGCCAGAGGAGAAGGCACAAAACCGTTCAAGTCGTCGTTCCCTGAGACGTCGGTCAAGACGTACTGCTAAAGCCATAACCTGATCTAGAGAGTCAGAAGAGGGATAGCTAACTAATAGGTCTTTCAGGGCGTTCGACAGACCCAATCTAAACTGGCACCTCAAGGCAGGGTCATTCCACCGAGAAGCTACGCACCACTTCCTAAAGTCAGAACTGTACTCCTCAACTGGTCTCTTACCCTGACGTAAGGTCACCAGCTGACTCTCGGCAAAGGCAGTCTTGTCAGTCTCGTCATAGATGAGCCCGAGAGCAGAAAAAAAGGTCAACAGAGGAAAATTCAGGGGCGTCAGGGGCCAAGGAGAAGGGGACATAATTATACCCACTCACTGGCTCTCAGAACCTGAGGAGTGGGGTCTTAATCGGAAATAGAGCCTACAACTCTCCCGAAAGGAGAAAAAAGTCTTCCGGTCCCCTGAGAACCGGTCAGGCAACTTGAGGTGGGGTTCAAGAGCTGAGGTGGAGGGCACTACCTGGTTAGCATCACGCTGGTTGCACCTCTGAGCCAGGGTTTGGACCTGTAGGGAGAGACCCTGCATTTGCTGAGCCAGGGTCTCAAGGGGGTCCATAGTTGTGTAGGAACCCGGGTAGAAAAGGTATATGGGCCTGTGATTCTGTAATGTCGGGGTAGGGAGACAGACAGGTGAGCCCTAATCTACCCGCCACTCTGTCCCTGCCTACTTGCATGGCCCGTCCTAGGCAATGGCGTACAACTGGGCGACGGTCCCTACGCGAAATAAGTGCACGACAGACAAACAGACAAGGGTACACAGAAGCTAAGGGAAATAGGGCAGTTGCCCACGGCAACACCGTGAGCAACAAGAGTAGTGAACGAGCCGAGTCAAACCAGGAGTGTACGAGGTACTAAACGCAGAGCAAGAGAGTAGTCAGTAAAGCCAGGGTCAATTTGAAACAGAGATCAATAGTACTAGCAGGAACAGCAGAGCCAGGAAACCAGACAGAATCACAGGCAAAGGAAGAGCAGGAAATGAAGGTATAAATAGACCGAGGGCGGGAGCTAGCTCCGTCTGGCCAGGCTGTGATAGGTTCTCCCACTCCTCAGCCTACCAGCCTGAGTGGTAGCAGATCGAGTCACTCTATCAGACCTAGGAGCAGATGCAGACTGATTAATCTCGGGCGTCGACACAGAAGCTGTGTCTGGCAGATCCTTTACACAAGCACAAAATGTCAAAATATGTAGGGTGGTTGGGTCTATTTTTTGTGAGAGGCCTGGTGCTGTAGCTTCATTAGCCCCATTGTCAATACAGCCCTGAGTGCAAAAGTCATGAGCAGTGGTGACTACGCGCAGTAGACTTCCTGTAGACAGACAGCAAGCAGTAAGCAGTCAGCTATTTGCGGCTTACTAGGACATTCATTGATGGATCAGCCCCTGTATCAGGGAGGGCGCCCTTGGACCTGTCCGCAACAGACAAGCAAATCAGCTATCCATCATACACTTGCCTGGGCTGTGTCTAAATTGTGAGCTTCTCATATTGAGATGGACTGTTGTTATTTTCCTGCTGTGTCCGGTTGTGCCGATGACTTCAGTCTAAGTAAAGTTGAGTCTTGCAACAAATCTCCTGCTTCATGCTATCTTTGCACACTCTGCACACTCTGTCCACACATGCCTACACTGTGCTCCTTACACCACCCCCGGAAGGGCTCCACATCTTACACAGCTATATGTTTTGATGTTGGACTAGAAACTTCAGCTGCCTAGTATCTTCTAGATTCTGCTCCATGTAGGTATTAACATCCTCACATAATTCCTAGTTGTGCATATGATAATTTAATTTGGGTTTCAACAATATTTGGAGAGAACCATAATGTGTGGAAGGCTGATGTTTTCCCTGAAGGAGTTTGACCCCATGGATCATGTTAGCTTTAAACAAAATAGGTGAAATATAAAGGAGTGGATATGTAACAGTGAATACATTCAATGAAAAACAGGAATAAGATAGAGATTAGCAAGAACGATGATACAAAGATGCCATTGTAAGATGCTATATACACAATTTATAAAATGAGGGGAACATTTTGCTATTACAATAGAATCAGATCATGTCTGCTATTTATTTTTGGACCAGAGTTCTATGAAATTAACAGCTGATCCATTAATCCATAATGAAGAACAGCAGTTGACATTTCTAGTTCATTGATCTGTGGACTTAAATAAATAAGATAATTATTATTTCTTCTAATTTTAATGGAGACAGTCAGACTGGACTATAATTGCGTTTTCCATTTTTTGTTATATTCCATCATATTTAATATGCATAGACTGCAACATCATGTTTCATCTTTTCTAACTTGGACGATGCAGCTTTAATGGCTTGGTCTCTAAATGAATTTAAGTAATATTTCTATATACAGTACATATGTGACAGGCTGCTTTTGAGCTGGGGTTTCCTACATCTCTAGCATTGAATCTCATTAATAGGGATGAATAATATCGAGATGACTGCCACTTATCATAAGAAAAATCTTTCCTTCCTGTGCCCATAAGAGCTGATGCACACGACCCGTGGGTTGTACTGAATTGTAACATGGCAAAATAGCACCCTATGGTCCAAACTACATCTTCGTATGCATCTGATTTCATATGGAGTCAAAAAGTTTTTTCATCTGAATTCTGTAAGAATCCAACAGAAAGAAAATTGTGGCATTCTCTATCAAATGCTGTATTACAAAGGTATTCTCCCCTATAAGCATTGCATCTATAGCAGAGTATCTCCGTAATATAGTGATATATGTAAGCACTATATGGCAGCATACGGAGTACAGAAGTACACACCAGCATGAATGAGGCCTTTGGCTAAGGATAGAATATGGCTCATGTAGGTTGTGGGTTGCATGGCACATATTCATGATTCGACTTTTGCGGAATTCTAGTTGTAACATATTTTTTTACTTGAGTCACACTGCAATAGCACAACATAGAAAAAGTCATAGAACTGTCTTGGTACTCATTAACTTTTAATGAAGTGTGACTAACACAACTGTTGCATTTTGTGCCAATGCATTACTATAGATGTGTTTGTTTTTTACTGCAATTCTTTTGACTAGCACAACCAAATATAATAGCGGACTGCACACGTGGCCATCTTTTTTAATCTGTCATGTTATTTTAAGGCCTCATGTATACGGCAGCCTTACAGCTTTGTATTATACAGAGCCATAATATGTAACCCATAGAGGTGGAAGGGTTTTTTACTATACCTACTTAGGCCTTATTCACACGAACGTATAATACATCCGTGCTACGCGCGTGGAAATCACGCGCGTTGCACGGACCTATGTTAGTGAATGGGGCCATTCAGAATGTCAGTGATTTTCACGCAGCGTATGTCCGAGGCGTGAAACTCATGACATGTCCTATATTTGCCCGTGTTTCGCGCAGCGCGCACCCGTTGAAGTCAATGGGTGCATGCAAATCGCGCTTGGCACACGGAAGCACTTCCGGGTGCCGCGCGTGATTCACGCAACAGTAGTAAAATACATGAATGAAAACAGAAAAGCACCTCGTGCTTTTCTGTTTGTAAACATCAAACCAGAGTGTCATAATGATGCTGGCTGCGTGAAAATCACGCAGCCACGCACCATATGCTGATGCCACACGGACCTTTTGCGCGCACAAATAATAATAAGGCCTTACAGTATGCCTCCGATTTCATGTGAAGAAATATAGCGTTTTATTTTTTTGTTAGAATCCATTGCATGCTGTATTTCAGAGATAATCTCCCTTACAATCATTGCTGCTAGGGGAGAATACCTCTGACATATCGCACCCAACGGGGCACAGTTCTGCAGGGTGCATCAGGCCTTATTTTTACCACCCAAATAAAGGCGGTTCTGTATGCATAAAGTATGTAAATGCCACTCAGAACCTGTGGAAACATAATAAAATATGCAAATAATTATCATATTCCTATAGTATAAAAAAATTGTATACTGTATATAATATATATAAAAAAATATTCTCTTGTAGCTACTCTCCAGTTATCAGGTTATATTGTATTGATGATTCCCTTTCAGTGATCTTACGGCTTAAGATCGTAGAATCAAGATTTCAGTATCTCCTTGTTAAAGAGGACCAGTCAACTCTCCTGAAATGTCTATTTTAGTAAATAATTGTATTCCTCATGAAATAACAATTCTGAAGCATCTTTTGTTAAAACTCTGCAATGGGTCATTCCTCTGTTATACCACCTAGAAATATATGAATAAATTGACAACTAGGTGTTACCATTGCCCTTGTCAAAGGGCCGTTTCCCAACGCAATCTCATCCTGTCAGCACTGATTGGATAGTGTCAGTCTGTGTAGGGACACACAGAAAGAGTCAATACCACATCATTGCTATAAAACACATACATTTTATTGTTTACAAAAACATTTAAAAATACACAAACAATGTCTCAAAGATGATTGCCACAGTGTGTAAGATGGAGGCCAGACAGCACTCATCTAGAACAGTAATAAATGTATACAACATACACTATCGTTCAAAAGTTTGGGGTCACCCAGACAATTTTGTGTTTTCCATGAAAACTCACACTTATATTTATCAAATGAGATGAAAAATGACTAGAAAATATAGTCAAGACATTGACAAGGTTAGAAATAATGATTTTTATTTGAAATAATAAATTTCTCCTTCAAACTTTGCTTTCGTCAAAGAATGCTCCATTTGCAGCAATTACAGCATTGCAGACCTTTGGCATTCTAGCTGTTAATTTGCTGAGGTAATCGGGAGAAATTTCACCCCATGCTTCCAGAAGGCCCTCCCACAAGTTGGATTGGCTTGATGGGCACTTCTTGCGTACCATACGGTCAAGCTGCTCCCACAACAGCTCTATGGGGTTGAGATCTGGTGACTGCGCTGGCCACTCCATTACAGATAGAATACCAGCTGCCTGCTTCTTCCCTAAATAGTTCTTGCATAATTTGGAGGTGTGCTTTGGGTCATTTTCCTGTTGTAGGATGAAATTGGCTCCAATCAAGCGCTGTCCACAGGGTATGGCATGGCGTTGCAAAATGGAGTGATAGCCTTCCTTATTCAAAATACCTTTTACCTTGTCCAATCTCCCACTTTACCAGCACCAAAGCAACCCCAGACCATCACATTACGTCCAACATGCTTGACAGATGGCGTCAGGCACTCTTCCAGCATCTTTTCAGTTGTTCTGCGTCTCACAAATGTTCTTCTGTGTGATCCAAACACCTCAAACTTCGATTCGTCTGTCCATAACACTTTTTTCCAATCTTCCTCTACCCAATGTCTGTGTGCTTTTGCCCATATTAATCTTTTCATTTTAATAGCCAGTCTCAGATATGGCTTTTTCTTTGCCACTCTGCCCTGAAGGTCAGCATCCCGGAGTCGCCTCTTCACTGTAGACGTTGACACTGGCATTTTGCGGGTACTATTTAATGAAGCTGCCAGTTGAGGACCTGTGAGGCGTCTATTTGTCAAACTAGAGACTCTAATGTACTTGTCTTGTTGCTCAGTTGTGCAGCGGGGCCTCCCACTTCTCTTTCTACTCTGGTTAGAGCCTGTGTGTGCTATCCTCTGAAGGGAGTAGTACACACCGTTGTAGGAAATCTTCAGTTTCTTGGCAATTTCTCGCATGGAATAGCCTTCATTTCTAAGAACAAGAATAGACTGTCGAGTTTCACATGAATGCTCTCTTTTTCTAGCCATTTTGAGAGTTTAATCGAACCCACAAATGTAATGCTCCAGATTCTCAACTAGCTCAAAGGAAGGTCAGTTTTATAGCTCCTCTAAACAGCAAAACGGTTTACAGCGGTGGTAACATAATTGCACAAGGGTTTTCAAGTGTTTTCTAATCATCTATTAGCCTTCTAACACAGTTAGCAAACACAATGTACCATTAGAACACTGGAGTGATGGTTGCTGGAAATGGGCCTCTATACACCTATGTAGATATTGCATTAAAAAACAGACGTTTTCAGCTAGAATAGTCATTTAGCACATTAAAAATGTATAAAGTGTATTTCTGATTCATTTAATGTTATCTTCATTGAAAAAAAACTGTGCTTTTTGTTAAAAAATAAGGAAATTTCTCAGTGACCCTAAACTTTTGAACGGTAGTGTACATGTATGTAAAATATCAAAGTATCTCCTGAAATGCTTTGATTTTTTACATACATGTAGGTTGTATACATTTATTAAAGTTGTGGTAAAAAAAAATACATTTGAACTATGTATTGCATTGTATTGTGTTTTTATCATCCTCCAGAGGCAGGGCTTAATAGGAGGACCAAGATGGCAAACATAGGGGCCTTCATTAGTCCCCCAGGATGCCATGACACCCATTGGCACCCCATGATAGTAATGGGGGGCATGGGTTGGCAGAGGGGTCTGCCCCCTCTGCTTAATGACTTAGATGCTGCGGTCGCGAATGACAGCAGTTAACCGGCCAGGATTGGAGTTATCTCCGATCCTGGCTATTAGTGCAAGATGTCGGCTGTAATTAACAGTTGACACTCACAGCGTATGGAGCGGAGTCAGCCCATGAGCCCACTACATTATCCCCCCACTATGTCGTACATTTACGTCAAATGTCAATAAGAAGTTAAGTCCAATAATTCATAATTTCTAAATTATGTATTCAGATCCATTAACCCATTTGTGAATACTTAGTTTAAGAATAACTCTGTCCACCCGTTTACAAAAGCTCAGAGAAAATAAGTGATAACCACTCTGAGCTCATTTCAGATTATATATTTTTTTAATTTCTAGCGACTAACAGTTTGTCTAACAAATTAAAGCAAATTTTTGACAGAATGGACACCATACCTTATGAATAAACTTTAAGTCTTGTACATATTTTTCTCTTATCGCTGACAATCCCCGTAAACAAGCACCCTTAGTTGATTGTGCATTGATGTTTATTTCAATGGCGAAAGCAAGCACACCAAAGATTTGAGCATGTTGAAATCCAGAATGCCTGATCCTTGTTCCCCTAACATGTTCTGTCACGGGACAGTCGATAGACCCCCATACACATTACATGGCCTGCGGATCTCCTCAATTTTGTCACGTTCCGCCAACATAATTTAATGTCTATGGATAGTTTGGGTGAAGAAATTTAAATTTGAATTACCCAGTTTAAAAAAGCCTGTTCTTTCTACAAAAAAAACAACTGTAAGATACATAAGGTAACGCTTCTTCCTGATCAAGAATTTTGAATACTTGCCAAGAACATTTGTTCAGCACCACTTTCAAAATATAATATTTGCTATGAATTCCCAGTCCACCAAACGTTAAATTGGCTATGTCTCCCATCTATGGTTTCAAGAAATAAAGCATTTACCTCCTCATCTAACAGAAACAGCTTCATTTTATAACATTCATTCTGCTGGAAAATAACCCAGCCTGACAAATGCTGGGACACTAATGAAATATAAAACCTGAAATATCTATAACAATGCTTGTAGCTGCTAGAGACAGTATTGATGCACACCTGCCTAATACTGTTAAAGTTTTTGGGAAAAAAGCTCTACACCACTAGAGCTTTAGAAGGCTCTAGTGTGTGGAGCCGAAATGTCGCACCAGGGCAAATAAAGTAGCTCTTTATTTTCATCTACGTTTGGAGTGCTGACTATTTTTAATACCATCTATCTATCTATCTATCTATCTATCTAAAGTCCAAATACAATGTCAGCCGCACAGCCTTGTAAATCGTAGGTGGGTGCCGACCTGCCCAGGTTAGGGCTAACAGACCTGCAATGGTGCTTTATTGGTCCATATACACACGACGTTTCAGCTCAACACAGGAGCCTTTCTCAAGTGAAGAGATTCATGTCATGACCACACATTTATAGGAGAATCAATATTATAAAAAAGTAGTGCCAATAAAATGCAACAACACATATAAGGTTGCGAAAAGGTACATAGTGAATTCATATATGAAACATTAAATGAGTGAGGAATGTGTTAAAAAGATACTATCACAACAGGACTGTAATACATAACATATAGAAAGTTATATAGTCTAACAATCTTTAAATTGTATATTGTCACTTGAGAAAGGCTCCAGTGTTGAGCTGAAACGTCGTGTGTATATGGACCAATAAAGCACCTTTTTCTACCTTGCTTATACCTTGGAGTGCTGCCTGATTTTTGGATTCTATCTATCTATCTATCTATCTATCTATCTATCTATCTATCTATCTATCTATCTAATCAATCTTTTTATAAAAAAAATAAAATGGTGAAAGAGGGTTGCATGGGGGAGTTTTAATTTCAGTAAAAATGTTTTTTTCTTATGTCTGTTATTTTGAATACTTTATTATGGCCTTAGTAATGGCTGCTGTCTGATTGACAGCCTTCAATTACTAAGGCTGGGGCTTAGCATTAGCCAGTAAAAAGGCCATCACCAACCCCGATTACTACCCCGGTTCCCACTGCCGCCAGGGATACCGGGAAGAGCCGAGTACGATCCAGTACCCGACCATCTGAAACAACGGTTAGGCAGCGGATAGGCCGCAGGCTGGTATTATCAGGCTGGGAAGGGCCAAAAACCGTGGCCCTTCCCACCCTGGTAATGCTAGGCTGCAGCTGCTGTATTGTATCTGGCTAGTTATGAAAAATAAGTGGAACCCCACGTCATTTTTAAATAATTGAACAAAAATTACGTGAGATCCCCTCCATTTTTCATAAACAGCCAAATACATTAAAGCAGCAGCAGCCTAGCATTATGAGGGTGGGAAGGGCAATGGTTTTTTGCCATTCTCTGCCTGATAGTACCAGCTTGCGGCCACCCCAGTACCCACCCTTCAGTTCAGATGGTCGGGTACTGGATCGTACCCAGCTCTTCGCGATACTCCCGGTCGCGGTGGGTACCGGGGTAATAATAGGGGGTTAGTGCTAGCCTTTTTACTGGCTAACACTAAGCCCCTTCTTAGTAATGGCAGTTGTCTGATTGAGAGCATCCTTTACTAAGGCGGTAATGAAGTATTAAAAAACAGAGACATAAAAAAAAAATTGTTTTATTGAAACAACAACTCTTCCACACAATCCACTTTAACCATTTTATTGAAGAAACGTAGTCCAAATGGTCCAGTGGAACCTGCAAAACAAAAATTAGCAGTATGAAAAATAAAAATAAAGATGGCTGCCCCCACAGAAGTACAAACATATGAATAAATAGTTACTTTAGGCAACATATTAAAATAATTTGAAAAATAGGCTCATAAAGTAAAACATATCGAAGTACACACAGAAGTACAAACATATGAATACATAGTTACTTTAGGCAACATATTAAAATAATTAGAAAAAATAGGCCCATAAAGTAAAACGTATCGAATAAAAAAAAAATGAACAAATTATAACAACTTTCCTTTAAAGGGAACATTTCACCTGCCCATACATGTGCAGCTGAGTGCAGCATGTAATGGGAAGGGCTGCACAAACTTTGGGGCACTTTAAAAAAATGTCCTAGCCTCCTTTGTTATTTAGATATCAGTACCGTAATATTTGGTCCCCGATATTTAAACTACCCCTTGAACTGTCAATGGGGCGGTAATGGGCAAGGGGAGTGTAACATCGCTGTGGCACTGTCCAATCAGCTACAAAAACAGTGTCACAGCAAGAGCTGGAGAGAGGAGAGAGGGTGCAAGTATACAGGATACAATGCAGCTGTATCTCAAAAAGTAAAAATAATTTTTAATAAAAAGTAATTAGAAAGTTGCACCAATCACAATGAAACACCCCCACTTGCAGCATAATAACTACTGAGGGCGCTATGGGGGGGATTATACTGCAAGGGGGTAATGACTGACTGCTGTGGGGGGAAGCTATACTGCGCTCAGCTTCCTGCTCCTTCTAATATAAGTGATGGGGGGGGGGGAGGGGTTGTCTGAGCATCTTACTGACAGCCGAGGGCTCTATGTGATCGTGAATGTTGGGGGATCTTTTCGAGCACATCATAATAGGGCATGAAAACGCCTCTATCTGAGGGTAAGCAGTTTGTAGCGCCGGCCAGTATTTACGAATGATTTGTTGTAGTTTAGGAACTATGAGATGATATGTGTGGACAAATGGTAACCTGGCTTGGATAGATTTATTAGGTATAGTGTTGTCCCTTCTCATTGTAAAAGTCTTCTCAAGTTCTTGTGTCAAAAGTGTTATTGGATAACCTCTCTGCTGAAATTTCTTAGACATTTGTTGCAGCCTAACCCTTTTGGTATCATCGTTGGACACAATCCTAGAGATTCGCGTGGATTGTGATTTTGGTAATGAACATTTAGTGTTAGTGGCGTGACTGCTGTTCAGAAAAGAGATGGAAAATTTGTAGGGGAGGGCAATAAGCCACAGGCCAAATGGTAGGGTGATATGGCATTGACCAGTAACAGAAGAACCAAATTTTATTATTTGATACTGAGCCTTAGGCCTCATGCCCACTTCAGTTTTTTCCTTCAGGGTGTGATCCTTTTTTGTCACTGATAGCACCCTGAACCAATTCATTTCAATGGGCCCATGCACACTTCTGTTATTTTGACTGATCCGTTGTTCCATTCTGACAAAAGTAGAGCATGTCCTACTTTGGTCAGTGATTCCGTGACCGTGGGGCCCATAGAAGTCGACGGGTCCATCAAAAAAACAGACGGCACATGGAAGGCTTCCGTGTGCCCTCATTTTTGACGGATCCATTGCCCTAGCAACGGCAGGGCATGCCAAAGTTCAGAGACTGGGAAATGTGACAAGTTCAAATAAAGTTAAATACCTTCCGTTTTCTTAATGGAAACACGGAAGCGAAACGGAAGCACAACGTCCGTTTAAAACGGAAACACGGAACGGACACTGAGTACACACGGAAACCACATGGATACCAAAACGGACCCACGGATCTGTCAAAAACGGCAGAGAAAACGGTGAAGAAAGTGTGCATGGGGCCTTACTGCACTTTTAGATATCTGTTTTTTTTTTTCAAGGGAATTGAAGGAATTCAGAAATTTGTGCTCTCCCAATACCTCCAGAATTCTATGTCTTCAGTTTGCATCTCGAGATTATTCCTTTGCTAACTTTTTATCTATTGTATGGCTTGTGATCTTCATCCTTCTTTCTCTTAAGGAGGAACTCTACCTACAATTTTAAAATTTCCATATGTATTCAAAACATCACTAAAAAATGTGTTATATTTTTAACTTACAGTTAAGATATTGGTATTTTTCAACTAGGAGTGCTAAAATATTGGTTGTCCAAAAGCTGGGATCCTACTAAATGCTGGAAACTAAACTAAATCTTAAGAAAAACCTTAGTCCTCATTTAGTAGTTTCACTAGTTTTCTTTTCGTCTCCGTAGCAAATAGTCCGACACTAAAGGGCCTTGTGCCAAAAATTAACTCCTATTAGAAGAGTTAGAAAAATCACCGCTATTAGAAAAGTTGGAACCACGTTTTCCTCTACTTCTTCCTTTGATATTTCCATTGGGGTATCGAGGTCTACCCTGATTCCCCCCTCTGTTATTGACACGATGAGTATTATCGCTGTCATAGTCAGAGGAGGACATTCAGTGTCTAGGTCATGATAACCTTGATCTTTTCTATTAAATTCAAAAATTCTACCCTCTTTGAAGTCTATCAAGTCTCTACGATATTGAAAATGCTTTCTCTCTTTAACATGGGCTGTGAATTTTTCCACAGCCTGCTGCAACACCAATTCCTTTCTCTCAAAGTCAACATGGCTCTCAAACTTTTTAACCATTTCTATGTTATCTCTGAGTGACTGTGCATTGCTGGCAACCAGAATCTTTTCTTCCTCCAATAGAATATTCATAAATCTCAAAGAGGATGCAATTGATTCCTTCTCCCATTTCGCCAGCAATGCTGTAGTTTTAACCCTTGCAGCAGGTTGTAGGCTAATCCTCAAACCTCTAGGCACTATATTGTTTTTCAAATATGTCTCCAATGTTTGTTCCTCCCACCAAGAACGTATATGATCTTTATAAACACGTGTAAGCTTACGGAATGCAGGTGTAATACTCTTTATTTGTATTATTTATACATCTTACTGGCTTATATATAGTTTTGTTTTTATTTTTTCGCTGTTCGAATCAATTGTCTCTTTATGACCTCTCATCGATATCACTACAAATTGCTTCTCCTATACATACGCCATTATTAGGAATTATAGCCGCTTGGTGCTGTTAGCAGAAAAGCTCTAGTAGACACAGGGCGGAAAGACAATACTGCACAAAAAACTGATGTGCTAATCTGCCCTGTTTCAGTACATATGCCTCTGAAGAAATGTTCTATACAAAATAAGGACTTGGAAATGCGTTAGGCATTCAATCTTTGTTTAGTGTGAATGCACACTCTTATTACCAAGTGGACAATATTTATTAGATGTGAATGCACACTACTACTATAGGTGTTACACTGCTACCGAGGAGTGTGAATGCACACTACCAGAATGTGCGGATGCTCATCTCAGCGACAAAGTACTCTGTGTTGTAGATATTGCTGACTAGTGTGAATGCACACTTAATATATTATATTTGTCTAGTGTGAATGCACACTTAATATATTATATTTGTCTAGTGTGAATGCACACTTAATATATTATATTCGTCTAGTGTGAATGCACACTTAATATATTATATTCGTCTAGTGTGAATGCACACTTAATATATTATATTCGTCTAGTGTGAATGCACACTTTTGTTTAAATATACAGTCCCTTGTAAGTGTGAATGCAAAATACTGCTTGAGGTGCTGCACTGTTTGTTATGGGTGTTAATGCACAAGAAATTTAGGTGGCTCATTTCAGTGTCAATGCACACTGTGTCGCAGGGTCTGCGTTTTTATGCGTTCACACACACGTTGCTGCTAGGTATCAGATCTTTACTCGGTGTGAATGCACACTTTGCTATTTAACCCCTTAAGGACGCAGCCTAGTTTGGGCCTTAAGGCTCAGAGCCCATTTTTGAAATCTGACATATTTCACTTTATGTGGTAATAACGTCGGAATGCTTAAACCTACCCAAGCGATTCTGAGATTGTTTTCTCGTGACACATTGGGCTTCATGTTCGTGGTAAAATTTGGTCGATATATTCAGTGTTTATTGGTGAAAAATTGCAAAATGTAGAGAAAATTTTGAAAAAAAAGCATTTTTCAGAATTTAAATGTATCTGCTTGTATAACAGACGGTTATACCACCCAAAATAGTTACTAGTTCACATTTCCCATATGTCTACTTTAGATTGGCATTATTTTTTTGAACATTTATTTTATTTTTCTTGGACGTTACAAGGCTTAGAACATAAACAGCAATTTCTCATATTTTTAAGAAAATTTCAAAAGCCTTTTTTTTAAGGTACATGTTCAGTTCTGAAGTGGCTTTGAGGGGCCTATGTATTAGAAACCCTGATAAAACACCCCATTTTAAAAACTAGACCCCTCAAAGTATTCAAAACAGCATTAAGAAAGTTTTTTTAACCCTTCAGGCATTTCACAAGCATTGAAGCAAAGTGGAGGTGAAATTTGCAAATTTCATTTTTCTTGCTGAATTTCAATTTTATTAAAAAAAAATTCTGTAACACAGAACGTTTTACCAGAGAAAAACTACTAAATATGTTTTGTCCAGATTCTGCAGTTTTTATAAATGTCCCACATGTGGCTCTACTGTGCTCGTGGACTAAAACACAAGCCCCAGAAGCAAAGAAGCACCTAGTGCATTTTGAGGCCTCTTTTTTATTAGAATATATTTTAGGCAGCATGCCAGGTTTGAAGAGGTGTTGACACTGGCGTAGCTATAGGGGTCGCAGCGGTCGCAATTGCCCACGGCCCCCCACACCACATCAATAAAAAGTTACTATAGTAACTCGGGCCGCAGGCCCCTGTTACTATAGTAACATACTTTACTTACCTTCCTGGTTCCGGATCGCAGCGGAGGTCCTGACGTCAAGCGCTGTGCGCAGCGCATGACGTCACAGAGCTATGCGCCGCGCACAGCATCGAGACGACAGAACTCCCGCCGCGGCCGAAGAGGAAGGTAAGCTTAGCCCTGACTGGCGGCGTCCGACTCCCGGGACCCGCCAATCAGCTGTTTTGAAGGGGCCGCAGCACTCGTACGAGAGCTGCTCCCCTTCATTCCTGTCACTACATTCCGGTCACACTGTGAATCCGTGTCGGCGATTCACAGTGTGGGCGAGTAGTGAAATGAAGGGGAAGCAGCTCTCATACGAGTGCTGCGGCCCCTTCAAAACAGCTGATTTGCGGGTCCCGAGAGACACATCAGCTATTGATGGCCTATCCTGAGGATAGGCCATCAATGTTTAGGGACTGTACAACCCCTAAGCCTACGATGTAGCAGGCTTAGGGGGCCCATGAGACAGGATCACAGATTGTGTGATCCTGTCTGCTGGGCCCTGTATCTAAGCCAATCACATGGTAGGCTTAGATACATGGCCCATGCGTGATCCTGTCTGCTGGGCCCTGTATCTAAGCCAATCACATGGTAGGCTTAGATACATGGCCCATGTGTGATCCTGTCTGCTGGTCCCTGTATCTAAGCCAATCACATGGTAGGCTTAGATACATGGCCCATGCGTGATCCTGTCTGCTGGGCCCTGTCTCTAAGCCAATCACATGGTAGGCTTAGATACATGGCCCATTTGTGATCCTGTCTGATGGGCCCTGTATATAAGCCAATCACATGGTAGGCTTAGATACATGGCCCATGTGTGATCCTGTCTGATGGGCCCTGTATCTAAGCCAATCATATGGTAGGCTTAGATACATGGCCCATGTGTGATCCTGTCTGATGGGCCCTGTATATAAGCCAATCACATGGTAGGCTTAGATACATCGCCCATGTGTGATCCTGTCTGCTGGTCCCTGTATCTAAGCCAATCACATGGTAGGCTTAGATACATGGCCCATGCGTGATCCTTTCTGCTGGGCCCTGTATCTAAGCCAATCACATGGTAGGCTTAGATACATGGCCCATGTGTGATCCTGTCTCATGGGCCCTGTATATAAGCCAATCACATGGTAGGCTTAGATACATGGCCCATGTGTGATCCTGTCTGATGGGCCCTGTATCTAAGCCAATCACATGGTAGGCTTAGATACATGGCCCATGTGTGATCCTGTCTGATGGGCCCTGTATATAAGCCTACCACACTGTAGGTTTAGATACAGGGCCCCAGCACACAGTAATCTTATACTGTATAAGATTACTGTCTGCTGGACCCTGTATCTAAGCCTACGTTGTGGTAGGCTTAGATACAGGGTCCCACAGACAGTATCACACATGGGCCCTGTATCTAAGCCTAACACACGTGTTACTAATCACTTTTTGTGTGTTTTCTTACAGGTTCGGTCGTTGGACTACGTCGGATTCCAGGACTACTTCGATGACAGCTTTTTTTTTATTATCAATAAAATGGTTAATGAGGGCTGTGTGTTTTTTTTTTTATTTCAATAAAATATTTTTTCTATGTCTTTGTGTTTTTTTTTAAACTATATTACTACCGCCTTAGTAATGGCCGCCGGCTGATTGACAGCATCCATTGCTAAGGCGGGGCTTAGTGTTAGCCGATGCAGAGGCTAACACTAACCCCCTTTATTACCCCGGTACCCACCGCCACCAGGGGTGCTGGGAAGAGCCGGGTACGATCCAGTACCTGACCATCTGTAGTGATGGTCGGCCACTGGGGTGGCCGCAGGCTGGTATTATCAGGAGGGGAAAGGCCAAAAACAGTGGCCCTTCCTACCCTGGTGATGCTAGGCTGCTGCTTTATTGTTTCTGGCTGGTTATGAAAAATGGGGGGAACCCCCACGTCATTTAAAAAAATAAAAAATAATTGGAAAGAACGATGTGGGCCCCCCCCCCCAATTTTCATAACCAGCCAGATACAACACAGCAGCAGCAGGCAGCATTACAAGGGTGGGAAGGGCCACTGTTTTTGGCCTTCCCCAGCCTAATACTACCAGCCTGCGGCCACCCCGGTGCCTGCCCGTCACTACAGATGGTCGGGTACTGGTTCGTACCCGGCTCTTCCCAGTACTCCTGGTGGCGGTGGGTACCGGGGTAATAATGGGGGTTAGTGTAGCCTCTGCACCGGCTAACATTAAGCCTCGCCTTAGCAATGGAGGTTGTCAATCAGCCAGCGGCCATTACTAAGGCGGTGATAATAAAGTTCAAAAAGATACAAGCACATAGAAAAAATATTTTATTGAAATAAAAAAACACAACCCTCATTAACCATTTTATTGAGAATAAAAAAAAACGCCGTTATTGAAGTCCTCGAATCCGAAGTCCAACAACCGAACCTGTAAAAAAACACAAACACACAAAAATAATCAGTAACACATAAAGAAGCAAAATTATTATTCTTACCTATCCTGGGTCCAGCGCTGGAGACGCAATGTCAGCGAGCTGGGCCCTGTATCTAATCCAATCATGTGTGATCCTGTCTGCTGAGCTGTGTATCTAATCCAATCATGTGTGATACTGTCTGCTGGGCCCTGTATCTAATCCTATCATGTGTGGCACTGTCTGCTGAGCCACTGTATCTAATCCTATCATGTGTGTTACTGTCTACTGGGCCACTGTATCTAATCCTATCATGTGTGATACTGTCTGCTGGGCCACTGTATCTAATCCTATCATGTGTGATACTGTCTGCTTTGCCACTGTATCTAATCCTATCATGTGTGATACTGTCTGCTGAGCCACTGTATCTAATCCTATCATGTGTGATACTGCCTTCTGAGCCACTGTATCTAATCCTATCATGTGTGATACTGTCTGCTGAGCCCTATATCTAATCCTATCATGTGTGATACTGTCTGCTGGGCCACTGTATCTAATCCTATCATGTGTGATACTGTCTGCTGAGCCACTGTGTCTAATCCTATCATGTGTGATACTGTCTGCTGAGCCACTGTATCTAATCCTATCCATAGTTTATAGGGTCGTAGTGCTATAGATATGCTATGCTGTCTCATATACACACTTTTTTTTGGGCGGACACATATGTATTGGGGCTATTTCCCTGACATTTTAAGCCCTGAGGGTATGTTCACACGGCAGCGTCTGTTACGGCTGAAATTATGGTGCTGTTTTCAGGAGAAAACAGCACCGTAATTTCAGCCCGTAATGGCATGTGCAGGCGTCTTTCGCTGCGTACATTACGGACGTAATTGGAGCTGTTTTTCTATGGAGTCCGTGGAAAACGGCTCCATTTACGTCTGAAGAAGTGACAGGTACTTCTTTGACGCGGGCGTCTTTTTTACGCGCCGCCTTTTGACAGTGGCGCGGAAAAAAAAATGACCGTCGGCACAGAACATCGTAAGACCCATTCAAATGAATGGGCAGATGTTTGCCAACGCTTTTGAGCCGCATTTTCGGACGTAATTCAATGCTAAACCGCCCGAATTACGTCCGTAAATAGTGTGTGTGAACTCAGCCTTAGTGACGCCCCCGGCTGCTAGTGCTGCATTGTTGGGTCACTTAGGAGACCCAGCGATGCAGCTGAAAGCTGCGGACCGTCGGCCATGAGAAGATTGCGGGGGGGGGCCCAGTAAGAATTTTTGCATCGGGGCCCATGAGCCTTTAGCTACGCCCCTGGGTGTTGAGGTGCCAAAACAGTAGCAATCCCCGAATATTGACCCCATTTTGGAAACTACACCCCTCAAGGAATTCATTTTTGGTTGTTGTTACCATTTTGACCGCACAGTTTTTTCACAGCACCTATTTGAATTGGGCTGTGAAATTAAAAAAATGACATTTTTTCCAATAAGATGTCATTTGTGATCAAAATTTCAGATTTTCACAGGGAACAAAATACCCATTTTGTTGCCCAATTTGTCCTTAGTGCGGCAATACCCCATTTGTGGTGATAAACTGCCGTTTGGGCCCATGGGAGGGCTCAGAATGAAAGGAGCGCTATGTGTTTGTTGGAGTCCAGATTTTGCTGGATTGGTTTTCGGGTGCCATGTCGCATTTGCAGAGCCCCAGAGGTATCAAAGCAATGGAAACCCACTAGAAGTGACCCCATTTTGGAAACTACACCCCTCAAGGAATTCAAATATGGTTGTTGTTACAATTTTTACCGCACAGTTTTTTCACAGCACCTATTTGAATTGGGCTGTGAAATGAAAAAATTTCATTTTTTTCCAATAAGATGTCATTTTTTATCAAAATTTCTTATTTTCACAGGGAACAAAATACCCCATTTTGTTGCCCAATTTCTCCTGAGTGCAGCAATACCCCATTTGTGGCGATAAACTGCCGTTTGGGCCCATGGGAGGCCTCAGAAGTGAAGGAGCGCTGTGTGTTCTTTACAGTGCAGATTTTGCTGGTTTGGTTTTCGGGTGCCATGTCGCATTTGCAGAGCCCCAGAGGTATCAAAGCAATGGAAACCCACCAGAAGTGACCCCATTTTGGAAACTAAACCCCTCATGGAATTCATTTATGGGTAATGTGACCATTTAGACACCATAGTTTCTTCACAGAACTTATTTGAATTGGGCTGGGAATTTAATTTTTTTTTATTTTTTCCACTAATATGTCGTTTTAGCTCAAAAATTCTTATTTTCACAAGAAATAAAATACTACATTTTGTTGCCCAATTTGTCCTGAGTGCGGCAATACCCCATTTGTGGTGATAAACTGCCGTTTGGGCCCATGGGAGGGCTCAGAAGGAAAGGAGCGCTATTTGTTCTTTGGAGTCCAGATTTTGCTGGATTGGTTTTCGAGTGCCATGTCGCATTTGCAGAGCCCCAGAGGTATCAAAGCAATGAAAACCCACCAGAAGTGACCCCATTTTGGAAACTACACCCCTCAAGGAATTCATTTATGGGTGTTGTGACCATTTTGACCACATAGTTTTTTCACAGAACTTATTTGAATTGGGCTGGGAATTAAAACAAAATTAATTTTTTCCAATAATATGTAGTTTTGGCTGAAAATTTCTTATTTTCACAAGAAATAAAATACCTCATTCTGTTGCGCAATTTGTCCTGAGTGCAGCAATACCCCATTTGTGGTGATAAACTGCCGTTTGGGCCCATGGGAGGGCTCAGAAGGAAAGGACCACCATTTGGCCTACTGGGGATTTTCTGGTGCGAAGTCATGTATGCAGAAGCCCCTGAGGTACCAGTACAGTTGAAACCCGCAAGAAGTGACCCCGTTTTAACAGGTTCCCGACCGCTGGCCGTAAATATACGGCCAGCGGTCAGGGTCTCTAAAGTCCGCCGTATAGACTATTTACGGCGGCACTTCAGAGACTGTGCACGCGCGATCGCGTGCACACAGCTCTGTGCCCTGGCTGTTGCTAACAGCCATGGGCACTGGGCAGAATGTCAGGGGTCAATCTTTTGGCCCCTGAACATGTGATCGCTGTGACAACCAATCACAGCGATCACATGCATTTCTGCATAGAAAACAGTGTGCACGCGATCGCGTGCACACAGCTCTGTGCCCACGCTGTTACCAACAGCTCTAGGCACTGGGCAGAGTATCAGGGACCAATCTGATGGTCCCTGAACATGTGGTCGCTGTGAAAACCTATCACAGCGACCACATTTGTTTTATTTTGACTTTTCTGGCAGTAAATCTCCTGCCTCTTTTCTTCTCCTCAAACATTGTTTCAGTTTGAGGAGAAGAAGAGACTCGGGAGAATTGCTGCCAGAAGATTACAGTGAAAAAAAATACAGTTACACTCTAAAACCTATCTATCTATCCATCTATCTTTTTTTCTATATATCTACCTTTCTATCTTTTATTCTATTAGAATAGGCAGGTAGGGAGTATATAATTATATATATATCCACATATATATAATATATATAGCAATAGCGGTTTATTTTTTTGTTAGCGGTAGTGTAGATATATATAGCAGTTAGTTTGTGTGTTTTATATATAAAAAAAAAAAAAAAAAAAAAAAATTTGTTTAGTTAGTGTTAGTTACGTTATGGCGAGGAAGTTGTTTAGCTCCGAGGAGGCATACGCCATGCTGTGGTCTGAGTCGGAGACTGCATCAGAGATGGCATCCGAGATGGAACCTGTTTTAGGTAGTGACGATGACAGCGTCACTTCAGGTTCATCTTCAGGGGACGTTGTCCCTGATGCAGTTGAAACTGCAGAACTTGAAAGCGCAGGGCCAAGTAGCGCTGTAGCACGGGACAGCCTGGTCCCTTCAGTCCAGGCTCTTGTATGGGCACCTGCCCCATCTTTTGGGCCTAGAATCCACGGATTTACTGCCACTCCTGGCATAACCGTGGACAATACAAATTTTGTCCAAATGGATTACTTACATTTATTTATAACGGACGACATCCTAAATCAGATTGTCCATGAAACAAATTTATATGCCACTCAATATATAAGGCAGAAACCTTCATCCACCCATGCCAGAGATTGGACGCCCACCAATTTGCTGGAATTAAAAAATTTTTGGGGGCTCACCCTAAATATGGGTATTGTCAAAAAGCCCTCCATTAGGTCTTACTGGTCAACAAGACCCGCCCAAGCCACCCCAGTATATTCTGCAGTAATGCCCAGGTCTCGTTATGAGACAATAATGAGGTTCCTCCACTTCAATGACAACGCACAGGCCCCCCCAAGTACCGATGCAAACCGGGATCGGTTGTTCAAAATAAGACCGCTAATAAATTCCCTGAATAATTTATTTCTGCAACTCTACACCCCTGAGCAGAATGTAAGTGTGGACGAATCCCTCCTCAACTTTCATGGCAGACTTAGCTTTCGCCAATATCTACCTTCAAAAAGGGCAAGATATGGCGTTAAGCTCTACAAATTGTGTGAAAGCGGGTCAGGATATACCACCGCCTTCAGAATTTATGAAGGGCGGGACCGCACAATAAATGTTCCTGGATGCCCCCCTGATCTTTCCACCAGCAGTAAGATCGTGTGGGAGATAATGCAGCCTCTGCTTCACAAGGGGTACCACCTGTACTGTGATAATTTTTATTCCAGTGTGCCCCTGTTTAGGCATTTGCATGCTGCAAGGACTGGGGCATGTGGTACCATGCGCAAAAACAGAATTGGTTTTCCACAGCAATTAGTGGGGAAGCGCATGGTAAAGGGGGACTCCTGTGCTTATGCATCTGAGGAATTGCTGGCGGTCAAGTTCAGGGATCGCAAAGATGTGTATGTGCTAAGCACGATTCATACCGCAGGAACAGTGGCAGTGAGGGAAAGGGGGGCAACATCGGACAAGCACAAACCAGTGAGCGTGTCCGAATATAACAAGTACATGGGGGGGGTGGATTTAAGCGACCAGGTTTTACAGCCCTATTTAGTAAAACGCAAAACTAAAACCTGGTACAAAAAAGTGGCCATTTATTTGTTACAGGTGGCCATCCACAACTCATTTGTGCTCTACAAAAAAAACAGAGGCAGAGACACATACCTGGATTTCCAGGAATAAATTATTGAAGGCCTCATTTTTGATGTTCAGGACACCCGAGAATGCCCCCAGTCTGAGGATGTCACGCGACTGACTGAAAGACACTTCATCAGTCGGATTCCCCCAACACCAACCAGAAGCAACCCTCAGAAAAAGTGCCGCGTCTGCAGAAAAGACGGGCACCGCAAAGATTCCCGATATTTCTGTCCCTCATAACCAGGCCTGTGCATTGAGCCATGTTTTAAAAAATAACACACTGTTCGGAATTATTAGATTTTAGTTAATTCGTTGAAAATATATTTGCCCTACATTACGTTTTTATTTTTCCCCTGATTTTACTCCAAGGGTGAGGGAGGGAATGGGTGGGTGGGGGGTGGATGTCATGTTTGCATATTCTCTAAAGTTCATCTGCTGGAGAGCTCCATTTGCATAAACCTGCAATTTCTTATTTTAGAAAACCCCAAAAAATAAATTCCCATTATACCCCTAGATGAACATTTTGGGATTTCTGCTTCAAGAGCAGATATTTTGGAAGTGTTATAGAAACTCTGTTGAGTTTTGTAAAACCAGCTTTGAAAAAAAGCGATTTGTGAAATAAGCTTCTTCTATCGTCCGCCCTCCTACTTCTCTATGTGATAAATAAGACACACATATTTGGTATCCCCATGCTCAGGAGAAGTGGCAGAATGTGAAAGGAGATGAATTTTGGCCGTGGTCTATGCCGTGTGTGAAAAATGCTGGTATAAACTGACGCATTTGCTAAAAAATTGCTAATTTTATTTTGATCCATCTTATTCAAGAAACTTTCAGAAGAAAACTGGACTGTCTAAAAATATGATAAACCCCTTGAAGAAAACCTTGTGGGGTCTACTTGCGTGAATGAAGTAATTTATGGGGTGATTCTAATCTTTCAGCAGTATTAGGCCCCCCCCCCAGAAAACAGTATGCAGCTATAAAATCAAGTGCAGAATTCCTGGACCGAAAAGGCCAAAAAGCCTCCTTTTATGCCAAGCCCTGGCACATGCCCGTGAATAAAGCACACATATTTGGTATCCCCATGCACAGGAGAAGTGGAAGAATGTGAAATGCGATGAATTTTGTCCGTGGTCCATTTTGTGTGTGAAAAAGCTAGCATAAACTGACGCATTTGTTAAAAAAAAAGGTAATTTTATTTTGTTCCATCTTATTCAAGAAACTTTCAGAAGAAAACTGGACTGTCTAAAAATATGATAAACCCCTTGAAGGAAACCTTGTGGGGTCTACTTGTGTGAATGAAGTCATTTATGGGGTAATTCTAATGTTTCAGCAGCATTACGCCCCCCAGAAAACAGTATGCTGCTATAAAATCAAATTCTAAATTCCTGGACCGAAAAGGCCGAAAAGCCTCCTTTTATGCCAAGCCCTGGCACATGCCCGCACAGTGAATAAGGCACACATATTTGGTATCCCCATGCACGGGAGAAGTGAAAGAATGTGAAAGGAGATGAATTTTGTCCGTGGTCTATGCCGTATGTGAAAAATACTAGCCTAAACTGACGCATTTGCTAAAAAATAGCTGATTTTTTTTTGTTCCATCTTATTCAAGAAACTTTCAGAAGAAAACTGGACTTGCTAAAAATATGATAAACCCCTTGAAGGAAACCTTGTGGGGTCTACTTGTGTGAATGAAGTAATTTATGGGGTGTTTCTAATGTTTCAGCAGCATTACGCCCCCCAGAAAACAGTATGCGGCTATAAAATCAAATTCAAAATTCCTGGACCGAAAAGGCCGAAAAGCCTCCTTTTATGCCAAGCCCTGGCACATGCCCGCACAGTGAATAAGGCACACATATTTGGTATCCCCATGCATGGGAGAAGTGGAAGAATGTGAAAGGAGATGAATTTTGTCCGTGGTCTATACCGTGTGTGAAAAATGCTAGCATAAACTGGCGCAATTGCTAAATTCTTGCATTTTTTTCCAATTTTGCTCACTTTAGAGAAAAAAATAAAAATGATATATACTGACAAATGCCACTAAAATAAAGCCCTATCTGTCCTTTAAAAAGAGTGTAAAATTCAAAGATGAACTTTATTCACCTGCTGAGTTATAGTCATCTAAAGAAGCGCATAGCAAAATTGTGAAATTTGCTCTGGTCATTTAGCTGTAAAACAGCCTAGTCCTTAACCGGTTAAAAACTACACCCTTAAAGAGGCTCTGTCACCAGATTTTGCAGCCCCTATCTGCTATTGCAGCAGATAGGCGCTGCAATGTAGATTACAGTAACATTTCTATTTTTAAAAAACGAGCATTTTTGGCCAAGTTATGACCATTTTTGTAGTTATGCAAATGAGGCTTGCAAAAGTCCAAGTGGGTGTGTTTAAAAGTAAAAGTCCAAGTGGGCGTGTATTATGTGCGTACATCGGGGCGTTTTTAATACTTTTACTAGCTGGACACTCTGACGAAAAGTATCATCCACTTCTCTTCAGAACGCCCAGCTTCTGGCAGTGCAGATCTGTGACGTCACTCACAGGTCCTGCATCATGTCGGACACATCAGCACCAGAGGCTTCAGTTGATTCTGCAGCAGCATCGGCGTTAGCAGGTAAGTCGATGTAGCTACTTACCTGCAAACGCCGATGCTGCTGCAGAATCATCTGTAGCCTCTGGTGCCGATGTGTCCCCGCTCGTCTGACACGATGCAGGACCTGTGAGTGACGACACAGCGTGATCTCTCGAGAACACGCTGTGTCTGCACTGCCAGAAGCTGGGCGTTCTGAAGAGAAGTGGATGATACTTCTCGTCAGAGCGCCCAGCTAGTAAAAGTATTAAAAACGCCCCGATGTACGCACATAATACACGCCCACTTGGACTTTTACTTTTAAACACACCCACTTGGACTTTTGCAAGCCTCATTTGCATAACTACAAAAATGGTCATAACTTGGCCAAAAATGCTCGTTTTTAAAAAATAAAAACGTTACTGTAATCTACATTGCAGCGCCTATCTGCTGCAATAGCAGACAGGGGCTGCAAAATCTGGTGACAGAGCCTCTTTAAGGCATTCATCTAGAGGTATAGTGAGCATTTTGACCGGAGACATACACCCCATAAACTGTAATGTGGGTTCTCACGGGTATGGCAATACCCTCAATGTGGCTGTTAACAGCTGCCTGGGCACACAGCAGGGCTCAGAAGGGAAAGATAAGGGGGGATAAGCTGTGCGGAGTACATCAGGGTAAGTAAAATTGGGGTAAATTATAAACCAAGGGTTGTATGATAAATTTTAAAACACTTTCATACAGAGCTCTGGTTTTTCGGGACACGTGTCACATTGATATATTGTGTCCTCCCTTATCCCCCTCTTATTGCAGACTTTGCACCTCTTTTGACTTTTTCCCTTCTTGCCAGTTTGGGGAACTTCTCCCGGAAAGTTTTGCCCTTGTATGATGCGTGTGGCCTCGCTTCCAGAAGTACTGGGTGCCCCCCCCCTTCCTGGTCCCTAAAGATTAGGTTCTTGATAACCACCTCTTGAAATTCCAGGAAAGTTCCCCTCTGGCCTGTACATCGACGTAGCACGTACACATTGTACAATGCCATCTGTATGATGTGCACGGCCAGCTTCTTATACCACACCGCATGGCGCTGTAGGGCTTCAGGACTTGATCTGACAAGTCCACCCCTCCCATGTACCTATTGTAGTCCAGGATGCAGTCTGGTTTGGGGGTCTCTGTACTGGTACCTCGTACAGGTACATGGGTACTGGTGTGACAGCTCTCTTGTCTTGTACTTGACACACAATATGTTGCTGCTAGATTGTGCCCTGCTCTCACCCCTTCTTGTTTGCCCTGCAGAGACTTAGGGAGGCCTCTCAGGTTTCTTCTAGCAGTGTCGCATGCCACAGGACTGGAAGCGAGGCAGTTGAAGAGTGGGACGCTGGTATAAAAATTATCCAGGTAGAGGTGGTAACCCTGGTCCAGCAGTGGGTGCACCAAATCCCAAACAATTTTTGCATTAACTCCCAGTAAGGGGGGGGGGCATTATGGGGGTTGAATACTGGTGTCCTTCCCTTTATATATCCTAAATTTGTAGGTATACCCTGATATACTCTCGCACAGCTTATACATCTTCACACCATACCTTGCCTTCTTACCCGGCAGGTACTGGCGGAATTTAACCCTCCCTTTAAAATCTACCACGGACTCATCAATAGAAATACACTTCTCGGGGGTGAATGCTTGGGAAAACCGGGCACTGAAACGGTCTAATAGGGGTCTCCGTTTATACAAACGGTCAAAGCTGGGGTCATCTCGGGGTGGGCACGGCTCATTATCAGTATAATGTAAAAAGCAATGTATTGCCTAATTTATTTATTTTTTTAGGTTCTAGTTCAGTTCTGAAGTTGCTTTGAGGGGCCCATATATTAGAAACCCCTATGAAACACCCCATTTTAGAAACTAGACCCCTCAAAGTATTCACAACAGCATTTAGAAAGTTTATGAACCCTTTAGGTGTTTCACAGGAATTTAGAGCAAAGTAGAGGTGAAATGTACATATTTTAATTTTTGTCAGAAAATCCTCTTTTTACCATTTTTTTTATAACACAAAAGGTTTTAGCAGAGAAACGCAACTTAATACTTATTGCCCAGATTCTGCAGTTTTGAGAAATATCCCACATGTGGCCCTAGTGCGGTAATGGGCTGAAGCACCGGCCTCCGAAGCAAAGGAGCACCTAGTGGATTTTGAGGCCTCCTTTTTGATAGGCACCATGTCCGGTTTGAAGAGGTCTTGTGGTGCCAAAACAGTGGAAAACTCCCAAAAGTGACCCCATTTAGGAAACTAGACACCTTGAGGAATCCATTGTAGTTTTCTTGGGGTGCATGCGGCTTTTTGATCAGTTTTTATTCTATTTTTAAGTGGCGTGGTGACTAAAAAACAGCAATTCTACTATTATTTTTTTTACAGCGTGCATCGTGCGCTATAAATTACATATTTAATTTATTCTGCGGGGCGATACAATTACGGAGATACCAGATGTTATAGTTTTTTTTATGTCTTATGGCGTTTGCACAATAAAATACGTTTTGTAAAAAAGTATTCACTTTTTTGTGTTATCATATTCTAAGAGCCATAACGTTTTTATTTTTCCATCAAGAAAGCCATGCGAGGACTTATTTTTTGCGTAACGAACTGCAGTTTCGATCAGTATTTTTAGGTACAGGCAACTTTTTGATCTCTTTTTATTCCATTTTTTGGGAGGTGAAGTGACCAAACAATTGTGATTCTGGTACGGTTTATTATTATTTTCTTTTACGGCGTTCACCACGCGGGATAAATAATGAAATAATTTTGTAGATCAGGCCGTTACGGACGCGGCGATACCAATTATGTATAGTTTATTTGTTTGCTTATATATTTTAATTAATAATAAAGGACTGATAAGGGAAAAGGGGGGATTTTTACTTTTATTACTTTTAAAACTTTTATCTTCTTATTTTTACACATCTTTTTTTAACTTTTTTGTAACTTTATTACTTTGTCCCACTAGGGGACATGAGGGCAGGAGGCCCTGATCGCTAATCTAATACACTGCACTACATACGTAGTGAAGTGTATTAGAGCTGTCAGCTACTCACTGACAGCAAGCATAGTGGGTCCTGACTTCGTCAGGACCCACTAGGCTTCCGTCGATGGCAGAGCCGGACGCCATTGTTTGGTGTCCGGTTGCCATAGTCACCATCGCCAGCCGATATCGCGTAGCAGGCTGGCGATTGCAGCTTAACCCCTAAAAAGCCGTGATCACTATTGAACACGGCTTTTCAGGGGTTAATCAACGGGGATACAGCGATCGGTCCCCGCTGTAGGAGCTGCAGCAGCTGCTGTACGAAATAGCAGCTGTCACAGCTCCTGTATGTGTCGGGAGGACGGCCTTAATGGCCGTTACTCCCGCGACGTACTATTCCGTCGCTGAGTGCGAACGTATTGGTTAGCTCGGCGGAATAGTACGTCGCTGAGCGCGAAGAGGTTAAACCATACACAAAAGAACTAGAGCATGTAGCCAAAAGTATATAAGAATATGAAAATTGCATTACACAAATAAGACAGACAATATATTAAAAAACATATAAGGACAAGACTCTAGAAAAGTTTATGGAGCGAAACATGGAAATTGCTGGATAACATGTAAAAATAGGCTGGATTAGATAACTGAAGCATCTATTCCAAACCCAAAAGGGTTCCATACTGATTATCTCTAATCCCTGTAAACATAGTCGACTAGTAGAAGGGGGAACAAGAGAAAGTGTCAGTGCATGCAAATAACGCTTAGAAGATAGCCTTACCCATAGCAGCAAAAAGATTCTATAGATCGATGTTCGCTCTACCACAGAAACCTCCACTTTGCTATTTAGTCCAGGTAGGGACAGAATTTATATGTTTTAACTGGATATTTGGAGTAGCTCTATAATTATTTAAATCAATATATTGGCACCCTTATCTAGTCTTAACTATCGGGTTAGCCTGGTATCTATAGAAATTATTGGCTTGAGTAGCCCATTTTGAAGATTTAAAAAAAATACAAATATTTTTTATTCGTTGTCCAGGCGATACCTTCTATTTTGAGTTACGTGAACACAAAAATTTCAAAAACTATATTTCTTTATCCTTAGGATAGACTAGGAATGTTTGTTAATTGGGGGCCAACTTTGGGGGCCTCTGTCGATAATCATAACTATGGGGCCGTGTGTTATGAATGGGACGAGCTGTAATACCAAACAAGACTGCCAGACAGGAATGCCATGTCCCATCATGGTTGTTCAGCAGGGACCCATCAATTATGTCCCAGAGAACCCCTAAACTTTTATATAAAAAAGTTTCATAAAGATCCACCTTAAACAGCAGGCAGTAATATTGAGATAGACATTGTTACATGTGTAGATCTTTTGTATGTCATTATTATTATTACCAGTTTGTTTTGTACTGCCACTGCAGATCCTTTGTTGCTATCAATGTATCCAAGTGCTCTTCATCATCAACTCTAAGCTAACTTGCAGCACTATTGGAAAATTATATCACTATAGATGAGTGAACCTTTAAAAATTGTATTCTCAGTTTATTCTTGAAAATGTGGATCACTCTGATTTGCTGCAAATCTCAAACCTGAAGATTTGTATCACCTCTACCTATCTCTTTAGCTAGTCTATATCTAAATTGTTTGATTGTTTAGTTTCTGTCATGACTGAGACTCGTTGTCTACTAAGATGTTTCTTAAAAAAACAATGAGATGCTAAAAAGCATCCATATTCTTGAAGATGATTTTGATTTACTATAGTAATGAAGCTTAAAGGGATTTTCCCACAAGCACATGTATCCCCTATCAAGAGATAGGGGATACATGTGTGATCGCTGGGGGTCCAATTTATGTGAAAATTTACCCATACATGTGGATACATCTGCCATTGACTATGATTAGCTTAAAAAAAAAAAAAAAAAAAAACATATTTCTTATCCCCTTCCCGACATCCGACGTATATATATGGCGCTGTCAGGCAGGGCTTCCCGCAAAGGGCAGTATAATTAAGTTGCGGTGAGGAGCTGAGCCCACACCATCACCGCCGGGTGCCAGCTGTATGCTACAGCTGGCACCCTGATGTAATGAACAGGACCAGAGTTAGCCTCCGATCCGGCCGATTAACCCCTCAGATGCTGCGTTCAATAGAGATCGCAGCATGTGAGGGGTTTTTAGCGTGATCGCTCGGTTGCCGATGGCTGCAATGGCAATCAGAGGCCTAATACAGGCCTCCCATTCTGCCAGCAATGGAAGCCTCCTATGCCCCGATCAGCAAGATGGCGCCGACTCAGCTTCCGGCTCAGAAGCTGAGCTGGCGTCATCAGCAGTGTGTCTCTGCGGTATGTTACAGCTGACACCCCGCTAAAATGGCAGGAACCGGAGCTAGCTTCGATTCCTGCCATTAACCCCTTAGATGCAGCGATCAAAAGTGATCGCTGCAACTTAGTGGTTTGTAGCAAACCGGCAGCCGTGCCATGTGATGGCAAGGCTGCCGACTGCTACTATGTTATGGCAGCCGATTAGGCCCCGCCTGGAGGCGGAGCCTGATTGTCTTGCTGTCAGTGAGCAACTGACAGTTCTAATAGTCTGCACTACATAGGTAGTGCAATGTATTAGAACATCAATTAAACAGTTGGACCTTCAAGTCCCCTAGTGGGACTAAAGAAAAGCGTCAAATAAGTGTCAAAAAAAGTAAAAATAAAAGCTGTAAAAAATAAAATAAAAGTTTCAAATAATAAAATAAAACACAATCGCCCTTTTTCTCTTATCAAGTAATTTATTATTGGAAAAAAGAAATAAAACCATACGTATTTGGTATCACTGCATCAGTAATGACTTGAACGATAAAAACATTACGTTATTTGTCCCGCGCAGTGAACACCGTAAAAAAAAAAAACTCTTCCAAAAATTGAAATAAAAAGTGATCAAAAAGTCGCATGTATCCAAAAATGTTACCTATAGCTTGTCTCGCAAAAAACAAGCCCTCACACAGCTCCGTCGACGAAAAATGTAAAAACTTATGACTCACAACTTGGCGACAGAAAAAAATACATTTTTTTTGCAAAAGTAATTTTATTGTGCAAAAAGTTGTAAAACATAAAAAAGTGCTATAAATTTGCTATCGCCGGAATCGTACTGACCTGCAGAATAACGTTAACATGTAATTTATGACGCGTGGTGAACTCTATATAAAAAAAACTAAAAAGTATTGCTGTTTTTTGGTCACCTTGACTCGCAAAAAAAGGATAAAAAGTGATCAAAAATTTGCATTTACCCCAAAATGGTACCAATAATAACTACAGCTCGTCCTGCAAAAATAACAGCCCTTATGCCACTACGTCTATGAAATAATAAAATAAGTTATGGCTCCAATAAGTCAGGAAAGTAAATATGCAGATGTGCGGGCCTGAGGGTACTATTTCTTCTGTTTCAAGAGGCGATTTATCAAGGCACTAAAATTAGGGAACCCGGATGGGGAGGGCCCAAACATATCTACTGGAAGTGAGGGTGCCCGTATTATACCAGGACAACAATTCCCCAAACTGCAAAGGTGTAGAGTGTGTACCAAAAGGGGATGAGAAATGACACCATTTATCAGTGCGACACTGGCATGTGCATAAGGGATTGCTTCACAGTGTAACACACATCTATGGATTATTTTTCCCCATTATTATACCATCTGACTGTGCCCCTGATGTACTCTGCCCGGTTTACATATGTCCTCACATTATAAACTAAAATACCAGTAAAATTCCAAACAAAACTACTACCAAGCAAAATCCGCGTTCCAAAAGCCAAATGGTGCTCCCTCCCTTCTGAGCCCTACAGTGTGCGCAAACAGCAGTTTACTTCCACATATATGGCATCGCCAAACCAGGGAGAACCCTTTTAACAATTTTTGGGGGGTGTGTCCCCAGTGGCACAAGCTGAGCACAACATATTTGCCACTGAAATGGCATATTTGGTAAAAATTGCTATTTTTACTTTGCACCATCCGCAGCGCAATGATTTATGGAAAAGGCCTGTGGGTGAAAATGCTCACTACACTTCTTAATAAATGCCTTGAGGGGTACAGTTTCCAAAATGGGGTCACTTCTCAGGGGTTTATTTTATTATTTCACATCAGAGCCTCTGCAATTGTGAACCAATTCTTTGTAAGTCGCCAAATTAGGCCTCAATTTTGCATGGTATTCTTTCTCTCCTGAGCCCTGTTGATCGTCCAGGCAAAAGATTAGGGTGTTTCTAAAACCGGGAAACACAGCATAATAATTAGAAAGTTGTCTTTTCATGGTGGCACAAGCTGGGCACCACATATTGGTATACTTATGGAAAAATTCCCATTTTCACTCTGCAATATCTAGTGCACACTAATTTCTGGAAAACACCTGCGGGGTTAACATGCTCACTACACCCCTAGATGAATACCTTGAGGAGTGTAATTTCCAAAATGGGGTCACTTGTGGGGGGTTTCCACTGTTTTGTTCCTACAGGGGTTTTGCAAATGCGACATAGCACCCAGAAACCATTCCAGCAAAATCTGCCCTCGAAATGCCAAATCGCGCTTCTTACCCTCTGAGCCCTACTGTGCGCTCAAACAGTCGTTGAGCTAATGTTTTGTCTTATTGGGGAAATTTTTATTGTTTATTTTCACTGCTCAATTCTAATAAAATCTATGAAACACCTGTGGGGTCAAAATGTTCACATGGGGCCAAGAAACCAATCCAGCAAAATCTGTGCTCCAAAAGCCAAATGTTGCTCCTTCCCTCCTAAGCATTGCCATGTGCCCAAACAGCAGTTTATGACCAGATATGTGGTATTTCCGTACTCTGGAGAATTTGCTTTACAAATGTTGGGGGGCTTTTTCTTCTTTATTTCTTGTGGAAATAGTTTTTTTTTTTTTTAGCTAAAATGACATCTTATTGGATAAATGTAAAAGAATAATATTTTCACGTTCAAATTCTAATAAAATATCTGAAATACCTGTGGGTTCAAAATGCTCACTAAACCCCTAGATGAATTCCTTGTGGGGTGTACTTTCCAAAACTGGGTGTTTTTTGGGTGGTTTCCTTTGTTTTGGCATCAGAAGACCTCTTCAAACCTTTTTATCTAATAAAAAGAAGGCCCCAAAATCCACTAGGTGCTCCTTTGCTTCTGAGGCCAGTGTTTCAGTCCATTTGCACACAAGGGCCACATGTGGGATATTTCTAAAAACTGCAGAATCTGGGCAATAAATATTGAGTTGCGTTTCTCTGGTAAAACCTTATGTGATACAGAAAAAAAAATGAATTAAAAATGAATTTCTGCAAAATTGCTTTAATTCTTGTGAACCGCCTAAAATGTTAAGAAACTTTCTAAATGCTGTTTTGAATACTTTGAGGGGTGCCGTTTTTAAAATGGGGTGACTTATTGGGGGTTTCTAATATATAGGCCCCTCAAACCACTTCAGAACTGAACTGGTCCATGAAAAAATTGCCTTTTGAAATTTTCTTGAAAATGTGAGAAATTGCTGCTAAAGTTCTAAGCCTTGTTACGTCCCAGAAAAATAAAAGGACGTTTAAAAAATGATGCAAAGATAAAGTAGACATGTGGGAAATGTTAACTAGTAACTATTTTGTGTGGTATTACTATCAATTTGTATTAACTATAAAAATATATTTTATGCTAAATAATGACTTTTTTTGTGGACATTTCATTATTAATTTTGTTTGTTGCATTTTTTTTTTATCCCATGAAGGGATAACTTTTTAACAACTTTAATTTATACTTATAATGTATAAGCATACTCCTGCTAGTAGGGCAATACATAGTGTCCTAACATCAGGCTCACAGAACACATAGTCGTCGGTCCTTTCTTAATCTCCAGGGCTGACTGTAGGGGGTTCCACCAGTCTCTGTTTGCATCATCGTAAGTGTCCCCTTTGATCATGCCGTGGTCACAGACTGCGGCGATCAAAGGGTTAAATCGCTGGGATCGGATTTGCCTCCGATCCCAGTAACGGCTCCTGCTTAGAAGATGAGTGCACACTGAAGCGATCGTAAGCCTTTTCTACAGCGACGCCAAAATACCAAAAGACTATAGACCTGCACCGTCCACCATCAAAAAACAGCGGTCTGTCGGTAAGGGGTTTCAAAATTTCCAGAAGCAATATGAAACAATAATATAATAACAGTGCAATATGTAGAAGGTTCACAACATATAGAAAGATACACATACAGTGTTTTTTTTTTAATATTGTACTCACTGAGCAAAATGTCATCCATCCACACTGAATAACAAAGCCTTTCACACTGATTCTTTGATGCACGTGTGATTCTACCTTCTGGCTTGATAGCCTGAAAGCACATTTCAGGGACTTTGATCTGAGTTGCAGTCTCCAGTAGAGAGAAATGAATGTTATCACTGCTCTTAGTCAAACAATTTTAGTATTTTAGTGGCATTGTGAGAAATAATGCCATTTTACCAAGCAGAAAAAAACCAGACATTTGTTTTGCAACTCTTTTATATATTAAGGAAAGTGAGATTTCTTTTGTCTTGCAAGTATGGTTACAATTATTGATGTCTCAGGAATCACTGTGCGTTTCTGACAGGATATGTAGTAACATTAAGACCAACAGAATCAATCTTGATGATACGGTCTATGTCTTTACCGATAATAAAACTGCAGAGACATCTTGTTCTACAGGAGCTCAATGAGTCATCATCAGAAGTGTAGGGCCAGATTGAAATTCTTTACCCATGTTCTTTCCTCTTTCTACGAACTGTGACAGTTTTATGTTGTATATAGAGAACACGAGTAATTGATTAAATACAACAATGTGATGTAAATGTCATGTACCCACTGTACTGGAGTCATACGAATAGAGCCTATACACATAACTCTAGACTACGGAGCTGTTGGCTCGCTGTGTGCCCCTTAATGGTGTCTCAGCACAATATTATGGGGGTATACTCCCCTAGAAGTAATGTCTCTTGTTCAGAATAGTTCCATCATATGAAATCAGAGGCACACAGAAGTACAGTCAGGCCACTTACATTTTAATGGGTGCCATTTTACTGCTCTGAGAAACTCATAAATTGTACGGAGCTGTAATAGGGTTGAGTGCATGATTTCTTCTAGCATTTATAATATATATGTAATAGACTGAAAATGGTAGACAAACAGGCGACTAAGAATGGTTAAATCATAAGACACTAATGAAAATTTCACAAAAAATAAAATAAAAATGTTATTATAGTAATCAGCTATTTGTATGACAACTTTTTCAGGCCTGGAAATGGGGTCAGTTGCATGTTATACAGTGCAACTTGTAAAAACACTATTTCACTTGTTTGTACTGTATTTTGTAAATGTTCTAATGTGTTTCCCCAGTTTTGTGCTATGTAAAGAGTTATGGAAGTTGATGGCACTATATAAAAAAAAAATAATAATATGAATAATTAATATTTATCTAACCGTACAGTTGGCGTTATACTCTTAAATGGGCTGTTGAGTTTTTATTTCTTTATTTCGTTTTATACAGTTTTCTAATATGCATGTATTAGAAATTCTGCTCACATACCTTTCTTATAATGCATGAGGCACCTGTCGCAGTTGAATGGTACAGCCCACGGATTAGTCCTGAGTAATGCATCCACAGGCCACCTGAATATGACTATGGTTTCGTTCACATCTGCGTCAGGGCTCCGTTCCAATGTTCCTTCTGAGCTTTCCGTCAGAACGGAGCCCTGACTGACACAAACGGAAACTATAGGTTTCCGTTTCCATCACCATTGATTTCAATGGTGACGAATCCAGTGCCAATGGTTTTCGTTTGTCTCCGTTGTGCAAGGGTTCCGTAGTTTTGGCGGAATCAGGGGTGGGATCCGGCCGGTTCACCCCGGTTCTCCCGAACCGGTTGTTAAAATTACAACCGGTTTTTCAGAACCGGGTGAAGCGGGAAGCCCAAACTGGTCTACTGCACTCAAGTACCCACGTCCTTAGGGAACAGTAACTACAGGGGACAATACATAGGTAACAGTAACTACAGGGGACAATACATAGGTAACAGTAACTACAGGGGACTATATAGGGAACAGTAACTACAAGGGACTATATAAGGAACAGTAACTACAGGGGACTATATAGGGAACAGTAACTACAAGGGACTATATAGGGAACAGTAACTACAGGGGAGTATATAGGGAACAGTAACTACAGGGGACTATATAGGGAACTAACTAAAGAGGACTGTAGGGAACAGTAAAAACTGGGGACTATATAGGGAACAGTAACTACAGGGGACTATAAAGGAAAGAGTAACTACAGGGGACAATAGGGAACTAACGACAGGGGACTATATAGGGAAGACTAACTACAGGGGACTATATAGGGGTGAAAAAAAGAAAAAAAGAAAAAGTTTCAGAAATATAACTAAGCACTCTTGGGCTCAATAAAAGTAAATAATTATTTTATTTTTTGAATCCAGATAATACCGGAAAAGATAAATTTATACATACACCAAAATACAATTTAAAAAGAGAATTCTCCTGGCCAGGAAAAGGAACGTACGAATAATCTTCAAAACATTGGTAATATTACCTGATGGTTATATAGTATAGTATATGTGTACCACACAATTATACAAAAAGATTTCCAAATGGAGAGCCGCTGGACTGTGTTCACATCTGCGGTTTCCAAACATTTGTATAATTTGTATCACATATTGCTAAAGGACCTGTTTGGAGTAGCTGTAAATAATATAAGAGTTTTCCAAATGGAAAACCGCTGAACTGTGTTCACACCTGCGTTTTCCAAGCATATATATAATATATATCATAATATTACCATAGGACCTGTTTGAGGTAGCTGTTAATAATATAACATACAATAAACCTTCAAAGGCGTAAGTGATATTGCCAGATGGATATATAGCATGATGTATATGTATTAAACGATTTTACAACAAGATTTCCAAATCTAAAACCGCTGGACTGTGTTCACACCTGCGGTCTCCAAACATACATGTAATTTGTATCACAATATTACCCAAAAAAAAAAGACTACTATAGGTAGCTGTAGATAATTGTAATTTGTATAACCATATTACCAGAGGACCTATTTGGGGTAACTGTTAATAATATAACATACAATAAACCTTCAAAAGGTAAATAATTTTGTCAGATGGATATATAGCATGAATTACATCATGCTATATATCCATCTGACAAAATTATTTACCTTTTGAAGGTTTATTGTATGTTATATTATTAACAGTTACCCCAAATAGGTCCTCTGGTAATATGGTTATACAAATTACAATTATCTACAGCTACCTATAGTAGTCTTTTTTTTTTGGGTAATATTGTGATACAAATTACATGTATGTTTGGAGACCGCAGGTGTGAACACAGTCCAGCGGTTTTAGATTTGGAAATCTTGTTGTAAAATCGTTTAATACATATACATCATGCTATATATCCATCTGGCAATATCACTTACGCCTTTGAAGGTTTATTGTATGTTATATTATTAACAGCTACCTCAAACAGGTCCTATGGTAATATTATGATATATATTATATATATGCTTGGAAAACGCAGGTGTGAACACAGTTCAGCGGTTTTCCATTTGGAAAACTCTTATATTATTTACAGCTACTCCAAACAGGTCCTTTAGCAATATGTGATACAAATTATACAAATGTTTGGAAACCGCAGATGTGAACACAGTCCAGCGGCTCTCCATTTGGAAATCTTTTTGTATAATTGTGTGGTACACATATACTATACTATATAACCATCAGGTAATATTACCAATGTTTTGAAGATTATTCGTACGTTCCTTTTCCTGGCCAGGAGAATTCTCTTTTTAAATTGTATTTTGGTGTATGTATAAATTTATCTTTTCCGGTATTATCTGGATTCAAAAAATAAAATAATTATTTACTTTTATTGAGCCCAAGAGTGCTTAGTTATATTTCTGAAACTTTTTCTTTTTTTCTTTTTTTCATTAACTTATATCAGGAATGGCACCGTGCTATATTATATTGCATTTTTGGGTTCTTTAGGTATGGTTTGTAATAACCACATCTGTTTTTCTTTAAGACTATATAGGGGTCCTTATCTACAGGGAACGCCTCGGGGGGCCCTTATCTACAGGGAACGCCACAGGAGGCTCTACCTACAGGGAATGCCACAGGGGGCCCTAACTACAGGGAGCGCGACATGGGGCTATATCTACGGGGACCTCCACAGGGGGCTCTATCTACAGGGAATGCCACAAGGGGCCCTATCTACAGGGGGCACTATACAGGGAATGCTACATGGGGCACTATAAGGAAACGCTACAGTGAATGCCACATGGGGCTGTATCTACAGGGAACGCTACAGCGGGCCCTGTCTGCAGGGAACGGTACAGGGGGCACTATCTACAGGGAACGCTACTAACTACAGGAGGCTCTACTGGGGGCACTACTTACAGAGGGCTCTATGGGGAGAACTATCTATACAGGGCTCTAGTAGAAGCACTAGCTACAGGGGGCACTGTGTGTGGTGCATTACTTTACAGTGTTTGACAATTTTATTCAGGGACAAAGTGCATGGTACTATTATATTCAGGGGCACAGTGTATGGTACTATTATATTCAGGGGCACAATGTATGGTACTATTATATTCAGGGGCACAGTGTATGGTAATATTATATGCAGGGGCACAGTGTATGGTACTATTATATTCAGGGGCACAGTGTATGGTACTATTATATTCAGGGGCACAGTGTATGGTACTATTATATTCAGGGGCACAGTGTGTAGCGCTATTATATTCGGGGACACAGTGTATGGTTCTATTATATTTGGGGGCATAGAGTGTGGTACCATAAGAATTTGCTCTTCATTTATAGGTGCAGAAATGTTGGAAAAAGTAGGTTCCGAAGACATCTGAGCAGCAAATTGACCCATTACCGCAGGAATGGGTCATGGCCAGGACGCATTATGGAGTTCTGGACTAGATAGAAAAGTAAAGAGAACGACTAGAATCTGAGAAGTCGTCACCGGTGAGTCACTAAATGTAAATGTTTATTCTCCCTGTGACTGCTCAGTACCGTAGTTACTGTATGATCTGCAGCCAAATGATGTGTGTACCGTTCTTTTTTGTGAAACAGCAACTCCCAGCATATCCTTACCATTGTTCTGGCTATACTGGGAGCTGTAGTTTTATGTCGTACAAACTTATATGGCAGGGGTTAAACTAAATTTGCAAATTATCTCTGTCCTGAGCTGTATTTGTAATGGTGCTGTATATATGTACTGAGCTTTGTTCTGATGCTGTATATATGTACTGAGCTTGATTCTGGTATTGTATATATGTACTGTGCTTTGTTCTGGTGCTGTATATATATATATATATATATATATATATATGTACCGAGCTTTGTTCTGGTGCTGTATATATATGTACTGAGTTTTGTTCTGGTGCTGTATATATGTACTGAGCTTTGTTCTGGGGCTGTATGTATGTACGGAGCTTGGTTCTGGTGCTGTATATATATGTACCGAACTTGGTTCTGGAGTTATATTCATCATAACAACCAATACATATATACAGCACCAAATAGAAGCTCAGAACATATATACAACTCCAGAACCAAGCTCCGTGTATAAATACAGCACCAAAACCAAGCTCAGTACATATATACAGCACCACAACACAGCTTAGTACATATATACAGCACCAGAACAAAGCGCAGTACATATATACAGCACCACAACAAAGCTTAGTACATATATACAGCACCAGAACAAAGCTCAATACATATATACAACACCAGAACCAAGCTCAGAACATATATACAACTCCAGAACCAAGCTAAGTACATAAATACAGCCCCAGAACCAAGCTCAGTACATATATACAGCACCAGAACAAAGCTCAGTACATATATACAGCACCAGAACAAAGCTCAGTACATATATACAGCACCAGAACAAAGATCAGTACATATATATTAGAACAACCAAGCTCAAAACCTATATATATGTACTGAGCTTTGTTCTGGTGCTGTATATATGTACTGAGCTTTGTTGTGGTGCTGTGTATATGTACTGAGCTTGTTTCTGGTGCTGTATATAAGTTCCTAGCTTTGTTCTGATCCAGTATATATGTACTGAGCTTTGTTCTGGTGCTGTATATATGTACTGCACTTGGTTCTGGTGTTGTATATATGTACTAAGCTTGTTCTGGTGCTGTATATTTGTACTGAGCTTTGTTCTGGTGCTGTATATAAGTTCATAGCTTTGTTCTGGTCCTGTATATATGTACTGACCTTGGTTTTGGTGTTGTATTTATGTACTGAGTTTTGTTCTGGTGCAGTATATATGTACTGAGCTTTCTCCTGGCACCATATCTGTGCATTAGCTGCCAGATCCGTCGTGGCTTACTGTGCACACCGCACTGTCCTCCACTTTTCTCATGTGCACAGCCAAACTAAATTGGCTGAGCACGCTTAGGATATTGAATGTGCGCATATAGGTCTATACATAATGGATGAGTTTAATATAATATGTGGGTAGGTCTGTATGCTTATGTAATTATATACATAGTGTGGCAATCCACACTAAAACATTCTGGACAGGGAAATCCTTTATTTAGAGTCCACTTTAATGTAGGGGGTATTTGGAATATCTTAATTGTTTTATTTTACTATTAGAACCATTTTCAATGGCGCGATACACCACAAAACGCTGTGAACCCCTCCCCCCCGCGGCGCATATGTCTTTGTCCACAAAACAGGGAACCTGTTGTTAAAAATTTGAATCCCACCCCTGGGCGGAATGAATAGCACAGTCGACTGCACAATGTATTGGGTCAACATGGTCTATGTGAATAGGACTAATGTTGGAATAAAGATAAACAATTGCTTCACTGTGCATGTATTTACTGTCTCTAGGTGATTTATAAACTAACTGCCTGTCTCTAGGGGATGTTGTCATGTTGTTAATAAAGTTAAATACAATAAAAACACACAACACATAGAGGAGACAGCGAGAAGAATGTAAGAGCTCCTCCTCACAGACACTGAAAGACATGATGAGATGTTGTATGTAGAAAAACTTTATAACTTCTGCTCCTCAATAATCTATTAATTACCTATTTTATACCTCGACAGTTTTACCTGAATGCCAGGGGTCACATGATATGGGTCACATGACTGTCCATTCAGTTATCCTATGGGTGCTTTTTTTATGGACAAATCTGTGGGCTATACCATTTTTTCATTTTTAGACAGAGACAACTGCACTGATATAAGAAAGGTATCTGATCAGAATTTCTAATAGATGTATATTAGAAATCTGTATGATTTCCTATTCTACAAATAAATTTATAAAAAAAATAAAAAGTGGACAACCCCCTTTAACATCAATGGCTTGTCTGTGTAATGCAGGAGAGGTCCTCCAGAGTGAGAGACACTCTTTAAATGCGCTCTCCACTCTGGCCAAGGGATAAGGATTCTGAACTGCACACAACCTTTGTAAGTGGTCTTTCTTTATAGGAACAAGTTGTTACTCCTCTGTAAATTTAGTTATGCATTTTAATATAATTCTAGGGGGAAAAAATTCTAAAGAAGACTTTGAATTGTATCCCAATAAAGAGTAATTTGTAGTTATAATACATCATTCGATTCCATTCACAATGCATACACTTATCTATCTCAATGATTAATTTTAGATTAGCTTGGGAAAACAAATCTATTTATATGCAGTAATATTCTAATAAACCATCAGTTGAAAGACCAGATCCAGGTGAATCCTGTTTTATTAGATTTTCTGGATTAGTTGACTTTCATTACTCACTTTGATAATCAATTATTTTGCGTTCTGAGTCCCAGAGAAATAAATGTGATCCATCGACTGATCCATCATGATTGTTTTTTTAAGCAAAACATACACAAGTATGAACCCAGCCTAACAAGCTTATATCTCATAATGGCAACTCTTAGTTCTGTACTGTGTTTGCTTCTCAACATCATGATCTCAGGTTTCTAATGCAAATTATTATAATTTCTACTGTCATCACATAAGGGTATGTTCACACACTTACTAAGAAACGTCTGAAAATACGGAGCTGTTTTCAAGGGAAAACAGCTCCTGATTTTCAGCCAATTTTTAAGCAACCTCACATTTTTCGCTGCGTTTTTTTATGGCCGTTTTTGGAGCTGTTTTTATATAGAGTCAATGAAAAACGGGTCCAAAAACGTCTCAAGAAGTGACATGCACTTTTTTTTTACGGGGCCTGTTTTTACGTGCCGTTTTTTCAAAATGGCCACGTAAAAGAGGCCCTGTCGGAACAGGACGCCGTTTTTCCCATTGAAATCCATGAGCAGATGTTTGGAGGCGTTCTGCTTCCGAAATAAGCCGTGTGAGCATTCCCTTATAGTGTTTATCCTACAGTTATCAAAAATATAAAATTTCACAATCTGCTTAGCTTTACAACTCAGTACTGTTACTGTGCCCCCAGTTGCAGGGAATCTCCTGCTGCTTGTTGTCAATGCTTTGTGATGATGTGTCATCCATCCCTGCATTATATCACATGGCTATGGAATATGATGATCCTGTAGGAACCTATTCTTAGGCCCCATGCACACGACCGTGCCCGCAATCACAGCCCGCGCTTGCAGGCACGGCCGGCCGCTGACTGACAGCTGCATTTTCGGGCCGTGCTCCCATACAAAGTATGGGAGCACGGCCCGCAAAATGCGAAAGAACGGACATATTCCATAATTCCTGGAACATTTCCACGGCACTGACACCCTTCCGTAGTGCTACGGAAAGGTGTCAGTGTTCAATGAAAGTGAATGGCTGCGTTTTTGCGGACCGCAATTGCGGTCCGCAAAAACAGAGGTTTTTTGCTGTCGTGTGCATGGGGCCTCAGGGTTCAGAAGTGCACTTTTTTGGGTTTCCACAATATAACATTAGTTAGGGATCTATATATCTATATATTTAGTTCTAAGCACAAAGAAAAGTAAGAATGCAAAAACCTCCATATCAAATTGGAGATATACGAAGGTACAGTTGGGGATCCTAGATTTAATGAGTGATGTTTTATAGCTCTGTGCAACTTGGAACGCATAAGGAGCCCTCTTATGGTCTTGTGCATATAAAATGAGTATTTAAAATAAGTATTTCAATTAATTGTGTATACATTTTCAAAGAGAGACATGTTTTCTCCTCTGGGGAGCATTACTTCAACCCTTTCAGGACTGAGCTATTTTGGCCTTCAGGACCAGCCCCATTTTTGCATATCTGACATGTGTCAATTTATGTGGTAATAACTTCAGAATACTTTTGCCTATCCGATTGGTTAGGAGATTGTTTTCTCATGACATATTGAACTTTATGCGAGTGGAAAATTTGGTCAATAAATTCATTGCTTATTTGTGAAAAACACCAAAATTTTAAGAAAATTTGCAAAAATTATGATTTTTCTCATTTTAAATGTATCTGCTTGTAAAACAGATAGTAATACCTCACAAAATAGTTACTATTTCCCATTTCCCATATGTCTACTTTATATTTGCATAGTTTTTTGAACATTATTTAATTTTTCTAGGACGTTACAAGGCTTAGAACTTTAGCAGCAATTTCTCACATTTTCAAGAAAATTTCAAAAGGCTATTTTTCAAGGACCAGTTCAGTCCTGAAGTGGCTTTGAGGACCTTATGTACTAGATGGACCCCATAAATCACCCCATATTAAAAACTGCACCCCTCAAAGTATTCAAAACAGCATTCAGAAAGCTTAGGCATTTCACAGGAATTAAAGCAAAGTAGAGGGGAAATGTACAAATTATTTTTTTTTTGCTGAAATTCATTTGTAATACATTTTCTTCTGTAACACAGAAGGTTTTACCAGAGAAACGCAACTCAATATTTATTTCCCAGATTCTGCAGTTTTTAGAAATATCCCACATGTGGCCCTAGTGTGCTAATGGACTGAAGCACCGGCCTCCAAAGCAAAGGAGCACCTAGTGGATTTTGGAGCCTCCTTTTTTTAGAATATATTTTAGGCACCATGTCAGGTTTGAAGAGGTCTTGTGGTGCCAAAACAGTGGAAATCCCCCGAAAGTGACACGGTTTTGGAAACTACACACATCAAGGAATTTATCTAGGGGTATAGTTAGCATCTTGAACCCACAGTTATTTTGCTATATTTATTGGAGTCTGTCTGTGAAAGTGAAAATTTACTTTTTCTCTGAAAAAATATAAAAAAAATATATATTTGCAAGGAATAAAGAATAAAAATCACCCCAAAACTTGTAAAACTACTCCCCCCCCCGATTATGGCAATACCCCATATGTGGTACTAAACTGCTGTTTGGACCCACATCAGAGCTCAGAAGGGAAGGAGCGCCATTTGGATTTTGGAGCGCAGATTTTGCTGGAATAGTTTTCATTGCCATGTCGCGTTTGCAACACCCTGGAGGGACCAAAACAGTGGAAACCCTACCAAAAGTGACCCCATTTTGGGGAATATACCACTCAAGGAATTTTTCTAGGGGTATAGTTAGCATTTTGACACCACCGGTTTTTTTTTGCTGAATTTAGTGGAATTAGACCGTGAAAATGAAAATCTACTTTTTTCTGAAAAAACATGGAAATGTTTAATTTTTACAATGAATAAAGGAGAAAAAGCACCCCAAAATGTATAAAGCAATTTGTTCTTATTTCAGAAATACGCCATATGTGGTAATAAACTGCTGTTTGGACCCACCGCAGGACTCAGAAGGGAAGGAACAATATTTGGCTTTTGGAGCTCAAATTTAGCTGGAATAGTTTTGGGGTGTCATGTTGCATTTGCAAAGCCCCTGAGGTACCAAAACGGTGGAGTACACCCCAAAACTGAGCCCATTTGGGAAACTACATCCCTTAAGGAATCTATCTAGGTGTATAGTGAGCATTTAGACCCCACAGGTCTTTTGCAGAATTTGTAGAATTAGGCTTTGAAAATGAATATCAACAAGGTTAAAGGAGGAAAAAGTACCCCAACATTTGTAAAGAAATTTCTCCCAATTACGGCCATACCCCACGTGGTCATAAATGCTTTTTCAGTAGAAATTAATTAACCCTTTCAGGACTGATCCATTTTTTGCTTTTACATTTTAGTTTTTCCCTCCCCGCATTCCAAGAGCCATAACTTTTTTTATTTTTCAATCAGTAGAGTGGTGTGAGGGCTTATTTTTTGCAGGAGGAGTTGTAGTTTCTAGTGACACCATTTAAAGTACCATTTAATGTATGGGGAAACGGAAAATAAAATTCTTTGCAGGCTGAAATTGGAAAAAGCTGTGATTCCTCCATTGTTCTTTGGGTTTCGTTTTTACGGCTTTCACAGCGCGGTAAAAACAACAACTTACATTTTTTTGAGACTTAATACGATTACGGTGATACCAAATTTATACAGTTTTTTTTTATATTTTACTACTTTTACAAAGTAAAAACTGTTTGTCAAAAAAACAAAACATTTTGTTTCACCACATTCCGGGAGGCATCAGTTTTTTTATTTTTTGGTCGATTGAGCGGTATGAGTGCTTATTTTTTGCGGGATGAGCTGTAGTTTTTATTGGTACCATTTTTTTTACATACAACTTTTTGATCACTTTTTATGATTTTTTTTTAAAAGCTAAGGTGACCAAAAAACAGCGATTTTGGTGTTTTAAATTCTTTATTTTTTACGGCGTTCCCAGTGCGAGTTAAATAATGGTATATTGTAATAGTTCGGACTTTTACGGATGCAGCGATACAAATTTTGTTTATTTTTTTATTTCTCACATTACTTTAGAGGAGACATGGGAAAGGGAGATTTTTTGGACTTTGAATATATTATCTATTTTTGTCACTAATAACTTTTTTTTCCTTTTTTTTTTTTCACATTTTATTAATCCCCCTAGGGGACTGGAATGATCATTAGATAGCTGGTACAAATACACTGTAATACTAATGTATTGCAGTATAATGTCATTTTTACAGGCTCCTGTAACAGTGCGATCGCTGTTCCTGTCCGTTAGTCCCAGGTGTCAGCTGTAATACACAGCTGACAACGGCAGAATATGGAGCGGGCGCAGTGCATGAGCCCACTCTATATATAACCCCCCACACCATGACATGCTATTAAGTTGTGGTGCGTGAAGGCGTTAATGCGCAGCAGATGGTGCAACGTGAAAATTAAACTTTTCCACTGATATGCCATTTTAATGCACAATATGTTGTGCCCAGTTTGTGCTACTGAAGACAAATACCTCATACAATGTTGAGCGGCTTCTCCCGGATATAAAATATCATATATGTGGATGTAAGCTGGTGTTTGGGCACGCTGTGGGGCTCAGAAGGGAGGGAGCGCCATTTGGCTTTTGGAGCGCAGATATTGCTTGGTAACTGTTCTGTTTGGGGTTTTGCTGGTATTTCAGTTTATAATGTGGGGGTATATGTAAGCTGGGCAGAGTAAATCAGGGCATAATAAGAGGGTATAATCATGCGGTAAATAAATAACATAAATATGTGGCCAGTGTTTCACTGATAAATGGTGCCCGATATTATCCGCTTTTGAACACTCTGCACAATATCTGTTGCTATATTCTGAGAGCCATAACTTTTTAATTTTTTTTCCACCGGAGATGTGTGAGGGCTTATTTGTTGCGGAACAATTTGTAGTTTTCATTGGTACCTTTTTAGGGTACATGTGATTTTTTTTATCACTTGTTACTAGATTTTTTTGGCAAGCAAAGTGACAAAAAAACATAAATTCTGACAATGTTTTTTGTCTTTTTTTTTTTTACAGTGTTCACCGTGTGCTATAAATTAGATTTTACTTTATTCTGCAGGTCAATACGATTACGGCGATACCATATGTATATCATTTTTTTATGTTTTGTGGTGTTTGCACAATAAAATCACTTTGATAAAATCATTTATTTTTTGTCACCATATCCTGAGAGCCATAACTTTTTTATTTTTCAGTCAAAAAAGCTGTGTAACGGCTTGTTTTTTGCGGGACAGGTTTTAGTTTTTATTGGTACTATTTTGGGGTACATGCGACTTTTTAATCACTTTTTATTCTATATTTTTGGAGGGATGATGACCAAAAAAATAGTGATTCTAACATGGTTTTTCAATTATTTTTTTTGCGGTGTTCACCGTGCAGGAAAAATAATACTATAGTTTTATAGTTTGGGTCGTTACGAACGCGGTGATACCAAATATGTGTACTTTTTTTTAACCCCTTCCCTCTTTAGCCACTTTTGACCTTCCTGACCGAGCCTCATTTTTCAAATCTGACATGTGTCACTTTATGTGGTAATAACTCCGGAATGCTTTCACCTATACAAGCCATTCTGAGATCGTTTTCTCGTGACACATTGGACTTTAAGTTACTGGCAAAATTTGCTCGATATATTCAGTATTTAATTGTGAAAAACACCAAAATTTAGCGAAAAATTGCAAAAATTAGCATTTTTCTCAATTTAAATGTATCTGCTCTTAAGACAGGCAGTTATAACACACAAAATTGTTGCTAATTAACATCCCCCATATATCTACTTTAGATTGGCATTGTTTTTTGAACATCCTTTTATTTTTCTATGACATCACAAGGCTTAGAACATTAGCAGCAATTTCTCACATTTTCAAGAAAATTTCAAAAGGCCATTTTTACAGGGGCCAGTTCAGTTGTGAAGTGGCTTTGAGGGCCTTATATATTAGAAACCCCCAAAAAGTCACCCCATTTTAAAAACTTCACCCCTCAAAGTATTCAAAACAGCATTTAGAAAATGTCTTAACCCTTTACACATTTCACAAGAATTAAAGCAAAGTAGAGGTGAAATTGACAAATTTCATATTTTTTTGCAGAAATAAATTTTTAATACAATTTTTTTTAAAACACAGAAGGTTTTACCAGAGAAATGCAACTCAATATTTGTTGCCCAGTTTCTGCAGTTTTAGGAAATATCCCACATGTGGCCGTAGCGTGCTACTGGACTGAAGCACCGGCCTCAGAAGCAAAGGAACACCTAGTGGATTTTGGGGCCTTATTTTTGTTAGAATAAATTTTAGGCACCATGTCAGGTTTGAAGGGCTCTTGCGGTGCCAAAACAGTCAAAATCCCCCAAAAGTGACCCCATCTGGGAAACTACACACCTCAAGGAAATTATCTAGGGGTACAGTGAGCATTTTTACCGCACAGGTTTTTTACAGAAATTATTGGAATTAGGCCGTGAAAATTAAAATCTACATTTTTTCAAAGAAAATGTAGGTTTAGCGATTTTTTTTCTCATTTCCACAAGGACTAAAGGAAAAAAAGCACTGTAAAATTTGTAAAGCAATTTCTCCCGAGTAAAACAATACCCCACATGTGGTAATAAACGGTTGTTTGGAGACACGGCAGGGCTTAGAAGGGAAAGAGCGCTATTTGTCTTTTGGAGCTCAAATTTAGCAGGAATGGTTTGCGGAGGCCTTGTCACATTTACAAAGCCCCTGAGAGGACAAAACAGTGGAAACCCCCCACAAGTGACCCCATTTCGGAAACTACACCCATTGAGGAAATTATCTAGGGGTATAGTGAGTGTTTTGACCCCACAGGTTTTTTGCATAAATTATTGGAATTAGGCCCTGAAAATGACAATCTAAATTTTTTCAAAGAAAATGTAGGTTTAGCTAATTTTTTCTCATTTCCACAAAGACTGAAGGAGAAAAAACACCATAAAATTTGTAAAGCAATTTCTCCCGAGTAAAACAATACCCCACATGTGGTAATAAACGGCTGTTTGGAAACACGGCGAGGCTGAGAAGGGAAAGAGCGCTATTTGGCTTTTGGAGATCACATGAGCATTTTGACCCCGCAGATGTTTCATAGAATTTATTAGAATTGGGCAGTGAAAATAAAAACAATCCTTTTTCTTCAATAAGACGTAGCTTTAGCTAAAAAAATTTCATTTTCGCAACAAATAAAGGAAAAAAAAGAACCCACCATCTGTAAAGCAATTTCTCCCGAGTACGGCAATACCCCATATGTGGTCATAAACTGCTGTTTGGGCACACGGCAGGGCTCAGAAGGGAAGGACCGCTATTTGGAGTGCAGATGTTGCTGGATTGGTTTCTGGGCGCCTGTGGACCCAAAACAGTGGAAACCCCCCAGAAGTGACCCAATTTTGGAAACTACACCTCTCAATGCATTTACCTAGGGGTGTAGTGAGCATGTTAACCCTGCAGGTGTTTTGTAGAAATTAGTGTGAACTCGATGTTGCAGAGTGAAAATGGGATTTTTTCCACAGATATGTGGACAATATGTGGTGCCCAGCTTGTGCCACCATAACAAGACAGCTCTCTAATTATTATGCTGGCTTTCCTGGTTTTAGAAACACCCTACATGTGGCCCTAATCTCTTGCCTGGACAGTCGACCAGGCTCAGGAGTGAAAGCGTACCATGTAAAATTGAGGCCTAATTTGGCGATTTACAAAGTATTAGTTCACAACTGCAGAGGCTCAGATGTGAAATAATAAAAATAAACCCCTGAGAAGTGACCCCATTTGGAAACTGCACCCCTCAAGGCATTTATTAAGAGGTGTAGTGAGCATTTTCACCCCACAGGTCTTTTCCATAAATGAATGTGCTATGGATGGTGCAAATTAAAAAATTCTATTTTTCCCTAGCTATGCCATTCAGTGGCAAATATGTAGTGCCCAGCTTATGCCACTGGAGACACACACCCCAAAAATTGCTAAAAGGGTTCTCCCGGGTATGACGGTGCCATATATGTGGAAGGAAACTGCTGTTTGGGGACGCTGTAGGGTTCAGATGGGAGGAAATGCCATTTGGCTTTTGGAGCGTGGATTTTGCTTGGTAGTAGTTTTGTTTGGAGTCTTACTGGTGTTTCTGTTTATAATGTAGGGCATATGTAAGCCGGGCGGAGTATATAAGGGGCATAGTCAGGTGGTATAATAATGGGGTAAAAAAAAACAATAAAATTATCCATAGATGTGTGTTACGCTGTGACACAATCCTTTCTGCCCAGGCCGGTGTCGCACTGATATATGGCGTCCTTTATTATCCCCCTTTTGATCCACACTCCGCGCCTTTGAAGTTTGGGGAATTTTACTGGGAAGTGTTGTCCTGGTATAATACGGGCACCGTCGCTTCCAGCGGATATGTTTGGACCCTCCCTTTCCTGGTTTCCCGTATTTTAGGTCCTTGATAAATCGCCTCTTCAAACAGAAGAAATGTTCCCCTCGGGCACAACTGCATATTTTTTTATTTCCTGACTTATTGGAGCCATAACTAATTTTATTTTTCATAGACGTAGCGGTATGAGGGCTGGTTTGTTGCGGGACGAGCTGTAGTTATTATTGGTACCATTTTGGGGTACATGCAACTTTTTGATCACAGCGTTCACCATGCGTTATAAATTACATTTTAACTTTATTCTGCGGGTCAGTAAGATTCCGGCGATACCTAATTTATAGCACTTTATGTTTTACAACTTTTTGCACAATAAAATTAATAAAATTAATAAAAATAATGTATTTTTTCTGTCGCCAAGTTGTGAGAACCATAACTTTTTAATTTTTTTGTCGACGGAGGTGTATGAGGGCTTGTTTTTTGCGGGACGAGCTATAGTTTTTATAGGTACCATTTTTGGATACGTGCGACTTTTTGATCACTTTTTATTCTAATATTTGTAGGGCAAAGTGACCAAAAAACAGAAACTCTGGTAAAGTTTTTTAAGTTTTTTTTTTACGCTGTTCACCGCGTGCAATAAATAATATAATATTTTGATACCTCAGGTCGTTACGGTCGTGGCGATACCAAATACATATGGTTTATTATTATTTTTCAATCCCTTTCGATTGCTGCATCGAAGGGGTTAATGGCAGGTATCGGAGCTAGCTCCAGTTCCTGCCGTTACAGGTGGATGTCAGCTGTACAGTACAGCTGACTTCCACCGCTGATGACGCCGGATCAGCTCCTGACCCGGCGCCATATTGCCTGTAGCTACTGAAGCCGATCAGGCTCCGCCGCCGGGCGAATCTTGACCGGCTTCGGTGCTAGGCAGACCGGGAGGCCAGTATTAGGCCTCCGGTTGCCATTGCAGCCACCGGAACCCCGGCAATTTCATTGCTCGGGTTCCGATGAGCTGCAAACACCTTAAGTGCAGCGACCGCATTTGAGCGCTACACTTAAGGGGTTAATGGCGGGGATCTAAGCTAATTTCGGTCCCCGCCGTTACAGCCAGATGTCAGCTGTAAGATACAGCTGAGATCCGGTGATGATGGCACCGGCTCAGCTTCTGAGACGGTCCCAAACATTCGGCGTATGGGTACGGCAAAATGCGGGAAGTCAATGCTTTCCATGACGTACCCATACGGCAAATGTCGGGAAGGGGTTAACATTTTCATTTTTTTCCTATAATAAAAGACTTATCATAGGAAAAAAAGCATTTTTTGTTTTTGTAACTTATAACTTGTTTTTACACTTTTATAAAACATTTTTATTCCTTTTTTTTTTTTTTACTTTTTACTTGAAGACATACAGCACTGATCGCTGCTATAATACATTATAATACCTAGGTAGTGTAACGTATTATAGACTATCAGTGTGACCCTGAGAGTCACACTGACAGGAAGCCTATGAGGACCGGCCTCCAGCTGGTACTTATAGGCTGCCGTACATGGCAGACCCGGAGGCTATTGTATGGCCTCCCGTTTTGCCATGCAACCGACTCCAGCACCCGCAATCGGTCCCCGGGAAAGTTTGTTGTAGCAAATACTTTCCAGTTTGTTACAGTAACAAACTTTCCAGTTCGTTGCTACAATAAACATTCCCAGCGATCACATGATCGGGACCTGAACCAATTAGGTCCCGATCATGTCTCCGGTACCAGAGGCACGATCCGGGTGTCAGCGCTACCCACCGTGAATTCACGTTGGCGCTGCACAGAGCCCAGCAAGTGCCGACGTGAATTTACTGTGGGCGGTCGGAAAGCGGTTAAATCTTCCACTCAGCTTTATTCAGAGTTTGCAGGATGAAAATGGATGAAACAGTTATCAGAGTAACATACCATATCTCGGAATAACTGAGAAATCATACTAAGGCCCCATTACACAAGACCATAGTTTTCATCCATAATTACGGAATCCGTAATTACGGAGGAAATTGCAGACCCATTCATTTCTATTGGCCACAGACACCTTTCCGTATATTTCCGAATGTGTGTCCGGGACGTAGAAATGATCCGCAAATTATAGAACATGTCCTATGCTGGTCCACAATTGTGGCACAGACTCGTCCATAGAAATCTATGGACGCTTCTGCATGTGTGGATGGCCATGAATGTGTATCTGCAGCCATCCGATTTGTATTTTCGGACAGCAAAAATTACGGTTGTGTGCATGAGGCCTTAGATCTACCACAAGAAAATTATAAATAAATTACATTTTATTTGATTTATGTTATACTGAAATAAACCATTATTTATCCAAAGATAATAGTCAAGTAAAAAACTAAAGCAATTTTAATAAAGAAATAAAGCTATAAAATCCTGTACAATATGTTCTCATTATAAATGCAGTTTAATGCCAACATATTGTAAGTAAAACGAGTCATCCACACAATCCCTTTATAACTCATTCTCTAGTTTCTCATACAGAAATAGTGTCAAAAAGGAATACAAAAATATCATGCTTAGTCTATAAATAAGTTAGGTATTACTAGGGAAACTAAAAATATCAGAGCTGGAAACCAGGAATAGTTGATGCCTGACACTGGGCGTCATCAAACTGCCGTCATACTACAGTTCACATTTGAAAGTGTTGGTTTTTAGCCTTATGACTAATTCTGTGCTAAATTAGGATACTCAAATGTTAAGATATAAAAAAACAGAAATTTGAACACATTACATTGAGTATAATTTTTGGACTAATGATACGTAGCCATTATTTTTATTTATTGTATCCATCTATATTAACAAATACTATAATATCTTTATCAATCTATCTTAAATCTCGATTTCTAGCAATTATAATGTATGTTGACTTTCTGAAAATTGTTATACAAATTTTCCTGTATTTCTTTTATTGTATCCATAAAAGATGAAACATGAGAATGTTTATGAACATTACATAAAATAAACATGGCTTACAGATATATTGAATTACATAAACTGTAGAACCAATAATACTACTACTACTACTACTACTACTACTACTACTACTAATAATAATAACAACAACAATCATGGCTATACTATTCACAGTAATGATATTATTTCTTATGCATAAATTAAAGTACCTCTTTAACCAAATAAAACTTACAGTACACGTACATGTGAAAATGTCACATAACAGACCACATCCAATCTTCGAGTTAGCAATGTAAACTCCTTCTCTTCGGGTTTCCATGTATTTTAGCGGTTGGAGTAATTAGCTAGAAAACAACTATAACAATATGGTAAAGTATGTGATTTTTAATTTATACAGTATTTGAATAGTCCCCCCATGAGAAATATTTTTTAAACCAATTTTGAATGATTGACTGGAAATATGAAATTATTTGATGTCGTTTTCCCATTCACCTTATCCAAGAGTAGAGATTTCTGCAAAACTGGTGGAGACAAACATATATGGGGCACTATTATGTATAAACCTGGGTGGAACCACATTCACTGTTTATGCCATGGCCACCTTTACTTCTGGCAGCCACCTCTGCTGTTGTGTGGTTCACTCCATCTCATTTGTCACTATCCTAGAAGATCATGATTTTCTATAATTACATTTCCTAAATAATCAGTTATTATATTTATAGAAAGTAATTGTATAAAACTGATCAACTGAGTAACATAATGAAGCGACTTAAACCAGATCCATTTAATTGGTTCTATATTGTTTGAGCTATATGGAATTATGTACAAAATATAGCTGTTTTTTAGTGTGCAGTATGCTGTCAGTATATACACTTGCTGGGAAAACAACATATAGTTACATCATATCCTTGGGCATTATTAATCCTGACAGTACTTTCACGTACTGCAATTCCAAAACCTATGACAGCATGACAGCACTACTTGAGGAAATGTAGATTGCACAATAACAATGTTTTCTTCCTACGGGCGGAATTGCTGTTGAATTGCGCTGCGGACAGCCCTTCTATACATTTTTAGGAAACTTAGTTGAGACGTTGCAGAAAATAACTGTGCGGAAATCAGGCTGCGGTGCAGAATTTTCCCTCCGCAGCATGCTCATTCCATTGCGGAGAAGCGGAATTTCACTGCAGATTTCAGCCTTTGCAATGCAAAAACTGAAATCTGTGGCAAATCCGCTGTGATATCTGCAACGTCTGAATTACCTGTCAAATATGCAAATGTTGCTGCAGATTCATTGCGTAATTGCCCCAAATCTGCACCAACATTTGCAGTGGAAAAATTCTGCCACGTCTTAACATGGCCTAAATATCCAGTAGGTAAAAAAGAAATGTACAGTACAGTATATATATATATATATATATATATATATATATATATATACACACACAAGGTGGGCCATTTATATGGATACACCTAAATAAAATGAATGGGAATGGTTGGTGATATTAACTTCCTGTTTTTGGCACATTAGTATATGGGAGGGGGGAAACTTTTCAAGCTGGGTGTTGAACATGGCGGCCATTTTGAAGTTGGTCATTTTGTATCCAACTTTAGTTTTTTCAATGGGAAGAGGGTCATGTGACACATCAAACTTATCGAGAATTTCACAAGAAAAACAATGGTGTGCTTGGTTTTAACGTTACTTTATTCTTTCATTAGTTATTTACAAGCTTCTCTTTGTTTACAGCCATTGACATGTCGCAGAGGTTAAGACATGAGGAGCGGATAGAAATTGTGTTGATATCTGGTGAACGCAGTACCCGGGTCATTGCAGCAGATTTCAATGCAAGACACCCTATGAGACCACCCATCTCCCATGCTACAGTTTGCAAACTGCTTGCCAAGTTTCGTGAAACTGGTTCAGTGTTGGATTTGCCCAAATGTGGACGCATGAAAACTTCACTAATGAAGACACATCAGTGGCTGTCCTAGCTTCATTCAGCAAGAGCCCACAACGTAGCACTCGCCGGATGTCACTGGAGAGTGGCATCAGTCGAACATCCCTTCGGCGGATATTAGCTACTCACAAATGGCACCCTTACAAACTCCAGCTGCTGCAGCATCTCAACGAGGATGACCCAGATCGGCGCACTGAATTTGCAGAATGGGCAAAACAAAAATTGGAACAGGACCCTCAGTTTACACAGAACATTTTGTTCAGTGATGAGGCAAACTTTTATGTGAATGGTGAATTTAACAAACAAAAGCACCGCTATTGGTCTGACACTAACCCACATTGGATAGATCCCTCCAAGACTGTTGGAACACAAAAATTGATGGTATGGTTTGGTATATGGGGTACAAAGATAGTGGGGCCATTCTTCATCAATGGAAACCTACGGATACTGGAAGCCTGTGCTAGCATTTATTCTGCGGTGTTGCTATCAGTGTGTGAAGAGTGGGAGAAGAGGGTTGCATTGACAATCCAACACAATGGGCAGCACTTTGAACACATTTTATAAGTGGTCAGAAACTTGTAAATAACTCATGAAAGAATAAAGTAACATTAAAACCAAGCACACCATTGTTTTTCTTGTGAAATTCTCGATAAGTTTGATGTGTCACATGACCCTCTTCCCATTGAAAAAACTAAAGTTGGATACAAAATGGCCGACTTCAAAATGGCCGTCATGGTCAACACCCAGCTTGAAAAGTTTCCCCCCTCCCATATACTAATGTGCCACAAACAGGAAGTTAATATCACCAACCATTCCCATTTTATTTAGGTGTATCCATATAAATGGCCCACCCTGTATATATATAATTTTAATTTTTTTGTAAACTGCCATTTTTCTGCTATTTATTGCTAAAGCAGGCTATATAGGGTGGAGAGCTAGCAATCACACTCGGGTCCTTGTGCCTGAGGGACCCAAAGACACCTCTGCCACATAGGGAAATGCTAATTGTTTTAAATGGTATATGGTAGGTTGTTAGAGATTTTGCATTGTGGCCCATGAGCTTCAAGTTACACCGTTTGTGGTAAAGTACTGTTGTATTAATAATCCTTCCATCACCAAGTACTCCTGTATGCTCAGGGATTGGATCTAAAACCGACTTGCCATGCAGGTCTAGTTCACTGTGTACCAAACACTTTTTCTTTTAAATGAGCCAAGTTGTTTTCCCATGTGTTTAGATTGTCACTTTAGAATACGGAAATTAACTACTACAAGTAGCTCATCTCCTAAGGAACAGGATTGCCTATAATAATAGAACAGGAAAGTGTGAATAGACAAGCAATTGTTTTGCAACATTCTTGTAAAAAAAACATTTGGTCCTGGAGATGTGCAAGATTTAGTATGTTCCTGACTATTAGTAGCCTGGGAATGGTTTTAAGAGCTGGTTTTATGTATATTGATATTGCTAAATATATTTTTAAAGAATATGTATTAAAAATTACATTTGCTTGCCCATGATACATTTTACAAAGTGAACAGTAATAAACATGAAATAATAATATTCAGTAATATATGTTTAAATTGGAATAAAATGTACAGTTCCAATTAATATACAGATGTAACAGTGCTAATCTTGATTCTGGTAACTTGCTGCAGCGTGATATCACACAACAAAAGCCATTGAAAAGCCATTAAATAAGTCAAGTTACAATTTGTGACCACTGTGTATTTAATGCCAAAGATGAGGGTAAAGATCAAGGTCAAGATATCTACATCTGTATAGTTAAATGATTACTGCTTAACACATTAAGGAGGATCTGTCACCAGTTTATCAATTCCCTATCTCCAACCTAATTTGATAGGCGCTTTGCTGCTGATAACTACAGTGTGATTTGTTTTAAAAAAACGTTTATTATTTGCAACATAATGAGCCTTTATTAGACAACTGGAAGGTAACAGCTGCGATTCTCCTGAGGTGGAGCTACCTCACAGCCTCTGACGCTGTCCTATCAGCATGAAGCTGCTTCACACAGTGTGAGAGACCAAGGCTGGAGGGAAGTGGGATCACTTCAAACAGCCTGTTAAAGAGTCTTTAAACCCCTTGTCGACATTTGACGAAGGGTTACGTCATAGCCGGCAAGGGGAAGTATGGAGCAGCCCGCTCCACACTAAGTGGGTGTTGACTGTATGTTACAATGGACGGGATAGGAGATAACGCAGATCCCATTTATTTAACCCCTTAGATGGTGCGGTCAATAGCGACTATGGCATCTAAGATGTTATAAAGAGGGAGGCTTGTCAATGGTTTTCATGGCAGTCTGGGGGCCTAATAAAAACTCCCAGGTCTGCCGTCTCTCTAAAAAACAAAATATACTGCAATACATCAGTATTGCAGTATATTGTACAAGTAATCCAACAATTGCTAGTTTAAGTCCCTAAGGTGGAACTCAGCAAATGACTTGCATGCTTTATCTCTGTCCTTTACTTTATGTCTAGAATCAGGGCCAAACAAATAAGTGTTTTATAAAATTGGGAAGTCATGAGATTTTGGGGTAAATTCTCCCATTCTGGCCCCTTCCCGCCCCAGACATTTTTTGGATTTTTATTCTAGTTTTTTCCTTCCCACCTTCCAAAAGCCATAACCTTTTTATTCTTTCGTCGATATAGCCGTATCAGGGCTTCATTTTTGCAGGACAAGTTTTTCATAGCACCATTTATTGTACCATATAATGTACTATGAATCAGGAAACCAAATCTTTGTGGGGTGGAATGGGGAAAAAAAATAGATTCGTCCATTGTTTCTTTGGTTTCAGTTTTACGTCGCTCACCGTACAATAAAAATGAAATGTTAACTTTCGTTTGCGGGTCAATACGATTATGGCAAAACCAAATTTATATAGTGTTTTTTAAAATTCTACTACTTTTACAAGAAAAACATAATTGTTAATAAAATATATTTTGTGTCGCCACATTCTGAGAACCATATTGTAATAAGCCCTTATTGCCCCAGAAATAGACCCGGCAGGCCTGAACATCAGGAATCCCAATAAAACTTCTGAGAACTAAGTCATTCTCCCACACTAATGTTACATGGAAGGGGAGCTGAGCGAATTTCACTACTTCCAAATAGTCTGCTATTGCCCATCTTTGAGAGAACAATTTAGATGAAGGGGTCCTGCCTGCGAGACCTAGCCCACTTGTGTGTACAGCAGGTTACTCTATTTTCCCCTTTCTGAGGATATAGAGAAGGGGACAACTATCTCACAGTGTCAGAATACACTGTCTGAGCAAACTCCTTTCTGTGGTGACCAGTAGGGTCCCGTGTAATGCTCAACCAAACCACCTTCTTATGTACAGGGGTATTATGCAGCCTGCCAAAGACTCCTTCCACAGCCTTTACTTTACATCAAACAAGGTGTAATAGATTTGGTCACAGATACATCCTCATTGTCACTGACAGACCCGATGCTAGTCCAGAGCGCTATGTTCCAGAGTCGCTCTTCTTTTTGTTATTATTATCATTCCCTCATCTGTGGAGGATTTAGAAAAAGATGTGTACCCAAAGGAGAATTCTCTACTGTTCTGTGTGCCCCCCCCCCTCGAAACTAATGCTGCTAGTAATCCATTGCCTCTGGAAAAATTCTGAGAGAAGCCTTTGCGTTCTCACAAGAACTTCCCTCAAGTGATCACGCTAGCCTCCGCGGGTCTCACGATCACTTTCTTCTGATGGCAAAGAAAGGCTGCCACGAGCACCTTTCAGCTGTGCTGGATGGCATCCTCCCTGAAGAAGAAATAAAGTTAATAATGCCATGTCTGTTCCCACTACAGTGCTCTTCATTAGTTTATCTGCAAGGTTAAATGGAAGTATTTCTGAGTTGATGCACAGCGCTATTGACTACATGTTACCTTTACTCTCATTACAGACAAAAAAGGATGTTCACTAAAGAAAGTGTTTTTTTTCCGTCAGTGCATAATGTTCCCTGCTGCTCAGCTGAGGCTGTGAGGAGTGGGGCTTAATGAAGCAAGGTGAGGAGGTGAACCTGGTTAATGAGGGCTAGCATCTGTATTGAGAGATTACTTAGATATTGTAGAAATATTGAATGAGCACATTGTTTCCGAAGGTCAAATGAGCCACTCTCTGGATACCATTGCCAATGCTTTCTTTATGTTGTTCTAGCAATTATATTTTATCTGTTCTTTGTCATAAAAATACATTTACTATACAACAAAATGGTAATCTCTGAATTAAATATACATTTATCCTACATTTAAATAAATGTACTATATTTGCATTACACCTTCAATCGAACATACCATTATCAACAAGGTATATGGCAGATACAGTTTCCATAGATATCAATGTTTCTGACAGCAAGAAAGGTATCAATGTCAGTTCCTACTAAAAATATTTGTTCTCAGGCTTAGCATTTAACTTTATAATTAAAGTAATGTTTTTTGTTATCTGGCAAGCATATGAAATGTTTTATATTAGTTCATTGCTAACATTGTTTAATTGTAATATTTAGGATACTTTTACTGATCCAATGTAACGATTGTTGTTGATCCATAATATTGAAAAATAAATGAAAGGTTTGATCCAGTCAAAAGTGAAATAAACTGATTCCCATCCTACAACTCTTTATTCTCCCATGGTTTCAGTGGTCAGACCTACCACCACCAATGATTTCAAGCAATTGGGACATAATTTATTGACAAATGGAGAGCAGAAACACAATAATTTAAGTTGTTCTTTATATAATTTCCAATGACATTTCATACTCACATTCCTTCTTTCACTTATTTGGTCGTGTTTTAGTTTTACTTTTAGGGTCTGTATATTTTTTTTTATTTTCACAATTTTTATTCTTCCAAAAAGACCTTTATGAAAAAAAAAATGCAAGAATCACATAAATGTACATTTTATTCCCCTACATACCCTCCCCCCTTCCCAAGCCTGATACAGCAGTATACTTCAACATGCTCAAACATCAGCTACAAATGTGTCCATTTTATTTGAAGAGGCTAAATTTAATTTTTCAATTATGCCCAAATGAGTCAACCATTGTGGCTCAGTTTGCATTTTGTAAGAGATACAAAATTGAAAAACTGTCTTCCTTGCCTTTAATAATTACCTATATTTATCCAATACAAGGTTACTGCTTTCACTATCGGTGGAAGTATAACCAAGGTTACAAACCTGTATAGCAAATAGCATTTCTGTATTATAGACTTCTTTAATCTTCTAAATAAGGCAAGACCAGTAACCTCTTAATTTTGGTAATTCCAAAGTAGATGAATCAATGTTCCAAGTTTGATATTTAGGACACAGAGACGAAACGTTATGTTCAAATTTAGCCAGTACCGTTGGAGAAAGTATAGCTCGATATAGCAGAACTAGATTTGAGAATCTATAATAATCTATTGGAGATGAAAAGTAGGACATCCTCAATATCCTTAACAATTCATCATCCAAAATGGGACCACATTCACCTTTCCGATTTTTTTTCAGTTCTAGATTTTCCATCATTACCTAATTTAATACGATAATTATACAAATTGGAAATGCCCCTTCTCTGAATTTTTAACGTTTATTTTAAAATTATTAAATTATTGAAATATTGTTTTTTCTTTTAAATTGTGTTTAAATATTGCTGGTCTCTATTGCAAATATTTATAAAAAGATAAATTTTTAAGATTAAATTCTAATTTAAGTTGTTTGAAAGATTTAAAAGATTTTGCAATATACAATTGAGATGATAATAATATGATACCTTTGGACTGACGTTCATCAAAATCAGTGAGTTTTGAATATTACACCGTATCGGTGAGTAAGTACTTCAGGAAAAGTTGTCATGCATTTTCTTAAATAGATTCCAAATATATCTGATCAAAGATAGAGATGGACATAAATTGTCTCTTAGGCTGGGTTCCCACACATCATAAATGCTGCAGAATGTCCGCAAAAGAATTCTGTGCGGAAATTCCGCAGCATTTACAGTAGCAGCAAAGTGAATGAGATTTAGCAAATCTCAACCACACACTGTAGAAAAAAAAAGCAGAAAATTGGTGCGGAAAGTGTTTTTGTGGTGCGACTTTCAATTTTGCAGCATGTAAATTTATGCTATGGGTTCTGTGTGGAGATGCTGCATGTTTGGCTTATAGACTTGAATGGGGAGCATAAATTCTGCAACAGATGAGTTTTTTTGCGGTTTGTACAGCATTTACACAGTGGAAACGCAGTACAAACCGCTGGAAATCATAAACGCTTGCTATATTCAATGTTTTACACTAAATCCGCAGGTAAAACTGATGCGGAAAAAACGTTCATCAACTGGCATAAAAAATGGACTGGATCCTGGGCCTTATTACAGTCCTAACCTCTCAAATAATTCAATTGAGTAGCGATCAAATATTTTTTGGGGATGTGAACTCCAGAGCCATTCCTACTTTTTTCTCTGTGTAGGTTCTTAAGACTAATTCTAGGTTTCTTATCTCTCCATATGCTATCGCAATTTAAAAGTTATCAGAAATATATTATCGTTGTGGTAGGAGAACTATTTTAATTAATGTTGAGTAATCTTTTGATGCATACATTCCTAAATATTGAAAACTATTTTGACAAGTAGTAAAATAATTAACTGTAGGAGAAGGGTCCAATGTTAAAAAACAAGACATCACCTGAATTCTTGAAAAGGAGTTGTAATGGGTTAATGCTTTACTAGTACGTGTTAAAGAGTTATTAGTTTCACCAAGAAAAATTGGTCGCAACGTGAAAAAAAGTGCAGTTAAAGGTCCTCCTATTATGTCGGGCATTGGGAGTATCTCCCAGAATGCCAGTGTATATGTCGATAGAATACTCAGACCCTTCGTTGTGGCACTTCCATCGTATGTGAGAGATACGATGGAGGTGCTGAGAAAATTGGAGGGCATTAGAGTTGAAACCAACGTGCACCTTGCGAGTTTGGATGTGGAAGCGCTCTACAGCTCCATCCCGCATACCTTGGGTTGTCAAGAGGTGGAATATTTTCTCCAGGACAGATGTATCCAATTTCATGCTCATTACCAACTGATATGGAAATTACTGAAATTTGTGCTGGAACACAATTTTTTTCTCTTGGAACGCAAGATTTTCCATCAGCTCAGAGGAGTGGCCATGGGTAGCCCGTGTGCTCCCACCTATGCCAATCTCTATCTGGGCTGGTGGGAGAAAGAAATTGTGTTCAGTGACGCTATGGAGAAATACACGTTCCACATTGAGCTACGGCTTAGATTTATTGATGACGTGCTGGTCTTGTGGTCTGGAACAATAACTGCATTTAATGAGTTTGTTACAATCCTAAACGTCAACAATGTGGGTTTATTTTTCACGTCAGAAATTCGGGAGAAGAATATTACCTTTCTTTATGTTAGGATTGAGAAAACAGACTTGGGGTACATATGGACTGAAATGTTCAGAAAAGAGACTGCAACCAATAACCTTCTGAGTTGGGATAGTTGGCATCCTGTCCCTCTCAAAACTGGCATACCCAAGGGGCAGTACATTAGGGCTAGACGCAATTGTACCACAATTTCCGATTTTAAGATCTCGGCGAGCAGAGTGAGGAATAGGTTCGAACGGAGAGGATACCCTAGTCATGTACTGAGGACAGCATATCAACATACGTTGGGTGCTAATAGGGATTCCCTGTTGAACCCTAAAACACACACTGCACAAGATGATACTATGAGAGTGATATGGACTTATGATGCTGCCCATCGGGATGTCAGAAGGATTCTCTCTCTTTATTGGGATATCCTTAAATCCGATCCTGATGTAGGGAACCTGGTTGGTGACAGACCGCTTATTACTTTCAAACGGGGTCGTAATATCAAGGACAGATTGGTGCATAGTCATCTTGAGACGAAAAACAGTACTTGGTTATCATCAAACCTGAAAGGCACTTTCAGATGTGGGAGATGCAAAGCATGCAGTTCCATTTTGAACATCCAAACCTTTAAGAGTTCAACCACAGGTGTAGTGTTTGACACTAGATCTTTTATCAACTGTTTAACAAAGGGAGTTGTTTATCTGATAACCTGTACCTGTGACATACAGTATGTTGGTAAAACCAGAAGAGAGTTCAGACGGAGGATCCGAGATCACATTTGTGACATAAATAGAAAGGAAGATACATCAGTCTCCAGACATGTGTGGGAATGTCATTCGGGTGATCCCAGGGTCCTTAAGTTTCAGAGGATGGAACACATTGAGCCACCAGTACGAGGGGGTGACTGGGACAAGAGAATTTTACAGAAGGAAGCACAGTGGATTTTTAGGATGAAAACGAGGACTTAATGAGCATCTATCCTTTCTTCCGTTTCTGTAGTCCCGCATACACATCCTAATGGAATTGCATTGATCTATTTTATCATGTGTTTTTGTATCTGGTACTGGCTCCATTTTACCTGCACCTGAATATAATGTTTATTCAATGACATGCAATATAGTCTCATGTATTCTGTTTGCTCCACCACTATCACCTTGAGTGATTCTATATCCTAACAAGAATATTTTGACATTCCCTAGCATCCTAATATATTTCCTTTTGGGTATGTGTGACATGGATATACCTAGGATGTAGTCATACCTTGAGTATCTTTTATTGTTCTTGCCCATTTATTTATGCATTCCCTCTTGAAAGTGATAGGCTGTGGGGAACCTATTATGGATACCGGGTAGTGTTTTCTCCTACAGGTTCCAAGTGAGTTCCCTTGTCTTTGCACGAGCTTTAATTAAACCTCTGTCACATTTTGACACTTACTTTATTGCTGCAGCGATGTACATACGAGATCGCCTGAAATTCCCCTAGCAACTAGTGATGCGTTCTGCATCTTTGTGATTGGCTGTGATGTAATTAGGAGGTCGGTTTACTGGCGGTGGCCGTCTGTTCGGCGTTGTGACACACCGATTGGTTCCGGCCGTCCATCACGCCTTTGAAGGAGGTGGGGTTAGCCGTATAAGGCACTCGAGTTTCTCCGGCGCGCGCTAGACCAGTTATCAGTGTCTCAGTGCACGCCGGAGAATACAAAATGAACAGCAGAAAATGTGCTGTTCGGCAGTTTGTTAATAATAAGCCACTTTAACCCCTGAGGATGCTGCCCTGTAGATACAGGGTTGCAGAAACGTGTTGGGTCGTTGATTTACTGTGGTAACCAGACCACATCTACATTTGCTTAGGTCCCCTGTGCATGTCCAGAGTGTAGCACATCTCTGTGCATACAGGACATTCTAAGGAGGCTTGTTTATTTTTGTATCGCTATGGCAAGTGGTTGAGGAGTATTATCACTACCCCTGTCGTATGTCATACCTATTTAAAGGTTTTCAATATCACCTGTTTCCTGACACTCTATCAGGGACCGTGGATCTGTTTGCCAACGCATACACTCAGTACTTTTGGCATTTAGTGCCCTATTTTTAATATTATACGAATAAAACCATTTTTAACGTTTTTCTAGGCAGGACTATATATTTATTAATCAACGCTTACTACTTACACTGATCTTTTGGAATTTAACAACGGATCAACTGTCAATTTTTCATGGCTGTTTTGCATCAATGTATCTCAAAATTTGAATCCATTTCCCAGCCGTCTGACCGTTTTAACCACCATTTGTCATCCATTTTTCATAGATGTTAAAAAAATATATGAATTTTATTCATTAGGGTATTTTTTGTCCCAGCCACCTGAAAACATCAGTGTAGATAGTGACGCAATACCACTGTAGATAGTGCCACATTGCCCACTGTAGATAGTTCCAGTGCCCACATCGATAGTGCCCACGGTAAATAGGGCCACAGTTCCCACTGTAGATAGTGCCCACATAGAGCCACACACAGTGCCCATGAATATTGCGCCACAGTGTCCCCTGTAGGTAGTGCCCATATAATTCCACACTGCCCATGCAGATCGTGCCACACCCCCTGTACATAGCACCCCCTGTAGATAGCATCACACCCCCTGTAGATAGCAACATTCCCCCTGTAGATAGCGCCACTCCCTGCAGATAGCAGCACCCCCTGCAGATAGTGCCACCCCCCTGTAGATAACCTCAACCCCCCTGTAGATAGCGCCACCCCCTGTAGATGGCAACATCCCCCGCTGTAGATAGCACCAACCCCTTGCAGATAGTGCCACCTCGCCTGCAGATAGCACCACCCCCTGCAGGTAGAGCCACTTTCCCTGTAGATAGTACCCCCTATTGCTCCCTGTAGGAGCAGAATCCCTCTGGCCGGGGATTTCGCTCTTTGAGGGAACCCATGATGTTTCTGTCCATATATGGACAGTGACGTCAGGGGCTAATTCTAAAAAGCGAAATTCCTGGCCAGAGCGTTGGCAGCTCTCTGGCCGGGGATTCTGCTCCAGGAGTAGCCCCTGACAACACTGTCCATATATGGAGAGTGACGCCTGGGGCTTCTGCAGTAGCAGAATCCCCGTCCAGAGAGTCAGCCAGAGGGATTCCGCTCCTACAAGGAGCAATAGTGGTCCAAATGGACAGTGATATCAGGGGCTCTCTCTAGAAGCAGAATCCCCGGCCAGAGCTATCTGACACCGGGGGTTCTGCTCCTAGAGTGAGTTTACATGGCTCTATCCTGAGTGGTAGGGGAGTACGATTGCTATCTGCAGGGTTGAAGGCGCTATCTGCAGGGGGGCGCTATCTACAGCGGGGATGAAGAGACGTTTGGTGCTCCCTTTAGGAGGGGAATCCCCGGCCAGAGCACTGTCCAGGGATTCCGCTCTTAGAGGGAGATTAGGTGGCACTATCTACAGGGGGTTTTCCCGTTATCTACAGTAGGGGGGTGCATTCTGGGGCTCTCAAAGCCCTGGCAGACATAAGAGTGCAGCGCTGCTCCAACTGAAGCAGCACTGCACTCATTAAACCCCGTTCCAGGCTGCCAATGTTTATATACGTGACAACTGCACGGGACATTGGCAGTTGGAACGTATATAGCCGTATGACAGACGTGAAGGGGTCAAAGAAGATGAAGGCAGAGGGACCCTTATATAAAAGGCGAATCCAGTTAATAAAAGCAGTGCCAAAACCCTATTCTTCCAGACTAGCAAATATAAAGTCTTTTGTATCTGACTTCAACAGCGCAATCGGTTTATAAGAGTCCACTGCCATCGCATCTTTCCCTGGTTTAAGAATTAGAGTTAGAATAGATTCAGACACTGATCTAGGTAACTCCTGCAAATCAAATGCAGAATTAAACACTGATAATAACTGAAGCAACAGTGTACTATTATATTTATCAAGATTTCAATAGGAATATTATCAGGTCCTGTTGCTTTATTCTTAGCAGAAGATGATATAGCTATCTCATCTTCTTTCATAGTAATGGGGAGGTCCAAGCAGAATTTACTATGAGCAGAATTTTTTTTAACCCCAGTCCTTTTAAATATCGATAGATATCTTCAGCAGAATACTTTGATCTAGAACTATAAAGAGTTTCATAATAAGATCTAAAAACCAAAATAATTGTAGTATTAACAGAGACTACCTATCTTTATCATACACAAAGGAAACATATGAGCGAGGATGGTTTTAACTAATTTTATATGACAGCCAACGGCCAATTTTTCCCCCTTGTAAGAGGGCCCCTGCAGATTATATAAAATGCTTCTTTTTTTTCCAAATCCATTACAGTGTTTTTTAAGTAATTTTGCAGATTCTACCCATAGATTCAAACTAGTTTGAGAGTCTTTATATTTAGTGTTTTTTTCTGTTATTCTTTCAAAATGTCTTGTTCTCCCAGGTTGTGACCACCACTGAAATTAATAATGATTGAAAGTAACCTTATGAGGAAGCGTGTGCACTGCGAGCTCCCAGGATGCCGAGTGCTGTTTTGCGTGTTTTTATCTCATGTGGATTGTGTATTTATTCACGTAGACTCAGGAGGCACAGGAGTGAGACTATGTGATTTAAATAGAGAGGAGACGGTATGGAATAGAGGGCAGTGTAATCTCAAAGTATACTTGTAAGCAGGTTTGGCAAAGTAATTTTTTTACAGTTTTGAAAAATGGATGACCTTATTGTGACTTCCTATCCTTAATTTATGTCGAATAAACAAGTGAAATACTGCACAAAGAAGATGGACGGTTATGAGCAATAGCAGAGTATAGTATTTGGGCACCTATTAGTTTTAGACTTTATTGAATTTCTACAATCTAGCCTTTTATTTAAATTGCATATCAATTTATTTGATGTATTTGTGTAGCTAATATATTTCAGCATTACTTTTTATTCATAAATTTTGGAGTCTCATTTTTATTTACATATACTTTGAATTGTTGGTTAAACAGCTTGTATACCAACTAACCCAGCATTTTATTTGGTTGGTGTTTGCTTTTTGGAGTTTATATGGTCATATGCGGACTTCATTTTGATTCACATACCCATTCTGCAAGTCGTTATTTTGATTGACCACTGCTTAATTAACTTCTTGTATTGTTGTTGATATAATTTTATATGTTAATTTCTGCAGTCCTTCATCCGAATTGTATACCATTTCTTTCCATTCTGTTCATGTATCATTTTACAGACTTTCCTTATTCAATTACCAACTTCCTTCATAGCATTATTTAATTTAAATAACTGTTTATCAAATGTTCATTCAGTTACAGACCAGTGTCCACAATCATTTATTTGACTCATTAATTTGTGTCTTCGAGTCACATCATTTTCTCCAATTCCTTGTTCACTATAATTTCCCTAGACTTTCCTTTAAAGGCTATGTAAACCTTTGAAAGGCATTTTTTTTTTTAAATAAAAAGTTCAACCAGTGTGATTGGTGCAACTTTAGAATTAGTTATTATTAAAAATTATTTTAACTATTTGAGTTACAGCTGCTATGTATTTTCTATACAGAGCAGCTGTATCGTTTTGCTAAGACCTGAATCTGTCAGCCCCGTGGACTTGACAGGTTCAGTGTCAGCGGGTCGTCCATGTCTCTGACACTTCACAACTTAGATGTGATAGCTTGCAGGTATATCCTGCGTGTCAGAGACATGCAGGACCCGCTGTCACTAAACCTGACGGGAACAGGATTTAGTGCACGATACAGCTGTTCTGTGTAAAGAATACAGAGCAGCTGTATCTCAAAAAGTAATAAATAATTATAAAGTTGCATTAATCACACTGATTGACCTTTTTATTAAGAAAAATGCCTTTCAAATGTTTACACAGCCTTAAATTGTCACCCCAAATTCACAGAACTTTTTAGTTTGGTTATCCAATGTCCCTCATTTTCCTTTTTTTGTCTTTTTGTCATCTCTACTATTTGGGTCTGTATCTCACATGTTCTTAATTTTTGTAGAAATGTATCCATTCTGTTAAGTTCTAGTATTCTAACCCAAAGGCACATTGAAATAAACAGCAATCAGTCTGTCTTTTAGTTTAAGTCGATTCCTCAGGCTGGACACATGCCCCTCAATCAGTGGCAATATGCAAAAAGACAGCACTGTACATTCCGCAGAGAAGGCTGTGTTAACAAGGGGCCAGTGGTTTACAGATGAAGGCATCGGCGTTGATTTTCTACTTTTCTTCACATTAGTGAAAATACATATAAAGTGGCCAATCCCTTTAACGCCAAGTCAGCAGTTTTGCCATGATTCGTGCACTGCAAGCCCTGAAAGTTTCAGATGAGTTTATCTCTAATCCTAACTCCTAAGCTCTACCAGAACATTGCTGTGCTGTGATCTTTGGAGAAGTGATGATGTGAATAGCAGAGTTTTCTTATTAGTAGTTTGATAACAATGATTCCATATTGATAGAAGTAAATGTGTAAAAGTCTTGTCCAACGGCTAGCTTATGTGTTGCAGCAGTCACAGTTACTACCGGGCACCAAAGCTTAGGGGTCGTAGGCTCCCCTGCTACATGAAGCCCCACAGTCACAGGGGGAGGGGGGCTGGTCAAGGTCTTAGTGCTAGCATCAGGAAGTGTCTATTGGTGCTTTCAAGGTCCTGATGCTAAGCAGTGTCAGGAACTTGTGTGCAGCAGTGGCTGCGGCTGGTAGTGAAGAGAAGCCAAGAGCTCAGTAAGCTGAGAAGTAGGTATACAGAGAGGTTGGGTTTGGGTCAAATTTTTTTTGTCTGAACTGCGGTCTGAGCGGTCTGAAATTATTTATTGGTCTGGATCTCGGTTTGAAAATAATTTAGGGTTCTGGTCTGGGCTTTTAGGTGTTTGATCTGGGGTCCAAAATAAATTTATGGGTCTGGAATCTGAAATTAACTTAAGGGTCTGTTTTGGGGTCTGAAACTAATGTAGGGGTCTGATATGGAGTCTAAATTTAAAGAGGCTCTGTGACTACATTATAAGTGCCCTATCTCCTACATAATCGCTGTAATGTAGGTAACAGCAGTGGTTTTTATTTAGAAAACCTATCTATTTACATCAAGTTATGAGCGATTTTAGCTTTATGCTAATGACTTTCTTAATGCCCAAGTGGGCGTGTTTTTACTTTTAACCAAGTGAGCGTTGTGGAGAGAAGTGTATGACGCTGACCAATCAGCGTCATACACTTCTCTCCATTCATGTAATCAGCACATAGTGGTCCTGCTGGGTTCACTATGTGCTGTCACATACACCCACATTAACATTACTGAAGTTTCTTGACAGTGAATAGACATCACCTCGGCCTGGACGGGATGTCTATTCACAATCCCGACACTTCGGTAACATTTGTGTGGGACTTACAGCACAGCACATCGAGATCACTCTGTGCTATCATTTACAATGCAGGATCACTATGTGCTGATTACATGAATGGAGAGAAGTGTATAACTCTGATTGGTAAAAACACGCCCAGTTGGGCATTAAGAAAGTCATTAGCATAAAGCTATAATCGCTCATAACTTAGATAGATCGTTTTTCTAAATAAAAAACACTGCTGTTACCTACATTACAGCGCCAATCTCATTATGTAAGAGATAGGGCACTTATAATGTGGTGACAGAGCCTCTTTAATTTAGGGGTCTGGTCTGGGGGCTGAATTCATTTTGGGGTCTGATTTGGGGACTGAATATATTTTGGGTTCTGGTCTGGGTTTTAATGCCCCCATGTCCCCATCCAGAATTTTCTACTTATGTAGCTGATGTGACTTGGGGGAGGGGCTCATTCAAAAGTTTGCTAGAGGGCTCAGCACTTTCTAGTTATGCCCCTAGTCTTGTCTATAATATATGGTATAAGGCTGTTCTGATTATCCTAATCATGTAATTCCCAGTACTAACAATGAACTTTTCTGTTGGGTTCTTGTATGTGTCACTACCAAGTTGAATTACTAATTGGTAAATAAACAGGTTTTAATCATATAAACATCTAGAAATACATGCTCTGCAACATTCATTCAACAGTGAGTTCTATAGGTATATTCACACAGCCATATTTCTTTAGGGCCTGTGCATGCCAGCAGTCAAAAAATAGGACATGTCCTATTTTTGGCCATTTTCACGGCCAGACGGCTCCCATAGAAGTCAACGAATTCGTTTTTACCAGCTGTTTTTCAGGAATCAATCCTTGTAACGACCGGTAAAAACTGATACTTGCCGGGGAAACCCCGGACAGCACTGCCACATATGGACAGTGAAGTTAGGGCTTTCAACTCTGGAGTCCCCGGTCAGAGAAATGCAAGATCTTTGGCCTGTCTTGGGAAAGCCCTTGACGTCACAATCCATATATGGACGTGGTATCAGGGGCTTCCTCTGACCCCCCTGTAGATAGCACCAACCTCCCCAATAGATAGCACCCCCTGCTTGTAGATAGCAATCCCACCTCCACAAAAGAGCACCATTGTAGCGCCCTGTAGGACCGGAATCTCTGGCAGCCAGACCCCGCTTTGCCCGGGGATTCCGCTCCTGCAGTAGCCTCCGGCATCACTATCCATATATGATCTCAAAGGGGAGAGAAAAGACATGGACCGCACATCCACTGTATACAATGATCAATTGCGGCTAGGCAAAATATATAAATATGAACGAGAGGTTCTTTGTAACATTTTGATCAAATTGTATGCAAGCCCACTTGCCACTTCACGGCGACCTCTGAAAGTGGGTCCCTACTCTAACGGTTGCAGCACCGCATGGCGGCTACCGCCACCGCAGCGTCGCTCCTGCAGAGGGAGCAACCCAGGGGCCCAAAAGCACCCATGCCTTCAGACCATGCCAAGCCTCCTTGGCTCTGGGCCACGTCCCCCCACAAGTGCAGCACTACAGCAACAGACACCTCCACAACATGTGAACAGATGGAATGAGCTCACCTTGCCATGCGCCCCCAGTGGCCGACTGAGAGTACAAGCAGGAGCAGGAACACTTATGAGGTCATTCCTAAATTAAAATCAGCTGGGCCAAAAGTGTGGAGTGCTGGTACCAAGTGAAACAAAACAACAGAGGGGATAGACTCTGTATAATATCAAAGGGGAGAGAAAAGACATGGACCGCACATCCACTGTATACAATGATCAATTGCGGCTAGGCAAAATATATAAATATGAACGAGAGGTTCTTTGTAACATTTTGATCAAATTGTATGCAAGCCCACTTGCCACTTCACGGCGACCTCTGAAAGTGGGTCCCTACTCTAACGGTTGCAGCACCGCATGGCGGCTACCGCCACCGCAGCGTCGCTCCTGCAGAGGGAGCAACCCAGGGGCCCAAAAGCACCCATGCCTTCAGACCATGCCAAGCCTCCTTGGCTCTGGGCCACGTCCCCCCACAAGTGCAGCACTACAGCAACAGACACCACCACACAGCACCACAACATGTGAACAGATGGAATGAGCTCACCTTGCCATGCGCCCCCAGTGGCCGACTGAGAGTACAAGCAGAAGCAGGAACACTTATGAGGTCATTCCTAAATTAAAATCAGCTGGGCCAAAAGTGTGGAGTGCTGGTACCAAGTGAAACAAAACAACAGAGGGGATAGACTCTGTATAATATCAAAGGGGAGAGAAAAGACATGGACCGCACATCCACTGTATACAATGATCAATTGCGGCTAGGCAAAATATATAAATATGAACGAGAGGTTCTTTGTAACATTTTGATCAAATTGTATGCAAGCCCACTTGCCACTTCACGGCGACCTCTGAAAGTGGGTCCCTACTCTAACGGTTGCAGCACCGCATGGCGGCTACCGCCACCGCAGCGTCGCTCCTGCAGAGGGAGCAACCCAGGGGCCCAAAAGCACCCATGCCTTCAGACCATGCCAAGCCTCCTTGGCTCTGGGCCACGTCCCCCCACAAGTGCAGCACTACAGCAACAGACACCACCACACAGCACCACAACATGTGAACAGATGGAATGAGCTCACCTTGCCATGCGCCCCCAGTGGCCGACTGAGAGTACAAGCAGGAGCAGGAACACTTATGAGGTCACAGAGTCTATCCCCTCTGTTGTTTTGTTTTACTTGGTACCAGCACTCCACACTTTTGGCCCAGCTGATTTTAATTTAGGAATGACCTCATAAGTGTTCCTGCTCCTGCTTGTACTCTCAGTCGGCCACTGGGGGCACATGGCAAGGTGAGCTCATTCCATCTGTTCACATGTTGTGGTGCTGTGTGGTGGTGTCTGTTGCTGTAGTGCTGCACTTGTGGGGGGACGTGGCCCAGAGCCAAGGAGGCTTGGCACGGTCTGAAGGCATGGGTGCTTTTGGGCCCCTGGGTTGCTCCCTCTGCAGGAGCGGCGCTGCGGTGGCGGTAGCCGCCATGCGGTGCTGCAACCGCTAGAGTAGGGACCCACTTTCAGAGGTCGCCGTGAAGTGGCAAGTGGGCTTGCATACAATTTGATCAAAATGTTACAAAGAACCTCTCGTTCATATTTATATATTTTGCCTAGCCGCAAGTGATCATTGTATACAGTGGATGTGCGGTCCATGTCTTTTCTCTCCCCTTAGATATGATACAGAGTCTATCCCCTCTGTTGTTTTGTTTTACTTGGTACCAGCACTCCACACTTTTGGCCCAGCTGATTTTAATTTAGGAATGACCTCATAAGTGTTCCTGCTCCTGCTTGTACTCTCAGTCGGCCACTGGGGGCACATGGCAAGGTGAGCTCATTCCATCTGTTCACATGTTGTGGTGCTGTGTGGTGGTGTCTGTTGCTGTAGTGCTGCACTTGTGGGGGGACGTGGCCCAGAGCCAAGGAGGCTTGGCACGGTCTGAAGGCATGGGTGCTTTTGGGCCCCTGGGTTGCTCCCTCTGCAGGAGCGGCGCTGCGGTGGCGGTAGCCGCCATGCGGTGCTGCAACCGCTAGAGTAGGGACCCACTTTCAGAGGTCGCCGTGAAGTGGCAAGTAGGCTTGCATACAATTTGATCAAAATGTTACAAAGAACCTCTCGTTCATATTTATATATTTTGCCTAGCCGCAAGTGATCATTGTATACAGTGGATGTGCGGTCCATGTCTTTTCTCTCCCCTTAGATATGATACAGAGTCTATCCCCTCTGTTGTTTTGTTTTACTTGGTACCAGCACTCCACACTTTTGGCCCAGCTGATTTTAATTTAGGAATGACCTCATAAGTGTTCCTGCTCCTGCTTGTACTCTCAGTCGGCCACTGGGGGCACATGGCAAGGTGAGCTCATTCCATCTGTTCACATGTTGTGGTGCTGTGTGGTGGTGTCTGTTGCTGTAGTGCTGCACTTGTGGGGGGACGTGGCCCAGAGCCAAGGAGGCTTGGCACGGTCTGAAGGCATGGGTGCTTTTGGGCCCCTGGGTTGCTCCCTCTGCAGGAGCGGCGCTGCGGTGGCGGTAGCCGCCATGCGGTGCTGCAACCGCTAGAGTAGGGACCCACTTTCAGAGGTCGCCGTGAAGTGGCAAGTGGGCTTGCATACAATTTGATCAAAATGTTACAAAGAACCTCTCGTTCATATTTATATATTTTGCCTAGCCGCAAGTGATCATTGTATACAGTGGATGTGCGGTCCATGTCTTTTCTCTCCCCTTAGATACTATCCATATATGGACTGTAACATTAAGAGGTTACTCCTCAAGCGGAATCCCCGGCCAGAGCGCTGCCGACGGTAGGGGATTCCGCTCTTAGAGGAAGCCTCTGACGTCCATGTCCATATAAGGACACAGACGTCAGGTACTCCGTCAATAAGCGGAATCCCCTGCCAGAGCGCTGCTGACGGCAGAGGATTCTGCTCTTAGAGGAAGCCTCTGACGTCACTGTCCATATATGGATAGAGAAGTCAGGTGCTCCGTCAATGAGCGGACACCCCGGAGGGATTCTGCTCCTACAGGGAGTTACGGTGGCGATATCTACAGGTGGGGTGCTATCTACAAGTGGGGGTGCTATCTACAGGGGGCTGCTATCTACATGGGGTGGCACTATCTACATGGGACACTGGCACTATCTACATGGGCATTGTGGCACTATGTGGGCTCTGACACTTTATATGTGGGCACTTTGTCACTTTATTTGTGAGCACTGTGGTACTATGTGGGCACTGTGGCACTATCTATAGTGGGCACTGTGGCACTATGTGGGCACTGGCACTTCATATGTGGGAACTATTACACTTCACTGTGGCACTATCTACAGTGGGTACTCTCTGTGGGCACTGTGGCACTATCTACAGTGGGCACTGTGGCACTATCTATAGTGGGCACTGTGGCACTATGTGGGCACTAGCCCTATGTGGGTATTATCTACAGTGGGCACTGTGGCACTATCTACAGGGACGCTGTGGCACTAACTACATGGGCATTGTGGTGGTTTCAGGGGGTTGGGACAAAAAAAAACCCTTTACAAATGAAAGCCATCCTTTTGGCAGATGGATGAAAAACGTCCATTAAAAACAGACAGACAGACAGGAAATGGAGGAAAACTTGGAGACACCCTGATGCAAAATGGCTATGAAAAACTGTCGTGTGAATGTAGCCTTAGCTTTACACAAATGGTCATAATATTATTACTCAAATCCTATGCCACAATTCATCAACAGGATGTGCAAACCTTTTGATAAATCTGACACATAAGACTTTGGGTAAAGACTGGTGCACCTCTAGTTTGGTGCACAAATAATAGTTTATCTCACAATATCTTCTCCAATTCTAGTTCACAGTTATAAAGTTTTGATACAATCTGGGTCCCTCTAAGGCTTTTATAGTTTAAAATTAGCATATACTTTTATATCAACGTATAGGTATGGAGTAACTTGTGCATTAAACAATTTGATTCTACTGGTAACGTGTTTGTGCCTTTTATTGAGGTCAAGTATATATTTCTTCAGGTCATATATCAAGTAATTACAGTGAAGAGATTCCTTTTGCAAGACATCAATCGTAGCCTTTAATATCATTATACAATATTTTAGCAACTTAGTGATGCTCATCATTCCCATATCATGTGACTTTACAGTTCTGCTCAGCAACACATAAATATCAAATGGAAATATTAGACACTGAAAGGCCATGCACCACTGGAGCCGTAGTTCCAGGGGGAATACCCCTGTGGCAGATGTGAGCATGTTGTTCACCCGGAAGCTCGCATTTGAGATCTGGAAGAGCAAAATACAACACTGAGGGCGAAAGAAAATCTTGAGCGGAGCATTTAATGGGGTAGACCAGGATGGTGAAGACATGGGTTAGCAGGATCAGGCAAGTAGCTGGGTTAATGTAGTTAGGGACAGTAGAAAGGGGTCCAAGAAAAGGAAGGCCAATCTTGTTTCTGTTTTTTGAAGCAAAATTGCCAGGTTGGGTGATGATGCGAGGGTGTCGGTCTCAGAAATGGCAGCCCTAGTGGATACTGATCTCCCCAATAGCCGTGAGAACAGCCCAGCTAGTAGTCGGCGGGATGGAAATGCAGGTAGAGCAAGACAATTAGTAGTTGTACGGTATTCTATAATCAGGAAAACAGATATAATAATTTGTCGCCAAGACCGCCTCAACCCAGTGGCCGCGGGCCCCTTCCTGGTTCCAGAGCGCAGCGTAGGTCCTGACATCACAACACTATGCACCGTATGGATAGAGTCAGGACAGAACTTCCGCCGCGGCTGAAGAGGAGGGTAAGATTAATATCCCTGTCTGCTGAAGCTGATTGGCGGGGTCTGACTCCTGGTAGCCGGCCAATCAGCTGTTTTGAAGGGGCCACAGCACTCGTACGAGAGCTGCTTCCCCTTCATTCCGGTCACTTGCTCACACTGTGAATCCGTGTCGGCGATTTACAGTGTGAGCGAGTAAGGGAAATGAAGGGGAAGCAGCTCTCCTACGAGTGCTGCGGCCCCCTTCAAAACAGCTGATTGGCCGGCTCCCGGGAGTCGGACCCCGACACATCAGCTATTGATGGCCTATCCTGATGTTTAGGGACTGAACAACCCCTTTAAGCCTATGATGTAGCAGGCTTAGAGGGCCCATGAGACAGGATCACAGATTGTGTGATGCTGTCTGCTGGGCCCTGTATCTAAGGCAATCACATGGTAGGCTTAGATACATGACCCATATGTGATCCTGTCTGATGGGCCCCATATATAAGCCTACCACACAGTACGTTTATATGCTGGGCCCCAGCACACAGTAATCTTATACTGCATAAGATTACTGTCTGCTGGACCCTGTATCTAAGCCTACCTTGTGGTAGGCTTAGATACAGGGTCCCACAGACAGTATCACACATGGGCCCTGTATCTAAGCCTAACACATGTGTTACTATTCGTTTTTTGTGTGTTTTCTTACAGGTTCGGTCGTTGGACTACGTCGGATTCCAGGACTACTTCGATGACGGCTTTTTTTATTATCAATAAAATGGTTAATGAGGGTTGTGTTTTTTTTTCTTTTATTTCAATTAAATATTTTCTCTATGTCTTTGTGTTTTTTTGAAACTACATTACTACTTAGTAATGGCCGCCGGCTGATTGACAGCATACATTGCTAAGGCGGGGCTTAGTGTTAGCCGGTGCAGAGGCTAACACTAACCCCCATTATTACCCTGGTACCCACCGCCACCATGGTTGCTGGGAAGAGCCGGCTACGATCCAGTACCTGACCATCTGTAGTGATGGTCGGCTACCAGGGCGGCCGCAGGCTGTTATCATCAGGCAGGGACAGGCCAGAAACAGTGGCCTTTCCCACCCTGGTAATGCTAGGCTGCTGCTTTATTGTAACTGGCTGGTTATGAAAAATGGGGGGGACCCCACATCGTTTAAAAAAATAAAAATAAAATATAATTGGAAAGAACGATGTGGGCCCCCCCCAATTTTCATAACCAGCCAGATACAACACAGCAGCAGCAGGCAGCATTACCAGGGTGGGAAGGGTCACTGTTTTTGGCCTAATACTACCAGCCTGTGGCCACCCCGGTTCCTGGCCGTCACTACAGATGGTCGGGTAATGGTTCGTACCCGCCCTTCCCAGTACCCGGTGGGGGTTAGTATTAGCCTCTGCACCTGCTAACATTAAGCCCCGCATAAGTAATGGAGGTTGTCAATCAGCCACCGTCCATTACTATGGCGGTAATAATAAAGTTTCAAAAAAATACAGAAAAAATATTTTATTGAAATAAAAAAACACAACACCCATTAACCATTTTATTGAGAATAAAAAAACGCTGTCATTGAAGTAGTCCTCGAATCCGAAGTAGTCCAACAACCGAACTTGTAAAAAAACACAAACACACAAAAATAATTTGTAACACATAAAGAAGCAAAATTATTATTCTTACCTTTCCTGGGTCCAGCGCTGGAGCTGCAATGTCAGCGAGCTGGTCCCTATATCTAATCCAATCATGTGTGATACTGTCTGCTGAGCTACTGTATCTAATCCCATCATGTGTGATACTGTCTGCTGGGCCCTATCTCTAATCCTATCATGTGTAATACTGACTGTTGAGTCATGGTATCTAATCCTATAATGTGTGATACTATCTGCTGAGCTGTGTATCTAATCCTATAATGTGTGATACTGTCTGCTGAGCTGTGTATCTAATCCTATCATGTGTGATACCAGAGGCGTAGCTAGGTTCTCCTGCACCCGGGGCAAATATTCAGATTGGCGCCCCCCCCAACTTATTTCCCGACATCTCCTTCCCCCTCGCCTTGTTTGCTTTCTCTACCAATCAATGAGGTGTAATTTTTTTTTTTGCTATTTTTTTAATGTAACTCGAGCATAAAAGCATTTCTACATTTACAAGCAATATAGTTATATAATGTAATTAACATAAAAATAAATTAAAAGACAATAAATTAAAGAGGCCACACACAGCTCCCTGTAGATAGCGCCACACACATCCCCCCTTGTAGATAGCCCACACACAGTCCCTCTTGTAGATAGTGCCACATACAGCCCGCTTCCCCCCTTGTAGACAGTGGCACACTCCCCCCCTTGTAGATATTGCCACACACAGCCCGCTGCCCCTTTGTAAATAGCGCCACACTCCCCCCTTATAAATAGTGCCACATCCCCCCCCCTTTTAAATAGCGCCACACTCCCCCCTTGTACTTAGCACCACACTGTAAATAGAGCGGTGAGTGGTAGCCTACCGCTTCCACTCTCCGCTCTGACTGGTGTGACTTACCGGAGGAGCCGAGGAGGTCATGCGGCGCAGGCAGCAGTCGAGTTCCTTCTGACTAGGGCTGGTGACAGCCAGGGCCGGCCTTAGCTTGGATGGCGCCCTGTGCGGGACTCTCTATTGCTGCCCCCTAAACAAACCAAAAATTAACCACATATATGGACACGCTGGAACATATATACTGTACATACATACATAAAGACAGATATTTGACATACAGGCAAATATACATACACACATTCAGGTAAATATATAGACGTACAGACACATATACGGGTACAGATAATGTAGTAGATGTAAGAGACAAACACATGCAGAGACACAGACACAGACACAGACACACACACACTCACACACACACACACACTAACATATACACATACAAACACAGAGGAACATACTGTATACACACTACAAACACATATACACACAGACACTCACCATGTCTCCTTGCTGACAGTATTACAAGTTTCTTTCAGGACGGGCTGTGGGCGGAGCTTCCTCCTCTGCTTCTTGGCTGTTATTTACTCCGTGTGGGTAACAGCAGAGACAGAGTAGAGGCAGAGCCCAGTGGAGCCCCCTACATGCTGGGAGGGTGCAGCACGGGAGTGGACCAGTCCAGTCCCCTAACCTGAGTCATCTGTCCTCATGTCACTGACGTGAGGTCAGGTGACAGGTAAGGTGACTGGACTGGTCCACTCCCTGGCTGTCACAGACCCCAGTCAGAACGCCGCTGCGTGATTTCCTGACTCTTCCTAAAGCTGCTGCAGGTGTCCGATATACAGGGCGCCTATCAGCAGCGATCAGTTGCTCTGCGGCCCTCCCCTTCTCTACCACCTAGTTGCGCCCGGGGCACATGCCCCCTCTGCCCCCCTAGCTACGCCCCTGATGATACTGTCTGTTGGGCCTTATATCTAATCCTATCATGTGTGAAACTGTCTGCTGAACTGTGTATCTAATCCCATCGTGTGTGATACTGTCTGCTGGGCCACTGTATCTAATCCTATCATGTGTGATACTGTCTGCTGGGCCACTGTATCTAATCCTAGTATGTGTGATACTGTCTGCTGAGCCAATGTGTCTAATCCTATCCATAGTTGATAGGGTCATAGTGCTATAGATATGCTGTCTCCTATACACACATAAAAAAAAAATTCAATGGACACATATATATTGGGGCTATTTCCCCTGACATTTTAAGTCCTTAGTGACACCCCTGGCTGCTAGTGCTGCATTGTTGGGTCACTTAGGAGACCCAGCGATGCAGCTGAAAGCTGCGGACCATGGGCCATGAGAAGTTTGCGGGGGGCCCAATAAGAACTTTTGCATCGGGGCCCATGAGCCTTTAGCTACGCCCCTGCCTCAACCGAATGGTTTGCTGTCTCCCTGGTGCTAGGGTTCGGCATGTGGTGGAACGGGTGAATAAATTACTGAGAGAGGCTGGTGATAATCCAGCTGTCGTGGTCCATGTGGGTACCAATGACAGATCACATGGTAGGTGGAGGAGCCTTAAGAATATTTTTAAACAACTAGGGATGTCACGATACTAGAATTTGGACTTCGATACCGATACTTCGTTTAGTATTGTGATTTCTATACCATTTCGATACTTTGCCAACAGTAATAAAAAAACAAAAACTTCTTCCATTTTCTGATGTGAGGCGCGTGGTGTGATGATGAATTTAACCTCCACGTGCCTCACATAATACTAATAAACCCCATCATGTTTCTCAATCATAATGGGTTAATGGATAAGGTACATGATGGGGTTAATTACAATTAATGTGAGGCACGTGGAGGTTAAATTCATCACACCTTGTGCCCCACAATAAGTGATAGAAAGCAGTAAATGATGCAAAAAAAATTGTCGTGCAGGTTATTACGGCTGCGCCAATACCAAATATGCGAATATTTCATGTATTGAGACTTATTTTAATGTTTATTGTAAAAAAGGCGTATGTTTATTTTTGTATTTATTTAACATTACTTTAAAAGGAAATATGGTAGGACAGCCCTGGGGTCCTTCAATGGACCCTGGGCTGTCTGCCCATATATGGTATGTCCCTCAATCGCGTCACAGGAATTCCCTGTGACGCGATCCAAGGGGCATCCCCCTTCTCATTTTCCCCTGAATGCTGCAGTCAGCTTTGATCACAGCATTAACGGGAATAGCGGTGGAGATGAGAGGTTTCTCTGATCTCCGCCAGTGGGGCTGCGGCTGTGTAATACAGTCATTGCCCCGCTCCTGACAGAAAGTGCGTGCGTGGTCAGCATGAGGTGATGCGGCCGGCGCTGCACTAATGAGCGTCGGGGCAGGCACTGAGGACAGAACATGGGGGTGTTTTGCACAGCGCCCGCCATGTTCTGTTTTTAGTGCCACTGGTCATTAGTGCAGCACCGGCCGCATTGCATCATCCTGATGGCGCGCACTTATCAGGACTCAGGAGCGGGGCAATGACTGCATTACACAGCCGCAGCCCCGCTCTCATACATTTATGTATTACAATACTGAGCTAAGTATCGAAATACATGAAATAACGGTATCAAACCGTTTGGGGATGCACAGTATCGAAACAGTATCAAAGTTTTGATGCATCGTGCATCCCTATAAACAACTAGACTACAAGCTGAAGGGAAGGTCCTCCAAGGTAGTATTTTCTGGAATACTGTCTGTGCCATGCGCATCACACGAAAGACAGCGGAAGCTCAGGGAGTTAAATGCATGGCTTAAGTCTTGGTGTAGGGGAGAAGGCTTTGGGTTCTTAGAGCACTGGGCTATGGAAGGGGGTCTGCTGTGCTGGGGAAAGAATTTTAGCTGGGGTGGTGGAGTATTTAAACTAGGGCTGAGGAGGGAGGTTAATGTAGAAAATAAAGGGGTAGTTAGGTTAGAGAGGGGTCAGACTATATTGGTGGGGAGAGAAATAGACTTTGGGGAGAGGACTAGGCAACAGCATAAGAAGATCATTTTGTTACAAATCAACATTGAAAATAAAAATGCCCAAATAATGTGAAATAATCACATTTCTGATACCAAGCGTGACAAACTGAAATGCAAGTTAAAGTGTATGTTCACAAATGCCAGAAGTCTAGCAAGCAAAATGGGGGAGCTTGAGGCCCTTGTACTGGAGGAACATATAGATATAGCTTTTGTTTCTGAAACATGGCTAGACTCTACACACGATTGATCAAGCTTCTTTAAACTTTCAGAATTACAGGGCTAATAGGAGTGGCTTGGACTATGTCTGTACGTGAGAAGTGATATGAAGGAGATTATGAAATAGACAATAACCGGTGAAGATTGTGAGGAGGTTGAAACCTTGTGGGTGGAATTACAAAGGGAGGTAAACACAGGAAAAAATATTTTTGGTTTAATCTATAGACCCCCCAATATAACTGAGGAGATGGAAGGTCAGCTACATAAACAGATGGATCGGGCTGCACAGGCTGGTAGTGTAGTGATAATGGGAGATTTTAACGAGGATAGGATAAAACTATGATCCAGTGCTGATAGTTTTAAAAGGAAACAATGGTCCAATTTTATTCCAAAAAAAGTTGAAAATTCCAAAGTAAGGGAGGTAATTTGAAACATATCCTGCTAGATAGGGAGGCCTTTTGGAGTCATGGTCTTAAAACCAGGCATCCACTGGTACTCAATCTCAGAAAAGAACTGATGTTCCACTACTGATTCAGCCTACTCAGAATCTTAGAACCAATTACCTCTTTATATGCCCACCAAATAGGGAACAAGACAATACCGGGGTAGAATTTGTGGTACGAACATGGGTACCAATTTATTATACTTATATTTATTATTTTTATCAAGAAAAGTAGTTTCATATCAATAGTTAACTGCACTCTGTGGATTGTTGTAAGCAAAACAATACAGGTATTATACAGAAAGAAAGTGTATGTTCTGAAATTCATAACATTGTATGTGGGCATTCTTTTTCCGGCCAAACACATGTTTAATGTATTTTAATGATTTTATTAGTCTTTCCATATTGCCCCTCTTTTCCTCGCCATATGATCGCTGTAAATTTTACATCCAGTCGCAAAAAATATTTATGCATGCAACAATATTGACATAATGTTTCTAACATGAGCCGTTGCTTAATACAAAAGCACGGCAGTATAGTTATAGTTTTTGCTATATTCTAGCATTGTTTATATCCCACATACACTGGGGCGTAACTAGGAAAGACTGGGCCCCATAGCAAACTCTTGACTGGGGCCCCCCCCGGTGCCACAAGCAGTCCCCTTATAAATAGTGCCCCCTGTAGAATGTGCCATACAGCACCCTGTAGACAGTGCTATATAGCCCCGCCTATAGACAGTGTCACACCCCATTTGTAGATAGCACCCCACCTCCCCCTTGTAGATAGTGCCATGCAGCCCCCTGTAGATATCGCCATAAAGCCCCCACTGTATATAGCGCTATACAGCTCCCACTGCATATAGTGCCACACAGCCCCCTCCCTTGTATATAGTGCCACACAGCACCGGCTTAGTATATAGTGCAGCACAGCCCCCCTTAGTAGATAGTTCCGCACACAGACCCCTGTAGATTGCGCCACACTCAGCCCCCCGTAGATAGAGCCACAGCCCTCCCCCTTGTAAATAGTGCCATACATTTCCCCTATGTGCATAGTGCCACACATCCCCCCTTGTGTATAGTGCCACACAGCTCCTCCTTGTGTATAATGCCAAACAGCTCCCCCTTGTGTATAGTGCCACACAGCTCCCCCTTGTGTATAGTGCCATAAGGTAATGGCGCATCCGAGAAAGTTGTATCAGCCAGGGGGATGTCAATCAAACATGGAAAGGTGGGTTTGGAGGCAGGACTATGTGATTCTTCAGGATAGCGGCACCGCCCCATGATCCTCTAATGAGTAATTAGCATATAGCGTGCACCGTTTTAAAAGTGGATTTTAAAGATTTTGCTGCATCTGAAAAAAACATACAAGGGAATGTTTGTAAATATTGTCAGGTCATGAATCACCGCATGGTGGCGGTTCAAGGGGTTAAAACTACCTGACAGATTCCCATTAAACATACAATGAATTGAGAACAATTCAATCTGTCCTGCAATTTTGTTATTAGAAATATATTCTATACAATTACAGCTCCAGAACCAAGCTCTGACATATATACAGTACCACAACCAAGCTCAGTACATAAATACAGCACTAGAACCAAGCTCTGACATATATACAGCACTAGAACCAAGCTCAGTACATATATATAGCACTAGAACCAAGCCCATACACATATACAGCACCAGAACAAACCTCAGTACATAAATACAGCACCAGAACCAACCTCAGTACATAAATACAGCACTAGAACCAAGCTCAGTACATAAATACAGCACCAAAACCAATCTCATACATATATACCGCACCAGAACAAAGCTCAGTACTTACATACATCATCAGAACCAAGATCAGTACATATATACAACACCAGAACAAATACAGCTCAATTTAGTGCAACCCCTGCCGTATAGGTTTGTACAGTGTAAAACTACAGCTCCCAGCATGGCCCAAACAATGGTAAGGATATGCTGTGAGATGCTGTTTCACAAAAAAAAAAAATCAAACCACAATCATCTCACTGCAGATCATACAGTGACTACAGTGCTGATTTGAGGAAGAATAATAATTTACATTAAGTGACTCACCGGTGACGTCTCAGATTCTGTTCTTTTCTTCTCCCTCCGGTCCAGACATCTATGATGGATTTCTACCGGCCATAACGCTTTTCTGCAGTTTTCCGCTCAGATGCCTTCAGCTTCTCACTTTTAAAACATTTCTGCACCTATAAACGAAGTTAAAATTCTCAATACCTCTAATTATAATAGCGCCATACACTGTATCCCTGATTATTATAGTACCATACACTGTCACACACACACCGTGCCCCTGTAGATAGTGTTCCCATAGCCCCCTGTAGATAGTGACCCACATAGAGCCTCTGTAGATGGTGCCCTACATAGAAGCCCCTGTAGATAGTGTCCCACATACAGCCCTCTGTATATAGTGCCTACATATGGACTCCAGAGCTGCAAGGCAATAGTGCTAACCACTGAGCCACCGTGCTGCCCTACATATAGCTTTCTCTATAGATAGTGCTCCACGTATAGCCCACCTCTGTAGATAGACTCACATATAGCTCCCCCTGTATATAGTGTCCCACATATAGCCCACCCCTGTAGACAGTGCCCTACATATAGCCCCCCTGTAGCTAGTGCCCCACAGGTAACCCACCCCTGAATATAGTGTCCCACATATAGCCGACCCCTATAAAAAGTGCCCTAAAAATAGCTGCCCTATAGATAGTGCTCTACATATAGCCCACCCCTGTATAGTGTCTCACATATAGCTCCCCCTGAATATAGTGTCCCACATATATACGACCCCCCCTGTAGATAGTGCCCCACATCCCCACATATAGACCCCCCGGTATATAGTGGCCCACATATAGATGACCCCCCTGTCGATAGAGCCTCCACTATAGATAATGCCAGTCACAGTTTTATTAGAAAAAAACAAAAAAAAACTTTACATACTCACATGATCCCGTTCCCGCGCAGTCCGATGGCAATGCAGACCTGCTCCCTACTGAGCAGGACTGCTGGGGCTGAACGACGCGTCCAGGGCCGCCATCAGGGGGGTACTGGGGGTACTGCAGTGAGGGGCCCGGGCATAAATTTTAAAAAAAGGGGCCGCTGGAACTAATATACTCACGGCAGTGTGGCTCTTACGATTTCATTTCGATGAAAGGAACAGGTCCCATCACGAAGCAGGGGCCCGTTCATTACATCAGAATAAAACCGTAAGGGCCCGCTGGAGAGTGAGATGTGCCCGCCCCTCCTCCTCCACAACAGCGTGACAGTGTGTGGGGAGGAGACATCACAGCAGCGGGAGTTATGAGCTCAGCCTCAGAGGATACGTCCAGCAGCAGCAGTCGTCGCCTTCAGTGAGTACTAATATCTGTGTCCGGCTGCTGCTGCCCGGAGCCTCCTGAAAAAATCTCCTCCTGCCCCCATATAAAGTAAATATCTTCCCAACGTCTGTATTATGTTCAGTGGCGGATTAAGTAGACCATGGGCCCTGGGCTGTTACCCAAACTTGGGCCCCCCTTCCTCACCGCCGCCCTGCCACGCCGTAACTATTTTTAACACTACCTTTTTGGGCAAGCATTAACAGTGTTACGATTTCCCTTGTCACAGCGCGGTGTCCCTACATACTGACAGTATCACACTGTGCAGGGACGCAACCTCCTGGACTGCAGAAAGACTTTTTGTGAAATACAAGGATTTCCTATAATAAACATGTCAGGAAAGGTGACAGATTCTCTATAAATCTAGTGACTCACAGGTGACGACGTCTCAGATTCTAGTAGTTTTTTTCCTCTTTTCTTCTCCATCCGGTCCAGCGCTCATGACGACTTCTCCCGGCCATGACTCATTTCTGCAGAATTTGCCACTCAGACGTCTCCTCACTTTTCCAACATTTCCACACCTATAAACGAAAATAAAGTTATCATGGTGCCACATAACGTACCCCTAAATATAATAGCACCAAACACTGCTCGCCTGAATATAATACCACACACTGTAAAACACCACATACACACAGCCCCCTGCACATAGTGCCACACACAGCCCCTGTAGATATTACACACCCCCATAGATATCGCCATACACAGGCCCCTCTATATATCACACATCCCCCTCGTAGAGAGCATTACACACAGCCCCATATAGATAGTGCCATACAGCCCCCCTGTAGAGAGCGCCACACAGCCCTCCCCCTCTTGTAAATAGCACCAAAAAGCCCCCCCTATAAAGAGCGCCACACACATACCACTGTGGATAGCACTACACAGCCCCCCTTGTATATAGTGCCACACAGCGCTCCCCCTTGTATATAGTGCCACACAGCGCTCCCCCTTGTATATAGTGCCTCACAGCGCTCCCCCTTATATATAGTGCCACACAGCGCTCCCCCTTGTATATAGTGCCACACAGCGCTCCCCCTTGTATATAGTGCCTCACAGCGCTCCCCCTTGTATATAGTGCCTCACAGCGCTCCCCCTTGTATATAGTGCCTCACAGCGCTCCCCTTGTATATAGTACCTCACAGCGCTCACTCTTGTATATAGTGCCTCACAGCGCTCCCCCTTGTATATAGTGCCTCACAGCGCTCCCCCTTGTATATAGTGCCTCACAGCGCTCCCCCTTGTATATAGTACCTCACAGCGCTCACTCTTGTATATAGTGCCTCACAGCGCTCCCCCTTGTATATAGTGCCTCACAGCGCTCCCCCTTGTATATAGTGCCACAAGGTTATGTACACATTTAAAAACTTTATATTATAATTATATATATATATATATATATATATATATATATATATATATATATATATAGTATGTGTGTGTATCAGTGTGATTGATTGATTTGATTAAAAAATATTTTAACTTTTTGAGATACAGCTGCTTTGTATCCTGTATCCGTCAGGTCAGCAGGACTGACAGGATCAGTGACACGCAGGATCCACCTCAAATCTATCACATTTAAGATTATAATTTAGCGCAGGGCCCATTTCACTGATCCCGTCAGTCCTGCTGACCTGACGGATACAGGATACAAAGCAGCTATATCTCAAAAAGTGAAAATATTTTTTAATAAAACGTAATTACAAAGTTGCCCCAAACACACATTTTTATTAAAAAAAAATAAAACCGACGTGATTTTTGCGACGTTTTTTCCGTAGACAATGCAGGTTTCTTTTTTTTAGCGTTTTTATACACACCTTTTTTGCTATTTTAGAATTTTTATTCATAAAGTTTGAAAATAATAGTAAAAAAATAAGCTTTTTTACGTTTCAGCTATTTTTTTTTGGTAATAACATAGTTTTACCCTAAAATAGACCTTTTATTTGTAATCGTCATTGTCTACCGTAAATTTTAATATATTACATGTCTATATTTGGGTAATTGGGTCAGCGCTAGCGTTACAACAATCATTGGCGGGGGGGAACGTTTTTTTTGGGGTGGGTATTTTATGTGTATTTATTATTTAATTTTTTTTTGCACTTTACTATTTTTTATTACTATGATCTGTTCCTCAAAGGTCAAAAAAGACCTTTGGGGAACTGTTTATATTTTTTTTCTTTGTTTTACACCATGTTTTTCCACTGTAACTGGAGCTGCACAGCAGCCCCAGTTACAGGGGAAATCAGCCCTCTCACAGTGACGATTGTCACTAATAGGGCTGTGCTGGGTCTAGTAAGACCCAGCAACAGTCTGCCACTAACGGCACCCGGCGATCATGTGACCAGTCACATGATCACCGGGAGGAATAAAGACAGCGCCGCTGCTGCTGTCTCTATTCCTTTACACAGCGTTCATTGAGCGCTATGTAAAAGAGATAGGGAGAAGAAAGAAGCAGCGAAAGCTGCTCCTATCTTCTCCTCAGGGTCCCCGGCAGTCACTGACAGCCGGAGACCCGACATTCAGCTGCCCGATCGCGCGGGCAGCAAGTTAAAACCCGAGCCGTAGAAAGTCTATGGCTCGGGTTTTAAGGACCCGCCCCTGACCGCTGGCGGTAAAAATACAGCCAGCGGTCGGGAACCAGTTGGGCAGGAGGATAAGCCTGTACTGACCTCAGCGCTGGTGACCGCCCGCCCGGCTCTTCTCTTGCTGCTTTGGAGTAACAGAACAGCCGTCCGTCGCTGTTCTGTTACTCAATGGCGGCGGCCCGCACTTGTCAGGGAGGCGTGTCCTACCCCTTACCCGGCCAATTCCCTGTTCCTCCTCATCTTCGGCAGTTAGCAGCGCTAGCGCGCTGAATAGATTTAGGAGATGATGTGCGGTTCGGGCTGCCATGGGCCCCCTGGGAGCTTCGGGCCCCGGGCGACCGCCCGAAACGCCTATATGATAATCCGCCACTGATTATGTTAACACTGCAGCATAGGATTGTATCAGCTCTACGGCTCTTATCTCCCGTCCTGTGTAACATGTGACAATAAACCTGTCTTCTCCCTCTGTTTACACAGGACAGGAGAAAAGAGCCGTGGTGGAGCTGAGTGATACAATCCTATGCTGCAGTGTAAACTAATACAGACGTGGGGAAGATTTTTGCTTTCTATGGGGAGGGGGTAGAGTTAGATGATAATGGGGGCAAGGAGATGATAATGGGGGCAGGGAGATGATAATGGGGGCAGGGAGATGATAATGGGGGCAGGGAGATGATAATGGAGGCAGGGAGATGATAATGGGGGCAGGGAGATGATGATAATGGGGGCAGGGAGATGATAATGGGGCAGGGAGATGATAATGGGGCAGGGAGATGGCATTGGGTAAGGAGGGAAATGATGCTAGAGTGGGAAGGAGATAATAATGGAGGGAGGATGGCACTTGAGTAGGGATGCACGATGCATCAAAACTTCGATACTGTTTCGATACCGTGCACCCCCAAACGGTTCGATGCCGTTATTTCATGTATTTCGATACTAAGCTGTGCGGCCGCACAGCTCAATATTGTAATACATGAATGTATGAGAGTGGGGCTGCGGCTGTGTAATACAGTCACGGCCCTGCTCCGGAGTCCTGACATGTGCGCGCCGCCAGGATTATGTGATGCGGGCGGTGCTGCACTAATGAGCGACGGCACTGAAAACAGAACATGGCGGGCGCACTACAAAACACCCCCACATGTTCTGTCTTCAGTGCCTGAACCGCCGCTCATTAGTGCAGCGCCGCCCGCATAACCTCGTGCTGACCGCGTGCGGGGCGGGGCAATGGTTGTATTACACAGCCTATAAAGACAGAGATCAGAGAAACCGCTCATCTCCGCCGCTATTCCCCTGAATGCTGCGATCAAAGCGGACTGCAGCATTCAGGGTAAAATGAGAAGGGAGGATGCCCCTTGGATCACGTCACAGGAATCCCTGTGACGCGATTGAGGGACATACCATATATGGGCAGACAGCCCAGGGTCCAATGAAGGACCACAGGGCTGTCTTACCATATTTCCTGTTAGGGCATACTCAGGTCTGTCCTAACAACTGCCTGTGTACTATCCGAATATAGATATATACCAGTACATTAAAGTTTAAAAAAATAAAGTAAAAACATAAAGTAATGTTAAATAAAATAAAAATACACATACACCTTTTTTACAAAACACATTAAAATAAGTCTCAATACATAAAATATACACATTCAGTATTGGCGCGGCCGTAATAACCTGCACAACAATTTTTTTGCGGCATTTATGATTTGTACGCTGTAAAAAAATAAAATAAAAACTTCTTTCACTTAATAATGTGGGGCACGAGGTGTGATGAATTTAACCTCCATGTGCCTCACATTAATAGTAATTAACCCCATCATGTACCTTACACATTAACCCATTATAATTGAGGAACATGATGGGGTTAATTACTATTAATGTGAGGCACATGGAGGTTAAATTTACCATCACACCTCGCGCCTCACATAAGAAGTGGAAGAACTGTTTTGTTTTTTTATTACTGTTGGCAAAGTATCGCTTTGTTATCGAAATCGCAATACTACACAAAGCATCGGTACCGAAGTCCAAATTCTGGTATCGCGACATCCCTCCACTGGAGGAGGCATTATACAATGGGGGGGGGGGTAATAATTGGGTGAAAAGTTATGATATCTGAAGGGAGGGGAGAAATTATACATGGGGAGGGGTAGAGGAAGGAGAGAGTATACCTGGGTAGGGGGAGAAAGCTTATACCGGAGGCATAGTTAGCAACAGTCCTGAATTTGCAGGGACTGTCCTTAATCTACAGAGTCAGTACCGGCAAATTACTGTCCCAGACGTGTCTCAGCCACTGCCATATTCAATTGTATCTGCGTCCACAGGATGCGGATACAATTGAATACTATGGCAGAGCAGGAAAGTATCAGCTTCCTGCTCTGCCATTCACCCATCCAGGAGCGGAATCCCCGGCCAGAGAGTTGCCGACACTCTGGCCGGGGATTCCTCTCCTAGAGGTAGCCCCTGAGGTCACTGTCCATATATGGACAGTGAGGTCAGGGTCTCCTCCTGGACTGGAATCCCCTGTAGAGAGTGCCACACACTCCCCTGTAGTTAGTGCCGAACATACCCCCTGTAGATAGCACCACACACACACTCCCCTGTAGATAGTGCCACACACTGCCCCCTGTAGATAGCACCACACAATCCCATGTAGATAGCGCCACACAATCCCATGTAGATAGCGCCACACCCACCCTGTAGATAGCGCCACACACCCCCCCTGTAGATAGCGCCACACCCACCCCTGCAGATAGCGCCACACACAGCCCCCTGTAGATAGCGCCACACACAGCCCTGTACATAGCGCCACACACACCCGCCTGTACATAGCGCCACACACACCCCAGTACATAGTGCCACACACACCCCTGTAGATAGTGCCACACACCCCCCTGTAGATAGTGCCACACACCTCCCCTGTAGATAGCGCCACACACAGACCCCTGTAGATAGCGCCACACACAGACCCCTGTAGATAATGCCACACACAGCCCCCTGTAGATAGCGCCACACACAGCCCCCTGTAGATACCACCACACACAACCCCTGTAAATATCGCTCCACACCCCATGTAGATAGCGCCACACACACCCCCTGTAGATAGCGCCACACACACCCCCCTGTAGATAGTGCCCCACACTCCCCCTGTAGATAGTGCCACACACACCCCCCTGTAGATAGTGCCACACACACCCCCCTGTAGATAGCGCCACACACACCCCCCTGTAGATAGTGCCACACACACCCCCCTGTAGATAGTGCCACACCCCCCCTGTATATAGTGCCACACACCCCCCCTCTAGATAGTGCCGCACACAATCCCCTGTAAATGGCTCCACACACAGCCCCCCTGTAAATAGCTCCACACACTGCCCCCTGTAGATAGCGCCACACACACTCCCCTGTAGATAAAAGTCTAAATGCTAAACTCTGGCCACAGGTAGGGGTCTGGTGGAAAGGTGTCTGAATTACCTAACAGGTCTCGTCTAGGATCTGAATTTTTTTCTGGTTTGGTGTCTGAATTAATTTTGTTGTGTGGTTTTTACACAGATAACGCGTGTGCAGCGTGTGAAGAGAATGCAAAAGCATCATCCAGGCATGCCCGTGGCGGTGGGAGATCTTAGGGACTACATTTTGGTGAGTGACTCTGCTATGTATAGCGATTCAAAATGAAGAAAAACGGGACCAACGGCGCTGCTTGAATAGATATTACACAACCATTGTGGTAGGTAAAGTAGATAAAGGACTTTATTGTTTAAACAAGGCTACGCGTTTCGACGCCGGACTGACGTCTTCCTCAGGCCAATGCAGACTGTGCGGTTCCTGCCTCATTTATACATCAGGGCGAGGAAAAAAGACCGCCAGAAGAAACAGGTCAAAGGTCACATAAACAACGGATACAAAACGATATAGTAAATTTTAAAAAACACAAATGTATAGTGATTCAGTATAAGAAGAACAGAAGAAAAATGAGTTTGGAGGATGTTTTATGTGTTAGAAATATATATACACACAGTGCTGGTGTCAGAATCATCTGACAGGTCAATACGGAATTCCACTCAAGAATCTCGTGTGTTCAAAATGTTAAATTCTGTGTATACGTCTGACTGTATGCACAAACAGTCACATAATTATTTATAGGTATAGACTTTTTCGGATTTTGGGAGATGTTAACATAGAAACAATATCGACCACAGGAGTGTTGCGTCAAAGCGTCCTTGGTTACTGAAGAACAGAAATACTACGGAGGCCGTGAGGGGCCAAACAGGCTTTAAATGGACCGCACATTGACACGCATAGGAACGCGGTCCTCAAAGGTAAGGAGTCAAGAGGAGACAAAAGCTCCGGAGGTGGTGAGTGACACAATATCGTAACGAAAAAACATTTGAAAGGTTATAAATTGATAAAAACCCATATTATAGGTAGATAATATAGATAAAAACCTATTATCTGAAAGATATGTATATCTCTGGTTTATAAATTTCATATCAAAAAAATAATAAAAATAAAGGCATTTTTTTGAGAATTATAAAGTCGGATTATAAGAGCCTATTTTTTTATTTATATCCGTAGAAGTTGAGTTAAATATCAGTAAATATACATTTATAAAAGAACTAAAAACATGAATAAGGTACACTTTTTATATAAAAGACCTTATATTATCAGAGGAACCTCATATCTGTAAGCGGGGTCAGGGATTATAGCACATTAATGTAGGTGAATATGAATATCATAATTGATATTTTCACCACAACAACAGGGGTTATATAGCTGAGGGTGCTTATTTTATTTGTGGTTTTATTTTCTATTTGTTGGTTTTCATTTTCATTTTTATTCTAAAAGGGACTCCGTAAGGTCGTTTAGACCATTTGGATGTAGAGTTTCTAATTTGTAAATCCAAAAGTTCTCCCTCTGCTTAAGCCTGATGAATCTATATGGTAGGTCCGCTGGTATCTGTTCGATTGGAGTGACCTTAATGTCCGAAAAATTACATTTATGTTTGAACATACAGTGGCGGGACACACTTTGTTTTAAAAATCCCTTAGTGACATTGAACCTATGTTTGTTGATTCGATTTCTCAAAGTTTGTGTGGTCCGACCCACATATTGGAGTTTACAAGTGCATTGAAGTAAATAAATAACATATGAGCTCCCACAGTTTAAAAATTCCTTTATCATAAATTTTTCCCCCGTTATTGTAGAATGATATTCCTTGCATTTATTTACAATGTTATTACAGCATAGGCATCTATTTTGGCCGCATCGAAATGAGCCTTTCAAATCTATTAGTAGGCTGTGGTTGGTTGTTTTCATCTTGCGCAATTTACTGGGGGCTACTAGATTTTTTATGGTTTTCGCCCTTCTATATGTAATATTAGGTTTAGCTGGTTTTAGGGGTTTTAAAAAAGGGTCATTAGTCAGAATATGCCAATGTTTTCTAAAGATGGTAGCGATGGTATTGCTTCCTTTATTAAATGATGTTATAAAGTTAGTTTTAAATTTTTCACAACCTGATTTAATATTAATGTTTGGAGGTTTTTCTTGGATACAGTCATTTTGTGTCAGGCTCCTGGCTTTTGACTCTGCACCTTTAATAAGACTTTTTGGAAATCCTTTCTCTAAAAATCTCTGGTTTAAAATCCCACATTCTTGGTCAAAGGCTAAATCATCTGAGCAATTTTTCCTGATTCTTCGGTATTGGCCGAATGGGATATTTCTAAGCCATGGGGGATAGTGTGCGCTTTTGAAATCGAGATAGCTATTTACGTTAACCGTTTTAAAATGAGTCCTGGTTGAAAAAAGGCCATTATTCTTTCCGATCGTTAGATCTAAGAAATCAATATTTGAATCCGAAAAATTGTGAGTGAAGGTAAGGCCAAAAGTATTATTATTTAAAAGCTTTATAAAATCACTAGCAGAATCAGAGCCGCCCTTCCATATAAAAAACAAGTCATCGATAAAACGTCTATAAAACAAGATTTTATCTCTAAAAATATGTTCACTGAGTATGCGGGCTTCCTCAAAGGCCCCCATATATAAGTTAGCATATGAGGGGGCAAAACGTGTCCCCATTGCACATCCCTTTAATTGTTTATAAAATTTTCCATCTGAGCTAAAAACGTTGTGGGTTAAAATAAAATCTACACATTCCATAATAAAGTTGATCTGTGTGTTTGGATACCGTAGGTCTGTTGCAAGGTAATCTAAAGTGGCTTGTGCACCCTGAATGTGTGGAATATTGGTGTATAATGATGATACGTCCGCTGTGAGAAAACTGATATTAGATATGTCACAGGTTGACTGTAGTTGGAGAAGATCCCTTATGAGATGTGTCGAATCGTTAAGAAAAGAAGGTAATTTGGAAACTAGAGGTTGGAGATGAATGTCTACAAAGTGTGATAGGTTGCTTGTCAGAGAGCCTATTCCTGAAATTATTGGTCGGCCTGGTGGATTGAGAAGAGTTTTGTGAATTTTGGGAAGATGATACATGAATGGAATGGTTGGAAACGGGACGGTCAGGAACATTTTCTCTTTTTTACATATTAGGTTTTCAATGAATGCGGTCTCTATCAATTAGAAACTCTACATCCAAATGGTCTAAACGACCTTACGGAGTCCCTTTTAGAATAAAAATGAAAATGAAAACCAACAAATAGAAAATAAAACCACAAATAAAATAAGCACCCTCAGCTATATAACCCCTGTCGTTGTGGTGAAAATATCAATTATGATATTCATATTCACCTACATTAATGTGCTATAATCCCTGACCCCGCTTACAGATATGAGGTTCCTCTGATAATATAAGGTCTTTTATATAAAAAGTGTACCTTATTCATATTTTTAGTTCTTTTATAAATGTATATTTACTGATATTTAACTCAACTTCTACGGATATAAATAAAAAAATAGGCTCTTATAATCCGGCTTTATAATTCTCAAAAAAATGCCTTTATTTTTATTATTTTTTTGATATGAAATTTATAAACCAGAGATATACATATCTTTTAGATAATAGGTTTTTATCTATATTATCTACCTATAATATGGGTTTTTATCAATTTATAACCTTTCAAATGTTTTTTCGTTACGATATTGTGTCACTCACCACCTCCGGAGCTTTTGTCTCCTCTTGACTCCTTACCTTTGAGGACCGCGTTCCTATGCGTGTCAATGTGCGGTCCATTTAAAGCCTGTTTGGCCCCTCACGGCCTCCGTAGTATTTCTGTTCTTCAGTAACCAAGGACGCTTTGACGCAACACTCCTGTGGTCGATATTGTTTCTATGTTAACATCTCCCAAAATCCGAAAAAGTCTATACCTATAAATAATTATGTGACTGTTTGTGCATACAGTCAGACGTATACACAGAATTTAACATTTTGAACACACGAGATTCTTGAGTGGAATTCCGTATTGACCTGTCAGATGATTCTGACACCAGCACTGTGTGTATATATATTTCTAACACACAAAACATCCTCCAAACTCATTTTTCTTCTGTTCTTCTTATACTGAATCACTATACATTTGTGTTTTTTAAAATTTACTATATCGTTTTGTATCCGTTGTTTATGTGACCTTTGACCTGTTTCTTCTGGCAGTCTTTTTTCCTCGCCCTGATGTATAAATGAGGCAGGAACCGCACAGTCTGCATTGGCCTGAGGAAGACGTCAGTCCGGCGTCGAAACGCGTAGCCTTGTTTAAACAATAAAGTCCTTTATCTACTTTACCTACCACAATGGTTGTGTAATATCTATTCAAGCAGCGCCGTTGGTCCCGTTTTTCTTCATTTTGAATCGCACTACAGATCGACAGCAAACCTCGTTTGACTGTGATGTGGACCTGGCTGCAGCTTACCAAGCCTTTCTGACACCTATTGGTGTCCACCACCCGAGGTGAGCAGAATTGTCGCATCTATCCTCCTTTTATCATCCTATAAGATCCTCATTTGTCCCTCTGTGGCGCCGTGTCTCCTTTTTTCTAATTTATTTAGCATTTCTGCTGTGTATAGGGCTTCAGTGCAATGATTTTTGTTTATATTGCCCTCCTCCTACACCCACACACACACACACACACACTCACTTTCCCTTTTTGCCCCCCACATAGCCGCTGTCTCTTGTCTCTTCCCTGTCACTCCACAGAGCCCCTGTGAGGTTGCGTCTCCCCCCTGGCTACCACTGCTACCTTCAGTTCTCCCAGCCCTGGCACTTAGTCTCTCCCCTTTGCCCTCCGACACCCACCTCCTGTGTCTGCGCTGCTCCTCCAAAGAGTTTTCTTTTTAATGTGCCCTACCTCCCGCCCCTTTACATTTCACCCCCCCTCCTAATAACGAGGGGGGCGGGGGCCCAGACTCATTGGCAGTACGGGGCCCAGAAATTCCTGATGGCAGCCCTGGACGCGTCGTTCAACGACGCTGATTGGTGGGGCATAATGAATTGCCCCGTCAATCAGCACCTTTCAAGCACGGAAGTGGCGCGATGAGAGGGCCTGTGCCGTCCAGCCCATACTTGTTGGAGGCTCGGCGGCACGGGCCCCGTAGTAGCGGCACTACCACTGTAGCAGCCATAACGGTTGCTAGCGGCACCACCAGGCATATGAGGGGGCGTGTGGGCAGGCGGCATGGTCCCCCTCAAACTGTGGGCCCTGTAGCAGCCGCTACGGCTGCTACCGTGGTAGTTACGCCACTGCACATACATATTATTGTGGTGTACATGTCCTCCGTGACTTTTGGTGTAATACATATGTTAGAAAGTTGCAATGCGTTCCACAACATGTCTTACTAAGTTGCACTGCGTTTCACCCGTATTAACCGTAATATAAGCTTCAGGATGCCACTACTTAATTTATGATATGCCATGAGTAAGGACACGAGCGTTGTCCGAAACGCGTAGGCACAACTACTATTGCAACCACCCCTGTTTACTATGGAATTTTAAACTTTTTGGGAATAAAACTATCAGCGCTAGGTTATAGTTTTTTTCCTATCCTCTGCAATTGCTGCCGTGTGCCGTCACGAGGATCCGAGCGCCGTCTGGACTAAAGATGCATCATTGGTGAGCTGGAGGATTCCTCCCATCTTTTTGGAAGATGTAACCCCTTCAGGACTGAGCCATTTTTTGATTTTCGTTTTTTCACTCCCCGCATTTCAAGAGCCATAACTTTTTTATTTTTCCGTCAAAAGAGTGGTGTGAGGGCTTATTTTTTGCGGGAGGAGTTTTAATTTCTATTGATAGCATTTAAAGTACCATATAATGTACTGGGAAAGGGAAAAAAATTATTCGCTAGCTGAAATTGGAAAAAAACTGTGATTCCTCAATAGTTTTTTGGGTTTTGTTATTTGGGTTTTCACTATGTGGCAAAAACAACAACTTAGCGTTATTTTGTGGCTCAATACAATTACGGTGATATAAAATTTATATAGTTTGTTTTATATTTTACTACTTTAAAAGATAAAAAAACGTATTGTTAAAAAAAAATAGTTTCTTGTCGCCATATTCTGAGAGCCATAACTTTTTAAATTTTTTTTATCGATTGAGCGGTGTGATGGCTTCTTTTTTGCAGGACGAGCTGCAGTTTTTATCGCTACCATTTTTTGATAGGTACAACTTTTTGATCACTTGTTATTACATTTTTTTTAGAGCTAAGTTGACCAAAAAGTTATTTTGGCTGTTTACATTTTTTATGGTGTTCAAATCACTATATTGTAATAGTTCAGACTTTTACAGACGCAGCGATACCAATTTTGCTTAATTATTTTATTTTTTACTTTACTTTAGAGGAAAAATGGGAAAAGTTTTTTGTTTTTTTTAGCTTTTAATATTTTTTTTTTCACTACTAAAAATGTCATTTCACTTTCACTTCAGTTTATTAGTCCCCCTAGGGGACTTGAACCAGCGATCATTGGATTGCTGGTACAATACACTGCAAAACTAATGTATTGCAGTATATTGTCATTTTTACAGTTAAGCCCTGCCACAGTCAGGGCTTAACAGAGGCATAGTGAAGGCAGTCCTGGGGGCCTTCATTAGGCCCTTGGGCTGCCATGATAACCATTGTCAACCCCCTATATCATTTCGGGGGGCGGTGAGCTGTCGGAGGGGCCCGTCCACCTCTTTTTAATGCCTCAGATGCTGCAGTTGTGATTGACCACAGCATTTGAGGGATTAAACAGCCAGGAACAAAGCAATCACTGTTTCTGGCTGCTAGTTCCTGGTGTCAGCTGTAAAACACAGACTCCCGCAGTGTGAGCGTGCTCCATACATCACCCCCGCACCCAGACATGCCATTACATCTGGGTGTGCGAAGGAGTTAATTACCCAGATATTAATTGGTGTTATGGTTCGGCTACAACTGCCAAGGAGAGACAATTCCTCAACCTGATGCAGAAAAAATTTATGGGCCAGTTTGTGGAAGACCCGACTAGAGGTGAAGCTCTGTTGGATCTGGTCATTTCTAATAATGCAGAGCTTGTTGGGAATGTCACTGTTCATGAAAACCTCGGTAACAGTGATGACAATATAGTTACATTTTACCTATACTGTAAAAAACAAGCACAGGCTGGGAGGGCAAAAACAATTAATTTTAAGAAGGCCAATTTCCCCAGGATGAGCGCTGCATTTCAGGATATAGACTGGGAAGAACTAATGTCAAATAATGGTACAAATGATAAATGGGAGATCTTAAAATCCACTTTGTATGATTATAGTGCAGAATTTATTTATAAACGACTAGAATTAAACCCCACATGGGTCACACCTTCTGCAAAAAGGGCAATATATGAGAAAAAAGGGTATTTGAAAAATACAAATCTAAGGGTAAAGCTCTAGCCTTTATAAATTACAAAGAGCTTAATAAAATTTTCAAAAAGTAATAAAATCATCAAAAATACAAAATGAAAGACAGATGGCCAAGGATAGTAAAACAAATTCCCAAAAAACCTTCAAATATATAAAGGCAATACAGCCAAGGTCTGAACCCTAAATAGTGGTAATGGGGAGTTTGTCACAGGGGATCGAGAGAAGGCAGAGTTACTAAATGGGTTCTTTAGCTCTGTATATATAACAGAAGAAAGAGCAGCTGATGTAGCTAGTGCCAGTGCTGTTAATACATCAAATAACCAGATGAGTTACACCCTAGAGTTCTTAAAGAACTTAGTTCGGTTATTTCTGTCCCCATCTTCATAATATTCAGATTTTCTCTAGTGACTGGTACAGTGCCAAGGGACTGGCGCACAGCAAATGTGGTGCCTATTTTCAAAAAGGGCTCTATGTCTTCCCCGGGTAATTATAGAGCAGTAAGCTTAACATCCATTGTGGGAAAATGTTTGAGGGGCTATTGAGGGACTATATACAGGAGTATTTGACAATAAATAGTATTATAAGTGACAGCCAGCACGATTTTACTAAGGACAGAAGTTGTCATACCAACCTGATTTGTTTTTATGAAGAGGTGAGCAGAAGCCTAGACAGAGGGGCCGCTGTGGATATAGTGTCTTTGGACTTTGCAAAGGCATTTGACACTGTCCCTCATAGACGTCTAATGGGTAAATTAAGGACTATAGGTTTAGATTGTATAGTTTGTAATAGGATTGAGAATTGGCTCAAGGACCGTATCCAGAGAGTTGTGGTCAATGATTCCTACTCTGAATGGTCACTGGTTATAAGTGGTGTACCCCAGGGATCCGTGCTGGGACCACTATTATTCAACTTATTTATTAATGACATAGAGGATGGGATTAATAGCACTATTTCTATATTTCAAGATGACACCAAGCTATGTAGAATTGTTCAGTCTATGGAAGATGTTTGTGAATTGCAAGTGGATTTAAACAAACTGAGTGTTTGGGCGTCCACTTGGCAAATTAAGTTTAATGTAGATAAATGTAAAAGTTATGCACCTGGGTACGAACAACCTGCATGCATCATATGTCCTAGGGGGAGCTACACTGGGGGAGTCACTTGTTGAGAAGGATCTAGGTGTACTTGTAAATCATAAACTAAATAATAGCATGCGATGTCAATCAGCTGCTTCAAAGGCCAGCAAGATATTGTCGTGTATTAAAAGAGGCATGCACTCACGGGACAGGGATGTAATATTACCACTTTGCAAAGCATTAGTAAGGCCTCATCTAGAATATGCAGTTCAGTTCTGGGCTCCAGTTCATAGAAAGGATGCCCTGGAGTTTCGAAAAATACAAAGAAGAGCAAATAAACTAAAAAGGGGCATAGAGAATCTAAGTTATGAGGAAAGATTAAAAAAATGAAGCCTATTTAGCCTTGAAAAAGAGAGGACTAATAGGGGGACATGATTAACTTATCTAAATATATGAATGGCCCATACAAGATATAGTGAAAAGCTGTTCCATCTACAACCCCCTCAAAAGACAAGGGGGCACTCCCTCGGTCTGGAGAAAAAAAGATTCAAGCAAGAGGCGACAAGACTTCTTTAGGCCCTGTTCACACAGTTTTTTTTTACGCAGAAACTGCGTCAGAAGCCGCGCCAAAAAGCAGCCGAAAATGCCTCCCATTGATTTCAATGGGAGGCGGAGGCGTTTTTTTACCGCGAGCGGAAAAACCGTCTCACGGTAAAATGAAGCGTCATGCCCTATCTTCGGGCGTTTACGCCTCTGACCTCCCATTGACATCAATGGAAGGCAGAGAAAGCGTATTTCGCTGCATTTTTTGCCCGTAGCACTCAATGGGCGCGAGCGCAAAACCCCGTGAAATACGCGGCAAACCGCGTGCAGGCAGGTCAAAATCTGCCTCAAAATCCCAAACGGAATTTTGAGGCAGAATTTTCCTCCTGCAAAAAACTGTGAACAGGGCCTTACTGTGAGAACTGTGAATCTATGGAATAGTCACCGCAGGAGCTGGTCACAGGAGGGACAGTAGATGGCTTTAAAAAAGGCTTAGATAATTTCCTGGAACAAAAAAATATCAGCTCCTATGTGATAGTGTTGAATTTTTCTTTCATCCCTTCCTTTTTTCCTATCCCTTGGTTCAACTTGATGCACATGTGTCTTTTTTCAACCTTACTAAATACTATGTAACTATGTAAAGCCATGTTAAAATCCATTAAATTAGCTTGTTGGATGCTTTCCTGGAAATGACATGTTCTATGGAATACACAGAGAGAAAAAATTTACTTAACCCCTTCCCGAAATTTGACGTATCCATACGCCAAAGTCAGGTAGGGGAAGTATGGAACGGTCTCACGGAGTGAACCCGCTCCATACGATGTTACAGCCGACACTTCAGAGTAACGAAGTAACGATCCCGCTCGTTTAACTCGTTAAATGCTGCGGTCAAAGCGACCACAGCATTTAAATAGTTAGAAAGAGGGAGGGTGACCCCCTCTAACAGCTCATCGCGCCCCCCACAACTCAATCGTGGGGGGCGATGGTTGCTATGGCTTGCCTGGGGGGCCTAATGAAGGCTCCCAGGTCCGCCATCTTTGTGCACCTGCGGCAGGGCTTAATAGTTGCCTGTCAGAATCACGATATACTGCAATACATTAGTATTGCAGTATATCATGCGAGCGATCTAACGATTGCTGGTTGAAGTCCCCTAGGGGGACTAATAAAAAAAGTAAAAATGAGTTAAATAAAGTTTTTTGTTTGTGTAAAAAAAAAAATTTAAATTAAAAGTCAAAAAAACCCCCCTTCTCCCATTTTCCCCCTAGAGCATAGTAAAAAAATAAAAAAATAAATAAATATTGGTATCGCCGCATGCGTAAAAGTCTGAACTATTACAATATATCATTATTTAACCAGCACGGTGAACGCCGTAATATAAAAAAAATTGTAAACGTCAGAATCTCTACTTTTTGGTCACCTAATCTCCCACAAAAAATGAAATAAAAAGTGATCAAACTATCGCATGTACACCAAAATGGTATTATTAAAAACTACAGCTTATCCTGCAAAAAAATAAGCCCTCATATCACTTAATAAACTGAAAAATAAAAAAGTTATGGCTCTCGGAATTTGGCGACACAAAATAAATTTTACTAAAATATAGAAAAAACAATATATATTTGGTATCGCCGTAATCGTATTGACCCACAGAATAAAGTTAACATGTTGTTTTAATTGCACAGTGAATTCCGTAAAAACGGCGTGCAAAAAACAATGGATGGCTCGCTGTTTTTTTCATTTTCTACCCCACAAAAATTTTTTTTCTGGTTTCCTAGTACATTATATGGCAAAATAAATGGTGCTACGAAAAACTACAACTCGTCGCTCAAAAATCAAGGCCTCATAGGACTATATCGACGGAAAAATAAGGACGTTATGGCTTTTGGAAGGTGGGGAGGAAAAAACTAAAATGAAAACCTGAAAAATGGCAGCGGCGGGAAGGGGTTAAAGTTGGTGAAAGCAGCAAAAAAGGTTTTAAAGATATATTACAAAGAGGTTAGATTTTACATATGATCAACTATAGATTAACTATATAGTCAATGAGTTAAGATTATTTTAACTTGATCCACTCAAAAAAGATTCACAACCATAGTAATATTTACAGAGTTGCTTAATGAAAATCCCTATAAAAAAAGACAATTGTCTTAATTTTGAAGGAAAAAATTATTCCTGACTCCAATTACATTTCTGGATCTCAGCAATTTAATACAGATAGTCTCTAATATTATATATTTCCTGAAAGACATCCAGACTCCATTTTTAATGTATTCAATGAATTAAACAGTACAACATCCTCTGTCACGACAGTCTCACTGCTCTTACAGTAGTGAATGCCCTTTACCATGGCTTCAGGCCTAGGTACTGTATGAAACGATCATTATGCAGATCTCTGAATTGGCTTTTGATATATTTGTCAATTAGATGTCTTGTCATCCTGCACTGAAATTATTATACACATGTACATATATAACATACAAACAGACAGACAATTAGACAGATAGCCAGACACGTATGGAAACAACAAAATATAATCTACTGAATTGTTTCCTCTCTCTTTTTTTTTTTTTACTCAGTTCCAAAGTGATTTACGTATGAGAATATCCAGAGAATGGTCTGGCTACATGAATTAAATCTGTGATTCTTAATGATTAAATCATGAAATTGAAAGCAAGCAGGAGGATAAAAGGAATTTATTCAGCAATGGAAACTGCAGAAGACAGGATGAACATGGCAAAAGAGATGTCAAATTAAAATTCAGGTAAAATAAAATTATTGGTTATATGTGTTAGGTTGGACGAAAACCAGCACTCAGTAGTGATTGATGAGACATAAAAAGAGTTCTATCTGGGAAGCAATCTTACACTAGAGATTTGTATTATTACCCAAACCGTACATCTGTATTCTGCTGTATTGGAAATGCATTCTTTCTCAGTAGGTAACATTACTTGCCAAAAACATTTACAACTCTTGAACTAAGAAAGTTATTCAAGGAATATTGTGCCTGTGCAATGACAGTTTAAAATTTAACTTGTACCCTGGAGAATTTTACATCTGTGGTTACAACGACAGTTTTTATATTGTAATATAATATGCATTTTCTATTGCTTATGCTAAATTTGTTTAATAAAACTCTTTTTTTAACCACTTACCAGACTGTCTCATGCAGTAATACCACACTAACTTGCTTCAATAACTGTTAAGGCCTCCTGCTACATCACCACCTACTGTCATAAACTAGTTCAAAACCATACATATACATATTTTTAACTGATTTCCATCAGTTAAAGTGTTAATATAAAAAAGAAAGCATCTGAAGCGTGTGTAGATAGAGGCCCAAACTCAGGCAACTTCCCAGGAACCACAGCATTAGCAAATTTAAGACTCTTGGCAGGTAGTTCACAGACTGGAGGCACAACAGGTTTCTCTAGTACTGGTCAGCATGTGTGCAACTATGCATGGGTATTTTATGGCCGTAACTCTATGTAGGTTGGAAACCCTGCTGAGGGCTGTCCCATGCATCTGTAATGTCCCGCCCCCCCCCCCCACACCAAAAATAAAGGTGTGTGTTTGCATCAAGTGAGCAAAAAAATAATGAAAGCATGCATACATTTTGAAGATGAACTGGAGTTAAACGATCAACTTGAGGCTACATATCTACTACTGAAAAAGGTGTTCCATATCAGTAAGTCTATTCAAAAATTTATTCCATAGTAAACTATATTAAAATTGAAATAAAATTGCATGTTAAATACTTCTTTATTAAAGAAGTAATTCTTGAATTCTTTTTAATTTGCTTCTATGGAAAACTGTGTTTTTAATGCTGGTCTTTTTCCCATTAAATTCACAGCAAGACCATAAAAAAGCACGGCTAAAAAGCATGATGTCGTTCTAAATAAAATTAGACATGACCTAAAAGCCACACAGATTCAAACACAATAAGTCAACGGTACATCCTAAAATTATTTTGTGTATATTTAATTGAAATGTAGCTGGCACGTTGATCTGCTGATCATCATTGGTCCGGCTTTTAAAACCCTGTCAATCAGCTGGAATTTCGGGGGGAAGTTGCGGCCATTCATCCATTTCCACTGCAGCTTCTTCCTTGACAAGGTCTGCAGACACTTAGACTCCCATGTGAGGTTTTGACAATACTAGTATTGTTAACATTCACATCAATTGTAGAGCTGTTACAATAAACTTGTAAATAGATAAAAATGAAAATAGGTACACATGCAAAAATATCACAATACAGTGTAAGAAATATGTAACATTACATTTCAATCACATTATTCCTATCAATGGGTCCTCAGGGATACAAAGCGGCTAACATTATCAGGGTTTGCTTGTTGGATCCTGTGTACTTCCCATCTTAGAAGTTTGTTCCACCTTTTGAGACATCGTTCATGTACCCTCCTGGCATGTGGTATAAAAAGTGGCGCACTAATATTTTTGTATTTATAATATGCCGCAAGTACACTTCACACAATGGTCTGAATGGCTTGTTATAAAACCTCAGACCAATATTACAGAGAAGCCAAAATAAAAAGTTTCTTCAATCATCAAGAACTTGCGGAATGGACAAGAACCATATTTATAATTTCCCTGAGGAAAAAAACCTATCTAGCCCTATTAATTGGAGATTATTAAGGCACTAACAACCACCTCATCCCTAAGATATCTGCAAAGTCAAAATGACATGATTGGCTTCCTTCAAGCTATCTTTTGTAGATAAGGATCTGGTTTAATTATGTGCCAAATTCAGAGAACCACTTCGGAGTTGCTTTAGCTATAATATTGTGTTTAACTCTATTTACAAGAACCTACTGTATAATTGTGACAAATTACCAACCTTCTATAATAAAGATTTGAATTAGATATTTCCTTATATAATTATAAAAAAAGTTCAAAATTCCATGTGATGCACTTAGGAGTGTCATCATATTTATGCAAAAAGTCCATAAACCATGTTATTCATCCATACTTCACAGCGGAAAGACCGGAATAACCAATGCTTATAAGCAAAGTGGAATAACAATGGGTATAGAACTACTCCAGACAACTAGAAATGTTTACTTCATACATTGTGGCACCATGCAGTCTTGTTGGAGACGGAGTTGAGCTTCAACACAGGAGAAGTTTGGCAGCAGGCAGAGACAATGAATGACTGATAATATTATAGAACTGGCCCAAGCTAACCTGGCATGTTGAGTCTAAGGAATCCCGATCCTTTAACCCCCGCAAGGAGGTATGGAGTTTCCAAGGTCGCGGTCTCATATCCGGGTTGGTAAAAAGCAGTAAATATGAGTTTAAAGCAGGAAAGGTCAGGTTAATGCCAGAAGCTTGTACATAGAAATGTTAGATCAAGGGATTCAAGACAAAATCCCTGACAGAGGGAAGCAAAGGGAATAACATAAATTTTTTTAGGAAACACCCCATCATGACTGATAATCAAGCATTGCCAAACTGGAACAATTCCCCTTTTAAGGTTCAGGATAAGAGATGTGACGCGCCTCACTGGATGCCGATTCTGCCACTGGGTCCGTGCAGCACAAGCAAAGGAGAGCCGTGGCGTTCCATTGTCCTGCTAGCGCCACGCATGTCGACTTCGAACAGGCTGATATGCCGAACAGAAAGAACTCCGCTGGCTAGTGGTTTTCAACTAATGGCAACCGTAAGAAAAGTGTTTCTCTAGGATGTCCTGTCTTCTTTTTGAGTCTTCAGTTTTTTCAGGGGCATGGTGATAATTCCTGTAATTGTATCTAACCACCTTGTTGATGGTTGTCCTCTTCCACTTTTCCCTCTAACTATTCCAAGCATAATTGTCTTTTCTAGTGAAGTTGGTCTTCTCACGATATGTACAAAATAAGGCATCTTCAGTCTAGACATTGGTCTTTGAAAGGGAATCTGTCAGCAGTTTTGCGGCCTTAAAACTGCTGACAGCGGTATGTAGGGTGTGTGGGGAGGGCATTGTAACGATATATTTTGTCTTGGTTATGCAAGTTTTCTAATGTTGAATCATTGATATTTACATAGTATAAATAATGCCCATGAGTTAAGCTATGTTATAGTGATTTTGTAAACAATTTATTACAAATAACTATTAATGATAATGTAATGTCATTTTTCTTAACCAAAACTCTATCATGCCCATCATTTGCATGCTAGAGTAATAGGGGTATTTACAGTGGCAGATTAAAAGGAACCTGTGACCAACATTTCACCTATTAAACCAGCAATACCTGGTTGTAGTGGGTGAAAAATCATTTCTATATAACTTATAATTGTCTTCTTAGTTGGCTCTGTAGCTTTAGTATTCAGTTTTTTATTGTTCCCACACCGAATGCTAATGAGCATAAAATAGTCATATCTTCGTTTGAAAAGAGTCATATCTTCATTTGAAAAGAGTCATATCTTCATTCCTCAAGTCTTTCTGAGTTAATCCCGCATCTTTACGTTTGATTGGCAGCTCCACGCCTTCCCTCAGCACACAAAATTCTGCGCTTGTGCATTGATGTCCTCTTCTGTTTTGATAGCAGTGGCCAGTGAGGGATAGGTAAAGCTCAATAGGTGAAATGCTGGTGACAGGTTCCCTTTAAGTAGACCATAGGTCCTGGGCTGTTACCCAAACTTGGACCCCCCTTATCCAGCACCACCCTGCCGAGCCGTGTCTATCGTTAACACTACCTATTTGTACAAACATTAACAAAAGGGTGTTACGATTCCCCTTGTCAAAGAGCTGTGTCCCTACATACTGACAGCCTCCAACCATCGCTGACAGTTTCACACTGTGCAGAGTCACATCCTCCTGACAAGGGGAATGGTAACACCCATTTGTCTATTAGTCCTGGACTACACAACGACTATTTGTGAAATGCATATAATAAACATGTCTGGAGAGGTGACAGATTCTTTATAAATCCAGTGACTCATAGGTGACGTCTTCTCACATTCTAGTAGTTTTTCTTCCTCTTTTCTTCTCCATACATTTTTGCAGAATTTGCCACTCAGATGTCTTTGGCTCCTCACTTTTCCAACAGTTCCACACCTATAAACGAAAGATAAAATTCCCATGGTGCCACACAATTTGCCCCTAAATATAATAGCACCATACACTGTGCCTCTGAATATAATAGTACCATACACTGCGCCCCTGAATATAATTGTGTCAAACACTGTAAAGTAAAGCACCACACACACAGTGCCCCCTATATATAGAGCCATTCACAATGCCCATGTAGATAGCGCCACACCCCTGTAGATAGTGCCACACAACTCCCTGTAGATAGCGCCACACAGCCCCCTCTAGATAGTGCCACACACTCCCCTCTGTAGATAGAGCCACATCCCCCCTAGATAGTTCCACACACACCCACTGTAGATAGCGCGACACACACCCCTGTAGACAGTGCCATACACAGCTCCCTGTAGATAGCGCCACACGATCACTGCAGATTCTGTCACACAGCCCCCCTTGTAGAAAGCGCCACACACAGCCCCCTGTAGATAGCGCCACACAGCCCACTGTAGGGAGCGCCACACAGCCCCCCTGTAGATAGCGCTACAGAGCCACCTGTTGAAAGTGCCACACACCGCTCCCTGTAGATAGCTCCACACACCCCCTGTTGATAGCGCCACATGCCCCCTGTAGATACTGCCACACAGCCCCTTGTAGATAGCACCTCACACAGCCCCCCTTGTAAAAAGCGCCACATACAGCCGCCTGTAGATAGCGCCACACACCCTACCTGTAGAAAGTGTGATGAAGAGATGAGTAAAAGGTGCAGTATCATATGCGGTAACGGTGCAAGGCTTGGAAGAAAAAGAACGGGTTCTCTATGGTATTTTGCAAAGGTACTTTTTATTATAACGTCAACGCGTTTCTGGACCGAATTGGTCCCTTTGTCAGGTCTGTAACATGTTCCCTCAACATTTTTTTCACAATTGTGCGTACTGGTAGAAATTGTCACTTCACCCCTGTAGATAGCATCACACACAGCCCTTTAGATAGTGCCACTTGCTTCCCCCCTATAGATAACGCCATACAGCCCCCCTGTAGTACCACACAGCCTCCCATGTAAATAGAGCCACACAGCCCCCTCTGTAGATAGTGGCCCACACCCCCTGTAAATAGTGCCACACACACCCCTGTAGATAACGTCACACAGCCCACCTGTAGATAGCACCACACAATCCCTGTAGATAGCACCACCTTCCTGTAAAAAGTGCCAATCACCTTGTAGATAGTGGCATACAGCTCCCTGTAAATAGCGCCACATTTACCTGTCCCCGTTCCAGCGCCAACCTCTTCTTCAACGATGCAGTGATGTCAATTGTATACAACGGAGTCCAGGGCTTACACAAAGCAGTTTTGTTGCATTTTTTTTCTGCATTTCGTGGCAAAAACATAACAAAACTGCGATGTGGTTTTATTCAATGGGCGGCGGGGAGACCTGGGCAACGGGCGGCCACCCTAAACGGAATCATGGGGATCTGCCTCAGGGTATTTGGTAAAGCAAAGAGATCAGCAAGAACTTCTGATCTAGACACATGTTCCCTCTCCCCTGATTCACTGGCCCATTGGAATAAAAAAAATAATACTTTTCAGGTGTTTATAAAGTGGATTAAGAGAGAAATATTTAGAGCAATTGATTTTTCATCATTAAAGATGAGACTCAATACATGTTTATTTTTATTTGATAAGGAAAGGAGTCCTATGATCTTAAAAAAATATATATTATTTATTCTGTACTGGTCAGCAAGTATTACATTTTCTCTTTTCTTTGAGGTTTCTATTTTTGGATATTACTCAACTACTTGGATTCTTACTAACTTAGATCAATATAATGGATATGAAAAATAAATCACATAGGAACAATATGTGACCAGAAATAATGTATTCAGACAAGTTAAAGAGGCTCTGTCACCAGATGATCAAATCCCTATCTCCTATTGCATGTGATCGGCGCTGCAATGTAGATAACAGTAAAGTTTTTTAGTTTTTTTTTAAAAACGATCATTTTTGGCCAAGTTATGAGCAATTTTATATTTATGCAAATGAGCCTTTCTAATGGACAACTGGGCGTGTTTACTCTTATTTCCAAGTGGGCGTGTATTGTGTTTGTAACATCTGGGCGTGTTTACTTGTTTTACTAGCTGGGCTAGTTGTGAATAGAATGAATAGTTGTTACTAGCTGTGAATAGAAGTGTATGATGCTGACGAATCAGCATCATTCACTTCTCATCGTTACCACCCAGCTTCTGACAGTGCACAGACACACAGCGTAATCTCACGAGATCACGCTGTGACGTGACTTCCTCCCACAGGAACTTCATCGCGTCATCGAACTTCATCATAGTAATGTAGTATTATTATAGTAATGTAGTATTGTTGTAGTAATGTAGTGTTATTATAGTAATGTAGTATTATTGTTATATTAATTTAGTTTTACTATAGTAATGTAGTGTTATTTAGTAATGTAGTATTATTATAGTAATGTAGTATTGCTGTAGTAATGTAGTGTTATTATAGTAATGTAGTAATGTTATAGTAATGTAGTATTTTTATAGTAATGTAGTATTATTATAGTAATGTAGTATTGTTATAGTAGTTCAAATAACTAATTGATTGACACTAATTTTGTATTGTATCAAATTTGAATATAATGCAGCCCGTCAACTTAAATTTTTTTCTATGTGCCCATTTACCCGGCCGAGTTTGAGACCCCTGTTCTAAACAGAATTTATTTCTGTACATTTTGGTGTGAGAACTTTTATGGCCCAAGAAAAAACATTAAGGGTATGTGCACACGACCAATTTTCAGGCGTAATGGAGGCGTTTTACGCCTTGAATTACGGCTGAAAAGACGGCTCCAATACATCGGCAAACATCTGCCCATTGCTTGCAATGGGTCTTATAATGTTCTGTGCAGACAAGCTGTCTTTTTATGAGTCGCTGTCAAAAGACGGCGCGTAAAATTACGGCCGTGTCAAAGAAGTGCAGGACACTTTTGGGGCGTAATTGGAGCCGTTTTTCATTGACTCCAATGAAGAAAACCTCCAATTACATCCGTAAAAGATGACATGAAAAACGCGTGCACTTGTAAAAACATCTGAAATTCAGGAGCTGTATTCTCCTGAAAACAGCTCCGTAATTTCAGACGTACTTGGCGTTGTCGTGTGCACATACCCTTAAGGGTTTGTGCCAAGATTAAATGTTATCCCCTAACCACAGGATAGGTGATAACATGCTGATCGTGGGGGTCCAAACGCTGGAACCCCCACCGATAACATGGGTCCGATCCTCCGAATGGAGCGGTGCCCTGCGGCTCCAATAATTCTCTATGGCACTGCCGGAGATAGCCGGGCGCTGTACTCAGCTGTCTCTGGCAGTCCCATAGACAGTGAATGGGGCAGCAGTGCACATGCTCGAACGCCGCTACATTCAGAGGACAGGTCCCACATAGCCATATCTCCATGCGGCCGAAGACCTGCTCAACTGATGTGGTCAATGGTTGCACGATTTTTCCGGATTTTACTGGCAAAAAAATTCTGCTATTGACCAGAGCAAGCGAGCAGAACTTCGGCCGCATGTAGACGGCGCTATATGGGACGTGCTCTAAGATCGCGTTCCCACGTAGCGTAAACGCTGCGTAATTTCTGCAACCGAATTGTGCGCAGAAATTCTGCAGCATTTACAGTAGCAGCAAAGCAGATGAGATTTAGAAAATTTCATGCCCATGCTGTGGGAAAAAAACGCAGCATAAACGTTAATAAATTGTCAATTTGTGCTGCATTGTCAGGATGCAAAACCCGCAAGAGAAAGCCAAGTGTTGCGTCTTTTGAGGGGTAATCGCATCGATTACGTCGCAAAAAAGGAACTCCAGGAAAAATACAAAACACACTTACCCAGAACGCTCTTTTTCTTCCTGCAGTCTGGCGTCCTAGGATGACATTTCATCCCATGTGACCGCTGCAGCCAATTACAGGGTGCAGCGTCGCATGGACTGCGACATCATCGTTGGAGGCTGGAGCGTATGTCAAAGGAGGGAGAAGGTAAGTATGAGGGTTTTCTTTACGCAGCGTAAATTCCGTTTAGAGAAACGCACCACTGTGTGGGGGCAGTTTTTCTAGCGGAATATAAAGTGGATTCCAGGTCGCATACGCTGCACAGTTTTTACACAGCGTATCTGACCTGCGGGATGCCGTCCTAAGGGTACCCACACATGTAGCGGATTTGTTGCGGATTTCACCCCTTTTACATTAAAAAGAGTGAAATTGGCAGTGAACATCCGAAAAGAATGAGCAAATCCGCAGCATGCTCTATTTTATGCGCAGAAAATTTTCAGCAGCATATGGAGGAAATTTTTCAAATCTCATCTCCTTGCCTGCAACAGTCTATCACTGCGGATTTTCCCCCTACAAATACAGAAGGAAAACACGTAACAAATTTGCTACATGTGCAGGGGACCTTACTGCTTCTGAGGTAATATTTTCCTGTCCATATATACAGCAAGTGTCATGATGGGATTATATAAGGTGAAGATGTCATTGAATAAAGTATGTAACTCATCACTAAAACACGTCTAAACATACATTAGTATTTCTTCAGATCAGCGCCGAATTGGCATCCCTTCCACTGGGTTTCCATTGTGATGTGACGGCAAAAATAGCACAGTTTGCAGCATTATTCTTGCCATCAAGCAAAATCAGATACATGATGGAACATTACAAATGTGAATACAGTTTAAGGGTATGTTCACACGGCCTATTTTCAGACGTAATTCTGGAGTTTTACGCCTTGAATTACGCCTGAAAAGACGGCTCCATTACGTTTGCAAACATCTTCCCATTGCTTGCAATGGGTCTTACGATGTTCTGTTCAGACGAGGTGTAATTTTACGCGTCGCTGCCAAAAGACGGCCCGTAAAAAGACGCCTGCGTCTAAGAAGTGCATGTCACTTCTTTGGACGTTTTTGGAGCCGATTTTCATTGACTCCATTGAAATACAGCTCCAATTATGTCCGTAAAAGACGCCACGAAAAACTCAAGTACATGCAAAAACGTCTGAAATTCAGGAGCTGTTTTCGCCTGAAAACAGCTCCGTAATTTCAGACGTATTTTGTTAAGACGTGTTAACATACCCTAAGGCTCTTCTCACACTGGTTTCATAATGTGTTTACGGGATATATGACAGATCTTTTATATTGGACCTGTCAGGATTTTTTTTTAACATATCGAGTAATGCAGCATTCTACACTGCACAAAAACCTGATGTCAAAGAGCTAATACACATGTGAACAGAGCTAAAGACTCTGTTCACGCTTACGCTTGTTCTTTTTTATCAGAGAAACCTGTTGGACCCATCATACATTTTTTTTAAACGGCGTTGTAAAAAAATGCCCTGCCTGAACGAATGCCCGTTATTCCCGATTAATTCAATGGGCAGATGATTTTAGGTGTTTAGCTACTGTTTTTTCTGGCATATTTCAAGGAGTTTATGGTGTATATATATGTCTCGGGGCTTGATCTTGTGCCCCTGATCTTTTAAGACCCTAGCAACGCCCCTGGGTAGCAGTCACCCCCGACTTCGGAGCCTAAAAGGGCCCAAAGGTCCATCTGCCACTTAAGAAGACACTAGTATTATGAATGACACACACACACTTACGTTCAGTCTTTAAGGATTGGAGAGAGATACATTAGATACATGAAGTTGAAAGACTTGGAAAGATAATAGAACAAGAATAATTATTACCACAAAACTATACCCATGGCGAATAACTAATACATAACTGATACATAACGTATTATATTATTTATAATCAAATTCTGTTTTAGTCTGTACAAAGACAAACTACTGGCAAAGAAAATACTGCAGCAGAATTATTATTACTGTTTAAGGCCCCATGCACATGACCGTAAAACATCTCCGTAATTGCGTACCGTAATACGGTCCGCAATTACGGACCCATTTAGTTCTATTGGCCGCGGACACCTTTCCGTATCACCACGGTTAGGTGTCCGTGCCGTAGAACTGTGTCGGGAATTATGGAGCATGTCCTATTTTTCGTATTTTACGGGCCGTGCTCCCATACTTTGTATACTTTGTATGGGAGAACGACCCGAAAATGTGGGCTGCGGCCCGCGGCCGTCGGTCGCCGGCCTTGCCCGCAATCGCGAGCCATGATTACTGGCACGGCCGTGTGCATGAGGCCTTTTATTTCATTCACAAACACTTTTTGTTATCAATCCAAAGATTTGTTTTGACGTTTTTTCATACAGTAGGCCGTAAAAATCATCCAACATATGCTGTAAGCATATGGCCTGAATATATGCAGCTGTATGCCACACAATTGCATACTTCTGCAATTCACTCCAATTGTAATTAAAGGTATTTTATTTGGTATTACTTTTTTGCGGGATGCCTTTGTGTTGGAATGTGTAGTTGTCTAAGATTTTCAACATAGTTGAAAAAAATGATATACTTATGCATACCACCCAGATGTCTGCCGAAATGACACTCTTGGCATACGTCTAGTCCATAGAAGTCTATTGATCGCAGCATTTCCCAGAGTATATACACACACCGAATATTCACTGGGGACAGAGCAATGTCGATAGATCCAAATGACTGTGAAAAAGGTGATGTGCTCTTTAGCGTGAAACAGTATCTGATTTGCCAAATGAACCTGGACATAAATTCCTTAACTCCATATATTTTTGTTACCTAATTATTCATAAGCCCCAAAGGGAAAGCTGTGAAATATTTGTAACATCCCCAGCTCCCCGCATTATACTTACATCCTGGTCCATGATGCTCCTCTTCTTCCTGAACAGCGTATGGTGACTCCTTTCGCCGTCGGCGCTCTATTCTGGGCCCTAGAATAGACCCAGGGTATTTAAGTTCCTCCCTTTTCATGTTCCTTGCCAGAGCAATTTAGTTCAACCTTGTGTTCCTTGAATTCTTTTGATTGTTTATTGGATTTCCGTGTTTGACCTCAGCCTGTACTTTTAACCAACCTTGCCTGCCGCCTGCCCTAAACTCTTGCTTGGTGACCCGTGACGAACCTCTGCCGCCTGCCCTGACCTTCTGCCATACCAGACCACGCTAACTTGCACTACACCTGTTAGGTTGACCGTCACCAAGGGAGACTACTCTGGGGATAGTAACCTGGGGTTCTCCTGCAGGGTGGTCCAAATCCCTGTATAGGGATTAAGAGGTGAAAACCAGGGGTTCCCTTAGACTCCGCTCCCCGGTTTAGCCCCACGTAAAATCCCTTGGTGACAAGGTGGGTTCACACCGCCCTTTGCTGGCCCCGTAAAAGAGTATCCCAATATTGTAATGTTAGATAAAGTTATATTCTTTGTGTGGATGTCAATATTAAAATACATTCTTGCATGAATCATAAAAATAACCAGATGAAGATATTCCATTTGATAACAATAGGGTATTAGAAAATGCTGTTTGTATTTAAGAAATCTGTTGAAATCATTGTCCCTCAAGTATTGAAACGGTACACAAAAAACAGTGCTTAAATAAAATAGAAAAGAAAGGATGATGAAGCTAATAATAAGATAAATTCCTATTAAATGTAACGTGGAAATGTGAACCCTCAAACTCTATAACCAACTGTGCTGTATTTGTACATCCTTTCCCGTCGCAGTCATTTTTTGGATTTTTGTTTTCATTTTGTCCTCCCCACATTCCAGAAGCCATAACTTTTTTATTTTTCCGTCGATAAAACCATATGAGGGCTTATTTTTTGCAGGACGAGTTGTAGTTTTTCACGGCAGCATTTATTGTACCATATAATGTATTGGGAAACTGTTAAAAAAATAATTCGTGGGGTGGAATAGGAAAAAAACTGTGATTCCTCAATCTTTTGAGTGGTTTAATTTTTACAGCTTTCACCATACGGTAAAAATGGCATTTTAAATTTATTCTACCGGTCAATACAATCACGGCGATACCAAATTGATATAGCTTTTTTTATGTTTTACTACTTTTACAAGGTAGAAACAAATTTTTGTGTTTTGTCGCCATATTCTGAGAGACATAACTTTTTTATTTTTCCATCGATTGAGCGGTATTAGGGCTTATATTTTGTAGGGTGAGCTGTACTTTCTTCTATTGGTACCATTTCCAGCTACATGAGACTTTCTTATAACTTTTTATTTAATTTTTTGTGGGATATGAAGTGACCAAAAAACAGCGATTCTGAAGTTTTAATTTTCTATTTTTTACAACGTTCACCGTGCGGGTTAAATAATGCTATATTGTAATAGTTGGACTTTTACGGACGTGGTGATACCAATTTTTTTCTGTTTGTTTTTTACATTACTTTAGAGGAAAAATTGAAAATTTTTTATTTTTTGTACTTTTAATATATATAGTTTTTTTTACACTACTAAAAACTTTATTAAACTTTTTTTTACACAGTTTATTAGTCCCCCTAGGGGACTTGAACCAGCGATCATTAGGTCGCTGGTACAATACACTGCGACTGTATTGCAGTATATTGTCATATTTACAGGCTCTTAATAACAGGAGATGAAGAAAGGCAGTCCTGAGGCCCTTCATTAGGCCTCTGGGCTGCCATAACAACCATAACCCCCCCTGTGATTGTGTTGCAGGGGGCCGTTGAGCTGTCGGGGTTGCGTCCCTTCTTTCTAACATCTTAAATGCTGCGATCGTGATTGATTGCAGCATTTAAGGAGTTAAATGGTCAGGAACAGCACGATCGCTTTTCCCGGCCGTTAGTGCCGGGTGTCAGCTGTAATACACAGCTGACACCGCCAGCGTATGGAGCAGGCTCAGCGGGTGAGCCCACTCCATGCATCCACCCCCCGCACAGCAGCTGTATCTCAAAAAGTAAAAATAAAAACTATTTATAAAGTTGCACCAATCACACTGATTGACCTTTTTATAAAAAAAAAAAATTCCATTCAAAGGAATATATAGCCTTTAAGTAAACAGATAATCTTTACTAAAGGAAATAGATTACCTTTGATTAATAGATTTGCTGTTGGTGTGATTGGGAGGCAGGAATGAGTAGACAGATTCATTACTTTCCTGAACTAAACTATATATTGACTTTAGTGGCATATATAGTAATTATGGTAATTATAGATGATATGACTGCTTCTACATTTAACTAGAGCAGACTCTAGGAAGAAAATAACCAGTTTGTGCTGACTGCAAGATTATAAACCAACATGTATCAAACCTAGGCGTAAACCTAACAACACAAAATATATTTTTTATTTCTGTGGATCTCCGAAGTTACACGATACAAAATAAAGAATGTTCAAAAAGGCCTAAACTGAGAGGAGTTCTTCATGTTTTAGTGAATAAATATTAATAGATGTCATGGACATTAAAAAAATAATTAAAACTGTTTCACTATGGAGATAACCCTACTCCTACCTTTTCTCTGTGTGAATCTTCTAGACCACGCACACACACACACACACACACACACACACACACACACACACACACACACACACACACACACACACACACACACAGTGCCACAGCAAACTTTCCAGATGAATGCCCAGACAGCTTAATATAGCCATTAATGTGTTCCCAGACCTAATGATATCAATAATGACCCTGAATTTTTGCAGCCTGTAGTACTCCCAGTAGACTGTCTCTATACATCAGATAAATACTGCTTACACACGGAATTGCCTCAAAAGTAGGCCAATAAACTTGTTTGTAAAATAATCAGATGCTGTAGCAGTGCCCACAGATTAGTTACAGTCACTCATTCAACATGCCAGCTTACCACCCCTATAATACAACACATGTCTCCTCCACAGTACTGCACTGCTCTCTACTCAAAATATTTGCCACATGTAACCCTAACCGCTATACCAACCCACCAGTAATTGTGTAACATAGCAGGGTTGCCATCCATCCGTAAATTTACAGACAGTCCGCAAAAAATGGGTGTTTTTTTCTGCTGTCCGCTAGTAGCGTCCGGCAAAAAAAAGCACCGTTCGGGACTTTTCTTTAGCCAGAAGAGGACCTTCGTCACATGACCACCTCGGCTCCTCGGTGAGTCACGTTAGGCAGAGTGGAGAGTGGTAGCGGTAGGCTACCACTACCGCTCTCCACTCTGTTTGCTGTGTGGAGCTATTTACAAGGGGGACCTGTGCAGCGCTATTTACAAGAGGGGGCTGTGTGGAGCTATCTACAAGGGGGGCAGTGTGGAGCTGTTTACAAGGGGGGCAGTGTGGAGCTGTTTACAAGGGGGGGCAGTGTGGAGCTATCTACAAGGGGGCAGTGTGGAGCTGTTTTCAAGGGGGCAGTGTGGAGCTATATACCAGGGGGGCAGTGTGGAGCTATATACAAGAGGGGCAATGTGGGACTATTCACAAGGGGGGGGATGTGTGGCGCGATCTACAAGGGGGGTTTGTGTGGCGCTATCTAAAATGTGGTGCTGTGTATGGCGCTATGTACAGGGGGCACAGTTACTGATGGGGCACTTTTATTGGGTCGAGCACTAAGGAATCATTATTAAAGTCTGGGACACTGTGGATTATGAGTTTGTTTAGAGGATGAGGTATAGGTGTTGAGGCTTCTAGAAAAGCCTCAAATTCTGCAGAGACAAGTAGTGGCTGGAATAAGTCGTCACAGTGGTCTGGGCCGGATGGAGAAAAAAAGTGAAAGTGAACGACTAATCAGAGAAAACATCACCTAAGTTAGCAGGGGAAAGCTACAGGCGAGGCTGTGATTGGTGAGTCACTCCTAGAACACTGCATAGTGCACAGGCAATGATTTTGTAATGTGTTCATCAAAATTTTGGTCTGTCCGTGATTTTTAGCTCAGTTGTCCAGAAATTTCTGAAGTGGAGGTTGGCAACCCTAATACATAGATATGAAGGAGAGTAGTTTGCCAAATATGATTTAATGGGAACCACTAAATTTTTTTTGGGCAGTGAGTTCCCTTGTCTGCAAGACCCCTGTACAGCTGCACAATTCGCACATATGGTATGTCCACCCCTAGGTGCCTCACAAGTGCACCATACAAAGGCACAAAGAGGGGTACATATAATAAGACTGCACCAGTTTTAATTAAAAAAAACATGCTAGAATAAGATGCAACAAATTTATTAAAAGGCACACGCCTCATAAAAAAAAATAATCTTCGGCTATCTGTGCAACACTGAATGAAATTTACGCAGGATGGCATAGATTTCTGCTCTAATTTACATCAATCTCTGGTGTCAACTACTGTATAGTAAATGCGTGAGGCCGCAGATCACCATGCCCAATTTCCGCTAAGGGGAAATGGACTAAAGGTCACATTTTTTTGGGCCGTTTTTTAACATTTCTACACCAAAAATTTTTTGTATGAACATTGTTAACTTTGTCTACAGCTCCACAATACAGACCTACACACACACACACACACACACACATACACACACACACACACACACACACACACACACACACCATTGTGTGCGTTAGGCCAAAACCTTTAATACTGTAGCTTCTCAGAGCACTAATGAAATTTATATTGAAATTCTGTCATTTACACATAACATACTAAGTCTGTTGCTAAAACCTGGTTAAAAAAAAGTACAACACAATCATGAACTAAATATTGAATATGGCTCATTGTCAAAAAGAAAAACTATACACGTACAAGAGGACTCAGTCTATATTGTAGCATTGAAAGGATGCCTGATCTCTAGTATTGTAATCAAAGAGGTAGAAAACTACACAGAACAGAACCTGGCAGATTAAAAAGTATCTGTGTTGTGTACCAAAGTCAGACCAAAGCAAAGGATATGTGATTTCTCAAAAAAACTTGGCAGCAATTTCAACTCCTGCACATCAAAGTACAACCTTACATCACTCAGAGAGCAAAAGCACTGGTTCACAGAGAATACACATGTACCTAAATCAGCTTTTTTTTTTAAAATAAATATATATATATATATATATATATATATACATATATATAGCAAATATAAAAAAAAATGGCGACAGCACCCTGCAACACTAATGCCACCTAAACCACTAAATATAAATAGATATGCACTAAAGCTAAATCTACCTACAAATAGGGAGGTTCTTAGTGCACATTTTGATCAAAAAGTGTTAGCCCACCTGCCACGACAAGGCGACCTCTGTAAGGTGGGAACCTACGCTGCACATACACCCAGAACTGGGACTAAGCCTACATATATACCTGGGGATGGTAGGATCCAGCATTGAACTGATTAAAATCACCCTGTGCAGAGTGGGAGGAGTGCAAGAACAACAAGTGGAGGCAGTCACTAACCCCACATATATGGATCCCATAAACACAACAAAAATTGAACAGCACATTCCAACTAAATGATACAAAATGTATGCAGGTGCAAGAACACCTATGACTGCAGATATACAGCAAATATAAAAAAAATGGCGACAGCACCCTGCAACACTAATGCCACCTAAACCACTAAATATAAATAGATATGCACTAAAGCTAAATCTACCTACAAATAGGGAGGTTCTCAGTGCACATTTTGATCAAAAAGTGTTAGCCCACCTGCCACGACAAGGCGACCTCTGTAAGGTGGGAACCTACGATGCACATACACCCAGAACTGGGACTAAGCCTACATATATACCTGGGGATGGTAGGATCCAGCATTGAACTGATTAAAATCACCCAGGGCAGAGTGGGAGGAGTGCAAGAACAACAAGTGGAGGCACTCACTAACCCCACATATATGGATACCATAAACACAACAAAAATTGAACAATGTATATATATATATATATATATATATATAGTCCAAGGGTAGATGAACACAGCACTCCAATGGTTCAAAAAGATCAAGCCATGTGCTCGTTACCTGGGGGTGAATCAATTCCCCAACATCCAAATAGAGAAAAACATAGAGCGCAGTAACGGCACCAGGACTTCAAGGTGGATGAAAGCAAAAGTTGATTTATTCACCTCAACACAGCAACGTTTCGGTTCAACAGGAACCTTTCTCAAGCCATGAGGCTTGAGAAAGGTTCCTGTTGAACCGAAACGTTGCTGTGTTGAGGTGAATAAATCCACTTTTGCTTTCATCTACCTTGAAGTCCTGGTGCCGTTACTGCGCTCTATGTTTTTTTCTCTCTCTCTCTATATATATATATATATATATATATATATATATATATATATATATAGAATAGTCTGCCTTCTTGAGCTGGCACAGCACATTAACTGCTGCCTAGTTATTAGGAGGCACCTAAAAGGCTGCTTCACTATATCATTAGTATAAAATGACTATGTATGTAAACCTTTGAAAGTGATATTTTTTTTAAATAAAAATGTCAGTGTGTTTGGTGCAACTTTCAAATTAGTTTTGAGTAAAAATTATTTTAACTTTTTTTTAGATACAGCTGCTTTGTATACTGTATACAGGGCAGCTGTATCTTTAGCTAAGACCTAAATTCGTCAGTCCCACATACCTGCCTGGTTCAGTGTCAGCGGGTCCTGTGTGTCTCTGACACACAGAATCCACCTGTAATCTATCAAATCTAAGTTATGAACTTAGATGTGATGGATAACAGGTGGATATGTCAGGGACACACAGGACCCGCTGACAATGAACCCGTCAGTCCCGCAGACCTGATGGGTACAGGATTCAGCGAACTATACAGCTGCTCTGCTTACAGTTAGCCAACCGAACAATAACCCCAAATATACCAGTGGTCCTAGTGACTGATAGATCAAACCAAAGGAGAAAAAACGGTCACGACCATATAATTAAAAAAAAAAAAAAAATCCTTTATTGAAGTCAATTAGACACATGCAAACAGGCAACATTAGACATGATAAAATAGCATAACCCTCGCAGGATAAAAGATGGAATCAGAACATTCACGCAGCGGATCAACCAGATAGTAATCCGGTCAGACGATCCCCCAAAATGCTAAAGTGCATGGATGGTAAATTTTTAAACAGGTAATAGGAATGACATTTTTGCACAGATTGGTATATAGACTTAAATAGATGTAAATACAATCAAGCAATCACGTTTGAGCAGCAATATACCTACACCTGCAAAGTACGGAAATAGCCAGGAGATCAAGACCGGGGGTCCGCTGCTGAATCTGAATGCCAAGAGTGAAAGAGGTAAGGTGTGCCATCTCAAACGATCAGCTTGGATGTCATGAATCAGAGGGGGATAATTCAAATCATAAAGGGTAGTTAGGTTCCCTGACCCACCTTGATACCCAAGTAGGTTATATTCGATTTCGCAATCTCAACATCTAAGGTGGCTAGGGACCGCCTAAATTTTGAATCCGGCGTCCCCAAATCCAATAACTGACATTTTGACGTGTTAACTTTGTAACCTGAATAGCTCCCAAAGTCATTCAATGCCTAGAAAATACGCGGAACATCCTGTAGGGGATTTGAGAGAAATAAAAGTATGTCATCTTCAAATAACCTCCATCTTCCCTACCATTATACCCTTATACAAGTTGGATGACGCCAAGTAGCGCGCCAGAGGCTCCAAAGACAGATTGAACAATAGAGGCGACAGCGAAGTCCCTGCCTAGTACCTTTGCACAAACGGAATGGTTAAGATAAAAAACCTGGGGTGGAAATTCTAGCCTTAGGGGCCTTGTGAATGTGGTGTAATAAAGCCCTGAAAGCCCCAGTTATTTCCATCCTATCCAAGACAGCATCCAACCAGTTCCATCGGACATTGTCAAAAGCTTTCTCCGCATCTAGTAAAAGTAATGCTGGATGTTCCTTAGGAAATGGACTATGCTGTACCCTATCTAACACTGCAAGAACCGTCCTACTATTAGTGACCGCCGACCTACCTTTAATAAAGCCTACTTGTTCCGGGGCCTATCCGCAATAATTTTAGAAAGGAGCTTGGCATCTACGTTGATAAGCGAAATGGGCCTATACGACCCTGGCAATAGGGGGTCCTTTCCAGGTTTAAACAATAATTTCACATAAGACGTGTCTGCTGATGGTGGTAATCCCTCCTCTCCCAAAGCATTGTTAAATAAAGAGACCAAAGTCTCAGTCACCTGTTCCCTCATTGCTTTAAAAAATTCTCCAGTCAAACCATCTGGTCCAGGCTCTTTCCCATTTTTTAAGTTCCTAATAGCCCCATCTACCTCCTCCTTAGTAACCCTGGCGTTTAGGAATTGTAACTGTTCCGTGGAGATGACCGGTAAGGTGACCTTGTCTAACAGTGTGTCATCTAACGGAGGGGAAGATTCATCTGAGTATAGTTCCTCATAAAAATTAGCCAGAACAGCATTAATACGAGAAGGATCGCATGTATCCCGCCCGTTATGAGCTCGCAATTACGCTATGTGTTGTGTTGGACGTTTTCCTCGAGCCACAGTTGCCAATAACTTTCCCGCCTTATTATCAAACCTGTGTAAAATAGCTTAAAAATCACGGTTATGCGACATTTCTTTCTGAGAAGCCCACTCGTCAAAGGATTGTTTAGCCTGAATCCAAGCCTGTCTAGCCCCTAATGTAGAATGTGTCAGGTATGCTGTATAAGCTGTCCTCAATGTAGCACTAGAGGAATTACATTTTTGCGTTATTTCCCGTTTTTTGCTCACGGAGTATGCAAGTATCCTCCCCCTCAGCACAGCCCTGACCGTATCCAAGAAAAGTGAGGGGTCATCCCTGTGTCCTGAATTCGTTGAGGTGTATTCCAACCACCATCCCCACAACAGTCTTACAAAAGTGTCATCAGATGCTAAATGGGCTGGGAATTACCAAATAAAATCTGACCCTCTGGGATAGGTTTCCTGAAAAGTTGACCGTACCGGGGCGTGATCTGAGATCACTAGATCTCCTATATCAGCGGTCCCAAACATCGGTTGTAATGCTGGAGACATTAAAAAACAGTCTATCCTGGACCAAGACTGTTGAGCGTGGGAGTAATGAGTAAATTCAGGGTTGGACATATTTTACTGAAAGTGCTGATTAATACTTGAAGATTAGTAAATAGATCTAGTAACTTCATGCTTTTCCTATCTTCCCTTATGCCAGTTAACATGATACCCTTTGTGTCCAATAATCAGTTTGATGATTTAGACTTTTTCTCTCTGACTCTAACTTAGGCAACCTCCTTAAGGGTCAAACCTCTCCTACCTTAGCCGAACTAAAATCTTAAAATATAGGTACTAAATGGTCTTCATTGCAATATTCTAATTTTACTAAAACTTGTATAGTTTTCTTGGCTTCTTTCCACACATATCGGGCTCTAACATGGAGTAAAGCTCTTCTGTGTTTTTCTATCCAGCCTATCCTCCTGATTTCTAGACTTCATGACAAATGACTAAAAAACAATGTGCCTAGTAAACCTTATTTTCATTCCTCCTGGGGGAAAGACCTCTGTGCTACATTCTTTCCTCCTAAAGTTAAGAAAATATTTTGATACACATACGTTTTTTTCTACAGTATGTGCATAAGATCTCAAGAAAACTCATTCAAACTGGTAACCACGGGGTATCGCTCACCTGATATAATAGCTAAAATGTTCCCAGACTCGCCTAATATTTTCTGGAGATGTGGTCATTGCCCAGGTTCTCTCTTCTACATTCGGTGGGACTTTGCCAAATTTTCCCCCTTTTCAAAACCAGTGGAAACCCACAAAAATAATATGTTCTACCACAATATCCCTAACACCTAAAATAGTCTTATTGAACCTACCTTCTAAAAAGTGTAATCCATCTAAACACCATCTGCCTAACCTGATGATAATGGCTGCAAAATAGCGAGGAATCAATGGATATCCCAATATGGTTGGTAAACTTGGTAAATTGTCCTGCTGGGAATCTTTCTCGCATGAGAAATTTGTTGACCTGTGGACAATATGAGTTACCGGAAAAAAACCATTTTCCATGAGCTCACCTTTCTCCCACAAAAAGTTTCTGCAGCTTTCATTTCTGGATATAAACCATGTCTATATTTACATTGAATGTAATAGCTTTTCCACTTTGAGTTTCCCTTTAAAATAATTTACAAGATGGTAATATATAGTCACGTATAATTTATTACTCGTTATTTTTTTAATTGTTTTTTACTGCATTGCTTGTTAAATGTTGTGTTTCTTTTTCTTGCTGCAAATCTGAGACTGATTTATCATGGGACTCTGCTCATTGCACTGAATGATTATATTGTCAGCCTTATTACATGTTTGCAAAATATTTAATAAAATACATTTGACAAACAAAACTGAACTAAATTAGATGTGTATAAGCTGAGTTGCCCTATGATGTTAACGTTGCTTCAGAATTAACGTTACTGACCAGAGACATTTAGGATGATTGGATCTATGATCAGTGAAGTGTATTGTTGCTCTGAATCTGTATCCTGTAGTTATATTAACGTTTCATGCAGAGGTCTCAGCTGCTACCCCACGTTATATATACACTACTGGCCATAGATCTTTTTTTAGTAAATTAGTTTTATAAATTATTACCAATTATTTAATTTCCTGGGTATATACATAATACACATACGGTAGCTTATTTCTATGTATTTCTACAGTAGCTTCTTTCTATGTCGGAATCTCAGATGGGTTGTGTAGAAGGTTTTGTCAAATACATTTAGGATATTTTAACGCTATAGATAAATATACTATTGCAACTTTTACAAAGTCATCTGAAAAATTTAAAGTAACACTTTAGACCCTGAGCTATTTATATAGAAAAAGTAGTACCTTTTATTGGCTAGCTAAAATAGATTATGATATCAGGCAAGTTTGTAGAACTGGCCAGGTTTCTGCATCAGGTTGCATGTAATACAGCTACTTATACCAGAGTGGTACATAAACCAAATTGGAAACATAGATCAAAGAAAGCCTCAGGTAATTCTAGCAAGGTGTGCCCTCTGTCAGTAATATGCTGAACTGCACTGACAGACTGCAGACATTTTATAAAAACCTAACAGTGAAGGGCAATTGTGTGACACTTCTAGTTGTGGAGTGTAATATGAATGTTACATTAAAGAGGCTCTGTCACCACATTATATGTGCCCTATCTCCTACATAAGGAGATCGGCGCTATAATGTAGGTGACAGCAGTGCTTATTATTTAGAAAAACTATCTATTTTGACCACTTAATGAGCAATTTTTAGCTTTATGCTAATTAGTTTCTTAATGCCCAAGTGGCCGTGTTTTTACTTTAGACCAAGTGGGTAGTTGTACAGAGGAGTGTATGACGCTGACCAATCAGCATCATACACTTCTCTCCATTCATTTACACTGCACTAGCGATATAGCTATATCGTTTTGTGCAGCTACATATACACACTATAACATTACTGCAGTGTCCTGATAATGAATATACATTACCTCCAACCAGAACGTGATGTGTATTCAGAATCCTGACACGTCTGAATCTTTTCTGTGAGATTTTCAGCAAGGCAAATGTAATCTCGTTTACATTGTAATCTCGCGAGATTACGTTTGCCTTGCTGGAATCTCACAGAAAAGATTCAGAAGTGGTCAGGATTCTGAACACACATCACGTCCTGGTTGGAGGTAATGTATATTCATTATCAGGACACTGCAGTAATGTTATAGTGTGTATGTAGCTGCACATAACGATATAGCTATATCGCTAGTGCGGTGTAAATGAATGGAGAGAAGTGTATGACACTGATTGGTCACTGATTGGTCAGCGTCATACACTCCTCTGTACAACGCCCACTTAGTTTAAAGTAAAACACGCCCACTTGGGCATTAAGAACGAATTAGCACAAAGCTAAAAATCGCTCATAAAGTGGTAAAAATAGATCGTTTTTCAAAATAAAAAGCATTACTGTCACCTACATTACAGCACCCATCTCCTTATGTAGGAGATAGGGCACTTATAATGTGGTGACAGAGCCTCTTTAAGGGTCCTTAATGTAGAAATTGGTAAAGAGTACTAGAGATGTTCATATTGTAGAACAGTTTATATCTCTAGCCTAACTGTATTTCAGGTCTTCTTCTGGGAGACTAGGGTTGATCATCTTGAAGTATCAACCCTAAAAAAGGATGTTAGGATCACTGGATACAGAGGTAAATCTCCCTTAATTCTAAATGATATATAGATTGCAAACACTGTTGTAACAAATAGACCTGTGTTATTCAAGCCTACTGTGGCTCCAAAAACAAGTTTCTAATACTCAGTACATTCAGTACATTTACTATGCACAGGAATGTATTTATAAGAAAAAGCACACAAAGAACATTCACTATGTAACAATTAGGTACAGCCTTGAAAAAAATATACACAATACTTCTGCTTAGAACATATCCACTTTTATATAAGGTAGGTTGGTGTTTGTTCCACAAAGCACTGGCTGATATGTTGAGCTTTAAAAGGTGTGTGATATAGCAGCTGACATTGCTGTGCAGATATGCGTATAGTCAATGCCTGAAAAGTTCCATTGACCCATGTGTGGGGAGAATGGGGGAGGGGAGGCTGTATATTGACTATTCACTCTAGGATGCACTTGGAGATCTTTGTCAATGATGAGTGGGAGTGATAGCAATACATTAAGATCAGTGCACAGAAGGATGTATATTCACATCTGTGGGGTATGTGAGAATATCCTATGTTATTTATACAGGGTTTACAGGTTACTATGTAACAAATGAATGCTTCATTTTACTGCTAGGAGTCTATGTGATCATCAGTCCTCATCATTGGCTTGTAGCTCATGTAAATAGAACAGTGTAATCCTGCATTAGAAAGGACTTGACAACTTGGAAATGTGGTAGCTGATTATTGGAGGCTGCATTGGGATGGGTGTGTTACTGTTGTGTACTGTGTATGTGACTGTAGAGAGTCCTTTCCTGCCATTCTTCATCCATCTTCCAGAGTAGTTGGTATTGCAGTCTGTGCTAGTGATTGTGCCGGTGCCAGGACTAAAACAGATTAACACGTGATGAAGAGCAGCTTGATAAATGGGACCTGAGAGCACTGGGACCAAAAGGAAAACACAAAGCAGACAAGCTGCAAGTGAAGGAGAGAGCAGAGCAAAGAGAAGCAGATCAGCTGCAAGCAGACAACAGGCAAGCAGGAGGCAGGCAGCAGGACTAGTGTAAGTGACACAGGCGACTTTCTGATTTCTCTATGACAGAACATGAATGCCAGTGACAATCTCACATCTCAGTGTTTGTGACTTGGACTGAACGGGCTTACAGCAAGATTTCCAGCTCAGATACATGAAGTGGATAACGACGCCTCATCTCTTCACCATAGCTGTGGGCATCTATTGCCTTCACCCATTGAGGTGGCAGTGTTTATGCGTGCCAGGCTATAACTAGGACTAATCTCTTAACCATCAAGTCACTTTGTTCTCTCTGTGCCCGGGGCACTGTACTGTGGCACTTGCTTCCAGTGCTCCCTCTTGGGGGCAGCAGTTCAGCACCACAGCAGAGGACAGCAGAAAGCATAGTCCGGTCTACAAGTTCATCAGAGCCCTGCCGTATACAGAGCTGGAGCCAAGGAGCATTATACATGGAGAGAGGCTTCAGACAGTGACATGTGAACAGGGGTAAGAGCTGCCATGTTCATGTATTCATCCTGCCATCCATGTACCACAGCTATATCCATGTACCACAGCTATATCCATGTACCACAGCTATATCCATGTACTGCTGCTCTGGGAATGGTTTATTTGCAATTGTTGTTTGTCATTTATAAAAGATTTTACAGATTAGAAACTTTTATCCTAGAAATATTTACATTAAAATTCTAATCAGCTCGATGTAAAAAGAAAACAACCACAACGCCACCAGCAGCAGAGAAAAATGAAAATTAGTCCATTAATATTAGATAAAAGAGATATTCCACATTCCTACTATCTGGGAATGATTTCTTTCCATGTGTCTCCTCCTTTACTTAACTGGATATCTATACATCAATATAACTAGATAGATAGATAGATAGATAGATAGATAGATAGATAGATAGATAGATAGATAGATAGATAGATAGATAGATAGATAGATAGATAGATAGATAGATAGATAGATAGATAGATAGATAGATGATAGATAGATAGAGATAAACAGTTAAGAAAAGAAAGAGGCAATGACATAGATATAAATGTACTATATAAAATATTATATATACACACACACACACACACACACACACACACACATATTTTCATATTTTAAAGAAATGGTGTCATCTTAGATCACAAGCTGTTATGTAATACATTATTGGATAATATTTTTTTTATCAAAAACAAGATAAAAAGAGAATTTATGACATTGTGTTTAATATATTTTGTAGTTACTAACCTAGAATGTTGTGTAGGGAATATATGATTTTAAATAGATGTGAGCTTAATTTACAGAAAAGACAGTCCAGGTTATCCAAGATATCATGCATTATTAAATGACACGTCAAGAGTCAAGGACAACACAGCAGAGAGAATTGCAGACACCTGAGCACAAATTTCATTTGATTTCAATTGTCATTGTTAGTGTCATATGCGGATTTCAGAGGAGAAGGCAAACATTTCTGTTAAGGTTCCAATTTACTATGATATGTTCAATATCTAATATGCATAGAGTACAATGAGCAACTCAGTGCAGTCCTATCACACATGCTCAAGAGTTTGGCATGTTTTAATGCTGCCAGATGGAAATATTGTAGATTTAGCTGATGTCTGGAGTGGGCATCTGTTGGTAACTGGTGAATGGGAGGTTTCAGAAAGGAGTCTTGCTTCCACTGTGAAGTCTGGAGAGTTCATCCTATTCACACCTCTATTGACTGAGAATTGACATAAATGTTTTGATCAAGGTTGTAGGGCTGGGTGCTAGCAGGGCTGAGGTTCAGTACCATGTATAAGAAAATCAAACTACAAGGACAATTTGAGAATTTATATTTTCAAAAATGTATCAGTATTTATGTTTATACTGGAACCTTGACTCTTTGCACTCTCGATAATAGCCACACGCTATAGCGTTATGTATAGAGCATACAACTATACTGACCTGGATATATATATATATGCTGGATTATCTGAACTATGGTGTTTAAGATGATATGTGACATTTAATAACTGTGCAACCCTTACTACAAATCAGTTCACAGTGAAGTTTGGGTTTGAAATACTGAAGATAAACATATCGATTCAATGTTTCTTATGTAGAGCAGAACCTCTCTTGATCCTTCTGTTACATGTAGTATGTATATTGAATTTATATTGGAAATGTTACACAATTAAGTTTTCTTTTTGTGCAACATCAACATTATTGATCCAAATAGCACACAGACATCGATTTTATACAACATGGATTTTTTTTTTCCATGACATATACAATTAATTTTACATGATACATATTGGTCTTTCTGGTTGACTGGGTTTAACATGTGATTCATATGCTCTGTGGGTGTACACACTTCCCTCAGAAAAAACTGGCATAAGCCCTTGCTTTATCATAGTCAACAACTGTTTGGAGAATAAATTATTATGTTATAGTGATACCATGGAATCACTCATGATAATGTTATAGACATACTATGGAATCACTCATGGTAATCTTATAGTCATACCATGGCATCACTAATGATAATGTTATAGTAATGCCATGGAATTACGTATGATAATCTTCAAGTGATGCCATGGAATCACTCATAAAAATCTTATAGTCATACCATGGCAGCACGAATAATAATGTTATAATGATAACCATTGGAATTACTCATGATAATGTTATAGTCATACCATGGAATCACTCATGAAAATGTTATACATGATGCCATGGAATCACGCATGATAATCTTATACAATGGAATCACTAATGATAATATTATAGTAATATAATGGAATCACCCAGGATAATGTTATAGTGATGATATTGTATTTTATGTTTTAGGACATTTCATTTCAGCTGTTGAGGCTGAAATCTCACACATGATACATACTCACTGAATATAGTTCTTAATGTATAGGGTAGCTAGAACAGTACGGGCCATTCATTGCAGTACTGACTTCCAGTTGAATACTATAAAGATAGACTGAATTATTTACACACTATCACCACCTCGCTTATATTTCTCAGCATATGGTGCTCTGTACTATGTAAAATATAAGTTTTATCCCTTTAGTTCCAGTGTTGTTGCTGTTGTTTATACAAAAACTTAGCTTTTAGTATCTTATAGAGAGATTTGTTGGTCATCATTTCGGAGGGTAGGTTTTTGTTGTTTGTTTCTGGTAATGTGATGATTAGTGTTTTACATAAGGAATAGTACTGCTGCTGTGATCTAGTGGAACATATATCAGCAAAGATATAACTTCTACTTTAATACAAATGTTACATTTTTGGAAGGGGAAGGGGACTGTTTATTTGCATCATGCTTCCCTTGCTTAACTTGATTACATGGTTCACTGTTTTACTGATTTTTCAAATCCTATTTTCGCCATATAAGCCATAGAGCCACAGTCAGAGGTGTATACATATAATCTACAACTATTCATCTGCCCACAGAATTATATTTAAAAAAAATGGCTTTTTCTTAGGTGGTATTCTCTTCGTGTATTTTTTCCAAAGTTGCCTAACCATTACCCATGCAACAAAACTAGTTACTGTAGTTCCCATATCAATGTTGATGTAAATATAGGGATTAGCCACATTATTTCAATGCCAGATAATACAAATATTAATGTCTCTAACAAAGTATGTTTGACATGTGAGCCCCCATCAATTGCTCACAGTAGTTCGTACAATGTCTTATGTAGAAGATGTACTGAGTGTTTGTACCTCTTTCTATTCAATTTTATTATAAAGAGCTCATATGTTTTTCTCCTGACAATGTTCATGGTACATTCCATTATCTCCCAGTAAACAATCAATAGATTGTCTCATCTAGATACTGGTGATAGTTGGAATAGCTACTATGCTGTAGGCTTCCCATCAAAGTATATAAGCCGGTGAATATTTGATGGGCACAAACTGACCAGTCATTCAAATTGGAAATATAATATAAAAAATATATAGCATAAAGAACACTTATCACATTTTTACTTTGACCAGTTTTCCATATACAGCTGATTGAATGATGGAAAGCACAGTATCTAAAGTAGCAAAACTGCCACGGTTTTAGAGGTAGACACTCTGAAGGTGCTTAATCGACTTCAATAAAATCTATAAACACTATCCAACAGTTACTGATGTATATATATATATATATATATATATATATGTATATATATATATATATATATATATATATATATATATATATATATATACATGTATATATATATATATATATATATATTTATATATATATATATATATATATATATATATGCATTTCTATAACAGTATCCTGCAACATAATAATGGTAGAAAGGCAGAATAAACATTTTACTTTGCTTTTCTGAGTTAATGCCTAAAGAGAAGTGAACAAATACAAATGCAGTAGAGCTTAATTTGTCTATTAACTGTTAATACCTGGAATAACTCCCTGGGGTTAGATAATGTGTTAGGTTTACCACCAGTTCTGTATAAAGCCAAAGACAGCACATAGTGATATTTCATTGTACAAAATGACAAACTCTTCTCTGCTACAGCTGTTTACATTCTAGATTTGCTTGTAATCCTAAATACAGTAAAGGCAATACTAGATCATCATCAGCAGAAAATAATCCATGAGGTTTTGGTGCAATTCTTATTATTCTTTATTGATATAGCGCCGGCACATTCTATAGTGTGTTCAAAATGGAGAATACAAAAGTTCAATCAGGGAATAAAAAGTACTTATAGAATGACAGAAATTGTGGACAATATTTTCTTAGACAAAGTGAAACAAGGTGAGAGGACGTCGCTCATTAGTACCTCAATCTAAGTACCAGTGTATCTAAGTAGGAGAATCTCTCTATATAGAGTACGTACCTTGTTAAATGTATTGTTTTTCCTTTACTTTTGGGGTGTTACTGTGTATTAATGCAGATATGGTATAGTAAACATCTTTCTATTTTACCAGTCATAACGTGCTAATTTATTGAAACATTTCTTGATCACTATAATTTTACATACTGTTTTGGAACTGTCATAAGAAGAAGAAGAAGCAGTAATAGTCCCTGTGGATTGTGACATAACAATGCCACAGGGAAGAATATAAAGCTATTATCTTGCAGTTAAAAGGAATAGAATAATGAGTATGACATGCATTTTTAATTATCAATATTTTTTGTTTATATTGACCAATTGTGTTCTCTTGTTTGTTTGTTGCGCTACTGTATGAGGATGTGTTGATGGTGCAAGTACTAAGCCAATCGAAGTGTAATGTTAAACACAAGACCTGATATGACAAATGTCATTTTGTGAAATGTCTTGATTGAAAGAAATATGATTTATTTTTTCTTATTTTTATGTAAAGCGTAAAATGAGCATTACAGCAGTACATAAAAGATACAGGCAGTTCGATAATAGATAGATATATAGATAGATAAAAAAAGGGGGAAAAAACAACAGCATAGCAAAAAAAAAAAAGAGAGTGCACACCAGTAGACCTTGGCAAAGTTTCCAAAAATCAAAGGCAGTACTCCAGATTCACATAAAATAAAGTGGGTCCTTTATTCACCCATAATGTGCGACATTTCAGCTCACCCAATGGAGTCTTTCTCAAGCATTGAATAGGTATACAGGATGGGAATATAGACCCTCAGCAATTCATTAACAATAATTACACACAATTAGTGAAAAAAGCATACAAAATGACATAATGCAATGACATACTGTAGAATATGTATTAATATCAGTGCATATTACATTATATAATTACAAAAAATCATAAATATTGCACAAACATGATTAATTCATATTGTACAAAAATAAGTATAAAGTGCATAGTGCTATAATTATCCATAATAGTGTCTCAGGTGTAACAGAACAATTACCGACTTATCAGCATTAATATCTGGATAGCAACATAGCTGCATTCGAAACGACTTCCTGCAGCGCAAACTGCGCATGTCAGGAAGTATAATGGCAATATCCAAAAAATGAGAATATGCAGCGTCCACATCACTGGGAACAAAGCAAAACCCATGTGTGCCCACAATAAAATAGTGTTTCATGGAATAATTTTACTAAAGGGAAACATGCCATCTTCATATTCCCTAGCTGCAAGGCTAGCACACAACCTATGCAAAGTATAATAGTCCTATTATGTAGTAATAACCATATAATAGAGCAAGAAGCATATAGTTATTATTTCAATATTAATTAAATATATTTTATATGTGGCTTACTAATAATACATTATATAAATGGTCATTTATGAAATATCAATATGGACAATAGACCACATGTTTAGGGAAAGAGGAATTATGCTGGCGTTAAAGGGGTTCTGAAGAAGTTTTATATTGATGGCTTAGGATAGGTCATCAATATCAGATTGGTGGGGGTCCGACTCCCGGCACCCCCATTGATTAGCTTACTGAAGGGGCCGCGGTGACGAATGCAGCAGCCTCATTAAAGTTTACCAGGCACAGCGCTATACACATCTGTAGCGGCTGTGCTTGGGTTGGCAGTTCTGGTGCCATTCAAGTGAATGAGACCGGGCTGAAGAGAACTGCGAGACCGGGCTTTAGAGAACTGAAATCCCAAGCACGGCCGCTATGGAAGCGTAATGTCCTGTGTCTTGTAAACTGAAGAGGCCCTGGTCTTTTAGGTCAGCTGATCGTTGGGTGTGCATGGAGTAAGCCCCCAACCAATCTGATATTGATGACCTATCCTAAGTTGAGGTATTTTTTGTGGACTCAATAAATAACATCAATATTTAATAATTTTATAACAGGACCATAATTTTGTGGATATTTTGTACACATTCCCAATACTGGACCCAGATCTATTCTGCAAAGGACATTGCCTGTAACATTTTGGCATAATTAGCTCCAGACTGCTGTTGACATGGTGTTGGGTTGTCATATACAAACCTCCACATGTCTACTGGCACAATCACTGATGACTTTGAGTGTCCAACGTATATTTGGATACTGGAACATACAATGACTGACGGTTTACAAGAATATTGACCTAATGTGGTCTAGCATGGTTTAAATTCTGCATTATTCCTAAAAACATGTTCCCTAAACATGTGGTTCATTGTGCATATTGATGGTTTGTAAGTGACCTTTTACATACTGTATTATTATTGAGCCACCTATAAAATTTATTTAATTCATATTTAAATCATCTGGTTATTACTATATAATAGGACTATTATACTTTCCATAAGCTGTGTGATCAGAATAAGAAGATGGCATGTTTGCTCTTTAGTAAGATGGTTTACGTTCAACACAATTTAATTGTGGACATGTGCGGGTTGCCCTTTGTTCCAAGAGATGTGGACGCCCCGTGTACTCTTTTTTTTGTATATCGGCATTATATATCCTGACATTCCAGTTTGCGCTGCAGGAAGCCATTGCTAATGCAGCTATGTTGCTATCCAGGTATTTATGCTGATAAGTCGGTAATTTTTCTGTTATACATAAGACACTATTAAGGATAATTATAGCACTATGCACTTTATATTTAATTTTGTAATATCAATATTATATGCAAGTTTGTGCAATATTTATGATTTTTTTTGTAATTATATAATGTAATATACACTGATATTAATATATGTGCTGCATTATGTCCTTTTGTATGTTGTTTTCACAGATTGAAATTGTTAATGAATTGCTGAGAGTCTATAAACCCAACCTGTACACTTATTCAATTCTTGAGAAATATTCCATTGAGTGAGCTGAAATGTTGCACATTTTGGGTAAATAAAGGACCCATTTTATTTCATGGAAATCTGGAGTACTGCTCATAGATAGATAGATAGATAGATAGATAGATAGATAGATAGATAGATAGATAGATAGATAGATAGATAGATAGATAGATAGATAGATAGATAGATAGATAGATAGATAGATAGATAGATATGAGATAGATAGATAGATAGATAGATAGATAGATAGATAGATAGATAGATAGATAGATAGATAGATAGATAGATAGATAGATAGATAGATAGATAGATAGAATAAACTACATATCCCACTGTAGGTGTTATCTGCATGTTTAGGAGTCATAGTAATAAAAACACCCAGAGCTCACACGCAGGAAACATGGGATTATGTATCTGTTCAATAATTACAGAGCTTTGCATCGAGGGAGCGAGCACCATATACTCTCTGTGTACGTTTGCATGTACGGTTTATAGCACAGACAATGTGTTACACTTGACCCCCGGGGCAAAAAACCTGAAATCATTGTAAAACAATATAAACAGTCATTTGAGTCCACTGTAAAGAGAAAGATAAAATAAGGCCTGATATTTAAGCATCATTTTATTTAATGACGTACATAATAAGCAAAATAGAAATATCAATAATATTCAGTGATGCAGTTAGACACCAATGCATTTATCTATGGCTAGCATGGCTCTTTCCTGACTAATGCTCACGTTGAAGCTGTGCTCTTTGCTAAAGACAATAGTGATTTATAGGGGACATGTTCTCTATGTTCTGTGGTTTTATAAGTGGCATGTGCTCTCAGTTATCTGTTGCCTTACATACCAATCTGCCATTTAATCGAGCCATTAGCATTGCATATTATTATCCATCATGGCTCTTATCACATTGTTGCCATTATCACAAACTGCATTACACTTTTTCCATTTTATGACTATTGCTAATATTTCCAGTCTCCTTATGTGGTAATCTGCAAAACATCCGTAATTATATTAAGTCTGATTATAATGAACAATACAAAATGATAGTCGACAATTTTTTTCCCGGAAACATTTTACCATTAAAGATATGAGCTAATAACTGAATATCAGAATACTGGGTAATTTTCATAGTTATATATGCAACACCTTTAATAGTTCACTAGAGTTTGAGATATTTCCAATGGTACAGTAATGTTTAAGAATATACTATGAGAATACGAAAAGTCGTGGCAGTAAGTTTAGCAGTGTAATATAGTAAAATGTATCTATCTATCTATCTATCTATCTATCTATCTATCTATCTATCTATCTATCTATCTATCTATCTATCTATCTATCTATCTATCTATCTATCTATCTATCTATCTATCTATCTATCTATCTATCTATCTATCTATCTACCTATCTACCTATCTACCTAGTTAAGCAAAGTTGGTCCCCCCTTGCAGTTACAACAGCTTCCGCCCTTCTGGAAAGGCTTTCCAACAAGATTCACAATCTCCATTTAAGTTAATCTCAAAGGTGTTGGATGAGGTTGAGGTCAGGGCTGTGTGCAGGCCAGTCATTTTCTTCCACACCAAACTCACCCAACCATGCCTTTATGGACCTTGCTTTGCTGGGGTCTGGGGCAGAGTCATGCTGGAACATCAGAAGGGCTGTACCCCAAACTGTTCCCACAAAGTTGGAAGCATTGTCCAAAATGTCTTGGCATGCTTAAGAATTAAGATTTCCCTTCACTAGAACTAAGCAGCCTAGGCCAGCCCCTGAAAAACATATCTCTCCTCCACCAAACTTTGCAGTTGGCACAATGCAGTCAGGCCGGTAACGTTCTCCTGGCATTCGCCAAACCCAGACTCATCCATCAGACTGTCAGATAGAGAAGGGTGATTCGTCACCCCACAGAACACGTTTCCACTGCTCCAGAGTTCAGTGCCAGCGTGCTTTACACCACTCCATTCAACGCTTGGCATTGTGCTTGGTGATTTAAGGCTTGCATGCAGCTGCTTGGCCATGGAAACCCATGCCATGGAAGTCCTTGGGCACAGTTTTTGAGCTGATGTTAATGCCAGAGAAGGTTTTCAAATCTGCAGCTATTGAGTCAGCAGAGCGTTGGCAACTTTTACGCACTATGCGTCTCAACACTCGGCAACCCCGCTCTGTAGATTAATGTGGTCTGCCACTTTGTGGTTGATTTGCAGTGGTTCCTTAACCCATTTCACTTTGTCATAATATATCTCACAGGGGATTGTGCAATATCTCGGAGGGAAGAAGTTTCACGACTGACTTGTTACAACAGTAACATCCTATTAGAGTAACACACTCTAATTCAGTGAGCTCTATAGAACGATTCTGCCACAAATCTTAGTAAAGGCAGACTGCATGGCTAGGTGCTGGATTTTATACACCTGTGGCAAAGGGACTGAATGAAACACCTGATTTAAATTATTAATAGGCATGTTCCAATACTTTTGTTCATATAGTTTATAGTGTAGTATATATATATATATATATATATATATATATATATATATATATTGTAACGCCCATGTCCACGGACCATCGGGATTACTCACCCCCCGATAGCCGCAGCCATGGATCTGTGAGCGCTGGGTCGCATCTCCTCCTCAGAAGACGCCAGCGCTCACTTCAGCTTCGTTCTGCGGTGTCCCGTAGGGCGAGCTGGCCGCTCGTGCTTTAAACCGCCAGTGCACGCACTTGAAGAAAATCTGTAATTAGCCCATATTCACCCTGGACTATAAGAAGGGCCCTGCCATTTCCTTCATTGCCTGAGCATTGTTATGTTTACCCGTGTTCGTTTTTGCAAATGGTCCCTCAGTGTTTTCCAGTTCCCAGTGTTCCCGTACCTGCTACCTTTATCCTGTATCCCATGCTACCGTGTTTCTGTGCCTTAGAGAGTTGGAGTAGTGTTGTATCACCGATCACGTCTGCTGTGTTACACTACGCCTGGTTTCTGCAGCCAAGGTCCCATCCGAGCCTAACCATCACTACTGTCTGAGCTACCACAGGTACCCTTACTCGAACTATAGACATTGACTTGGTGCTCTGTTTGGTCAGCTGCTATCCCACTCTGGCAGTACGACCCAGTGGATCCACATACCCACAGATCATGACATATACATCACATTCAAGGGGGCGGCACTGTGCATCGGATTCCAGATACAATATTAGGGTGCTCCACTCACCAGGTTGACCTCCAAACTCTGACTTTTACAAAATTCAGCACAAGAAGAGCGGAACTCCAACTGGCTTAGTATATATATATATATATATATATATATATATATATATATAGTAGCAGAGTTACCTGACTTCGCATGGGCCTATTTGTTTGTTGTTTATGTGTGTGGTTAACTTCGTTCCTACTCATATGAAGCCAACATATCCAATAAAGTCAGAGTCTGGTCTGAAAGGGGTTCAATTTATGAGAGTGCCGAAATCCAGTATAGGTGTAGTGTGGGCACAGGCCGTTGTCTGGATTGTTATGGAAACCCGGTGTAAAATAAAAATGACTGGGTTGTTATGGGAACCTGGTGTCAGTGCGGCTAAGAATAAAGAATATGCGAGCTTCTATTGGCTAATACGGGTCATCTGATGTGAAATGGAGGAGGACCTTAGATGAAGAAGCCAGTGGTGCCATATTTGCTTTTGTATTGCAATTTTATGTGAATATGTCGAGAATGGCAGGCCATAGAGAGCAGAAACCTGGTGTAAAGCCTTCAAAAGCGCCTGCTTTACTTATGTGCCTAATTTGGTGCAGATTGGTCCAGTCATTTGGCCATGCATAAAGAACATATATATATATATATATATATATATATATATATATATAGATATAGATATAGAAAGGTAGAAGAAAAAAGCAGCACTTTGTATTTGTATATGTTGGTGCTATGCGATCCCGACCTCGATCCAACGTTCCTATAGATATATGTAAAAATGCTTGTCTCTGAAACATGGAAAAATAAAGCACATCTTTGTTTGACATCAACTTTTGAAGTGCTGCGGTCATTTCTACATATATATATATATATATATATATATATATATATATATACATATACAGTGAAGGAAATAAGTATTTGATCCTTTGCTGATTTTGTAAGTTTTCCCACTGTCAAAGACATGAACAGTCTAGAATTTTTAGGCTAGGTTAATTTTACCAGTGAGAGATAGATTATATAAAAAAAAACAAAACTGAAAATCACATTGTCAAAATTATATATATTTATTTTCATTGTGTACAGAGAAATAAGTATTTGATCCCTTTGGCAAACAAGACTTAATACTTGGTGGCAAAACCCTTGTTGGCAAGCACAACAGTCAGACGTTTTTTGTAGTTGATGATGAGGTTTGCACTCCATGACCTTAATGTGCTTCTTTTTGAGCCACTCCTTTGTTGCCTTGGCTGTATGTTTCGGGTCATTGTCGTGCTGGAAGACCCAGCCACGAGCCATTTTTAATGTCCTAGTGGAGGGAAGAAGGTTGTCACTCAGGATTTGACGGTACATGGCTCCATCCATTCTCCCATTGATGCGGTGAAGTAGTCCAGTGCCCTTAGCAGAGAAACACCCCCAAAACATAATGTTTCCACTTCCATGCTTGACAGTGGGGACGGTGTTCTTTGGGTCATAGGCAGCATTTCTCTTCCTTCAAACACGGCGAGTTGAGTTAATACCAAAGAGCTAAATTTTAGTCTCATCTGACCACAGCACCTTCTCCCAATCACTCTCAGAGTCATCCAGATGTTCATTTGCAAACTTCAGACGGGCCTGTACATGTGCCTTCTTGAGCAGGGGGACCTTGCGGGCACTGCAGGATTTTAATCCATTACGGCGTAATGTGTTACCAATGGTTTTCTTGGTGACTGTGGTCCCAGCTGCCTTGAGATCTTTAACAAGATCCCCCGTGTAGTTTTCGGCTGAGCTCTCACCTTCCTCAAGATCAAGGATACCCCACGAGGTGAGATTTTGCATGGAGCCCCAGATCGATGTCGATTGACAGTCATTTTGTATGTCTTCCATTTTCTTACTATTGCACCAACAGTTGTCTCCTTCTCACCCAGCGTCTTACTTATGGTTTTGTAGCCCATTCCAGCCTTGTGCAGGTCTATGATCTTGTCCCTGACATTCTTAGAAAGCTCTTTGGTCTTGCCCATGTTGTAGAGGTTAGAGTCAGACTGATTAATTGAGTCTGTGGACAGGAGTCTTTTATACAGGTGACCATATAAGACAGCTGTCTTTAATGCAGGCACCAAGTTGATTTGGAGCGTGTAACTGGTCTGAAGGAGGCTGAACTCTTAATGGTTGGTAGGGGATCAAATACTTATTTCTCTGTGCACAATGCAAATAAATATATATAATTTTGACTATGTGATTTTCTTTATTTTTTTTTATATAATCTATCTCTCACTGGTAAAATTAACCTAGCCTAAAAATTCTAGACTGTTCATGACTTTGACAGTGGGCAAACTTACAAAATCAGCAAGGAATCAAATACTTATTTCCTTCACTGTATATGTATATATATATTTATACATAAAAAAATTATGTATATATATATATATATATATATATATATATATATATATATATATGGAAAAAATCGAGCAAAGAAGCAGCACTCAATAGCAAAAAATGAAATTTATTCACCCAACACAGCAACGTTTCACTTCCTCCATGGAAGCATTTTCAAGCAATTAGTGAAAAGCACACACAGGTATATATAGGGAGCACAAAGCTCAATTAACAAATCATCTAAATAGCAGCAATTATACACTTCATATTGAAAAAAATACCCCGTGTAACAGTGTAACAAAATATTATATATATGTGTACAAGAGTCAAACATTGACAAATGGTATGAAGAACTTTAAAATTCCGAGTGTCATACGTGCCTATAAAATAGTGTAATGCATTAATTGCATATTGATTAATAATCACATTATAATACACAATAGCTGGCACTCACCAATCTGGAGAAACAAGGACATCCTGAACAGAACATGTGTGGAATTAAAATTTCCGGCGTTACAAACACCGAACTGCACATGCCCCAACTCTATCTGTCCATTGGGTAAGGCTATCACATGTGATCTGACTCGCCGTGACGATGCACAGCGACGCAACAGCTGACATGATTACATCACTAGCAGAGGCCCATCAAATCGCACAGTCGTGTTAGGGTCAATGCAACATAATACGCCATGTTTGTTAAGGGCAAATATGCCAGAACTACAGTTTACAGGGTGGAGATACCACTAAAATACCTCTAATGAAGTCGTGAATAACACATTCCGCTAGTCAAGAAGGAGTGTATGAAAACTGTGTATAAGATGCACAGTGGTAGGTTTTGCTCAATTGGAATACCTTATGTCCCAAGAGACAAGAGAACGCCCGCTCGCATAGCGTGCAGAACTCAAGTCCCACGAAGAAATACTCAACCAATGCGATGATCTATCATCAACACAGAGGCGCGTAGTATTACTCCTATTAAGGGATCTCTGGAAAATGAGCAAAAACCTGTACCTTCGAATCAGAACTCCCCCGTTGCGGAGCTATCATTCACGGCTCAAAACGTGTATATATATATAAAAAGAGTCAATAAGCAACCCAAATGATACTGAACAAACATAGATGGCAGATGTCGTGGAGCTGTGCAAAATCAACAACATTATTGCAGTTCACATAGATAAAGAAAAATCTAAATAAAAATTTAAATGAAATTTTTTTATTCAATAACACTCTCCTATGACAGAAAAAAAGAGGCCACATGTGTACAGAATTCCTTGTTCCAGTTGGCAAGTGTCTTCCAATATCAATATCGAGACTTCAATCTATAAAAAAGAAGAAAGAAGAGGTATATTAAAAATTACAGTATAATAGCTTTCCTATTCCTATACATCAGACAATATCTAGAGTAGTGAAGAGATCATGAACAGATATCATTAGGCAAAGGAATCCCCAAGGAACGCCGCAGAGGCCAAATCTAAAGGCTGTACATGAAGAGAATGACCTCTCAAAACCATCTGGACCACAATGTCCTAGATGTAATAAATGTATGTTTGTTTCTATATATATATATATATGCTTTATATTCTGGGGAATTCAAACTATTAATTCGATTTTGCCCTCACACCTCTTCTCTTGCTATTACTCATTTATCACAACAACACTTGGCAAACAGACTGACTACTGCTATAAAATAGAGTTAAAAAACAAATGTTCTTACCCTATTTTGATTGCGGTTTGGAAATAACAATATACGGTACTGTGTGTATGCATAAACTGCCAAATTGTGTTTACGTTTTAAAAATATATTATTATGTTTATTTTCCAGTCCGTGATGTGAAGAGATTCACCTCAGGGTCCACTGAGTCCAAATTCTATTTGTCTTTTGCTTATAAATGGCATGCCCTACCACGTAATCATAACTGTTTTCTGCCAGACTGTGCCCCCTACAGAAGGCATAGGAACATTATTATGGGAGCAACATACACAAGTTTGACTGCTTTGTGAAGGGTTGGGGAAGATGGAGGAGAGTGCAGGAAAGTGTTTGTTTTTTAATACAGAACTGATGACGAAAGATAGCTCTCCAAAGCCTGTAGAATAGCTGGCTATAGATACAACTGTCTCGACTTACAGATGAAATAGCAACTTGGTGCAAAAACTGCTGCTCTCTTACTACTGCTACTGCCACTCTAGAATTTTATGTAAGAGGAACATTCATGAGCCCATGTAAGTGTTATTTTTTACATCGAGGCACTTTTTAAGCCGGCAGACTGTGACTTGTATTGAAATTAATGAAATTCAATCAAACGGGAGGAGTCTACATTGCTTGCTCCCACTATGCATGTGGGATTTTAAAGTCTTTTTGCACCTTTAAAATCTTTTTTTTTTTTCATAAAAATGTCTATCAGTGTGATTGGTGCAACTTTCTAACTACTTTTTATTAAAAATTATTTTTACTTTTTGAGATACAGCTGCTTTGTATTCAGAGAATCTGTATCGTGCGCTAAGACCTGAATCCGCAGGACTGATGGGTTCAGTGAAAGAGGGTTGCAGGATCCACCTGTAATCGATCATATCTAAGTAATGAACTTAGATGTGATCGATAGCAGCTTGATCCTGCGTGTCAGAGACATGCAGGACCCGCTGACACTGAACCCGTCAGTTCTGCTGACCTGACAGATACAGGTTTCAGCCTAGATACAGCTGCTCTGTACACTGGATTCAAAGCAACAGTATCTCATAAAGTTAAAATAGTTTTTAATTAAATGTATTTTGAAAGTTGCACAAATCATACTGATAGACATTTTTATTTAATATATATATATATATATATATATATATATATATATTTATATATATATATATATATATATATATATATATATATATATATATATATATTTATTTTCTTTTAAAAGGTGTACCTAGCCTTTAAGTTGATGTTCCTCCTCAATGAAGTATGTACTGATCCAAGTAAGCAGAGGATAGAGGATATAACTGTTTGTGTATATTTAGGTTCAGGTTGAATGACTTAGTGACAGAAGATAGTTAGTTCTCCATACCTTCCGAAATGATTAGGGTTACAACTTCCTCTAACAGCAAAGAAAAGGAACAGTGAGTTTCATAATTTAAGCAGGGATGTGCTTGCAATATAATTCCCACAATTTATATAAAATGCTACACAAACAGGACAGAAAATAACAAATTACATGAACACGTATACTAGTATGTATTCAACACGTCTCTGAACACCACCTTTCTGTGCGAGCATTGATAAATGGGTGTTACGATTCCCCTTGTCAAAGGTCTGTGTCCCTTCATACTTACAGTCTCCAAACATCACTGACAGTATCACACTATGTAGGGACACATCCTCTTGACAATGGGAATGGTAATACATAACTTGTCTATAAGTCCTGTGTACACAAAGACTTTATGTGGACTACAAAGATTTCCTACAACCGACATGACAAGAGAGGGGACAGCTCCTCTATAAATCCAGTGTCTTACAAGTGATGTCTTCTTTGATGGGAGTCATTCTTTTCTTCTCTATCTGACACAGACCATTATGGTGACTTCTCCTGATGAGACATCTTTGCCACTCGCTTCTGAAGCCATTTCCAGCCTCTATAAAAATACAAAAATACAGGCACCAAGGCCCAGGCCCATACATTAAAGGTATTGTCCAGGCACGGACCGGTTTTTCATACTGATGACCTATTCATGTGCCCCTTTTACTCAGACTAATAAATTCAGACCGTAGACCAGATCCTAGAATAGATACAGACCCTAGATCTTCTAAACTATTGCGGCCCCCAGACCAGAATACTAAACAAATACAGACCCCTGAACAAGCAGACCTCGGACCAGACCCTTAAATGCCGACCCCAGACCTGACCCTCTAAACTAATAATGACTTCCTAAACTAATTCAGACCTAAGACTACTAATAAAAAAGACCCCTAAACTAATACAGACCCCAGACCAGGCCCCATAAATACAGACCCCAGACCCTTTAAACTAATACAGACCCCAGACCAGACCCCCTAAATACAGTCCCGAGACTGGCCGCCCTAAATACAGACCCCAAACCCTTTAAACTAATGCTGACCCCAGACCAGGCACCCTAAATACAGACCCAGACCCCTTAACCCCTTCCTGACATTTGTCGTATGGATACGTCATGGAAAACCAGTGCTCCCCGCAAATAGCCGTATCAATACGACAATCAGATGGCATGGGCTCAGAAGCTGAGCCCGTGCCATCATCCCCAGGTGTCAGCTGTATGTTACACGTATACTAGTATGTATACTAGTATGTATGTTACAGCTGACACCCTGCTGTAATGGAGGGGACCGAAGTTAGCTCCAAACCCTGCCATTAACCCCTTAAATGCAGCGGTCAAAAGGTGTTTACAGCTAATCGCCAACCCAGTGACGAGATCGCAGGGGTGAGGATGGCTGGAAAGGCAAAAGGAGGCCTAACACTGGCCTCCTGGTCTGCCTAGTATGGAAGCTTCCTAGGCCCAGCCTATACGGTGCCCAAACAGCAGTTTACTTCCACATACATGGCATGGCCATACCCGGGAGAACCCTTTTAACAATTTTTAGAATGCCTTGAGAGGTGTCATTTCCAAAATGGGGTCACTTCTCAGGGGTTTTTATTATTATTTCGCATCAAACCTCTGCAATTGTGAACCAATACGTATTAAGTTGCCAAATTAGGCCTCAATTTCACATGGTACTCTTTTACTCCTGAAACCTGTCGAATGTCCAGGCCAGAGATTAGGGCCACATGTAGGGTGTTTCTAAAACCGGGAAACACAACAAAATAATTAGATAGCTGTCTTTTCATGTTGACACAAGCTGTGCACCACATATTGCAGAGGCGTGGCTAGGTTCTCCATCACTCGGGGCAAAGATTCAGTTTGGCGCCCCCCCAACCTCTTTCCCGACATCTCCTTCGCCCTGGCCATGTTTGTTTTCTCCACCAATGAATGACGTGTCATTTCCTTTCGTACATTTTTTTTAATGTAACAAGAGCATAAAAACATTTGTACATTTTACAAGCAATATAGTTCTATACACAACACCAGAACCAAGCTCATTACATATATACAGCCCCAGAACAAAGCTCATTACATATATACAGCACCAGAACAAAACTCAGTACATAAATACAGCATCAGAACAAAGCTCAGTACATAAATACAGCTCCAGTACCAAGCACTGTACATATATACAGCACCAGAACAAAGCTCATTACATATATATGAGAGGAAGGGCTAAAGATGGGGAATAGCGATGTAACAAAAACAAAAAAAGTTTTTTTATTATTATTAAAAAAGATGCTTCTGCATACTTAATATGGTGTTCCACATACATGGCATCGCCATACCCGGGAGAACCCTTTTAACAATTTTTAGAATGCCTTGAGAGGTGTCATTTCCAAAATGGGGTCACTTCTCAGGGGTTTTTATTATTATTTCGTATCAAACCTCTGCAATTGTGAACCAATATGTATTAAAGAGGCTCTGTCACCAGATTTTGCAACCCCTATCTGCTATTGCAGCAGATCGGCGCTGCAATGTAGATTACAGTAACGTTTTTATTTTTAAAAAACGAGCATTTTTGGCCAAGTTATGACCATTTTCGTATTTATGCAAATGAGGCTTGCAAAAGTACAACTGGGCGTGTTGAAAAGTAAAAGTACAACTGGGCGTGTATTATGTGCGTACATCGGGGCGTGTTTACTACTTTTACTAGCTGGGCGTTCTGATGAGAAGTGTCATCCACTTCTCTTCACAACGCCCAGCTTCTGGCAGTGCAGCACTGTGACGTCACTCACAGGTCCTGCATCGTGTCGGCACCAGAGGCTACAGATGATTCTGCAGCAGCATCGGCGTTTGCAGGTAAGTCGATGTAGCTACTTACCTGCAAATGCTGATGCTGCTGCAGAATCAAGTGTAGCCTCTGGTGCCGACACGATGCAGGACCTGTGAGTGACGTCACAGTGCTGCACTGCCAGAAGCTGGGCGTTGTGAAGAGAAGTGGATGACACTTCTATACACAACGCCCAGCTAGTAATAGTAGTAAACACGCCCCGATATACGCACGTAATACACGCCCAGTTGTACTTTTACTTTTTAACACGCCCAGTTGTACTTTTGCAAGCCTCATTTGCATAAATACGAAAATGGTCATAACTTGGCCAAAAATGCTCGTTTTTTAAAAATAAAAACGTTACTGTAATCTACATTGCAGCGCCTATCTGCTGCAATAGCAGATAGGGGTTGCAAAATCTGGTGACAGAGCCTCTTTAAGTTGCCAAATTAGGCCTCAATTTCACATGGTACTCTTTTACTCCTGAAACCTGTCGAATGTCCAGGCCAGAGATTAGGGCCACATGTAGGGTGTTTCTAAAACCGGGAAACACAACAAAATAATTAGATAGCTGTCTTTTCATGTTGACACAAGCTGTGCACCACATATTGCAGAGGCGTGGCTAGGTTCTCCATCACTGGGGGCAAAGATTCAGTTTGGCGCCCCCCCCCAACCTCTTTCCCGACATCTCCTTCGCCCTGGCCATGTTTGTTTTCTCCACCAATCAATGACGTGTCATTTCCTTTTGTACATTTTTTTTTATGTAACAAGAGCATAAAAACATTTGTACATTTTACAAGCAATATAGTTCTATACACAACACCAGAACCAAGCTCATTACATATATACAGCCCCAGAACAAAGCTCATTACATATATACAGCACCAGAACAAAACTCAGTACATAAATACAGCATCAGAACAAAGCTCAGTACATAAATACAGCTCCAGTACCAAGCTCTGTACATATATACAGCACCAGAACAAAGCTCATTACATATATATGAGGGGAAGGGCTAAATATGGGGAATAGCGATGAACAAAAAAATATGCTATTAAAAAAGATGCTTCTGCATACTTAATATGGTGTTAAAATATAACAGTTATTCAGTGTGTAAGTTGTTAGCTCGGCTGTGCTCAGTATATTGTACCAGCGGGAAACAGGGTGCATCTTTTTTAATAATAATAATAAAAGTTTTTGGGGTTTTGTTACATCACTATTCCTCATCTTTATCCCTTCCCCTCATATATAGACTTGATTTTGGTGGTGTACACCTGATGTAACAACACTAGTGCATCCCTGTGGATACTTTTTCATACATTACATATATACAGCACCAGAACCCAGCTCATTACATATATACAGTACCAGAACAAAGCTCAGTACATAAATACAGCTCCAGAACCAAGTGCAGTACATAAATACAGCCCCAGAACCAAGCTCAGTACATATATATAGAACCTGAACCAAGGCCAGTACATATATACAACACCAGCACAAATACAGCTCAATTTAGTGCAACCCCTGCCGTATAGGTTTGCACTAAATTGTTTCGAGCTCCCAGCAATGGTAAGGATATGATGGGAGTTGCTGTTTCACAAAAAAAAAATCATATCATAATCATACCACCCATCATCTTGCTGCAGATCATACAGTAACTACAGTACTGATTAGAGGCAGAAAAAACATTTACATTAAGTGACTCACCGGTGACGTCTCAGATTTGAGTTCTTTTCCTCCATCCGGTCCAGACCTCTATGATGACTTCTCCCGGTCACAGCCCATTTCTGCAGTTTGCCGCTCAGATGTCTTCAGCTTCTCACTTTTCAAACATTTCTATACCTATATACAAAGATAAAGTTGTCATTATACCACACACTACGCCCCTAAATATAATAGCACCATACACTGCACCTCTAATTATAATAACACCATACACTTTGTCCCACACACACACACACGGTGCCCCCTGTAGATAGTGCCTGCCATAGAGCCCCCTGTAGACAGTGTCCCCCATAGAGCCCCCTGTAGATAGTGCCCCACAATAGCCCACCGCTGTATATAGTGTTCCACATATAGCTCCCCCTATAGTGCTACACAGATAGCCCACCCCTGTGTATAGCCCCCCTGTAGATATAGCCCACCCCTGTATATACTGCTCCACAAATAGCCCACTCCTGTATATAGTGCTCCACGGATAGGGCACCCCTGTATATAGCCCCCTGTAGATATAGCCCACCCCTGTATATAGTGCTCCACATATAGCCCACCCCTGTATATATTGCACCACATATAGCCCACCCCAGTATATAGCCCCCCGTAGATAGAGCCCCCCATAGAAAAAGCCCCCTGTAGATAAAGCCCCCGTAGTTAAAGCCCCCCCTGTAGATAAAGCCATCCCCCCGTAGATAAAGCCACCCCCCGTAGATAATGCCACACACTTTTTTATTAGTATAAAAAGACAAACTATACAAACTCACCTTAATCCCGTTCCAGCGCCGTCTGGCGGCAATGGATACCTGCTCTCTTCTGCGCAGGCCTCCTGGGGTTGAGCGACGCAAGCAGCGCGATGACGTGATTGCGCCGCTTGCATCTATGAAAGGCGCTGACTGGCAGGGCAGAATGACTTTCCCTGTCAACCAGCGCCTTTCAACGTCGCAAGCGGCGCAAAGTATTGCGCCTCTTCACTCGTTGAAAGGCGCTGAATGGCCGGGCACGGAACGTACCCAGCCATTCATTGCTTCTAATTGTACCTGTGTCCTATAGACACAGGTACAATTACAGTGCAGGAGGGGGTGGCGGCGACTGGTTTCAGTGGCACCGCCGACCCCTCAGAGAGGCAGCAGGCCACCGTCATGGACGGTGCGGCCCTGGCACCCCCTTTAAGTTGCGCCCGGTGCACATGCCCCGCCTGCCCCCTCTAGCTATGCCCCTGCATATTGGCATATCTATGGAAAAATTTCCATTTTTACTCTGCAACATCAGAAAAAACCTGCGGGGTTAACATGCTCACTACACCCCTGGGTGAATACATTGAGGGGTGCAGTTTCCAAACTGATATCACTTCTGGGGGATTCCACTGTTCTGGTCCCACAGGGGCTTTGCAAATGTGACATGGTGCCCAGAAACCAATCCAGCAAAATCTGCGCTCTAAAAGCCAAATGGTGCGCCTTCTCTTCTAAGCTCTGCCATGTGCTCAAACAGCAGTTTATGACCACATATGGGGTATTTAGGTACTCTGGAGAAGTTGCCATACAAATGCTGGAGGGCTTTTTCTTCTTTATTCCTTGTGTATTTTTTTAATTTTTTTTATCTAAGACGACATCTTATTGGGAAAAATTCTAATAAAATCTATGAAACATGTGTGGGGTCAAAATGCTCAATACACCACCTAAATAAATTCATTGAGGGGTGTAGTTTCCAAAATCGGGTCTTTTTTGGGGTGTTTCCTTTGTTTTGGTATTCCAAGACCTCTTCAAACCTGGCATGGTGCCTAAAATATAATCTAATAAAAAGAAGGCCCCAAAATTCATTAGGTGCTCCTTTGCTTCTGAGGCCGGTGTTTCAGTCCATTACCACACTAGGGCCACATGTGTGAAATTTCTAAAAACTGCAGAATCTGGGCAATAAATATTGAGTTGTGTGTCTTTGGTATAACCTTCTGTGTTACAGAAAAAATGGATTAAAAATGAATTCTGCAAAAAAAGAAAAAGCAATTTGTAAATTTCACCTCTACTTTGCTTTAATTCTTGTGAAAGTCCTAAGGATAGGTGATAGTATTCAAAAGTTATTACCACATAATGTGGGACAGGAAGGTCAAAAATGGCTGCAGCGGGTAGGGGTTAAACTAATACAGATCCCAGACCAGACCCCCTAAATTCAGACTCCAAACCAGACCCCCTAAATACAGACACCAGACCCCTTAAACTAATCCATCTCTCTTAAACTTACATAGCAGCTCAGTCATCTCTATGGAGTCTTGCTGCTGTACTAGGACCTGCGGTCAGGTCACCTGCTGGTCTCTAAACTAAACAGTAACAAGAATTGCAAACATAAGGTCAGATTAAGGACCCTAGTGGTCTGAAACGCATAAGCGTGGTCCCGGGATTTTTGTTTTATCCCTGTTTTTAAAATGACCTAAATAAAAATCGAATTTTTTACACATTCGAGTGCTGGATCTGCCTTTTCTACACATCATTTTTGTTTCTATAGCCTGCTGTCGACACAGGATTAAGCTCAGGAGGATCTAAGAGCACCTACAGCTTTTGGATTTTTTATGCCTACATTGGTATCAATCAAGCTTCACAAAAACGCATTGGAAAAACGCAATCTAATATGGTGGTTATGAGGTGAGCAAAACTTTTGGTAAAACGTTTTTTCACTTTTCACTTTATAAGGTCAGATTACCTTATGTCTGCAGGTCCATATGCAGGATACACACAATGCAGTTCTGTGACGGTTTTTGCCATGATTCACGTCAATACTGCAATGTACTTTGGACGGCCATGGTCCCCTGGGAGCCTAGGACCCCCAGATGATTGAAAATGATGTGGCCAGGAGAGAACCCAAATTTATCTCGACAAGAGAATTGACTAGATATTGCCAAAAATAGCCAGTACCTCCATAAAATTGCCAAGCAGAATGACAAAATGATATTTTCCGCCATAGAAATAATACTCATAATAACAGACTCATTAGTGTACCAGACACCATGCCCCCATGCCAGTGCCAGATAGTTTCTATTGCCATCTCATACCACAGTGCCCCCAGAACAGATCCAGCTACAGATCTGTAATATAGTGTTACGACAGCGCCCCATAGAGTACCCCATGGCCAGACACAAAGCCCTAATATAGTGTCACTCACAGTGATTTGTCTTTAGTGGCACTGCAGTTCACTTCTGCACTAGAGAAGTGGAGTATAATACTATCCCACTGTATCCATGACACTTATTATTAATTAAAGGGAGTATTTTACCCCATACCCTCCTTTCTTTGATATATATCTAGTCCACTTAACAACTGGAGAGGCATTTCTATCATGTGTTTATGGAGACTTGGCAGAACAACTTTAAATTGTGGACTGAGACTGGGATCTCCTAGTCTATGCTGTACAAATAGTACACCACTACTATAGTAATTATAATAGCCGAAAAAATGTAAAAAGTCTATAATAGCCACATAATTTCTGAAGCTGAAGTGAAACTAGAAAATTATATCATAATTTGTTATGGGTGTAAAAGAATAAATAGACCTGGATGCATTTGTATGGTCAGTAAGTAGGTTTCAGTGCAGATATAATAAATATAACAATATTCAGCATTGAATTGATTGAAAAAAATAAAAGACCAGTTTGTAACCATAATCTCAAAGAATTTATAGTCTTGGAGTAATAGTAGCATCCCAAATATAAATAGAAGGAAACAGCCCAAAAAATCTCAGTCTGGAGATTTTTTTTTTAATGAGGAATAGAGAAAATATGTCAGAAGAATAGAGTTGTTTTTTTTAAGAGATCAGGAGAAAATTAATGGAATCTATTATGGAGTATGTTTTCTAGTAAGTTTATGCAATGAGATAAAAGTGGGGATCCTGCACTGATTCTCATAGAACCAAGGAGGAGTAAGAGAATAAAACAAAACAACAAAGAATGTTTAAGAGAAAGGGAGTATTTATTAGAGAAAGATCCAGGAGAATAGATAGTGAGTATTGACCTTTAGACTTATAAGTGAAGAGTATTACATGCTTTGTAAGAGCTGTTTTAGTACAACTTGAGCTATAAAAGCTAATTTAAAGGGGTTCTCCAGTGAGAAAAAATTGATGACTTATCCTACCGCTTCTCCCATTGACTTGAATAGGAGAAGACTTTAACCCCTTCACAACAGCCATACGGATAAATACGTTCCAACTGCCGATGCCTCGTGCAGTAGTCATGTATATAAACATTGGCAGACTGGAACAGGGTTTAATGAGTGCAGTGCTGCTTCAGTATGAGCAGCGATGCACTCTCATGTCTGCCAGAGCTTTAAGAGCCCCAGAATACACCCCCTACTGTAGATAGCATCACACACAACCCCTGCAAAACCCCCTGTAGAAAGTGCCACCTAAGCTCCCTCTAGGAGCGGAATCCCCAGCCACCACTCTGGCTGCAGGTTCCCCTCCTAGAGGGAGTCCCCGACGTCTCAACATCCCCGCTGTAAATAGTGCCACCCCCCCATGTAAATAGCACCCCTCCCTGCTGTAGATAGCATCAAACCCCCCTTCCTCCTGTAGATAGCGCCACCTAAACTCCCACTAGTAGCCGGTGTCAGATCGCTCTGTGCCAGGGAGTCCGCTTCAAGAGAGAGCCCCTGACGTCACTGTCCACCATCAGGGGCTCTCTCTAGGAGCGGAATCCCCGGCCAACACTCTGACCAGGGATTTCGCTTCTAGAGAAACCCCTGGCGTCACTATCCATATATGAACAGTGACGTCGGGGCTCTCACAGCTACAACCTCCCTCTTACTTAGTGGCTGCATGACATACAGAATCTGTTGACTGCAGCATACCCATGGAAATCTTATGTTGTCTTTTTTTTTCTTTATAAAATATTTACAAGACTTAACCAATGCTGAACAAGGAGATTTAAGCAGGAATCAAGAGAAGGTTCTTTGTGGTCACGAGCAGTACACGGCTGGTGCTCTTTGGCTGCCCTTCAGATGCTGTTGTATGCTTCTAACTTTCTGGAAGCCCAGATGTTCTGAGGGATTTGAAGATAGAGGCATCGAAATAAACATACATTAAAGAAGCCGACATTCTGACTGGGGATTTCGCTACTGGAGAAGCCCCCTGGTGTCACTATCCATATATGGACAGTGACATCAGGGGATACTCCTGGAACGGAATCCCTAGCCACAGCGCTGCCGACGCTCAGGCAGGGGATTCCGCTTTTAGAGTTAGCCCCTGATGTCACTGTCCATATATGGACAGAGACATCTGGGGCACCTTCTAGGAGCGGAATTCCCGGCCAGAGGAATTCTGCTCCTCCAGGGAGCTACAGTGGAGCTATCTACAGGAAGGGTGTGCCATTTATAGGGGGGTGACACTATCTACAGGGGAAGTGGCGCTATCTGCAGGGGGGTGACACTATCTGCAGGGAGGGTGGTGCTATCTGCCGAGGTGGTGACGCTATATTCAGGGGTGATGTTGCTATCTACAGGGGGTGGCACTATCTACAGGGGGGATGGTGCTATCTGCAGGGGGCTACACTATCTACAGGGGGTGTGGCACTATCTACATGGACACTGTGGCATTATATGGGCGCTATATACATGGGCACTGTGTGTGGAACTATGTGGGCACTATCTATAGTGGGAACTGTGGCACTATGTGGGCATCTTGACACTATATACAGTGGGCACTATCTACGTGAGCACTGGCACTATTTACAGTGAGCAATAAGGCACTATCTACAGTGGTATTGCGTCACTATCTACATGGGCACTGTGGTGTTTTCAGGTGGCTGGGACAAAAAAAAACCCTAACGTATAAAATGTATAAATTTTTTTAACGTCCAAGAAAAAAGGATGGCAAATGGCAGTGAAAAATGGTCAGATGGCCGGAAAATGGATTCAAATTTTGAGACACATTGATGCAAAGCAGCCATGAAAAACTGACAGTTGATCCATTCTTAACTGCCCTTTTTTCACATCGTGGTAATATAGCCTTATAGCCCTCTTCACTCTCCACTCACAGCGATCCAGTGTGACAGAGAAAGAAGATGACTAAGTGTTACAGAACTGTACATTTTATATATATATATATATATATATATATATATATATATATATATATATATATATATATATGTATATATATACATATATATATATATACATGAAATATAGATAAATATATATATAAAATATACAAAAAAGTGGATTTTTCACATTTTTTGTGATTTGTCTGCTCATAATAAAAATTAAAAACATGGAATTCATTAAACTAATCTAGAAAATGAAAGCCTCATATGTCTTGTAAAAAAAAAGTAAAAATAGTTGTGATATTCAAAACGGTTCCAAAGATATTATTGTTTAAAGACGTGCATATCAGAAATGGAAAATTTTACCTTGACACAGGGGCATCAATGACCCTTGGTCATGAAAGGGTTAATATTGTAAACTGCCACTACAAGTGTGTCAGCGTTTCACAGTACGCAGCAATAACAGGAATAAATGGGAAGCACCGCTCGTATTGGCGAGAGTCGGACCACCACCGATCAGATATTGATGGCTTATTCTGAGGATAGGCCATCATTTTTTTTTCTCACTGGAGAACCCTTTAAATTGGTTCATCCAATAGCTTAAAGCATACCTAGCTTTTCTGGTGACTTTTAAGAATAAGCTGTCATATGTGTGTACATGAGAAAAAAAAATACTATTCCTGACCATTACATGACTTGCATTATTTTTTTTTTAGCAGTTTTCTCCTCTGCAGGCTCTATCTCTAATTCACAGTTGTCTCTCAGGTAGGCAGAAACTAACTGCTATCATGTCTATACACTACACACATAGAGAAAAGGAGAATCCTGCTGTCTTATCTCTATCTATCTATCATATATATATATATATATATATATATATATATATATATATATATGTACATGCAACAGCATGGAGGACATTATACAGCAGTAATGAGCCGTGTAATTGAGAATCCAGCATTATGGTAAGATATAAGTATTTCCAAGAAGCTGCAGCACATCTGTGGTGTATATCTTTCTCACTCCCCTCTCCATGGACTTCTAAGGGCAGCATGTCAGTCTCTCTCTCCCTGCTCCCTCCTCCACCACCCCTCTCCATAGACTTGTATGGGCCAGCGTGTCTGTGTCCTTTTCTTCTCCTGCTCCCTCCTGCTGCTCCCCCTCCCCTCTCCATAGACTTGTATGGTCAGGCTGTAAGAGACACACCCCCACTTCCTTTAGTTTGTCTCTTCTGCTCTATAAGTAGAGACAAATTTTGCTTGACAACTGGGGTGGACAGCAGATTACAGGAAGGGGGACACCTAATTTAAGTAACTTCTCATAGAATTTTCACTGAACAACATTATGAGATTTCCATTAAAGCGAATGTGTTGGCCATTTCTGTAGTTCAGACAACAGCTCATCAAAGCATTAGTTAAAATTCTTTAGGCAAATTATAATAGATGAAATTTCACATGTATGTACAGCATTAAATTTTTTCATACCCCAGCATCCTTATATCGTATTCACTTTCTTAGCTAATATACCTCTGTGCCCAAAGATGAATTGGACACACACTGACATAGACATATTACATAAAATTGTGGTCTTCGTTATTTGCAGAAGTTCCCTATACAGAACAGGAAAGTTTGAAGGGAAACAAAAGATCTTATGATTGATTTAAATCTCATTGCAATTTAGTATTGTGCTTCTCACCATTTATCACCAATATAGTAATCCAATTCCCTCATAGAATACAGCTACAACCTTCCTCTTAGTGGATGCATGAAATACAGAATCTGTAGACTACAGCATACACATGGCAGTCTTATGTCGTCTTTTTTCTTCTTTATAAAATATTTACAAGACTAAACCAATACTGAACAAGGAGATTTAAGCAGAAAGCAAGACAAGGTTCTTTGTGGTCACGAGCAGTACACGGCTGGTGCTCTTTGGCTGCCCTTCAGATGCTGTTTTATGCTTCTGCCTTTCTGGAAGCCCAGATGTTCTGAGGGATTTGAAAATAGAGGCATCGCAATAAAGAGAGTTTTGCGGCAAATTAACTCTTTCCTATCAGGTCACATTAAATATCAACAAATAAAACTTACAGATCCTAAAGCTTTTTCCTTAGTTTTTTTTAATGTTAATATGTGAAATGGATGGGCGTGCATTATATTTAGGCAACAAGTAAGCTAAGCTTATATACAAGATGACATTATTTTGGCAAGCTTAAATAAGCTATGTGCAGACTGAGCTTTCAAACTATGAACTTATTCACTTTTGTCTTTTAGTATATAATCCTGTTTACGAATATCTTTAATTTTATTTTGTTTATATTGCAAACACATATTAAAGCCTGTATTAAAAGGTTTACCAGATTTCAACAACACCTTTTAAAATTGTGAATGCCTTAGAGACGAGCTGATCTGGGGACTCCTAGAGCTGGAACTCCCCATTGTCCACCATTATCACTGGAAGAATTGCAATATAAAAACTCTGAATTACGATTTACATAACACTTATCAAAATCAATAGGTGTCAACTGATCGAGTGACCATCGGCAAGACTAGAGATCTAGCGGCCTGGGCTTTAGTTAATAGAAAATAACCAATTTGGGGAGCCCCAGACAAAGTAGCAAAGTCATCTGGTTTTTGTCAAATAATTTTATAATTAATAAAACACGATTCATTTTGGGAAAGATTATATTTTTATACATTGTGTTCTATATTAATGGATTATATAACTATTGCAAATAGCCAATGCTAGTTTATAGCAAGAAACAGAACCCGGTCAGGTTTTATTATTGTCTATGGTTCTGTAAGTGAGTACATGTCACCCTCCAAGTGACTGCACACCTTCTATGTGCGTTTTGTACCTGTATTTTATTATATAAAAAAAACGTAGACTAAATATTTCTCACATAATATGAGCCAAGCTTTCATGAGATCACAAAAATGTCATATTCAAAATGTGTGCTTTTAGCTGTGAAGGAGAACACTAACTGTGAATTTACTGCCTGAGTAATCTTAGTAATAATGCATAAGCATAATGCAACATATCCAATTAGATTTTTTTTATTTTTTTTTAGAAAAGCTTAATACTGATACAGCTAATACCCGAAAAAGACAAATAGTAATGTCAAAAAATATTATGACTAATCATAGAGACAGATCATTTGCTAAATATATTTAACAAGTGCAGTTTCCCTAGAAATCTGGTTAGGGGTTCACCAGAAGACTGCAACAACAAATGTTGTCGCTTTTAAAATAGGCATGGGAAAGTTTAGGTGTTTTTCTGGAAACTCCTACAAATTAACTTTAACATGGTAAATAGTTTGGGAATTACGGTACTAAGGAACCAAAATAAACTGGTTATAGAGCCCTAATAAAATAAATTATTTTATAAACAAGTGATTTTATTGTGCAAACGCTGCAAAACATAAAAAAAAGTATACACATAAGGTATCGCCGTAATCGTATCGACCCACAGAATAAAGTAAAACTGTAATTTTTAGAGCATAATGAATGACGTAAGATGTAAAGACTTTAAAATGCCAACATCACTGTTTTTTGGTCACCTTAGCTCTAAATAAAATGTAATAAAAAGTGATCAAAAAGTTGTATGTACCAAAAAATGATACCAATAAAACCTACAGCTCGTCCCGCCAATAATAAGCCCTCACAGCGCTCAATCGACCAAAAAATAAAAAAGTTATGTCTCTCAGAATGTGTTGGTACAAAACATTATTATTTTTAACAAATAGGTTTTTCATTGTAAAAAGTAGTAAAATATAAAAAAAACTATATACATTTGGTATCATCGTAAACGTATTGACCCGCAAAATAAAGTTACGTTGTCGTTTTTACCGTACGGTGAAAGAGGTAAAAACAAAACCCAAAAAACTATGGAGGAATCACAGTTTTTTTCCAATTTCACCCCGAAAATAATTTTATGGTGTCAATAGAAATTACAACTCTTTCCGCAAATAATAAGCCCTCAAACCGCTCTACTCATGGAAAAATAAAAAAGTTATGGCGTTTGGAAGGCGGGGAGTGAAAAACTAAAAAGGAAAAGCAAAAAAGGATCAGTCCTGCAAAGGTTAATTAAGTTCTATTTGAAAAAAACCAAAAAACTATTATTACCACATGTGGGGTATTGTCACACTCAGGAGAGATTGCGTTACAAATTTAGGGCGACTTTTTCTCCTTTATCCATTGTGAAAATAAATTAAAAAAAAACATTTTAGTGGACAAAAATGTTTATATTAATTTTCATGGCCTTATTCTACAAAATTCTGCAAAAAACCTGTGTGGTATAAATGCTCACTATACCTCTAGAAAAATTCCTTGAGGGGTGTAGTTTCCAAAATGGGGTCACTTTTGGGGGGTTTCCACTGTTTTGGTCCCTCCACGGCGTTGCAAAAACGACAAAGCACCGAAAACCTATCCAGCAAAATCTGCGCTCCAAAATCCAAATGGCGCTCCTTCCCTTCTGAGTGCTGCCGTGGGTCCAAACTACAGTTTATTACCACATATGGGGTAATTCCGTAATCGGGAGAAGATGCTTTACAAATGTTGGGGTGCATTTTCTTCTTTATTCCTTGTAAATATTACAAATGTCTATGTTTTTTCGGAAAAAAAGTAGATTTTCATTTTCACAGACTAACTCCAATAAATATAGCAAAATACCTGTGGGGTCAAAATGCTAACTATACCCCTAGATAAATTCCTTGAGGGGTGTAGTTCCAAAATGGGGTGACTTTTGGGGAGTTTCCACTGTTTTGGCACCACAAGACCTCTTCAAACTTGATATGGTGCCTAAAATATAATCTAAAAAAAAGCAGACCCCAAAATCCACTAGGTGCTCCTTTGCTTCTGAGGCCTGTGTTTCGGTCCATTAGTGCACTAGGGCCACATGTGGGATATTTCTAAAAACTGCAGAACCTGGGCAATAAATATTGATTACGTTTCTCTGGTAAAACCTTTTGTGTTACAGAAAAAAATGTATTACAAATGAATTCTGGCAAAAAAAAGAAAATGAAATTTGTAAATGTCACCTCTACTTTGCTTTAATTCCTGTGACATGATTAAAGGGTTAAGAAACTTTCTGAATGTTGTTTTGAATATTTTGAGGGGTGCAGTTTTTTAAAATGGGGTGGTTTATTGGGAGATTCTAATAAATAAGGCCCTCAAAACCACTTCAGAACTAAACTGGTACCTGCAAAAATAGCCTTTTGAAATTTTCTTAAAAATGTGAGAAATTGCTGCTAAAGTTCTAAGCCTTGTAACGTCCTAAAAAAATAAAAGGACATTCAAAAAACGATGCAAATATAGAGTAGACTTATGGGAAATGGTAACTAGTGACTATTTTGTGTGGTATTACTATCTGTTTTACAAGCAGATACATTAACATTTTGAAAAATGCTAATTTTTTCACTAATAAATATTGAATTTATCGACCAAATTTTTCCACAATCATAAAGTACAATATGTCACGAGAAAACGATCTCAGAATCACTAGGATAGATAAAAGTATTCCCAAGTTATTACCACATAAAGTAACACATGTCAGATTTGAAAAAATCGGCTGTGCCACAAGGCCAAAACAGGCTGCGTCCTGAAGGAGTTAATAAATGTGTTGTTTTACTGAGCAGATTTATCCAAACTGGCCAAACAAACTGTTTGTTGCCCATAACAACCAATCACAGCACAGCTTTCATTTTGCCAGAGCAGTTTAAATAAAGGAAAGCTATACTCTGATTGGTTGGTAGGGGCATGACAACATCAGATAGAGACAGGCAGCAATGTAATACAAATACATGATGATAGAAATGCTGAGCTTCAGCGTTTGTGTGATCGTCATAATGTAATGACACCACAACAAATTGACGCTGAATCTCAGCGCATGCGTAATGTGAATATTGAAGAGTCACAAAGCTTGACCCTTGAAAAAAGGGCATGTCTCAGCAATCGAAAGGCACAAAGACACCTTAGAAAGAGACAACAAGAATGGCCAGAAGAGACTATTCAAAGGCGTCAAAACTGCAATAATAGAGATGTTAGAGCGCTTCAAACTAGACAAAATGCTACACGCTATAAGACCTCAAATAACAAACATGATGAAAATGCTGTTGCAAGACTTTCATGCAGCACTCGTAACCAAATTTGTGAATTTTTTAATGCTTAACACTTTCCAGGAGAAAGACCTTCTGATATAAAGTTTTCTAAATGTTGCTCGAAAGGAGTAGTAAAATTAGACTGCAATCGCATTTCCACATTAATTGAACAACTTATGAAATATCAGCATGGGCATTCTAAAAACGTTATTGATAACATACGTCAATCAGTAAAAGGGTATTGAGTAGGGGGGTATGTCACTATCTGGAGGTCAGTGTGTGGATATAGTCAGAATATTATTGACATGGGGGAGCAAAAAAACCATAAAACCGTTAATAAGAAAAAAACTATGGAGCAATACGCGGAAGGGGTCTACGTCTCCTGCCTTGAGAGAATTACCTTTCTGCAAATGCATTTTGTATTCTAATGTTTCATGACCAACAAGAGTTTTTTTAGAGCCCCTTGTATTTTTTGCACAATGGGCATACAGGGGGTAGAGTAGGGACACACATGGGACAGTGATGGCATACAGGCAACAGAGTAGTAGCATACCTAAGGAACAGTGATGGCATACCCAGGGGACAGAGTGGTGGCATACAGGAGACAGTGATGGCATACCCAGGGGACAGAGTGGTGGCAGAGTGATGGATTATTAGGTGGCAGACTTTTCTAGAGACGGTTGTATTTTTTCACACAACAGGCTTTACTGCTAGTTATAGAATATAAAACAATAGTTATTACATTTTTCTAAACTGAGGTCAATGGCTGCCAGGGTGGAGGTGGTCTTTTCTGTAATTGGGATACTCCAATAGCCTACTCAATGTCAGCATCAACACTGGCACTGGCTGTAATGTCAGCTCACGATTCATCCCTGCACTGATCTCAAATGAAGGCAAATAAATATATGGGAGATGAGAGGTTGTATTTTTTTTTCAAGCAACAGATTTTATTGCTAATTACAGAATATAAAACAAAAGTTATTACATTTTTTGAAACTGAGGTCGAAGGCAAATAAAGATATGGGAGAGGAACAAAAAACATTATGTTATTAGTCCATGATACATAGCTAACTTGTTTTTTTTCATCAGATACAGGCAATACAGTTTGTCAGCAAGTAAATCAAAATTATGGAGGGAGAAATAGGTAAACAACCATTGGGTGCCAGGCACTGTGATAAAAAAAAACCTCTGAACACTAGGGTTTGTTATTCCAAACCACTGAGCATTAAGGGATACAACACTCCTAGACAGAAGGAAACACACCTCCCATGTTACACAAGAAATAATTAAATGCCAGGGATTAGGGCACAAAACCACCTGGCACCGCACCAATCCCTAACACTTTATCTGAGCTCCCATTATATAGGGGTACTTACTATATGAATGTCTGGTGTAAAGAGTACAGCACACAGGACATGCATAAATAAGGCATTGTTCACTATTGAGTCCTAGTTTTCATTTATAACCCATTGACTAATAGTGGTGTCCGTCGTTTAGACGAGAAATTCACGCCATTTTTCTTATCCTACCGAAGAATTATATTAAAGTTTAGCTGGAAAGCCTTCAGAATTGCAAATTCTCTGGATTATTTTTTTTCCCACTGGAATGAGGACAAGCTAAGCAATGGCGGATCATAATAGGGCATTTTGGGCGGCCGCCCGGGGCCCGAGGCTCCCGGGGAGCTCTGGCCGCCAAAAGTACAATGTAGTTTTGTTGTGTTATTGCCGTGATTTTGCCGCGAATCGTGGCAAAAAACGTGACGAAACGGCATTGTATATGTCCTGCAAAAGGACCTTTAGACATGAGGTCACATGACCTCATCTCTGAAGTTCTTACTACTGTTTAGAGACCTGCTGTCATGTATCCCAGGTCCATGAGCAGCAGCAAGAGTCCACAGAGAAGACTGAGGTGAGCTGCTATGTAAGTATAAGGGGATGGATTTGTTTAAGGGGTCTGTATTTAGGGGTCTGGTGTGGGGACTGTATTTAGGGGGTCTGGTTTGGGGACTGTATTTAAGGGGGTCTGGTCTGTATTTAGGAAGTTTGGTGTCTGTATTAGTTTAAAGGGAAGGTGTCATGAAATTTTTTTTTCATATGTTATTGCTTTTAGTATGTCATCAAAATAAATTTTATTCATTTGTGTTTTTGTGTTGTACTTTTTTCTTTCTTTTACTTCTCTATGGAGGCTGCCATAACGACACATACAGAGATGGAATACGGCACATACATCACCATAGAGAATACGAACGGGAGCCGTTCCATTCACTATAGCATACGCCGTCTGTGAGGGAACGGCGCATGCACCGCTCTCACACAGTCCAAAAGGAAGGTCTTCGGCAGAGCGACATCCGGCGCCATTTTCATGTGGACCGGAAGCCGCGGCCGGACAGTAAGACAACTACTTCCGGTCGCTGCTTCTGTCCATATGTTCAGAAGCAAGGACTAGGAGCGGAGGCAACGGCAGCGACAGCGACAGCGGTGGTGGCAGGAGCAGGTAAGTTATGTTTGTGTATGTGATGTGTGTGTATGTTCATGTTATACCGTGTGATTACCACTGTATCTAAACCTCCTACACTGTGTGCTGCCATTTTTTGAGCGAATGCACAGTGTAGGAGGTTTGAACATTCAACCCCCTCCTTTCTCCTGGCACTAGCCAGGATAAAGGAGGGGGGATTGTTTGAGGACACTTGAGCGAGTGCGTCTTCTCCAATTTTGCAGCATAAAGCAATGAGGTTGCTTTACCACATGCGAATGCTGCAATTTTGGGAATTGCTCCCTCTAGTGACCAGCACATGGAAATGTTATAAATTAGAATCTAATTTATAATATTTCCTGACTTGTGAAAAAATGTAAAAAATTAGGACAATGTGTAATCATTTATATACTAACAGTTTAACTAAAAAAAATATATTTTTTGTCTAGCGACACATTCCCTTTAAAGGGTCTGGGGTCTGTATTTAGGGTGTCTGAGTTCGGTATCAGTTTAATGGGTTTAGGGTCTGTATATTTTTGGGTCTGTGTTAGTTTAAGGGGTCTGGGGTCTGTATTTAGGGGGTCTGTATTAGTTTGACGTCTGTATTAGTTTATGGGGTCTATTTAGGGGGCCTGTTCTAGGGTCTGTATTAGTTTAGGGGTCTTTATTTAGGGGTCTGTATTTAGGGATCTGGTCTGGGGTCTGTATTAGAATAGGGGGTCTGGTCTGTGGTCTGTATTACTTAAGGGAGTCAGGTCTGGGGTCATTATTACTGTAGGGAGTCAGGTCTGTGGTCTGTATTTAGGGGGTCTGTATTAGTTTGAGGTCTGGGGACTGTATTTAGGGGTCCTGTATTTACGGGTCTGGGGGTCTGTATTAGTTTATGGGGTCTGTATTTAGGGGGCCTGGTTTAAGGTCTGTTTTAGTTTAAGGTTCTTTATTTAGGGGTCTGTATTAGTTTAGGGGGTCTGGTCTGGGGTCTGTATTAAGGGAGTCAGGTTTGGCGTCATTATTAGTGTAGAGAGTCAGGTCTAGGGTCTGTATTTAGGGGTCCTGTCTGAGGTCTGTATTTATTTAGGGTGCTTGTTCTGCGGTCTGTATTTGTTTAGGGGGGTCTGGACTGCAATAGTTTAGAAGGTCTTGGTCTGCATGTATTCTATGATCTAGTCTGGGGTCCATATTTATTAGTCTGAGTAAAAGAGGTTGTCTGGGCACATCGATAGGTCATCAGTATAAAAAACGGTCTGTACCCGGACAACCCCTTTAATGTATGGTTCTGGGCCTTGGTGTCTAAATTTGTGTGTTTCTATAAAGGCTGGAAATGGCTGCAGAAGTTATGGGCAAAGATGTCTCAACAGGAGAAGTCACCATAACGGTCTGCGTCAGATGGAGAAGAAAAGAAAATGACTCCCATCAGAGAATGCCTCACCTGTGAGACCTATAGGGGATCTGTCCCCTCTCCTGACATGTCTGTTGTAGGAAATCCTTGTATTCTACATATCTTTGTCTACCCAGGACTAATAGACAAATGCGTGTTACCATTCCCATTGTCAAGAGGAAGTGTCCCTACACAGTGTGATACTGTCAGCGATGGTTGGAGATTGTCAGTATGTAGGGACACAGCCCTTTGACAATGGGAATCGTAACACCCATTTGTCAATGCTCACACAAAAAGGTTGTGTTCACTATAGACACGGCAGAGCGGCGGTGGATAAGGGGGGCCCAAGTTTGGGAAACAGCCCAGGCCCTATGGTCTACTTAATCCGCCACTGAAGATAAGTAATGTAATCTATTTACTAAGGTACTCAACTTTTTGTTTTGATTCATTTTGTTACACCAAAAAAGAAAGTACACTTTTATCACTCCATGATTCACTGAAACTAAAATAAAGCTGCAACACGACAGTAGCATTACTAACCCATATTTTTCAGATGTGCTGAGCATAGTTCTAAGATTATCCTAAGTTGAGTTGTGAAAACAGAAAAGGCTTAGAAATTGGTTTTCTCCAAAGTAAAAAAAAAAGTTACAAATTATAAAATCATAAATTGTAATCCATGCCTTCCATTTACAAGATTTGTAATGATGTAATGTGTTAACTTGGGAGAAGAGCTTATCTTCTTATCTTGAAAGGAAATTCAACAGAGTTATAACTAAATTGCTTTCCTCTAAATGTGTGTTTGAGCATTAGTATAATATGAAAAGAGCTATGTACAGTATAATTGGTGAGGAGCAATAGCTGCATTGAGCTCTGTTTCTTCCTTCCTCTCCCCCGCCCTGTTTGAAGCCAAATGAAATTCCATCTACAGTATTGATCATGCGGAACAACAGTCTTTTAAATTCTAAGCATATTCAGCATTGTGGGTATGTGCATGGTGTAAATCACACAGAGATTTCTCCTTTTCTAAATATTTCTGGTATCAGCAGAAACTATTGTTCCACCAAGGTTTCAATTTGGTCAAAAAAAGTGGAGGTGAAACTTCTTAAAATTCTGCTCCAATATATATTCTTAATAGTCACAAATAAATGAATAAGCATAATAATGAATAAGCATCCTGGACAGATTCCTATAGATACTTGTACTTTACATAATGCATCAAATGTGACCAGAGATATTCGGAAGGTTGTACATACACACTCTTTGTGCCGCTGGTTGGTACCTTTTGTACGGTGCATATTACGGATATTCTCCACTAGGAGCAAGACTACCTTGACTTTTTGACAGTGGATGACGCCAGTTTTTTCCTGTCAAATTCATACAGAATCTGATAGCAAAAAAACCTCAGTATGCCTCTGTATACAATTGGAAGCATACAGAGGTACAGTATGGCCCTATAGACTTCTATAAGCACTGTTTTATGGCTCAGTACGAGCCGGAGCTGTAAAACAACAGCGTGCATGAATCCTTAATGTGGGATAATAAATCATTCAGTTCACTATATACATGTACAGCATATGCTGTTTACCGGAGGATTGCTAGCAGTCTGGATAAGTCCCGGAATAAATAAACATTCTGTACTCTATTCTTTTTATCACAGATACAAGCCATTTTCCATCTTATTGTCTAATAGCTTGTGGTTTATTATGGCTGTCATTGTCAATAATGAGCGTGGGGTCTTTTGAATTTGATTCCTTCTCATGTAATATCTTAAGGGATTCAAGAAAAGTGGAAAATCAATCTTGACTTTCATTCTCTTCACAAATGTGGACTAATTTGATCTGTTTTTATTTCACATTTTACCACTTATTCTTTGAATCATCAGTGTAATTTATCTGGAAGGGAAAGAGAATGTCAGTGATGAAAACATGTAGTGCACAAGTGAACTATGAACACAAGTGAAAGATCTACCACATGATACGGTCACAGGGCTCGTAGATATTAGAGACTGTCACAGGGCCAACAGAGGATGGCATGGACCACCTGTGCTGGCAATGGATTTGGCATAGGGCTAAACTGGGGAGCTGGGTCTAAGGGGGGATTCACACGAGCGTGTATTCGGTCCGTGCGGGCCGCGTGGTTTAACGCGGCACGCATGGACCAATACAAGTCTATGGGGCAGTACAGACAGTCCGTGCTTTTTGCGCAGCGTTTGTCTGCTGCGCAAAAAGCGCGACAGGTTCAATAACTCTGCGTATTTCGCGCATCACGCACCCATTGAAGTCAATGGGTGCGTGAAAATCACGCGCACCACACGGAAGCACTTCCGTGGGACGAGCGTGATTCGCGCAACAGCAGTGAAAAGGATGAATGAAAACAGAAAAGCACCACGTGCTTTTCTGTTTCCGAACATCCAAACGGAGTGTCTTTGCGATGAGCGAAGCCGGACAAGCGAACCGAACTTCACCGGGTTCGGCCGAACTCGTTTTGGCTGAACCCGGCAAAAAAATGATCGGTACGCGACGTCAGGAGATAGTCACTGTCCATGGTGCTGAAAGAGTTAAACTGTTTCAGCACCATGGACCGTGACTTCCGATCCAAATATACATGAACCTGTAGAAAAAAAAACGAAGTTCTGACTTACCGCTAACTCCCGGCTTCTTCCTCCAGTCTGACCTCCCGGGATGACAATTAAGTCCAAGTGACAGCTCCAGCCAATCACAGGCCAAGCACAGGCTGCAGCGGTCACATGGACTGGCGCGTCATCCAGGGAGGTGGGGCCCGGTGTCAAGAGAGGCGCGTCACCAAGGACGCGTCACCAAGGCAACGACCGGGAAGTTCTCGGTAAGTACGAACTTTTTCTTTTTTTTCTACAGGTTTTGCGATATTGTGTTCGGCATTCACTGTCGAGGGTGCTGAAAGAGTTAGCCAGAGAAACTGAAGGAGAGCGGCGGCAGAGGGAGTCAGTGCGCCGGACAGCCAGGGGGAACGGCGCTGCAATGGCTCGGATACGGTAGGAACGGTAGGAACTAGGCAGGAACAGGGGGTGACAGCTGGACCCACTGCCATGATATATACAATGTTATATGGTAGCATGTCATGGCAAAGAAATATGGCAGAACCTAAATACAGTGTCAGAAACAGGTGAAAAGTTCCAACTATTTTAGTACAAGTATAATACATCTTTCCCACACATAGAACATTATGTATCAAAACTGCCCACAGCAATCATTTTTTTTCAACGTAGATAGAAAATACAAGCTGCTATGGGTAACAAGATTACATTTGCTCTCACACACAAGCTCCAGATTGAAAATAACCCAGTACGAGCCCAGCCTAAGGGTATGTTCACACGTGACAGATTTATTGTAGAAATTTCTGCGACTGTCCCATTCATTTGAATACGGTTTGAAAAAAAAACATGCACATTCTTCAGAAATAACACCATTCAGATGTGTGGAATAGATTTGCAGTTGCAAAGATTTGTGGCAACCAATCCATGTGTGAACATTACACCTTTAGGCTACTTTCACACAGGGCGGATACGCTGCGTAAAAGAACACAGCGTATCCGCCCTGGGTGCCGCAGGGAATTACTGACGAAAAACCGCGCCAAATTGTGGTGCTGTTTTTCAGCCAGAACGTCTGCTCAGGAAAACTGCACATAGTTACATAGTTAGTACGGTTGAAAAAAGACAAATGTCCATCGAGTTCAACCAAGGGACGGGAAAAGGGAAGGGAAACATTTCTACACAGCGGAGCTAATATTTTTTTGTTCTAGGAAATGATCTAAGTCTTTTTTAAAGCCATCTACTGTGCCTGCTGTGACCAGCTCCTGCGGTAGGCTATTCCATAAATTCACCGTTCTCACAGTAAAGAAGGCTTGTCGCCTCTGCAGGTTGCACCTTTTTTTCTCCAGACAGAGGGAGTGCCCCTTGTTTTTTGAGGGGGTTTTACATGGAACAGGATTTCGTCATATTTTTTGTATGTGCCATTCATATATTTATATAAGTTAATCATGTCCCCCTTAGTCGTCTTTTTTCAAGGCTAAATAGGTTTAGTTCTTTTAATCTTTCCTCATAACTTTGATTCTCCATGCCCCTTATTAGCTTCGTTGCTCTTCTTTGTATTTTTTCCAACTCCAGGGCATCCTTTCTATGAACTGGAGCCCAGAACTGAACTGCATATTCTAAATGAGGCCTCACTAATGCTTTGTAAAGTGGTAATATTATATCCCTGTCCCGCGAGTCCATGCCTCTTTTAATACACGACAATATCCTGCTGGCCTTTGAAGCAGCTGATTGACACTGCATGCTGTTATTTAGTTTATGATCTACAAGTACACCCAGATCCTTCTCAACAAGTGACTCTCCCAGTATAGCTCTCCCTAGGACATATGATGCATGCAGGTTGTCGGTACCCAGATGCATAACTTTACATTTATCTACATTAACTTCATTTGCCAACTGGATTCCCGAAAAGTTAGTTTGTTTAAATCCGCTTGCAATTCACGAACATCTTCCATAGACTGAACTATATTACATAACTTGGTGTCATCTGCAAAAATAGAAATAGTGCTATTAATCCCATCCTCTATATCATTAATAAATAGGTTGAATAATAGTGGTCCCAGCACTGAACCCTGGGGTACACCACTTATTACCGGGGACCATTCAGAGTAGGAATCATTGATCATAACTCTCTGGATACGTCTTTGAGCCAATTCTCAATCCAATTACAAACTCTACTTTCTAAACCTATAGACCTTAATTTACCCATTAGACATTTATGAGTGACAGTGTCAAATGCCTTTGCAAAGTCCAAAAACACTATATCCACAGCGGCCCCTCTGTCTAGGCTTCTGCTCACCTCTTCATGAAAACAAATCAGATTGGTTTGACAACTTCTGTCCTTAGTAAAACCATGCTGGCTGTCACTTATAATGCATGAAAAAAAAAAGTTTCATACTTACGTAGTCATGGCGAGGCGTCCCTCTGACATCCTGCAGGCCAGCCTCCTGGGATGACGTTTCATACCATGTGACCACTTTGATGAAGAAGCACAGAATTCTGGGTAAGTCTAAGATTTATTTTTTTCTGAGTTGCGGCTTTTTCGCCGCAAAAAATCACAACATCTGCTATTTGTTGCGGGTTTTAACTTCCCATTGAATTCAACAGGGAAAATCTGGTAAAAAAAAATGAAATTGCACAAATACAATTGACATGCTGTGGATTAAAAAAAACACACCACAGGTCAATTTCTGAGCTTTTTTTCCGCTCATCATTTACGCAGTGTGCGAATGAGAATTGTTCAAATTCCATCCACTTCGCTGCTACTGCATTAGGGGGGATTCACACGAGCGTGTATTCGGTCCGTGCGGGCCGCGTGGTTTTCACGCGGCACGCATGGACCAATACAAGTCTATGGGGCAGTACAGACAGTCCGTGCTTTTTGCGCAGCGTTTGTCTGCTGCGCAAAAAGCGCGACAGGTTCAATAACTCTGCGTATTTCACGCATCACGCACCCATTGAAGTCAATGGGTGCGTGAAAATCACGCGCACCACACGGAAGCACTTCCGTGGGACGAGCGTGATTCGCGCAACAGCAGTGAAAAGGATGAATGAAAACCGAAAAGCACCACGTGCTTTTCTGTTTCCGAACATCCAAACGGAGTGTCTTTGCGATGAGCGAAGCCGGACAAGCGTACCGAACTTCACCGGGTTCGGCCAAACTCGTTTTGGCCGATCCCGGCAAAAAAATTATCGGTACGCGACGTCAGGAGATAGTCACTGTCCATGGTGCTGAAAGAGTTAAACTGTTTCAGCACCATGGACAGTGACTTGCGATCCCAAAATACATTAACCTGTAAAAAAAAACGAAGTTCTAACTTACCGATAACTCCTGTCTCCTTCCTGCAGTCCGACCTCCCGGGATGACACTTCAGTTCAAGTGACAGCTCCAGCCAATCACAGGCCAAGCACAGGCTGCAGCCAATCACAGGCTGCAGCGGTCACTTGGACTGCTGCGTCATCCAGGGAGGTGGGGCCCGATGTCAAGAGAGGCGCGTCACCAAGGACGCGTCACCAAGGACGCGTCACCAAGGCAACGGCCGGGAAGTTCTCGGTAAGTAGGAACTTTATTTTTTTTTTTTACAGGTTTTTCGCTGTTGTGTTCGGCATTCACTGTCGAGGGTGCTGAAAGATTTAGCTCTTTCAGCACCTTGGACAGTGACGGGCGTTGACAAGCCTCATCTCTATGATGCCGGCTGCGCGAAAATCACGCAGCCGCGCATCAGACACGCATGACACACGCAGCTGTCAAATGGTTTTTGCGCTCGCAAAACGCTGCGTTGTTTGCGCGCGCAAAAACGCAACGTTCGTGTGAATCTGGCCTTATGCTGCGGATTATCCGCAATGAGATCCGTTGCAGAAAATATGCAGTATTTACGCTACATGTGAACTTACCCTTATAGGAAAGACTAGACATATTTGATGATGAAATACCATAAATAGCCATTAAGTAAAACTTAGGGCTCATTCACACGAACGTGAATGCCGTCCGTGTGACGGCTGTTAAAACAACGGCCGTCACATGGACCAATGCATTTCAATGGAGCCGTTCACACGACCGTTGTTTCAACGGAGCGTGTGAACACTCCATTGAAAAATAGGACATGTCTATGGGGGACATCTGTAGTCTGTGGGGGATCCGTGACATCGTGGTCTGCACGGGCCCACCTCGGACGTGGAAAACTTCAGTTTTTCACATCCGAGGTGGGCTACGTTTGTGTGAATGTAGCCTTAGAAGTTGCTGAACATGAATGAATCTGGAAATTTTGAAGTATAATACAAGAGCGGATACAGGAAGCAGTGGACCCCTGTGCAAGAAAATAATGCGCGCTTTTTTACACGGTCGTTTTGAAAAAGAAAAAAGAAGTACATGTCATTTCTTGAGCCGTTTTTCATTAGCGGAAAACAGCTCCAAAAACGGCAGTAATAAAAAACACTGTGAAAAACGCGAGTTTGCTTAAAAAAATGGCTGAAAAGCAGGGGCTGTTTTCCCTTGAAAATAGCTCCGTATTTTCAGAAGTTTTTTGCTAAGCGTGTGAACATACCCTCACAAGCACAACATTTACATTCTGCTGCTAGACCTGGCCAGTATCATTCATCTCTCTTTTATTTACTGAAACAATTGTATTTTATTGTAGTGTTATCTTGGGTCTGCTAACTGCAGATGCCAGACCTTGTTTTATCTTTATCATATTTACAATCTCTTTTAGAAAGCTTTAAATAAATTATAGCCCTGTCAAAGCAATTCCACCAGATTCTACCTCTAAGGACCTGTTCAGATCAGCATTAGGTTCCATTGATAGGTTCCGTCAGACCTTTCTGTCAGGGGAAAGGCAAACGGAAACCATCGCTTTCTGTTAGCATGACCAGTGATTTCAATGGTAATGCTTCCGTTGCTAATTGTTTCTGTTTGTCTCTGTTCCTTAAAGTATCCGTTTTTTTTGCCGGAAACAGTAGTGCAGTCGATTGTGCTATTGATTCTGTGAAAAAAACAGATACCTTACGGAACGGAGACATTAGCAACAGAAGCGGTACCATTGAAATCAATGGTAATGCTAACGGAAAGCTATGGTTTCCGTTTGCCTTTCCGTAGATGGGTTCCCCTGACAGAAAGGTCTGACAGAACCTAACGCTGATGTGAACACACCGTAATTGGCATGAAGGGGCATATAGAAATTTTGAATGCATACACAAAATGTTGTTTGGTATAATATATACACAAGTACAAAATTATTTATTAGAAGCTTGCACATTTGTAGGTCAGGAAGGTGGCTGCTGTGTGTGGAAAGTGTATTAGACCCAGTTAACACTTGCCATTTTAACGAAGTAACCAAAACTAGGAATGGACTCAAAAAGAGGAGAATCTTGCAGTTTTCAGCAAATGCTTCTCCATGTAGGCTACACTCCTCAGTGTCGTAATTACAGTCATATGGGCCCCTGGTCAAATTTTTGCACCTGCCCCCCCTTTCCCCGACTTACTGCTTAGATGCATGGGCTCAAGTGGCGCTACGAGTCTCAAAGAGAACCTAGCTATAAGACAATTTTTATGTATGACAATATACTGTACCTCTGAATTATACAGTCATAAAGTTACCACATAATATCACTATCCACTATACAAGGAACAAATATTAACATACTGTAACTAAACAAAACCCAGTATACCAAGGCCAATATTACCAATGATACCTCTATACAAGGGACAAACAATACTGCCTTATCATGACCACATATTACTACCACATAGTGACTGTATAATACCACTATACTGTTACTGAATAATACCTCCATACCATGGACACATAGTACCACCACGTAGTGACTGAATAATACTACCATATTTTTTACTGGCAGATTGCCCTACTTCTATGTGTGAGATATGTCACTCTGTAAATTATATGTCATCTTGGGGCCATTTTCTTTAATTTTGCATTGTTTGCATATTTTCTTTGTATTGTGTAAAAATGAATAAAAATACATTTTGAAAATACTACCATATTTTTACTACATAATACCGCTACACCGTGACCACATATTACCACTAACTAGTGACTGAATAATACCACCATACTGTTAATGAATAATATTCTACACTATTAGTACTGCATAGTAACTGAATGATACCATCATACTGAATAATACCCCCACATACTACCACCACACAGTGACTGAATAATACCACCTTAGCCCTTATTCACACGACAGGGTTTCCCGGCCGGGTGGTGGACGTTCAGAAATCGGCCGTCACCCGGCTGCATTAGGAACAATAGACCCCTAATGGTGCTATTCACACGACCGATTTTTTTGACGGCCCGGGAAACCTGTCCGTCAAAAAATGGGACATGCCCTATTTTCAGCCGTTTACCCGGCCGCCTGGCTCCCATAGAAGTTTATGGGGCCGGGTAATACACGGCCATCACCGGAATGTGTCCCGAGTGATGGCCATGTATTCCGTCGCTCGCGCTCTCTCTCCTCCTCCTCACAGTGCAGAGTGCATATGAGGAGGAGGAGGGTCTTTTTACGCTCCCTATAGAAGTCGGAATCTCCAATCCCCGGCCGGGGATTGGGGATTCCCCTACAGGAGAAGTGAGTGACTACGTTGTCCATATATGAACACAGCGACGTCACTCAATTCTGAAGCAAAATCCCCGACACCTTGGCCGGCGATTCCGCTACAGGAGAAGTGAGTGACTACGCTGTCCATATATGGACACAGCGACGTCACTCACTTCTGAAGCAGAATCCCCGACACCTTGGCCGGGGATTCCGCTACAGGAGAAGTGAGTGACTACGCTGTCCATATATGGACACAGCGACGTCACTCACTTCTGAAGCGGAATCCCCGACACCTTGGCTGGGGATTCCGCTACAGGAGAAGTGGGTGACTACGCTGTCCCTATATGGACACAGCGACGTCACTCACTTCTGAAGCGGAATCCCCGACCCCGTGGCCGGGAATTCCGCTACAGGAGAAGTGAGTGACTACACAGTCCATATATGGACACAGTGACGTCACTCATTTCAGAAGCGGAATCTCCGACCCTATGGCCGGGGATTCCTCTCCAGGAGAAGTCAGTGACTAAACTGTCCATATATGGACATTGAAGTCAGTGACTTCTCCTGGAAGGGGGGGATGGGTGCAACCTACAGGGGGCTGTGTGACATTACCTACAGGGGGCAGGGTGGCATTACCTACAGGGGGCTGGGTGACATTACCTACAGGGGGCAGGGTGGTATTACCTGCAGGGGGCAGGGTGGCATTGCCAACAGGGGGCTGGGTGGAATTACCAACAGAGGGCTGTGTGGCATTACCTACAGGGGACTGGGTGGCATTACCTACAGGGGGCAGGGTGGCATTGCCAACAGGGGACAGGGTGGCATTAGCAACAGAGGGCTGTATGGCATTACCTACAGGGGACTGGGTGACATTACCTACAGGGGGCATGGTGGCATTACCTACAGGGGCAGGGTGGCATTGCCAACAGGGGGCTGGGTGGCATTACCAACAGAGGGCTGTGTAGCATTACCTACAGGGGACTGGGTGACATTACCTACAGGGGGCAGGGTGGCATTACCTACAGGGGGCAGGGTGGCATTGCCAACAGGGGGCTGGGTGGAATTACCAACAGGGGGCTGTGTGGCATTACCTACAGGGGGCTGTGTGGCATTACCTACAGGGGACTTGGTGGCATTACCTACAGGGGACTTGGTGGCATTACCTACAGGGGACTTGGTGGCATTATATACAGGGAGCTGGGTGGCATTACCTACAAGGGGCAGGGTGGCATTACCTACAGGGGGCAGGGTGGCATTTCCTGCAGGTGCTGGGTGGCATTACCTGCAGGGGGCTGGGTAGCATTACCTGCAGGGGGCTGGGTGGTATTACCTGCAGGGGGCTGGGTGGCATTACCTGCAGGGGGCTGGGTGGCATTACCAACAGGGGGCTGGGTGGCATTACCTACAGGGTGCTGTGTGGCATTATCTACAGAGGGCTGTGTGTGGCAACAAATTTAAATGAAATTAATCAGATTTTAAAACGGACAGGGAAAAAAAACGGCTGCAAAACGGGTCAAAATCGGGCGTTAAAAACAGGCAACACGGCTCGGAAAGGAATCGGAACGGATGCAAAACGGATGCAAACCGGCCGGGAAAAACGGCCCAAAACGGCCGATTTCATCGGCCGACACTCGGACCCTGTCGTGTGAATGAAGCGTTACTGTTACTGAAAAATACCTCCATACAATGCTTTTAAGCATTCTTTTCCAGGTGGATTTTTCTACGCACAACAAAAGGCAATAAAAATTCATTGAAAAAGTCGAGTTAAAGTTTCTTACAACTGTGTATTTAATGCGTTAAGATTCAAGATAAAGATGGCTACAACTTTATTACTACCACATAGTGACTGAATAATGCCACCATACTGTTACTGAATATTACAGCCACACCATGACCACATATTACTACTCGATAGTAACTGAATAATACCACCATACAGTTACTGAATAATACCGCCACACTATGACCACATATTACCACCACATAGTGAGTAAATAATGCCATCATACTGTTACTGAATAATACAGCCACACCATGACTAGGGTTGTCACGATACCAGAATTTGGACTTCGATACCGATACTTCGTGTAGTATTCCGATTTTGATACCAAAACGATACTTTGCTAACAGTAATAAAAAAAAAATAAGTTCTTCCATTCTATTAATGTGGGGCACATGGTGGTTAAATTCATCACATCTCGTGCCTCACAATAAGTGAAAGAAAGCAGTTTTTATTTTATTTTTTTACAGCGTACACATCATAAATCACGCTAAAAAATTGTTGTGTAGGTTATTACGGCCGCGCCAATACCGAATGTGTATATTTTATGTATTGAGACTTATTTTAATGTTTATTGTAAAAAAGGTGTATGTGTATATTTTTTTTATTTAACATCAATTTATGTTTTTACTTTATTTTTATACTTTAATATAGACCCTGGGCTGTCTGCCAATATTTGGTATGTCCCTCAATCGCATCACAGGGATTTCCTGTGAAGCGAGCCAAGGGGCATCTCCCTTCTCATTTTCCCCTTGAATGCTGTGACAGCTTTGATCATAGCATTCAGGGGAATAACTGCGGAGATGAGAGATTTCTCTCATCTCCACCGTTAGATTGGGGCTGCGGCTGTGTAATACAGCCATTGCCCCGCTCCTGACAATAAGTGCGCACGCGGTCAGCATGAGGTGATGCGGCTGGCGCTGCACTAATGAGCGGGGGCGCAGGCAATGAAGACAGAACATGGGGGTGCTTTGCAGTGTGTCCGCCATGTTCTGTCTTCAGTGCCGCCGCTCATTAGTGCAGCGCCGGACGCATCACATCATGCTGACTGTGCGCACTTGTCAGGACTCAGGAGTGGTGGAATGGCTGTATTACACATGTATTACACAGCCGCAGCCCGCTCTAACAACATTCATGTGTTACAATGCTAAGCTGTGTGACCGCACAGCTTAGTATCGAAATACATGAAATAACGGTATCGAACCATTTAAGGGTGCACAGTATCAAAACAGTATCGATGTTTCGATGCATCGTACATCCCTAACCGTGACCACTTATTACCACTACATAGTGACTGAATAATAATAATATACTGTTACTGAAAAAAAAAATCACAAATACCAATATTACCACCATACAATGACTATATAATACAAGATACCGTTCTACACAGGAGCTTTACAGACCATGTAAGTGAATACAGTACAGTTACATCCAGTTCATCCAGGCCAGACCACCATGACGACTTCTTGCAGCCAAAACTTGTCTCTGCAGAATTTCAGCACCCTCCCCAGCTATTACCAAATAGTACTAGTACCCTCTTTAGGCCCCACACTGTAGCAGTGCTCCTCTTAATGCCCAATTCAGTAATAGTGCACCCAAACAGTAATAGTGCCACCACACAGTGTCTTCCTTTGTGCCCCCCACACAGCAGTAGTCGTCTTTTGTCCCCCTATATAGTAGTTCTTTATTTGTGTCCCATGTTGGTAGTTAGGTGCTTCCCTATAGCAGCTAGGTGCCCCATATAGTAGTTAAGCCCCATACAGTAGATAGGTGACCCCATATAGTAGATAGGCCCCTGTATAGTAGTTATGTGCCCCCATATAGTAGTTAGGCCCCCATACAGTAGATAGGTGACCCCATATAGTAGTTAGGCCCCATATAGTAGTAAGGCTTCCCCATAGAGTAGTTAGGCTCCTCATATATTAGTAGGGTCCCTCATATATTAGATAGGTGCCCCATATAGTAAATAGGCACGCCTCATCCATTAATAGTACCCCCTTTTGCACCAATAATGTTTAAAAATATTAATAAACTCACCTAGCCCTGATGAGCTACTGCGTCTTCTACCTGTGGTGCAATGCAGTGAAGTCATCACCCTGCCTGAGCCAGGATGTCAGACTGTGGCTTACCAGAGTTAGTGGTGGGGCAGGGAGCCAATGGCTCTCTGCTCAGCCATAGTAAGAGGCACTCATCTGGGGCTGGCAGGCCCTCTTAAAGATTCAGGCCCGGTTGCAATCGCAGCCCTGACAACTGTGATTATTACACCCCTTGCACTACCTTTGGCTTAAAACTTTAGAAGCAACTGCATTAACAGTCTTACTAGACTCTCTTAACAATTGTAATCAATTACTATTATATACACATAAAAAAGTTAAACACATTAAGTTTCTCTAAGGCTAAATTCACAGCACCCTCCTCATGTATATGCTGACATGCCCAAAGATTTTAATGAACAAATGCATACTGTGGGGTATATTGTTTTGGTATGACATCTATGGCAGATGTATGCAATGTATAGGTATAGAGAAGAATACATCAACAGTATCTATACTCTTAGTGAAGCGGTTTCAACTGGTCCCGCCTAACATAAAAACCAAACGCGGTGTGAATTTAGTATTAGTTGTCTTAGCTGTCTTTCTCAATCATTTAAAATCAAGCCTTCTTGAACTAAGCCCACTCCCACTGTTTTTTAATTTGTCTATTTTGTTCGAGATCGTTTCAAAAGAGACAGTAAACCCTATTTCACTCATTTCACTCAGTCTCTCACTACCACTTTATGTTTGGAGCCTCCGTCGGCAGTTCTGTCACATTTGACAGAAAGAATAGCACAGCATGCAAACCTTGACGGAACCCCAACCCAAAGTTAATGGGATCTGTAAGGCACCGTTGGGATCAGTCATACAAATCAAAAAAATCCAGCAGAGTGTCACGTCTTTCATTATGAAGCCATGACGCAGATGTGAACAGAGTATAAATCTTTTAGTCACAAGTACTCCTGAATATAACCTTTATGGCTTATTGCCAGTCAATTAACATGTGAGAGATGTTAATGGTTGTTGGATAGTTTTCATTCCTTCTGCTTCATTGGGATAAGTGGCCATCGGTCTTTCCATTTTTTTTTTGTTTTATTTGTGTAATGACAACTGCTATGAAATATGTGGAGTCAAATATACAATGTAATGAGCACAATATCAATAACAGCTCTTAACTCCTCTGTATATGTTTGCCTAATTTTGCTTTTCTGAAGATAGTGACAGAGAAAATTGTTTGCATTTAGGATATTGACTGAAGGGTTGGTCACCAGTGATCTTTGCATGTATGTCAAGGACATGAAAGAGCATATAGTATGTACTGCACGTTAACCGTTTCGACTCCGTAGCAGTTTTTACACTTTTTACATTTAAAAAAAATACCTAAATTATAAAATAAAATAATCATACTATATCCCCTTACTTACATATTTTAAGAAAGTAAACTCCAGGCACATTGTGAAATTGTGACCCAGAACTTTACACTCATGGGTGCCTTCAAACAATTTTGCATCAAAGGGTAACATTGTGCAAAAAATGCATAAAATTTATGTTTATAGCTAAATATCTGACACACACAACACCTCCTAAAAAATGGTTCAGTATTTGCAGAGTTCATACATGTCACATATGCCTATGTCTACATGCAAATATCTTCACATATTCACCAGAACAGAAGATACCAAAAATATCCATGATTGTGATTTGAGTAAAACATCCAAGTCATGCCTCATCTTTTCACCCCTTTAGTTGAAAAAAAAATAAACACCAGCCTAAATATGACAATCTGAAATCACATGTCGTCTCTGTTTGATAATAGGGGTGATAACATGAAGAAAAGTACACGTATCACCCCCTGGGGTCACTGAATGGCTGTACAGGGCCAGAGACAAATTTAATAGGCAGCGATCTTTCTTTTTGCTCTCACTTGTTTATTTCTCAACAGTTCTGGTAGGTGCTTTGTAAGGATAAGGCCACAAGGAACGGCCCTGACATGGTCGCAATGTGGCCAACAACCGCTCCGGCACCATGTTCAGTACGACTGGCAAATAGGCTGTTAGTGGCCGCACATTAATGCGGGTAAACTGTCCCTTTATCTGCAAAATCGTGCGGCCATGAATTAATACACTCTTATGGCACGATTTTGCAAGTTACAACAAGTTACCCCCTATTCATTCTCTATGGCAGCGCCGGAAAAAGCCGAACACTGCACTCGGCTACCTCCGGCGCTCCCATAAAGAATGAATGGAGCAGCAGTGCACATGAGCATGTAACCGGAATACCCCATAGCAAAGTATTTGGCAGCCGCGCCTACATAGGGCCAGCGCGGTTGTTGACCGCGTTGTGACCGTGTCAGGGCCGCTCCGTGTGGCCTTACCCTAATAAGTGATACGATTTAGGGTCATGGAGATGAGAGTTAGGGTGGGTCCACTCAGTACAGTTATCTTTGGCAAATCCAAAAAAAGCATGCTTGATCTGCTACTAGATGTTGTAAGACAATGGGTGAGATTTATTAAAACTGGTGCAAAGGAAAAGTGGAGCAGTTGTCCATAGCAACCAATCAGCATCCAGTCCTCATTTTTAAGATGCCCTTTTTTAACTGAAAGCTGCAACTTGATTGGTTGCCATGGGCAACTGTTCAATTTTTACTTTACATGAGTTTTGAAAAATATCCATTATAGTTCCTTCCCATAAAGAGATACAATTTCTGTATTGTTTGGGCCTGTTCAAATCAGCGACAGGCTTCTGTTCATGTATTCTATTTGACCTTTCAGTCAGAGGAACCGATGAACGGAAAGCCAAACGGAAACCATGGCTTCTGATTGCATTACCATTCATTTCAATATTAATGCTTCCGTTGCAATTGCTCTCCGTTTGTTTCCTTTCCGAAAGCTCGAACGGAACCGATGAACGGAACCTGACACTGATGTGAACATTGCCTTACAAAGTTGTTGTACTGGTGTGAAAATAACAATGTATCGTAGTCTATTTACCATGACAATTGTTTGTACAGTAGATGAGAATATGTTTTGTTAGTTCTGTGACAGTTTTTCTATAGTTGCATTACATATTCTATATCATATTGTAAACATTTTAATTGTGTTTTCTCCTAGATTGAAATTTACATATCACATACATCTGGATAATCTTGGAAACAAATCAGTCAAGATGGGAGTTCCCTTCTGATATTAAGGTGATGTGTAACTAGCATTTCTATTCCTATGATTACGATCATTTTTATTATGACATTTTGTACCTAATTCCTCCTATAAAGAGATTTTTTTTTCACCAGAAGTTGATAAATGATATTAATAATCTAGATATCTATCTATAGTTATGGCACAGTGGTTAGATCTAGCTAGCTATGAAAGTGTTGGTGGATATTTTCTGAAACGACACAAATAAATTATGAAATAGCTTTAACAGCGATTCCTTTATCTAGTGTCCCTTAGCCGATGGAGAATTATGTTAATACACATGAACAGCGCAAGGCTACTGTAAATTTCAAATACTCCAACAATGTTCTGCAAATCTGTCAGATGATTAAAGACTGCTGGTATTGGCAATATACACAACACAATATAACACAGGTAAATGTGTCATATGCCTCTAATTCTTTATAACATGCCTTGTTTAGCAGAGGATAATTGCAACTCATGGAGTTTACATTTTTAAAATAAAATGTGTTAAAATTGAAAGAAAAAAATTATTTACTTAACTTTCAAATCCCCTGCTACTCCCGCTTCAAAGGTTCTCTGGTGCCCTGCAAGTCTCTGTTTAGATCACTGCAACAATGACATATCATCTCAACATGGGACCATAACAGCCAATCACTGACTGCAGCAGTGACATGTCAATGACATCATTGCTGTGACCAGTTGGACAACTAATCATCGCAGTAAAAAAAGCAGTGGGGGACCAGGGAATCATCAATGGGGACTCTTGAAAGGTAAGTAGGTATTTATTTTCAACTTTAACACAGATGCCGTTTATTTAAAATTTCACAGACTTTCCTTCCACAATTACCATTAATGGTTTATAAAATGATGTACAGAAATCAAACAAATAAAACCATCGGAAATGCCATGGATAAAAGTACGCATAAAGAGATTGTCTGGGATTAAAAAAAGAGGTCTGCTTTTTTTTTTCCAGAAATAGCGCCACTCTTGTCCATGGGCTATGTTTGGTTTTGCAGCTAATCCTCATTCAAGTGAATGGTGCTGAGCTGCAATACCAGACACAGAATATGGCACTGTTTTTTCAAAATTAAACAGACCTCTTGTACTAATCTTATACAACCTCTTTAACGTGAAAGTTTTTTTTTAGTTTACAGAAAATGCAGCCATTAATATTCAGTAATTGTCTGTTCAAGGAGCAGTTTGTTTGCTGCTTTTCTAATTAAAGATATCAGGAATAATGTAAAGCCCAATATAGTCAGATTATGTGCCAGCAGGATAAAATACAATTATTGGTGTTCTGTCTATTGAACATTAGTTGCACTGCTGATGTTTTAAGCCCCAGGGGCAGTTAAAGTCAGGATGGTAAGATTTGTGGAACTAAATATTACTCTACATAGAAATTTCCACACCCGTGATTTTTTCCAACATACTAGTAGCATACTTAACAACAACTTGAAATGTAATTACACTCCATCGTAGTTAAAGAACCTTATTTATAGTCAGACTGTAAAATAATGCAACTCGAATGCATCATACATGAAAACTTCAGGCATAAATGAAGGATAAAAGCCTATAGATTTTATAATCAATAAAAAACGAATTTAGTTATACATGTTTTCAATGGTCCCCTCTGAATGCTTATGTACCATATCAGTGCGTAGTCTTGATATTGGAAGATCAGAGGTTTGTGCTCCAGACTTCTCTGCCCTTAAGAAATTCACCTTTGAAAATATTCTAACAAGTCATTAAGACATATCAGAATTTGTCGTTGGTGGGGATTTATGCGCTGGAACGCTAACATCTTCGCATTGCTAAGTGTATTGTTGGATTTTTTTCATTGAAGACAAAAGAACTGTAATGCACATCCACAGTCTCACTGTTTTGAATTAAAAAGACCTTCATCAGACTTGGAGATTTTAAGAAATCTGAGAACAAATAACAAATGGGCATGCCGCACCAAGGGGACACCTACTTAATGACATTATAGGGGGTCCCAGTGCATGGCCAGAGCACTGATGACATGTCCTAACATGACTTCATCATGTGTTAGAGGCTGATCGAAGGTGAACCTTTACTTTAATTTGTGGGACAGAAACGTAGCTAATTGACAGCTACATTCTGTTAACCATGTTAGCTGTCATGGGGCTAACCACCCAAAGGGAGCCTCTCAGGTCTCCAAGGCAGGAGAGAGCCCTCATTCTCCTTTCCCAACCCTTTCACCCAGCAGACGTTTCTGGTTAATTACATTTATACAAGTAAAGTATGAATGCTATGCATTGATAACGCGTCTGTGTTTCAGTTCTGCTCTGTCTTCCGTTAGGTCTTATTCAGACGAATGTTGTTAAAACTGTCCGAGTTCAGTCTGTGAAAAACTGAAAGTTTAGCATCAGTTTGCATACATTTTTTCTGCTATTGCCTTCCGTTTGTCAGATTTTTTCAGCATCAGGGTGCTATCTGTTTTTCAAGTCCGTTAAAAAACCCCACAAAAAAACCCAGAGGATATCCTTAATTTCCCCCAGCTACTGAAAACACCCACAGGATGTTCACATAACTGCAGAACCACCATTTTCTATGGCTTATAGTATAGAGAGCATTGTGAGATTTTTTTTAGTTCGTATTTTTTACTTCTGACATATTCCATACCACACTGCTCTGGCACTACTTCCTGGTTTCACTTCTCAAGTGTCTTCAGGCAAGCATCCATAAAAATGGAATAGAAAGGATGGCATCTGTGTGGCCTTCTGTTTTCCATTTAGACCCATTGTCTCTATGGGCTATTCCTGCGTAAAAAAATGGATGATCCGTAAAAAAAACCCTGATGTCAGAATTGGTCCATTAACTATAATGGGTCAGTGTTCAGTCCGGTTGCTCTCCATTCGGACGTGAAATTATTTCGCCTGAATGAGTTTTTAAAGAATTAAGGCGGTTATAGATTTAAGGGAATAGAAAAAAGAGTGTGCTTTTTTCCAGAAAGAGAGCGACTCTTGTCAAAAAGCTATGTCTGGTATTGCAGCTCAGACCCATTTACTTGATTGGGGATGAGCTACAAAACGAGACACAGCTTATGGTGCTTTATTTTTAAAAAAATGTTTTTTAATGAGAGAGATAGGTACATAGAAAAATAGTCTTTGTTCATTGCATTTCATCGTTGAAGGTTTTAATACCTGTAATAGCTGTTATGGAAAGAATTTCAATATTTTTAAACTTCAAAATAAAAAAATTCTTAATTTTGGATATTTATAATGTTATTATGTTATAATATGGCCATGCACTCTAAATGGGCTCATTCTTGAATCCAGTGTTTTGTGTACAGTGAATATTGATCTGGTATAAATCAGGCTATTTTATAGTCTATGAACATGTTGGAAAAACAAGGTATTCTGGGTAGTGTAGTTCTCTGGTATCATCTCAAGGTAGAAATACCTGTTTCTCCCTTATATTTAGGTTTCAATAGAAATCAATATAGTGTCAGACTGTGTAGGGACACACCCATCAGCTGGTAAAAGCCAGTTGTAAATGAATTCATAAGTTTCTAGGAGTAATAACAGAGGAACAGCACAACACAGAGTTCTAGGAAAAGATGCTCTAGCATTTTTATATTATGGGGAATACAGGTATATTATAAAACAGGCATATCAGGAGAGATGACCGCTCCTCTTTAAATACTTTTATTTTAAAGAAAGACAACAGTGAATACATTTCACTTTCCCTTTACAAGAGATACATCGGAAAGAATTAAACATTTAGTTGTTTTGCCATACAAATGGTTATCCTACTTTTATGTTTTGCACTTTCTTTATACATTAGCTATCGTCGTAATTGGTGAGGTTGATACTTGTCTATTTTTTTGTCCTTTTTATAGAAGGAATTTGATGAATCATCAGAAACATTTCAGAATAATATTTAAATAAATCTTATTTTAAGACACCAGTGGAAAATACAGATGTTTGTCACTAACTGGAGTGTATGTCAAGAAGTCTATATCCCTATTCCCTTTTTTTTTAAGTTATCATTATTCACTCTTTAGGCTCTTGCACATGACTGAGTTCCGTTCGGGCCGTTTTTCACGGCATTCAAGTGGCACCCGATTGTTTTTATGGACCATTCACTTCAGTGGGTGAATCGGGCTTGTGAAAACTGACCCGGTTCTCCGATCCATGGAAAGATAAAACATGCCCTATCTTTCCACAGATCATGGACGGGACTCAGGAGGCCTTGTATGCAAGAGCCCTTACACTTTATGCAGCCCCTTCACTCTGCTACTGACTGGCAGGGGTTCCGAGAGATTTACCCCACGGATCAAATATTGATGGCTAATCCTAAGCATAGGTTATCAATATTTAAGTCCTGTAAAACTCATTAAAGGGATACCATAGACCATGTTGTAATCTTGTCTGAAGTAGTGAGTTTTCAAGGTTGTGTTTGATGGCTCAAAATGTGACATATGGCATTTAATTGGGACTTTACAATTTCTCAGTTATATTTTCTCTACATGTTTGTACTGCACATTTTTCCAGTATCCAAGTCAGCATTAAAAGTTTATGGAAATGCCAATCTGTGCCTTTGGACATTACTAGACAAGATTTCATGGCCATCTGAAAAACTGTATCAAAATGTTTCATGAAAATATATGGACCTCAGAAAATAATCCAAATGAATTGGTTCAAGAAATTGAACCCTTTACAATTCTTGCATACATTTTACCTGGAGTGTTCCAACAGTGAATATCTTTGCCAAAAAAAGTATATGAAACTAATATTATCAGTTCAGACAGTTATTCTCAAACTTATTATCATGGAGGAGACCCTGCCAATGTTTTTACTCCAGCACAATCCCTACGTCCATCCCTCAATGAAGCAATCCCTCAAAGAAGCTTGGTGCAAGGGAGGGTAAAGCATCTTATAGTTCTTATCTAGCACTATATTCTGCATGAGATGTGTTGACTGTTTTGCTAAGCATGCTCGAGCAGGTTGAAATCCGTTTGACATCCCTAAAAAGTGACAGATCTACCTGCTGCTGTGTTTTGTGGAACATGGGCTTCAAAAAGCCTGCATTAGACACTAGTCAGGGGCATTGATCAAAGGGGTGACAATCAGTTTCCAGTTTGAGTGCTCTAATCCTGAGTCTTTTCTATCAAAATCTCCTCTTTATGAATTCATGCTTTGCTTTTCTTTCAGAAGACATGAGAGTCCCAGATAAATATCTGCTGATGCTAATTCAACTGGATAAGGTTACAAAATGATTCTTAAGGCTTTGGGCTTCGCCAATTCACTGCCAGGGAGATAGTGAAAAAAAATGGAGAGAATTAAAGACAGTTTTCTACTGTTTGTTAAAAGAAATATTTTTCTACTGGAGATAGATAAAAGATCTATTTTTCAATCTTGAAAACACAATCTTGAATGTGTGCCCATAGCTTCCAATTCAACAGAAAGGGTGATTTTAATTTTTAATTTTCTTACTGAAAAATATACATTTGCCTGGTTTTCCTTTTGCTGCAAGGATATAGTATAGGCATAAAACAGAACATAGGTGAAAGGATCAGATTTAATGTAAGAGACACAGTCAAGCAACTTCCTACACTAAAAGAAAATTATGGGGCTTTACACGTATCCTTTCCTGAAGTAACATTACTAAATTCACTCGACATAGTGTTTATGGGAAAAAACAAAAACAAAACTTTTGTTCTTTTGTTGTGTACGATTTCATTAGAGTCCACAAAGCTTTCTGGGCAAAAGAACTGCTTGATTTTATACATCTTAGAAGTTCCATTGATTCCTTTATTGTTGTACAAGCACATTTCATATGCATCTATAAAACAATGTAATAAAAACAGTAAATGTACAAATAGTACACATAAAGTCAAATCAATTATACTGTACTCAAAATCCTATGACCCATTTAATATGTAAGGCTACCTCTTTGTAGTTATACGCACAAGCCTCATTTTGTTTATATACATATATATATATATATATATATATATATATATATATATATATAGTACTGTGCAAAAGTTTTAGGCAGTTGTGGAAAGATGCTGCAAAGTAAAAATGCTTTCAAAAATAGTATTGTTAATAGTTTTTTTTATCAATATACAAAATACAAAGTGAATAATCAGAATTTAAATATCAATTACATAAATATTTGGTGTAACCACCCTTTTCCTTCAAAACAGCATAATTTATTCAGGGAGGTTGTTCCAAACATCTTGGAGAACTAACCACAGATTTTCTGTGGATGTAGGATTCCTCAAATCCTTCTGTCTTTTCACATAATCCCAGACAGACTCGATAATGTTGAGCTCAGGACTCTATGGGGCCATATCATCACTTCCAGGGCTCCTTGTTCTTCTTTACACTAAAGATAGTTCTTAATGACATTGGCTGTATGTTTGGGGTTGTTGTCCTGCTGCAGAATAAATTTGGAGCCAATTAGATGCCTCCCTTAGGGCATGACCACACGTGGCGGAATTTCACTGAAATTCCGCTGCGGACACTCCGCAGCGTTAATCCGCAGCGGAGCCGTTTGTCCATTGACTTACACTTTAATTTAGCAGTGTTCGTTTAGACGAGGCTGAAAATTCCGCTGCGGAGCATAGGCTGCGGAGCGGAATTTGGTGTCCGCAGCATGCTCTGTCTGTTGCAGAGCAGTGGCGGACTGGTTGCGGACTCATGGCGGAATTTCTCCATTGACTTCAATGGAGAGTCAAAATTCCGCAATGAAGTCCGCAGATCTTATGTGTGCTGCGGAGCGTATTGTTTTTACTACCATGACATTTCTTCATTCTGGCTGGACCTATGTATTTCTAGGTCTACAGCCAGACTGAGGAAGTCAATGGGGCTCCCGTAATGACGGGAGCGTTGCTAGGAGACGTCTGTAAATAGTCACTGTCCAGGGTGCTGAAAGAGTTACGCGATCGGCAGTAACTGTTTCTGCACCCGGGACAGTGACTACCGATCTCAATATACATGTATCTGTAAAAAAAAATATAAGTTCATACTTACCGAGAACTCCCTGCGTCTGTCTCCAGTCCGGCCTCCCAGGATGACGTTTCAGTCTAAGTGACGGCTGCAGCCAATCACAGGCCAAGCACAGGCTGCAGCGGTCACATGGACTGGAGCGTCATCCAGGGAGGTCGGGCTGGATGCCGAAAGAGGGACGCGTCACCAAGACAACGGGCGGTAAGTATGAATTTCTTTGACTTTCACTAGGGAAAGTGCTGTCCCTTCTCTCTATCCTGCACTGAATAGGGAGAAGGGAAGCACTTTTCCTGCAGTCCGCAGCGGCCAGTCCGCATCAATTTTCTGCACATTTTGTGCAGATCCGCAGCAGAATCTGCAACGCAGATTCTGTGCGGCATTGATGCGGACAGTTGCGGAGGAAATCCGCCACGTGTGGTCATGCCCTAATGGTATTTTATGATGGATAAGTATCTGCCTATATTTCTTAGCATTGAGGACACCAATAATCCTGACCAAATCGCCAACTCCATTTGCTGAAAAGCTGCCCCAAACTTGCACCGAACCTCCAGCATGCTTCACTGGTGCCTGCAAACACTTATTATTGCACAGCAAAAACGGAAGAATAGGATCCAGCGCTGTTTCATTAAAAGGAATGATATTCCAACTTTATTTCAGACAAAAAGTAAAATCCACTAGGAGTAAGGGCGGTTGCTTCAGCAGTAAGCCTAAGCGTTTCAGACAGATCACCTGTCCTTAGTCATGGCACAACCCTTACTCCTAGTGGATTTTACTTTTTGTCTGAAATAAAGTTGGAATATCATTCCTTTTAGTGAAACAGCGCTGGATCCTATTCTTCCGTTTTTGCTGTCTTTGTACCGTGTGCTGCCACGTGGATCTGTGCGCAGTCCAAGTCTGGATATACATATCGGTGAGCGGGAGGAATCCTCCCATATTTACTTATTATTGCACCGCTCCCCAGCCCTTCGGCGAACAAACTGCCTTCTGATTGACTCATCACTCCAGAGCAACTGCTGCCATTTTTCTGTACCCCAATTCCTATATCCTGTGCATAGTTGAGTCACCTTGCCTTGTTTCCGTGTCAAAGGTATGGCTTCTTGGCTGCAATTCTTCCATGATGACCACTACTGGCCACTCCTCCGAACAGTAGATGGGGGTACCTGGGTCCCACTGGTTTCTGTCAGTTCTGAGCTGATGGCACTGCTGGACATCTTCCGATTTCGAATGGAAGTAAGCATGATGTGTCTCTGATCTGCTGCAAGTTTCCTTGGCCGTCTGCATCTACAGTCCTCAACGTTGTAACTGTTAGTTGTAACTAACTTTTTTTTTTGTTGCTGTGCTTAGTCTTGCTATCGTGGACCTGTAACATGAAATTATTGTAAAGGATCTGCCTGACACAGCTTCTGTGTCGACGCCCGTGATTACTCACTCTGCACCTGCTCCTAAGTCTGGTCGAGTGACCCCTTCTTCCACCAATCAGTCGGGGAGGCTGAGGAGTGGGAGAGCCTATCGCAGCCTGGCCAGACGGAGCTAGCTCCCGCCCTCTGTCTATTTATACCTTAATTTCCAGCTCCTCCTTTGCCTGTGATTCTTTCAGTCTGTTTCCTGGTTCTGCTGCTGCTTACTACTTGTCTTCTGCTTCATATTGACCCTGGCTTGACTGACTATTCTCCTGCTCTGTGTTTGGTACCTCGTCCACTCCTGGTTTAACTCGGCTTGTTCACTATTCTTGTTGCTCACGGGGTTTCCGTGGGCAACAGCCCCATTTCCCTTAGCTTCTGTGTACCCTTGTCTGTTTGTCTGTCGTGCACTTAGTGAGCGTAGGGACCGTCGCCCAGTTGTACGCCGTCGCTTAGGACGGGCCGTTGCAAGTAGGCAGGGACTGAGTGGCGGGTAGATTAGGGCTCACTTGTCTGTCTCCCTACCCCGCCATTACATAATCACAGGCCCATATACCTTTTCTACCCTGGTCCCTGTCACAACTATGGACCCCCTTGAGACCCTCGCTCAGCAAATGCAGGGCCTCTCCCTACAGGTCCAAGCCTTGGCTCAGAGCGGCAACCAGCAAGATGCTACCCGGTAGTGCCCCCCACCTCACCCCTTGAACCCCACCTCAAGTTGCCTGACCGGTTCTCAGGGGACCGGAAGACTTTTTTCTCCTTTCGGGAGAGTTGTAGGCTCTATTTCCGTCTAAAGCCCCACTCCTCAGGTTCCGAGAGCCAGCGAGTGGGTATAATTATGTCCCGGCTCCAGGACGGGCCCCAAGAATGGGCCTTCTCCTTGGCTCCCGACGCCCCTGAACTTTCCTCTGTTGATCATTTCTTTTCTGCTCTCAGGCTCATATATGACGAGACTGACAAGACTGCCTTTGCCGAGAGTCAGCTGGTGACCTTACGTCAGAGACCCGTTGAGGAGTACTGTTCGGACTTTAGGAAGTGGTGTGTAGCTTCCCTGTGGAATGACCCTGCCTTGAGGTGCCAGTTTAGATTGGGTCTGTCGAGCGCCCTGAAGGACCTGTTAGTTAGCTACCCCTCTTCTGACTCTCTAGATCAGGTTATGGTTTTAGCGGTACGACTTGACCGACGTCTCAGGGAACGACGACTGGAACGTTTTTGTGCCTTCTCCTCTGGCTCCCCCATGATGGCTCCCGAAGTTCCGTTGCTTCGTTCTTCCACGGAAAACTCGGATGAACCAATGCAACTCGGGGCCTCCGTGTCTCCCCAACAACGTAGAGACTTCTGCAGGAAGAATGGTCTCTGCTTCTACTGTGGGGAGGACAAGCATCAAGTGAACAACTGTCCTAGGCGTAAGAATAAGCAGCCGGAAGAACTTCCGCGCCTAAGTGATCATCAGGGAGGTATTTCCCGTAAATATGAAACCTAATAAGATCTTGCTTCCCTTTCAGGTCTCTTTTGGTGGTAGGTCTGCTACTGGCAGTGCCTTTGTGGATTCAGGGTCTTCTGCTAATATTATGTCTGTGGAATTTGCTATGTCTCTAGCTATGCCATTGATTGATTTGTCTAAACCTGTTCCGGTAGTGGGTATCGACTCCACTCCTCTTGCTAATGGTTATTTTACGCAGCATACCCCTGTTTTTGAACTCCTTGTTGGCTCCATGCATTTGGAGCAGTACTCTGTACTGGTTATGCAGGGATTATCGTCCGATTTGGTTTTAGGCCTTCCCTGGTTGCAGTTGCATAATCCCACGTTTAACTGGAATACTGGGGATCTTACCAAATGGGGTAATGAATGCATGACGTCATGTTTTTCTGTTAATTTTATTTCTCTCCCTGAGGAGGTGAACACTCTACCTGAGTTTATTCAGGACTTCGCTGATGTTTTTTCTAAAAAGGCCTCTGAAGCGTTACCTCCTCATAGAGAATACGATTGCGCAATCGATTTGGTACCAGGAGCTAAGCTCCCTAAGGGTAGGATATTTAATCTTTCTTGTCCCGAACGTGAAGCCATGAGAGAGTATATCCAGGAATGCCTGGCCAAGGGTTACATTCGCCCCTCTACTTCGCCGGTAGGTGCTGGCTTCTTCTTCGTAGGGAAGAAGGATGGTGGTCTTAGGCCGTGTATTGATTACCGAAACTTGAATAAGGTCACTGTAAGGAACCAGTATCCCCTTCCTTTGATTCCTGATCTCTTCAATCAGGTTCAGGGGGCCCAATGGTTCTCTAAGTTTGATCTACGGGGGGCTTATAACCTTATCCGCATCAAAGAGGGGGATGAGTGGAAGACTGCGTTTAACACGCCCGAAGGTCATTTCGAATACCTCGTCATGCCCTTTGGGTTGTGTAATGCTCCCGCGGTCTTCCAGAATTTCATAAATGAGATTTTAAGAGACTACCTGGGGGTATTTCTTGTATTGTACCTTGATGACATCCTAGTGTTTTCCAAGGACTGGTCCTCCCACATTGAGCATGTCAGGAAGGTGCTCCAGGCCCTTTGGGAAAACAAGCTGTTTGCTAAAACCGAAAAATGTGTGTTTGGGGTGCAGGAGATACCATTTTTGTGTCAAATCCTCACTCCTCATGAATTCCGCATGGACCCTGCCAAGGTTCAGGCTGTGGCGGAATGGGTCCAACCTGCCTCCCTGAAGGCATTACAGTGTTTCCTGGGGTATGCTAATTTTTACAGGAGATTTATTGCTAACTTCTCGGTCATCGCTAAGCCTCTTACGGATCTCACTCGCAAAGGTGCTGATCTCCTCCATTGGCCTCCAGAGGCGGTCCAGGCTTTTGAGATCCTTAAGAAGTGCTTTATCTTGGCCCCAGTGCTGATTCAGCCTAACCAAATGGAGCCATTTATCGTGGAGGTTGATGCGTCCGAGGTGGGAGTGGGTGCTGTCTTGTCCCAGGGTACCAGGTCCCTCACCCATCTCCATCCCTGTGCCTACTTCTCCAGGAAGTTCTCACCCACTGAGAGTAACTACGACATTGGCAACCGCAAACTCTTAGCCATTAAATGGTCATTTGAAGAGTTGCGCCACTTCCTGGAGGGGGCTAGGCACCAGGTTACGGTCCTTACCGACCACAAGAATCTGATTTTCCTAGAATCTGCCCAGAGGCTACACCCGAGACAAGCTCGATGGGCGTTATTTTTTACTAGATTCAACTTTTTGGTCACCTATAGGGCTGGGTCTAAAAATATTAAGGCTGATGCACTGTCGCGTAGCTTCATGGCCAGCCCTCCTTCGGAGGAAGATCTTGCTTGTGTTTTGCCCCCAGGTATAATCATTTCCTCTGTTGATTCTGTCTTAGTCTCCAAAATTGCGGCTGATCAAGGTTCAGCTCCCGGGAACCTTCCTGAGAACAAGCTGTTTGTTCCCCTGCAATTCCGGCTAAGGGTACTCAGGGAAAATAATGAATCCGCACTATCTGGCCATCTAGGCATCCTGGGTACCAAGCACCTCATTGCCAGAGACTATTGGTGGCCTGTGTTGCTTAAAGACGTTAAGGCCTACGTCGCCGCTTCTGAAATTTGTGCTAGGTCCAAGACTCCCAGGTCCCGACCAGCGGGTTTACTATGTTCTTTGCCCATTCCCCAGAGACCTTGGACCCATATCTCCATGGATTTTATTACCGATCTGCCTCCATCTCAAGGCAAGTCGGTGGTATGGGTGGTAGTGGACCGCTTCAGTAAGATGTGCCACTTTGTGCCCCTCAAGAAGCTACCCAATGCTAAGACGTTGGCTACCTTGTTTATCAAACACATCCTGCGTCTCCATGGGGTTCCTGTCAATATTGTTTCTGACAGAGGGGTACAATTTGTTTCATTGTTTTGGAGAGCCTTCTGTAAAAAGTTGGAGATTGATCTATCCTTCTGCTCGGACTTCCATCCTGAAACTAATGGCCAAGCTGAGAGGACTAATCAGTCTCTAGAACAATATTTAAGGTGTTTTATCTCTGACTGTCAATATGATTGGGTCTCCTTCATTTCCCTCGCTGAATTTTCCCTTAATAACCGGGTCAGTAACTCGTCAGGGGTCTCCCCCTTTTTCTGTAATTTTGGGTTCAATCCACGGTTCTCCTCCATTTCACCTGGTGGTTCCAACAATCCTGAGGTAGATGTCGTTCATCGGGAACTGTGCACAGTCTGGGCCCAGGTTCAGAAGAACCTAGAGGTGTCCCAGAGCATACAAAAGACCCAGGCAGATAGAAGACGTTCTGCTAACCGCTTGTTTGCGGTCGGGGATCTGGTGTGGCTGTCTTCAAGAAATTTGCGCCTTAAAGTCCCGTCCAAAAAATTTGCTCCCAGGTATATAGGGCCGTACAAGGTCATTGAAGTCCTTAACCCTGTCTCCTTCCGACTGGAGTTACCCCCGTCTTTTCGAATACACGATGTGTTTCATGCCTCCCTCCTGAAACGCTGCTCCCCGTCCTTGGCTCCCTCGAGGAAACCTCCGGTCCCTGTTCTCACCCCTGAAGGGGTAGAATTCGAGGTGGCCAAGATTGTGGACAGCAGGATGGTCCAAGGCTCTCTCCAGTACCTGGTCCATTGGAGAGGATACGGGCCTGAGGAGAGGACTTGGGTACCCGCCCGGGATGTTCACACTGCAGTATTGCTCAGGAGGTTCCATCTTCGGTTCCCCTATAAGCCAGGTCCACCTAGAAAGGGTCCAATGGCCCCTCATAAAAGGGGGGTACTGTAAAGATCTGCCTGACACAGCTTCTGTGTCGACGCCCGTTGTTACTCACTCTGCACCTGCTCCTAAGTCTGGTCGAGTGACCCCTTCTTCCACCAATCAGTCGGGGAGGCTGAGGAGTGGGAGAGCCTATTACAGCCTGGCCAGACGGAGCTAGCTCCCGCCCTCTGTCTATTTATACCTTCACTTCCTGCTCCTCCTTTGCCTGTGATTCTTTCAGTCTGTTTCCTAACTCTGCTGATGCTGCTTACTACTTGTCTTCTGCTTCATATTGACCCTGGCTTGACTGACTATTCTCCTGCTCTGCGTTTGGTACCTCGTCCACTCCTGGTTTGACTCGGCTCGTTCACTATTCTCCTGCTCTGCGTTTTGTACCTCGTCCACTCCTGGTTTGACTCGGCTCGTTCACTATTCTTGTTGCTCACGGGGTTGCCGTGGGCAACAGCCCCATTTCCCTTAGCTTTTGTGTACCCTTGTCTGTTTGTCTGTCGTGCACTTAGTGAGTGTAGGGACTGTCGCCCAGTTGTACGCCGTCGCTTAGGACGGGCCGTTGCAAGTAGGCAGGGACTGAGTGGCGGGTAGATTAGGGCTCACCTGTCTGTCTCCCTACCCCGCCATTACAATTATCTTCCCCAACCTCATCACCCAGTGTTAAACCTCTTACACAGCTGTTTTTGTAAGGCTGGGTTTACACGACCTATTTTCAGATGTAATGGAGGCGTTTTACGCCTCGAATTACGTCTGAAAAAACGGCTCCAAAACGTCGGCAAACATCTGGCCATTACTTTCAATGGGCTTTACGATGTACTGTGCCGACGACCTGTCATTTTACGCGTCGCTGTCAAAAGACGGCGCGTAAAATTACAGCCTCGTCAAAAGAAGTGCAGGACACTTCTTGATACGTAATTGGAGCCATTTTTCATTGACTCCAATGAAGAACAGCTCCAAATTACGTCCGTAAAAGACGCCCCGCAAAACGCGAGTACATGCAGTTACGTCTGAAATTCAGGAGCTGTTTTCTCCTGAAAACAGATCCGTAATTCCAGACATAATTGCAGTTATTGTGTGCACATACCCTTACAGTTAATGACTGTTTTTCAACCTACATATGAAAATGATAATCATTATCACCTGTTTGGTATAATTGGTTTATCATACACCTGACTATAATCCTACAAAATCCATGACTTTGTGCAAATGTACCTAGAATAATTGATGCTGTTTCGAAGGCAAATGATGGTCACACTAAATATTGATTTGATTTAGATTTATCTTCTGTTCATTCACTTTGTATTTTGTTAATTGATGAAAAAAACATTAACACTTCTATTTTTGAAAGCATTTTTGCTTTGCAGCATTTTTACACAACTGCCTAAAACTCTTGCACAGTACTGTATATATATATATATATATATATATATATATATGTATGTGTGTGTGTGTGTGTGTGTGTGTGTGTATGTGTGTGTGTGTATGTGTGTGTGTGTATGTGTGTGTGTGTAACTTGTAGGATAAAGCAGGTTTAATAGATTTTTCTGCAGTTCTCTTACAATTTATTTACTATTGTGATACGAAAATGCTATCCGTGTGAATAAGCAACATTTATCATTACCACAATTACTATTTTTGCATTACCCATAAACTAACATTGATAACTACTAAGCTCAGTACTAGTTGTCTGAATATTTATGAATATAACTCTCTTCAGTGACAGCTGTGGCTCGTTCTTTAGCTTTAAATTTTTTGGTGGTGGGTAGCACAGCAGGCTCCGTATTTGGCACAGCCCCTGAGGGCCTTGCGATGGATATGACCCTTCAGTACCCCATTTAAACTACTAGGTGGTTATTGGCTGCTACATAGCAACTAATCAGGAGAATCAGAGGAGAGAAGCTAGGGGAATCAGGAATGAGCTGATGGGGAGAGGTAAGAGTTTTTACTGGGATAAAATGTAATTTTTGAGATCTGAAGATGATGGAATTTTTGGTATCTTTCATCACACATGTTTTTGTCATTCGCTGCAGGCATAGAAATGCGAGAAACAAATGCAAAAAGTGTGGGATATAATTTCTTATACATAGTTCTAGTTGTGTATACATTTAGCAGAGGAAAGATTCATGGTATTATATATTGAGGAAATTAAATTTGTCTCAAAAGTACTTCAAATGGTTTGATTATATTTTAGTAACAGGAAACTCTAATCACAGGAATTTGGATATAACCTGGCTGACATAATGAGACACCCAGTTGAGAAAATAATGACAGCAGCATGCAACCAGAGAACGTTATGCCTCAACTGATGGAGACTAAAAATACATTTCTAAATTAGAAATTACTACTACTAATAATAATAACTAATATGAATGGTAACAGTATACATATATATGACAATAACTTATCACTACAGAATTGCCAGTATGTTACCAAGCTCTGGTTTTCATGTCTGGAGCACTGTTTCATGGTGTACTGATTCAGAGCTTTACAATATAGTGCACTAAATTGATCTCCAGTAATTACCTTCATTATCGGCAGGCATTGAATTACCTACATGTGGATCCTGCGGATTACACAACGCTGTTCCATCACTGTAAGGTTAGATTACATTCCATTTATTTAAATAACAAGCACTAAAATGAAAACACAAGAAAATGAGCCAACACAACTGGATTAGCTGCTGATCCTCCCCAAATCTGAAGAAAACATATAGTTTCTACGATGCCTTATGGTGTCATATGGTGGCCAAAACAGCATCCATCATAAAATATCTGTACCAGTGTCATATAAAGAGAACTGCAGCAAACAAATACATGCCTGTCATGTTGTTTTTAGTGCAATTGTGTTGGTCATTTTAAAGAAATGGTTCTAAAAGTATTCTTAGTCCAGTTCTATAGACCTCATACATGTTACATGTGCATTTCAAAAAAGAAATTGCATAGAGAATTTAGTGATTTAAATGCAGAATTCTCTAAAATAGTCGTAATAAAATGGCTTTAAAAATCATATTCTGCCTTTACCCTCACAGCCAACATTTGACTTCTGCATTTTAAAAAAATGTACAGAAAAAATAGCTCAACAAGGCTTTGTGTGATCTAGGCTTAAAGGGGGTTTCCACAACCGGACAACTTATCACCTATCCACAGGAATAAGCTGTCATATATGTGTACATGAGGAATAACACTATTTCTGGCCGTTATATGACTTATATTCTGCATTATTTAGCCCCTCTAAATAAACTATCACTTTTATCATCATTACGCTGACAAAGTTGTCAGTTTCTGAGAATATAATTAAAAAGTGTCTACCAATATGGATGCATTTTGGTTGTTGTTCTAACCTTGGCTATGACTAGTTTTATAAGACTATTTTTGGAGGGAAATCCTCTTTAATTAAATTGGTTACATTGTCAAAAAACCTCTCAGACTGTTAGGCCGGATTCAGACTACTGTAGTATACGTCCATGTGACAACCATTAAAACAACGGCCATCACACGGACGCATGTATTTCAATGGGGCTGTTCACACAGCCGTTGTGAAGGGTCCGTTGAAAAATAGATCATGTCCTATGTTCTTCAGTTTTCAGGGATCCCTCGATAGACTGAATTCTATGAGGGATCCATTAAAAAGGGGACCTGCACGGGGGCAACTCAGAAGTGAAAAACTGCAGTTTTTCACGTCTGAGTTTGCACTCATTCGTGTGAATCTGACCTTACATTGGTCCGCTATTGTCTAACCAACAACAAGGTCATTTTATTAAAGAAAAAAAATTGGCACGGAAAAATAGGGTACCTCCAGATACAAACTATTTAGCTTCTTGAAAAATCATCTTTTTCACCAATTGAGAGAAGAATACATATGGTCTTATTTTATTACACCCACCAAGCTTCCTTTACAACTATAATCAGAAATCCACTGTAATCATAAATGCAGATATGATCTTTTAGTGCTTGGCTTGTTCTTAGGGTTGAAACGTTGCATGTCCGTGATTTGATGAATTAAAGAAAACTAATTCTTTTCAATTTTGAGTGCTGTAGTCTCTTTTCTCTATTTGGATCAAAGACCCATCATGAGTAAAAAACGACAGATAACTTTTAATATTCAATAAATCAAACATCACATCTTGTGGCGGAAAGTTTTATAATGTCACTGCTCTTACAGTAAGGAAACCATGTCTATGATGATGTAGAAAATGTATTTCCTCTAGAAGTAGTGGATGTCCCCTTGTTATAGTTACAGGACTGAGTAGACAGATCTTTGTGCTGATCTATGATGTAGTCATACATAGTGATAAGATCACCTCAAAGCCATCTTTTCCCCAACTATATAACTCCACATATAGAATAATATAAATAAACAATAATAGTAATAAAAACACATAAAACAGGAAAAAGGAGAATTTAAACAATAGTTATGGCATATAACTAGGCTATGCCATAACTTAATAAGTGTAGGAGTCTGAACACTAGGACCCTCGGATCCATAGAAGGATAAGACTGATGCTTCAATGACATTTACTATGAGCAACGCTGTTCCTGACCTGGTTCCTAAAGTGCAGAACATCCCTATTCAAGTGATTGAGGCTGTCTTGAAGAATATGGAGAATGTGCGGAATGGTGCTGAGAATGGTGCTGTGTAGGGAAAACAATCCAAAGTGACCGCTGCATTTTACTAGCACTGTTTATGAGGTTATGACATTTCCTAGCCATAGGCTATAACCTAAAAACCTATTTAACCAGTTAGTGACCGCCAATACGGCTTTTCTCGGCGGCCACTAATGGGCTTTATTCTGATGCATAAGCCTTTACACGTCGCTGCATCAGAATAAATAAACAGAGCAGGGAGCCGTAAAATCTCCCTGCTCTCATCAGCTACCAGATATAGCGGAGGGCTGGGGGCGGCCCTGCTCGAACGGGTGAGATCGATATCAGTATCAATCTCACCCGTTTAACTCCTCAGATGCGGTGCTCAATAGCGAGCGCCGCATCTGAGTGGTTTTGGAGAGAGGGAGGGGGCTCCCTCTCCTCAAACCGGAACCCGGCGATAAGATCGCCAGGTGTCGGTGTCTTCTATGGCAGACGGGGACGGGCCTAATAAAGGTAGTGTAATAATAGTGGATGTAATAGTGTATGCCTGCTAGGTCATGCCAGAGGCATGGCCTAGCAGATGCCTGTCCGTTTTACACGGACAGGCACTAATTCACTGCAATACAAAAGTATTGCAGTGTATTATAAATGCAATCAGAGGATCGCATAGTGAAGTCCCCTAGTGGGTCTAGTAAAAAAGTTAAAAAAAAGTTAAAGAAAGTTAACAAAAAAAAGTTTAAAAAAAATGAAAAACCCACTTTTTCCTCTTAAAAAAAATTACACATATTTGGTATCGACGCGTGCGTAACGACCCCCACTATAAAGTTATTACATTATTTAACCCGCACGGTGGACGCCGTAAAACATAAAATAAAAAAACAATGCAAAAATTGCTCTTATCTGTGACTCCCTCCTTGAAAAAAGTGATCAAAAATTTGCATCTACTCCAAAATGGTACCATTAAAAACTAAAATAAAGCCCCATACAACTGCATTGACGGAAAAATTAAAAAGTTATGGCCCTTCAAATATGGAGACACAAAAACAAATTTAAAAAGTGTTTTTACTCTGTAAAAGTAGTAAAACATACCAAATCTATATACATTTGGTATCGTTGCAATTGTAACAACCCGCTGAATAAAGATATTGTGTTATTTATACCACACGGTAAACGGCGTAAATTTAGGACACAAATATGTACCCCAAAATGGTGCTATTAAAAAATACAGCTTCTTCCTAAAAAAAACAAGACCTTATACAGCTATGTCAACGCAAAAATAAAAAAGTTAAAGCTCTTTGAATGAGACGATGGAGAAACTTAAAAAATTGCTTGGTCATTAAGGCCTAAAATAGGCTGGTCACTAAGGTGTTAACTAGCCAAATGGTTAACATGGTGAAGAAAATGCTTTATATACAGTACAAACCAGTTGAGTCTAGAGGAAGTGTGAGGCCAGCAAAGAAAATAGCTGCTAGCAAATAATTTTTTCTACTTTTCTAGCTGCACGATTTTAAAAATATAGAAGCGAAGACCTTTGTGTGTCTCATTATTATTAGTGTTATCCAGTCAGTTTCAACCCCTGATGATCCTATGAATAGCATTTCTATACAGTACATTGTTTCTTCAGGCCGTGTTCATGACTTCTGGGATTGTGTCCATCTATCTTCTTTCTTGTCATCCCATTCCTCTTTTCCCTTCAAAACTTCAAACCTTAATAGCACATCTGATATTTCTCCTCTGCAATGCATAACAACGAGCTGAACCACAAGGGAGGGATAGGATTATGCAGACTATTCATAGCCCGGAGCTGGCATCTTCCTGTTATTGTGTTTTGCTACCTCTCTCATTTCAGAGTCCTGTGCTTTTATAAGGGTTTCAAATGGCATATGCATAATCATAATCCTTCATTGCCAAGTTAAATATTTAAACGACACTTACTACCTGCACAGTTGTCAATGTTTTGGTTAGACTGAATTCACACACAGCGTTTTGCTGCACTTTTCGTGGCATCTTCTCTGGCATTTTTTTAGGCGAGGATTACACGGCTTATTTTCAGCTGTTTTTCGGGCTGTAAACGCCCCGATAAACGGCTGAAGATACGGAAGCTGAATGCCTCCAAACATCTGTCCTTTGATTTCAATGGGAAAAACCGGGTTTCATTCCGGCGGGGCTGTTTATGGCACGTAACCACCCCCCCCCCCCCGTAAAAAGAAGTGCATGTCACTTCTTGAGCCATTTTTGGAGCCGTTTTTGATTGGGACAATAGAAAAATAGCTCCATAAAACAGCCATAGAATATCACATCAAAAAATGCTCCGTATTTTACAGCCGTATTTTGCTTAGGGCATGACCACACGTGGCGGATTTCCTCCGCAACTGTCCGCATCAATGCCGCACAGAATCTGCGTTGCAGATTCTGCTGCGGATCTGCACAAAATGTGCAGTACATTGATGCGGACTAGCTGCTGCGGACTGCGGGGAAAGTACTTCCCTTCTCCCTATCAGTGCAGGATAGAGAGAAGGGACAGCACTTTCCCTAGTGAAAGTAACCGAATTTCATACTTACCGGCCGTTGTCTTGGTGACGCGTCCCTCTTTCGGCATCCAGCCCGACCTCCCTGGATGACGCGCCAGTCCATGTGACCGCTGCAGCCTGTGCTTGGCCTGTGATTGGCTGCAGCCGTCACTTAGACTGAAACGTCATCCTGGGAGGCCGGACTGGAGACAGACGCAGGGAGTTCTCGGTAAGTATGAACTTATATTTTTTTTTAACAGATACATGTATATTGAGATCGGTAGTCACTGTCCCGGGTGCAGAAACAGTTACTGCCGATCGCTTAACTCTTTCAGCACCCTGGACAGTGACTATTTACAGACGTCTCCTAGCAACGCTCCCGTCATTACGGGAGCCCCATTGACTTCCTCAGTCTGGCTGTAGACCTAGAAATACATAGGTCCAGCCAGAATGAAGAAATGTCATGGTAGTAAAACCAATACGCTCCGCAGCACACATAAGATCTGCGGACTTCATTGCGGAATTTTGACTCTCCATTGAAGTCAATGGAGAAATTCCGCCATGAGTCCGCCACTGCTCCGCAACAGACAGAGCATGCTGCGGACACCAAATTCCGCTCCGCAGCCTATGCTCCGCAGCGGAATTTTCAGCCTCGTCTAAACGAACACTGCTAAATTAAAGTGTAAGTCAATGGACAAACGGCTCCGCTGCGGATTAACGCTGCGGAGTGTCCGCAGCGGAATTTAAGTGAAATTCCGCCACGTGTGAACCCAGCCTAAGCGTGCGAATATACCCTAACGCATTCAGTTTCAATGCAGTTTTTTTTTCCGTTTATTGCTTAGTTTTTGTTAGCCAAACACAGGAAAGGGTCCTCTATGAGTTTTTTCTTCATACACTCCATCCTTTTGCATATTCTTCTAAAAAAAACTGAGCAATAAACTGTGTGTGTGTATATATATATATATATATATGTGTGTGTGTGTATGTATGTGTGTGCGCGCGCGTGTGTGTGTGTGTGTGTGTGTGTGTGTGTATGTGTGCAAGATTCTAGTCTTACAGCGTTTTTGTTTTTTTAAAGTAAAAAAAATCCTGCAGCAAGATGTTATTTTAAAGTCGGCTACACTCAAAACGTTTTGTTTTGTGGCGTTTTTGGGTTTAGTAGTGTTTTTTTTTCTAAATGCAGCATGCTCTGTGTATTGTGTTTATTTCTGGAGTTATCCTCATAGGCTTCTCTTAAGGACTTGAAAAACGTCAGAGAAACACATGTCCAAAATTAATAAAAAAGCCATAAAAAGCATGTTACTTTTAAAAAAAACGCTGCTGTTTATATGCAGTTTAAAATGCCAGACAAAAACATTGTGAAAGAGGCCTTAGGCCTCCTTCATACAAAACTGTTTTCTAGCAAGTCAGACTGCATCAAAAAACACACCCAAAAACGCTAGCGTTAATAAAATATAACGTGCTGTTTTAATGGCGTTTTTAGTGACTTTTTTGGTAGCGTTTTTTTTTTAAAAGTTGATACTTTCCCTTTAAAGAAAGAGGCAACAGCTTTCTTTTCTGCATTCTGTCTACTACTGCAACTGAAAAATTCCCCCCAAAAAATAAATCTTAGGGGAGATACAGACGGACGTTGCGTTTTTGCGCGCGCAAACAACGCAGCGTTTTGCGCGCGCAAAAAACATTTGACAGCTGCGTGTGTCATCCGTGTATGATGCGCGGCTGCGTGATTTTCACGCAGCCGCCATCATAGAGATGAGGCTAGTCGACGCCCGTCACTGTCCAAGGTGCTGAAAGAGCTAACTCTTTCAGCACCCTCGACAGTGAATGCCAAACACAATATCGAAAAACCTGTTGGAAAAAAAAGAAAGTTCGTACTCACCGAGAACTTCCCGGCCGTTGCCTTGGTGACGCGTCCTTGGTGACGCGTCCTTGGTGACGCGCCTCTCGACATCGGGCCCCACCTCCCTGGATGACGCGCCAGTCCATGTGACCGCTGCAGCCTGTGCTTGGCCTGTGATTGGCTGGAGCTGTCACTTGGACTGAACTGTCATCCCGGGAGGTCAGACTGGAGGAAGACGCAGGGAGTTAGCGGTAAGTCAGAACTTCGTTTTTTTTTCTACAGGTTCATGTATATTGGGATCGGAAGTCACTGTCCATGGTGCTGAAAAAGTTTAACTCTTTCAGCACCATGGACAGTGACTATCTCCTGACGTCGCGTACCGATAATTTTTTTGCCGGGTTCGGCCAAAACGAGTTCGGCCGAACCCGGTGAAGTTCGGTTCGCTTGTCCGGCTTCGCTCATCGCAAAGACACTCCATTTGGATGTTCGGAAACAGAAAAGCACGTGGTGCTTTTCTGTTTACATTCATCCTTTTGACAGCTGGTGCGCTGTTTCAGTCGGTTCGCACGGAAGTGCTTCCGAGCAACATGCGTGGTTTTCACGCACCCATTGACTTCAATGGGTGCGTGATGCGCGAAATACGCAGAGTTATTGAACCTGTCGCGCAGCAGACAAACGCTGCGCAAAAAGCACGGACTGTCTGTACTGCCCCATAGACTTGTATTGGTCCATGCGTGCCGCGTGAAAACCACGCGGCCCGCACGGACCGAATACACGCTCGTGTGAATCCCCCCTTAGTGGAGCATTTTTATCCATTCAGGGTGTAAAGACGATTAAACACAGAAGATTAGTATCGTCCGGAATGCGGCAATCAATCATATTTACGAACAATCCGACCATCAATTGAAGACTTGCAAAGATATGCATCTTTTGCATAGAGAAAAACAATAAAGGGAATATGTCTTCCGAAAAATAACATATTGTTTAAATCCAGTTTTTATTTAATTTTTCATGTCATTATCTATATTATAAAAATAATCCTGAAATTTGCAGTTTTCAAACTGGCCACTGCACCTAAAGTGGCAGATTAGGGAGATAGTTTAAAAATAAATAAATAAATAAATATATATATATATATATATATACGCTCATCAACATTGAAATTGCAACATCAAGAAGTGCAACCTGCAAGGTTATTCAGTTTGAGGAGGTAGCAGGTGTTTCTAAGATCTGCAAATTGTCAAATTTTCAATCACCTAGCTCCAATCTGTGGCATGTGTGAGGGACATAAAAGGCAGATTGAAAGCAAAGTTTTTAGTGACATGAAACCTCATAAATCAGAACAAGTGGTGTGGGATGATTGTGCGATGTCTCATGTTCATTGACTTGCCAGTAATCTCAAACTGAGAGGGACAGAATTCTTGAACTGAGAGACCTTGGTTTATCACTCTGGCAGATTGCCACGTGACTAGGCCGAGATTTCAGCACTTCTCAACGTTGCATGTCCCGGAGGTTGGGAAAACAACAACAAACAGGAATGCAAGAGGCAAGAGTTGCGCGGAGGTGAACCTCTGCATAGACAGATCATCTGATTGGAAGGGCATGTAGTGATCCATTCTATACTGCAAGTGAAATTGGACGGCACATCCCAAGCCTAGGGCGGCAACCAGTGTTGACACAACCCATCAGAAAGCGTAGGCACGACATTGGGCTACGAGCCAGACGTCCAGCTACAGGTGTTCCATTGACCACACACCACCTCAAAGGCTATCATGGTGCACAGTAAGACGGCAATGGAGGCTGGAATGGAGGTCTATCCTCTTCAGTGATGAGTCCCACTTTTGTCTCGGATGCAATGATAGCCGGAGATTGGTCTGGAGACCACGTGGGCAATGCCATGAAGAGGCCTTCATAAGGGAACGTCACGCCGGTGATACTCCCAGGATTATGGTGTGGAGTGGAATGATCTACGGTAGCCAGACCCCTCTAGACTTCATTTCAGGTACACTAACAGCTCGGCATTACATTGATTTGATCATAGAACCAGTGGTACAGTAATTTCTCCAAAGTGTCCCAAAAGCCGTTTTTCAACAGGACCGCATTTTGCTCGTGCTACTGTGAGAAGCCTGCATGGCCCAAACGTACTACCATGACCTGCAGCGTCTCTCTGGACTTGTCTCCCATCGAGCACATCTGGGACGTCTTTGGTCGGCAATTGCAAAGGGAGCTGCCAGCAGCCAATCTTGATGATTTGCGTACCCAAGTGCATTCAGCGTGGCATAAAATTCCTCAGACAACCATTAACCCCCTCCCGACATCCGCCGTATATATACGGCGCACGCCGGGTGGGGGAATATGGAGCGGGCTGAGTCCGCTCCATAGAGCGAGTGTGTCGGCTGTGTGTTACAGCCGACACTTCCGGGTTACGAGCGGGATCGCGCTTTAGCGTGCCCCCGCTTGTTTAACCCGTTAAATGCCGCGTTCAATAGAGATCGCGGCATTTAAATTACTAAAAACAGGGGGCGACCCCCTGTAATGTCTCAACGGCCCCCCCGCAGCGAGATCGGGGGGAGCCGTTGGTTCACACGGCTGCCTGGGGGTCTGACGAAGTCCCCCAGCTCCGCCATCTTGGTACTCCTATGAAGCTCTGCCTCCGGCAGGGCTTCATAGGAGACTGTCAAAATCATGATATACTGCAATACATTAGTATAAAGGGCTGCGGCGTGAAAGGGTTAATAACCTCATTGATAGCATGCCAAGGTGGGTGAGTGCGTGCATTTCTGCGTGTGATGCTCATACTCGATACTGAATAAGTCAAGATGTTTGGGATATTTTGTTTCCATTTTTTTTATAATTTGAACATCATTAAAATGTCTATCGATCCTGTGATTTCCACAATTCCAAAACTTTCCCTTCTTGGTGTTGCAATTTCAATGTTGGGGAGTGTATATGAATCAGCAGAGTGGGCTTGCGCAAAGTGGCAGATCATGTGACAAGTCCGATCATGTTATACACTTATAGTTTTGGCCAACAACGTCCGAAAAAAATCCAACCTGACGGATCACACTTTTGGCAGACAGTAGTCTGCCATCGGCCATAGTGAATGGTCGTTTGAATATCATTTTCAAATGATGGTTAGTCATATTGATTTTAAAAACTATTGAGAATGAGATCACCTGCAATATAAAACATTCTAATGCTTTCGGCCTAATGCACATGCCCATATTCAGGATCTGTATCACATAGATCCTGAATGCCGCTCCCATAGAATTCAGAGAGCTCATACTGAATCTCTGTAGTAATTTTTGAGAAACAAACATGATATGCCCCAACACATGCCATATTACGGAGGTATTCAAAGAGACACCACATGATAGCAAATTATAGCACACATGACTTGTGTACATGGCATTGCAGGGTGCATGAGACCTTAGCCTGGATGCTTGACAGGGTACAAATAAAATAATAAAATAAAGAGACACTCCAGCAATTATTTTTTCATAATTGCCTCCATTAGTACAGTACACCCGGTAAAAGGATGGGCCGACCATTCTCTTACCGGGTGCTTTGTTTTAGAAATATCCCGACTGCAATGCAGTCGCGTGACTTCACTGTGACTGGCCGATTCATACAGCGTTTGTTATGTGGACCGGAGGTCTCTGTTACTATACATTCCTATGAGACGCTCAATATGAGGCTCATAGGAATGTATAGTAACAGAATATTCCGGTCGACACAGCAGACGCTGTATGAATCGGCCGGTCACAGTGCGGTCACGTGACCGCTCTGTGGCTGGGATATTTCTAAAACAAAGTGCCCGGTAAAAGAATGGCCTACCCATCCTTTTACCGGGTGTACTGCACTATCGGAGGCAATAATAATAATACAAAAAAAAAAAATCGCTGGAGTGTTTCTTTAACAGGAAGACAATTCATCTCTGTACTCTATTCACAATTTTTTTTGTTCACAATTTTTCCACTTCTAATCCTATTTGCAAAATTGTAATATTCAGGATGATCATTGATGTGTTTAAGTACTGTAGGGTGTGAAAACTTTGTGAAGTGTTTTGTGTGATTGACAACACTCCCACCCATCAGTGTTCTTCACCCTGGTCAATGATGTTCAATGGTTTAGCATATAGTGGTCCAGTGATTTGGTCCTTTAGTCCTGTCTAAGGGAAATTTAGTAGTTCCTGATCTTCTTTCTTTTCACATCTTTCCTGGAACTTGTAGCTAATCCGCAACTTTTCCATGTGGAATCTGCAGCAATAATGAACATGCTGTAGAACTTTTTCGCAGCGCGTTAAGGCTGGGTTCACACGACCTATTTTCAGCCGTAAACGAGGCGTTTTACGCCTTGAATTACGCCTGAAAACACGGCTCAAATACGTCGGCAAACATCTGCCCATTCATTTCAATGGGTTTGCCGACGTACTATGCTGACGACCTGTAATTTTACGCGTCGCTGTCAAAAAACGGCGCATAAAATAACAGTGTCGTCAAAGAAGTGCAGGACACTTCTTGGGACGTAATTTGAGCCGTTTTTCATTAACTTCAATGAAGAACAGCTCCAAATTACGGCCGTAATTGACGCCTCGCAAAACGCGAGTACGAGCAATTACGTCTGAAATGCAGGAGCTGTTTTCTCCTGAAAACAGCTCCGTAATTTCAGCCGTAATTGTCGATATCGAGTGCACATATCCTTATTATTCCGCACTGATTTTTGTGGAGAATGTGAATGGTGTTGCAAAACCACATTGACTTGCATAGGATGTGGAATGTTACCGTATTTAGTGAGGATTTAGGCGTGGATCCGCGCCTAAATCTACATCAAATCCTGAACATGTGAACATGGCCGTAAAGGCTACGTAAACCTTTGAACAATTTAAAAAAATAAAATAAAACAATGTATCATGGTGTTTCATTGTTTCTTATTTTTTAAACATTTTACTTTTTGAGAGATAGTTTCTATATATCCTGGATACATAGAAGCTGTATCTTGCGCTGAAACCCAAATCCGTCAGGTCAGTGGGACTGACAGCTTCTGGATCCTGTGTCTCAGAGTCATGCTGGTCCCGCTGACCTGACGAATTCAGCTTTCAGCACAAGTTACAACTTCTATGTATGCAGGATACATAGAAGCTTTATCTTAAAAAGTAAAAACATTTTTTTAATAGAAACCAATTAAAAAGTTGCATTGAACACCATGATGAATTGTTTTATTTAAGAAAAAAAAAAGTGTACAAACGTTTACATAGTCTTTAAACTTAAAGGGGTTTTCTGGGGACACAAATTTTTTGACTAATACTCTATGTAAATATTGAATAAAGTTCCTAATATGCATTCTGCACTAAATCTGAATGCATTTGTTCCTTTTCACCCTACCTCTGCCCGGCCGGAAGTTCTGCTTTTCGCCTGTGTCTTTTTGTCTTTCGACACAGGCTCGTGCATGAGCGTTAGTATGCATAAGCAAAGAATGAACAGGGCGGGCATTGAGGAGGCTGTGGACCAATAGGATGCCTCAAACCCGGGTATACGTCAGAAGTGATTCATTTAGCCATGTGCTATTGTGAATATCAACCAGTGCTGCTAAAATGTTTACATTTTATGGTCTTATAAAATTTAGAAACTTGCTTTTACATTTTCACCCAATTTATAGCAATTGTAAACCGCAGTAAAGTAATTCAAAGCATACATCACACTATGACTTCAAATACATAGCTGACAGACCAATATTCCTAGCCTGTATGCCTTCTACGTATAGAGTGCGTGATACATGGAATACATCAGAAGGAAAAAACAAAGGCTTGTTAGATTATTGAAGCAGTGTGTTGGGCTTACATGTGATATGCTTACACTGAAAATACAAGAACCTCCCTCAAAGGATTTTTCAAATCTGCTATGAAAGCTGTAAAATCCTTACAGCCCTCCTGGGGATACTTGCCCTTTTATAAGATTCATAAGTCTTGCCAGGGTGATTTTTATGATTAAACCCAGCTTGGAGGTATTAAAGCCATTTGATGCAAATAGAAGTGTTTTGGCTTTAGAATAACATGCATCATACCAAATTATTGCCATTTTAATGCTGAAATTGTACAAGTGTGTAAACAGGTGCTTTTTAATGGTTCTCATTTTCAAAGTGTTGTTTGTAGCGTTTAATGCCGTTTTTGTCAAGGGTGGGGGTATTGGGGAAGGCAGTATATGGGTGTGCAGTGGCTATTGAATATCTTTATTCTGTGATGTCACTACTAACCTGTTAACATAAATATACTTTAAGCCCATAAACACTAGCCCCATTCTTAGCCGTTTTAAGGGCTTGTCCACATGTAACGGAATTGCTGCGTATTTTCCATCCAGAATTGCGGACAGAAAATATGCAGCATAATACAGTAGCAGCAAATTGGGTGTGATTTAATAAATGTCATCCACACACTGCAAAAAAATTTGGTCCAGAAATTCCCCTGTGGTGCGTCATTTTATTTTCGCAGCATGTCAATTATTGCTGCGGAAAGTGGACTGATTTCCTGCATTTTTTTCCCCATAGAGATCATTGAGGAACAACAATTCTGCAGCAAACTGCAATGTACTGTGTAATTTGCAGCGGAAATGCTGCAGAATTTCTTACAGGAGGTGGAAATTACATCACAGGAAGAATAAATATCACCATCACACAGCCTTTGAAAAAACGCACCAAAAAACCTCACCAAAACAACTTCACTATTTTCCGCAGTGAAGTTCAGTTCACACGTTGCATAAATACTGTGGATTTTCCACAACGGAATTTGTTGCGGAAAATCCACAGCAAATACAGTAGCAGCAAAGTGGAAGAGATAAAACAAATCTCATCCACGTGCTGCGTAACTACTGAGCGAAAAAAATGCTCCGAAATTAACCTGCGGTGCGGAATTTTATTCCGCAGCATGTCAATTGTATTTGCATAAACGCTGCTTATTTGTTGCAGGTTTTTCCCATTGAATTCAATGGGGAAGTAAAACCCGCAACAAATAGCAGTTGTTGCGTTTCTTGTGGCGGGTTCACAGTGATCCCGCTGCAAATAATGCAACTCAGAAAAAAAAAATCACATGCTAACCCAGAGGTCTGTGTTCCTCCCTCCAACGCAGCCTCCTGGGATGACGCTTCATCCCATGTGACCGCCGCTGCAGCCAATCACAGTTTGGTGCGCTTTTTCACCCGGAATTCCCTGCGGTGCACAGGGCGGATACGCTGCGTGCTCTTACGCAGCGTATCCGCCCCATGTGAACACAGCCTAAAAATAAAAATGTGCACCTAATTCTGCTGTAAAAAATGCATGAAATGGTGTGGATTTTCTGCAGAAAATCTGTTACATGTGGACAAGCCCTGAGAGAGAAAGAGAGATGTGGAACACTTTGCAGGCTCCGTTGTTTTGCTTCCTGTAAGCAATACACATTATTGGACTATTCTGTATTAGAATTGATAGAGAGATTCTGCTCTGTATGTACACTTTTGAAGCCATTGTTTTTTTAAATAAATAAATATTTTATTTAATTTATTAATAACTTTTAAATTCTGTCAGGTCAGCTTCACTTATGGTTCCGGTGAAAGCTGGTCCTGTGTGTCTCTGACATTCAGGATCCGGCTAATAACAATCACATCTAAGTTCATGAACTTAGATGTGATCGTTAGTGAATCCATTATTTGTAGCACTCAATAGCATTTGATTGACCCCAACCAGGATACAGAGGTTGTAAGAGAAAATTCTTAAAGTGTACTTGTCATTTCAGATGACTTTCAGAATCAGCCGTTGTGTCTTTAAATGACAAATAGCACTATTTCTGACCACTATATGACTTGTATATGGCCTTTTTAACCAGTTTTCCTGCTCTGCAGGTTCCATTTCTAATTGTTAGTTGTCTCTGAACTCAGCTCCAGAAGGGTCAAGTGCTAGCTGCTTTGATATCTCACATACACAGCACATATAGAAAAGAGAAGATCCTGCTCCCCTATCTCTCCCCCGCACATACATAGAAGCAGCAGCATGGAGGACATTATAGAGAAGTAATGAGCTCTGTCATTGTGAATCCAGCATTAGAGTGATACAGTAGAACACTTACTAGAAGCAGCAGTAAAAGCATCTGTGTGTTTGCCTGTCTCTATCTCCAGCTGTTTCCTCCACCTTCTAATTCCCCCTCCCCTCTCTATAGACTTCTATGGGCAACAGCTGTAAACTAATCTCTCAGCTCAAAATCCATCTTTATCTTGCCCTCTTACAAGATGGATTTTAGTTTTAAATTGAGAGCGAATGATCACTGCATGAGAAAGGGGGAGGAGGAGAGGAATCTGATAAGTGGAGGAAAAAGGGATTTTTCTGTTATAAGAAATATTACAAAGCATCTTATCACCGCTTGTACTATTGATTTCTGGGGAAAATAAAACAACAGTTACTCTTTAAACTAAATGCTTTTTTTGTAAAGTGAGCAATCCAGAAAGTAGACAGTTTAGCCAGTGGTTTACATAGAGGATCAAAATGTACCCATTTGGTGCTAGATTTTGCCACAGTGGACAGAAGGGCCTCCCCAACCCTACCCAACCTTTTCATGACCCTTGGGCCAATTCCTCACTCCTTTGTTTTCTTACAATGAGTTCTGAGGAGAGGACTCCTTCATATCACCTTATAGCATAGGGGATGGGACCTAGCAGGTCCTAGTCTCCTCTCTCCAAGGCCTCACAGAATTTGCATGTACTGACTGCATTATATGTACGCCATTGAGTTCAATGGTTAATATATTGAAGACCTTACACTTAAAACTAACATTTCTTAGTAAATTAAATTTCTGTATTTCCAAGTTGGCCTTTTAGAGGAAATATTGCGTATAGTAAAACCATAATTCATAATCTGGTATCTATGGCATTTGCCAGCAGGGCCAGCTTTAGATAAACAGTACATAGACAAAAGTATTGGGACACGCCACTTAATAATTAAATTTAGGTTTTTTATTAAGTCCCATTGCAACAGATGTATAAAATCAAGCACCTAGTCATGCAATCTACCTTTACAAACATTTGTGAAAGATTGGGTAGTTCTAATTATCTCACTGAGTTTGAGCGTGGTACTGTAATAGGATGCCACCTTTGCAACAAATCAGTTCATGAAATTTCCTCCCTCCTAGATAATCAACGATCAACTGTGAGTGGTATTATTGCAAAGTGAAAGCGTTTAGGAACCACAGCAACTCAGCCAGGAAGTAGCAGACCACGTAACGTTAAAAGCAGCGTCACCGAGTGCTAAAGGGGATAGTACATAAATGTCGTCAACGCTCTTTTAACTCAATAAGTTAGAGTTCCAAACCTCTGGCATTAACATGCACAAAAACGGTGTCCCGGGAGCTTCATGTCGTGGGTTTCCATGGCCGTGCAGCTGCATGCAAGCCATACATCACCAAGCACAATGCTAAGACTCGGATAGAATGGTGTAATGCACGCCACCACTAGACTCTAGAGCTGTGGAAACATGTTCTGTGGAGAGACGACTCACGCTTCACTATTTTGCAGCCTGATAGACAAATTTAGGCTTGGCAAATGCCAGGAGAACGTAACCTGCCTGACTGCATTGTGCCAAGGTTTTATTTTCAGGGGTTGGCCTAGGCCCCCTAGTTCCAGTGAAGGGAAATCTTAATGCTTCACCATACCAAGACATTTTGGACTATTGTATGCTCCTAACTTTGTGGCAACAGTTTGGGGAAGGATCTTTTCTGTTCAAGCATGACTGTGCCCCAGTGCGCAAAGCAAAGTCCATAAAGGCATGGTTAGGTTAGTTTATTATGTTTTGGCACCTCAAGGCCTCTGCAAACCTATACCGGTGCCTGGAAAACATTCTAACAAAAAGGAGGCTATAAAATCCACAATGTTTCTTCAATTCTGAGGCCTGTGTTGCGGTCAAGTAACACACTGGGGCCACATATGGGATATTTCTAAAAGCTGCAGAATCTGGGTAATAAATATTGAGTTGTGTTGAATATTTAATATCTGAAAAAAAACAAAAAACTACATTTTTACGATTTAACCTTCATTTTCATTGCTGTGAAACACCTAAAGGATTAAAAAAAAATCAAAATGCTGCTTTGAATACTTTGTGGGGTGCTGTTTTTAAAATGGGCTAAATTATAGGGGGTTTCTAACATATAGACCCTTCAAAGCCTCTTCAGAACTGAATTTGTCCCTAAAAAGATTTGGTAACGTTCTTGAAAATGTGAAAAATTGCTGCTAAAGTTAAAATTAAAAGACGCTCAAAAAATGATGCCAACATAAAGTAGACATAAGGTACCTGCTAATTAGTAACTATTTTGTTTTTTACAAGCAGATCAATTAAAATTAAAAAAAAATGCTAAAATTTGGGAATTTTTCTTTACAAATAAGTACTGAATGTATCAACCAAATTTTACCACTAACATACAATATGTCACGAGAAAACAAACTCAAAATCACTTGGATAAGTAAAAGCATTCCAACATTATTACCACATAAAGTGACACGTCAGATATGAAAAATAAGACTCTGTCAGGAAGGTCAAAAGCGGCTGCAGCGGCAGGACGTTAAGAGTGAAATTTCAGTTATTGATAATTTACTCAATATTTTCTATAGCTACTGAATACAATACACATTCTGACCTTATATCTATCCACAAAAGCTAATTTGTAAGGGGCTTTTTTATATGACATCACAATGTAACATGTTGAATGCTTTCAAAATACAAGGGAGAAAGATTTAGCTGGGCAAAAATATAATAATACAAGTAGATGAAAGCAAATATGTTATATTAATGCTTGCCACTGTATGGTTTATCATACTGTTGATCCAGGCTGTTCTCATGCTCTCAACCCAATTTAAAGGCACCTTTTAAATGTCCAGTCACCCTTTCCATTAACCTTTAAAGAGGCTCTGTCACCAGATTCTCAAATCCCTATCTCCTATTGCATGTGATCGGCGCTGCAATGTAGATAACAGTAAAGTTATTTTTTTTTTTAAAACGTTCATTTTTGGCCAAGTTATGAGCTATTTTATATATATATATGCAAATGAGCTTTGAAATGGACAACTGGGCGTTTTTTTTTCGTTATGTCCAACTGGGCGTGAATTGTGTTTTTAACTGGGCGTGTTTATGTGTATGACGCTGACCAATCAGTGACCAGTCCGCGTCATACACTCCTGAACATCTGCACGCTCCTCTCCTGAAATATTCTGTGCTGCTTTGAACTCTGCTCTTACCATTACGTAGCTCTCAGTCTGTTACCTCTCCTCCACTCCTGTCCTCAATAACACCTTCACATGATTGGCAAGATCCTGGCAAGATCCTACTGCACGGCTGACAGCCGTCAGCTGTATAGCTAACAGCACGGTTGTGTTGGAAGCGCGCCCTGTTGTGTCTCACATAGCAGCTGGGTGTGTTCCCCTCATCTAGCTGCTACGTTCTATCCTGACCGTTCTACTGCTTGTCTGTATGTTCATTACCCTGCACATAAACCAATCACGTTCTCCGAATATCCACAGCGCAACCAATCTGAAAGTTTACAGTGCTTTGGAATAAGTGACTGGGGCAGAAGAGGATGGAGGCGCAGCCTTAAAAAGTGGATCGAGCGGGTTCCCCAGCAACATTTAAAAAAAAACAGGATCCTGACCTGTCCACAGAGTTTAAGGTAGCACAGAGTATTTCAGGAGCCGCGTTCTGCTCCCGTAGGTAAACGGGGTAGCAGCACTGCGAAGACCGCACTGAGAATTCACCGGCGGTCAGGATAGAACGTAGCAGCTAGATGAGGGGAACACACCCAGCTGCTAAGTGAGACACAGCAGGGCGCGCTTCCAACACAACCGTGCTGTTAGCTATACAGCTGACGGCTGTCAGCCGTGCAGTAGGATCTTGTGCGGGGTGGTGACTTGCCAATCATGTGAAGGTGTTATTGAGGACAGGAGTGGAGGAGAGGTAACAGACTGAGAGCTACGTAATGGTAAGAGCAGAGTTCACAGCAGCACAGAATATTTCAGGAGAGGAGCGTGCAGATGTTGAGGAGTGTATGACGCTGACTGGTCACGGATTGGTCAGCGTCATACACATAAACACGCCCAGTTAAAAACACAATACACGCCCAGTTGGACATAACGAAAAAAAAAACGCCCAGTTGTCCATTTCAAAGCTCATTTGCATAAATATAAAATAGCTCATAACTTGGCCAAAAATGAACGTTTTTTTTAAAAAAAAACGTTACCGTTATCTACATTGCAGCGCCGATCACATGCAATAGGAGATAGGGGTTTGAGAATCTGGTGACAGAGCCTCTTTAAGTGAATGTCCACCATTTAATACCATGTCATTTTTAGATACAACATTCTGTGCTCTTTATGGCCAAATCCCATACATATATTTAAATGATACAATTCTGGCTGCATGCAGCTGTCTCTGGACTTGGCAGCTTACTGTATACTGTTATTTTTTAATTAAGTTCAATGTATAAACAATATTCAGTAAGCTCTTAAACTCCACCTACTGGCAACTTTAGGTAGCCAGAATCTTAACTTTTAACTCTGTGTTTAATGGGTTGTCCGACGAGAATATAATGGCTAGGGCTTAGATCTTGGTATCAATTTAAATCCCAGAATCTTAGCTTTTAATTTATACCAGCATTTTAGCTTGGTTCCATATCTGGGGTACAGGACTTGTTCAAAGTTGGGGAGCAGCATGCAAAATTTACTTTCTGGTTTTGTCACTATAAGGGAGGGGGAAGCTGCAAGTGATTGCAGGAAAATGATCACAGCCTGTTACTGTTATATCTCCCTTGTACAGCCTCCAGTGACCCCATGTGATACAGTGATCTTCATGCTTTCACCCCTATTACCAATAAAAGAGGATATGTGCTCCCTGATTGTCACATTTAGGGGTATTTTGTTTAGATAAGCAGTTGCACATCTAATCATCCCTGCACCTTATCAAACTATTTGTCAACTCAGATGTTTACCGGCATCTGGATCACTAATATTTTTCATTTCTTCACTTATGTCTATGTCTACATGCACATATCTTCACGTATAAACCATAAGTAGCCAGTGGGTGCTCTACTTTAATTAGACTTTTATTCACAAACATGAATTTTTATGCATTTTTAAAAATAAATGTTATGCTTTAATGCAAAATTGCATGAAGGTATCCACGAGTTTAGTGTGTAATGAAATTTTACAATGTGCTGGGTGTCTACATCCAGAAAATATATGGGCATGGGGGTATAATATGCTGTTTTAAAATTTAAATAAATTTTGTTTATGGGACAAATTTAAATATTTTCCTGGAAGCGGAAGGGTTAAAGAAACACTAAACCTTGGAATTAATTTTAAAAGAGAACAGAAAAAAAATCTGCCCACAGTGTTTGTGAAAATGCAAGATTTTCTACATGCTTTTAAAGTCTTGCAGGTGTCAAGGGACATTGCTAAATCAAGGGGTCGTTGCTTAGTGTTTCTGTCTCCAATTGTAGACACTGTAGTGGTGGAAGGCTCCTTCTTCCAGTGTATATATATATATATATATATATATATATATATATATATATATACATTATATATACAGTAGTGTGCAAAAGTTTTATGCAGTTGTGCAAAAATGCTGCAAAGTAAGAATTCTTTAAAAAGCAGTGTTAATAGTTTTTAGTTAATAGTTTAAAAAGGTTCTGTCGCCAGTTTATAACTTCACTATATCCTACCTAATCTAATAGGCACTTTGATGTAGATAACTGTTGATTTTTCTGGTTGTTTTTTTTAAAAACTTTTACTATTGACCAAGTTATGAACATTTTTTGATGTATGCAAATTTTGTCAAGGTGAGGTTGTGGAAAATAATTTCATGTCACAGGTCCACCTTGGGAAAACTGAGCACAATAACAAGACCCAAGGTAGTTATCAGCTAGGTCTCTCCCAGGCAAAGATTTCAAAGAATTTGAGGAAGCCTCCATTCACAGAAAATCTGTGGTTAGTTCTCCAAGATGTTTGGAACAACCTCCCCTATCCTTTTTTTGTTTTCTTTTAACAAGAAGTTGGGTGCAAACGTGTAAAAATTTTTTACAAGGCACAGATGTCAAATACTGCTAGGTAATAGGCAACACCACATTGACATAAGGTACATGTCACCAGCTTGTCTCTTTTAACAGTACGATTCCATCCAAATATTTTCCCCCAACAATCATATAATGTATCTGTATGATGTAAAAAATAAGTCAATATACCAGCATATTTGGTGATGAGAATTTCCGTACACGGTATAATTTCTATAGTAAAGTAACAGCCAATAAATATAAATAAGTAAAACACAGGTCATATTTACTATAAAGGCAATCTATGTATATGCCGAAGGTGATTTGGTTTAGTAAGAACATGTAAAATCAACAAGATCAACATTTTTGTGGGGGTGTCATTTAGTGTGTCATGAACATGTGTACAGGAGATACTCCACATTTATTGCAAATTGTCTTAAAATGTAATGTACCGACTGGTCAGGGCACCGGAAACCAATAATTACATTTACACATAAGAAATATAACTACAATAAAGTCACTAAAAATAATATCTTCTGTTTTAAAACTTTTAATATGTATATAAATATATAAATCCACACCCTCATAAGCAAAGTAAGGCCCATCCTCTCAACTTATAATGTAATGTGTTTCTTAAAATTTTCATTACCTGTTAAAGCAATGCATTTAGCAGTCATTTCATTTTACATTGATATGTAACTCTTGATTCTCTAATGTTATGCTTTAAAATAGCTTACTATGATAGCAACAATGCCTAGTTTCATGAAGGGTCATGTGTATATTTCTTTGCAAAATAGTAATATTAATTTCTTCAAAAAATTACTGTGTATGCACATGTGAACTACAGTCATGCTTCAGCAATGTGACAGATTTACTAATACTAAGTTTTGGACACCATAAACTTGGACAAGGCAGTCAGAAAATGTGCCAAATTGATCAAACTAGTGATTACTGAATAATAAATTACGCGCTTCTAGCTAGACACTTTTCTTTTCCTTATGCAACCTATTAGCTTAGTTTGTTCCAGTTTTTGCGCTAAAATTTTGGCATGTTTTCGGCGCCATGTCCCTTTCTGCTAGACCACGCCCCCTTTCCCACTAAGCTTGTTGAAAAAAATTGTCTAAAACAGTTAATAAATGTGTTACACATCATGTAATCGAGAATTCTGGCTCAATTTGAGCCAAAATTCTGGTGAATTTCGATTAGCAAACCTGCCCCATTGTTTACACATATAATTTATAAAAAATACCCAACTACTACTTTTTCGACTGTATAATGGAATTTAAATTAAATTACAGAAATACAGTACAAGTTTTTTTTGTCTAATCCTGTAAGATAAATCTTGCATTGATGAGGGCTAACAATACGGAAACAGCAACTGTATATGCAAGATAAAATAATTCTCCCTGTACTCAAGGGCTTCTGCAGACAGCAAATCCATGTGAACAGAACTTAGAGTCCCTTTAGCTTTGTATTACGGACTCATAGACACTCTGTGTTCCGCCTTTTGGTGCCTTTGTGTGTTTTCTCTACTAGAAGCAATGCTTCACAATAAAATTCCTCCTTTACCCAACCATATCGAGGTGCTACCATCTACAAGCTACATGATTCAGTAAGTGACTCTGATGAGCCTTGGTTATCATATCCCTACTCTGTATACATGTATGTCTCCCTTTGTTTGTCAAATTGTATAGCCGGCATGTCCCTGTTGGTTGGTCCCGTAATGATGTAAGTGATTGCAAGGGTGTATTATAGTGAGGTTCTTCAGTATGGCTGCTCTTTTCAGGGGAAGCACTCTGCCTTATTCATAGGGTATGAGAATATCAGAGGATAGAGGCTTATGTCCCATCTGCCGCTCTCTTTAGTATACTATATAATTACAACTCTATTCAGTGGTTATTTGTTTATGATGCCTCCCTGAGTATATATTAAAGGTTAAAAGTTTTAAAAATCGTCTATACATTGATCAGCTATAACATTAATGCCACTTGCCTAATATTGTGTAGGTCCCCCTCATGCAACACAATATTGACCCGTCGAGGCCTGGACTCCACAAGACCTCTGAAGGTGTCCTGTGGGATCTTGCACCAAGATGTTAGCAGCAGATCCTTTATGTTGGGAGTTTGGGCCTCCATTTAGCTAACTTGTTTTTCCAGCACATCCTACAGATGCTCGATTAGATTGAGGTCTGGAGAATGTGGAGGCCAAGTCAATGACTTGTACACTTTGTCATGTTCCTCAAACTATGACTAAACAATTTTCACAGTGTAGCAGATAGCATCATCTTTTTGAAAGAGGCCATTTCGATTAGAGAATACCGTTGGAGGGTTGTACTTGGTGTGCCATGGAGGGGTGTACTTGGTCTACAACAAAGTTTATGTAGATGGTATCTACCACATTAAAAAAACAATGGGTGAGTATGATGGACAAGTATCTGGTCTCATAAGAAATTAAGAAATTAAATTGAGTAATCCACCAGATCTGTAAATTAAGTTGTATTAGTAGGGGCAGGATGGCAGGACTGACATCAAAGAAAATATAAATTCAACGTTATAAGCTAATGCATAGAAAGAACCTACAACACAGTGGTTGTGAGGTAAATGCCTAAGACCAGTAGTCATGCATACCCAACACACCCGACGCGTGTTTTGCTTAGAAAAGCTATGTCTGGTGTGGCTTTTAACCATTATGAATGTTTTTAATGCATATCGATAAAGTTTATATGTCTTTTATCGTATTTGGGCCTAGCACTCATATCTTTATAGGTGTACTAATAGATTTAGGTCTGTTGTTTTAGACCCAGGTCTAACTAACTATTCCTTTGTTAGGACCATTGCTTTGCATCGGTGTTATTGTAGGTGGTAAAAATAACATCTACATGAATGCCAGAACTTAAGGTCAACAGAACATTGCCCAAAGCATCAAGTGGACAGGGGTCAGCATGGGCACTCTGACCGGTCTGCGGCTACACAGCCCCAAACGTAGCAAGTTGCGATGCACTGTGTGTCATAGCCAGTCGTAACTTATTCAGGGATTTGTGCTACAGTAGCTATTCCGTGGGATCAGCCCAGATGGGTTAGTGTTTGTTCCCCAGGCACATTAATGAGCTTTGGGCGCCCATGACCCTATTGCAAGTTTACTGGTAGCCCTTTATTGACCATTTTAGGTAGTTACTAACCACTGCAAACAGAAGGAGATGCCACGAGATCTTCCGTTTTGGAGATGCTCTCATCTGGCCACGTCGTCGAGCAATCACAATTTGGCACTTGTTGAAGTCGCTCAGATCCTTACGCTTGCCCATTTTTCGGGCTTCCAACACATTGACTTCAGAAACTGACTGATCACTAATATATCCCACCCCTTGACAAGCGATACTTTAACTAGATCATCAATGTTATTCACTTCACCTGTCAGTGTTTTTTAATGTTATGGTCGAATGGTGTATTTCCCATAAATAATTCTTACAACATTGCATTGCACATAACTGTATTTGTATTTTATATCATTTTACATTATGTAATCATGTGATTAGGTATATCAGATAATCCATAGGACACCACCTCTATGTGAAATATAAGGCACACGTCCATAACATATTTGACCCACATGCCCAGTTGTTACATTTTGAAAATACATCTTGTTAGTTGGTTTAATGGCATACAAAAGAGTTGCTTGTGTTGGAACAGGATTTGTCGAGAGGCACTCTCAGAATTTCTGTGTTGTTTCTTAGTACAGTAAAAAATAGTGTGGAACTGTGTTAGCCAGAGACAATATGAAATGTTAAATACTTTTGTGTCAAAAAAGACAAAAGTATAATAGGTATGATACCTTTATTGGCTAACCATAAAAGTTCTATATTCAAGCTTTCAGAGCACATATTCTAAGTCATTCATTTTTTAACTTGCCTGAAGAAGGAGCCTGTGTCCTCTGAAAGCTTGCATATATAACTTTTGTGGTTAGCCAATAAAGGCATCATACCTATTATACTTTTGTCTTTTTTGACACAAAAGTATTTAACATTTCATATTGTGTTATCTCTTGTAATTCTTGGAATATACAGTAGTTACATAGTTGCATAGTTAGTACGGTTGAAAAAAGACACGTCCATCAAGTTCAACCAAGGGATGGGAAAAGGGAAGGGGAAAATTTCTACACATAGGAGCTAATATTTTTTTGTTGTAGGAAATTATCTAAGCCTATTTAAAGCCATCTACTGTCCCTGCTGTGACCAGCTCCTGCGGTGACTATTCCATAGATTCACAATTCTCACAGTAAAGAAGGCTTGTCGCCTCTGCAGGTTGAACCTTTTTTTCTCCAGACGGAGGGAGTGCCCCATTGTTTTTTGAGGGGGTTTTACATGGAACAGGATTTCACCATATTTTTTGTATGTGCGATTAATATATTTATATAAATTAATCATGTTCCCCTTTAGGCCTCATGCACATGACCGTAGCCATGTGGATGGCCGTGGTTTTCGGGTCGGCCAGCCACGGAGTGTCAGCCGCTAGCCGCCCGAAAATCATGCACTGTGCACATGGCCACGGCCATTATTTTCAATGAGCCCAGACCGTAGAACACTGCCGTAAGGCTTGCCTATTCTTTCTGTGGTCCGGGCTCCGGGGCCATGCACGTGTGCACTGCCCCATAGAAATGAATGGGGCCGCAATTCTCCCTTGGATTTTCGGGGGAATTGCGGCTGCAAAAGCATGTTTGTGTGCATGGGGCCTTAGTCATATTTTTTCAAGGCTAAATAGGTTTAATTATTTTAATCTTTCTTCATAACTTAGATTCTCCATGCCCCTTATTAGCTTTGTTGCTCTTCTTTGTATTTTTTCCAACTCAAGGGCATCCTTTCTATGAACTGGATCCCACTGCTGTCCTCAATAACACCTTCACATGATTGGCAAGTCACCACCCCGCACAAGAACCGCATGCTCATCTCCTGAAATACTCTGTGCTGCTGTGAACTATGCTCTTACCATTACGTGATGACTTGCCAATCATGTGAAGGTGTTAATGAGGACAGGAGTGGAGGAGAGGTAACAGACTGAGAGCTATGTAATAGTAAGAGCAGAGTTCACAGCAGCACTGAATCTGCACGCTCATCTCCTGAAATACTCTGTGCTGCCTTAAACTCTGTGGACAGGTCAGGATCCTGTTTCTTTTAAATGCTGCACTGTAGCGCAGCCTTATATAGTGGATCGAGCGGGTTCCCTAGCAGCATTTAGAAGAAACAGGATCCTGACCTGTCCACAGAGTTTAAGGCAGCACAGAGTATTTCAGGAGATGAGCACGGCCGGCAACTGGCAGCCGGTCGTTTTTCCGAGCCGTGCTCCCATTATAAAGTATAGGAGCACGGCCCGTAAAATAAAAAAAATAGAACATGTTCTATCTTTTTAACGGCACGGGCACCTTCCCGTGAGAAAACGGGAAGGTACCCGTGGCTAACAGAAGTCTAAGGGCCCGCTATTTCGGGTCGTAATTACGACCCGTAATAACGGGTGTTTTTAGGGTCGTGTGCATGAGGCCCCGTAATGATGGGTGGCTACATGTATGCACCCGTCATTACGGCAGCGTTGCTAGGCGACGTCAGTAAATAGTCACTGTCCAGGGTGCTGAAAGAGTTAACTGATCGTCAGTAACTGTTTCAGCACCCTGGACAGTGAATTCCGATCAGAATATAGAGTAACCTGTAAAAAAAAAAGACGTTCATACTTACCGAGAACTTTCTGCTTCCTCCAGTCCGGTCTCCTGGCCGTTGCCTTGGTGATGCGTCCCTCTCGACATCCAGGCCGACATTCCTGGATGACGATACAGCCCATGTGACCGCTGCAGCCAATCACAGGCTGCCGCGGCCTCTGCAGCCAATCACAGGCTGCAGAGGCCTCTGCAGCCAATCACAGGCTGCCGCGTCAGAAAAGAAGGTCGGACTGGAGGAAGAAGAGGGACTCGTCACCAAGACAACGACCGGGTACGTATGAAATGCTTTTTATTTTATTTTTAATCAGCAGCCTCTTTTCTCTATCAGTGATTGATAGAGACAAGTGGCTGCCGATTTGTATAATATTTTTGACCGGGTTCGGTCAAAACGGGTTCGGCCGAACCCGGTGAAGTTCGGATTCGCTGCGAACCGAACTTTTCCCGATGTTCGGACCGAAACCGGGTTCGGTTGTCCCGGTTCGCTCATCTCTAATTACTACATAGCTTGGTGTCATCTGCAAATATAGAAATAGTGCTATTAATCCCATCCTCTATATCATTAATAAGTAAATTGAATATTAGTGGTCCTAGCACGGAACCCTGGGATACACCACTAATAACCGGTGACCATTCAGAGTAGGAATCATTGACCACAACTCTCTGGATATGGTAATTATAATGCAAGGAGGGAGGAAGGAAAGGTGAGGGGGAATGGGCAAGGGGATAAGGAGTACACATAGGATAACCACTGGTAAATAGGCACTCGGCTCAGAGTTTTTATAAAAATATCAAAATTTATTAACAATTAATAAGCACAACATAACATGACATACAATAAACAAAAATGGACACCACAGACCCGGCCAGGTCACTAATTAGTAGCTCACATAAATCATCTGTACTATTCATAGAGAATAATATTGCAAAACTTGGAGCATAAAATTAGAAAAAGAGGGAAAATACATGTATGCAGCTATATTGTGCAGCAATAGGTTGTACTTGCCCCACACCCACAGTTGATATAAATTCCTAATTGCCATGTGGAATATATTGACCGATTGACTGCATGGTCTACACACTACTCTTTACTTAACGGGTCTATCTCTAGTTCAGCACATTCATATATTAGATTTTCTCATTTTATGCTACAATTTTTGCAATATTATTCTCTATGAATAGTAGAGATGATTTATGTGAGCTACTAATTAGTGACCCGGCTAGGTCTGTGGTGTCCAATTTTGTTTATTGTATGTCACGTTATGTTGTTCTTATTTTGTCACTTTAATACAGGATCACACTTAGTGCTATTTCCTGTTATACTTTAATTAATTGTTAATAAATTTTGATATTTTTATAAAACGCTGAGCCGAGTGCCTATTTACCAGAGGTTATCCTATGTGTACTCCTTATCCCCTTGCCCATTCCCCCTCTCCTTTCCTTCCTCCCTCCTTGCATTATAATTACTATTATTCACTGGTTGGCACCGTATGATTTGTACTGAGCTCTAGCATTTGATATGATCTGATCTCATATTTACTTTATTTCTGGATATGGTCCTTGAGCCAATTCTCAATCCAATTACAAACTATACTTTCTAAACCTATAGTCCTTAATAGGAGGGAGTTTTATCAATTTTAAAATTCACATCTTTTTTCATGTCAAATATATCTAATCAAAGCTTGTATATTAACCTAAAGTAACTTTATATGCAAAACTTAAAAAGTTCTATACTATATATGAAAATGTTTGTAAAAATGGGGGAAAAAAAAATGTGTCTTGTGCTCAAACTTCCTGATATATACTATGTTAAAATTCAAACACAGAGAGCTGAATATATATTGATGCTCCGTCCCATTAGGAGCAATCTGTATGGTCAAGCCCGCCTGACTACTGACTGCACTCTGTTATTTTAACCCATCTTACAAAAAGTCTCTATATCATAGAACCTTTTTAATTTCAACACTCTTGGTGAGAGTCAACAAGTGTGGCTGGATAAATCTCCATGGGCAGCAAGGTAACAGTATTGTGAACAGCATTTAGAAATGAATATGTAAATGTTACAGGCTTTCAACATTATTGGAGATGTCCAAACTGTTATTCTGGACAGGAATATTATCCTCTATGTTCAGTAGCAGACTTTCTGTCCATTGCGTAATCCCACTGGGGGATACTGCAGACAGCCATTCCCAGTCTCTGGCGGATAGTATAGCACAGTAAAATAAATGCGTAGGAAATATATTTGACATTGTTAATATTATCATTTTACACCCCTGTCTTCCAAAGTACTGTAAAAAGATAGAATTGCATACAAAGAATTGAATTTACTAAAAAAAATTAATCAAAATAAATTACAGAAATTACAAAAAAATGCACTCTACTTTTTTAACCCACCCTTTAAGAATTTTTTTATGTGTAACCTGGTTCTGCAAGACATAATAGGATCAACATTCATGAATATCGGTTGCACTCTCTATATTGTGGTTGATTTCTGTGCTGACCAGGAGCGGACTGGCCTATCAGAGTGCCAGAGGATCCGAAAAGACCAGTAGAAGACAAGCACTTTTGGAGCAGACGTTGGTGCCAATCACTTGCCACTAGGGAGTGGGTTATGTGTTGATTCACAAATAACCTGTTTCATCATATTTTATCCTGCATGTGCAATTATTATAACCAACTTTAAGATGCAATTAAAAGTGGATGTATAAATGTTCTGTATTTGTAATATTTCTTTATATAGAATATTTCTTCAGCTTCACACTGAGCTAGCACTGTGCGTGAAGCAGCCTCACGCTGATAGGACAGCGTCACAGCCTGTTAGGTAGCTCCACCTCAGGGGCATTGCTGTCGTTGATGCCCTATTGGCTAGTAAGCGATTAATCACCATATTTGGCACCAAAACAACCGGGGACCATATCTCGGGAACAGGGGGAGCGTAGAAATAAAATGGAAGCACGGCTGGAGTCCAGGAGATAGCAGTAGTAAGGTGAGACTGCTGGTTCACTTTCTATGACCTAGTGACAGGTTCTCTTTAAAACCCCAATTAGCAACAATAATTTGAAGTTAAGAGTTTAATGGTCTCTTACATTGTTTTAAGAAAATACTGGATCACTCCCCTTTACAACATTGCTTCAGTTCATTGATGTTTGAGGGCTTTTATTTATTCACAACCCTCATAAAGGGGTTGTCTCATGACAGACATTTATTGCATATCCACAGAATATGCCACAAATGTCTGATAGATACAGGTCCTAACTCTGGGACCTGGACCATCTTCCGAACAGGGATCCCCCTACCCTGTTCAGCCTGGTAAGGTGGCTGCTGGCCACTGCATCGAGGCAGAGAAGGACATGGACCCGGAAACAACCGAGCCTGCTGAGCTACACTGTTCTTGCAACTCCTACAGAAGTGAATGGGAGTAACAGAAACAGCATAGCACAGTGAGCTACATTGTTTCTGTAACTCCTATTTACTTTTAAGACAGTTACGCAAGTAGCGTTGCTCACTGGGCTTAGCTATTTCCGCAATCCCGTCCTGCCCTGATTCTTCGCCTTAATTTGCGGTGGCTAGCGGCCACCTCACCTGGTGGGACAGGGTTGGGGAACCCCCATTCAGAAGATAGGTGCGCGTCCCAATGGTGGGATCCACATATATCAGACATTTATGGCATATCATGTGGATATGCCATAAATGTCTTTCATTAGACAACCCCTTTAAGATCTCACCACAGCATCTCAATGGTTTTGGGGTCTGCACATTGACTTGGCCATTTCAACACCATGATTTTTTAGCCATTCAGTTGTTGATTTTCTGGTGTGCTTGAAATCATTGTCCTGTTGCATGACCCAAATTTAGCCAAGCTTGAGGCACTCCGGCCAAAACTAAACTTTCCCATGGGCTCCATTATGGTATTCCATTTGCTAGTCTCTCTCCTGTCATTTTTCTTGCTGCCTCTATCTTTATATATCAGACTGGGATGGTTGCTTAGCAGCAGTGTGAATCAGGCTTGGTGACACGCTTTCTGTACTTGAGTCTATGGAGAGCTATGTGTCACCAATCACAGACTTCAGCAGTTCGTGTACCACACTAGTTTTGCACAGGTGGGGGGACTTCTATCACCTGCTACCGCTGATACTTAGACAGGTTCCTGTCACACAGATATAATGAGGAAGAATATAGTGCATGCTCCCTGCCTACTTGCACGGCCCGTCCTAGGCGACGGCGTACAACTGGGCGACGGTCCCTACACTCAATATGTGCACGACAGACAAACAGACAAGGGTACACAGAAGCTAAGGGAAATGGGCAGTTGCCCACGGCAACACCATGAGCAACAGGAGTAGTGAACGAGCAGAGTCAAACCAGGAGTGTACGAGGTACCAAACGCAGAGCAGGAGCGTAGTCAGTAAAGCCAGGGTCAAAATGAAGCAAGGTCAATAGTAATAGCAGGAGCAGCAGAGCCAGGAAACAATCACAGGCAAATGACAAGCAGGAAATGAAGGTATAAATAGACCGAGGGCGGGACCTAGAACCGTCTGGCCAGGCTGTGATAGGTTCTCCCACTCCTCAGCTTACCAGCCTGAGTGGTAGCAGATCGAGTCACTCTATCAGACCTAGGAGCAGATGCAGACTGATTAACCACGGGCGTCGACACAGAAGCTGTGTCTGGCAGATCCTTTACAGTATACTTATGGTTTCTCAGCTTATTTAGGAGAATATAGAGAGAATTACAATCACAGTCTCCCCCAGCATTCAGAAATAGTATTGTCTTTAGCTGGTCATGTGATGTTGTGCTGAAGCATCATGGGATAGATAGCAAAGCAGAGCGGAAGAGAAAGCTGGGAAATCTAAGAATCAAGATGGATGATTTTTTTTAAGGCAGAGACAAGGCAACAGTTCAATAACTGAGTCCAACATACATAAAGAAGTGTAGAGTGTGGTATACAGTCAGGTGGGGAATGCAGAAATGGAAAGTTGTTTCCACTGGAAGTCTTTAATCTGCTGGAAAGATGTCCTCACATTTGTCTAACAAAATATTCAAGTGTAAAGTGTTTATCTTTGTCTCAATAACTGCAAGTTTACTAGGTCCTCTGGCTGCAAAACAAGCCCAAATTATCACACCACCATGCTTGACTGTTAATATGAGTTTTTTGTGGTGATACACTGTATTTGGTTTGCAGTATACATGGCACTGTGCACCAAACACTGTGGTGTCATAAGTCCAAGTTTCACAACTCTTGTATTTTTTTCAGATGTAATTTTTCTAACTTAAGTCGTGCTTCTATATTCTTTTTGGAGAGAAGGGGCTTTTTCCGAGCCACTCTTCAATGAAAGCCATACTTGTTCAGTCTTTTTCTAATTGTGCTGGCATGAACATAAGCATTTAATGTGCTTACAGCAGCCTTGGGCTTTACTTTATAGCTCTGAGCATTAAACGGTCTGACATTGGGCTGCATTTGCTGGGACATCCAGTCCTGGGACGATTAGAAACTGTCTTGAAGGTTCTCCATTTGTAAACAATTTGTCTTACTGTATAATGGTGAATTTCAAATTGTTTGGAGATGGTCTTATAGCCCTTCTTAGATTTGTGAGCAGCAACTATTACTCCTTTGAGGTCACGGATGATATCCTTTCTTCTTGGCATGATGTAGACAAACACCTGATGGCTCCAGAACACCAAACTAAAGTTCTTCTTTAGCTAATCACACTTCCCGATGATTGAATAATTATTTTTGCGCATTTGATTATTAACACCCGGCTACTAATTACTCTCTTAATAATTGTGGAAGTAGGAAGGGTGTACTTATTTTTTCCCACCTTGTTTCTGAATGTTAGTTTATGTTTTGGAAAAAATAAACTACTTATTTAAATCTGTTGTGTTTGTTTGTTGCCACCAGAAGTTATTTGTCTGTTTATAGAACTTGGTGATATTTAGGCCCTGATAAAAAAATATAAAATGGAAGAAGGGTGAATGTCTTTCTTTTTCCCATGACTGTATATAGCAACGATTTCATTGGTACATCTTTAATTGTAGAAAACTAAGAGTGAAAATGTAATTTAGACTAAGTTCACACTTCTGTTGTCTCCCATTTAGGTCTCTTCTGTCAGTGGAAGAGATGACCAAAAATCCAAACGAATAGCATAACTTCCATTTAAATTACCATTGATTTCAATGGTAATTCTTTTGTTTCAGTTGGATTATGTTTGTCTTCGTTCCCTAGGTTTCCGGGTTTTTTTCACGAAAGCTAAAGTGCTGCAGACTGCACTTTTGCCTCCGTGAAAAAAACGGAAACCTAGCAAACGGAGGCAAACATAATCGAAATGAAAAAAAAAATTACCATTGAAATCAATGGTGATTGAAACAGAAGCGGCCTAAACGGGAGACAACAGTAGTGTGAACTTAGCCTCAGATGTTAAAGAAATGTCTAGATTTAGAGCACAATTCCTAGCAGTGAATCATTAAGACAATAACTGTGTCTCCCTCTGTGTTAGCTGCTTGAGATAGAAATTAAAATGCGGTTTTGCTGCAAAACAATATTTGATGAATGGTTTGTGGGCTAATGGGACAGACAAAGACGGCATAAAAATGTATGAATATTTCAGTAGTAGAGACTTTGGATCTCTTAAATAATTACTGAGTTTTACTGTGTGGTACCTATGGTTTTGTGTTTATAATGTACAGTAAGAATACTTATTTTCTGCTGGAGAATAGAGCATGTGGATAAATTGTAGATAGCATATACCTGCAGATTATGTACATCTCACTGATAGAAACATGATGGAGAACAATGAAGAACAAGCATGGTAAAACTCTGAAATAACACTATGAAGAACATTGAAGCAAAGCATTGTAGAAATCTGATGCAAACTCCAGGGAGGCACACTTACATTCTCAGCAGTCTACCTAAGCAAATCACATTTCATAGCATTTGTAAAAGCCATACTGAATATTAAATAGAAAGACATAGTTTATGGATCTTAAAAGACACAATATATTGAACTTTTCAGGCTGAATGTAATTTTAGGTATATTGCACACTAACTTATCTTGCAGATGGTCCAGAATATCACTAGCATCCCTATAACTAACCAAGCAGGTTTTACTCTGACGGACCCAGCCTGTCCATGTACTACCTGGGCGGCCATTCATTTGAATGTCCAGCATGTAATACTAAATTTCTCCTGCAGCGACTGGTTAACATTATTACGGAGGTCCACAGTTAAGGATCAGTCCTTCTATTACAACATAAATACTATGTACCGTACAGCACTTGTGTTACTTTGCTGAGAGACAGACTGTAGCCTAGCACCTATTTTAATGTGTGTCCGCCATAGTATAACAATAATTGTTTTAATTTACTGAACGGTCAAAATTAAGGGTAGGCAAATAGATCATGCCATGCATTCCACACTGTTGACATACTGGTTTACATATCAATGGTTTTAAAATAAATTTACGTGTAGCATACTACAATAGACAACGGTTATTTGGAGAAATGAGAGATAAAGATAAGATTTTATTTACTTACCTATAGTTTTAGGCAAATGTCAGAGACCACCCTTACCTTTATTTGATTTCCTGTCCAAACAGCTCTAAGGTAAAAGTTGTTTTTTTCTTCAGCATCAGAAAGATAAAGAGAAAATAAATGTAACAGAAAATGATTTCCCATGTCCACCTTTAGCCCTTATTTGTTTCTTCCATTCTTATCAGAACATTTGCATTCAGAGTCCTATCCATTCTTCATTGAGCACTAACGTTTTTCTTCTTCAATTTTTTGTAGTATTGTTCTTGGGGTCTTAATCTTGCTGTAGGATCCCCAAACTTGCACTGATTGTTCCCCATGTTTGATTGTTGCAAACATGGTTCAGATACTTTTGAAGCTTCAGTGACTAGAGATGAGCAAATTTCCCAAAATTAGTTTGGGGTTTGATTTGGTGGAATCTGGTGTCTGATTCGATTCAGTCCGAATAAATGCTTCGCAAATCGCAAAAGGCCCCAATTGCCCTGAAAACTCAGGTTTTACTCTCTGATGTCTTCTAGGACTGTATCCAACCCCTTTCAAGCTTGTTAATGCCAAGCTAGCAGTAATAATGTGAAAGTGACAGCAATATATATGAGTAGAGGGAGGGATAATCACGGTGCATATTACAAAGGCTGCCAGCAAGGCATTATGAAGAGGGCCATCCGAGGCCATGTGATCCATTTTATAATCTGTAAAATGAGTGCTGGCGGCTGCCATTTTACCGTGGTTTGTGCGCCGCAAACACCAAAAGTGTCCAAATTCACAGAATCTTGAAGCTTTGGGAAAATTCAGACTGAATTTAATTAGTGTAGAATCAATTTGCTCATCTTTATCGGTGACATATAATCTATCTTATGTTTCTTCCTAATATTTAGACTGATCCATCCATAAAACCTTATTCTTCATCTCAGATGTCCAGTTTTGCTGTTCTAGTGTAAATTTCTTCAGCTGCACATCTTGTCAGGCCCACAGCTTTGAATTTTTAAATGGGAGAATGGACCTGTAGACTCTTTCATACCCAAAGATTTAAGTATTGTTTATCTGATTGTGTCAGTTTTGATAGTCTACCTGGAATTTCAGTGTTGAAAGAAAAACCAACAACAAAAAAATCATTATCTCTATATCCTTTAATAATCTTTGGAACTTCAGTTTTGGAAACTGAACAACTCTCTCAAAAATAAATTCTTTAGCCATTTTAGGTGAATGTGCAAAAGAAAGTTACACCTTTTTTTTTTTTAACCTTTTTTTATGGATAACACAGCTGTAACTTGTTGATTCTAACATTGGAAAGAGTAATGGATTAAAGTGGCAGTAAGGCGCACAAAAATAATGTGGAAAGTTGCATCAAGTTAAATATAGAGGATATCGAGTGGTGCAGGAGATTTACATCTATGACTTGAAGGGCTTAAGTTATAGCAGAACATGTAAAAACTTGTATCTTTAACCCATTTTCACCCTATGCTCTAATACTGTAGATCTCTAAAAAAGGGACACTGAACCTGAGTTGACATGAAAATATTAACATTTTCTAAAATAAATGTAAAAACTTAAGTCAGGTTTTTTTTATTTTATTCAGTGACATTAGAAATAGTGACAACCACTCATCCACTTTTACAATTATTTTTGGTCATAAAAAGAAAAGTTGGATTGTCTTGTAGAAAAAAGTTTGTAGGTCTCACAAATGCCTTATCAAATTTTTAAGTAGTTCATAATAGGAATATAATGTTTTTGAATTTGGTTGTGACAGGAAAAATAACAAAAAAAAATGGATCTAGATTCAGATGACTATCCAGCAGTGATGTATATGTCTATAAGCACAACAGAGGGTAATTCAAAATGAAATTGAATGTTCTATGGAGCATTGGATAGCCAAAGTGGACCAAATATTTTGATTTAAGGAAATTTTTCATTGGAAGAATACCTCTAGGGATGCTTTCTGGGAAACTTGGCTACCGTGGAAGATTTTCAGAAATTTGACCTGGCTTGCTACACTGTAACCATTACCTAGATGGAGGTCTGCATCTTTGACATTTACCACTCATGTTGTCTTCATTGCTTTGTACATGTACATTGTTCTTTCTTTTTCTTTATTTGACGAATATCCTTTCAATAAAAAATTTTAAAATAAAAAAAAAAATGATATAGAATGGAAATAGCGTAGTCTGCAGCACTATTGCTTATGCAAAAAAATAAAAATAAAGGAAACCTAGCGAAACGGAGGCAAACGAAATACTGAAACAAAAAAAAAATACCATTGAAATCAATGGTGATGCAAACGGAAGCAATACTTTGCATTTATTTGCTCCTCTGACGGACCAGATGAACGGAAATCCTAAACGGGAGCCAGCACTGATATGAACAGGCCCTAAGGGGTTTTATCATTGATAGCATGCCATCACTTTCCAAACTGTGGTCGTCCAGCTGCCAGAAAGTCATGAAGTTCTGCTTCCACACAACACAGATTGACTGGCAGCTTTTCCTGTATGAGCATGTATAAAGAGAGAGCTGCCAATCACTCTGGGTGCGCAGCAGAAGAAAGACTCACAGGCTTTCTTTATGTGTCCTGGCAGCATTTAAACAGCATTTACAGGCAAATACTGTATCAATCATAGAAAACTATATATCTTTGAGCTCAGTGCCTCTCCTTTCATCCAATGCTGCCCACAGTTAGGGTATCATAGACCTTACAAATCATTTTAATCAAGACTGAAGTAAATTCTATTTGTAAAAAAAAATTACACAAAAAGGACAAAATGTCTACACTATTTCTGTAGAAAGAGGGGAAGAAAGCAGATCTTGTTGTGGCGCTGCTATACTTCGAAATAGATAAAACCGTGAAATGAATAGTCACGTAATGAAAGGATAATTTATTGGTAACAGTGGCAATGCGTTTCAATGCAGAACTAGCATCTTCCTCAGGCCATCAAAACAGACATTATACACCCTCTTAAATACTTAAATGCAATGAAAGATACCGCCAAAAAAACGGAGGTCAAAGGGTAATCATGACGTCATTAACGGGAAAAGCGGAAGTCATTTACAAAGTTTGAAACAAAGAACACAAAGCATTCGAAAAATATGTACATTAATTAATTAAATAAGACATAAAAAATATGCACTAAAAGCAGTAAATGTTAACATTTTAAAATTAATTGACAAAATCAAAGGTACTTAGTCTAAAACTACTTGTTCACTTTTTGTTCTTGTCTCTACACTATTTCTGTGACTACTATATTTGCTTACCTTGTGTTTTGTTGTTTACTACAGGTGGTGATCAGCCACTTCGTTCTTTCCTCTGGAAGAATTTTAACTTAAGTCCGAGGTAATGAAGTCTATCTTGGATGGCCTGGCGGACACTACGTTCAGAACAATTACCACTGACCTTCTATATATGGGACCAAATGAAGTTCAGTATGAAGACACAAAGGCTGATATTTCAAAACTGGGTTATTTCCCACAGAAAATGGCTTTATCCTCCTTTCAAGAAAAAATAATTGATGGTCAAATTACTCAACATCTGGATCCATTTAATGGAACTGATTATTTCAACAAGACAATTACTTCTCTTAAAGATCGTGATGACAATGTACAGTGTGGGAAGAACTTTATGGACATGGAATGCTTTATGATTCTTAACCCAAGTCAACAGCTAGTTATTGCTGCTCTTTCCATAACCCTCGGCACATTTACTGTCCTGGAGAACATGCTTGTGCTGTGTGTCATCTTGTACTCACGTAGTCTGAGATGCAGACCCTCCTATCATTTTATTGGCAGCTTGGCAGTGGCTGATCTTCTAGGCAGTGTCATTTTTGTCTACAGTTTTGTTGATTTTCATGTTTTTCATCGGATAGACACTCCTAATGTTTTTCTTTTCAAACTAGGGGGTGTCACTGCTTCATTTACAGCTTCAGTTGGAAGTCTGTTCCTAACTGCAATAGACAGGTACATCTCAATACATAGGCCATTATCCTATAAAAGAATAGTCACGAGGACAAAAGCTGTCATTGCATTCTGTATGATGTGGACCATAGCTATAGTCATAGCTGTTCTTCCTCTGTTTGGATGGAATTGCAAATTGCTAAAATCTGTATGCTCAGATATTTTCCCCCTTATTGATGAAACATACCTAATGTTTTGGATTGGGGTAACCAGTGTTCTCTTGTTATTTATAGTGTATGCATATATGTATATATTATGGAAAGCGCACCACCATGCTGTGAGAATGCTGCAACGTGGCACTCAAAAAAGCATCATAGTTCACACATCAGAAGATGGCAAGGTGCACATTACCAGGCCGGACCAGACTCGTATGGATATTAGGTTAGCCAAGACACTCGTCCTTATATTAGTGGTTTTAATCATTTGTTGGGGTCCTCTTCTTGCTATTATGGTTTATGATGTTTTTGGGAAGATGAACAAGACCGTAAAGACAGTGTTTGCCTTCTGCAGCATGCTTTGCTTGCTTAATTCAACTGTGAATCCCATCATCTATGCCCTTCGAAGCAAAGACTTGAGAAATGCATTTTGTAGCATGTTCCCCTCATGTGAAGGGACTGCACAGCCACTTGATAACAGCTTGGAGTCAGACTATCAGAATAGACATGCTAATAACAGTAATGTCCATAGAGCAGCTGAAAGCTGCATTAAAAGCACCGTTAAGATTGCCAAAGTGACCATGTCTGTGTCCACAGATACATCTGCAGAAGCAGTATAAGTCAGTCATATTGATAGGAGACAAACTAGGGAACAGCTTGCCCCCTTTAACACTGGTAAATTGTAGTGAAAGATAAACAGTAGTATATCTTCTATCCACAGTAAGTATACACAATGGGAATTAGATGATACAACATCAATGCCCTTTACCATTCATTATATTACTCTCCTTTGTTTAGAAAAGAAGAGCACTAATTTTATTATACAAAAATATTTTTTAATTATATAGTTTCATTTATTTTGAAAACAAAAAATGAATTTAACAATTCAGATATAGATTTACATTTTTTAAAGCATTGTTTGTAGTCTTTGAATATCTATGTTGTCCGCCTGGACCTTTACTTATGTATTGTACTTGTCTAAAGAGAAAGAAAACAATAGTGGAACTCTTTTTAATACCTCACATCACTTACCACGAATATTTTAAAGAATTAGAGGTAATCTTCTAGTTTGATTATCGCAAAAACTGGATGTGTATTACTTTACTTGCACAATACATGGGAACCTCGGTATGCACTTAGGTATATTATGGAGAATGGAATACAATTTGACATTCAGTGCTGAACATTAGGATAACGCACTTTATTTAAAGATGAGTGGGCCTATAACTTATTTACAGTTGAGAAACTTCCCATTGACAACACAAAATCTAGGCTTGACTTAGAACATTTTATGTCTATTTGGGAGGAAATAGATGGCTCCTGCAGGCAAAGACAATGAAGGCCGATCAGTTTGTGCAAAGAAACACAGTGTACAATGGTATTGTTGTGAATTTAATGTACTTTTCTTAGAAATAGGTTAGCATCAGTAATATAAAGTACTGATATCCCATATGTTCTACATGTACAGGATATCTCATGTAATCTATTAAAAATGACAACCTTTTAGTAGGTTTATTCTAATGTCACAACTAAGTGTGTTTTGTAATGTATAAGTCTGTGTAATGTGCATGTCTGTTTGTAAATAATGAAATAGGTCAACATATTAAAAATTGACCGCTACTATGACTAAGTATAACTTATAGCTCTTGTTGCACTATTTGCACATGAATTCAGTTTCTAAAATTGAGTTCTAATAAGGTATGAAAATGACTGAGAATTAAATTGTAATTCCCCTGTATAAATTATTGAGACCTCTAAACAACATTAAAATAATAATCCCCTGAATAAAAGGTAAGACATGTAAGGTTTTCACACTTACATAATAATGTGAGTGCAACCTACTGTAGATACCATCAGTTCATTATAAATCCCAACTTTGCAAAGAATGTTGGAAAATTTTAGCATTAAAACTTTCATCCTGAAAAATATTTTCCATTGGTAATATATGAGTCTTATTTTCCTTTTGAAATAGTTGAGTATTTAACTGCACTTTAATATAACAATATCCCATTTTTTTTATACAAACGCTAGATCAAAATGCTTATTTTTATAACTTTGTATAAATAAAATACGTCTTACACTTGCAATCTCCCCCTAAGTGCAGAAAATCACAGCCTTCCATTCATCAATATTCAGTCACATTTGATTGCTTATTTGGGATTTCTAGACTTTTTTAATGTTCAGTCTGGAAATAAACTCTAAGTTAATATGATTACAGTATACATTAATTTATACACTATATACCATGTACATTTAAAGAAGCACTGCAGTCAAAACTTAAACAATTCTTTATGTCTAGTGTAGGCCATAGTCAGGTTTCTTTCCAAGGTGTGCAGTCTGGAAAAGAAACAGTTAAAACCACATACTAATTAGGATCAACTGGCCCAATTAACAGCTCTTCTTGTCAGCAGGGTTTGCGATGGTTAACTCTATAATTTCTAGAGCACAAAGCTAGGAGGGAACAGTTGCCAGAGGGGTGGTGAATGACACAAGGATTCAAAGAGAGAGTCCCTCTATCAAAGAGAGAGGCCCTGCACTAGTCATAACACAATGTATCATTTGTACCTGGAGTGTTCCTTTACCATGAATGGCTTCTTCTCCCTCAGCAATTTATTATGTATGAGAGCTGCCAGACTTTCACCCAACCAATGTTAATGGGGAAAATAGTAATTGCACAGGTTGGATTTTCAGGTACAGCCATGCTGTTTCCTATTACTTATTTTGCTCTGAGAGTGTTTTTGCAGTACCCCCGTCTAACTTCTGTAAAGAGCTACATTTTTAAAGAGGCACTGCCTGTCATTGTTGTTGTCCAAAACATATTTGTGGCTAACAAACATTTAAAAATAGTATGAACAAATGACTCACAAAGAAATTTTTTTTAACTTTATTTCTGCATGATGTCATGAGACTAAGAAGGTGCCACCGCGCCCTACAGAACTGGGTATGGACTATTAACAACAATGCCACTATTTAGCCCCTGATTTATACTGTAGGGGAAGTCAAGATAAGTCATGAAGAAAAGTATGGTAAAAGTAGTCAGCAGTGCCATTCTTGCCATCATACCTATCATAACCTCGATGGAAACCTGACAGACGCCATTATAAGTCAGTGAATCCATTCACAAATGGATCAGTCATAGCTGTTATGGCTCTGTTATGAGCGGAAGCCATAACGCTAGTGTCTACAATGTTCAGAGTGGTGACCATATTTTCAAAATACTACTTTGCCTAATATTTATATATAAATATATATATATATATATATATACATATGTGCAACAGATATGGCGGTTCAGTTATTTTTGATGTTCTGCTCATAGGATGGAGCAGAGAAAGAGAAATAACAAGCCAAGTGTGTACACAACCTTACACACTCAAGGCTGAAAAACCCAGTATCGTAACGTTCATGTGCTAAAAGTATTCCAAAGATTGTAAATATTAGAATAAAAAGTCCACAAACAATGCAATTTCATGGAATCTTCATGCTTATTCAGATTTACATTTACAGAGTTATGCAATCTCTCTACTGAGGACGATCTTTTAATTAATTTCTTATACTTGAATTTCTATCGTATGCATTTTACTCTGAAGAAAATTGAAGCAGGATAAGTTTTATAGCTTCAACGAAGTGCATATGCAATTTTTTTTTATCATACATGCCCTTTGAAACTAACTAATGAAAGGATAATGTGCCATAAATAATTTTACTGTATTAGTTATAGTCATATTGGATAGTTTTCGAGTGTATATAGTTTAACAAAATAGTTAGTAATTAAATTACGACCGTATCATTTTGATCTGCATAGATGTATATCCAATTCTTCTATTTAAAACCAAAATGGATTTGTTATTTATTTAATATAATATTTTGAACAAATTTTCTGTAGAACGGCCCCTTTATTTGCTAAATAAAACAGCTTGGTATCAACTTAATTATTTATCTTTAACTTTCTCAAGAACATGACCATCATTTTTACTGCTAGTATGAAAATAAATCATAAGTATTAATTGACTTACTGTTTTCTAAAAATAAAAACAGATTATCTTAAGCCCCTTTTTCACAGGCCAATGATCGGGCGAGCGAGTGTTCATACGAACATAATGTTCCTGATAATTAACCTATGTACACAGTGTAGCGATTAGCTGACTAATGAGCAAATGTTCATTCATCGGCTGATCGCATCTTTTATGTGGCCAAAAAATGGTCGCTAGTCGGCAACACATCTCCCAGTGTAAACAGGGAATATGCTGCCTACAAGATGCAAATGTATGGGGATGAATGATCGTATTAACAATTGTTCGTCCCTAAACATTAGGATCATTGCTCCATATAAATGGAGCTAACGCAATTCGATCAACGTGCTGTATTGATGATTGAAGCTCGTTTACTCTCAAAGGCTTAAAAGTGTTGTAGACTAATTAGAAACTGGCTTAACTAATGAAGGCAAATATTGTGCTTGGGGTGTATCCACACGTTGCAGACATATTGCGTTTTTTGTGCAATTTTCATAGCAAAAGTGCTGCATCGTGTGATTATTTATTTTTTTAAATTGCATAAAAAAAAACAATATGACTGCAACATGTGAAAACACCCTTACAGTATGAAATATTTTTTGGGTCAAAACCTTCATTATCAAATGTGGCTCTGAGAGATGAGGGTAAAAAAGGTGGCAGATATTGTGGTTCATCCACATCTGTGCCAGCAACTCTGAGAATATAACTGCTCACAAAAAATTATTGGAGGCAGTTCTGTCCTCGCTAAGATTCCATTCCATTCTTCATCCTCAACCCCAGTCTGTGAAGAACACTTTCAGTGGCATAATGTTGATAAGTTATACCCCATAGTATGAGCACTGTATTTAGACTGTTTAAGCCAAATTTAAATAGTATCTGAATGATCTACCATTCCTTTCCTGGATTACCAATATGGCAATACAGGTAATACTGTTATTAAGGGTACAGGGAAATTAATCTAAACATGTCCTATGTCTGTCAGCTCTCACCTACTGCCTACCTATGACGTTAACAGTCCCTTTTATAAGTAATAATATGTCAAAACTGACCAATTTATTTAACTACTGAAACAACATGAGCTCTAGGTCCTGGTTGTACCTTCCCCAGAGGCCACCAAATATGTGGTATGGGACTAACAGGGTGCACAATGATTATATTATTCCTTTTCCAAACCCAGCAGGGGCCCAAAGATCACAGGATTATTTGAGTTTTACCAACTTTCCCACACCTAACGTACAGCAAACATCAAGAACCATCAATAGTCAATTTGAAACGTTGAAAAAAAAAATACATGATAAAGTAAAATTTAAGCAATGAGACTAAGTCTCACCTTTTGGTCCCAAATTCCTATGTCTAACGGCACATTAAAAGAACCATATATATATATATATATATATATATATATATATATATATATATATATATATATATATATATAAAGAACTATATGCACCTTTAATTCCTGCACCCAAGACGATTGGTCATCAATTCTGAGCTTACACCTACAGGGGCTCTACTGGAGACAACCTGTTCCCCACAAATGTAATAATCTGAAATGTTGTCTCTGGATAAACCATATTCATGTGCTTCTTTTCTTTGCACATAGAGCTCATTAAAAAATATTCATTGAAATCTAAAGGGCTCCCTAATGAATACTTTCAATGGGAAACTCTGCCTGTAGTGCGGCGCTAAATGAAAATCCTCTGATAATGAGATAACTTTTTCTATGTTCTTATAACTTGATCTCAATACATGTTTTTTAAATTACCTACACATTTATTATTATTGCTTATAATTATTATTTGCTCTTTTATTAAAACATTTGACCTACCCTGTATCTCTGCGGAATAAGAAACAGTAATGTGCGCATTAAATCACAGTCTGTTTACATTTAGTCTTTAGAGAACTGCAAGAACAATTGTACCTAAAACGTCTAGACCCTTTCTCACCATGACATCACAGCAGATTTATTTTACACCACTACTTAAATGAACATAACAATATTATAAAAAGTACATTATGAATGTTGCTCCCCATATGTTGAAATATTGGGTTGCATCAGATATATGCATATCAAAAAATCAAGTTTAGTAAAGATGTAAATTACTACAGTGCACCGTTTATCATTAGCAATTTTATATTACAGTAAAAACAATACCCTATAAAATAAAAAATACAACATAATGCCCATAAGAACATTGATGATGGTATATATAATCGTCCACTAGCTTTAAAGCAAATTGATAGAATAAAGGAATAGAACTGTTTTTGAAACTGTCTTCTTGTACATGCAACAAAACTTTTATAGGTTGTTTTATATAACTAAGATTTAAAGAAATTATGGGACAATGGGGCTGTCTGGCACTTTTCCTAGTGCTTGATCATGTGACAAATTGTATTGTGTGAAATATATTGACGTGTTCATTATTCATTTCCATGCCAAACCATTTTGGGGCTAAGCTAGTGTTATGCTAAGAAACCAGCTACAGTACCTAATTCACAGTTGTAGTGTTCTGTGTGGACTCTGTATGGTATTTATAAGAGTCATTTTTTTCCATTACTGTTTTAGTTTTAAATACTAAGCCTTATGCAACATTCTTCACTCCTTAGTTTTTACAGTTTTTAGTATTATTTCAGTGTTGAGTTGGTATGTTTGACGTGACATTTTACAATAGTGTACTTACTTTTAATTAAATGACTCAAATTAGCCAACAATTAAATATAAATCAATTAATCCCTAAAGAAAGCTATATACATGTAATGTAAAAGTTTAACTATCTTGATTCTGGACCCAAAAGGCCATAAATTCATATCTTATAGCCTAGCAAAAGCCAATACCATGGTTTTATATGGCTGTAAGTCTTAGGGTTTCATCTTCGAAAAAAAGAAAATCTTTATAACCGAATCTAAATTGGTAATTAATAGTGTAATACAATTTTGATCAGTTTTATCATAGGTAAAAAATGCTTTTAGCTTTCCTGGTTTTAAACGTAATTACACGATATGTAGCATTTTCATTTGAAGCAGTCACCCAATACACCCCAAGACTAGATGATAGAATGTAAAACATATTTTTACAAGCAACTTCCTTCTGAAAGATATACTGCAAAAACACTAAGTATTATCTTATGTACTACTGTACAGTTCATTCATTTTTAGATGTGTGACAATCACTGAACTATTTATAGAAGGCCATGGAGATATTTTTCCAATACCAGATAAAAGCCCAAAATGCTTGGCTCGGGTCTGTTTATTGTTGAACATAAACATCATAAAAGTACATGGACTGACCACATTTTATTTCAAACCAATAAAAAGGCACATGGAAATCCTCTTGAGTGTGTAACCGAACCAGTATCAGCAAAAGATTTAGGAATTATGAAATGTGTGTTGCTATCATCTGCTAAAAAATAGCAGCAAACTCAGTGACACTAATGCCACAATTGACAAATCACATGCGCGAAGTCTACACGTTGAATATTAAAGTTAGATAATATTATTTAAATCCATCTAGAATATTATTTGATACTAGACAATTTCTATTTAGGAACTAAGATTGAGAAGTCCGTTAATATAAAGATGATTATTGCTTACAAACATGTGATGTCCTTTAGAACATGCCATACTTTTTGTCTGTCTGCCAAACTTGTCTTTTTCTTGCAACATTTCTGAGGGACAAGCTAAATAGAACCTTACGGATAGCCATTAAACATAATCATTATACTTATTAGTGGTTTTTAGCATGCAACTTGCTAAATCTAAGTGGGAGAACTGTAGTAGAAGAATATATTTGGCGTTTAGTGAGAATAAGTACACCTTTCTAATACATCTCACTATACCCATACATCATTATAATTTCTTCTTACCTGTTTGTGAAGTGCAATAGTTGCTGTCCTGTCTACTCAAGTGTTGTCCATACAAAGTGATCATACAATGTATAAATATATATTTGAAAAATAAAAAGAATTGTATATTTGTATCATACAGAGATTATCTTGTTGTTGCAATTGCTGTAAATGTTTTCTTACACCGGCCTTTTGATAAACTTGTTGGGACGGTTTAAGGTGGACAGACAAGTCATCTGCTCTTACAAGACTGAATGTATGTAAATATGATAAACATATGTTGACTGATCAAGACGATCAAGAAGCACATTACAAACAAAATCTCCAGTTTTGGGTTGGAATCAATAAGCATTGTTGCAGTCTTCGGAATTGTTGTAACCTGTAGGCCTGCTAAAATGCTCTTAAAATAAAGCCTGTTTTTCAGTTAATAGAAATAGACATTATAATAGCCCAACTTCTATTTTCACAGCTACAGTAAGTACATTAAGTGGGGTTCATTGAGGGTGAAGAAGCCATATCAGTTCTCGGTCTTGAGTCCTATTCATTACCACAAAGGCAGGACCATGCTGCGATGGCTTGCTTCACTCTTCATATTTATGGAGATTATTCAATATTGTCTGTGATTCAAACATTAAACTTCCTTTGAGAAGAATATTGTGTAATTTGATGTTTGTTCAGCTGGTAACACCCTGTATAACTGCTACAATATATTTTTGTTGAGTAAACCTGTTTCAAACAATGTACATGAGTACTAGTATAAATGTCTTAAAGTATTTTCACTCTCTGTAGGAAAGTGTATTTCTGTACTAATTCCAATGTAAAACTGCCATTCCATATTTTATTTATACTCTACTGTAATTAAACTTATTTCAAGAAACATGATTGGTGTGTCAGATTTTATAATTGCATTGATTCTCTCAAACTAGTCCACCACTTGAGTAAAAAATGTTTCATTATTTAACATGGAAACGCAAGATATACTATGAAAATTAAGGATGATGCATGCGAATGCTGTTTTTTTTCTACTTTATCACTACTACATTTTATATGCAGCATTTGCCTGTTATACATTTACACACATTTAAATTATATATATGTACAAGTAAATGGAACATTTTATTTTTTAAATGCCAAAGTGAAAGGGGTTTTCCCATCAGAGACATTTATGACATATCCAGAGGATACGTCATAAATGTCAGATAGATATAGGTCCCACCTCTGGGACCCGCACCTATCTCTAGAACATGGCCCCCTAAACCCCGTTCTACCTCTCTGTGTGGTGGCTGAAGCGTGTGATTTACGATCATGAATTATTGAAACAGCGTAGCTCGCTTCGCTACGCTGTTTCCGTAAGTCCCATAGAACTGAATGGTAGTTACGGAAACAGTAGTTCACATGCTACACTGCTTCCGTAACTACCATTCACTACTATGGGAGTTACGGAAACAGCGTGTATTCAGACCAGACAAATGGAACGAAGTTTGGTCAGTCATATTATTGATAAGCTATGAGCTGTTTTCAAGAAAATTGGTGATCAGTATTACCATATGAGAACAAGATGAAATAAAGTTGTACTATAAAATATAAAAGATATTCAGGAAAACAGCAGCACAGCCACAAAATATTCTTCAGTGTGAAAGGACAACTCCCCAAACATGGGTTGTGCACGCAGCAAAGAATCCCAGGTCCAAGGGAGACAATCCATATGCAATCGAATACACTTCTTTGGATTATCTTGAGTGCTGCAGTTCCTTTCTTCGATTGAAGAAAATATAAAGGGTTATGCTTATTCTTAAAATATTGAAGAACAATTATTTTATTAACATACCCATTTTTTTGTGAATTCTCTCCAAGAAGCAGATTTAGTGAAGACCACAGAAACAAGAACAGTTCTAAACACATCTTATCCCTTTGTGAGCCATACTTAACACGCAGACACAAAAACCTACCTGAACCAACACATAAACACACTTGGTCATTGCAGGCCAATGCAGTGAAGAGTTCAGAGAATTATACATTCGGGAAATCAAACACCCTTTCAGTTTGAGCATAGATGAATATTGGGGGCCCATCTCTACAGGTTTCCTTTGAGGACATCAATGTGTACACTGTGGACAAAGAAGATGATCTATGTTAAACTGGAATTGCTATCCTTAACATTAGGAAGTCTTCACCTAATATTGAGAAACAACGCATACTTAACATTTTTACTACAGTGCATTAATAACAATTCCCACCTTAGCGTCTTGGTGACTATATTATGCTACTTAGAGTTGGCTACTCATTTTTCATACCTTTAATTTATGTAATGTGGAAAGCCTACACCTTCCATACTAGGGTTATGTCACCATGATGATAATATAAGTTACTTAAACATCCACAAAGGTAAAAATGCTAAAGAAATGTTCCTACCACACATCTGAACTGAGGATGCCACTTGAATGAGAGGTTAAACATCCTCAAAAGTTTTAAAGCACAGACGGTTAATTTTGATTTACTACTTCTATATCTTTGTGTATTATTAAAGGGTTTGTTTCATCAGGATTACTGTATCTGACTTCAGAATAGCATTGATGATACTGAAGTTGGCCCGGCTTCAAAAATCACCAGCGATCAGCTGGTATTAATGGGTAAAGATCTGCCTTGCTGTACTTACACCTTCAATAAGCATGTCAAATGTAGTACCACATGGCAGCCATATCAGCTCTCTGCTTTGGCTTATAGAGGTGGGTCCTAAATGGAGAACCACCCTCTATAATGTCCATATGTGCAGTTATGAGACAACTCAATTAAAGAACAGTTTCAGGAGCCTGTGATGCACAGCATAGTAAATGTTTTTGTTCTTTGAGAATGCTCATTTTTCTGGCAGTGAACAGTTCAGAGTAAAGTGTAAACCTCAAAAGAAATGGCAATGTTCTGTGGGGACAATGACCTATGTCCCAAAAATATTATTTTACTATTGGTCACTCTCTATGTTTTTTATGATCAACTCATTGCTACATTCCTTGTTTCAGCAAGCTGATTTTGTAGTGTCACATCTTGCTTGACAAATCTTGCAAAACTTCTTATATAGCACCATCTGCATTTCAGTCTGCCTGAAACATTGTGCTACAAACTTGAGATTGTGATTGAGAACTGGCATTAACAAGTCAGAAACACCTACACTAAATCTGCATGTGGGGAGAGGGAGCGAAAAGAAAAGAATTGTGAAATAAACCACATTTAGTAGGGATATAAAATCAAATTTTTAGTGGCATAGCTTCGGGTCCCGTTAAGATTACTCAAAGTCAGTGTGGGACAGGAAATCTAAATCTGAGATCACTGTGTCATCATAAATTAAAAATAGTCTCACACATTCTTTAAACGCAAATGGAAAACAACAGTAGCAGATGAATCATTCTATACCTCCAAAAAAACTCTCATTCACAACTTTGCACTTATAACTGAGCTGTTAATATCTGCAGAAACTTTTTTGGTGTTGCTAGAAAGCATTCTTTATACTTTACCACACATACTATCTATCCGGGATTAAGAAAAAAAAATATAAACTACAAAGGTTAAAACAGCAACAATCTAAAAAAAACAACAATAGATTGACATATAACATATTTATCCAAACTGTCACAACCGATCCAGGGGTGGACAATGTTGCCGATTATTTGTAGGAAAAAATGACATTATTTTTTTTACAATAAATATACCTAAACAGAAAAATTCCTTAAAGAGGCTCTGTCACCAGATTTTGCAACCCCTATCTGCTATTGCAGCAGATAGGCGCTGCAATGTAGATTACAGTAACGTTTTTATTTTTAAAAAACGAGCATTTTTGGCCAAGTTATGACCATTTTCAAATTTATGCAAATGAGGCTTGCAAAAGTACAACTGGGCGTGTTGAAAAGTAAAAGTACAACTGGGCGTGTATTATGTGCGTACATCGGGGCGTGTTTACTACTTTTACTAGCTGGGCGTTGTGTATAGAAGTATCATCCACTTCCCTTCACAACGCCCAGCTTCTGGCAGTGCAGACACAGCCGTGTTCTCCAGAGATCACGCTGTGACGTCACTCACAGGTCCTGCATCGTGTCAGACGAGCGAGGACACATCGGCACCAGAGGCTACAGATGATTCTGCAGCAGCATCGGCGTTTGCAGGTAAGTCGATGTAGCTACTTACCTGCAAATGCTGATGCTGCTGCAGAATCAACTGTAGCCTCTGGTGCCGACACGATGCAGGACCTGTGAGTGACGTCACAGATCTGCACTGCCAGAAGCTGGGCGTTCTGAAGAGAAGTGGATGATACTTCTCATCAGAACGCCCAGCTAGTAAAAGTAGTAAACACGCCCCGATGTACGCACATAATACACGCCCACTTGGACTTTTACTTTTAAACACGCCCAGTTGTACTTTTGCAAGCCTCATTTGCATAAATACGAAAATGGTCATAACTTGGCCAAAAATGCTCGTTTTTTAAAAATAAAAACTTTACTGTAATCTACATTGCAGCGCCTATCTGCTGCAATAGCAGATAGGGGTTGCAAAATCTGGTGACAGAGCCTCTTTAAACTCATTTATTTCTAAATAAAAATTCCTAAAAAATATTATAACAGTAAAAAAAGAGACATAATTAAATTGAATGCCTTAAAAAAATAACATAGATATGACATTATAACATTTATTATAAGTGCTCTTTAACGGTACCTGTCATTTCATAAAACTTATGAAATGTCATAAAGACATAGAAGTTTTTGTTGGTGGGGGTTCAGGTGCTGAGACACCCACTCATTGCTGGAACAAAATTGTACAAGCGCTTTGCTGAGAGATGTGCCCCTTTAGCTTTCACTGGCATTTGTTGGGTTTTCTTGGTGAGCCTATACTTTATATGTACTATCTACAGTCTATATACTGCTCTCCAAGTAAAGCAAACAAATGCCAATGGGTACCAAAGAGGTACAACTTGTTTGTTCTCATCCCAGCAATCTTTCTGGACCTCAGCACATTGACCACCAGAAACTTTTGAAATGTCTATCTGATATTTCAGACATTTTATGAGACAACAGTTACTCTTTAAAGAGCACCTGTCCCTGTATTTTTATTTATAACTTATGTTATAATATGTCATGGCATAGATGCTCTATCAATTTTTTCTTTATTGCATACTGTACATGATCCAAGCTTTTTATATCATATATACAATATCTAGAGTATCCTAAGTAAAAGGAAGGTGCAACAAGTACAGAGATATCTTTTTATAGCTGGGCCTTCAATCATGACAAGAAGGCATCTACTACAACTAGAGTGAAGAAAAATTCTATATCATCATAGGCAGGGATTCTTTACTGTAAGAGCAATGAGACTATGGAACATTCTGCCACAAGATGTTATGATGACTGATTCATTGAACAAGTTCAAGAGGGTCCTGGAGGTTTTTCTTGAAGGATATAATATTAAAAATTATACAGTATGTACTAGATTACTGGAGATGGATCCAGGGATTAATTCTGATTGCCATATTTGGAGTCAAGAATGTATCCCCCCCCCCTAATATTAGGCAATTGACAACTACCTCATAGGGGTTTTTTGTTTCCCCCCCTATCTGAATCAGCACTGTAGAATTATAGGTTGCACCTCTTTCATCCTTATCAACTATGGTCAATCATCATGATTTCTAAAATCTATTGGTAAGATGCTATCTAGATGCCTAACACAGATTACATTGGTTTGGTACAGAATATGGTTTTTGCTTACTGTATGAGAACTTTAAAATAATATGTCAGGGAAGGAAAAATACAGACATTTACAATTTTAACAGAAATATATAGTCTACATGCTTAAAAGGGACCAGTCAGCTCCCCTGACATGTCTGTTTTAGTAAACATTTTATTTTCCATAAAATAACATTTCTGGAACAACTTTTCCTAGAACTCTGCATTATGTCAATTCTCTGTTGTTCCTCCTAGAAATTTATGAATAAACTGACAACTACCATTCCCTTTGTCAAATGGGCATATCCCTACACAGTCAGGGAACTTTAGCACTGATTGGACAGAGTCAGACTGTGTAGGGACACCCCCCAACTGGTAAAATCTAGTTTTCAATTTATTCAGAAATTTGTAGGAGAAATAGCAGAGGAACAGCACAACACAAAGTTTTTTATTGGTTTTAATACAAACACTTACAAAAACATACAGAGAAAACATGTCCCCATAATAAAAGGAACATGACAAATAGGGCGCAGCCCAAACAGAAGGGTAAACATCACAACACATGAAGAGCACACACTACAACAGCCATCTGAGCATCATAACAGGAAGGAGTATTACTGAAAAGGAAGTGGTGAGAAAAACAAAACAGGGTGCGATAAGTCATCTTCCTGTACAACCTGAAACGCTATGGCCACAGCATGTGAGCACTATCACAGGAAGCAAATAACCCCTCAAAAAAGACACAAGAAAGAAAGGGAAAAACAAAATAGGAGACAAACAAGGCAGGGAAGAGACCAGGGTAGATCGTGGTGAGCTTGGACTCCAGCTCCGGATAATCATGGATACATAAAAGTAAGAAAAGGCAGCCATGCACTTAATAAATACCTGAGTGAACCGAGCAAACCAGCAATCCCCTCCACACTCGCATGCAGTCCCCTCACAGACGAAATCTCGTGGAGAGGGATGGACACTCGGCCTCAAGCCGTTACAGTGCGGTAGGTGAGAGAGGAGAGAAACTGAAGCCATGGAGACCACGTATCTGTATATCGTGCATAGGCAGCCGGGGATTGAGCCAGGAGGTGTTCCATACTTTGTATCAAGGCAACCTCCTGAAACTACTTATCCAAGAGTGGAGGAGCTGCCGCCTTCCATTTGCGGGGGTATAACCGATTTGGCAGCTTGAAGGAGGTGCCTAATTAGGGAGCGCTTGTAGATTGGTAGTGGCATAGGGAACATAAATAAAAGGGCCGCCTCGGGGGAGCTAGGAACCGAGACCCCCGAGACCTCCAATATGATTTTAAGAATCGCCTCCCAAAAATTCCATAGGGAGGGGCAACTCCACCAAATATGAGACATGGATCCCCCCGCCGCCCCACAGCACCAACATGTGTCAGGTACAGATGGGTACCATTTATGTAGGGCAGAAGGGACCCGATACCACCTAGATATTAATTTTGTAGCTGGTTTCCTGGTCCCGTATGGCAATCGAGGCTTTCTGGGACAGGTGAAAAGATCGCCACAACTGTGCGTCAGTAAATGTCATGTTTAATTCAGCCTCCCAAGCCTTGCAGAAGGATGGGAGGTGAGGAGATCACTGGATTAGGAGTAACTTATAGAGTGTGGAGATGGCATGTGCAGGGGGCCGAGTGGAAACACACAAACTTTCAAAGTCAGTAAGTGGGCGATGAAGGTGAGCCTGGCGTTTAGTAGCACTATAAATGTTTTAACTGAGAGTATTGAAATATGTGACGCGCTGAGGGCGTTTCAGCTGGCAGAATTTAAACTTTATAGGGAATACAAGTATTTACAAAAACAGACATGTCAGGAGAACTAACAAGTCCTCATTAACCCCTTCCTTCTTTGGCCACTTTTGACCTTCCTGACAGAGCCTCATTTTTCAAATCTGACATGTTTCATTTTATGTGGTAATAACTCCGGAATGCTTTTACCTATCCAAGCGATTCTGAGATTATTTTCTCGTGACACATTGGACTTTATGTTACTGCCAAAATTTGCCCGATACATTCAGTATTTAATTGTGAAAAACACCAAAATTTTGCGAAAAATTGCAAAAATTAGCATTTTTCTCAATTTAAATGTATCTGCTTGTAAGACAGGCAGTTATACCACACAAAAATGTTGCTAACTAACATCCCCCATATGTCTACTTTAGATTGGCATCATTTTTTGTAACATCATTTTATTTTTCTAGGACGTCACAAGGCTTAGAACTTTAGCAGCAATTTCTCACATTTTCAAGAAAATTTCAAAATGCTATTTTTACAGGGGCCAGTTCAGTTGTGAAGTGGCTTTGAGGTCCTTAGATATTAGAAACCCCCAATAAGTCACCCCATTTTAAAAACTGCACCCCTCAAAGTATTCAAAACAGCATTTAGAAAGTTTCTTAACCCTTTAGACATTGCGCAGGAATTAAGGCAAAGTAGAGGTGAAATTTACAAAGTTCATTATTTTTTTCCAGAAATTCATTTTGAATCCATTTTTTTTTGTACCACAGAAGGTTTTACCAGAGAAATGCAACTCAATATTTATTGCCCAGGTTCTGCAGTTTTAGGAAATATCCCACATGTGGCTTTAGTGTGCTACTGGACTGAAGCACCGGCCTCAGAAGCAAAGGAGCACCTGGTGGATTTTGGGCCTCCTTTTTATTAGAATATATTTTAGGCACCATGTCAGCTTTGAACAGGTCTTGTGTAACTAAAACAGTGGAAACCCCCCAAAAGTGACCCCATTTGGGAAACTACACCCCTCGAGGAATTTATTTAGGGGTGTAGCAAAAATTTTGACCGGCCAGTTTTTTTGCAAAAATTTTTGTAACTATGCCATGAAAATGAAAATCTACATTTTTTCAAATTACATGTAGGTTTAGCAAATTTTTTTTCATTTCCAAAAGAACTAAAGTAGAAAAAGCACAACAACATTTGTAGAGCAATTTCTCCCGAGTAAAACAATACCCCACATGTGGTAATAAACGGTTGTTTGGACACACGGCAGGGCTTAGAATGGAAAGAGCGCCATTTGGCTCTTGGAGCTAAAATTTAGCAGGAATGGTTTGCGGAGGCCATGTCACATTTGCAAAGCCCCTGAGGTGACAAAACAGTGGAAACCCCCAACAAGTGACCCCATTTTGGAAACTATACCCCGTGAGGAAATTATCTATGGGTATAGTGAGCATTTTGACCCCACAGGTGTTTTGCAGAAATTTTTGGAAGTAGGCTGTGAAAATGAAAATCGACATTTTTTCAAATAAAATGTAGGTTAAGCTAATTTTTTTTCATCTCCACACGGACTAAAGGAGAAAAAGCACCATAAAATTTGTAAATAAATCTCTCCCGAGTAAAACAATACCCCACATGTGGTAATAAACGGTTGTTTGGACATACGGCAGGGCTTAGAATGGAAAGAGCGCCATTTGGCTCTTGGAGCTCAAATTTAGCAGGACTGGTTTGCGGAGGCCATGTCGCATTTACGAAGCCCCTGAGGGGACAAAACAGTGAAAACCCCCAACAAGTGACCCCATTTTAGAAACTATACCCCTTGAGGAAATTATCTACGGGTATAGTGAGCATTTTGACCCCACAGGTTTCTTGCAGAAATTTTTGGAAGTAGGCTGTGAAAATGAAAATCTACATTTTTTCAAATAAAATGTAGGTTTAGCTAATTTTTTTTCATTTCCACAAGGACTAAAGGAGAAAAAGCACCATAAAATTTGTAAATAAATTTCTCCCAAGTAAAACAGTATGCCACATGTGGTAATAAACGGTTGTTTGGACACATAGCAGGGCTTAGAAGGGAAAGAGCGCCATTTGGCTTTTGGAACTCAAATTTAGCAGGAATGGTTTGCGGAGGCCATGTCACATTTGCAAAGCCCCTGAGGGGACAAAACAGTGGAAACCCCCAACAAGTGACCCCATTTTGGAAACTACACCCCATGAGGAAATTATCTAGGGGTACAGTGAGCAGTTTGACCCCACAGGTGTTTTACAGAACTTATTGGAAGTAGGCCGTAAAAATGAAAATGTACATTTTTTCAAAGAAAATGTAGGTTTAGGTATTTTTTTTTTCATTTCCACAAGGACTGAAGGAGAAAAAGCACCATAAAATTTGTAAAGCAACTTCTCCCGAGTAAAACAATACCCCACATGTGGTCACAAACATCTGTTTGGACACATGGTAGGGCTCAGAATGGAACTAGAACCATTTGGATTTTGGAATGGTTTCTGGGCGCCATGTCACATTTGCTGAGCCCCTGTAGTACTAATACAGTGGAAACACCCCAAAAGTGACTCCATTTGGGAAACTGCACCCCCTGAGGAATTATCTAGGGGTATAGTGAAAATTTTGATCCCAAAGGTTTTTTGCTGAATTAATTAGAATTAAGCCATGAAAATGAAAAATATTTTTTTTTTCCAACAAGATGTAGTTTTAGATCAACATTTTTCATTTTTACAAGGAATAGAGAAGAAAAAGCACCCCAACATTTGTAAAGTAATTTCTCCCGAGTACGGTAACACCCCATATGTGGTTATAATCAGCTGTTTACGTATATGGGAGCATTCAGAAGAAAAGGAGCGGTATTTATCTTTTGGAGCGTAGATTTGGCTAGAATGGTTTGCGGACGCCATGTTGCATTTGCAAAACCACTGATGTACCAAACAAAAGTGACCCCGTTTTAGAAACGACACCCCTAAAGGCATTTATCAAGAGGTGTAGTGAGAATTTAGACTCCACAGGTGTTTTGCAGAAATTAATACGCAGTGGATGGTGCAAAGTGAAAATTGCAATTTCTCCACTGATCTGTCTATTCACCGCACAATATGTTGTGCCCCTAGAGAATCTTACCCCATAAATTGTTAAGCGGGTTCTCCCGGGTATGGTAATGCCTTACTTGTGGCCATAAATTGCTGTTTGGGCACACTGTAGGGCTAAGAAGGGAAAGACCGCCATTTTGAGCATGGATTTCTGTTTGGGGTTTTTACAGGTATTTCAGTTTATAATGTGGGGGCATATGTAATCTGTGCGGAGTACATCAGGGTATATGTAATCTGTGCTGAGTACATCAGGGCATAATAAGAGGGTATAATAATGGGGTAAATAATACAATTATCTATAGATGTGTGTTACACTGTGAAGCGATCCGTTATGCACAGGCCGGTGTCACACTGATAAACGGTTTTCTTTCTTATCCCCCTTTTGTAACGCTCTGCATCTTTTGTGGACTTTTTCTCCTTCGTAGTTTGGGAAATTTTGCTGGGAAAGTGTTGCGCTGGTATAATACGGGCACCCTCGCTTCCAGCAGATGTGCTATGTCCCTTCCATTTCCTAGTTCCTAAATACTAGGGCCCTGAAACTGAAGGAATGTGCCCCTCCGGCCTGCGCATTGAGATGTTTTTCATCACCGCATTACTAGTGCCATAACTTTTTTGTTTTTCAGTTGATTGAGCGGTGTGCGGGCTTGTTTTTTGCGAGACGGGCTGTAGATTTTATTGGTACCATTTTAGAACACATACAACTTTTTGATCACTTTTTATTTAAAAAACAAGCAATTCTGGAATAGTTTTTTATTGGTTTCTTTTTCGGCAACCACAGTGCCCCCTAAATTACATGTTAGCTTTATTCTGCGGGTCGATACGATTACGGCGATACCAAATTTTTATAGTTTTTTTTATGTATTGCGGCTTTTGCACAATAAAATCACTTTTTTTATAAAATCATTTGTTTTCTGTGTCGCCATATTCTAAGACCCATAACTTTTTTATTTTTGCGTGCACAAAACGGTGTCAGGGATTATTTTTTGCGGGACGGATTGCCGTTTTTATTAGTACTATTTTGGAGTAAATGTGACTTTTTGATCACTTTTTATAGCATTTTTTGGAAGGAGATGTGACCTAAAAACAAAGATTCTGGTGTTGTTTTTCATGTTTTTTTTTTACGCCGTTCACCGTGCGGGATAAATTACATAATTATTTTGTAGCTTGGGTCGTTACGTACGCGGCGATACCAATTATGTATAGGTTTTTTTATGTATTGCGGCTTTTGCACAATAAAATCACTTTTTTTATAAAATCATTTGTTTTCTGTCGCCATATTCTAAGACCCATAACTTTTTTATTTTTGTGTGCACAAAGCGGTGTCAGGGATTATTTTTTGCGGGACGGATTGTCGTTTTTATTAGTACTATTTTGGAGTAAATGTGACTTTTTGATCACTTTTTATAGCATTTTTTGGAAGGAGATGTGACCTAAAAACAAAGATTCTGGCGTGTTTTGTTTTTTACGCCGTTCTCCGTGCGGGATAATTTACCTAATAATTTTGTAGTTTGGGTCGCTACGGACGCGGCGATACCAATTATGTATAGTTTTTTTAATTTTTACGGTTTTTCCCATCATAAAAGACTTACTATGGGAAAAAAGTCAGTTTAGCTTTATTTTTATTTGAAATTTGTGTGTTTTTATTGTTTTACCACATTTTTATTAACTTTTTAAACTTTTTTGACTTGTCCCACTAGGGGACATGAGGGCCTGATGCCCCGATCGCTACTCTAATACACTGCACTACATACGTAGTGCAGTGTATTAGCGCTGTCAGTTATTCACTGACAGCTAGCCTATGAGGACACGCCGCAGGCGGGTCCTCATCGGCTCCCGTACAAGGCAGACTCGGACGCAATTTTCTTGCGTCTGATTGCCACAGAAACCCAGCGATTGTGTCACTGGGTTGCCGGTCGGGTGAAAACCTATCAGATGCTGCGCTCTATTGAGCGCATCATCTGAGGGGTTAATCTGCCGGATCGGAGAATAGCTCCGAACCCGGCAGTTACAGGAGGGTGCTAGCTGTATAATACAGCTGTCACCCCGCGGTGATGGTGCCGGCTCTGCTTCTGAGCCCGCACCATCACTGCGCCGTACCTATACCGCGCTTTGCGGGAACACCTTCCCGGCAGCGCCGTATATATACAGCAGATGTTGGGAAGGGGTTAAAGAGAATCTATCAACACAAAAAAGCCTCTTGAATTAATGTAATGAGTGAATAGCTTAAAACACACAGATTCCGAATGTGTCATTTTAATCTTTGGACTCACTTTCATTCACCCCACAGTAAGCCAGCAAAGTGCCCGTACGCTCTGTGCTAATGAAGCATCTAGGAATCTGTTGTACTCAGGGCCGCCACCAGGGTAGTACAGGTGGTATACCCGTCAGGGGCCCAGGCTAAACAGGGTCCCGCCGCGACCGCTGGAGGTGTAGCTACTGTATAAGATTACTGTCTGCTGGGCCCTGTATCTAGGCCTATGACACAGTAGGCTTAGATAAAGGGCCCCAGCAGACAGTAAGCTTATACTGTATAAGATTACTGACTACTGGGGCCCTGTATCTAAGCCTACCATGTGGTACGCTTAGATAGAGGGCCCATCAGACAGGATCACACATGGTGTGATCCTGTCTGCTGGACCCTGCATCTACGCCTACCTTGTGGTAGGCTTAGATACAGGGTATATCAGACAGTATCACACATGGGCCCTGTATCTAAGCCTACCACATGTGTTACTAATGGGGTTTTTATTGTGTTTTTTTACGGGTTCAGTGGTTGTACACCACATTTTTCATAACCAGCCAGATACAACAAAGCAGCAGCAGGCTAGCATTACCAGGGTGGCAACGGCCAAGGTTTCTAGCCTCTCACAGTCTAATAATACCTGCCTGTGGCCACCCCAGTGCCCGACCATCACTACAGATGGTCGGGTACTGGATCATGCCCGGCTCTTCCCGAACCCCTGGTGGCGGTCGGTACCGGCTAACACTAAGTCACCCACCTTAGTAATGGACGTGGCCATAACTAAGTCAGTAGTAATAAAGACATAAAAAAATAAATTTTATTGAAATAAAAAAAAACACACACCCTCGTTATCCATTTTATTGAAAACCAAAAAAGCCGTCACCAAAGTAGTCTGCGAATCCGACGTAGTCCAACAACCAAACCCGTAAAAAAACACAAACACAATAAAAACCCCATTATTAACACATGTGGTAGGCATAGATACAGGGCCCATGTGTGCAGTGGCGGATTAAGTAGACGATGGGCCCTGGGCTGTTATCCAAACTCGTGCACCCCTTGCGCACCGCCGCCCTGCAACTTTTTTTAACACTACCTTTTTGGGCAAGCATTAACAAATGGGTATTACGGATTCCAATTGTCACAGGGCTGTGTCCCTACATACTGACAGTATCACACTGTGCAGGGACACATCCTCCTGACAAGGGGAATTGTCTATCAGTCCTGGACTGCAGAAAGACTTTTTGTGAAATACAAGGATTTCCTATAATAAACATGTCAGGAGAGGTGACAGATTCTCTATAAATCTAGTGACTCACATGTGACGACGTCTCAGATTCTAGTAGTTTTTTTTCTCTTTTCTTCTCCATCCGGTCCAGAGCACATGACGACTTCTCCCGGCCATGACTGATTTCTGCAGAATTTGCCACTCAGATGTCTTCGATTCCTCACTTTTCCAACATTTCCACACCTATAAATGAAAATAAAGTTATCATGGTGCCACATACTGTATCCCTAAATATAATAGCACCAAGCACTGCGCGCCTGAATATAATAATACCACACACTGTAAAACACCACATACACACAGCCCCCTGTACATAGTGCCACACACAGCCCCCTGTACATAGTGCCACACACAGCCCCCTGTAGATATTACAACCCCCCATAGATAGCGCCACACATAGTCCCCTGTACATAGTGCCACGCACAGACCCTGTAGATATTACACACCCCCATAGATAGTGCCACACACAGCCCCCTGTACATAGTGCCACACACAGCCCCTGTGGATACTACACACCCCCATAGATAGCGCCACACACAGCCCCCTGTAGATATCACACATCCCCCCGTAGAGAGCGTTACACACAGCCCCCTATAGATACAAATGAATATCCCTCCAAACGGAAATCTTTAGCAAAGTTTCCATCACCATTGAGATCAATGGTGATGCAAACAGAAGCTAAGGTTTCCATTTGCCTTTCCGTTGAGGGGTTAACCAGACTGAACCCCTCAATGGAAGGGCAGCGGTGATGTTAAGAGGACTCATGTGCATGTGTGATACTGTTTGTTGGACCCTGTATCTAAACCTAAGGTAGGCTTAGATAGAGGGTCCAGCAGACAGTATTCTTATGCAGTATAAGCTGGGGCCCTGTATCTAAGCCTAACAGATGGTAGGCTTTAAAGGTTGTCCACTCCCTAAACATTGATGGCCTATCTTCAGTATAGGCCATCAATAGCTGATGGGTTGGAGTCAGACACCTGGGACCCCCGCCAATCAGCTGTTTTGAAGGGGTTGCAGCCGCTCGTACGAGTGCTGCTTCCCCTTCATTTCCCTCACTTGCTCACACTGTGAATCGCTGACACGACCGTGTCGGCGATTCAGTGTGAGAAAGTGACCGGAATGAAGGGGAAGTAGCGCTCGTGCAACCCCTTCAAAACAGCTGATTGGCAGGAGACCCGGGTGTCAGACCCCAACCCATCAGCTTCAGCAAGACACTAGAATTAAACTTACCTCCTCTTCGGCCGCAGGTTCTCACTCCATCAAGTGTCGTGACGTTATGCGCTGCGCGCTGTGTGACATCAGAACCTCTGATGCGCTCCAGGAAGAGGAGGGGTAAGTACTGTCAGTTACAATAGTAAGAGGGGCCCGTGTAGTTTATTACATAGGCCGCAGTTACTATAGTAACTTTTCATTGATGTGTGAATGTGGCTGCCGTTAGCACCGGGGCCCCCTCTGGTGCTAGCGATGCCCCACCGGGCATGAGCGGGCTGTGCGATCATGTGTGGTTCGGCCGGTCATGGGCCCCCCGGAGCCTTGGGCCTCGGGTGGCCGCCCTAATGATAATCCGCCACTGCATGTGTGATACTGTCTGATATACCCTGTATCTAAGACTACCACAAGGTAGGCGTAGATGCAGGGTCCAGCAGACAGGATCACACCATGTGTGATCCTGTCTGATGGGCCCTCTATCTAAGCGTACCACATGGTAGGCTTAGATACAGGGCCCCAGCAGTCAGTAATCTTTTACAGTATAAGCTTACTGTCTGCAGAGGCCCTGTATCTAAGCCTACTGTGTCGTAGGCTTAGATACAGAGCCCGTCAGACAGGATCACACATGAGCCATGCATTTAAGCCCACCATGTGGTAGGCTTAGATACAGGGCTTATCAGACAGGATCACACATGGGCCATGTATATAAGCCCACCATGTGGTAGGCTTAGCTACAGGGCCCATCAGACAGGATCAAACATGGGCCATGTATGTAAGCCGACGATGTGGTAGGCTTAGATACAGGGGTCATCAGACAGGATCGCACATGGGCCATGTATATAAGCCCACCATGTGGTAGACTTAGATACAGGGCCCATCAGACAGGATAACACATAGGCCATGAATCTAAGCTGACGATGTGGTAGGCTTAGATACAGGGACCCAGCATCTTATACAGTATAAGCTTACTGTCTTCTGGGGCCCTGTATCTAAGCCTACTATGTTGTAGGCGTAGATACAGGGCTCATCAGACAGGATAACATGGGCCATGTATCTAAGCCCACCATGTGGTAGGCGTAGATACAGGGCCCATCAGACAGGATCACACATGGGCCATGTATCTAAGCCCACCATGTGGTAGGCTTAGCTACAGGGCCCATTAAACAAGATCACACATGGACCACGTATCTACGCCTACCATGCGGTAGGCCTAGATACAGGGGCCAGCGGACAGTAATCTTATACAGTAGCTACACCTCCAGCGGTCGTGGTGGGACCCTGTTTAGCCTGGGCCCCTGACGGGTATACCACCTGTACTACCCTGGTGGCAGCCCTGAGTACAACAGATTCCTAGATGCTTCATTAGCACAGACAATACGGGAAATTTGCTGGCTTACTCTGGGGTGAATGCAAGTGAGTCCGAAGATAAAAATGACTTATTAGGAATCTGTGTCTTTTAAGTTATTCGGTAGTTAATACAGTAGTTCAGGGTATTTTTCCGTGATAAAAGATGCCCCTTAAAAGCGTATTATGTATATACAACTAAATATCTACAACTATTAGAATTTAGACATCTAGTTTATGCATTTATTATAACAGTTTGTGCTGATATTTAATAAGTAGTCATTGGTAGCGTAGCTCGGAAACCTGTGTTAAGTGATCTTGTTAAGAATTCAGTTGATATTGGCAACACAAAATATCTCTTTACTAATATTAGAATTGGCTGATGATGTTTGTGTAAAGAGGAATGGATGGAATTGATATGAGACATGTTGACTACTTTATTATTAATAAGGACTCAGGATGTAGTTAATGTCCTTGACCCTCTACTGACCTAATCTAATGTTGGATATATGATGCAAAAAACAAACAAACCCAAAAAACAGATTGTAATGGCTATTTGATAACAGCCTTTCCTAGAAGGGTAAGTAACGAACATAAACAGTAACTGACTTTCCATTTTCAAATCTGTGAAATACATCTTTTGCTTTTAACTTTATTATTACATTTACAACACCAAAATAGCTAAGAAAGTAATGTAACATAGGGGTGAGAATACCATATGTGCATCCTGGTCCCAGTGGGTAATGTGACCCTTTATTACCTTAAAAGCAGCTTCTTGTTATTTATAATGTTGCATGTAAGGAACTCACTTGATGATTGCAATAGTTCACAATTACTGGTAGATTGTTAGAGAGGCATAAAAAGGTGCTCTATGATAAGCTATTGGTGAGCAAGGTACCCATATATTGTTCTCGCACGTATGCCCTCTGCTGTCTATGTCCACCCTTGTTGTAAGATGTGCGTCAGCAACATATACTGTGACTTATATGCTGTAGCATATGCAGGGGCATAACTAGGGAAGACTGGGCCCCTCAGCAAACTCTTAACTGGGGCTCCCCTTAGGTGCCACACGCAGCCTCCCTTATAGACAGTGACCCCTGTAGATTGTGCCATACAGCCCCCCTGTAGACAGTGCTATACAGCCCTGCCTGTAGACAGTGTCAAACCCCACTTGTAGATAGCGCCCCGCACCTCCCCCTTGTAGATAGTGCCATACAGCCCCCCTGTAGAAATCGCCATAAGGACCCACCTGTATATAGCACCATACAGCTCCCCCTGTATATAGTGCCACACAGCCCCCCTCCCTTGTATATAGTGCCACTCAGCCCCCCCTTAGTAGATAGTGCCACACACAGACCCCTGTAGATTGTGACACACACAGCCCCTGTAAATAGAGCCACAACTCTCCCCCTTGTAAATAGTGCCATACAGCCCCCCTAGTAGTGCCACATAGCCCCTTGTATATAGTGCCACACAGCCCCCCCCCTTAGTAGATAGTGCCACACACAGACCTCTGTAGATGCACCACACACAGCCCCCTGTAGAAAGAGCCACAACTGCCCCCTTGTGTATAGTGCGACACAGCCCCCCCTTGTATATAGTGCCACACAGAGCCTCCCAAGAAAATTGTATCAGACAGGGGGATGTTAACCAAACATGGAAAGGTGGGTTTGGAAGCAGGACTATGTGAATCTTCAGGATAGTGGCACCGCCCCATGACCCTTTAATGAGTAATTAGCATATAGTGTGTGCCGGTTTAAAAGTTGATTTTATAGATTTTGCTGCATCTGAAAAAAACATACATTTGGAAATATTGTCAGGTCATGTATTACCGCATGGTGGCGGTTCAAGGAGTGAAAACTACCAGAGAGGTTTCCATTAAATATACAATGAATTGAAAACACTTCTATCTGCCCTGCAATTTTGTTATTATAAATATATCCTCTATAATTACAGCACCAGAACCAAGCTCATACATATATAGAGTACCAGAACCAAGCTCAGTACATAAATACAGTACTAAAACCAAGCTTAGTACATAAATACAGCACTAGAACCAAGCTCTGACATATGTACAGTACCACAAGCAAGCTCAGTACATAAATACAGCACTAGAACGAAGCTCTGACATACACTACCGTTGAAAAGTTTAGGGTCACTTAGAAATTTCCTTATTTTTGCAAGAAAAGCACAGTTTTTTTTTCAATGAAGATAACATTAAATTAATCAGAAATACACTCTATACATTGTTAATGTGCTAAATGACTATTCTAGCTGCAAACGTCTGGTTTTTAATGCAATATCTACATAGGTGTATAGAGGCCCATTTCCAGCAACCATCACTCCAGGGTTCTAATGGTACATTGTGTTTGCTAACTGTGTTAGAAGGCTAATGAATGATTAGAAAACACTTGAAAACCCTTGTGCAATTATGTTAGCACCGCTGTAAACAGTTTTGCTGTATAGAGGAGCTATAAAACTGACCTTCCTTTGAGCTAGTTGAAAATCTGGAGCATTACATTTGTGGGTTCGATTAAACTCTCAAAATGGCTAGAAAAAGAGAGCTTTCATGTGAAACTCGACAGTCTATTCTTGTTCTTAGAAATGAAGGCTATTCCATGCGAGAAATTGCCAAGAAACTGAAGATTTCTTACAATGGTGTGTACTACTCCCTTCAGAGGACAGCACAAACAGGCTCTAACCAGAGTAGAAAGAGAAGTGGGAGGCCCCGCTGCACAACTGAGCAGCAAGACATTAAAGTCTCTAGTTTGAGAAATAGACGCCTCACAGGTCCTCAACTGGCAGCTTAATTAAATAGTACCCGCAAAACACCAGTGTCAACGTCTACAGTGAAGAGGCGACTCCGGGATGCTGGCCTTCAGGGCAGAGTGGCAAAGAAAAAGCCATATCTGAGACTGGCTAATAAGAGGAAAATATTAATATGGGCAAAAGCACACAGACATTGGAAAGCGGAAGATTGGAAAAAAGTGTTATGGACAGACGAATCGAAGTTTGAGGTGTTTGGATCACACAGAAAAACATTTGTGAGACACAGAACAACTGAAAAGATGCTGGAAGAGTGCCTGACGCCATCTGTCAAGCATGGTGGAGGTAATGTGATGGTCTGGGGTTGCTTTGGTGCTGGTAAAGTGGGAGATTTGTACAAGGTAAAAGGGATTTTGAATAAGGAAGGCTATCACTCCATTTTGCAACGCCATGCCATACCCTGTGGACAGCGCTTGATTGGAGCGAATTTCATCCAACAACAGGACAATGACCCAAAGCACACCTTCAAATTATGCAAGAACTATTTAGGGAAGAAGCAGGCAGCTGGTATTCTATCTGTAATGGCCAGCGCAGTCACCAGATCTCAACCCCATAGAGCTGTTGTGGGAGCAGCTTGACCGTATGGTACGCAAGAAGTGCCCATCAAGACAATCCAACTTGTGGGAGGGGCTTCTGGAAGCATGGGGTGAAATTTCTCCCGATTACCTCAGCAAATTAACAGCTAGAATGCCAAAGGTCTGCAATGCTGTAATTGCTGCAAATGGAGCATTCTTTGACGAAAGCAAAGTTTGAAGGAGAATATTATTATTTCAAATAAAAATCATTATTTCTAACCTTGTCAATGTCTTGACTATATTTTCTAGTCATTTTGCAACTCATTTGATAAATATAAGTGTGAGTTTTCATGGAAAACACAAAATTGTCTGGGTGACCCCAAACGTTTGAACGGTAGTGTATATTCAGTACCACAACCAAGCTCAGTACATAAATACAGCACTAGAACCAAACTCTGACATATATACAGTACCACAACAAAGCTCAGTACGTAAATAGAGCACTAGAACGAAGCTCTGAGATATATACACTTACCACAACAAAGTTCAGAACATAAATACAGCACTAGAACCAAGCATAAACATATATACGGCACGAGAGCCAAGCTCAATACATATATACAATACCAGAACCAACCTCAGTACATAAATACTGCACTAGAACCAAGCTCTGACATATATACAGCACCAGAATCAACCTCAGTACATAAATACAGCACTAGATCCAAGCTCAGTACATATATACAATACCAGAGCCAAGGTCAGTACATATATACAATACCAGAACGAAGCTCAGTACATAAAAACAGCCACAGAACCAAGTTCAGTACATAAATACAGCACCAGAACCAAGCTCAGTACATACATACATCCCCAGAGCCAAGCTAAGTACATATAAACAGCACCAGAACAAAGCTCAGTACATAAATACAGCACCAGAACGAAGCTCAATACATAAATACAGCCCCAGAACCAAGCTCAGTACATATATACAGTATGTGAACCAAGCTCATACATATATACAGCACTAGAACAAAGCCCAGTATATATACACATCAGAACTAAGATCAGTACATATATACAGCACCAGAACAAAGCTCAGTACATATAGACAACACCAGAAGAAATACAGCTCAATTTAGTGCAACCCCTGCCGTATGGGTTTGTACAGCGTAAAACTACAGCTCCCAGCATGGCCCGAACAATGGTAGGGATATGCTGGGAGATGCTATTTCACAAAAAACTAAAATCATACCACCCATCATTTCGCTGCAGATCATACAGTGTCTACAGTACTGATTAGAGGCAGAATAAACATTTACATTAAGTGACTCACTGGAAACGTCTCAGATTCTAGTTCTTTTTCTTCTCCCTCCGGTCCAGACATCTATGAAGGATTTCTCCCGGCCATGACCCATTTCTGCAGTTTTCCACTCAGATGTCTTCAGCTTCTCACTTTTAAAACATTTCTGCACCTGTAAATGAAGATAAAATTCTAAACATATAATAGCGCCATACACTGCACCTCTAACTATAATAGCGCCATCCACTGTGTCCCTGATTATAATAGTACCAAACACTGTGTCCCACACACACCGTGCCCCCTTTAGATAGTGCCCCCATAGCCCCTGTAGATAATGACCCTATAGAGCCTCTGTAGATAGTGCCCTATATAGAAGCCCCTGTAGATAGTGCCCCACATATAGCCCTCTGTAGATAGTGCCCACATATGGACTCCAGAGCTGCAAGGCAATAGTGCTAACCCTACATATAGCTTCCCCTATAGATAGTGCTCCACATATAGCCCACCTCTGTAGATAGTGCCTCACATATAGCCCCCCCTGTAGACAGTGCCCTACATTTAGCCCCACAGTAGATAGTGTCCCACAGGTAACCCACCCCTGTATATAGTGTCCCACATATAGCCCACCTCTGTAGATAGTGCCCTACAAATAGCTCCCCTATAGATCGTGCTCCACATATAGCCCACCTCTGTAGATAGTGCCTCACGTATAGCTCCCCCTGTATATAGTGTCCAACATATAACCCACCCCTGTAGATAGTGTCCTACAAATAGATCCCCCTATAGATAGTGCTTCACATATAGCCCACCCCTGTATATAGTGTCCCATATGTAGCCCACCCCTGTAGATAGCGTCCTACATATAGCTCCCCCTGCATATAGTGCCCCACATCCCCACATATAGACCCCCCCCAGTAGATAGAGCCCCTACTGTAGATAATGCCACTCACAGTTTTAGTAGAAAAAAAACTTTATATACATGATCCCGTTCCTGCACTGTCCAGTGACAATGCAGATCTGCTCTCTTCTGAGCAGGTCTGCTGGAGCTGAACAACGCAAGCGGCGCGTCATTGAAATGCATTGATTGACAGGGCAGAATGTCTTGCCCCGTCAATCAGCGCCTTTCAACCACGGAAGCGGCGCGATGAAGCCATTGCGCCGCTAGCATCGTTAAAAGGTGCTAATTGGGGGGGAAGTCATTTTGCTCCGCCAATCAGCGTCATTGCAAGGCGCTGAATGCCAGGTACTCTGCACTAATGCATGTATTTGTACCTGCGTTCTCTAGACACAGGTACATTTACTGCAAGAGGGGTTGGCTGTCACTAGCACCGGGGCCCCTTCTGGTGTTAGCAACACCACTGGGCATGAGAGGGCCCGTGCCGCCCGGGCCATAAATGTTAGAGGCTCGCCAGCACGGGCCCCGTAGTAGCGTTGCTACCACTGTAGCAGCAATAATAACTACTAGTGGCGCAAGCGGGCATATGGGGGGGACGACGTGTCGGCCCGTAGCAGTCTCTACGGCTGCTACAGCTGTAGTTAAGCCACTGAGCGTATGCTATAGACATACTGGTAATACATGTAGCGTTAATAATATTAATTATAATAATAATAATTTTTATTTATATAGCGCCAACATATTCTGCAGCACTTTACAGTTCAGCGGGTACATTGTACAGACAATATCAGACATTATATATTGACAAAACTAACTTATAATTCAAACAAGAGGAGTGAGGACCCTGCTCGCAAGAGCTTACAATCTATGAGGAAAAAAGGGAGACACAAAGTGTAAAAAATGTGTAAGTACAATGGTCCAGGCATCTTATATACATTTGGGAACGGACACATAAAGCTGCATGAGCTGGTCACCAGCCAGTCTATGTATGACAAACATGAAGTGTATTAGGGTGCAAGGAGTGTGGGGGATAATGCTGAATGAAGAGGCTTCATGACTAATGTAAAGGGGGGCCAGGGAAAGGAGTTAGATTAGGAAATGTTATAGGCCTATCTAAAAAGATGTGTTTCCAGGGCACGTCTAAAACTGTGGAAGTTGGAAATTAATCTGATTGTCTGGGGTAGCGCATTCCAGAGGACAGGTGCAGCACGAGAAAAATCTTGGACGGGAGTGGGAGGCTTGGATTATGGCAGATGTTAATCTGAGGTCGTTGGCAGAACGTTAGAGCGCGAGTAGGGTGGTAGACAGAGATGAGGGAGGAGATGTAAGGAGGTGCAGCACTATGGAGAGCTTTGTGGGTGCGAGTAAATTTGAATTTAATTCTGAAGAGTATGGGTAACCAGTGCAGTGACTGGCAGAGGGTAGGGGCGTTGGTGTAGCGGTTGGTCAGAAAGATGAGCCTGGCTGCTGAATTAAGGATAGATTGGAGAGGGGAGAGTTTAGTGAATGAAAGACCGATTAGTAATGAGTTACAGTATTCAAGACGAGAGTGAATTAGAGCGACAATTAGAGATTTGGCTGTTTCCACAGTAAGAAAAGGGCGGATTCTGGAGATGTTTTTAAGGTGAAAGTGACAGGAGCGTGAAAGTGATTGAATGTGTGAAGTAAAGGAGAGATCTGAGTCAAAAATAACCCGAAGTCAGCAGGCGTGCTGCCTAGGAAAATTGGTAGTGCCACACACTGAGATGGAGACATCAGGTTAAGGTAGGTTAGTAGATGGTGGGAATACAAGGAGCACAGTTTTAGAAAGATTCAGTTCAGATAGAGAGAGGACATGATGTTAGAGACAGCGGACAGACAATTACTGGTGTTTTGTATATAGTTGGCTGTCATCAGCGTAGAGGTGGTACTGGAAGCCAAATCTGCTGATGGTTTGTCCTATAGGGGCTGTGTAAAGAGAAAACAGAAGCGGACATAGGACTGATCCCTGGGGAAGAGTTCTCACATCCTGCACAGTAATTTTTTTAATTTGGTGACATGTATTCTATAGCATTATGAATTGTTTGCCTCTTCTTGTTATATTAGCAGTTGATTATGAAGTTATTTAAATCTGGTATTGACTAATGAAGTAGTACCTCTTTTAGTAGCATTTGATTTGCGATTTTGATTCTATTTTGCCCTTTGTCGCCTACGGGGCCCGTGGCATGAGGGGGCCCAAGGCTATGGCTGCTACAGCGGTAGCAACACCACATTCAATAGTATCTGCGTCCTTAGGTCGCAGATACTATTGAACACTATATTTCTCAACCGTATTCAGCCCCAAGCGTATTTTGTCTCGCTGTCAACTGTATCTGTGTCCTCTGCTCCCAGCTTCAGAATTAACGCTGTGCTCGGGGAAGCTCTTGACATCACTGTCCATATATGGACAGTGACATCAGTGGCTATTCCTTGAGCGAAATTCCCTTTGACGATGATCTGGCTGGGGATTCTGCTCCTTGCGGAAACCCCTGGTGTCACTGTCCATATATGGACATTGACGTCAGGGGCTCCTCCTGGAGTGGAATCCCCGGCCAGGGGTAAGCAACAGGGATTCCGCTCAAAGTGTGGCCAATGACGTCACTGTCCGTATATGGACAGTGACATCAGGGCATCCCTCTAGGAGTGGAATTCCCGACCTATGCTCTGGCTGGGGATTCCGCTGCTAGAGGGAGTCCCCATGGTGTTATCTACAGAGGGATGGCGCTATCTACATTAACACTGTGGCGCTATATAGGGGCAATATCTACAGGGGACACTGTGGTGCTATCTACATGGGCAGTATCTATATGGCACTGTCACTATCTACAAGGGCACTGGCACTAAGGGCAGCTAAAGGGGCATTATACTGTATAAGGGCAGCTAGGGGGCATTATACTGTATGAAGCAGCTATGGGGCATTATGCTGCATGGGGTAGCTATGGGGCATTATGTTGTATGGAGAAATTTGTTTGGGCATTATACTGCATGGGGGCATCTGTATGGGCATTATCCTGCATGGGAGAATCTGTGTGGGTATTATACTGTACTGGGACATCTGTGTGGGCATTATACTTTATGGGTGCATCTATGGGGCAGTATACTGTATGGTGGCAGCTATGGGGGCATTATACTGTATAGTGGCAGTTATGGGGTTCATTATACTGTATAGTGGCAGTTATGGGAGGCATTATCCTTTGTGGGGGCAGCTATTTGGTATTATAATGTGTGGGAGTAACTATGGGAACATGATACTGTGTGGGATGAACGGGGGTGGATAGGCGGGGATTGGGTGGGATTAGAGGCGTGGCTTAAAAGGGAAAAAATGCCATGGAATCGGTTGTCCCTCTTTGTGATACTTGAAAGTTGGGAGGTATGCACGGTGACTGTGGCAGAGCAGGAAGGTATCTGCCATTTACTAGGCGACAACCTACAGGCCATGTTCGGCCTGCAACCTATCAAGCACAGGATCTGGATCCCTGCGCAGGCTGGCGTCATGACGTCACTGGATCGTGCCGGCCTATGCAAGGATCCCGTCAGCATTGAGGATGCTTTGGAGAAGCTCCGTTCATTACAGGACCGGAGCCTAGGTGAATATATTTTTTTGTTTTCTTTGTTTGGGGGGCACTATCTTCACAGGGGAGGTGGGGGTGCTTTCTACAAGGGGACTGTATGCTATGGGGCCCAGTCTTTCCTAGTTACAGCCCTGGCAAAGAGTGTTTTTTTTTCCTCACGGATTATGAATCCCATGTGTGTCCATGAGAAAAGAATCATGCCATGCAACTTTACATGCTGTATTACGGGATAGTCTCACCTAGGATTATAATATAAACCCAATTAGCTTTGGCTTATCTGGACACTAACTTTCCAAATGACTTATTCTAAGTATATATATATATTAGGTACAGTGTTAGATTAGAATAAGTCGTTTGGAAAGTTAGTATCCAAGTAAGCCAAAGCTAATTGGGTTTATATTATAAAAATTCCCGTTCGGACACTCGACCAGTGTCCCAATAACCAATATCCTCCAAAATACGAGACAGCACTCCGGTGTTTGTGAAAAATAGTATCACTTTAATGCGACGTTTCAGCCCTGCTCCATGGGGCCTTTCTCAAGCAGAGAAAGGCCCCATGGAGCAGGGCTGAAACGTCGCATTAAAGTGATCCTATTTTTCACAAACACAGGAGTGCTGTCTCGTATTTTGGAGGATATATATATATATATATATATATATATATATATATATAATTATATATATATATATATATATATATATATATATATATAAACTTTGTCATTTACTGACTGTTCAAATTTAGTTGTTTTATCAATGCAAATTCTGTGTGAAGTTGCTGACATTAGATGTCTCCCTTCCTGTAATCTGCTGTCCTCCCCCTGTTGTCAAGCAAAATCCATTTCTACTTAAGGAGCCAAGGAGAAGAACTGCATGAAGTGGCAGGGGGGTCTCTTCACAGCCTGACAATAGAAGTCTATGGAGAGGGGAGGGGGAGCTGGAGGAGGGAGCAGTAGCAGAGTGATTCAGACACAGACATGCTGCCCATACAAGTTTATAAAGAGGGGAGGGTAACCAGGAGGAGGGAGTAGAGAGAGACACACAGATGCTGTCCATATAATTCTATGGAGAGGGGATGGGGAGAAGGAGGGAGCAGAGAGAAACATGTACACTTTCCATAGAAGTCTAAAGGGAGGGGAGGGGGAGCAGGAGGAGGGAGCAGCAGCAGAAAAAAGAGGAGACACAGAGATGCTGAAAATACAAGTCTATGGAGAGGGGAGGAGGAGCAGGAGGAGGGAGCAGAGAGAGACACACACACACAGACACCACCCATAGAGGTCTATGGAGGGGGCAGGAGAAGAAAGCAGAGAGAACAACTCACAGAAATAGACAAGCTACCCATAAAAGTCTATGGGGAGGAGAAGTGAGCAGGGAGAAAGTCAGATGCTGCAGTCAATAGAAGTCTATAGAGAGGGGCAGGAGAGCAGGAGGAGGGAGTAGAAAGAAAAAGACCCAGAAACAGACACGCTAGCCATAGAAATCTATGGAGAGGGTATGAGAAGCAGGGAGAAGGAGGGAGAGAAACGCTGCCCACAGAAGCCTATGGAGAGGGAAGGGTGAGCAGGAGGAGGTAGCAGAGAGAGACACAGACACGCCAACCATAGAAGTTTTTGGAAAGGGAAGGGGGAGGAGGGAGTAGGAACAGACAGAGAAAAAAGAGACACTGATGCTGCTGCCCATAAAAGTCTATTGAGGGGGGAGAACAAGGAAGGAGGAGAGAAAGACCAGACAGTTAAGAGTTATATCTCATCCCAGTGCTGGATTCTCAGGTACACTGCTCAGTACTGCTGTATGATGTCCTCCATGCGGTTTCTGCTTCTGAAGATATGCCACAGAGAAATAGTGGACCAGGATATTCTCTTCTCTATGTGTGCAAGGTATAAAATATATTATAGCAGTTAGGCTCCACCTGCTAGCACAGGGATAATTAAGAATTCAAGATAGAACATGCAGAGGGGAAAACTGCTAAAAAAAAATGCAGAATACAAGTCATATAATGGCAAGAAATAGTGTTATTCCTCATGTACACACATATGACAACTTATTTTGAAAAGGTACGCTATAAGAGCAAACAAATTTCTCTCTGTGGCCTCCACCTACACATTGAAATAAAGGCTTGTAGAACTAGGCTTTTAAATTTAAAACATATTTTAAAACATGACATCTGCAACATTCACAAACCCAGTTGTGCTTTAGCAGTAAACCGTCTGAATAGCAAAAGATAGGTTCACTTGGGGTAAACTAAATATGAAGTACAAAATATTATGTCTTATAAGTTAGATAGCTTGCTTATTTATTCTCACTGTGACAGAGTTGTAAATGACAAGTTTGAAGGACATATTTAAGTATAAACACTTCAGTTATTCCATGTATATTATTTAGCTCAGTAATAGAATGTGTTTGATATATTAAATAGCGGCTTTGCTTGCATCCTACTGTAGATAAGTGTTTCAGAAGTGAAGAAATAAATAAGTGGATGGATTTTGTCAATGTTATGAGAAAGAAATCTACAGCATGTAGATATGGATTGTATGAGTTGAGAAAATGGGATGGATGAACAAATTATACCACCTAAATGTAAGGAACAGAATAAAGCATCAATTTTATGGATTAAGATTTGAAATGAATTTATTACAAATTATTTAGCATATTAATATGAATATTTTACATATGTTAATCTTATTGAAGTCAAGCTTAAATGAAAATTAGCTTTTTGCTATTTGCTTAAGTGTAAATATTAAAGTGAATAACGTATTGCCTTCTCCTCAATCACCATAAAACCTAATGCATTTATAGCCGTGTTCTTCACAACAGAAAATAATTACAAATGTCTACCAAGTTTAAAAGGAAGGGCCATTTTTTCCATTGGGAATTTGTGGACAGATATGTTGCTTCTGGGCACCCCCTCCTCTTCTCAACTGGCCATTGTATGTGTGTGATATCACTTTACAAATTTGAGTCAATTTATGACATTGACAATGTTAGGGTATATTTTCATGTTTTTACGGAAATCCTGTTAAGAAAAATGGGCATAACTTAGATGTGATCGATAACAGCTGGATCCTGCATGTCAGAGACACGCAGGACCCGCTGTCACGAAAGCCGTCAGTCCCGCTGACCTGACGGATTCGGGTTTCAGCGTAACATAAAGCTTCTAAGTATCCAGGTTATAATCCATAGAATTATATAAACCAATTACAAAGTTAAACTAAACACTATAATACATTGTTTTAGTAAAAATGCAAAGGTTTACATAGGAAGCATTCTGTGCAGGTTGAAAACGACAGCTTCCAGAGGTACAGACATATAACTGAGATTATAAAAATCGAATTTCCATTTTGCAATTAAAAAACATAATAATACACATTTCGTTTGGGACTTCACTAGAGGGAATTCCAGGTTGCTACCTCAAGAGTAATCTCCATTAGCATTGGCTGACCTATACAGAGCTGGAGACATATTCAGACAGGCTAAAGTCAGGGCAGGAAAAGTACTTTTGTAATGGTAAACAGGAAGGGTGTCAGGACAGGTGGCAGAAAAGAAATTTAGTAAAATACAAGCCGGGTTAATAACAGGATATCCAAGTCAAAGAACACCTTTGAACAAAACAGGAATCAAAAGAACCTATTGCTCAGGCAAGGAGAGGAGGGGAAAGGGCCCATAAGAACCCTGCGACACTAAAATAGACTGAAGTCCGTGGCAATCGGCTTGCATTGGCCCTTTAATGCTGGGAGCTGGAGCATGTGTGTGGCAGAGGAGAATGACATCAGAAGGTAAGTGTGGTGTTGTAATCAAAATTGTAAAATCCTTACAACAAAGCATATATATCATCACACTAGAAACAGCCTAGAAATAAAGACAAACAGTGTTGTGGGATTCCCACAATAGAATACATCTCATAAATGAAAATATCACAATAGTTCACAGTCAAAGAATAAATATGTATGCTATAGTGACATCATTACAATAAAACACAAACTTGAAATAAAGACAAGCACGAGTGCAACATCATCACAATGAAAAAATTCGAGAAATAAAGACAAACCCTATTGTGAAATCATTACAATAAAACACTAATAGAAATAAAGATGAACAGTATTGTGACATCATCATGCTCAACTACAGCTAAAGAATAAAGTCCTTCCATTTTGTGACATCATCACAATAAATCAAAGCCTAGGAATACAGACACACTCTATTATGACATCATCTTAATTGGGTATAGCCTAGAAATGTATACGAACAAATTTGTGACATTATCACATTAGAACAAAGACTAGTAATATCAAGAAACACTATTGAGACATCATGTCAATAGAACACATCTTATAAATGAGGACTCGGGCTACCGTGACATAATCACAATAGTACACATCCAAATAATAGTTCTAAACACTAGAGTGACATCATCACAGCAAACCATATCTTGGGAGTAAAGATAATTCTATTGTGACATCATCACAACAAACCACAGTCCAGGAATAACGGCAAGTCCTATTGTGATATCATCACAAAAACATATTCTATGAGTAAACACAAACTATAATGACGTCATCACAATAGAACACAGAGTAGGAATACATACAATAAAAAATGTGACATAACAATAAAGCACACTTTATAAATTAAGACACTTTCTATTGTGATTGATAATGGAAACTTGTGTTTATCTGTATTTTGACCCTCTTATATTTTCCTAGCTTATTACCTTTATTTCTTATATGGTGTGCTTACTTTGTATTATTTACTACATACACACTCTAGTCTTTCACACACCACAGATTAAATATGTAAAAGAAAACACTTTCTATTTATAAAGACAAATACAATTGTGACATCATCAGAATAAAACACAGCTTATATAGGAAGAGTCCGGCTATTGTAACATCAACTCCATACTAAATGCAACCCCAGTTTGGTTAGTGTATAAGGCTTTTCCTTTCAATCCTGGTGATTATTTACATCAAAATGAAATGGAGTGCCAAATACTAAATTATGTTCACTAACATATAACATCCAGCAACTGTGGTTAAATGTGTTAGCTGTATATTAAAGTTATTTTTTTTTAATTTGATGTTTTCTTTAGAAATGTTGAAATATGAGCATACATATTAATTTATCTGCATGTCTAATTTCCACTACCCCCAAAGACTTATATTCTCCATTAAAATGTTATGTGGAAAATAGAATGAAATCATGGCAGCCCTCCAGTAATTCTGGAGATGTTCTCACTATACATTCCTCAATAATTATCAGAAAATAAGAGGCAGCTTGTGGTTTTCTTAACTGTTTTTATGTGAACAGCCAGAGGAGGTATAGACATCTGCTGTTGTTGTTTCATCATATCAGATAATTAGTGAAAAGAGGAAACGCTCAAAGTTGTATTACCTTTGACTCCAACACTTGTTTTATCCAGTTGTAGTTACTTTAGGAGTAATCTGCCCAACACCGAAGAGTTGCTGATGCTGCAGCAAATCTTTCTGCAAATAGCTCACAATCAGGGACTTTAGATGAGGAACACACATTGTCATTTTTTTTATGTTTAGGTTGCAAGTAATATTATGTAAAGAGAACATAACAGTGTTTTTACTTACAGAACAAGTTTATAATTAGCATAGGTGCAGGGTTTTTCCCCTAAGACTCAACCTTTGTCACCCAAAATGAGCATCAATGCTGGTTTCATATAATCATTTTATGGTCGCTGCACCCATAACCCCCTTTAGTCCTCCTGAGCCAAACTTAGATCACCATAGAACTCTATGGAGACCCAAGTACAGCTTAGCAGACCCACGAGGGGTCTGGATGCAATATTCACTTTAAACTGCTATTGCACGACAGCCATGTGAAACCTGCGTTAGAGTTGTTTGGACACTTTACTTTAGGATAAATCTGACATAGAGAGTGCAATAGAAATCTTTAGATTTTTTAAATATGTTCATTTGTATAAAGCTTCATTAATCTATCATTATAAATACAAACTCCCCTGATTTGAATGCATTTGAAACATAAGGTCAAAGGGCATATCTAGGGTGCAAGAAATAGACTGGAACTGTCCATAATGTACAGAGAGAAATATGTGAGCTGTAGAGGATGTACACAGGATGGCATCGACAGAAAAGAGGGAGTGGACATCTAAAAAAATCGAATCTACAGCCAGCACTCTCTGTCCATGAGCAGGAATAAATATCTGCCTTGTAATGGAATAATACCACTTGGTCCTCCAACTTTCTGACAAGCTGCAAGCAGAGCGACAGTACATGCCGTGATAAGCATCAGACTTTTTGCCATAAATATTAAACTATGAAGTATTTTCTGCACCTAGTGATCAGTAAATGGATTGCACTTACCTTGTGGCCAATCACAGTAATTGATGCCCTGCCCTATATTAGCCCAAAGCCTTGTACTGTACTTCTTGTGCCTGATTATTCTGATTGTGAGTGATACAGCTTTCCTGTGATTATCTAACACTCTTCACTTTAACTCTAGACACTATAACTCTTCTTTATGTCTGACTACTGTTAATATCTCTACTTGTGTACCGAACTCTGCATTACGTCTGACCACGGATGATCTTTCTACTTATGTGCCGAACCCTGCATTACATCTGACTTTAATCCAACCTTTTGGATTCCAGATATGAGAACCAGCATCGCTAAACTCTCTTCTACTCATAGCATAGCCTTGCTCAATGCTAAAAAATGAAAAAAATTGTCAAATCATAGGCAAAAACATATGCTGCCTTACACAAGGGTCCCGTCTCAGTGTCTCATTTATTGCAAGCTTAGCATGGCTGAAGGTTTATGGCACTAAAGGGGCACTATTATTGAATAGGGGCGCTAAGGGGCACTATTACTGAATTGGGGCCACTAAGGGGCACTATTACTGACTAGGGGTATTAAGGCAGCATTATTAACCCCTACCCGCATGAGCCAGTAACTATACGTCATCGCGGGAGGTTATTTCCCGCACGAGGACGTATGCTTACTGAGTTGTTTTCCGGTGCACACTGTCGGCGACAGTGTGCACCGGTAACCGGGAGGTCAGCTGTCACCGACAGCTGACACTCCACTCTTGCCAGCCAGCGGTCCTTTGCCGCTGATTTAGGCAAATTAACCCCTTAGATTCGCCGCATTTTAGGGGTTTTCAGCATATTGGCAGACCAGGTCTAAAATTGCGGGCTTTGCCGATAGTTAGCATGGCAAATGGAAGCCAAACAATGGCCTCCGTGTCTGCCATGGATGGAAGCCCATCAGGACCAACCTCTGGCTGGCCCTGATAGGCTTCCTGCCAGAGTGACAGGAAGTCACTGTGTCGTTCCTGATGCACACTGTCAGCGACAAGGGAACCGGCAGGTCAGCTGTCCCCGACAGCTGACACTCCAGTGTTGCCGATCAGCGGCTCATCGCCACTGATTTAGTCAATTAACCCGTTAAATGCGGCGCTCGATTTTGATCGCCGAATTTAGGGGGTTTGGAGCACATCAGCAGCCCCCTTGCAATAGTGGGGGTTGCTGATGCTTGTGATGGCATCCAGAGGCCAGACCACGGCCTCTGGGTTTGCCATGTACGGAAGCCTATGAGGACCAACCTCTGGCTGGTCCTCGTAGACTTACTGTCAGAGTGACTGTGACGTCACACTGACAATTGGAATACATTACACTACCTAGCAGCGATCAGAGCCGCAGGTAAAAATAACTAAAGTGCAAAAAGTTAAAAAAAAAAAGTTAAAAAAGTTAATAAAAATGTTTTATAAAAGTGTCAAATAAAAGTTGTTTTTTTCCTATAATAAGTCATTTATTATAGGAAAAAATTAAAACGTTAAAAAAAGTACACATATTTGGTATCACCACGTTTGTAACGACCCAATCTATGAAATTATAATGTTATTTTTCCCACACGGTGAACGCCGCAAACAAAATAAACTAAAAACTATGCCGTCATCACTATTTTTTGGTCACCACTCCTCCCAAGATATAGAATAAAAAGTGATCAAAAAGTCGCATTTACTCCAAAATAGTACCAATAAAAACTACAACCCGTCCTGCAAAAAACAAGAACTCCCACAGCTTTTTTGACTAAAAAATAAAAAAGTTACGGCTCTCAGAATATGGTGTCTCAAAAAATAAATAATTTTATAGAAACGTAATTTTATTGTGCAAACGCTGCAAAACATAAAAAAACTATATACATATGGTATCGCCGTAATCATACCGACCAGCAGAATAACGTAAAATGTAATTTATTGCGCACGGTGAACGCTGTAAGAAATTAAGAATTTAAAACGCCAAAATCGCAGTTTTTTTGGTCACATTAGCTCTAAAAAAAGATGTCATAAAAAGTAATCAAGAAGTTGTATGTACCATAAAATGATACAAATAAAAGCTAAAGCTCGTCTCGCTAAAAATAAGCCCTCACAGCGCTCAATCGCCTAAAAAATAAAAAAATAATGGCTCTCAGAATGTGATGATAAATAGTCTTTTCTTTGTAAAAGTAGTAAAATATAAAAAAACCTATGTCAATTTGGTATCACCGTAATCGTATTGAGACGCAGAATAAAACTAAAGTTGTCGTTTATACCGCACGGTGAAAGACGTAAAAACAAAACCCAAAAAACTATGGAGGAATCACAGTTTTTTCAATTTCAGAGGAAAGTCTACATGGTCCTGTAGAGATTTTTGTGGTCTTCACACTATTACCAGTTTCTGTACAATATTAGAGGTTCAATGGCTGATATTTCAGACGTGGACTTTCAGAAGAGGCTTGACTTATATATTGGGAACTGCCCTTCCCACATTAAGTGCTGCAGACATATTTAATCTGGAAGATCTCTTTTCTGAACAAGAAGTGATTAATGTATTTAAATCCATGCTGGGAGGTAAAAGTCCTGGTCCAAACAGGTTCACAGCTCAGTTCTAAAAGACCTTTGCCCCGCAGCTCCTGTCCGTTATGACAAAAGTATATAAGTACTATTTCTGATGTAACTCCCTTTGCCCCGCAAACATTAATGGCCACGATCACAGTTATCCCTTAACCCGAAAAAGATGCAACACTATGCTCATATTACTGTCCAATTTTCTTAACTAATGTGAATGTAAAGTCCTTTTCCAAAACTTTAGCCAACTGAATTGCCCCTCTTTTCCCTAAAGGGATTAACATGGATTTGTGCAGATAAGAGAGGTGAGGAACAATACTAACAAAACGCTCTTGCTTATTTCTAATGTGCGGAAACATGCTATACCGGCTTGCCTGGTCACAGTTGATGCAGAAAAGACTTTTGACAGGGTCCACTGGAAGTTCTTGATTGGCTCTGCATCAACTCGGACTCGATCTCTCCCTAATGGGGAAGAATTTTCCTTGGATCACGGCCCTACTTCAAGAGTAGGGAAAACTTTTCTGCACCTTAAACGATTGCCAATCCACCAGGCAAGGCTACCCTGTTGCCCCTCCTGTATGTATTTGCAATGGAACATCTAGCGGTAGACTTGCAGAATTGACCTGATGTTTCGGTAGTGGGGATCGGACACAGACACCATAAACTGGCGTTATACACTGATTATTTATTATTATTATATATTACCAATCCAAGGGTGTTGTTTTTTGACCTCATCAATGAATTTGAGCACTTTGGCTAGGTGAGCAACTTCAAAGTGAATAACTATAAATCTAAAGCCTTGAACCTTACTCTACCCGGGGAAGACTTGGAAAACCTCAATATGGTATTCCCTTTTAAATGGCATATGAAAGTAATTAAATTTCTAGGCATTAGAATTTGTAAGATTTGTCAGAATTGTATACCCTTAATTACCTACCATGGTTACAGCATAGGATTTAAGACCTAAAGAAACATTAACTCTAAAGCTACGGTGTGGCCTACCTGATTTTGCCTTTTACCATCAAGCTGCTTTGCTGATTCGTGTTGTTGAATAGTACTATTATGATGGCTCAAATACACAATGGATATTAGCAGGGCCGGCCGAATAGATGGCGCCCCGTTCAAAATTATATTTCGGCGCCCCCACCCCATCATAAAAAATGACCCATAAAAAAGTATAATTCCCACCCACAATATAATGCCCTATATAGTGCCCCACACAGTATAATGCCCCTTTAGTGCTGGCCATAGAGTATAATGCCCCCATACATTACAATGCCCCCATAGCTGCCCCATACAGTATAATAATAATATTTAATAACATAATATATTATAACCCCTTCAAGGACACAGTATTTTGTCCTCTAATTGTGCCCACACAGTAGTATGCTCCCTAAGTGCCACACACAGTATATTGCCCCCTGTAGTGCCCCTACATAGTGTAACGTCTTAGTCGCCTCCACTTAGTGGCCTCCACACAGTATAATGCCCCTCCCCCGGCTGCCACACACAGCCAGCCCCCCCTTGTAGATAGTGTTCCGACGCTGTGACCGGGGAATCCACTCCAGCAGAAGCCCCTGACGTCTCTGTCCAATTATGGACAGGGACGTCAAGGGCTTCTCCTAGAGCCGAATCACCGGTCACCGTGTCGGCAACGCTGTGGATGGGGATTCCGCCTCAGGAGTTGCCCCTGATGTTGCCCCCCTGACAGAGACATCAAGCTCTCCGTCCAGGAGCGGAATACCACAGGGGGATTCCGCTCCTTCATGGAGCTACAGTGGCGCTAGTAGATAATAGAGCTGGGAGATACCTCCCTGCTCTGCTATAGTGTTCAATAGTATCTACTTAAGAACACAGATACTATTGAATGTGGCATTGCTACTGCTGTAGCAGCCTCATCAGCTGCTTGCGGCGCCACTGACCATGGAGTGGCCCTCAAGCCCGATTTCGCCGCTAGCAGACGCTATGGCTGCTACAGCGGTAGCGACGCCACTGAGAGAAGGAGTGCCAGGGCGGAAACGCAGTTGCTAAGTCGCCGGGCCCGGGTGCTTCTGATACACAAGCAGGGGAAGGGAGCCAGCGCAATGGCAATGGCACACGTCGCACAACCCTAAGGCCGGCCCTGGGTATCAGTGGAGAGTTCTCTGACCTCACTAGCCTTAAGATACAATGGATCCTATCAAGCAACAGACCTGCACATGCTTACCACACTTTATTGACTAAACACATACCTCCTGCGGTGGGTGTAGAATCTTTTCTAGTACTGAATGCTATAGATAGGGTTAGGTTACATTAGGTGATGGCTGGTCAAACACATCTCCCTAAATTCATAGCCGTGCAGAAGACCTGTCCGGAAAGAACGATTTCATGGCTATAGTATGCACAATTACAAGACTTTCCCAAATTCCACCTCTCTCCGGGAGTGAGAAATACAACTCTTACAGAGTTGAAATCGATTATGCTACAATATATTCCACTGCCCCAAGCCACACAAGCTCTTTTTTTTTATGGCATACTCTTAAAAATACCAAACTGGGTGCTTTAGATTTTGCTAAGAGCTTGGGAGAGGAAGCTACACATCAGCTTGTACAGGGGCATATGTAGGGGGGGGGCAGGCGGGGCATGTGCCTCGGGCACAACTTAGAGAGGGCCGCCAGGGCTGCACCGTCCATGATGGCGGTCTACTGCCTCCCTGAGGGCTCGGCGGCGCCACTGAAACGAGCCACCGTCACCCCCTCCTGCACTATAATTGTACCTGTGTCTATAGGACACAGGTACAATTAGAAGCAATGAATGGCCGGGTACGTTCCGTGCCCGGCCATTCAGTATCTTTCTACGCCGCTTGCGTCGTTGAAAGTCGCTGATTGACAGGGAAAGTCATTCTGACCTGCCAATCAGCGCCTTTCATAGAGGCAAGTGGCGCAATTACGTCATTGTGCTGCTTACATCATTAAACCCCACACCTGCGGAGAAGAGAGCAGGTCTCCATTGCCGCCAGATGACACGGGAATGGGATTAAGGTGAGTTTGTATAGTTTTTTTTTTATCCTAATAAAAAAGTGTGTGGCTTTATCTACAGGGGGGCTTTATCTACGGGGGGCTTTATCTATGGGGGGGTGGCTTTATCTACGGGGGGCTTTATCTATGGAGAGGCTTTATCTACGGGGGTGGCTTTATTTACAGGGGGGCTATATACTGGGGTGGACTATAAGTGGAGCACTATATACAGGGGTGGGCTATATGTGGAGCTCTATATATGGGGGTGGGCTATATCTACAGGGGGCTATATACAGGGATGGGCTATCTGTGGAGCACTATAGGGGAAGCTATATGTGGGACACTATATACAGGGGTGGGCTCTATGGGGGCACTATCTACAGGGGGCTCTATGGGGGCGCTATCTACAGGGGGCACGGTGTGTGTGTGTGTGTGGGACACAGTGTATGGTGCTATTATAATTAGAGGTTCAGTGTATGGCACTATTATATTTAGGGGCGTAGTGTGTGGTATGAGAACTTTATCTTTGTTTATAAGTGTAGAAATGTTTGAAAAGTGAGAAGCTGAAGACATCTGAGTGGCAAACTGCAGACATGGGCTGTGACCGGGAGAAGTCACCATAGAGGTCTGGACCGGATAGAGAAAAATAACTAGAATCTGAGACGTCACCGGTGAGTCACTTAATGTAAATGTTTATTCTGCCTCTAATCAGTACTGTAGTCACTGAATGATCTGCAGTGAGATGATGGGTGGTATGATTATGATATGATGTTTTTTTTTTGTGAAACAGCAACTCCCAGCATATTCTTACCATTGTTCGGGCCATGCTGGGAGCTAGAAACAATTTAGTGCAAACCTATGCAGCAGGGGTTGCACTAAATTGAGCTGTATTTGTGATGGTGTTGTATATATGTACTAAGCTTGGTTCTGGTACTTTATATATATGTACTGAGCTTGGTTCTGCGGCTGTATTTATGTACTGAGCTTTGTTCTGGTGCTGCATATATGTAATGATCTTGGTTCTGGAGCTGTATTTATGTACTGAGCTTGGTTCTGTCACTGTATATATGTAACAAACTGGGTTCTGGTGCTGTATATATGTACTGAGCTTTGTTCTGGTGCTGTTTATATGAACTGAGCTTGGTTCTTGTGCTGTATATATGTAATGATCTTGGTTCTGCAGCTGAACTTATGTGCTGAGCTTTGTTCTGGCACTGTATATATGTACTGAGCTTTGTTCTGGTACTGTATATCTGTAATGAACTGTGTTCTGGTGCTGTATATATGTAATGAGCTTTGTTCTGATGCTGTATATGTAATGAGCTGGGTTCTGGTGCTGTATGTATATAATGAGCTTTGTTCTGATGCTGTATATATGTACAGAGCTTAGTTCTGATGCTGTATAAATGTACTGAGCTTTGTTCTGGTGTTGTATATATGTAATGAGCTTTGTTCTGGTGCTGTGTATATGTAATGAACTTGGTTCTGGTGTTGTGTATAGAACTATATTGCTTGTAAAATGTACAAATGTTTTTATGCTCTAGTTACATAAAAAAAATTGTGGAAAAGAAATGACACGTCATTGATTGGTAGAGAAAAGAAACATGGCGAGGGGAAAGGAGATGTCGGGAAAGAGGTTGGGGGGGGGCTCCAAACCGAATCTTTGCCCCGGATGCTGGAGAACCTAGCTACGCCTCTGGCTTGTATGTAGCGGATTGGCAGAAAGTATTTACCTTAAAACATAAAATAAATGCCAAGCCCAAGAAAAAAATTTAGATGGTACAGGTGCCCGATCTTGACACATAAAAGGCATGCCATGCCTAGGAAAAACTGCAAATGTTTCTGAATTATGCTGGCATTGCAACACGGGGACTGGAGCGATGCTGCACATTTGCTGGAAGTGTTCTGCGCTGTGTCCATTTTGGCAAATGGTAATGGATATATTTCACCAGGTCTCGAGCTCTTGCACCACACCCATTCCCCAAATTGCTCTTTTGTCTCTGATACCTGGTGCAGTATATATAGTTAAGAAAGGGATTTTAAGATTTACAGCTGCACACACAGTAATCCATCAATGGAAATCTATGGAAGTCCCAACTATTAGAGAATGGGTGACTGAAATGGATTACATGAAAACATTTATGACTCAAAGACATGGATCAATCAGCTCAAGTTTTGGTTGCATGGTCCCACTGGACATCATTTAAATCCTATCTGTGCTTGCATTTTTTTTGTTAGAGAGAAGTTTTAAATCTGAAAATGGGGCATACTAGTGGTAGAAACACACTTTTTTGAGGAGGACACCGTCCTCTGCCTATCTTCTTTTTTTCTTTCTTTCTTTCTTTCTTTCTTTCTTTCTTTCTTTCTTTCTTTCTTTCTTTCTTTCTTTCTTTCTTTCTTTCTTTCTTCCTTCCTTTTCTTCTATATTTTCTCTTGTTTTTCCCCTCTTTCCTCTTGTTTGATGAAACACTAAGACAGTGGAGAGTGCCGATTGCATTAAGGATTAATCCATTTATAACTACACTTAACATACTTTGAACCTATAGAGGGGGACGACCTTGCTTGCTCCAGAGTTTATTGTTTCTCCACAGTAATTTTGCTAGTAAACATGTTTATATTGTTCATATTTCTTGTTTGATATACTTGCACTGACATTTGTGTGATCTGCTGTGATTTTGTTTTCTACTTTCAGATACCAAAACCTAATGAAGATAAGTTTATGAAAAATGTTGTGAGGGGGCGTTTGATCTGCAGAACATAATTCTGCAGCTGGTTACTGTCTGGCAAAGGGACATTTTTTTTAAACCATGTAATGAATACATGTAATGGCCGCGGTCGTGGACCGCAGCCTCCCCTTACCTGCTGGCATCCGCAGACCTCCTTCCTGTGGCCGACATCTCCTTCCCCAGAGACCTCAGTGCATCCGGCCGCTCTGTCCTGCAATGTCTGTGAGGGGAGCAGGCGCGCTGGTTCCCGGCCTTAAAGAGCAATGTAATGTAATTAATTATATCCCAGACCACCCTGGACTATAAAAAGGGCCCTGCCCTTTTACTCCTTGCCTGTACATTGTTGTAGTTTTCCCATGTTCGTATTGCAAATGGTCCCTTAGTGTTATCCTGCTCCCAGTTTTTCACCTGCCCTGTATCCTGTATCCTGTATCCCGTGCTTTGTTTGGTTCCTGAGCCTGTCTAGTGTTGGAGTCGTGTTGTGCCGCCTTCTGTTAGACACCACGCCATCCCTGGTATCAATCGCCCCCCCTGACGCAACCTGCCACATCTAGCCCCATACATGTCAAAGCCTCTGCCACTATCTGGACTATCTCGGGTACCCTTGTGTTACGAACTTCTGTATAGACTTTTGCATAGACTGTGACTTGGCCAGCTTCCTCTCTGCTATGGCGGAGCGGCCTAATGGGTCCACATACACCAAGATCGTGACAGTACGCTCAGGCCATGGAACCCGCTGGCCAATCCAAGACTGTAGTTCAGGTGATACAAACAGATATGAATGACCTACGTGTATGCCAGGATCAACTCCTCGTGGCTGTAAACTCCATCATCTCCTGACTGGATCAACCTCCTGCTCCTCTTCCAGATGCTGCTGCCGTTCCACTGCCCGTCATTCCTCCTGCCTGTTCCGGATCCACAGTTTTGATGTCTCTTCCTCCCCGCTATGACAGTGACCCTAGAGCCTTTAGAGATTTCCTCAATCAATGTATCATTCATTTTAGGAAACAAGCTCATCTGTAATGATAGGGGTAGGGAAACGGACAAGTGAGCCCTAATCTACCCGCCACTCTGCCCCTGCCTACTTGCAACGACCCGCCCTAGGCGACGGGGTACAATTGGGCGGCGGTCCCTACGCTCAGTAAGTGCACGAGACAAAACATACAAGGGAATATAAAGCAAAGGGAAAGGGGCAGTTGCCCACAGCAACACCGTGAGCAACAGAGTGGTGAACGAGCCAAGTCAAACCAGGAGAGCACGAGGTACCAAACGCAGAGCAGAAGAGTAGTCAGAAAGCCAGGGTCAGAATGGAGCAGGATCAAATAGTTAGGAGCTGTAGCTGGGCCAGGAAACCACACGGAAAGAATCACAAGCAAGGAGGAAAAGGAAAGGCAGGTATAAATAGACAGAGGGCGGGAGCTAGCTGAGTCTGGCCAGGCTGCAATAGGCTCTCCCACTCCTAAGCCTGCCAGCCTGAGTGGTGGAAGCTGGAGTCAGTCTCAGAGAGATAGACTCAGGTGAAGACTGATTACCTGAGTAAGTTAACCCCGAAGCTGTGCCTGGCAGATCCTTTACAGTACCCCCCCTTTTATGAGGGGCCACCGGACCCTTTCTAAGCGGACCTGGTTTACTGGGGAAACGAAGGTGGAACTTCCTGACCAATACCCCAGCGTGAACATCCCGGGCGGGTACCCAAGTCCTCTCCTCAGGCCCGTATCCTCTCCAATGGACCAGGTACTGGAGGGAGCCTTGGACCATCTTGCTGTCCACAATCTTGGCCACCTCGAATTCCACCCCCTCAGGGGTGAGAACGGGAACAGGAGGTTTCCTCGAGGGAGCCAAGGACGGAGAGCAGCGTTTAAGGAGGGAGGCATGAAACACGTCGTGTATACGAAAAGATGGGGGTAACTCCAGCCGGAAGGAGACAGGATTGAGGACTTCAATGACCTTATACGGCCTAATAAACCGGGGAGCAAACTTCTTGGACGGGACCTTAAGACGCAAGTTCCTAGATGATAACCACACCAGATCCCCGACCATAAACAAGGGGTTAGCAGAACGTTTTCTATCAGCCTGAGTTTTTTGTACGCTCTGGGACGCCTCTAGGTTCTTCTGAACCTGGGCCCAGACTGTGCACAGTTCCCGATGAACGACCTCTACCTCGGGATTGTTGGAACTACCAGGTGAAACGGAGGAGAACCGTGGATTAAACCCAAAATTACAGAAAAAGGTAGAGACCCCTGACGAGTTACTGACCCGGTTATTAAGGGAAAATTCAGCGAGGGGAATGAATGAGACCCAATCATATTGACAGTCAGAGATAAAACACCTTAAATATTGTTCTAGGGATTGATTAGTCCTCTCAGTTTGGCCATTGGTTTCAGGATGGAAAGCAGAGGAGAAGGACAGATCAATCTCCAACTTCTTACAGAAGGCTCTCCAAAACAAAGAAACAAATTGTACCCCTCTGTCCGAAACAATATTGACAGGGACCCCATGGAGACGCAGGATGTGTTTGACAAACAAGGTAGCTAACGTCTTGGCGTTGGGTAGTTTCTTGAGGGGCACAAAGTGGCACATCTTACTGAAGCGGTCTACTACCACCCACACCACCGACTTGCCTTGGGATGGAGGCAAATCGGTGATAAAATCCATGGAGATATGTGTCCAAGGTCTCTGGGGAATGGGCAACGAACGTAGTAAGCCCGCTGGTCGGGACCTGGGAGTCTTGGACCTAGCACAAACCTCACAAGCGGCGACGTAGGCCTTAACGTCTTTAGGCAAGCCAGGCCACCAATAGTTTCTGGCAATGAGGTGTTTGGTACCCAGGATGCCTGGATGACCAGATAGTGCGAGTCATGATTTTCCCTAAGTACCCTTAGCCGGTATTGCAGGGGAACAAACAGCTTGTCCTCAGGAAAGTTCCCGGGGGCTGAACCTTGATCAGCTGCAATTTCAGAGACTAAATCAGAATCAATAGAACAAATGATTATACCGGGAGGCAAAATACAAGCAGGATCTTCCTCCGAAGGAGGGCTGGCCATGAAGCTACGCGACAGTGCATCGGCCTTAATATTTTTAGACCCAGCCCTATAGGTAACCAAAAAGTTGAATCTGGTAAAAAATAGCGCCCATCGAGCTTGTCTCGGGTTTAGCCTCCGGGCAGATTCTAGGAAAACCAGATTCCTGTGGTCGGTAAGGACAGTTACCTGGAGCCTAGCCCCCTCCAGGAAGTGGCGCCACTCTTCAAATGCCCATTTAATGGCTAAGAGTTCGCGGTTGCCAATATCATAGTTACTCTCAGTGGGCGAAAACTTCCTGGAGAAGTAGGCACAGGGGCGGAGATGGGTGAGGGACCTGGTACCCTGGGACAAGACAGCCCCCACTCCCACCTCGGATGCATCAACTTCTACGATAAATGGCTCCATTTGGTTGGGCTGAACCAGCACCGGGGCCGAGATAAAGCACTTTTTAAGGACCTCAAAAGCCTGGACAGCCTCTGGAGACCAGTGGAGGAGATCAGCACCTTTGCGAGTGAGGTCTGTAAGAGGCTTAGCGATGACCGAGAAGTTAGCAATGAATCTCCTGTAATAATTAGCGAACCCCAAAAAACACTGTAACGCCTTCAGGGAGGCAGGTTGGACCCATTCTGCCACAGCCTGAACCTTGGCGGGGTCCATGCGGAATTCATGAGGAGTGAGGATTTGACCCAAAAATGGTATCTCCTGTACCCCAAACACACATTTTTTGGTTTTTGCAAACAGTTTGTTTTCCCGAAGGACCAGGAGCACCTTCCTGACATGCTCAATGTGGGAGGGCCAGTCCTTGGAAAACACCAGTATGTCATCAAGGTACACTACAAGAAATATCCCCAGGTAATCTCTCAAAATCTCATTTATGAAATTCTCGAAAACCGCCGGCGCATTACACAACCCAAAGGGCATGACGAGGTATTCAAAATGACCTTCGGGCGTGTTAAACGCAGTCTTCCACTCATCCCCCTCTTTGATGCGGATAAGGTTATACGCCCCCCGTAGATCAAACTTAGAGAACCATTGGGCCCCCTGAACCTGATTAAAGAGATCAGGAATCAAAGGAAGGGGATACTGGTTCCTTACAGTGACCTTATTCAGGTTACGGTAGTCAATGCATGGCCTAAGACCACCATCCTTCTTCCCTACGAAGAAGAAGCCAGCACCTACCGGAGAAGTAGAGGGGCGAATGTAACCCTTGGCCAGGTATTCCTGGATATACTCTCTCATGGCTTCACGTTCGGGACAAGAAAGATTAAATATCCTACACTTAGGAAGCTTAGCTCCTGGTACCAATTCGATAGCGCAATCGTATTCTCTATGAGGAGGTAACACTTCGGAGGCCTCCTAAGAGAAAACACCAGCGAAGTCCCGAACAAAATCAGGTAGCGTGTTCACCTCCTCAGGGGGAGAAATAGAATTAACAGAAAAACATGACGTCAAACATTCATTACCCCATTTGGTAAGCTCCCCAGTAATCCAGTCAAACGTGGGATTATGCAACTGCAACCAGGGAAGGCCTAAAACCAAATCGGACGATAATCCCTGCATCAACAGTACAGAGCACTGCTCCAAATGCATGGAGCCAACAAGGAGTTCAAAAACAGGGGTATGCTGTGTAAAATAACCATTAGCAAGAGGAGTGGAGTGGATACCCACTACCGGGACAGGTTTAGGCAAATCAATCAAAGGCATAGCAAATTCCACAGACATTATTTTAGCAGAGGACCCTGAATCCACGAAGGCGCTGCCGGTAGCAGACCTACCACCAAAAGAGACCTGAAAGGGAAGCAAGATCTATTATGTTTCATATTTACGGGAAATACCTGTGCGCCCAAGTGACCTCCCCGATGATCACATAGGCGCGGAAGTTCTCCGGCTGCATTCTTACGCTTAGGACAGTTGTTCACTTGATGCTTGTCATCCCCACAGTAGAAGCAGAGACCATTCTTCCTGCGGAAATCTCTACGTTGTTAAGGGGACACGAAGGCCCCGAGTTGCATAGGTATCTCTGAGTCTTCCGGGGAAGAACGAAGCAACGGAACCTCGGGAGGCATCATGGGGGAGTCGGAGGAGAAAACACATAAATGTTCGCGTTGTCGTTCCCTGAGACGTCAGTCAAGTCGTACCGCTAAAGCCATAACCTGGTCTAGGGAGTCAGAAGAGGGATAGCTAACTAGCTGGTCTTTCAGGGCATTCGACAGACCCAACCTAAACTGGCACCTTAAGGCAGGGTCATTCCACCGAGAAGCTACGCACCACTTCCTAAAGTCAGAACAATACTCCTCAACAGGTCTCTTACCCTGACGTAAGGTCACCAGCTGACTCTCGGCAAAGGCAGTCTTGTCAGTCTCGTCATAAATGAGTCCGAGAGCAGAAAAGATCAACGGAGGAAAGTTCAGGGGCGTCAGGAGCCAAGGAGAAGGCCCATTCTTGGGGCCCGTCCTTGAGCCGGGACATAATTATACCCACTCGCTGGCTCTCAGAACCTGAGGAGTGGGGCTTTAAGCGAAAGTAAAGCCTGCAACTCTCCCGAAAGGAGAGAAAAGCCCTCTGATCCCCTGAGAACCAGTCGGGCAACTTGAGGTGGGGTTCAGGAGTTGAGGTGAGGGGAACCACCAAGGTAGCCTCAGGCTGGTTGACCTTCTGAGCCAGGGCCTGGACCTGTAGGGAGAGACCCTGCATTTGCTGAGCCAGGGTCTCAAGGGGGTCCATAGTAGTGTCAGGGACCAGGGTAGACTAGGTATATGGGCTTGTGATTATGTAATGATAGGGGTAGGGAAACGGACAAGTGAGCACTAATCTACCCGCCACTCTGTCCCTGCCTACTTGCAACGACCCGCCCTAGGCGACGGGGTACAATTGGGCGGCGGTCCCTACGCTCAGTAAGTGCACGAGACAAAACATACAAGGGAATATAAAGCAAAGGGAAAGGGGCAGTTGCCCACGGCAACACCGTGAGCAACAGAGTGGTGAACGAGCCAAGTCAAACCAGGAGAGCACGAGGTACCAAACGCAGAGCAGAAGAGTAGTCAGAAAGCCAGGGTCAGAATGGAGCAGGATCAAATAGTTAGGAGCTGTAGCTGGGCCAGGAAACCACACGGAAAGAATCACAAGCAAGGAGGAAAAGGAAAGTCAGGTATAAATAGACAGAGGGCGGGAGCTAGCTGAGTCTGGCCAGGCTGCGATAGGCTCTCCCACTCCTAAGCCTGCCAGCCTGAGTGGTGGAAGCTGGAGTCAGTCTCAGAGAGATAGACTCAGGTGAAGACTGATTACCTGAGGAAGTTAACCCCGAAGCTGTGCCTGGCAGATCCTTTACATCATCTCTTCCCCTCTGATGAGGCCAAGGTACCGTTCATCATTTCCCTGCTCACTGGCATGGGCGAATCCCATCTTGGAGCGACAAGGACCTGAATTCTCGGACCTAGCTCTATTCCTACAGACGTTCCATACTGTGTTCAAGGAGCCGGGTCAAACATCCTCTGCAGCGGCCACTCTGCTAACCCTCAAGCAAGGAGGGTCCACAGTAGGAAAGTATGCTATCTCCTTCCATACCATGGCAGCAGAGTTGGCTTGGAACAATGAGGCATTGGTGGTGACCTTTTGGCAGGGTCTGTCCTTGCACATCAAGGACGAGCTTGCAGTCCGCTATCTTCTTTCTACCCTGGGTGCTCTTATCCTGTTGGCTACCCGGGGTCGACATGAGAATCCAGGAACGTGCGCAGGAGGTTTGGCAGGAGAGATGTTTCCACAGACTGGCACCCTCGTTCAAGAGACCACTATTGCCTCCTTCTGTTGTCCTACCTGAGGAACCTATGCAGGTAGACAGAATCAAACTTTCCGAGCAGGAGAAACAGCGCAGACACTCTTCAGTTCTGTGTCTGTATTGCGGCCTTAAAGGCCATTTTGTGCGCCAATGTTCACAAAAACCGGGAAACTCCAGCACCTAGAGTTGGTTGGAGAGACAACCCTAGGTGGGACGACGCCAAGCATCAAAGCCTCCCCCAAGTTATCAATTCCTGTGACCTTGCTCTCTGGTGAGACATCACACTCCTCAGACTATCTGGACTACATCTACCTACATCTACCTACAGTTCTTCTGGAGAGACCCCTGGCGGTTGCCTCTGGGAATGGACTACCTTTGCCTGATCCTGTCGTATTCGTCACTAAACCACTGACACTGCAAATCGGAGTTCTTCACTCAGAACAGATTACATTGCTCGTTCTACCTAATGCCATCAACCCTGTCCTGCTGGGCCTGTCTTGGCTTCGCCTACATGCTCCAGTTCTCGACTGGAGTTATGGAGAGGTCCTCCAATAGGGGCCCAAATTACTTGCCCGCTGCCTGACACAGGTTCGCCCAGTTTTGTCTCCACTGCCACAGTCACTCTCCAATCTACCGTCACTAGTTTTGTGGACGTCTTCAGTAAGAAGGAGGCAGAGTCTCTTCCTCCCCATCGCATCTACAATTGCCCTGTTGAATTACTTCCTGACGCATCGCCACCTCACGGTTGTGTTTATTCTCTCTCCCTGCCAGAGACCTTAGCCATGTCCGCCTAGGTTAAGGAGAACCTCGAGAGTGAGGGAACATATGGGAGTTATCCTCTCCGGCAGGAGCCGAATTCTTCTTCGTGAAGAAAAAGGGCGGATCTCTTCGTCCATGTATTGACTATTGGGGCCTGAACCAAATTACGGTTAAGAATAAGTATCCCCTACCGCTTATCTCAAAACTTTTTGATAGAATTCGTGGGGCCAAGGTGTTCTCAAAGCTGAATCTATGCGGAGCTTATAACTTGATCAGTATCCACAAAGGTGATGGGTGGAAAACCGCATTTAACACTCGAGACGGCTATTACGAATACCTCGGGATGCCCTTTGGACTATGTAATACTCCAGCTGTGTTCCAGGTGTTTGTAAATGACATTTTCCGAGACCAGCTGTATGTCTGTGGGGTGGTCTCTGGACGACTTCTTGATTTACTCACCTGATTTGATGACACATCGGAAGCATTCACCAAGTTCTATCGCAGTTAAGGGGGAATCGCCTATATGCTAAATTCGAGAGATGTGTACTCGAGAGGAACTCTCTGCCCTTACTGGGCTACATCGTATCTGACCGTGGTCTCAAGATGTATCCAGAGAAGGTGTGATCCGTCTTAGAATGGCCACGACCACATGGTCTTCGTTCCATACAACGATTCTGGGATTTACAAATTTCTATCGGCAATTCATCCCGAACTTCTCATCTCTGACTGCTCCAATCTCGGCTCTCACTAAAAAGGGGGTGAACGCCAAGATTTGGCCTCCGGAGGCAGAATCAGCATTTACTGATCTCAAGAGCGCTTTTACCTCAGCATCTGTTCTCCATCACCCTGATGCTTCTCTGCAGTTCTTTATGGAGGTGGACGCTTCTTCCGTAGGTGCGGGAGCACTACTAGGCCAAAAGAACTCCAAAGGCAAGACGGTGGCTTGTGGCATCTTCTCAAAATTATTCTCGCCAGCAAAACGCAACTATTCCATGAGAGATCGGGAATTGCTGGCCGTGAAGCTCGCCTTAGAGTAGTGGAGACACTTGTTGGAGGGTGCTATCCATCATATTATCATCTATACAGACACAAGAACCTCACAAACCTACAGTCGGCTCAACGGTTAAATCCACGCCAAGCCAGATGGTCGTTGTTCTTCACCCCGATTTCAGTTTTTGCTTCACTTCCGTCTTACAGACAAGAATGTGAGGGCTGAAGCCCTGTCTCGCTCCTTCCAAACCAATCACTCTGAGGAGACGCCTTAACCCCTAGGTGCACCACGACGCAACTGTACGTCCTGGTGGCCAGTGTCTTAGCGCACGGTTACGTACGGTTACCGCGCAGTTCCCGGTGCACACCGTCGGCGATTGTGTACACCGGGAACCGGGAGGCCAGCTGACACTCCACTGTATGCCGATCAGCGGCTTATTTCCGCTGATTTCGGCAATTAACCCCTTAATTGCGGTGATCGATTCCAATCACCACATTTTAGCGGTTTCTAGCACATCGGCAGACCTCACAAATAAAATCGTGAGGTTTGCAGATGGCTAGCATAGTAATGGCCTCCGTGTCTGCCATGTACGGAAGCCTATCAAGACCAGCCTCCTGATAGACTTCCTGTCAGAGTGACAGGACGCCACTCTCGTTCGCAGTGCACACTATCGGTGATAGTGTCTGTGTGTATTGGGAACCGGGACGTCAGCTGTCCCTGACAGCTGATACTCCACTGTTGCCGATCAGCGGCTCATTGCCACTGATTTCGGCAATTAACCCGTTAAATGCGGAGCTCGATTGCGATCTCCACATGCAGGGGGTTTGTAGCACATCAGCAGCCCCCATGCAATTGTGGGGGCTGCTGATGCTTGTGATGGCACCCGGGATCTGCCATGTATGCAAGCCTATGAGGCCCAGCCTCTGGCTGGTCCTCGTAGACTAACTGTCAGAGTGATTGTGACGTTACACTGACAGTTGGAATTCATTACACTACCTAGGTAGTGTAATGTATTCTAACAGCGATCAGAGCTGCAGGTAAAAAAAGAAAGTGTAAAAAGTAAAGAAAAAAGTAAAAAAAAGTTAATAAAAATGTTTTACAAAAGTGTAAAAAGAAAATATTTTTTTTCCATATAATAAGTCTCTTATTATAGGAAAAAAATGAAAACGTTAAAAAACAGTACACATATTTGGTATCACCGCGTTCGTAATGACCCAATCTATGAAACTATAATGTTATTTTTACCGCATGGTGAACGTCTCAAAAAAAAACAAACTAAAAACAATGCCAGAATCACTATTTTTTGGTCACCACCCTTACGAAAATATAGAATAAAAAGTGATCAAAAAGTCGCATGTACCCGAAAATAGTACCACTAAAAACTACAATCCGTCCCGCAAAAAACAAGCCCTTACACAGCTTTTTTGACTGAAAAATAAAAAAGTTACGGCTCTCAGAATATGGTGACACAAAAAAGAAATTATTTTATAAAGAAGTGATTTTATTGTGCAAACGCTGCAAGACATAAAAAAAACTATATATATATGGTATCGCTGTAATTGTACCGACCCGCAGAAGAAAATAAAATTGTAATTTATAGCGCATTATGAACGCCGTAAGAAATAAAGAATTTAAAATGCCAAAATCACTGTTTTTTGGTCACCAAAGCTCTAAATAAAATGTAATAAAAAGTGATCAAAAAATTGTATGTACCAAAAAATGGTACCATTAAAAACTACAGCTCGTCCTGCCAAAAATAAGCCCTCACACCGCTCAATTCATGGACAAATAAAAAAGTTATGGCGTTTGGAATGCGTGGAGTGAAAAACTAAAATGGAAAAGCAAAAGAGGATCAGTCCTGCAAAGGTTAATTAATTTCCATTAAAAAAATAAATTATACTATACCCCTAGAAAAATTCCTTGAGGGGTGTAGTTTCCCAAATGGGGTCACTTTTGAGGTGTTTCCACTGTTTTGTTCCCTTTAGGGCGTTGCAATCGCGACATGGCACTAAAAACCAATCCAGCAAAATCTGTGCTCCAAAATCCAAATGGCGCTCCCTCCCTTCTGAGCCCTGCTGTGTGTCCAAACATCAGTTTATTACCACATATGGGGTATTTCAGTAATAAGGAGAAGATGCTTTACAAATGTTGACGTGCATTTTCTTCTTTTTTCCTTGTAAATATTACAAATGTCTATGTTTTTTCAGAAAAAAAGTCGATTTTCATTTTCACAGACTCACTCCGATAAATATAGCAAAATACCTGTGGGGTGAAAGTGCTAACTATACCCCTAGTTAAATTCCTTGAGGGGTCTAGTTTCCAAAATGGGGTAAGTTTTGGGGAGTTTCCACTGTTTTGGCACCACAAGACCTCTTCAAACCCGACATGGTGCCTAAAATATAATCTAAAAATAAGCAGGCCCCAAAATACTGTAGGTGCTCTTTTACTTCTAAGGCCAGTGTTTCAGTCCATTAGGGCACTAGGGCCACATGTGGGATATTCCTAAAAACTGCAAGACCTGGGCAATAAATATTGAATTGCTTTTCTCTGGTAAAACCTTCTGTGTTACAGAATTTTTTTTATTACAATGAATTTCGCCCAAAAAATTTGTAAATTTCCCCTCTAATTTGCTTTATTTCCTGTGAAGCGCCTAAAAGGTTAAGAAACTTTCTGAATACTGTTTTGAATACTTTGAGGAGTGCAGTTTTTAAATTGGGGTGATTTATTGGGGTATTCTAAAATATAAGGCCCTTAAAATCACTTCAGAACTAAACTGGTACCTGTAAAAATAGCCTTTTGAAATTTTCTTGAAAATGTGAGAAATTGCTGCTAAAGTTCTAAGCCTTGTAACATCCTAGAAAAATAAAAGGATGTTCAAAAAATAATGCAAATATAAAGTACACATATGGGAAATGGTAACTAGTGACTATTTTGTGTGGTATTACTATCTGTTTTACAAGCAGATACATTTAAATATAGGAAAATGCAAATTTTTGCAAATTTTCTCAAATTTTTTATGTTTTTCACAAATAAATATTAAATTTATTGACCAAATTTTTCCACTTTCATAAAGTACAATATGTCATGAGAAAACAAGCACAGAATCGCTTGGATAGGTAAAAGCACTCCCGAGTTATTACCACATAAAGTGACAGATGTCAGATTTGAAAAAATCGGCTGTGCCACAAGGCCAAAACAGGCTGCGTCATGAAGGGGTTAATACATCATAGATCCTCCTAGGATTATTGCTGCTAACCCTCTGCAAATTAGTGACATTCCTCCTGGAAATAATTTTGTCCATCTTGCTGACAGGGGGAGAATTCTCCGCTGGGGACACAACTCTAAACTAGCTGGGCACTCTGGTGTCCGTTAAACACTAGACTTGATAGCTCGTCACTATTGGTGGCCCACTCTGCCTGGAGATGTTGCGGACTATGTCTCCTCATGTATGAACTGTGCCTCGAACACATCTACCCGCTCCAAACCTGCTGACCTGCTACTACCCCTGCCTGTTCCTGAAGCCCCTTGACAGCATATCGCTATGAACTTTATCACTGACCTTCCTCCTTCAGCTGGATGTACTACGATCTGGATAGTAGTGGATAGTTTCTCTAAAATTTAACATTTTATTCCACTGACTGGCCTTCCGTCTGCTCCTAGACTGGCAAATCTGTTTATTTTGCACATCTTCCAGCTACACAGACTTCCTCTGCATATTGTCTCGGACCGGGGTGTACAGTTTACATCCAAGTTCTGGAGAGCTCTGTGTAACCTGTTAGTTGTAAAACTGGACTTCCCTTCTGCCTTTTACCCACAGTCCAATGTTCAAGTGGAGAGGACCAATCAAATTTTGGAGAACTATCTCTGTCATTTCGTTTCTGCCCAACACAACAATTGGGTGCAACTTCTGCCTTGGGCGGAATTCTCGTACAACAATCACACAAGTGATCTAGGAAATCAACAGAGGCAGAACACGTGTACTGCCCAGAGTGCAAAAGTTTGTGGAAAGCAGAAAAATAGTGCCCAGCAATAGAGCGTCCTGCACAGGGTGCCATCCAACCTAAGGCCAGCCTTGGTCAGACTCATAGTTTAAGAAGCACTGCAGCCATTTCTGGACAGCGCTGAGAAGAACGGCGGATCCACGGCACAACTGGAGAGTACCAGGTTTAAAAAGCGGCTTGCAAGTCGACCGACACTATTGATTGGTATTCCTTTGATATAGAGAATCCATGCCGACGCCGCAATACACGCTCTGAGGAAGTCACGTAAGTGACGAAATGCGTCAACGTTCGGAAATCCATGGTCTGGTCTGGAGGTAACTGAAACACATGCCCTGTAAGAAATTTGGGCATAGCCGGAACATTGGGCGATACACTGGAGGAGGTGTGTACTTTAACTTGGAGTCAACTCTGCAGCCACACGAGATGAATGCGGACGACACCACGCTAATGGTGTAGGAACGATACATTCTGACAGCCGTACGTACTAAGTACCTACCAAAGTTCATTACCGCATCACTGCAGGATACTACTTTTGTCTGGGAGACTTTAACAGACAAACACAGAGTGGGTGTGTCTGCCCTGGCATTATTTCATTCCCGGCTTTGGGAAGGAATCGCACTGATATGTGGCTCCTATTCGCTGGAGGAATGATATAGTTGCCTCCACTGACAGAAACCCTTTGTCGCCTGCTATGCACACAACTTATCGATAAGTATATTCTTTTATACATGTATCTTATAGGCTGATTCCCTGTATGTTATATTATGCAGTCTACAACTAAGTCTGATTGATTGTTATGTACTTGTATAAGTCCCTATGTCCATGTACAGTATTTGCTTTGTGACTACTCACCATTTAAAGCCAGTACTCCATCTCCAGCTCATGGTATTATACTCAGCCCTTTTCCGTTAGTGGTATTATATTTTTGATAAATGTATCACTTCATGATTCCGATCCTACTTGCATATAATTATTATTTTGCTTTATTCAATATAAATATTGATACACCAGGCCAAAACTGTTTAACATATGGTCTTTTTGAGTAAGATTATTTCTCAAATCTAGTGAGTCATGTTACCCATTACCCGGACGGGCTTGTGATGTCTGTTTGTTTGTTTTTTATTTCGTACAAGATTGCATATTTTTAGCCTTTATAATTAATCAATAAACTCTGTAAAAAAAACTTTTTTTTTAGCAAACTGAGCCGAGTGCCTTTCTATACCAGGATTTGTTCTTCTTCCTCTTTTTTTGGTTAATATTACTCTTGGTTGGCACCGTACAACTGTACTGAGCTCTGTAGCTGTTGAGAACCCTTGCATTTTTTTTATATAAATCACACAAGTGAGTCTACTGCCTCGTCTCCTTTCTACATTGTGTACAGTCAGCATCCTCGAGTTCCTCTTCCTGTGCCACTCATGACTCAAGTACAAGCAGCAAATTCTACATTTGGGACTTTTATTCACATCTGGCAGCAAACTAAGTCAGCGCAACTCCAGGCAGTGGACCGCATGGAAAATGCCGATAAAAGAAGAAAAATTCCTCCTCAGTTCTCTGCTGGAGTCAAGGTCTGGCTTTCCTCAAGGAACATGCGTTTGATGGTGCCCTCATACAAATTTGCCCCCAGGTTCCTCTGACCCTTTGAGGTCATACAACAGATAAATTCTGTCTCCTATAAACTCCAGCTACCTTCTACCCTCAGAATCCCCAACTCCTTTCATGTGTCCCTCCTGAAACCTCTGGTCCTGAACCGCTACAGTAAAACTCCTAGTCCTGCATTTGCTGCCAGCGGTTCATCTGATGTGTTTGAGGTGAGGGAGATCATGGACTGCAAGAGGGTAGGAGGATGCACTTTCTATTTGGTGGACTGGAGAGGGTTTGATCCTGATGAGAAGTCCTTGGAACCAGAGGAGAACCTTAATGTCCCTGCCCTCGTTAAAAAATTCCTCTCTAGCTCTGGATTCAAGAAGAGGGGGCGTAAGGGTCGGTACTGTAATGGCCGCGGTCATGGACCGCAGCCTCTCCTTACTTGCTGGCATCCGCAGACCTCCTTCCTGTGACCGACGTCTCCTTCCCCAGAGATGTCAGTGCATCTGGCCGCTCTGTCCTGCATTCACTGCCATGCCAACTGCCATTCACTACTATGGGTCTTACGGAAACATCCTGAGGATATGTCATAAATGCCCTTCATGGGAAAACCCCTTTAAGTGCAAATTCGGACCTTGTAAGTTTAACCCTTCATAAGTATGACCATGCTAGCTACTGAAGACTTTGGTTTGATATAAAATTAGACGCAACAGCTTTTGTGTGATTAAAATAATTCTATGCATGACTTAATTGACATTCTTAAACTTTTATTTAACTATCAGGCAATTTCCAACATTTTAATTAAAAAAAAATTATCCTCAATAAACAGAAGCAGAATTACTCTGACACTAATCATAAATAATAGGACCTACTTCCCCTTGAATGTGAACTAAAACATGCTTACCAAGGAAATTTCCAGTAAGCTAGAGGCATTCATCAGACAAATTATGCACTTCGAGAAGACACATGGCAGTCCATATCGAGAAGTGACATAGTCCATTACATCAAAGGATCATGGGACAAGGACCATTTTCTGGGTTTTGGGCATGTCTGTGATCTTGGTTGGTGGAGGTAAATACTCAGTTGTTATCAGATTCTGATGTGCATTGACATTTACAGCATGGGAAATGTTGGATAGTGAAAGAAAACTGTTTCAGTTCGAAATATGTCACAAATTACACCATGCTGAGGAAATTGAAGAGCTCTATTTCCCTGTTAACCTAATGTGCCATGACATTTGCTGTAAAAATGTTGAAAAATGAAACATATCAGCATCAATTGAAAATAGGCTGTAGATTAGATTGTTATCAGGTTGCGGGTTCTGTCAAAGTCAGAAATATTTCACCATTAAACAACATATATGGAATCATTGTTGGATTTTTGTTCTTCCAAACAATTTGTATTGTTTTAAAAAAAAAAAAGAAAAAAAAAACCTCTAGGAAAAAACAATGCCTTTGCTGGTAATAGATTATAAAGAAAAAATACAAAATGTTACAAATATTATTTTATTAAATTTGCTCAAAGAATCCACAAGATTGTACTGGGTTAGAAAAAAAGATCTGTATTTTTTTTTTTTATTTAATGTTCATCTGTATCTGTTTATGTTGCCGAATCGCTGGTTTTGTGTTGCGGGTTTTCCCCCATTGAATTCAATAGGGAGGTAAAACCCACAACAAATACCAGATGTTGTAAATTTTTGTGGCAGAAAAGCTGCGATTCCGCCACAAATATCGCAACTCAATAAATAAAATAAAAAAATTATATATATTTATATAGAATATAAAATTCTTACCCAGATCTCTATGCTCCTGGGTCCAGCCTGGCCTCCGGGGATGACGTTTCATCCCATGTGACTGCTGAAGCCAATTACAGGGATGAAATGCCTTAGGGCTCTTTGGATCATTGTAATCAATCTCAGACACCTGTGATAATTAGTTTTCCAGGTGTGCCCAATCAAAGGAAAACTACTTAAGAAGGACGTCCCACATTATTAAGCAGGCCACAGGTTTCAAGCAATATGGGAAAGAAAAAGGATCTCTCTGCTGCCGAAAAGCGTGAAATAGTGCAATACCTTGGACAAGGTATGAAAACATTGGATATTTCAAGAAAACTTAAGCGTGATCATCGTACTGTGAAAAGATTTGTGGCTGATTCAGAGCACAGACGGGTTTGTTCAGATAAAGGCATAATAAGGAAGGTTTCTGCCAAACAAATTAATAGGATTAGGGGAGCAGCTACTAAAATGCCATTGCAAAGCAGCAAACAGGTATTTGAAGCCGCTGGTGCCTCTGGAGTCTCGCGAACCTCAAGGTGTAGGATCCTCCAGAGGTTTGCAAGTGTGCATAAAGCTATTATTCGGCCACCACTAAACAATGCTCACAAGCAGAAACGGTTGCAGTGGGCTCAGAAATACATGAAGACTAATTTTCAAACCGTGTTGTTTACTGATGAGTGCCGTGCAACCCTGGATGGTCCAGATGGATGGAGTAGTGGATAGTTGGTGAATGGCCCCCATGTCCCAACAAGGTTGCGACGTCAGCAAGGAGGTGGCGGAGTCATGTTTTGGGTCTCTGCAAAGTACGTAGAGTTTATGACTGACCACTTTCTTCAGTGGTACAAAAAGAAGAAGCGTGCCTTCCGTAGCAAAATTATGCATGACAATGCACCATCTCATGCTGCAAAGAATACCTCTGTGTCATTGGCTGCTATGGGCATAAAAGGAGAGAAACTCATGGTGTGGCCCCCATGTTCCCCTGACCTCAACCCTATTGAGAACCTTTGGAGCATCCTCAAGCAAAATATCTATGAGGGTGGGAGGCAGTTCACATCAAAACAGAAGCTCTGGGAGGCTATTCTGACATCCTGCAAAGATAGTCAAGCAGAAACTGTCCAAATACTCACAAATTCAATGGATGCAAGAATTGTGAAGGTGATATCAAAGAAGGGGTCCTATGTTAACATGTAACTTGGCCTGCTGAGTTATTTTTGATTGAAAGAGCTTTTGATTTCTGTAAATACCTCCTGATGCTGCAAATTCAACAAATTACCATTTTAGTTCTCTTTACAACCTTTAAAATGTTTTGATCTCTGTTGTGCATAATAATGTGAAACAGTGCATTTTGAGTTTTTTACTTCTAAAAAAAACCCTGTTATTATTAGGAGATTTGTTCAATAAAATTCGCATTATACTCCAACGGTTGATGGCTTGAAGATTATACTGACTGTTATTTGCATCAACTATTTAGGAAAATCAGCGAAAAATAACATTTGCATAATAATTTGGAACGTGGTGTAATAGATTGACTATCAGTTTTATACTGACAGGCAATAATGCTTTGGTCCACTGAGTAGACCAAAGCATTATTTAAACTATCAAAAGATCGCATAGTAAAGTGCCCTAAATTATTTAAAAAGGTGCACAGTAAGGTAAGTTTTCCATAAAAAGTGATTTTAATTTGGAAAAGTGTAAAAAATGTATAAAAATACACATATTTGGTATGGCCACGATCGCTATGATCCGAACATTAATGTTAATATGTTATTTAAACCGCAAGGTGAACGCTGTAAGAAAAAAATGCAAAAAACTATGGTGGAATTGCTATTTTTCCATTGCACGTGAACGTCGTAAAAAAAAATGAAAACACCAAAATTGCTGTTTTTTTGTCACCTTAGCTCTCAAAAGAATATGTAATAAAAAGTGATCAGAAAGCTGTACGTGCCCAAAAAATTGTTTATATTTGTAAAAAGTAGTAAAATATAAAATAACTATATAAATTTAGGTATCACCATAATTGTATTGAGCCGCAGAATAAAGTTAAGTTGTAGTTTTTACCGCACAGTAAGGGCAGATTCAGACGAACGTTGCGTTTTTGCGAGGGCAAACAACGCGGCGTTCTGCGCGCGCAAAAAACATTTGACAGCTGCGTGTGTCATCCGTGTATGATGCGCGGCTGTGTGATTTTCGCGCAGCCGCCATCATAGAGATGAGGCTAGTCGACGCCCGTCACTGTCCAAGGTGCTGAAAGAGCTAACTGATCGGCAGTAACTCTTTCAGCACCCTCGACAGTGAATGCCGAACACAATATAGAGCAACCTGTTAAAAAAAAAGAAAAAGTTCGTACTTACCGAGAACTTCCCGGCCGTTGCCTTGATGACGCGTCCTTGGTGACGCGTCCTTGGTGACGCGCCTCTCTTGACATCGGGCCCCACCTCCCTGGATGATGCGGCAGTCCATGTGACCGCTGCAGCCTGTGCTTGGCCTGTGATTGGCTGGAGCTGTCACTTGGACTGAATTGTCATCCCGGGAGGTCAGACTGGAGGAAGAAGCCGGGAGTTATCGGTAAGTCAGAACTTCGTTTTTTTTTACAGGTTCATGTTTATTGGGATCGGTAGTCACTGTCCATGGTGCTGAAACAGTTTAACTCTTTCAGCACCCTGGACAGTGGCTATCTCCTGACGTCGCGTACCGGAATTTTTTTTGCCGGGTTCGGCCAAAACGAGTTCGGCCGAACTCGGTGAAGTTCGGTTCGATTGTCCGGGTTCGCTCATCTCAAAGACACAACATTTGGATGTTTGGAAACAGAAAAGCACGTGGTGCTTTTCTGGTTACATTCATCCTTTTGACAGCTGGTGCGCTGTTTCAGTCGTTTCGCACGGAAGTGCTTCCGTGCGACCTGCGTGGTTTTCACGCACCCATTGACTTCAATGGGTGCGTGATGCGCGAAATACGCGGAGATATTGAACCTGTCGCGTTTTGTACGCAGCGAACAAACGCTGCGCACAAATCACGCACTGTTTGAACTGCCCCATTGACTTCTATAGGGCTGTGCGTGGTGCGCGAAAAATAAGCGGCCTGCACGCACGAAAATCACGCTCGTGTGAATCCCCCCTAAATGCCATAAAAAAGAAACCCAAAAAACAATGGAGGGATCACAATTTTTTCCAATTCCTCCCCACAAATATTTTTTTTTCAGTTTCCGTTATATGGTTCTTTAAATGGTGCCAATAGAAACTACAACTCAATCCACACAAAAAAAGTCCTCGCACCACACTATTGACGGAAAAATAAAAAAGGTATTGCTCTAGGAAAGCCGGGAGTGAAAAATTAAAAAGCAAAAAATGGCTTTGACCCATAGGGGTTAATAAAAGTGACTTGAAAAATTATATTCACCTCAAAATGGTGTCATTGCAAAATACAACTCATCCTGCAAAAAACATGTCCTCATACAACTGTCGACAGAAAAATAAAAAAGTTTTTTTTTTTTTAATGTGACAATGAAAAAACTAAAAAAATTGCTTGGTCATTAACCCCTTAACGACATGCCACATACATGTACGTGGCAGCCATTAAGGGGAAATATGGAGAAGGTTCACGGGCTGCGCGGGCCACATACTTAGCAGGTGACAGCTGTGTAATACAGCCGACACTTCACTGCAACGAGCGGTATTTGATTCCGCCCATTTAACCCCTTAAATGCAGCGGGCATTCGTGTCCGCATCATTTAAATCGTAATGCAATCAAGGGGGCGGCCCCCTCCGGCGTGCCCCCCCACAATCGCGATGTGTCGATTGTCATCATGGCAGCCTGGGGGCCTAATAAAGGCCCCCAGGTCTGCAATCTTTGTACGCCTTGGGCAAGTCTTCAAAGGAGTCTGTCAGTATAGCGATATACTGCAATACATTAGTATTGCAGTATATTCATGCAAGCGATCCAACGATCACTGGTTTAAGTCCCCTAGGGGGGACTTATAAAAAACAAAATAACAGTTAAATTAACATTTGTTTCAATGATCCAAAAATAATAAAAAAAAGTAAAAAAAAACCTTTTCCAATTTTTATCCTAAAGCAATGTTAAAGAAAATAAAAGTTAACATAACTGTTATCGCCGCATCCGTAAAAGTTCCCTCTATCACATTATAGCATTATTTAAACTGCTTGGTGAACGCTTTAAAAAAAATATATATAAAACACACAAATTGCTGTTTTTTGGTCCTCCAAGCTCTCCAAAAAAAATAGAATAAGAAGTGATAAAAAAGTCGCATTTATACCATAAAATGATATCAGTAAAACTTACAGCTCGCCTCAAAAAATAAGCCCTCACATCGCTCAATTGATGGAAAAAATAAAACAGTTATGGCTCAAAGGATATGGCGACACCCAATTATTTTTTTTAGCATATCTTATTTTTTTTTCTTAAAGTGCTAAAACATAAAATAACATATCAATTTGGTATCGCCGTAATCGTATCAACCTGTAGAATTAGGTGAACATGTCGTTTGTACCACCTGATGGGCACTGTAAAAGCAAAACCCCCCAAAAAATAGCGTAATCACATTTTTTTGCTCATTTCACTTGACAAGTAATTTTTACATTATGCGGTACAATAAGTTGTGCCATGAAAAACTACAACTTGTCCCGCAAAAAAACAAGCCCTAATATGGCTATGTTGATGACCTTTGGTAGGCGGGGAGAAAAAACTAAAATGAAAAAATGAAGAAATACAGTACTAAGGGGTTAAAAATTTGGTCTGTATAAATCCGTTTTTCTTTTAGTTGCCATATATGGAAATGAATGTGAAAGTCATGGTAGATGATGAGGACTGATCTGCTATTTAGTAGGTAATTTCTAAACACTGTGTTAATCCACTCTTCCTTGATGCCTTATACATTGTAGCATTGTTTTCAGGCAGTACTTTATTTCCTCTCGAATATAGAAATCATTCTAAATAACTTCCATGAAATACTATTCAAAATTTTTCCTAAACGTCTCAGAAAGGATCCCAGGTTAACTTACACTATATTCATAAAATAGCAAAAGAGTTTCCATCATTAACTACTTAAACTCTATATTAACCATATTTAATTGTGCAAAGAATATTACAGTTTATAATGATATAATTTAACAACAATGACCACTCAGCAGTGAAAGTGGACCTTTTCTTTTAGGCCCCATGCACACGAACGTGCATTTGCGACCGCAATTCCCCCGAAAATCCACGGGAGAATTGCGGCCCCATTCATTTCTATGGGGCCATGCACACGACCGTAGCTTTTACGGTCTATGCATGGCCCGGGAGCCCGCACCGCACAAAGAACGGACATGCCGTATTACGGCCGTCTTCTGCAGTCCGGGCTCCTTGAAAATAATGGCCGCGGCCATGTGCAATGCATGCGATTTGCGGGCGGCTTGCGGCTGACAGTCCGCTGCTGGCCGATATGAAAATCACGGCCGTGCACATGGCTACGGTCGTGTGCATGAGGCCTTATAGGGGCAACCATTTTAATAATACCCATAATCCTGGTTCTTGTCTAGAAAATCCTGACTGCACAATATCCTCTGTGTTGTCAGGCCAGCCGTCACTCGCCTTCTTTCTTCGTATTGTTATTTGTCAGGTCATCGAAATGGGTCTGGCCCACAAGAACATAAGACGTTTATTTCCTCTAGAGAGATTTTTGAAAGTATTAGGATTAGAGATTGTAAAATCGCTTTGTCAGATTGAGATTTGCAACAAATTAGTGATTCATAATTTGTAGTATCAAAAGAGAATAAGATTTGCTCAATATTAAAACTGACCTAAAATGAAAGTAATATATGAATAAAGCTCATATACTAATATAAACACATTAGCAGCATTTACTATGAACTGTAAATAATATTAATTACAATCACAATAGTCTGCACCCTAACCCCTGCAAACCAGAAAAAACAACAAAAAAAACATTTTTGTCACATCAATTTTTTTTTTTCTTTTTTTTTTTTAGGACAATGGAAAAAGTTTTCTATTTCGTCAAACTGCCCAGAAATGTATGAATGGCAGGCAACCCTGAACTCCACACTTGACACTGTTACTGTACAGTTCGGCGCTCTATCTGCAACGCTAACCACCATTAACCTGACAAACTGTGTCCAATCCCCCCCAGTAACTCCACTAAAATAATGAGACACGGTCTTAGAGGGTTGGATTTAAATTGGTCACAGCAGCCATTATATTACCAAATGTCACATAACAATAGTAAACAATGCTATACTGTATGTACTGAAAACATTCCACTCAAACACTTCAATCAAAAACACACTCATAAAATGAGACAGAGGGAGTCCTTGGACTACAATATATGGCCGCCAATCTACCCACCCCCTCTATTTACCCCAGCTGCTCACCATAGGTTCAGGGTCACCATGACAAACCGCAGATGACTGTTCTCAATATCCATCCACTCCCCAGCATCACTCCAGCATAACTCCAGCATGACTCCAAAAATTACTCCAGCATGACTCCAAAAATTACTCCAGCATGACTCCAAAAATTACTCCAGCATGACTCCAAAAATTACTCCAGCATAACTCCAAAAATAAGCCATGACTCCAGCATGACTCCAAAAATGACCCCAGCATGACTCCAAAAATAAGCCAGACCAACCATAATAATTCAGTATAATTTTTGTAATCCTCTCGACCAATTTACCACCAACTCCATAGACCCCTTACACGCCATGCCACAGCTATGACATCCAATAACCTAACACACACACATTAAGTCCAAATAAACATCCATACCAACATAAACCACTTCAGGAGGAAATAACAAAAACAAGTGCAACCAAAACAAAATGTAGGGATGGTGGACATGGTTCAACTCGCTTCACTGCAGCCAAAACTGATCCTGTAGCACTTAGGCAGATTATAAAACCTATTACACCCAGCTCTAACGCCATATCATCATCCCTTAAATTTTAGCCTAGGTCCGTCTCTCCTTGTTTTTGGGCTGTGTCTGGTTTTGAAGCTCAGCTTCATACCTTATTCCTATTACTTCTTTTCCCATACATTCTGTGGTATGTATTTCACTAGACAATATCTCTGACTCATCAAAATACTAGAATCTCTATATAGATAATATATATACAGAGGTGTATTTCCCTAGAAACATTACTTCTAAGGGAGAATACCTCTGGACATACGGCAACCGATGTAGCTGGCAATTCATGAAGGCTGTATGACTGTTTCTTACCCATGTGATAACATGTTTTACTACAATCTCTATAGTGATGGTTTGACTTTTACTATATTATTTGGGAATAGAGATGTAATAAGTAGCATTTAAATGATTGTATTTCAAATACATCCTATTGTAGTAGGTTATATTTGTGTTTAAACTTCATGTGTATTTTTCCACTCCCTAGTAGTAAAAGTAGGTCAATCTAAGCAGGCATGGTTATTGGTGAGTCAGAAAACATACTGTAACTGTAGACTAAACAAATATGCCGCCTTCAGCTAGCTTACAGTATGTTTATGACCAGAATAAGCTTTCTGTGCATGGACATCCTGTCACATAGCCTCCGCTCTCATGACTAATGTACTTATGATTGAGGACACATGACAGTATGCTCATGCACAGTTGGGCTATCCTCATATGCTCTAGAATTTATTCTTGATTTCCATATGGATCTCTCACAGGACTTTTCAGTGGACTTCATCCCTTACAAAACAGGATAAAAAACGCTGACAGACAGGTCATACAGCTCTATTCATCCATCCATCCAGCTCTCTCTCTCTCTATATATATATATATATCTGTCCATGGTCTAGCAGCAACGGCAATAGCGGGTGGGTGCAAGCCCCAGGGACGTGACTATCATCCCCAAATTGGCAAAAGTATAGGCAGCACTGCCAGATACGTGAAAAAAATAGAGCTTTTATTAGCCCATGTACCTAGTTATCACTGTGTTATCTGTGGTATTACATAGGACTGCAGGTAACATCTACTACATTATCTGTACTCAGAGAGTTATCACTGTATGTTCTATGTGGTGTTACATAGGACAGCATGTAACATCTACTACATTATCTGTACTCAGAGAGTTATCACTGTGGTGTTATCTGTGGTGTTACATAGGACTGCAGGTAACACTACTACATTATCTGTACAGTTACCTGAAGTCCTATGTAACACCACAGTGATGACTCTGAGTACAGATAATGTAGTAGATGTTATCTGAAATCCTATGTAACACCACAGATAACACACAGTGATAACTCTCTGAGTACAAATAATGTAGTAGATGCACATGCACAGAAACATATACACATACAGACACATATATAGTCACAGGCACACAAGTACACGCAGATACACACATACACACATATTAGAACATATACACATACAAACACAGAGACATATACACACAGACAAATATATACACACACACACACACACACACACACACACACACACACACACAAACACACACACACACACACACACACACACACACATAGACACACACACAGACATACAGTGGATATAAAACATCAACACACCCCTGTTAAAATGGCAGGTTTTTGTCATGTTACAAAATCAGTACAAGGTGAATAATTTCAGAACTTTTTCCACCTTTAATGTCACCTATAATCTGTACAATTCCATTGAAAAACAAACTGAAATCTTTTAGGATGGAAAAATAAAAAAAAAAAATGATGTGGTTGCATAAATAACTAATACAATACTTTGTTGAATTACCCTTTGGCTTTATGACAGAATTCAGTCTTTTGGGGTAGAAGTCAAGACCAGCAAGGCACATCTTGACTTGGCAATTGTTGCCCACTCTTCCTTGCAAAAGTGCTCCAAAGCTGTCAGATTGCGAGAGCATCTCCTGTGTACAGCGCTCTTCAGGTCACCCCACAAATTTTCAATGGGATTCTAGTCTGGGCTCTGGCTGGGCCATTCCAAAACTTTGAAACTTTGATCTTCTTCTGGTTAAGCCATTCTTGGCATGCTTTGGGTCGTTGTCTTGAAAAGTGAAATTCCGCTTCATCTTCAGATTTTTAGCAGAGGCCTGCAGGTTTTGTGCCAATATGGACTGATATTTGGAACTGTTCATAATTCCCTTCACCTTGACTAAAGCCCCAGTTCCAGCTGCAGTAAAACAGCCCCAAAGCATAATGCTGCCTCCACCATGCTTCACTGTGGGTATGGTGTTCTTTTGGTGATGTGCAGTGTTGGCTTTGTTACAAACATATCTTTTGGAATTATGGCCAAAAAGTTCAACCTTGGTCTCATCAGACCATAACACGTTTTGCCACATGCTTTTGGCAGACTTGATGTAGGTCTTTGCAAAACATAGTCGGGCTTGAATGTTTCTCTTTGTTAGAAAAGGTTTCTGTCTTGCCACTCTACACCACAGCCCAGACATATGAAGAAAACGGGAGATTATTGTCACATGCACTACACAACCTGTACCTACCAGAAAGTACTGCAGCTCCTTTAATGTTGCTGTAGGCCTCTTGGTAGCCTCCCGAACCAATTTTTGTCTTGTCTTTTCATCAAGTTTTGAGGGACGTCCAGTTCTTGGTGATGTCAGTGTTGTGCCAAATGTAATCCACTTCTTGATGACTGTCTTCATGCCTTGGAAATTCTTTGGTACCCTTCTCATGACTAATGCCTTTAAACAATCAGATCCCTTTTATGTGTTGTAAGCTCTTTAGGGACCATGGCTTTTGCTGTCACATGCAACAAAGAAAATGTCAGGAAAATCTTAACTCCTTAACGCCGAAGGATGGATATATCCGTCCTCAGCAGCTGCTAGTTCGCGCAGGAGGACGGATATATCCGTCCTGTGATGGCGCGGGTACTGAGACTGTACCCACGCGATCAGCGGCAGGAGCACGGCTGTTATACTCAGCCTGGCTCCTGCTGCAACTGCCGGAATCGAAGCGCGCTCCGATTCCGGCAGTTTAACCCATTAAATGCCGCTGTCAATAGTGACAGCGGCATCTAATGTGTTTGACAGAGGGAGGGAGCTCCCTCTGTCATCCGATCGGCGCCCCCGCAAACAAATCGCGGGTCGCCGTCGGGTTTCCATGGCAGCGGGGGGTATAACAAAGACCCCCAGGTCTGCCTTCAGCATCTGCCTGTTAGGCAATGCCGGAGGCATGACCTAACAGATTGCCTGTCAGTTTTACACTGACAGGCAATAATGCTTTGGTATACTAAGTATACCAAAGCATTATATATGCGATCGGCACATCGCATAGTGAAGTCCCCTGGTGGGACTAAAAAAATAAATGTCAATCAGTTAAATAAAGTTGGTGACAAAAAATAAAAAAATAATTACAGTGAAAATCAAATAAAACGACTTTTTTTTAGTAAAAGTGTCAAAACAAATCACACATACACATATATGGTATCCCCGCGATCGTAACAACTTGAAAAATAAAATGAACACATTAATTAAACCGCCGGATGAACGGCGTCCAAAAAAAACGCAAAAAACAACGGCAAAATTCTCTCTTTTCTCCCATTCCCCCCCATAAAAAATTAAATAAAAATTAATCTAGAAGTCCTATGTACCCCAAAATAGTACTAATGAAAACGACACATTGTAACGTGAAAATCAATGCTGGAATAGCTGCTTATTTTCAATTCTCTCCTAAAATAAAGTTAATAAAAGTTAATCGATATATTATAAGCATCTAAAAATGGTACAATTACAAAATACAACTCGTCCCGCAAAAAATAAGCCCTTATACGGCTATATAGACGGAATACAAAAACAGTTACGACTCTTGGAATGCGACCATGAAAAAACAAAAAATAATCCTTGGTCATTAACGTGCAAAATGGCCCGGTCATTAAGGGGTTAATAGAACAGCTGAACTTTATATGGGGTTACTCAGAATCACTTTAAATAATGGCAGCTGTGTACTGACTACTATTTAACATGAGTTTAAATGTGATTGGCTAATTCTGAACACAACCACATCCCCAATTATAAGAGGATGTTCACACTTATGCAACCTCATTATTTTTGTTTTTTATTTTTCCCCCCTAAATTATTTCAGTTTATTTTTCAATGGAATTGTACAGATTATGGGTCACATTAAAGGTGGAAAACGTTCTGAAATTGTTCATCTTGTACTGATTTTGTGACATGACAAAAACTGGCATTTTAACAGGGGTGTGTAGACTTTTTATATCTACTGCATACAAACAAATAGAGGCACAAACAGCAGACAGATTCTCCATTAGGCACTTACTTCTTGCAGGGACAGGTTGTAGGCGGAGCTTCCTTCTATCCTCTTGCAGTCTCTGCTCCTGTTTCTTCCGTGTCTAACAAATATGCATTAAGTCCAGAAAAAATGGAAGCCAAAAATGAGGACGTCCTCAGAAGGTAATGCGTAATTCCGTTTATTAAATTTGATGGGGTGATGCGTTTCGACGGATTATCAAGTAACAAATATGCAGGCACTGAGTCTGAATCTGAGACACTCCCACTGTTCTTGGATTGGCTACAGCTGCTCATGTGAGCAGTTCTGTCCAATCAATGAACACAGGGCGTGTCAGTCTGAGAAGCACTGGTGTAGCCACTCCCCCTCCCTGTGAGTAACCTGAGCGCCGGTCGCAACTTAGAGGGGGGTGCCAGCGCCACCTCCTTCTGCACTATAATTGTACCTGTGTCTATAGGACACAGGTATAATTAGAAGCAATGAATTCAGCTCTTTTGTATGAGTGAAGCGGTATCGTGCTTAAGTCGCTGAAAGGCGCTCACTGACTCACTCACTTATCTATACGGGGGGCTCTATCTACAGGGGGGCTATTTACTGGGAGGGCTATCTATGTAGCACCATATACAGGGGTGGGCTATATCTACAGGGGGGCTATATACAGGGGTGGGCTATCTGTGGAGCACTATATACAGGGGTGGACTATATGTGGAGCACTATATACAGGGGTGGACTATATGTGGCGCACTATATACAGGGGTGGGCTATATCTACAGGGGGGCTATATACAGGGGTGGGCTATCTGTGGAGCACTATAGGGGGAGCTATTTGTGGGACACTATATACAGGGGTGAGCTATATGGGGGCACTATCTATGGGGAGCACTATCTACATGGGGCTCTATGGTAGGCACTATCTACAGGGGGCATAGTGTGTGTGTGTGGGACACGGTGTATGGTGCTATTATAATTAGAGGTGCAGTGTATGGGGCTATTATATTTAGGGGCGTAGTGTGTCGTATAATGAGAACTTTATCTTTATTTATAGGTGTATAAATGTTGGAAAAGTGAGAAGCTGAAGACATCTGTGCGGCAAACTGCAGACATGGGCTGTGACTGGGAGAAGTCATCATAGAGGTCTGGATCGAATGGAGAAAAAGAGCTAGAATCACCGGTGAGTCACTTAATGTAAATGTTCATTCTGCCTCTAATCAGTAATGTAGTCACTGTATGATCTGCAGCGAGATTATTATGATATGATTTATTTTTTGTGAAACAGCATCTCCCAGCATATCCTCACCATTGTTCGGGCCATGCTGGGAACTGCAGTTTTACACCGTACATACCTATACGGCAGGGGTTGCACTAAATTGAGCTGTATTTGTGCTGGTGTTGTATTTATGTACTGAGCTTTGTTCTGGTGCTGTATATATGTACTGAGCTTGGTTCTGGTGTTGTGTATAGAACTATATTGCTTGTAAAATGTGCATATGTTTTTATGATCGAGTTACATAAAAAGAAATGTGGAAAAGAAATGACACGTCATAGATTGGTAGAGAAAACAAACACGGCGAGGGGGAAGGAGATGTCGGGAAAGAGGTTGGGGGGGGCGCCAAACTGAAACTTTGCCCCGGGTGCTGGAGAACCTACCTACGCCTCTGCCCTAGACACTGCACCCCCAGTGCTTAGTGTAAAATACGGGCCTGGGTTTCATATGGCTAAAAAACATTGCTTTCAATCTGGCTTTTTTGCCCCTCTCACATGCCACATATTGGAGCTAGGTGCTTGAAACTGTGATCATTTGCAGATCTTAGCGACACCTGCTACTTCAATTTCAATGTTGAATAGTGTATATGTATATATGTTAGAAAACTCATACTTTACATATGTAAAAGGTAAATACCATCAATCAGTAAGAAAGCTCAAAATAGTTTACTATGACTTTGTTTCACAACTTTATATATTTTGTGACTTTCTTGACTGTCAGATGGCAGATTAAAGCAATTTCACCAAATATTTTATAAGGAAGCTATAGTTAGTGTATAGGTATAATAGGTATAATTACATTTTTGTGACAGTAAACAATGTAAAATGATGATGCTAATAATATTAATAATCTACTAATAATTTACGAATGTTACTTGCGTTTAATAAGAACAGTATATATCTAACTAGCAACATAAACTGTTTCCAGCAGACTGCTCTTTATTTTATAACATTATCATGCTATGTGCATCTCCAAAATTTACCATTTGTAGTTTGTTTTTCAGAATTATTTTATTTCCCTACTTTATAATTAACTTCTGCAAGACCTAGAACAGTAGGTCCACTGGGGCACATTTCTTCCAGCATAAAAAGGCCATGTTTGTTTTGCTGCTATAGTATGGTAATTATTGCAACATCAGATATATGTGACATGGCGAAGAACGAGAACATGAATATGTATTTATTTGTACAGCTGGGCATGTGAAATGATTGCTAGGTTAATAAAAAATGGAAGTGAAATAATTATTTAATGTCTAAAGTAGTTCCCCCCCTCAGTATTGCCTTACAGATATGTTGTGTTTGTATTGGTGCACTGGAGGAGCAAGACAAACTGCCTTTCAATGACTGCTTCCATCATATCTACAGTAAGCGCTGCCATCAGGACAATACTGGTGATACTGCCATCAGGGGCCTTAACCAATTTAAAAAACAAAAACAAAGGGGTGTGCCGCCGCTAATTGCTGTCACCTGCCTCTGCCCACATATGGGCCGGATGGCATGGGCCCCCTCACACCCGGTGGTGTGGCTAGCACCAGGGGAGGCCCCAGTGCTATCGACAGCCACATTCAATTGTATCATGCGTCCTCAGGACGCAGATACAATTGAATACTATAGGCCGCAGGCCACGGTAGGCCTGCAGCCTATAAGGAGCTGGGAAGAATACATGCGCAGGCCGGCGTGATGACATCACTGCATCACACTGGCCTGACGCATGGGGCCCATCCAGAGGCTGTGAAGCACTGTCCATAGTGGGAACGGAGCAAGGTAAGTACAATAATGTGGCACTATATACAAGGGGGAGCTATGTCTCTCTATATATAAGGGGTGAGCTGTGTGGCACTATATGCAAGGGAGGGGGCTGTGTGGCACTATATACAAGGGAGGGGGCTGTGTGGCACTATATACAAGGGGGATCTGTGAGGCAATATATACAAGGGGGAGCTGTTTGCCACTGTATACAAGGGGAGGGGGGAGCTGTGTGCAACTATATACAACAGGGAGCTGTGTGCCACTATATACAAGGGGAGGGGGAGAAGGGCCGGCCCTAGAATAGATGGCGCCATGTGCGAAATGATCTTTCGGTGCCCCACCCCATCATTAAAAAAAAATGCCCCATAAAAAAATTATAATGCCCCTTTAGTGCTCCCATACAGTATAATAATAATAATTAATAATATAATATATTACAACCCATTCAAGGACACAGTATTTGGTCCTCTAATTGTGGCCACAGTATTATGCCATCTGTAGTACCCCCACACAGTATAGTGCCCCCCTGTAGATTTTGCCATACAGCCTCCCTGTAGACAGTGGCATAATTCCCCACCTCCTTTTTGTAAATCGTGCCATACAGCCCCCACATCCCCCTTGTAGACATTGCCATACAGTTCCCCACCTCCCCCTTGTAGAGAGTGCCATACAGTCCCCCACCTCCCCCTTGAAGATCTTGCCATACAGTCCCCGCACCTCCCCCTTGTAGACAGTGCCCCCAAACAAAAACAAAAATTGTACTCACCTAGGCCCCGTTCCCATGACGAACTGAGCTGCTCCATGACGGGACCCTGAAGTCTAGTACAGAGTTTCCCAACCTTTTCGGACTCAAGGCAGCATTGGAAAAACAAAATTTCCTCAGGGGCCCCCTACCAAAAATTGTTTTGAGAAAGATAGAAAACGGCTAAGAACAAGCACTCCACTCGTAGGGTACGTTCACACACGGTTTTTGTAAGGCAAAAAAAATCTGCCTCAAAATTCCTTCAGCAACTGACAGCGTTGTGTGACCTTTTTTTTGTGTTTTTTCTTAAGCTGTTGAAGCGAATGCAAAAGACACAGGAAAAAAAGCTCCAAATGGGCGCCGCAGGTATTTTCTACCTCCTATTTATTTCAATTGGAGGTCAGAGGTAGAAACCACTGAAAGACCATCAGCCCACCACTCACAGTAAAATGACCATCAGCCCCCCACTCACAGATTCCCCCTGTAGGTAGCGCCACACAGCCCCTTGTGGGTAGCGCCACAAAGCCCCTTGTGGGTAGCGCCACACAGACCCTTGTAGGTAGCGCCACACAGCCCCTTGTGGGTAGCGCCATACAGCCCCCTTGTGGGTAGCACCACATAGCCCCTTGTAGGTAGCGCCACAAAGCCCCTTGTGGGTGGCACCACACAGCCCCCTTGTGGGTGGCACCACACAGCCCCTTGTGGGTAGCACCACGCAGCCCCCTTGTGGGTAGCGCCAGACAGCCCCCCTTGTAGGTAGCACCAGATAGCCCCCTTGTAGGTAGCACCAGACAGCCCCCTTGTAGGTAGCGCCACAAAACCCCCTTGTAGGTAACGCCAGATAGCCCCCTTGTAGGTAGCGCCACACAGCCCCCTTGTAGGTAGCGTCACACAGCCCCCTTATAGATAGCACCACACAGCCCCCTTGTTTACAGCGCCACACAGCCCCCTTGTAGATAGTGCCGCACAGCCCCCTGTAGGGTGTGCCGCACAGCCCCCTGTAGGGAGTGCCGCACAGCCCCCTGGTAGGAAGTGTCGCAAAGACCCCTGGTAGGGAGTGCCACACAGCTCACAACCCCCTGGTAGGGAGTGCCCCACAGCCCCCTGGTTGGTAGTGCCCCACAGCCCCCTGGTTGGTAGTGCCCCACAGCCCACAGCCCCCTGGTTGGTAGTGCCACACAGCCCACTGCCCCCTGGTTGGTATTGCCACACAGCCCCCTGGTTGGTAGAGCCACACAGCCCACAGCCCCCTGGCAGGTAGTGCCACACAGCCCCCTGGTTGAGTGCCACACAGCCCACAGCCCCCTGGTTGGTAGTGCCACAGAGCCCACAGCCCCCTGGTTGGTAGTGCCACACAGCCCACAGCCCCCTGGTAGGTAGTGCCACACTGCCCACAGCCCCCTGGTAGGTAGTGCCACACTGCCCACAGCCCCCTTGTAGGTAGTGCAAGGACTACGAAATGACCCTGATAGCTGGCGGGCAATAGACATTCAAAAAAGGACAACTGTGCAGGAGCCCACAAAATACCCAGCTTTCACAGCTATCAAATAAATGTATGGACCAGGGATTCCGCTTCAGGAGTTTCCCCTGATGTCACTGTCCATATATGGACAGAGACATCAAGCAGCACTCCAGGAGCGGAATCCCCGGCCACACGGGGATTCCGCTCCTTCAGGAAGCTACAGTGGTGCTAGTAGACAGCAGAGCAGGGAGATACCTCCCTGCTCTGCTATAGTGCCGTCGCTACCGCTATAGCAGCCACAGCAGCTGCTAACGTCGCCACCGCCCTCATGTCACCGCTAGCAGCTGCTATGGCTGCTACAGCTGTAGTGATGGCTACTAAGTGAAGAAGCGCCTGCTGGCGCCCCTCTTGCAGTGTGGGGGGTGGCACCCTGTGTGACCGCACTGGTCGAACATAGCTAAGGCCGGCCATGAGGGGGAGCTATGTGGCACTATATGCAAGGGTGAGCTGTGTGGTACTAAATACAAGGGGGAGGGCTGTGTGGCACTATATACAAGGGGGAGGGCTGTGTGTCACTATATACAAGGGGGAAGGTTTGTGTGGCGCTATATACAAGTGGGGAGGGCTGTGTGGCACTATATACAAGGGAGAGAGCTGTGTGGCACTATTTACAAGGGGAGGCTGTGTGGCACAATATACAAGGAGGGGGCTGTGTGAAGCTAACAAAAGGGTCTGTATGTGGCACCATCTACAAGGGGCTGTGTGGCACTATATACAAGGGGGAGGGTTGTGTAGCACTATATATATAAGGGGAGGGCTGTGTGGCACTATATACAAGGGGAGGGCTGTGTGGCACTGTTTACAATGGGGGCTGTTTGGCACCATATACAAGGAGGGGGCTGTGTGGCACTATCTACTAAGGGGGGCTGTATATGGTTCTCGCTACATGGGGCTATGTGTTGCGCTATCTACAGGATGCTGTGTGTGGCTCTTATCTACAAGGGGCTGTTTGTTGTGCTATCTACAGGGGGGCTGTGTGTGGCGCTATCTACAGGGGATTGTATATGGCGCTATCTACAGGGGATGCTGTGGTGCTATATACAGGGGGCACAAAGGGGGCATTATTACTGTGGGGACACAAAAAGGATACTGTCACTGAGGGGCACTTTTATTGTGTCGAGAACTGAGGGATCATTATTATCACCTGGGGCACTGTGGATTACGAGTTTATTTCGAGTATAGGGTATAGGTGAGGAGGATGCTGGAAAAGAATGAAACGAACATGTCTGTGTGTCAAATTCTGCAGAGACGAGTCGTGGCATGACTAAGTTGTAACAGTGGTCTGGGCCGTAAGGAGAAAAAATGGGGCCCTGGGCTCCCATTGTTTCACTTTGTAGGACAGAAGTAAAAGCATCGGGGCCTGTACAAGCAAACAATTGCTGATGTCTTTTCTAAAAGGGCCTCCGAAGAGTTACCTCCTCATAGAGAGTAGGATTGCGCAATCGATTTGGTACCAGGAGCTAAGCTCCCTAAAGGTAGGATATTTAATCTCTCTTGTCCTGAACGTGAAGCCAGGAGAGAATATATCCAGGAAAGTCTGGCCAAGGGTTACATTCGCCCCTCTACTTCTCTGGTAGGTGCTGGCTTCTTCTTCGTGGGGAAGAAGGATGGTGATCTTAGGCCGTGCATCGACTACCGAAATTTAAATAAGATCACTGTAAGGAACCAATATCCCCTTCCTTTGATTCCTGATCTCTTCAATCAGGTTCAGGGGGCCCAATGGTTCTCTAAGTTCGACCTTCGGGGGGCTTATAACCTTATCCGGATCAGAGAGGTGGATGAGTGGAAGACTGCGTTTAATACACCCGAAGGTCATTTCAAATATCTCCTCATGCCCTTTGGGTTGTGTAATGCTCCCGCGGTCTTCCAGAATTTCATAAATGAGATTTTAAGAGACTATCTGGGGGTATTTCTTGTAGTGTACCTTGATGATATACTTGTGTTTTCCAAGGACTGGTCCTCCCACATTGAGCATGTCAGGAAGGTGCTCCAAGCCCTTCGGAAAAACAAACTCTGCAAAAACCGAAAAATGTGTGTTTGGGGTGCAGGAGATATCATTTTTGGGTCAAATCCTCACTCCTAACGAATTCCGCATGGACCCTGCCAAGGTTCAGGCTGTGGCAGAATGAGTCCGCCCTGCCTCCCTGAAGGCCTTACAGTGTTTCCTGGGGTTTGCTAATTATTACAGGAGATTTATTGCTATCTTCTCGGTCATCACTAAGCCTCTTACGGACCTCACTCGTAAAGGTGCTGATCTCCTCCACTGGCCTCTGGAGGCGGTCCAGGCTTTTGAGATCCTTAAAGGCATGGTGTCGCCCCAAAAACATGTTTTTTTTTTAAAATTTAAACATTTAGTGTGTGGGTGATTAAACATTGTTCAAATTTTTTTTATTTTTTTCGCGAGTCAGGAAATATTATAAATTTTTTCAAATTTATAATACTACCCATTTTTGGTCACTAGATGGAGCTGTTTGGAGCTAGTTCCCAAAATTGCAGCATTGCAACATTGGGTTAAAAGCTATCGCTCTAGTGAGCTCTCAGCAATCCCCCCTCCTTTATCCTGGCTAGTGCCGGGATAAACGAGGGGTTTGAAAGGTTTAACCTCCTACACTGTATGTCGCCATTTTTTGAGGTAACCCACAGTGTAGTAGGTTTACATGCAGTAGTAAACACACACAAACACTAACATACATTGAAATCGCTTACCTGCTCCTGCCGCCGCGGCCCGTCCGCTCCCTTTGCTGCCGCTGTTCCATGTGCACTTGTCCGGAAGCCGCGACCGGAAGTAGTAATATTACTGTCCAGCCGCGACTTCCGGTCCACGGGAAAATGGCGCCGGACGGCGCCAATTTCGAATAGGACTGTGTGGGAGCGGCGCATGCGCAGTTCCCACACAGACGCCGTACACGGCAGTCAATGGGACGGGAGCCGTTCGCAGTCCCTATGGGACTGTGGCTGCCGTACTCCATGTCTGTGTGTGTCGTTAATCGACACACACAGAAATGGAACAAAAAATGGCAGCCCCCATAGGGAAGAAAAAGTGTGAAAATAAGAAACAGTAAAACACAAACACACAAATGAAAATAAACGTTTATATTAAGGCACTAACATCTTTAACATATAAACAAATTATTTGTGATGACACTGTTCCTTTAAGAGGTGCTTTGTCTCTGCCCCAGTGCTGATTTAGCGTAACCAAATGGAGCCATTCATCGTGGAGGTTGACGCCTACGAGGTGGGAGTGGGTGCTGTCTTGTCCCAGGGTACTACGTCTCTCACCGATCTCCGTCCCTGTGCCTACTTCTCCTGGAAGATCTCATCCACTGAGAATAACTATGACGTTGGCAGCCGCAAACTCTTAGCCATTAAATGGGCATTTGAAGAGTGGCGCCACTTCCTGGAGGGGGCTAGGCACCAGGTAACGGTACTTACTGACCACAAGAATCAGGTTTTCCCAGAATCTGCCAAGAGGCTAAACCCGAGACAAGCTCGATGGGCGTTGTTTTTTACGAGATTCAACTTTGTGGTTACCTATAGGGCTGGGTCTAAAAATATTAAAGCTGATGCTCTGTCGCATAGCTTCATGGCCAACCCTCCTCCTGAGGAGGATCCCGCTTGTATTTTGCCCCCAGGTATAATCATATCCTCTGTGGATTCAGACTTAGTCTCCGAAATTGCGGCTGATAAAGGTTCTGCTCCCGAGAACCTTCCTGAGAACAAGCTGATTGTTCCTCTGCAATTCCGGCTAAGGTTGCTCAGGGAGAATCATGACTCCTCACTATCTGGCCATCAAGGCATCCTGGGTACCAAGCTCCTCATTTCTAGAACCTATTGGTGGCCTGGGTTGCTTAAAGACGTTAAGGCCTACGTCGCCGCTTGTGAAATTTGTGCTAGGTCCAAGACTCCCAGGTCCCGACCTGCGGGCTTACTATGTTCTTTGCCCATTCCCCAGAGACCTTTGACCCATATCTCCATGGATTTTATCACCGATCTGCCTCCATCCCAAGGCAAGTGGGTGTGGGTTGTAGTAGACCGCTTCAGTGAGATGTGCCCCTTTGTACCCCTCAAGAAACTATCCAATGCCAAGACGTTAGCTACCTTGTTTGTCAAACACATCCTGCGTCTCCTTGGGGTTCCGGTCAATATTCTTTCTGACAGAGGGGTACAATTTGTTTCATTGTTTTGGAGAGCTTTCTGTAAGAAGCTGGAGATTGATCTGTCCTTTTTCTCGGCCTTCCATCCTGAAACTAATGGCCAAACTGAGAGGACTAATCAGTCTCTAGAACAATACTTAAGGTGTTTTATCTCAGACTGTCAAAATGATTGGGTCTCCTTCATTCCCCTCGCCGAATTTTCCCTTAATAACCGGGTCAGTAAACTCATCGGGGGTCTCCCCCTTCTTCTATAATTTTGGGTTTAATCCACGGTTCTCCTCCGTTTCACCTGGTGGTTCAAACAATCCCGAAGTAGATGTCGTTCATTGGGAACTGTGCACAGTCTGGGCCCAGGTTCAGAAGAACCTTGAGGCGTCCCAGAGCATCCAAAAGACTCAGGCAGATAAAAGACATTCAACTAACCCCCTGTTTGTGGTCGGGGATCTGATGTGGCTGTCTTCTAAAACTTTGCGCCTTAAAGTTCCATCCAAGAAATTTGCTCCCCGGTATATAGGGCCGTACAAAATCATTGAGGTCCTCAACCCTGTCTCCTTCCGGCTGGAGTTACCCCCGTATTTTCAGATACATAACGTGTTCCATGTCTCCCTATTGTAAAGCTGCTCCCCGTCCTTGGCTACATCGAGGAAACCTCCGGTCCCTGTTCTCACTCCGGATGGGGTAGAAGTCAAGGTAGCCAAGATTGTGGACAGCAGGATGGTCCAAGGCTCCCTCCAGTACCTGGTTCATTGGAGAGGATACGGGCCTGAGGAGAGGACTTGGGTACCCGCCCGGGATGTTCACGCCGGTATATTGCTCAGGAAGTTCCATCTTCGGTTCCCCAACAAGCCAGGCCCACCTAGGAAGGGTCCAGTGGCCCGTCATAAAAGGGGGGGGGTACTGTAAAGGGTTTGCCAGACACAGGTTCTGTGTCGACGCCCGGTGTTAATCAGCCTTCATCAGCTCCAAGGTCTGCTAGAGTGACACGATCTGTTACCACTCAGGCTGGCAGGCTGAGAGGGAGAACCTATCACAGACTAGCCTGACGATTCTGCTCCCGCACTTGGTCTATTTATTCCCTCACTTGCAGCATGTTCCTTGTATGTGATTGTTTGGTATCCTGGCTCTGCGATTCCTGCTATATACCTGATTGACCGCTGTTACTTATGACCCTGGCTTGACTGACTATTCTCCTGCTCTGACTTTGCTACTACGTACTCTCCTTTTTTGACTCGGCTCGTTCACCACTGCCTGTTGCTCATGGTGTTTCCGTGGGCAACTGCCCATACTTTTCCCTTTGCTTCTGTGTGCCCTTGTCTTGTGTTGTCTGTCTTGCACTTATTGAGCATAGGGACCATCGCCCAGTTGTACGCCGTCACTTAGGACTGTCCGTGCAAGTAGGCAGGGACTGAGTTGCGGGTAGATTAGGGCTCACCTGTCCGTCTCCCAACCCCGATTCATTACATTTATGATGATGACTGGGGTTTCTGTCGTTTTTTCTAATGGAAAATACATGGGCCCCATCAGTTAATAATCAAGCTGCCTAGCCGGGCTTTACAAATCTATGCTGCCCCCTTCACTATCCTGACAGATGCGATGCCAGAGAGGAAAAGAGTTTAGAGTTATACTGCAGTCCAAACAATAGCACCTAGAAAAAGGAGCAGAGGAGGAGAGGGCTGGAACTGCTTGTCTGTAAGAAATAGTACCACAGCAGCATTTGTGTTTGGCCACTGTTAGAATGTCCCTACAGAGCCCTTGCCTCCTGCCATTACAGAACCCATTTCCCCTGGTAGATTGGGCCCCCTTCCCTTCACAGAGATCTTGGTCCTGGCAAATTGGGCCTCCTCTACCACAGAGCCCATGACCGCTTACTGATTGGTCCATTGCACCTACAGTGCCCTTTTTCTCTATAGGCTTTCTCTATCCTCAGGACCAGTGGGGCCCCAGTGGTCAGAACTCACCATTCCGACTTTTAAGATTTATCATGTGGATAGGCTCTAAAATATTAGTTTTTTTTTATTAGATGATCATTAGATGTAGATATTACACATGTCAGATATTGTTTTCTGTAAAAAAACAATAAAAAAATCTATTAATAAATATGGCATAGTTTGAAAAAAATATAAAAAACTCCTTTTTAATGTTAATTATATTTAATAAAGTGGAAAATAGGATTCTAACATGTCATGTGTCTGCATTTATATATTGTCATGTTTACATGAATAAATATGAGACACAACAAGAAAGGCAAGTGTTATAAGGACAAAGCACCATGGAAGGACCAAAAAATCTGAGAACATGCAAAGTGGCAGCCGCATTCGAACGAAACCAGGCCTACCTGCAATGGCGAATGACTATACTGTTGTGCCAGGTTTACCACTGTTGCACCTGAAAGCTCATGCTGCCATTCGCCACCACATATGGACGTGGTTTCACCTGCGTGTGTCTGCTGATCCGTGTTTTCTTACATTAATGGGGGGCCCTCACTCTTTGGCAATTTGGGGCCTAAAAATTCCTGATGGCGGCCCTAATTCAACCCTAGAAAACCAGTGTGAAATAAGCATAAGAATATAATGAGGCAAGGCATAATGTATAATATATATGACTAATAAACCAGAGTTGGGCCATAATGGTAGAAGACATGATATCGTTACATTGCAGTACAACATGGATACATATTGTACAGTAGTTTACATTTATTATCTTCCTGCTTGATAATGTTTTCCTAGAACACAAGCTGTTTTTTAGTGTAACTTCTTGCCCTTGAGCTATGAATGATTATAGCTTCTAGTGAATGTTGACAATATTTATGAAAAGCTAATTAGTTTTCTATCTCTAAATAGAATATTATTAAATTATCATTTAAAAAAATCAATCCATCTATCAATATAAAACTTAACCTTTAATCAACTTGCCTAAATTCATAGTATAAATCTCAACTAGAAAGTTCTAATAACACAAATAGGGATAACGGGAAGGATAAGGCTCACCCTATCAAATCCTCAAATCCCTATATCTATAAAGCCCTGCCTAAAGCAGGACAACCACCCTGATAAGAGCGATCCCAATCAGAAACCTATCTTAGTCCACCCTGAGCGGTCCCAGATGACAGAATGAGTCTGACACCATGTAGAAAACAAACATTGATGGCAAAATAGGATCAATGTTCATGTGCTTAATATTTAGGCAATCTGCAGAGCATTTCCTATTACGAGCTGATCTTTTACAAAGCATGTGAATGGGATTACAAAAACCCCATTCACTTGCATTAAATGTGGAATCCGTGCCAAAACATGACATCCTTTAACGTGTGAACATGACCTAAAAATAATAAAATACTAATACATAACTACAGATTTAGAGGGAAATAGTTAGATATATTAGTTAGCTACTAGTTTGTAACCTCAGCTCCCCTGCCTGGTCTTACGAATCCCTGAGAAACAAGAAATGCAGAAACATGCTCTGGGGGAGGGGGTAACACTAAGATACCAGCTAGCTCTATTGGATCAAATGGCAGAAATTGAATACCAATATGTCAACCAGTGTTTCATATCTCAAATCCATATACAATATATACCAAAAAGAGGGAATGGACAAGGGATTTCACACAAACCGTTAATACCAGTTGAAGTCTCTGCTTTATCGCATAGTATTTAGAATAAGATTGGTTCACAGTAATATGTCTATGGTGGTACACACAAACCCCATGTGTAATGACGGAATAGGGAGACGGACAGGTGAGCCCTAATCTACCCACCACTCAGTCCCTGCCTACTTGCACGGCCCGTCCTAGGCGACGGTGTACAACTGGGCGATGGTCCCTACGCTCAATATGTGCACGACAGACAATAGAGAGGGTGTAATGACGGGGGTGGGGAGACAGACAAGTGAGCCCTAATCTACCCGCCACTCAGTCCCTGCCTACTTGCAACGACCCGCCCTAGGCGACGGGGTACAACTGGGCGACGGTCCCTACGCTCAATAAGGGCATGACAGACAAACAGACAAGGGTACACAAAGCTAGGGGGAAAAAGGGGCAGTTGCCCACGGCAACACCGTGAGCAACAAGAGAAGTGAACTAGCCGAGTCAAACCAGGAGAGTACGAGGTGCCAAACGCAGAGCAGGAGAGTAGTGAACAAGCCGAGTCAAACCAGGAGTGTACGAGGTACCAAACGCAGAGCAGGAGAGTAGTCAGCAAGCCGGGGTCAATATGAAGCAAGGACAATAGTACAAGAAGCTGCAGCAGGGCCAGGAAACCAAACGAGAAGAATCACAAGCAAAGGAGGAACAGGAAAGGCAGGTATAAATAGACAGAGGGCGGGAGCTAGCTCCGTCCGGCCAGGCTCTGATAGGTTCTCCCACTCCTAAGCCTGCCACCCTGAATGGTGGAAGATGGAGTCAGTCTCACAGACATAGAAGCAGGTGCAGACTGATTATCTATGGGCGTTAACCCCGAAGCTGTGCCTGGCAGATCCTTTACACAGGGGTACACAGAAGCAAGGAAGGTGGGGCAGTTGCAACAAGAGTAGTGAACGAGCCGAGTCAAACCAGGAAAGTACGTGGTAGCAAAAGCAGAGCAGGAGGATAGTCAGTCAAGCCAGGGTCAAAATGAAGCAGAGGTCAATGGTAATAGCAGGAATAGCAGAGCCAGGAAATGGAAGAATCACAGGCAAAGGGCAAGCAGCAAATGAAGGTATAAGTAGACCAAAGGCGGGAGCTAGAACCGTCTGGCCAGGCTGTGATAGGTTCTCCCACTCCTCAGCCTACCAGCCTGAGTGGTAGCAGAACGAGTCACTCGAGCAGACCTAGGAACAGATTAACCAAGGGCGTCGACACAGAAGCTGTGTCAGGCAAATCCTTTACACAATGTGAGTAGAAAATCAGCGCATAAGTGATATAATCACTGTGCTTCTATAGCCAATATTGATCAGAGGGAGACACTGCAAAACATTCTTAAATAACCAGTATAAGGCGTGTACACTCCCCAAATAGATTTTTAGTCTAAAACTCACATAAGTGCACATAAAAATAATGCACGGGTAGAAGCAATAAGGGGTTTTAAATAATCCCATAGTTTTACATTTAACTCTATAGGGCAGGAACAACCACAGTCAAAGACAGCAGAGACAAATAAAACAACCGAACACACGTTTTGTCTATTCCAGGCTTCGTCGGAAGGCTAAGTGACTAAGGTGGTACCTGCTTTATGGATTTAAATGGTAATTATGGGATTATTTAAACCCTGTATTCCTTCTATCGGTGCATTATTTTTATGTGTGACCTTTGGCCTTAAAAAAAATTCAGGTTACAGCTTGATTCTACTGCACTAATATTCCATTCCGGGTACAGTAACACATCTTCTCTGTGGACCAAAGAAAGGTTCATACAGAGAATCCTTTCCTTTCACTGCTCAAAGGGTGACCTCATGTTGGAGACCAATAGATTATAGTCACATGCCTTATGTATTGAAACCATCGTTTTCCTTACCTTTGAATGGCTAGATAGGATTTCCAATGTTCACAAGGCCCTGAACCCGGCTATAGTTGAATCTAAACAGTCCAAGACTCAACAGAATAAGAGAGCATTTCAAGTGGCTAGTCTAAATTATTTTCTTGACAACAAAATATGTTTAAAGAATTTAAAATTCAGGAATTCCACAACAGTATCTCTCAAAGGTATTGGTTAGAAAATTGTCCAGGTTTTTTTTTTTTACTACTTTAGACATATGATGGCATTTCTGCCATTCTTAAGGAAGAAAGCAGACTCACTTCCTCCAGCTATACCCAATGACATTATGTGCACACTCAACTCAACATCAAACAGGGGTGCTACACTCTGCCTCCATGTCCACCATCTCAGCAAGCTTGTTGCCCTGTGTTTCCCTGAACAACTGGCAGACTTATGAATCTCTACTCTACTGTACTTTTCCTCTTCAATCCAACTTGCCTTTAAAGGGTGCCCCATAACGATGCCGATCCCTTGGCAGCAATACTTTACTGTGTTTTCTATATTCTGGATACAAAGGCAATGATCAGTCTCAATTAGCCTCTTTCCTGAATGGCTCTAGTTTGTTAACTAGTTTGCCACTATGTTACTTTCTCTGCATTAGGTTCCTACTTTGGGTATTTTACTCCATAACACTGGTTGTTAGGCACGTTTGTTTCCATATTGCAGTACTGATGCTGTTTAGTAGCTGACCTTTCGTGCTGTTGGTATACCCTCCTAAGCAACTTATCCCGCTATTGCTCACAATTGATTGCCTAGATAACACTGCAGCCACCGATCAGCTGTAACTGTCATACAATGATTAAGCTTTATTTACATAAAACCAAAAGATCCCATATGCCTTTTCACCGCAGTCATTAGGGTATCTATGGCACAGCGCCGCCTTTCCACAGAGCTGTGCCAGCTAGAGCGGGAATTTACCTCCGATTCCGACCATTTAAATCCTTAGATGCCACGTTTACTACCGTGGCATCTAACTGGTTTCAGAAAAAAATAAGCCCATTATACAGCTATGTCAGTGATAAAATAGTTATGACATAACCAGAACAAATCATTTTTTTTTCCATTACCCTTAAAATATTATATGTACCTCAAAATGGTGCCATTTAAAAAATAAGACTTGTCTTGAAAGAAACAAGCACTCACATGCCTATGTCTACAGAAAAAAGAAAAAAGTTATGGCTTCTGAAATGCAACAATCAAAAAACGGAAAAAAATTGCTCCGTCATTAAGGCCCAAAATTGGCTTGCCACTAAAGGGTTAAATATGATCACTATTATTACTTTTATTAATATAATATCTTATAACAAAGAGCTCCTCTGCACTCTTTCACAGTATAGTATAAGTAAACTAAGAAACTTGTGATCTGTTTAAAAGGATCCACTAGGTGTCATTGGTGATACAGACATAAAAATTGAAAGAAAGTTGTATATATATATATATATATATTTTTTTATTTTTTTTTATTTTTTTTATTTTTTTTAAAGTAGTTTACTGGGTTTAAAAAATGTTTTATAATGGACTATAACACAAAAATTATAATATGCTTTTAGTATACTCAAAGCTTGTGCCCATGCCACCAATATGATCTGTACCTACTGTAGAGTCCATGGCCGCGGGCCGTCGGGTTTACTCACCTCCCGACGCCCGCAGCCATGGATCCGTGAGCGCTGGCCCCTGTCTCCTTCCTAGGAGACGCCAGCGCTCACTTCCGCTCCATCCTGCTGTGTCCCGTAGGGTGCGCGCACTCGCTCGCGCACGGCCTTAAAGGGCCAGCGCGCGCACAAAAGGATCGTCATCATCATCAACTGCCATGATTTCCTGGCCTATAAGAAGGCCCCAGGCCTTCTGATCCTTGACTGAGCATTGTTAGTCTATCCCAGTCTGTCTCGCAAATTGTCCCTTAGTGTTTTCCTATTCCAGTTGTTACCCGTGCCCTGTTACCCGTTCATGTATTCCGTATTCTTCTAGTTCCTGTGCCTACCAGCGTTGGAGTCGTGTCTACTGCATCTGCCACGTCCAGTGTCGTTTGCCACATCCAGTGTCTTCTGCCACGTCCAGTGTCATCTGCCACGTCCAGTGTCGTTTGCCACGTCCAGTGTCTTCTGTTACATCGGATACTGCCCGCCACGTCTGGTGCCATCTGCCGCACCAGCCTCCATCCGTGCTGAAGCCACAGCCACCGTCTGGACTAGTTCAGGTACCCAAGCATTGCTGTCTGCCATTGACTTTCGTATAGACTGTGACCTGGTCAGCTGCCTCCCCGCTACGGCGGAGCGGCCTTGTGGGTCCACATACCCTGTGTTTGTGACACCTACCACTCTTTGTTGTCAATCTGAGCTATTTATAAATTGTCCATAGTGACAACATGTCACGTGACTATTGTGGCCAATCTTCACTCACCGCAATGAAAGAAGTTTGGTGAGACTTTATACCAAAGTTTAGTACATCTGCCATGAGAATGACACAAATGATTAACCACAATCAGGGGCGGGTCTCACTGAGTTCTTTACAGAGTGTACACCAACATGTCTCACAACATTTTTTGCCAAAAATTCTTTTTTTCCTTAAAAATTTTTTAAGAATTTTGAGGTAGATTTTTAATTGCCAGTGTTTTTGGATGCTTTTTTTTTTTGCATTTTTTGCCCACAGCCATTGAATCGAATGCAAAAAACATGGGTAAAAAGCTCTCAAAACAAGTGCTGATGTCGCTGATTTTCATGCGGAAACCACGTCGGGATCAACGCAAAAAATAGCTTAAATTGCCCCCATGGGAGGACAGAGGCGGAAACCGCTAGGAGAAAGAGCATGCCGTTTTGTTTTTTTTGCGAGTGGCCAACAGCCGCCTGGGAAAAAAACGCCTTTTCCTCCCATTGAAATCCATGTGTGGCAATTCCAACGTGGTTTCCGCATTAAAATCAGTGCCAAAAAAACTCTGTGTGAACTGACCCTAATGCTACATGTAAAATAAATGTGCATTAGGACACGCCTCTCAGATCAAATATAAAGACTTTATTAAAGAGTGACACTATGTGAAGTTATAGATTGAGACTTAGGTTGGAGACAGTTTAATAAAAAATGAAAACAATTTCCAAAAATTACTTTTAACAGTTTAAATGTTATTCCAGTGGCATCTTTCATTATGCTTGTTACACTTTTAAATAGTGATAATAATCATTTTAATATTTAAAGGGCAACAGCTGCTTACACAAAATGTCAAAAGGTTTCATAACTAATGCAACTTACTGGAATCACAGTGGTTACATTGCCTGAAACCACAATTTTTCTATTGAATAGAAACCCACAATTTCACTGGTTTTAACCATGTTTAAATAGAGAAACCACTTGAAAGCAGTAAATTTAAGGCAACAAATAGAAAACAGAAAATATTATACAGGAATACAAGAATGCACGTACAGGAAATATAAGAAACCATAATATTGGCATGCACAAAATGCCATGAAAATGGGAATGTGTTGCGTATGTGTCATGAAGGGTCTGTGAACCCACTGGGCCGTACCGCTTTGGCGGTAAGGCAGCTGGCCAACAGGGAGCAGGTGAGAGTCTATGGTTCTATAGGTACCTGTGGCAACTCAGACAGCAGCAGGGCAGGCTCGGCTGGGACTAGGTAGCAGGCGGACGTCAGGCGAGGTGAAGCAGGTCAGATGTGGATGCAGCATGGCACAACTTTGACACAGCTCAGTGTTAGACCAGGAATGTATGGATTGCTAGGAACAGGAACTGGAACAGGTATAGGTACAGAGACAGGGACTGGAACAGGGTACACACTAGGAGGCCATCACATAGACAAACTAGGGAACACAACAGCGCTCAGGCATAGAACTAGGGGGCTGGACCCATATGACCCCTCTTATAGTCCAGGGTACTCACGGGTCAAAGTTCATCACCGAGGTCCGGTTCGCGCGCTGCCCCTTTAAGAGCGGGCACGAGTGTGCGTGCGCACCCTACGGGATCCGGCTGAAGTGAGTGGACGCGAGCGCTGGCGTCTCCTGAGGAGGAGGCTGGGGCCAGCGCTTGCCGACTCGTGGCTGCGGCTGTCAGGGTGAGGTTGGATGGTTTTCACGCGGGTCGCACAGACCTATGCAAGTCTATGGGGCAGTGCACACTGTCCGCGAGTTTTGCGCAGTGTGAGTCCGCTGCGTAAAACTCGCGACATGTTATATATTTCTGCGTTTTTCGCGCATCACGCACCCATTGAAGTCAATGGGTGCGTCAAAATCACGCATGCCCCACGGAAGCACTTCTGTGGGACAAGCGTTATTTGCGCAACAGCAGTAAAAGAATGAATGTAAACAGAAAAGCACCACGTGCTTTTCTGTTTACTAACATCCAAACGGAGTGTCATAATGATGGCGGCTGCGCGAAAAGCACGCAGCCGCGCATCCATATGAACAGGGCATACGGAGCTGTCAAGTGCCTTTTGCGTGCGCAAAATGCAGCGTATTTTGCACGCGCAAAATGCACACGTTCGTCTGAATCTGGCCTAAATGACAGAAAGCGTAATTTACAGCGTGATCTCGCGAGATTACGCTTGCTGTGCTGTAAGTTCCACACAAACGTTACCGAAGTGTCGGCAGTGATGAATAGACATCCCGTCCTGGCTGGAGGTTATGTCTATTAACTCTCACAGCACTTTAGTAATGTTAGTGTGTGAGCATCTGACTGCACATAGTGAACAACACAGGATCACTATGTGCTGAATGGAGAAGAAGTGTATGAATGGAGAGAAGTGTATGACGTTGATTGGTCGCTGATTGGTCAGCGTCATACACTTCTTTCCACAACGCCCACTTGGTCAAAAAGTAAAACACGCCCAGTTGTCTATTAAGAAAATAATTAGCATAAATCTAAAATAGGTCATAACTCCGTCAAAAATGATCGTTTTTCTATAAAAAAAAAACACTGCTGTTATCTACATTACAGTGCCAATCAAATTATGTAGAAGATAGGCTACTTATAATGTGGTTGACAGAGTCTCTTTAAATACAACTATATTGCATAAACTGTTATGCCAATGTATAACCAATATGATCATATTATTTTGCAGTTTAATCACAATGTTTTACTATCTATGTTGGCATGAAGGAAATCTGCCTTTGTAAGGATAAAACTTCCATGCACTACCCAAACAATACTGCTTTCAGAGCCCAAATAAATGTGCCATACAATATCTAAATAATACCTCCATATTTAATCCAAATAATGCTATCATATACCATATAGTGTCCCATAACACTGCCATATATTGACCACACAATACTGCCATTTAGTGCCCAAAAAAACTGACAGGTAGTTTCCAGATAGTTCCGCCCATAGAATTCCTAAAAATTACTCCCATACAAACCACATAATACTGCCAAAATAATACTGCCATATTTAGTCCACATATTACCACTGGAAAAGTATTTAGTATACAAATAAAGCTTAAAGAGCACACATAATACTGTCCTATAGTTGCCACATAATACTGTATGCATCAAAAGAGGTAGAGATGCACATGACAAGTGTAATGACGCTGACTGGCCACAAGACACAGTGTCTCCAAGTACTCAGTTATCCACAGGCCTTACAGTAGGGCTGGATTATAGGAAAACAAGGCAGTCGAAGGGAAGGGAAATATTGAGCAAGTATCACAATTCTTTCAGGCAACAGAAACACAAGAAAGCAAGAACTCACCACTTGAAGGCAGGGAGGTTAACAAGATAATGATGTCAGATGGGTGAGATGAGTGAGATGATGGTAACAAATGGATGATGTGTTATGACAACAAGCTGACCCTAACTCTAGCTAACCCTATGGCTATCCCTGGATCTATGCCTAAACATGGACCATAACACTAAACACCACCAAACCTCACTGTCCCTAATGGAGTCCCTAATCTGTAGACATTGTCCCTAACACAACACCAGGAATACAATAAGAAGTAGAGGCAATGAAAACAAAACTAAACAGATACATAAGGCAGTGAAACAAAAAGAATAGAGACAGGCTAAAACTGAGCTACAAAACAAGATTTATCACAAAAGCAAACAAGGACTAAGAAAATACAATACAGAGCTGGAAAAACACAAGACTAGGCTGGTAACACACTATCTGCAAAGAGTACAGAGAAGCACAAAGCAAACACACATAGCATACGCTATCACCAGCACCATACTGCTGGAGGCAAAGATTCACAAGAAGAGGCAGACTAATTGTCCTTAGTGACTCACATCAGAGTGGTCATCTGACCTACATTGATGAATCAGCTGTTTTATCTTTAGCAACTGCCCCAGCTGCTGATTAATAGCTAGGTGATGACAAGCCTGCAAGAACAGATCTGCTGCTAATAACAAGAACATAGGTTTACATCTATACAAATCACTAGTCAGACCTCACATGGAATATTGTGTACAATTTTGGGCAAATGGGTAGATTGCAGTACCAAGAAAGATGATCAAATTTGGGATTATTCAGTTTTGAAAAAACATGGTTTATGGGTGACTTAATAACTATGTGGAAATATATTGTACAAATATATCAATGGACAGTAAGGGTATGTTCACACGAGGTCATTACGTCTGTAATTGACGGACGTATTTCGGCCGCAAGTACCGGACAGAACACAGTGCAGGGAGCCGGGCTCCTAGCATCATAGTTATGTACGACGCTAGGAGTCCCTGCCTCGCTGCCGGACAACTGTCTCGTACTGAAAACATGATTACAGTACGGGACAGTTGTCCGGCAGCGAGGCAGGGACTCCTAGCGTCGTACATAAGTATGATGCTTGGAGCCCGGCTCCCTGCACTGTGTTTGGTCCGGTACTTGCGGCCGAAATACGTCCGTCAATTACGGACGTAATGACCTCGTGTGAAAATACCCTAAAGAAAACTGTCTAATGATCTTTTTATACACAGGCCTGTAACCATGACAAAAGGGCATCCACTACTTTATATCTAGAGGAAAGAAGGCTTCTACATCATCATAGAAGTTAATGTGCAATCGTTAAAGCCTTTCTTGTCAAATATAGTATAAACTTGTCGACTGCGCTATTGATTCCATCAAAAAAACGTAAACCTGCTGTTACAGTGACAAACGGAAACCATTAGCAATGTTTCTGTCACCATTGATATCAATGGTGATGCAAACGGGAGCAATGGTTTCCGTTTGACTTTCCGTTGCGGGGTTCCACGACGGAAACCTCAGACGGAACCCCTCAATGGAAAGCCAACGCTGATGTGAACAGGCCCTTAATAGTAACGTATTTGTTGGGCTTATGCATTGAAAAAGTTGTTAGTAAAGTCCCTATTGGTTTAAGATAGTAAAGAAGTTATTGGTTGGTTTAGGGCAGTGAAGTAGCTAATTCCTTCTCCTTCCTGTCCATGTTTCTGTAATACCCTTTTGTAACCAGAAGCTGAACCAAGATCAGCCTGTCTCAAACTAATCCCAATTAGTTACCCCTTTCTCTAATCTACTGATCATATAGATCAGTGCCGAGCAGGAGACAGAATGGACTGTGTGGTTGTGATTTAACATCGCACATTTCTCTCTATTGTCAGACAGAACACCCAGTATAAACAAGCGCTCTGTCTGAATACTGGAACTGAGAAAAGAGTAGAAGGTATTTCCGCTCCACTGTCCCTCTAGGAAATGGGGCTCTTTTGTGCCTAATCCCACAGCATTATATGAGCTTGTCTCAGCTGTTCAGGATCTGTCTGACATTGACGAGAATCTGTAATTTATTTTTTTCACAATAAATCTATAGCACAAGTAAATATAATACAATTTGTAATATATCTTTTACAGAAAATGCCCCTTTCTCCACTTATGAGACTCCTTTCTCTCCCCCTCCTCCCTCCTAACTGTTCACTTAGGCCTCATTCACATGGCAGGGTTTCCCGGCCGGGTGCCGGCCGTTCATAAATCGGCCGGCACCCGGCTGCATTAGGAATGATAGACCCCTAATGGGGCTATTCACACGACCGATTTTTTGACGGCCGGGAAATCCGGCCGTCAAAAAATAGGACATGCTCTATCTTTGCCCGGGCACCCGGCCGCCCGGCTCCCATAGAAGTCTATGGGGCCGGGTATTACACGGCCATCACCGGAATGTGTTCCGAGTGATGGCCGGGTTTCCCGGCGGTTGCGCTCTATCTCCTCCTCCTCACAGCGCAGAGTGCATGTGAGGAGGAGGAGTTGATGCCATTCTGACGAATGGCATCGCTGTACACTGTGTTGCAGGGCTGGGGTGTACAGCAGGTGGAGGGAGCGCTGCGCTGGCTCCCTTCCCCTGCTTGTTAAAAGCACCCTGGCTCGGCGACACCTTCGATGGCGCCGCTAGTAGCAGCAGCTGCTGCCGCTGCGGCTGCTACTACTGCAGCGACGCCACTATAGCAGAGCAGGGAGGTATCTCCCCGCTCTGCTATGTGCTAGCCGCACTTTAGCTCCTTAAAGGAGCGGAATCCCCGTGTTTTCGGGGATTCCGCTCCTGGACAGAGCGCTTGATGTCTCTGTCCATATCTGGGCAGTGACATCAGGGGAAACTCCTGAAGCGGAATCCCCGAACACATGGGGATTCCCCTTCAGGAGCTGCCGCTGATGTCACTGTCCGGATCTGCCCGGCCCGGCACGGATGCATAACTTTATGCAAACCGGCCGGGCAAAATGGACGATTTTACCGGCCGATACTCGGGCTCGGGAACGACCCGGTCGTGTGAATCCCGCCTTACTCATTCTTTCCTAGAATCCATACAGCAGAGAGGATATGGTTTTTAAACGCCACTGAGGGATCAGGCTACAGCTACCAGGGCCGGCCTTAGGGTAGATGGCGCCCCGTGCGAAATTATCTTTCGGCGCCCCACGCCATTATAAAAAATGCCCCATAAAAAAGCATAATTCCTCCCCACAGTATAATGCCCTATATAGTGCCCCCACACCGTGTAATGCCCCTTTAGTGCCCCACACACAGTATAATAATAATATTTAATAATGTAATATATTATAACGCCTTCAAGGACACAGTATTTTGTCCTCTAATTGTGCCCACACAGTGTTCTGCTCCCTAAGTGGCACACACATTATATTGCCCCCTGTAGTGCCCCTACACAGTATGATGTCCGCTTAGTGGCCTCCACAGAGTATAATGCCCCCACAGTCCCCCTTGTAGATAGTGCCCCCCTGTAGATTGTGCCGTACAGCCTCCCTGTAGACAGTGCCATAATCCCCCACCTCCTCCTTGTAGACAGTGCCATACAGCCCCCATCTGCCCATTGTAGAGTGTCATACAACCCCACCTCCCTCTTGTACACAGTGCCCCCCACCGCCCCGTTGTAGACAGTGTCATACAGCACCCAGCTCCCCCTTGTAGACAGTGCCATACTGCCCCCCCCACCTCCACCTGACAGGATCCTTGCATAGGCCGGCTTGATCCAGAGATGTCATCACGCCCACTGCGCAGGGATCCTGTCCCTGCGCCTCATAGGCTGCAGGCGCCTCTGTACCCTGCTACAGAGTTTCCCAACTTTTGTCAGGACTCAGGAGCGGGGCAATGGCTGTATTACACAGCCGCAGCCCCGCTCTCATTCATCATATATTACTATACTTAGCTGTGTGGCTCGAAACATTTGGGGATGCACAGTATCGAAACAGTATCGAAGTTTCGATGCATTGTGCATCCCTAGTAAGTAGTGCCACAAATCCCCCCCCCCTTGCCGCACAGCCCCCTTGTAGGTAGTGCCACACAGATCCCTTGTAGTGCCACACACACCCTTGTAGGTAGTGCCACACAGCCCCCGTGTAGGTAGCACTCCCTTCCTGTAGATAGCGCCACTGTAGCTCCCTGTGGCTGGGGATTCCGCTCCTTGACGGAGTGCTTGATGTCCATATGTGAACAGTGACATCAGGGGCAACTAACTCCTGAAGCGGAATCCCTGTCCACAGCATTGCAGACGCTGTGAGCGGGGATTCCACTCCAGGAGAAGCCCCTGACGTCTCTGTCCATTTAGTCGGGGGTGCTATCTACAGGGGTTCTGCAAAAAAATCTCCTCCTCCTCACATCCACTTCGCGCTATGAGGAGGAGGAGGGAAAGCACGTCCGTGGCAGTTGTCCAGAAGAGTGTCACGGAACTCCTGGAGGGTTCTCATGGGAACCTCATGTTGGGAACCACCAGCCTAGTAGATCACAGAGCAGTGAGATACCTCCCTGCTCTGCTATAGTGTTCAATAGTATCTGCGTCTTTAGCAGGGCCGTATTTACAACTCACGCTGCCCTAGGCACTAAGCCTGAATATACCCCCATTACAGGCCTATTTAGTTTAGCCAATTATCATCATGATTCGCTAGTTTCTGACCAATTATAATGATATTTGGTCAGTGTTAACAAAGGGGAAGATCAATGATAAAAACTTTGCTTATCGTTAATATCAAATGAGAAAAAAAAAGGTAATACACCCGGCCGTAGTCATGTGTATTCTGTTCTGAGCGTAGCCCGGCCTCCAGGGATGACAGTGTTGCCAATCAAAGGCTGCAGCGGTCACATGGACTACAGCGTCATCGCAGGAGGCCGGGCTACGCTCAGAGAGAGAGAGAGGGACTACGGCTGGGAGTATTAGCTTTTTTTTAAATTTATTTCTGCAGTCTTTCCGCCAAAAAAACTGCACCAAAATGTTTTTGCTGTTTTTCAGGTGAAATTCCCTGCGGTTCTCAGGACGTATACACTGTGTAGTTTTATGTATCCACCCTCTGTGTTTCTACCCTTATAATCAAGTTGCTCTCCCCCACAAATATTATCTCTAAGGGCTTATTCAGAACAATGGGATATACGTTCGTGCAATGGGCGTGATTTTCATGCGCGTCGCACGGACCTATATTAGTTTATGGGGCCGTGCAGACATGTGCATGATTTTTACTCAGCGTGTGTCCGCTGCGCAAAAGTCACGACATGTCCGTTCTTTGAGAGTTTTTCGCGCATCACGCACTGAAGTCAATGGGTGCGTGAAAACCACGCATGCCACACGGAAGCACTAACGTGCGAACAGCGTGATTCGCGAGATAGCCGAGTGCAGTGTTCGGCTTTTTCCGGCGCTCCCATAGAGAATGAATAGGGGATAAGCTGTTGTAGTTTGCAAATTCGTGCGGCCATAAAGGGTGTATTAATTCATGGCCACACGATTTTGCAGATAAAGGGACGGTTTACCAGCGTTAACGTGCGGCCATGAATTAATACTCCCTTTATGGCCGCACGATTTTGCAAATTACAACAACTTACCCCCTATTCATTCTCTATGGGAGCGCCGGAAAAAGCAGAACACTGCACTCGGCTATCTCCGGCGCTCCCATAGAGAATGAATGGAGCAGCAGTGCGTACGCGAATGTAACCAGAATACCCCTTAACGAGGTATTGGACAGCCGCTCCTACATAAAGCCAGCGCGGTTGTTGGCCGTGTTGCGACAGTGTGAGGGCCGCTCCGTGTGGCCGTACCCTAAAGAATCCTTTCTCCCCATACAGAACGCTAAGTTCCCCTCCCCCATGATTCATAATAAGCTCCTACACCTCAAAATAAACTATACAGAAGTCCCCCTCCTCACAAAATACATTTATAAAGAATCCCCCCACACTCCTATAGCATTTAGGGCAATGTCCTCTCACCTTCAAAATCGATCAGTAAAAAAATACACACACACAAAGCCCCTATCACCTAGTCTCCCATCCCCCACAAAATCGATCTTTTAAAAAAAAAAAACATCCTGTTACACATCACTTAACCCCTTCCCTCTTTCCTCCTCCCTCACACAGCACATAAATAAACATAGATTAACCTAAAGCCTCTGCTCTTACCTGACACTGGAGCTCCGTGGAGGAGTCTTCACTGTGGCAGCAGCACAGCAGGAAGGAGCTGAGGCTCTGAGTGACACTGCAGTACAGGCTGTGCCGATTGGTGGAGCAGACAGAAGCATCTGCTGCTGCTCCTCCAATCAGCGCTCACTTCACACAGCCGTGGAGAGGAAGGAAAATTTCCTCCTCTCTTCGGCTTGTACCTACTGGCGCCCCCTTACAGCATGGCGGCCGGCGCCCTGTGCGACCGCACGTGTCGCACATAGCTAAGGCCGGCCATGACAGCTACCTATAGAAATCTATGGAGATGGGAGGGGGAGGAGAGAGAGCAACAACAGAGTGAGAGAGAGAGTAGGAGAGAGAGAGGCAGACACAAACAGAGATGCTGCTGTAGCTTCTAGTAAATGTTTTATCTTATCCCAGCACTGGATTCACAACTGCACTGCTTATTATTGCTGTATGATGTCCTTCATGATGCTACTAATTCTATATGTGTGTGATAGATAGAGATAGGAGAGCAGGATTATCCTCTTCTCTCTCTGTTCTGGTATGGCAGACATTATAGCAGTTTTTATCTTCCCCTTCTGGAGCTGAGCTTAGGGAAAACTGACAATTAGGAACAGAGCCTACAAATGGGGAAAATGGCTGATAAACTAAGGATACAAGTCATATAATGGCCAGATATAGTGTTATTCCTCATGAACACACACATAGCGGCTTACTCTGAAAAGTCATCTTAAAGGTATAGGTACACTTTAAGATTGTTAACATAGTCGACCAGCAGAACTATAAATAGAGCTCAGGACTATAACACAGACTGTAATACAGGATAAGTACAAGGTGAGTAATACGGTATTATTCAAAAATGTACTCTACTTTTTATGTTATAAAATGGTGTTTAAATGTGGATATGCTTTATATAAATTGGCCGAAATAAAGCTGTTTACATGCAGCATTGATTCTAGTAAGGAGGGGGGGGGGGAGTTAAAAATACATAGACTGTTTCTTAAATCTCCATAGATGTGAAGAAAGTAAATTCCCTGAATACTGATGAGGCAAGTTCTTGATACATAAACTTAGTTTTACTCTGCAAGTAATATTAATTGTCTGCTTTTTGAAATTCAAGACCACATTAGTTATTTTTTTTTTTTGCACAAATTTGATTTGTAGGAAGCTTTTTTAATTTTAATGATATGGTGTTCTGTAACTCCCATGTGTATTGTTAGATTCTACTTCCGCTGCTAGTGTAAAAAGCTAATTCTCAATATAAATTAAGCATATGCAAGTAGCAAACAGTAAAGAAAGTATCAATATTGTGCATTTCATGGTTTTCAGTTCCACTCCTCTGCATTTTAAATTTAATTACGACAGCGATAGATAACATCAACCAAAGAATGTCTTAACACATACTATCTCCATATCTGCAAAGAGCCCAACATTTTATCACTTATTTATTCATATTCAAAATGTAACACACGTCTCATGCAAATATCTATAAAATTATGCGTTTTGAAAAGTTTACAGTCATTTTTTGAACAATTGAGAATACTTCTACTGTTAAAATAAGGACCCAATACTGTATTCTAGGGAAACAACGTTAAATAATTTTGAAAAGTTTTATTCTTAGGAATAATGTAAACATCAATAGGAAATTTGTATATTCTGCATATTCTGTGGATGTTGTGGGCTTAAATATGATATGGGTCATGTAATAACCAGCAGGTTTGTGGACCGACTGGGTTACTCCGCCGGATTGGCGTAGGGCCACCTCTAAGGGAGTTGTCTAAGCAGCTTCTCCGGTCTTCACCCTTTAACCCCTCTACAGGGATCTGGTCTTCGATGCGGGGAGACTGCCAGGGCGCTATCTCTTGCGGTGGTCCTGGCAGAGTCGCTGCTGGCCAAAGAGAAGCTAGGCAGAGACAGGCAGATGGTACCTTGATGGTAGCAGGATAGAGGCTGGAGCCAGATTACTGGAAGCAGGTTGATGTCGGATTACTGGAAGCAGGCTGCTGCTGGATTACTGGAAGCAGGCAGGTGCCGTATTACTGGAGGTGGGCAGGTGCCAGATAACTAGAGGCATACTGGTGCTGGATTACTGGAGGCACCATAGTGTCAGATTACTTGAAGCACCCAGAGGACACAGGATACCTACAGGTAACAGACTCAGGATACAGATTACAGGATAATGATAGGTAACGGACTCACGGTACAGGATACCAACAGGTAATGGACTCAGGATACGGAACCTTCGAAGGACAACACTAGGTTTCTCCAACTTTGTTGAGGCACTGGGGCAAGGGGCAGGGTCACTTATAAAGTCCTGGGTGTGCAGTGATAGGCTGGGGACATTTTACTGGTGCACGCACCCTTCGGCACTGTACAGGTGGGGAGGCGGGGAGCAGAGCGCATCGGCATCCCTGGGAAGGGAGACGCTGGTGGGGATGAACAGACTGACGGCCACTGCCGCCGTTAAGAAGGAGATGCCGGCGGTCAGCGCTATAGGCTGTTGCATAGCTAGCGTGGGGGCAGGGTGGAGGTGGCCCCGGGCCCACTGAGATGGTGGGGCCACGGTTGGTCCCCAAGCAGTGGTATGTGCCGGTTTCAACTGTATCTGCGTCCTCAAGACGCAGATACAGTTGAATTCAATGCTGGAGCATGGAGCCGACCACTCTTTGCTCATGCATTCATTTTTTAATGCTAGCTCCAGCTGTGAGTGGATCGACGCAGACAGGCGCGATGTAGGGACGTCATCGCGCCTGTCTGCACAGAGTGGTGGAGCAGAGGAATCTCCTACACTCATCGTGGGAATGGGGATAGGTAAATATTTATTGTATTATTTTTTATTATTCACTATACTGTGTAATGGCAGTTAGCCCCTTAATGACCAGCCTATTTTAAACCTTAATGACCAAGCCATTTTTTACGTTTTTCCATCGTCGCATTCCAAGAGTTATAACTTTTTGCATCTACATAGCTGTATAAGGTCTTGTAAAGTTGTATTTTTTAATAGCACCATTTTGAGGTACATATTATTTATTGATTAACTTTTATTAACTTTTTTTTGGGGGGATTAGAAAAAACCCTGAAATTTCGCCACACTTTTTCACATCTTAAATCTACGCCGTTTACCGTGTGATATAAATAACACAATAACTTAATTCAGCGGGTTGTTACGATTGCAACGATACCAAATTTGTATAGTTTTTGTATGTTTTACTACTTTTACACAGTAAAAACGCTTTTTTTTTCAAAATTATTTGTTTTTGTGTCTCCATATTTGAAGAGCCATAACTTTTTTATTGTTCCGCCGATGCAGTTGTATGAGGGCTTCTTTTTTTGCAGGAAGACTTGTAGTTTTTATTGGTACCATTTTGGAGTAGATGCGACTTTTTGATCACTTTTTTTCACATTTTTTTTAAGTCAGGATTCACAGAAAACAGCAATTTTTCCATAGTTTTTTATTACATTTTTTCCGGAGTTCACCGTGCGGGTTAAATAATGTTATAAATTTATAGTCGGGGTCGTTACGGACGCGGCGATACCAAATATGTGTAACTTTTTTACTTTATTTTGGTTTTATAATAGTAAAGCATTTTGTAAGGGGAAAAGGTGGGTTTTTCATGTTTTTTTCACATTTTTTTTAAATTAACTTTATTAAACTTTATTTTTATTTTTTTACTAGTCCCACTAGGGGACTTTAATATGCGATTCTCCGATCGCTATTATAATACACTGCAATACTTTTGTATTATTGCCTGTCCGTTTAAAACGGACAGGCATCTGCTAGGTCATGCCTCCGGCATGTTCTAGCAGGCATTCGCTCCAGGCAGACCTGGGGGCCTTTATTAGGCCCCCGGCTGCCATTGGAGACACAGACACTCGGCGATCGTATCGCCGGGTGTCGGTGGGGGAGAGAGGGAGCTCCAAAACCACTCAGTTGCGGTGCACGCTATTGTGCACCGCATCTGAAGGGTTAAACGGGTGAGATCGATACTAATATCGATCTTACACGGCAGAACAGGGACGCCCTCAGCCCTCAGCTGCCTCTAGCAGCTGAGAGCAGGGAGATTTGACAGCTCCCTGCTCTGTTTACTTTATCCTGA